>NC_089863.1:18214356-20614356 GCF_036373705.1 Amia ocellicauda
CTATATCGTGTCCTTGTATTATGGTGTGCACAGCACTTGCATTTCCCCAAGATCACAGCGTCTTAATTCCTCCTATGACACTCAAAATCCTTCTATTGCACTCATACTCTAATATACAGTCCTTATTTTACACTGAGATCCCAGGGTCCTTGTATTACATCTATTCCCAGTGTACACAGTCTCTGTATCACTCACACAGGCCCTAGTTCACAGTGTATCCTGGTCTGCAGAGTCCTGGCGTACCTTCCCCAGGCTCCAGTGCACAGAGAGAGCTAGAGGGAAGGCCCGTCTACCCATTGGCGCCGGGCCGCTCTCGGGTGTGGATGCGCTGATGCGTCTTCAGGTTGACCGACTGGTTGAAGCTCTTCCCGCACTGGGCGCAGGAGTAGGGTCGCTCCCCCGTGTGGATGCGCTGGTGGGCCTTGAGCGCCCCGAGCTGGGTGAAGCTCTTCCCACACTGGGCGCAGGAATAGGGCCGCTCCCCCGTGTGGATGCGCTGGTGCTTGCGCAGGTGCTCCAGCTGGGTGAAGCGCTTCCAGCACTGGTCGCAGCAGTAGGGCCGCTCACCAGTGTGGGTGCGCTGGTGCTGCTTGAGGTTCTCTGAGCGCACAAAGCTCTTGCTGCACTGGGCACAGGGGTAGGGCCGCTCACCCGTGTGCACGCGCTGGTGGGTCCGCAGGCCGCCCACGTCTCTGAAGCTCTTGTCACACTGGGGGCAGCGGAAGAGCCGCAGCCCCTTGTGCACCTGCCAGTGGCGCTTCAGGTTGCGCAGCTCGCTGAAGCTCTTGCCGCACTGGGCGCAGCAGTAGGGCCGCTCGCCTGTGTGAATGCGCCGGTGGCGGGTCAAGGAGCCCGACTGGTTGAAGCTCTTGCCGCACTGGGTACAGGCATAGGGACGCTCCCCCGTGTGGATGCGCTGGTGGGTGGTGAGCTTCTGCAGCTGCCGGAAGCTCTTGCCGCACTGGGCGCAGGCGTAGGGCCGCTCGCCGGTGTGGATGCGCTGGTGGGTTTTGAGGTTGGCCGACTCGCTAAAGCTCTCCCCGCACTGGGCGCAGGCATAGGGCCGCTCCCCCGTGTGTACTCGCTGATGCCTTTTCAGGTTCCCGAAGTGACTGAAGCTCTTGCCGCACTGGGTGCAGCAGTGGCAGGTCTGGGGGGTGCCGGGGGGCTCCAGGGCTGCACTGATGCTCCCAGTTGGTGGCAGGGGGGGTGAGGAGGAAAGGTCGGGGGTTGTGGGGCACTGCCGTGTGCACCGTGGCAGCAGGCCGTCCCCCTGCTCTGCAGTCTGCATGCTGCAGGGGGGCGTCGACTCTGGGTGCTGCTCTGGCTTCACGCAGTCCAGCTCGTCGCCCACTTCCTTGATGTGGAAGGACACCAGTCTGGGGTCAAGCAGCGCAGTGTTGCCGCCCAGATTTGCACGGAACTCAGGGTGCTGCTCTGACTTGATGAATGCATCGTCATCATCATCACACTCAGTCTTAATCCAGTCAGAGCCCAGACAGGGGGACGAGGGCAGCTCTGCAGTGCTGGAGAGGTCAGCAGAGTGGGTGGAGTCCAGCTCAGGGTCGCTTTTTGTCACACTGGAAGGCATGAACTTTGACCTTGCTGTGTCAGAACCCAGTCCCCCAAGTCCCTGTGTTGACCCCGCAGTCTGTGTCTCTGCCATGTAGCCAGACTACAGTCCCCTGAGCCCCTCAGCCCCTGGTTGTCTTCAGTATCTGTGGGCTCTGTGTCCTGCCTCAGACTGGAGCTCCACTCCTGCTCCCAGTGCTGCTGCTCAATGGGAGCCCTTTCCCCAGAGTCAGGGAGAGCGCTGGCCTCTACAGCTCCTGGGGGAGAGAAAAGAGATGAGATCAGCACTGAGAATAGCAACTCCGAGAACAGTATACACCGCCAGCAGAGATCAGAAGAGTGTCCAGTCAGTTAAACTGTATATTAGTTAGAGGTCCTAAAAGTGTCCAGTGAATGAAATTAACGAATAAACTGCATTAACCTTGTTAATATCAGTTTTCTTTACAAGCAAGAGACACTGTATGATCTGTCCTGTTGATCTGAATTAGGTGCTCGTATTCCCCGTTTGATCAGCAGCAGTCTGTGGATGCTTATCACACGCCAGCAGTACGTGCAGTGTGGACAGCTGCAGTGCACTCGCCTGCTGGTCTCCAACACAACACTGAGGAACAACGCACACATGACTGAAGGCACCGGAGGCGCTAAATGCAAAAACAAACATGAATTAAAAAATCGGTATAATCGGTCTCTCTATTTCTCGCTGACTCACTATCTCTCTCGGTCGCTGCAGCAGCTCCACTCACCTCTTATGGTTCCACGGCTCCTGACGGTCTGCCAGTCCCCTGCGCACACACGCCGCCTGCACCGCGGCCTACGACCCCCTTTCTCCCTCCTGACTTCGGCCTCTTCCCACCCGGGACCCGGACAGCTGCCTGTCCAGCTGCAGCTCTGCCCGACCGGAGACGACGAGCCTTACGTCACTCTGCGCAGCCCTGCCTCCGCCGTGTGACGTCACCCGGGCCGCAGCCTCAGTGCTCCGGCTCCGTAACAACAGGAGAAACAGCCCGGAGCCAGAAACCGTGTAAAGGCGAGGGGTGGCACCGACCGGAGAGCTCGCCTGTGTCTGTTTCACACGGATTTCAGTGATCAAACCAGCACGTCCGGAGGTTTCCAGAGCTGGGTATGGAGATGTCCAGTGCGGCAGGGCCACCACGATCCTCCGCTCACGCCCACCACACCGCACCGCACCCTTGGCTGTGTCCCCCCCAGCAAGATGGCGTCTCTCCTGACAAAGCATGACACCGACGTCAGATCCTAGGAATCGCCCTATTGTATTGCTGGGGGAGAGCTGTCATGGAGGGGGCGGGCCTTGCGCTTTATTCATAATAATAACAAATGGTCCACGAGACAAGCTTGCGTGCGTTTCTTAGCGCATCCAGCCGGTTTCTTTGTGTCTGTGATCCGCCAGCGCCGCTCATACACGCCACCCGCGGCCAGCTTCGTCAGCAGCACATTGCTTTACATCCACTGAACGCGGCGTCAGCGCAGCATGTCGGTGTCCGCGGCTCTGAGCGGCCGCCTGTCCTCGGCGCTGGCCGAGCTGATGAGAGCCGCCCTGTGTGAGATCTGGAAGGCGGTGGAAGAGACGGTGTCGGAGTCCCGGGTGGAAATAACCCGCAGACAGAGAGAAAACGAGGCGCTGAGGCGGAGGCTGCAGGAGCTCATGGTGGCGGGGGAGGCGGCTGTGTGTCACTGGAGCTCCGGAGCGGACGGGCCGCCTGTGCAGAGCCGAGGAGCCGGGAGGAGAGAGTGGAGCTGCGGCCGGACGGATACCCGCGGAGCAGCCTCCGGTAAATTGACTGACAATACATGGTTTGGGGATATTAGAAGAGGCGGGTTTTAACCGTGCACTGTAAGTTATTTCTTTTCCCTTACATTTAATCTGCTTTCTTAGTCAGGAAACACGTCTTCTACCATTCCTCCATAAATTGACTTTAGGCCCGCCTTAATTACATAAAACATATCCACTGCGAGCGACGCTACCTCGTTTGAACTCGTGTCTGACATTCAAGAGACAATTTGATCTGGCACTTTTTTTTCCCCAAACAAATGCAGCCTAAAGTAAAACGACAAAACCCGAGCAGCTGAAAGAGTGAGAGCATGATGGCCAACCACACCATGTTATTGGGATTTTTAACTTTTAAAGCAGTGAAAAAGGTCAAACAGTAGCAACAAAAAAACTATACGCATTAAACGTGCATGCGCACTTACAGATTACAAAGTAGAGCGATTATCAGTGGGACTTTCAATGTATTTGATGGTTATGATGATGATTGTTATTTAAACTGATAAAGACAAGCTGTGCAACATGGCATAGTGCATTGGCAACCATGGCCGGTTAGTTTTTAGTGTTTTTAGATGCAGCACTGGACTGTAAGAGAGAGCAACTCTTTCAGACAAAGTTCCTGGTTATGACTGCAATGCTTATGCTTAAAATGTCCACCTATTGCTATTTATTGTCAATGAAGAAAGCATTTTTCAATCATTGTCACTGATCGTACATAGCCTGTCTTTCTGGTTGCATTTACATGCTAGTTCCCCGTTTTAATACATTATTGTAATTCAGTCTCAGCCTTGTTACAGAGACGAGTCCATACTGTCTTTGTCCAGGTGGGCACACAAGGAAGGCATTGGGGAAACTGAACTCGCACAAGAATTATACAGACAGATTTTAAAACATTGCACAAAAAAACCTAACCACACTAATATAGGATGCGACTTTTTCTCCCATAGCAATAGAGCCGCTTACACAGCAGGCCCACCTGGCCAAAAATGAAAGACAAGAAATCTATGTTCAATATTAAAAAACCTTAATGCAAAATTTATTACGTGACAAAAGCCAGCATTCTGTAAATCTTGAGCCATCCCAGTAAAAATGCCATAAAGTCCCTGCTGTGCCACTGCTTTAGTCCAGGGTTTGTTAGTTCAAAGACTGCATGTGTTTAAATTAAAAGTTTAGCTGGGCAAACCACACCACAGTTTTTTTGTCAGACAGTTCTGTCTTTTTCTCTCCTCCAGGAGCTGTAGAGGCCAGCGCTCTGCCTGACTCTGGGGAAAGGGCTCCCATTGACTGTGAGCAGGAGTGGGGCTCCAGTCTGAGGCAGGACACAGAGCCCACTGATACTGAAGACAACATGGGTCTGACTGAGCAGCACAGGAGCAGACTGAGTGAGGAGGAGCTGAGGGGACTGGAGTCTGGCCACATGGTAGATCCTGAGGTGTTACCACAGGGACTCCGGGCACTGGGATCTGAGTGTGGACCCAGTGCAGCTGGTGTTAAGCCAGGCTCTCACAGAACACACTGTGGACCCAGTCTGGTGCCTGACTACATTAAAACAGAGGACGATACACTGGAGTCTGTTTACACAATGGCGGCAAGAACACAGGCTCTCTTCAGAGACACACTCAGTAATCTCAGAGCTGAAAATATTATAGAGAACATCTATAACCTGGGGCCTGATCTCTCTGTAGGGGGACAGTGTGACCCAGAGTCTGCTGCTCTGAGGATGGGGCTCAGTGTGGGGAGTGACAGTGCAGTGAGGGGGGAGAGCTCTTTGTCACTGTTCAGAGAGCAGCAACCCGGCCCCTCCAGCTCCCACAGCCCCCCCTCCCCACTCCTGCCTGACAAACAGCAAGGCCGCCATTACTGTTCCCAGTGTGGGAAGACTTACAGTAACTTTGAGAACTTCAAGAAACACCAGGGGATTCACACAGCAATGCGGCCGTACTGCTGTGTCCAGTGCGGGAAGAGCTTTGTCCAAGCCGGAGACCTGAGACTTCACGAGCGCATTCACACTGGAGAGAGACCGTACTGCTGCGGCCAGTGCGGGAAGAGCTTTGTTCTGGCGGGAAACTTGAAAACACACCAGCGGGTTCATACCGGAGAGAAGCCGTACAGCTGCCCCCAGTGTGGGAAGAGGTTTGGTCTGGCAGGCAACCTCAAAGCGCATCAGCGCATTCACACAGGAGAGAGACCATACTGCTGCCCCCTTTGTGGCAAGAGCTTCACTGAGCTGGGAAACTATAAGAGACACGAGAAGACTCACAAATGAGAGGCTGCGCTGTGTGGACACTGATCGACACACAAAGACACTCAAACACATAGGCGGGGGGCAGTATCCGAATTTTCATATCAGAGACAAAATTTGCAATATTAGATATTTTTGGGTGAGGGTGGGGTGTATCCCCCTTGGGTGTGAGGAATTGCGGGGGTGCATATGTTGTCAGGAATAATTTGTCTACATTTGACTAACGGCACAATATTTAACCCATTTAAAAACACTTAAGGACCTCAAAATAAATTTAAATCCATTACTGCATAATGTTAGTAGATGACCCCGCAGCACTGTTGGTAATGTGTAGGGATCGCAGAAAAAGCTCAGAGAAAATAAATAGTGCAAAATCGAATTTATTTTCCATTAGAAAATCACCTGGAAAAGTGAGTCTTGTGAGTGAGTGGAAAAAATAAGGCAACAATAAGAAAGATAAGATGTACAAAAAATAAAACAACAAACTTAATTAACTAGGACTTAAACTGAAGACTGTAACATATGAATTACAAAAACAAAAGAAGGAACACAATATAATACAGGACACTCTCGGACCGTAAGCCTCTCTAACTGCGCTCCTATTCCTTTGCAAGACTTGCATCAACTGCCCCTGTGGCCCCTCTAGTGGGCTTTATATAGCCCAACACCTGGCTCCTCCCTTCCTAGAAGGCTCCATAATATTTCCCCATTAGATCAATAACTAAATACAAAACATTAAAATCCACATTCATATTCAGGCAACCATATTAACTTGTTACATTAGATTGTACAAATGATGTCTAGGCGGGGGTACTCATTTGGATATTACAATAGTTTCCCCATGTATTATCCTTCTAACTTCCCCTCCTCATAGACTTAACATTGAGCGCGTCCCCCGTTCTGAATGAAGAACATGCACTCAGCGCGCCCGCGTAGTCGGAGCCCACACACCCGCAGCACCTGCCATAGGTAAGAACACTTTTAAAAACAACAATTGCCCGCATATAATGTATTGTAATACCTAATAACCAAATCTATTGAAGATATTGCATATTCCTTTCTTCAGTTTACAATCAATATACAATCAGTGATTGCTTTAGGAAGAAGGCAACACATTAACCCAGCGCCTGCACTCGCTGGAGCTCTCTGTACGCCCCCCATTCCCCAGTTTCCCTTCAACAGAATAATGCATTAGAACATAAGAAGAACATAAGAAAGTTTACAAACGAGAGGAGGCCATTCGACCCATCGTGCTCGTTTGGTGTCCATTAATAACTGAGTGATCCAAGGATCCTATCCAGTCTATTTTTTAATGTTCTCAAATTTTCAGCATCTAACCACATTGCTGGGGAGTTTGTTCCAGATTGTGACACCTCTCTGTGTAATAGTCCCATTTTGCACACTCGTATTACATTACAAACATTACAACAAAACAAAACATATCACATTGTTGTTTTTCTATTCTTTGCTTACAATCCGTTTATAATCGCGTACTTTATTTGAACTCGTAAGGAAGTCCGTATTTCGTTCAAGAAATTCTCAGTCCATCACACATAATAGAAACAGTCTTAAACATTTTAATATTGTATGGTTTTCTGCTTTCCTGAATCTTAACCCGTGTTCTGTCTGTGGTGTTTGCACAGTGTGTACTAGTGGGAGACCGGGAGTCTGTTAACAGGAGCAAGCTATAGTTGCGAAAAATGGCTCTTATGATTAGACAGTATTAATATTATTACATATATTGCATGGGCGGGAAACAATCTGAAAATTTAAAAAGTAGGGCTCGTGTAAAACAGTTTGAATTCCACTGCCTTCTAAAAAACACTACAAAACAAATCACTTTTTCCCCATAAACCTTTGCACTTTTATTTTTGAAAACTCCAGGTAAACAAATGTGTCAGTTTTAAGGGCTAGAATAGATTACATAATTCCACAAATTATTGTCTATAATAACATAATAGAACACTGAATATTCACAATACTCACTTCTACTGTGTGTGGCAGCCAAGTCTAAGTAGCTATGTGTTTTTTTGCAAGAGCATCATCACATCACCAATTTTCTCTGGTTTAAGGAGCGAACACTACGGAGCTGCACTGTTTCCTGCTGTGCTGTACCTTCTGGTAAGTTTTGCCACCAAAAATAAAATCGGGTAGTTCATCATTTCCATACCAGCACTCTGCTCAACTGGAAGGGATCTTGACATGTGTTTTGCTGTCCCATTTGTTTGTTTTCTTGGAACCTGCACTGTGGGCAGCAGCTGTGCCTTACTCTCCCTGGTTGGATGCTACAGTACCTCATCCAGTGGCCAAAGGCGGTGTCGTTTCTGTGCACCTTGGCTGAGCACAGTTTGTGGTTGGAAGAAGGTCACTTTTCACTTCATCCCTATGCGATATTAAATCACAGGCGGAGAGATGATGTGCTTCAGCATAAACAATACAGTGAAATCCAACAGAAGTCAAAAATGCTTTTGCAGCTACCACCCTGCTTCCCCAGGCAATGATGTATATAATGGTATTAAAAAATATATTATGTTTATTAAAGTACCGAGATAGTGCTTATTATCAAATACAGACACAACCCAACACATCTACACACATACACAAATGCACTTAAACATACTCTAGGGTTTACTTTCTTTTTCTCCTAACAGCATGTCTCCTAACACACTGGAAAGTAATGCATAATGTTTGGCCTTTATGTCCAAAATGGCTTGCAGACCATGCACTCATGTTAAATATTAGACTCCTAAATGACTGCCACCCCTAATGAAGAGCCTGAACTCTGTGAAAGTTTGTCAGGTGCTAAATGCCATTTGCAATGATGAACGCTGCAGTAGTGGCACAGCAAGGATAGACGTAGTTGAGCATATTACTTCAGGCAGTTGAGTTGCACTGTATTCAGCCCCAGAATGGGTCTCCTGAAGGTAGAACAGCCATAGCAATGCAGATAAAAAATATTATTATTCATAATAATAATATGATAGGATACAACATTGCTAAACTCGACTGACTATTAGCTCCATTGTGCTTCATCAGGAGGGATGAGACAAAGCACACTCGCACACACTCACACATAGACTCGCACACACACGTCCTCCCACACACGTTGTTATAGCCATTCACTATTTCTGACACAAGCCCAGAGAACCGACTGCCTCTGTCACACCAATTGGAGGATGTGATGCAGACAAAACGGCCAACACCCGAATCTGCTAGGCATCTGGCAAATCACAAGGGGTCTCTGGACTACTGACAGCCCTGTTATCCCCATCTTAGTTATTTAATGCTATTAAATAGATGCTCTCTCCAAATTATGCTCATTTTTAGTGGTACTGTAAATGCAACATTCTTATGATGTTTTAAATGTTGGCTTGTCAACTATCATGTACCAAACCCCAAAAATCGGTATTGGAATTACAAATGAAACTAACCATGGCTGTATATGAGATGAGCTGTGAGATCAATATAAGTCCCTTGTAAGTCACTCAGAGAGAGTAAGAGTTGTCCTAAGGTATTTGTGTTAATAAAGGCTTCTCTGACATATACTTTTCATGTGTCTTCCTTGACAAACTACATCAGGTAAAAACTAATTTAAATCACTGAATTTTTTGATGAAGTGGTTTTAAGTGGGCCAGCCCTACCTCTCTCACTGAGCTGGGGATGGCAGCAGCACTGAGTTGTCTCTCACACTGAGAGGGTTGCTGCAGTAGAGGCTAGTTTCAGTGCAGTCCTTTGTGTGTGTGCGCTGATGCTGTCCACCCTAGCTGTTAAAGTGAGTGCCTGTTGCAGCCTTCCAACCTTTTCTCTTCTGCCTGTGACTGTCTGCACCCAGTGTCTCAGTGTTCAGCCTTTTGTCCTTGTAAGGGTGTGTCTCTGAATAAAAGAGCAATACTTATTTGGAAAAACACACTTGTGTGGAGTTTACAGAGAATGGTGCGATAAACAAAAATAATACAGTGAGTGTAGGTTCTGTAGGCAAAAACACCTTGTTAATTAGAGGGTTCAGAGGACAATGGCCAGACTCGTTCAAGCTGACCACAATTACTTAAATAACCATGCTTTACAACAGTGGTGTGTAGAAGGGCATCTCTGAACACACAATGGATCAAACCTTGAAGCTGGTGGGCTACAGCAGCAGAAGACCATGCTGAGTTCCACTCCTGTCAGCTAAGAACAGGAGGATGAGGCTACATTGGGCATGTGATCACCAAAACTGGACAACTGAAAATTGAAAAATGGTCACCTTGTCTGACAGATCTTGATTTATGCTGTGACGTGCAGATGGTAGGGTCAGAATTTGGCATAAACTATGAATCCATGGATCCATTCTGCCTTGTGCCACTTATTCATTATTAAAATACATTTTTACTTTTCAACCAAGTCTTGCGATTACCTATTTCTTATGTAACAGAAGGAATTAATTCCATTTCCGATCAAAGCCCCGCCTCTTCCGCTACGAGGTGCATGATGGGACACATAGAGTGTAAAATGTGTCCATGATTCCGCACTTAATTTTTCGCCAAATTTATGATATCATCCGGGTATCGCTAGCTATTTCATTTGGTCATATCTCTCAGTATGAAAGCACTGCTCTGTCTGCTGCGCTGCGTGGTGTGCGATTTGAGATACGACACGTGTTTGTGTACCTATGGGCAGTATCGCTTGGGATTGCATGTTTTTCTATACTATCCGTCGGCTCCATTTTGTTGAGTATTATAGTGGAAATACAGGTGGTGCGAGTGAAGCCGGGGCTCTGGAGCCGCATAAGAGGAGCCGAGGAGACGGGAAGGGAGAAAGAGAGAGACACACACGGGGACCTGACTCGGGTAACTTTATTTGCGCCCAGAGTGAGAAGACATTCACTCGATCATGGGACCTCAAGAGACACCAGCGCATTCACACAGGAGAGAGATCTTACTCCTGTACGTAGTGTGGTAAGAGCTTCTCTCAGTCAGCTAACCTTGACTCACACCAGCGCACTCACACAGGAGAGAAACCATACTCCTGCCTACGGTGTGGGAAGAGCTTTTCTATGGCAAGTAGTCTCAACAAACACCAGCTCACTCATACTGGAGAGAAACCGTGGGGCTCCCCCCAGAGCTCCCCCCAGGCAGTAAGCCTCAGCGAACACCAGCGCATTCACAATGGAGAGAGACCATTCCACTGTGCCCAGTGTGGGAAGAGCCTCTTTCGGTCAGCACGTCTCAACAGACACCAGCGCACTCACATGGGAGAGAGACTCAATGCATTTGAGGAGCTTCACTGAATGAAGAATGTTGAGGGGACGTGCAAAGAGTATTAGGAGTAGTGTTTCCAGCCCAGTGACCCGGCGCACTGAAAACCCAGGCAACCTGGATGATTTCTCAACCCTGCAAAACCTGGTTTGGCATAGGTATAAAACCGGGGTTGACGAGAGAGAAAAAAAAATCATATTTGCATGCACAGCGCAACAGCAAACTCTTGTACACTTTAGTGTATTTTTTCATTCAGTGAGAAGATTGAAGCGGGAATGTTCATTCAGTAATCTGTTGACAAAACCTGCGATATAATCGATCACTATTGCAAAATACGAGGAGTTCAGGAAAAATGTTCCAATCCAAGCTTGGTTTGGTTCTACTTCCTAGAAGTAAACGGCCAATCAGCCAAATGCAAAAAGTATGCCAACAAGGTATTGCAAACAGCTGGTTGCTACAAGGTTGCTTCAGTTTATACAAATTATCAACACGTAATAACAACCGAGTTTAATTTCGGCTCCACATAAAATAGACACAAAAATTATGTTTATTATTTTACTTATTTAGTATTTTCTTGTTGATAAGAAGAGGACAAAAACGAAGATTTCAGGAGTTCAGTCAACTAATACGTTTGATGTGTCTAACAGTGTGTGACAGGGTGAGGCATGTGCCTACAAGGTGCCGTGGCGCGCACGCTGTGCTGAAAGCGTTGTATAATCACATTAGAGAGAGAGAGAAGCACCATCGGAAAAGTTTAGAGTGAGCTTAGTGTTTTATATTTACTTAATTTTGTTTCCATACTGCTTATTTTCCCTATTTATATGCCTATGAAATAATTTGTCATCAAGCCTGGGTGGCCTGGGGACCCCAGGTTTATACATTTGAAACTCCACAAACCTGGGCCTGGAATTTTCTACCGGTTTTGGAAACGCTACTTGGGAAGGTATTATGTAGGGATGTGATGGAGCTGACAGAAATCCACATACATTGAATGTGGATTTTAAAACATTAAATCCATCAGATGCGAATGCGGATGCAGACATAGCATATTTAGTTGTAGGCTGAGGGGCATTTTTTATTTGCCAGTAATACTGTAAAATCAGTTTGCTACAGTTTTAATTACAAAAAAAAATGAAATATTTAACAATTTTTTATTTAAATGGTGTAAAGGTGACAGAGCTGAAAAAACATCAGCTCATAGTCCTAAAATTGAATGAAATGGATTATTTATTACTATTATTTCACTGTTCAAATTAACAATTGAGTCTTAAGACATTTTGGATTAATTGTTCATATGCAAAAGTTACAATTCAACATAGTTTAAGTTCTTAACATTACTATTACTAGTCACACGTACTTACACGTATTTTAGGCTAGTAGTGTACATTACATTTCAAAAACACAAGCAGCTCTGAGCATCACAGGGGGAGTTGACATGCACGTGCATGTTTGGCATCAGTTACAGTGAGGGAAAAAAGTATTTGATCCCCTGCTGATTTTGTACGTTTGCCCACTGACAAAGAAATGATCAGTCTATAATTTTAATGGTAGGTGTATTTTAACAGTGAGAGACAGAATAACAGCAAAAAAATCCAGAAAAACGCATTTCAAAAAAGTTATACATTGATTTGCATGTTAATGAGGGAAATAAGTATTTGATCCCCTATCAATCAGCAAGATTTCTGGCTCCCAGGTGTCTTTTATACAGGTAACGAGCTGAGATTAGGAGCACTCTCTTAAAGGCCTGTTAAAAGACACCTGTCCACAGAAGGAATCAAACAATCAGATTCCAAACTCTCCACCATGGCCAAGACCAAAGAGCTGTCCAAGGATGTCAGGGACAAGATTGTAGACCTACACAAGGCTGGAATGGGCTACAAGACCATCGCCAAGCAGCTTGGTGAGAAGGTGACAACAGTTGGTGCGATTTTTCGCAAATGGAAGAAACACAAAATAACTGTCAGTCTCCCTCGGTCTGGGTTTCCATGCAAGATCTCACCTCGTGGAGTTTCAATGATCATGAGAACGGTGAGGAATCAGCCCAGAACTAGACGGGAGGATCTTGTTAATGATCTCAAGGCAGCTGGGACCATAGTCACCAAGAAAACAATTGGTAACACACTACGCCGTGAAGCACTGAAATCCTGCAGGCCCGTCTGAAGTTTTCCAACATCTGAATGATTCAGAGGAGAACTGGGTGAAAGTGTTGTGGTCAGATGAGACCAAAATCGAGCTCTTTGGCATCAACTCAACTAGCCGTGTTTGGAGGAGGAGGAATGACCCCAAGAACACTATCCCCACCATCAAACATGGAGGTGGAAACATTATGCTTTGGGGGTGTTTTTCTGCTAAGGGGACAGGACAACTGCACCGCATCAAAGGGACGATGGATGGGGCCATGTACCGTCAAATCTTGGGTGAGAGCCTCCTTCCCTCAGCCAGGGCATTGAAAATGGGTCGTGGATGGGTATCCCAGCATGACAATGACCCAAAACACACAGCCAAGGCAACAAAGGAGTGGTTCAAGAAGAAGCACATTAAGGACCTGGAGTGGCCTAGCCAGTCTCCAGACCTTAATCCCATAGAAAATCTGTGGAGGGAGCTGAAGGTTCGAGTTGCCAAATGTCAGCCTCGAAACCTTAATGACTTGGAGAGGATCTGCAAAGAGGAGTGGGACAAAATCCCTCCTGTGTGCAAACCTGGTGGCCAACTACAAGAAACGTCTGACCTCTGTGATTGCCAACAAGGGTTTTGCCACCAAGTACTAAGTCGAAGGGGTCAAATACTTATTTCCCTCATTAACATGCAAATCAATGTATAACTTTTTTTAAATGCATTTTTCTGGATTTTTTTGTTGTTATTCTGTCTCTCACTGTTAAAATACACCTACCATTAAAATTATAGACTGATCATTTCTTTGTCAGTGGGCAAACGTACAAAATCAGCAGGGGATCAAATACTTTTTTCCCCCACTGTATGTGGTCAAGAAAAAATGCCCAGAGAAGAACAGGGTCAAACACAAATACTTGAGTAAATGATGTAAAAATAAGGGAAAACGAAAAGGCACGCCCATTCCAAATAAAAACAGTATTGATGTTATATATCCTTAAATGACCGCATTATAGAAGTGGAAGATTTAAAGGTAAAGTAAATTACCAATGGACGTTTCATTGTAAGTGTAGCATAAGGTACACTTATAAATTTCAGCTAAAGAAGTTAATTTATAGTATCACCATATCAAGAATCCTGGAATCTTGTAGAACTCAATTTCTGCAATAATTGGACACAGACACCAATTCCAAATATATAAATTCTCAATTCTCAATGCATGAATAATACAATAAAATAAATAAAAAGACCTTTAACAGTTGAAATGATGTAAAATAAAGTAAACCAACATTACATAAATAAACCATTAGGCACAGAGGAGAGAAAATAAATCCTATGCATGGCATGTAGAAAATAAATCTCTGGTGGTCCAAGGCTTGAGGCCTAGGCCTAATGGTTGCAGCAAGCGGAGATCTGCCAAGAAATAATAATAATACTCCCCTTTTGTGTGTGGCTGTTGTTTTTGCTTCACTTCTCAGAGGTAGATGCACGGTACCGTCACTCCTGTGGGTGTCGCTGTTGATGTTCTTCAACAGCATATTTATTGATTTACTTCAAGAAATGTATTAATTATGGAGTTGTACAGTTACAGGCGCTCTCTTGCGGTTGATCTTTTTATACATGTTTTTGCGTTGCTGAAGTATGTTTCAATTTGACGAAGCACTTCGAATTCTACGGTTGTCTTCATTGTTTGTTTTCCACATTTAACTTCCACCTCCACCTCATCATGAAAATGCTTCACACATTCTGGAATACAAAATCAAGTCATGCAGTACATTTAATACAATTTGCAGAATCTCAATGGAAAATCATGCATGTTGACCTGACATATAATACAAATTCTACTCTTGCAAAGAGGATTAAAAAATAATGTGACCTGACCACTAGACACAATCCAGTAAATGTTAAAGCCCATAATCTGTCCTAAATTACATATTGTAATCAATTATCTATAAATATTGCAAGGGGGGAGGGGGAATTGTAATCTGATCATTACACTTACTGAAAATACATCTGTGAAATACTGGTGGAAGACGTCTCTTTCCATCCCTTCCTGTCCGGTTGTAAGAAGTAATCAGTTTGTCTGTCATGGTGCGTTTTAACACAGCCCGAACAACTTCACCAATTTCCCGTTGCCTGTAAGTCTGAAGACAGTGGTTGATCTACAACAAAAATGAGACCAGTATACACTCACCTAAAGGATTATTAGGAACACCTGTTCAATTTCTCATTAATGCAATTATCTAACCAACCAATCACATGGCAGTTGCTTCAATGCATTTAGGGGTGTGGTCCTGGTCAAGACAATCTCCTGAACTCCAAACTGAATGTCTGAATGGGAAAGAAAGGTGATTTAAGCAATTTTGAGCGTGGCATGGTTGTTGGTGCCAGACGGGCCGGTCTGAGTATTTCACAATCTGCTCAGTTACTGGGATTTTCACGCACAACCATTTCTAGGGTTTACAAAGAATGGTGTGAAAAGGGAAAAACATCCAGTATGCGGCAGTCCTGTGGGCGAAAATGCCTTGTTGATGCTAGAGGTCAGAGGAGAATGGGCCGACTGATTCAAGCTGATAGAAGAGCAACTTTGACTGAAATAACCACTCGTTACAACCGAGGTATGCAGCAAAGCATTTGTGAAGCCACAACACGTACAACCTTGAGGCGGATGGGCTACAACAGCAGAAGACCCCACCGGGTACAACTCATCTCCACTACAAATAGGAAAAAGAGGCTACAATTTGCACAAGCTCACCAAAATTGGACAGTTGAAGACTGGAAAAATGTTGCCTGGTCTGATGAGTCTCGATTTCTGTTGAGACATTCAGATGGTAGAGTCAGAATTTGGCGTAAACGGAATGAGAACATGGATCCATCATGCCTTGTTACCACTGTGCAGGCTGGTGGTGGTGGTGTAATGGTGTGGGGGATGTTTTCTTGGCACACTTTAGGCCCCTTAGTGCCAATTGGGCATCGTTTAAATGCCACGGCCTACCTGAGCATTGTTTCTGACCATGTCCATCCCTTTATGACCACCATGTACCCATCCTCTGATGGCTACTTCCAGCAGGATAATGCACCATGTCACAAAGGTCGAATCATTTCAAATTGGTTTCTTGAACATGACAATGAGTTCACTGTACTAAACTGGCCCCCACAGTCACCAGATCTCAACCCAATAGAGCATCTTTGGGATGTGGTGGAACGGGAGCTTCGTGCCCTGGATGTGCATCCCACAAATCTCCATCAACTGCAAGATGCTATCCTATCAATATGGGCCAACATTTCTAAAGAATGCTTTCAGCACCTTGTTGAATCAATGCCACGTAGAATTAAGGCAGTTCTGAAGGCGAAAGGGGGTCAAACACAGTATTAGTATGGTGTTCCTAATAATCCATTAGGTGAGTGTAGATCAATGTGATTGTAGCATCTTGAAATGTCAATCAAATATTTTACATATATCATGAGGGGAAAACGTGCTTATAATTTAAAACTGGTTTAAATATGGTTTTGACAGTATACATACAAACATCTCTCTGTAGTTGCGGCCTCCAAGTTTTGTGCAAAATTCCTCAAACTCCTCTACTTTGTCATGGTGCATCATGTTGAACAACTGGTTGTGTTCATCCTTGTCAGGAATTATTTTTATTAGTATTGATTTTAGCTGTGGCAAATCCCTCATAATTATTCCTTGATTTTGCTCCAGATGCTCCAATTTTTTAAGAATCACAAATTCAGTCAGTATTTGCTGCAAAAGACAAAAAAGGTAGAGAACAATCACAGCACCAATTGAAGAATGAAAATACTTGCAAATTACATAATTTGAATGAAAATCCATATTATTCCATTTGCATTTCATGATTTGGGTCTAAAAATTGGTTTCATTCAAGCAAACAGACAATGCTTAAATATTTGTTTTACTACAAATGAAGACCATACCTGATGTTAAGGGAGTGGACACTGCGATGGGGGTGTTAAAAGCCGAAACACACCTAGCCGGAGAATTCTCACTAACTGCAATTTCAGTAGCTAGACAACACCGATTTGCGTGGGGACTAGGGATGTGATTTAATTGATTTGGCTTTTTCTCTTGGCTACGGGGATGACGGTCTGAAGCCGGGTCCAGACCACCAAACCCCCAAAAGGTGAAGCTCCCTGTAATGCCTACGCAGATTTAAGAGCAAATACTAGTGTGAGCTAGTTGTATGTCCCGGATATCGGATCAATTGTAGGTTTGGTAAGCTTCAGAAGACCAACGTCCGAGAGACATAAGGAGGTGATCTGGTATACCTTTGTGTGCTGCGGAAGAGGGGGCTCCGATACAAAACGAATGGCCAGAATATTGTTCGGCAGCGAACCCAGTTTGAGTCGGAACCTGGCGGAGATGGTAGAGGAACCAGTTCCAGGTGATGACATGTCCTTTCTCATCTATGAATAACAGATCGGTGGGTGTGGCTCCTTGGGAGTGACAGAGTTGAAGTAGGGAGGTGATGGGTTCGTAGGGGCTGATAGCAGATGAGAGTCTGAACAGATCCATTAATGCGCCGTGACCTAGTTGATCCGTTTTGCTTCATTTGAGGTGAAAAATGAAGCAGTCTGTGGAATGAAGAAAGAGGTCTGCAATGCAAGGGTGAATGGTAGGATTAAAATGGGAGTTTGAAGCGGTGAATTCTGAGCATCTCAGAAAACCAAAAAAAAGTCGTTGCTGAGAAGAGGTCTGCTTCCAGGGCCAATGTTCTGAATTTCTGAAATTGGAAACAAGAGAGAATCAGCAATGGAATGGCCAGGGATGTGTTGCACGCAAATTATGAATTGGTTAGTGTGAGGGACAGCCAAATGAGTCGTTTTAAACAGTTTCATGATGTGTAGTGATTGTGAACGTCCTTTATTGATGATGTGTATGATTGCTAAACTGTCTGAATGTACAAGAACTGAGTTGCGGGACCATGAAGAACCCCAAAGAAATGCGGCCATGATGAGAGGGTATAATTCGCATAACGTGGAGGAGAGGACCAAGGGGGGGAGCGAGGAAAGTTCAGGAGGCCAGGGGGCAGTGAACCATTTTCCCTGATAATAGGCGCCGAACCCGACGGAGGGGGCAGTGTCGGTGAAAAGCTGCAAATCTTCCAGTGACAGCAAGCAAAAAGAAAAAAGGTGATGCCGTTCCATTGCTGCAGGAACAGCTGCCACATGCAGAGTTCCGTGATGCAATTGGCTGTGAAATTGACATGGTGATGGAGGGAGGGGACAGAAGAAGCGAGGGTGAGCAGGTGGGAAGGGAGTTGTGTTCTTGTGGCGCGCATGCATCATGTGTTACAGCAGGGTTAGTTCCGGGGTTAAGGGTTAGCCTCGTGCAGGAACACGGGAAGCGCCGTGATTGGAGGAGCCAGTCACGGGGCCACAGGACATAAATAGGGGTCCCCGTTTCCCGTGCAAGAGTAGTAGAAGTGTAGTAGTGTTAGAGTTGTGTGTAGAGTTACAAGAGTGCAGTGAGTGAGAAAGATGGTCGCTCCAGCCTGAGATCACTGTGCTAAATAAAAGTTCCTGTTGTTCGAATAAGTAAGTTTATATTCATGCAAAATAACAACCTGAACCATGTACTTTTTCATCTTAAAACGTTTGTAACTGGAACTAAAACAAAAAAAAACATACAAATCACTAAAAGTGTTTTACACCGGACGCGGAGAGCAGTCAGGGGGCGGCTCTAGTTAAATCTAACCTGTTCTGATTACCGAGCGATACGCATTAAATTACATCACGAAGGGAGAAGGTCCTTGCCTTTATTTTACACAAAATAAATACACAGACCTACATAAATCTATTTTAAGTTTCTTGAACTCAATGCTTTACCATGTTGTTCTTCCAAAAGCTGGGGGATCAGTTCTTCTAAGGAGAAATGGCGCGGGTGCAGTCGTGTGCAAACATGTCGGTCTTCACTGCGCCACCAAACACGCCGTGTTTAAACAAGAGCCAAGTCGCCTGTACTGTCTTCCACACGCATGATGGGAGATGCAAGGAGCTTTTCCCCCTCCGATATATATTGGGAAATTGTTATTTTAAACAGGATGCCTGTACTATATAGAGGCGCTCCATCTTATATCATATACGAGTTATTCGTAGCATTGTTTTCACCTGGCCTGAAAAGAACGTTTATCTCTGAAAAAGTGCGATCTATACCCAGATAGCACAGGTCGTTGGGCCGACGTCGGCATATGGTTGGCATGGTCGGACTGCAGTTACGGTCCGACTAAATGCAGACAGATGCGATATCAGTGCAACTTGTTTTAATGCATTGACCTATACAACTTAAACATATCACACGTATGAATAATAATCATAGTAAATATATTTGACACTGTGAATAATAATCACAGTGAATATGTCTGACACTGTGAATAATAATCATTATGACTATGTTTGAAACTGAATATTAATAATCATTATGACTATGTCTGACACTGTGAATAATAATCATTATGACTATGACACTGTGAATAATAATCTTTATGACTGTCTGACACTGTGAATAATAATCATTATGACTGTGTCTGACACAGTGAATAATAATCATTATGACTATGTCTGACACTGTGAATAATAATCATTATGACTATGACACTGTGAATAATAATCATTATGACTATGTCTGACACTGTGAATAATAATCATTATGACTGTCTGACACTGTGAATAATAATAATCATTATGACTGTCTGACACTGTGAATAATAATCATTATGACTGTGTCTGACACAGTGAATAATAATCATTATGACTATGACACTGTGAATAATAATCATTATGACTGTCTGACACTGTGAATAATAATAATCATTATGACTATGACACTGTGAATAATAATCATTATGACTATGTCTGACACTGTGAATAATAATCATTATGACTGTCTGACACTGTGAATAATAATCATTATGACTATGTCTGACACTGTGAATAATAATCATTATGACTGTCTGACACTGTGAATAATAATAATCATTATGACTATGACACTGTGAATAATAATCATTATGACTATGTCTGACACTGTGAATAATAATCATTATGACTGTCTGACACTGTGAATAATAATCATTATGACTATGTCTGACACTGTGAATAATAATCATTATGACTGTCTGACACTGTGAATAATAATAATCATTATGACTATGACACTGTGAATAATAATCATTATGACTATGTCTGACACTGTGAATAATAATCATTATGACTGTCTGACACTGTGAATAATAATCATTATGACTGTCTGACACAGTGAATAATAATCATTATGACTATGTCTGACACTGTGAATAATAATCATTATGACTATGACACTGTGAATAATAATCATTATGACTGTCTGACACTGTGAATAATAATCATTATGACTGTGTCTGACACAGTGAATAATAATCATTATGACTATGTCTGACACTGTGAATAATAATCATTATGACTGTCTGACACTGTGAATAATAATAATCATTATGACTGTCTGACACTGTGAATAATAATCATTATGACTGTGTCTGACACAGTGAATAATAATCATTATGACTATGACACTGTGAATAATAATCATTATGACTGTCTGACACTGTGAATAATAATAATCATTATGACTATGACACTGTGAATAATAATCATTATGACTGTCTGACACTGTGAATAATAATCATTATGACTGTCTGACACTGTGAATAATAATCATTATGACTGTCTGACACTGTGAATAATAATAATCATTATGACTATGACACTGTGAATAATAATCATTATGACTATGTCTGACACTGTGAATAATAATCATTATGACTGTCTGACACTGTGAATAATAATCATTATGACTATGTCTGACACTGTGAATAATAATAATCATTATGACTGTCTGACACTGTGAATAATAATAATCATTATGACTATGACACTGTGAATAATAATCATTATGACTATGTCTGACACTGTGAATAATAATCATTATGACTGTCTGACACTGTGAATAATAATCATTATGACTGTCTGACACTGTGAATAATAATAATCATTATGACTATGACACTGTGAATAATAATCATTATGACTGTGTCTGACACTGTGAATAATAATCATTATGACTGTGTCTGACACAGTGAATAATAATCATTATGACTATGTCTGACACTGTGAATAATAATCATTATGACTATGACACTGTGAATAATAATCATTATGACTGTCTGACACTGTGAATAATAATCATTATGACTGTGTCTGACACAGTGAATAATAATCATTATGACTATGACACTGTGAATAATAATCATTATGACTGTGTCTGACACTGTGAATAATAATCATTATGACTGTCTGACACTGTGAATAATAATAATCATTATGACTGTGTCTGACACTGTGAATAATAATCATTATGACTGTGTCTGACACTGTGAATAATAATCATTATTACTATGTCTGACACTGTGAATAATAATCATTATGACTGTCTGACACTGTGAATAATAATAATCATTATGACTGTGTCTGACACTGTGAATAATAATCATTATGACTGTCTGACACAGTGAATAATAATCATTATGACTATGACACTGTGAATAATAATCATTATGACTGTCTGACACTGTGAATAATAATCATTATGACTGTCTGACACAGTGAATAATAATCATTATGACTATGACACTGTGAATAATAATCATTATGACTGTCTGACACTGTGAATAATAATAATCATTATGACTGTCTGACACTGTGAATAATAATCATTATGACTGTGTCTGACACTGTGAATAATAATAATCATTATGACTGTCTGACACTGTGAATAATAATCATTATGACTGTGTCTGACACAGTGAATAATAATCATTATGACTATGACACTGTGAATAATAATCATTATGACTATGTCTGACACTGTGAATAATAATCATTATGACTGTCTGACACTGTGAATAATAATCATTATGACTGTCTGACACTGTGAATAATAATCATTATGACTGTCTGACACTGTGAATAATAATCATTATGACTATGTCTGACACTGTGAATAACAATCATTATGACTGTCTGACACTGTGAATAATAATAATCATTATGACTATGACACTGTGAATAATAATCATTATGACTATGTCTGACACTGTGAATAATAATCATTATGACTGTCTGACACTGTGAATAATAATCATTATGACTGTCTGACACTGTGAATAATAATAATCATTATGACTATGACACTGTGAATAATAATCATTATGACTGTGTCTGACACTGTGAATAATAATCATTATGACTGTGTCTGACACAGTGAATAATAATCATTATGACTATGTCTGACACTGTGAATAATAATCATTATGACTGTCTGACACTGTGAATAATAATAATCATTATGACTGTCTGACACTGTGAATAATAATAATCATTATGACTGTCTGACACAGTGAATAATAATCATTATGACTATGACACTGTGAATAATAATCATTATGACTGTCTGACACTGTGAATAATAATCATTATGACTGTGTCTGACACAGTGAATAATAATCATTATGACTATGACACTGTGAATAATAATCATTATGACTGTGTCTGACACTGTGAATAATAATCATTATGACTGTGTCTGACACTGTGAATAATAATAATCATTATGACTGTCTGACACTGTGAATAATAATCATTATGACTGTGTCTGACACTGTGAATAATAATAATCATTATGACTGTCTGACACTGTGAATAATAATCATTATGACTGTGTCTGACACTGTGAATAATAATAATCATTATGACTGTGTCTGACACTGTGAATAATAATAATCATTATGACTGTCTGACACTGTGAATAATAATCATTATGACTGTGTCTGACACTGTGAATAATAATCATTATGACTGTCTGACACTGTGAATAATAATCATTATGACTGTCTGACACTGTGAATAATAATAATCATTATGACTATGTCTGACACTGTGAATAATAATCATTATGACTGTGTCTGACACTGTGAATAATAATCATTATGACTGTCTGACACTGTGAATAATAATAATCATTATGACTGTGTCTGACACTGTGAATAATAATCATTATGACTGTGTCTGACACTGTGAATAATAATCATTATTACTATGTCTGACACTGTGAATAATAATCATTATGACTGTCTGACACTGTGAATAATAATAATCATTATGACTGTGTCTGACACTGTGAATAATAATCATTATGACTGTGTCTGACACTGTGAATAATAATCATTATGACTGTCTGACACTGTGAATAATAATCATTATGACTGTCTGACACTGTGAATAATAATAATCATTATGACTGTCTGACACAGTGAATAATAATCATTATGACTATGACACTGTGAATAATAATCATTATGACTGTCTGACACTGTGAATAATAATAATCATTATGACTGTCTGACACTGTGAATAATAATCATTATGACTGTGTCTGACACTGTGAATAATAATCATTATGACTGTCTGACACTGTGAATAATAATCATTATGACTGTGTCTGACACTGTGAATAATAATCATTATGACTGTCTGACACTATGAATAATAATAATCATTATGACTGTCTGACACTGTGAATAATAATCATTATGACTGTCTGACACTGTGAATAATTATTATTATTATGACTGTGTCTGGCAATGTATTTCCACAACAGCAAGACCCGGCTCTGAAACACTGCGGCTACAGGACGAGGACGAGCAACACTGGATACAGGAGAAGAGCAAAGGATACTTTTGGTGATGAATATTTGCAGATCAAAACACGGATGTCGTTTTCCTCATCGGGCCAACGTAGGCACTATGACGTCGGACCACCGTCGTCTTCCTACGTCGGTCCGACCACTCATGATCTGCTGTGCTATCTGGGTAGTTGCCGGCTTTATGAATATTCATGTCAACGCAAGAAACGTGAGACAGAGATTAGTGATTATTTTTAGAGACTCGATTAATTTGATGCAGTTCAGTTTGGTTAATCGATTAAATTCGTTCATTTGATTCACTAATTCAATGACACAAACGCAGACCGAATCGAGTATAAATCTATATTAGGTTGACTGTGTTACGTAAAATACAGTTGTGACGAATATATATTTAGAGTCCTGGATATAACAGTTTGAAGCATTAACATTATTTAGCCAACACGGTTAATCCATTTTAATGTCTAAAAATAAAAAGAATATCAGCTAATACACAACGTTTCTACAACGTGACGACATTAGCAGGGTCGTTAAACACATTTGTGCATAGGTGTGTATTGAACTAATCATTTTGGTGAACAATAGGAATCGGATCAGTTTCTCATTGAATCGGTTTTGTTTCAAGTCGTTGAGTGCTACATCATTGAGACAAGTATAGAGTGCTACTTCACTCTGTCAGAAAATGAGATTAAACGTTTATGTATATTTTATACGTATAGTCTATAGCCTATAATGTGTGTGTGTATTACAGTTCGTATTCATTGGGTATGTCTGCCAAACAAATAAATAATACAATAATTCACTGTTTTATACACATAAAAAATACTTAATAATTTACAATTTTACACAAATTATTATTAATACTTGCAAGTCATGTTGAGTAAAATCAACACAATGAGTAATATAAATAAATATTAATATTAATGAAATGCACCTACTATGCCTAAACATGTATTTAACATTATATATATATATATATATATATATATATATATATATATATATATATATATATATATATATATATATATAATTACAATAAGACTAATTGCGTTGGCTAAATAATGTTAATGCTTCAAAACGTTTTATCTCCAGGACTCTAAATATATATTGGTCACAACTGTATTTAATTTAACCCAGTCAACCAAATATTTATATTTTCTTCGCTTTTGTGACATGTAGTTTACGACTCACTCTTTCCAGTTCAAACCAATCCTGAATCAGCCAATCAGTGAATCAAATGAACGAAATTAATCGATTCACCTAACTGAACTGAATCAAATGAATCGACTCATTAAAAATAATCAAACTGCACATCAGAACATACAAATTACATAAGCATCAGAAAAAAATCCGCCTTAACGGATTTTAAAGTGCCAGGGCGGCGCTCTGACAGCATTACAGCCCTATCTGTAACAATCACATCATCCATTCTCTCTGTAAAACAACATCTGGCCGGACTGAGGGAATGAGCGGCTGACTTCAAGCATGTGCTGTTGCAATGGTAGACACAAATATTTTGCTACAAATTCGAATTCGTTTGGTTTCGTATTCGAAGGAGTTCGGATTCGCTACACATGTGCAAAGTTCGACATCTGCGAATGCGCAATCGAACTTCGTCACAACCCTAGTATTATTTGGCAAGCCGTATATGACATTTAATCCATAATTGCAGATATCAAAAATACAATTCCTGATATCAGTAATTCATGGTACGCCGTTGTGACATTTAATCCTTGATGTTAATTAGTATGCATTTTTGATATCAAGAATACAGTTGCTGATATCAGAAATACAATTATTGATATCAGAAATACAATTGCTGATAACAAGAATGAACTGCCAATTGTTGATATCAACAATTGTATTTTGTATATCAGAAATTGAATTCTTGATATCAAAAATGCATACTAAATACCATCCGGTTCTATTTTTGATATCGAAAATGCATACTAATTAACATCCGTTGACGTGTAACTTAACCCTTTACACTCGGCCACATTATTTTCAGATCATTATAAATACATGTATCAAATACGTTTATCAAAATATAAATAATAAAATAAAATAAATTGTAGAAACTAGAGACCAGGAACATTCAAACGATGTCTGTCTGGCGTATGTAGGGTCTTCCTAGCTTAACTACAGGCTGGCGAATCGGCCATTTCTCACAGTGTACAGGACCGATGTGCATCTGCTCGAGTTTTTCCACCGATGTACAGATAAGACAGGCCCAGCCCACTGCAGCATCCTGGGTCTGTTTCACACAGCTATTTTGAATTGGGCATGATAAATAGGCGAGGCCTTGAGAGAGGGACACAGATGGTGCAAATAAAAGTGATTTACTATTTACAGTGCTCAGAAAATAAAACTAAATCAAAAAGAAAACGTTGCCCCCTTGGAGCTGATGGGGTGTTCACAAGAGCCACATAACTTCAGAAAGATTAAAATAGTCTTTATCACAGAAGCTTTTGGAGAGAGGAGTGTACAGCACAGCTGTGAATACATCTGAATCAGCAAACTGAGCATAGGGGTTGAATACTTATGCAAGTAACATATTTTAATTAATTTTTCTTACAGATTTTCCCAACATAATACCAACGTCACCTTACAATAAATTGATTTTCAGTGTTTTAAAATAAAATAAAATATCAAACAACGAAATTTCAATGTACCATTTGTAATTCAGTAACTTGTGAGACACTGTATGTATTAGATTTAAATGTCTGAATGTTACTGCTCGCTATTGCATTAAAATCAATACATCTGTATTTGACCTCAGTATAGAGTAAAGAATTGTATTGGGTTCACAGTCCTGGATTGTAGTGAATGTGTGATTCCTACAGCCCACAGACTGGCTCAGCCGTTTATTTTGATAGTTGACAGTAAATATATGAATTTAAAAAATAAATACACAGGTGGTGGCTTTCATTATGTTGAATCTGAAAGTGGCAGGAGTGTCAGCCATGCACTTTAGTCTGTTTTGACAAAGTTTTTTTGTTACTGTATGAATTTTAAAACTGGAATTAACTTTCAGAGCAACAGGAAGTTGAAATAACAGTTATCTTGAGCCCCAGAGCATAGAAACACAGGAAATCAGAAGAGAGAGGAGACATCATGTTGCGTAAAACTGAATGTAACGTCAGCTTGGTCTGTTCATCAGGAGTGTCCTGCACATCTAACTCTGATTAGACATCATCAGTTCTGATCTAATAAGACGGCGATTAATGAAGTTAGAGAACCAGTTCAAAGTAGCTGTGTGACTCTGCATTGGTGGTATTGTGGTTTAAAGACAGACCAGCACAGCAGCTCTGAAAGGAAGGCCGCAGCTGCACTTGACAGAAGCGATAGAGAACCGGAGAGCTGCTCGCTGGCGCTGGTAAGAGCTGCTGATCTCTTTATTTCCCTCTCTGTGAAGATGTGAGATCGCTGCTGTGAGGGGATAGGGAGCTGTGCTGGAGAACACAGTGTCTAGGTTTAAAAGTTGAGGGGACACCAGTCTACATGTTGCTAAGAAAATGTAGAAATTGTGCACTCAATGTTTTCAAGCATCTTTGTTGCTTGCAACATTATCAAATTAATGTTGATTTTGTAGAAACAAAATTACATATTTATTGAACCAATCAGTTATGAGAAGTCATGTGACTACCTGCTTTGCTAACAAATATCACTTTACACTCAACCACATTTTCCAAAGAAAGATTTTGATAATCTGACCATTATTTCTTGATGTACTAGTCAAACTACAACTTATAAGGTGAAAATATGATAATGTAAGGAGTTATGATCATTTATTAAAAATAACAAAGCTCAAACCTGAGTAATTGTATCCCCCTACTCCCCATAATCTCTCAACACAGCAACAACAGATGTTTATAATGCTTGGTCTCATTTGAAAGCCCCAAGTCTGTAATTTCCAGGGATATAAAAATGCCAGAGTTATTAATAGATGTATATCAACCCGCTGGTGGGTTGAAAACGATGGGGCTGAGTAATGGGATATGAATAGAAAGAAAGTATAAAATAATAAGCTGAAACCAATGTAGGACACTGTCAGGAGACTCTCCTCATTGATTATTTCAGGGTGGATATATGCATTTGTACTTATTAGTAGAGGCCAGTCAAGTATTAAAAGGTTTCCCAATTTTAATGTGATATGGTGATTTAATGGGAAATTAGTATGACCATAGTTTTCACTTATTTGAATGACCCAATTTGATATTGTTGCTAATAATGTATTTTGGGGTATTTTAATTATGTTGCACTGAAGCTGATTGGAGACTTTTTTTATGTGTTAATTAACTGCCGTTTTACCATTGATTGTGAAGCTGGGATTTGTTGCCGAACGTTCACTTGAAACAGCAGCTGCATAAGAAATGGCGTGCATTTCTATAGCATTCAATATCTATGGAAAGAAGACCATTTTAGTATTTCTTTCTTTCTGCTCTGTTAAATCAGGGCGGGGCTCCTGCTGCTGGCCAGGCTGAGTGCTGTGTGTGAAGGCATGCTGAGGGACGCACTGGCCCTCACTGTAGTCATGGAGGAGCATCAGGGCTGGTTAAATCAAGTCAAAGTCTCCTGATAAAAGACATGATCTTACAATGAGAAAACATCCACTTAAATATGTGTTATATTTAAATGTCTTATTTTTTATTTTATATAGTTGCTAAGAGGCAGAGACATGAGAAATCTTCAGTAACACAAACTGCTCATACTGACTGATAATGATTGTCTCTCTGCTCAGGATTTTCTGGAACCTCTTCTTGAATTTGCAGTGTTTGGAAGGAGAGCTGCAACTGTGGAACCTGCCTCCCCCTCCTTATGTGGAAATAGCTCTGTGTGACTTTGCAGTTTCCTCATCAAGGGCTCATATTACAACATGACTGAAACATGATCAAATGTGAACTGTGTACATCTCTTCCTTCCTGCTGTGAATGTATCTGCAGCAGGAGATTTCTGCCCTGGTCAAGAAGAACATTTAACAATGCAAAACATAAATTGTTACCAAGGAAAATAAACAACCTTCAGCCCAGCTCAGTAATAATTGTGCATCTCTCAGTGACAGGTGACACTGTGTCAGAGTGAGAGTAGTGAGAGTCTCTGGGTTTCTTTCCACAGGAGTTTCTTTTGCTTAAAGACATTTTTAGAGACCACTTGTGCCATGTATTACAATATAATTTATGTAGCATAATTAAGTTTACTGTCACGGTCTCACTTGATCCTACCTCAGTTCACCACCAGAGGTCTCTCTCTGCTGAATATTGAACCCAGTGTTTCTCATTCCCAGTACCTGGATCAATCAGTCACTTAACATTCCTTCCACCCATGTGCACTTGTTTCCTCTTCCCCTCTTCCCATTGGTCTATCACCGTTTACCCAGTCTTATTCTTCCCTTCAACACAGTATATAAACCCCTCTGTTTGTCAGTAGCATTGTGAAGTCTTGCATTCTCTTACAAATCATTGCTGAGTGTTTATCCTTGATAGCCTACCTGTGGTTTGACTCCTGCGTTCTCATTTCGACTACTTCTGTCGGATCTCCTGATTAGCTTGTTTGCCCGATCGACTGCCCCTGGACTGTTCCTGTTTGTTCTTTCTGGTTTTCCCTTTCGGATAGTTTGCCTTATTGTCCTACTTCTTGAAAGCCTGCAATTGGATCTATTCCCCGAGTCCCTGAGGTTGTTACATTTACACTACTTTGTGGAAGAAAGCAGGGTTTATTTTCTATTCTCTTTTAGTGTTTCTGATGTGCGCTAATCCTGAACACTCCAGGCAGACTGACATCACTGTTTCTAGTTGTCTTGTCTTAGAGTGATGGAGATGCACTGATCAGACATAACATTATGATTACCTGCCTAATACTGTGTAGCAGGGCCGTCGCTAGACTTCAGCTCACCCAGGGCTGACAATGATTTCTCCAGTAGGAGTGGGGGGGGCAATTTGAGCAATTTGAGCTACAGTAGCTCGTCTGTTGGATCGGACCACATGGGCCAGCCTTCACTCCCCACGTGCATCACTGAGCCTTGGCCGCCCACGACCCTGTCGCCGGTTCACCGCTTTTCCTTCCTTGGACCACTTTTGATAGGTACTAACCACTGCAGACTGGGAACACCCCACAAGAGCTGCAGTTTTGGAGATGCTCTGACCCAGTCGTCTAGCCATCACAATTTGGCCCTTGTCAAAGTCGCTCAGATCCTGACGCTTGCCCACTTTTCCTGCTTCTAACACATCAACTTTGAGGACAAAATGTTCACTTGCTGCCTAATAATCCCACCCACTGACAGGTGCCATGATAATGAGATTATCAGTGTTATTCACTTCACCTGTCAGTGCTCATAATGTTGTGGCTGATCGGTGTATGTTATACTGTTGATCACACTGCTGATCTCCTCCTCTGATCATCTCTCTCGTCGCTCCTCTGTCCTCAGGTATGGCTTCCCCCAGCAGTCTCCTGTCTGAGGAGCAGCTCCAGTGCTGTATATGTCAGGATATATTCACCAGCCCAGTCTCCACTCCCTGTGGGCACAACTTCTGCAAGGTGTGTATTGGAGGGTACTGGGACAGCTGTGATATATGCCAGTGCCCAATATGTAAGAAGACATTCTATAGGAGGCTGGATCTCGACATTAACACAACATTGAAGGAAATCTGTGAGCAGATCAAGACCAGTTCAAGTCTGTCTGACGAGCGCTCTGCTCAGCCTGGAGATGTGCCCTGTGATATCTGCACTGGGAGGAAGCTCAGGGCTGTGAAATCCTGCCTGGTGTGTCTGGCCTCTTACTGCCAGACTCACCTGGAGCCCCATCAGAGAGTGGGAACACTGAAGACACACAAACTGATTGAGCCTGTGAGCGACCTTGAAGACAGGCTGTGCAAGAAGCACCAGAGAGTCCTGGAGCTGTTCTGTAGAGAAGACCAGATCTGTGTTTGTCAGTTCTGCACTGAGACAGACCACAGCGGACACAATACTGTCTCCTTAGAGGAGGAATGCAGAAGGAATAAGGTGAATCTTTATGGTTTCTTATTGTTTTACTGTTTCTTCATTCATTTATATTTCTATATTATTGAAATGTATGTATTTTTAAACACTGAGCACACCTTGTGTGGACGTTGAGGGATATTTCACTTGAGATGGTGGAAGCCATTAGCAATTAAACTCTAGATTAAGATCTAGAATAGGTTACCTTTCCCTTTTGATAGTGTGAGTGTCTGTATACCAGTGTCAAGAGGCTTTCACACTGGTTGCATCGCTTATTTTTTCTGAGGGTTACATCACTTGTAATGTGCTCATATACCAAACTAGTCATGACAGAAACAGGGGAGTGATCATTCAATGCACTAAAACTGCTCAAAACATATTTGCACTCCACTATGACAGAAGAAAGACTAGCGCTCCTGTACATAAATAAGGACCTCAAACTAATGTTTGTAGATATTGATTAATTCGGGCATCACAACAGGAGACTTGCATTCACCTAGAAACTCCTACATCAGTGGCGGAAACCGCTGATTTCCAATGAAGACGCATATTTCTTGCAGGAGCACAAATCAAAAGTTGTGCATCCTCACCCGTCTCAATTACAGATCTCCACTGAAATAGATCTGTGATTGGCATGCACCAGAAACTGCATCTAGTTTGTCTGCATAATGTTGGGTGATGTGATTTTTTGCATGTGGTTCAAAAGATATGTTTTTGCTTACCATCTGCCTGATTTCATGGAGATTGTGAGGTAAGTTTATCAACTTCTAAATGACTTTTCAGGTCTCCAATTTAAAAACTATTTTCGGGGAGGCCCCCCAGAATCCCCGCCTTGAAATTTTCATTCTGATTTGCCCTCATTGTGGCCCCCCTCTACAAATTCCTTTGCTACACCACTGCCTGTGTCCCCCTGTCTGTCCACAGGCTCAGCTGGGGGAGACGGAGGCAGAAGTGCAACAGAAGATCCAGGACAGACTGAAGAAGGTGGAGGAGATCAGACAGGTGGTGGAGCTCAGCAGAGTGAGTCCTGTCAGTCTGATCAAACCCTACTGAGTGGGGCACCGCAGGGCTGCATTGCTCTCTCTCACACATGTATGTATTGGTCAGTACACTGTTTTTACAGTGTACTGCAGTTTACATACAGTGCATCCGGAAAGTATTCACAGCGCTTCACTTTTTCCACATTTTGTTATGTTACAGCCTTATTCCAAAATGGATTAAATTCATTATTTCCTCAAAATTCTACAAACAATTCCCCATAATGACAACGTGAAAGAAATTTGTTTGAAATCTTTGCAAATGTATTAAAAATAAAAAACAAAAAAACACATGTACATAAGTATTCACAGCCTTTGCCATGACACTCAAAATTGAGGTCAGGTGCATCCTGTTTCCACTGATCATCCTTGAGATGTTTCTACAACTTGATTGGAGTCCACCTGTGGTAAATTCAGTTGATTGGACATGATTTGGAAAGGCACACTCCTGTCTATATAAGGTCCCACAGTTAACAGTGCATGTCAGAGCACAAACCAAGCCATGAAGTCCAAGGAATTGTCTGTAGAACTCCGAGACGGGATTGTATCGAGGCACAGATCTGGGGAAGGGTACAAAAAAATGTATGCAGCACTGAAGGTCCCAATGAGCACAGTGGCCTCCATCATCCGTAAATGGAAGAAGTTTGGAACCATCAGGACTCTTCCTAGAGCTGGCCGATCGGGGGAGAAGAGCCTTAGTCAGGGAGGTGACCAAGAACCCAATGGTCACTCTAACAGAGCTCCAGCATGTCTCTGTGGAGAGAGGAGAACCTTCCAGAAGAACAACCATCTCTGCAGCACTCCACCAATCAGGCCTGTATGATAGAGTTGCCAGACGGAAGCCACTCCTCCGTAAAAGGCACATGACAGCCTGCCTGGAGTTTGCCAAAAGGCACCTGAAGGACTCTCAGACCATGAGAAACAAAGACTGAACTCTTTGGCCTGAATGGCAAGCGTCATGTCTGGAGGAAACCAGGCACTGCTCATCACCTGGCCAATACCATCCCTACAGTGAAGCATGGTGGTGGCAGCATCATGCTGTGGGGATGTTCTTCAGCGGCAGGAACTGGGAGACTAGTCAGGATCAAGGGAAAGATGAATGCAGCAATGTACAGAGACATCCTTGATGAAAACCTGCTCCGGAGCGCTCTGGACCTCAGACTGGGGCGAAGGTTCATCTTCCAACAGGACAATGACCCTAAGCACACAGCCAAGATAACAAAGGAGTGGCTACAGGACAACTCTGTGAATGTCCTTGAGTGGCCCAGCCAGAGCCCAGACTTGAACCCGATTGAACATCTCTGGAGAGATCTGAAAATGGCTGCACCGACGCTCCCCATCCAACCTGATGAGCTTGAGAGGTCCTGCAAAGAAGAATGGGAGAAACTGCCCAAAAATAGGTGCACCAAGCTTGTAGCATCATACTCAAAAAGACTTGAGGCTGTAATTGGTGCCAACGGTGCTTCAACAAAGTATTGAGCAAAGGCTGTGAATACTTATGTACATGTGCTTTTTTTGTTTTTTATTTTTAATACATTTGCAAAGATTTCAAACAGACGTCTTTCACGTTGTCATTATGGGATATGGTTTGTAGAATTTTGAGGAAATAATGAATTTAATCCATTTTGGAATAAGACTGTAACATAACAAAATGTGGAAAAAGTGAATCGCTGTGAATACTTTCCGGATGCAGTATATCATATCATATGCTTTCACGTTATCTGCCTCGTCTAAACCCATGTTGAGTATCTCCAAGAATATGGTTTTCATTAAGATGCTCCTCTATTTTCTGTCTAATAATTTGTTCCAACATTTTACAAGTGATGCAGGTGAGACTGATTGGTCTGTAATTTCCTGGCTAGTTTTGTCCCCTTTCTTGTGGATTGGTGTGACATTTGCTTTCCCTCTTTTCTTTAAGTACTGTAGGAAATATCCCATCTGGCCCAGGTGATTTGTTTGTTTTTAATTCTGCTAGTCAGTTTAGTACCTCCTCCTCATTTATCCTGATCTCTCTTAGGGTTTGACTGGACTGATTGTTAACCTGTGGCATGTTATCCGTTTCTACTTTTGTAAAAACCTCTGTGAAATACTCATTTAGAACATTTGCCACATCTTGTTCATTTTCCAAGATACTTCCATTTTTGCCCTTTATCTGTTTCACTTCTTCCTTTATTGACCTCTTGCTCTTGTAGTATTGAAAAAAAGCTCTTTGCATTAGTTTTAGCTCCAAGAGCTGTTTCTTTCTATTTCCCTATTTGCTTTCCTGATCCCTTTCTTAAGATCTCTTTGCAGCTCAAAATATTCTATATATTTTGTTTCATCTCTATCCCTTTTGTATGCACTATACAACATTTTCTTTCTCTGTATTTTTTGCATACCTCTATTAAATCATTTTGGCCAATGTTTTTTGGTCCACAATTTGCTAAGTTTTGGTACAAATTTCTCCTGAGCCTCTAGTAGTATATTCTTAAAATATACCCATCCATTTTCAACTGAAACTCTTCTAAGGGCCGCCTCATACCTTCAAGGTTTGCTTTTCTAAAATTGTAGACCATTGTTTTAGACTTGGACCTTGTTTTTTGAAAGAATGCCTCAAAGCTAAACATATTGTGATCACAGATTGCCATTGGGTCTCTAACTACTGTCCCTTTGACTCTGTTTTGGTCATTTGAAAAGATCAAGTCAATGCATGCACTCTCCCTGGTTGGTTCCCTGACAAATTGAGTTTGAAAGCAGTCATTTCAATCACTTGGATTTCTGCTTCTGTACTCCCAACTGGGCTTTCCCAGTCTGTTTGGAAATTTGAAATCCCCCATTATAACAGCCACATCCTTGCTACATGCAGTCCTGATTACACTGTACAATGCAACATCTTTCTATTAATTGATAATTCTTCAAGATGTTGTGAAAGTCATGTAATATCCAATATTTGTATAATTCTTCTCACCTGATTGTGCCCCCCGAAAATGTTTAGTGCATAGCTGTATGACTTCTCAGGGCAAGAATGTGTTTGATGCTGTCTCAGCTCCCAGTGAGGTCACAGCTAATAACTCACCCTCAGCTGATTGAATGTCTTTGTGTCTCACTGACACTGTGTCCTGCTCTTCTGTGTTTTCCTGTGTCCCCTCAGCTTGGTGCCCAGAGAGAGGCTGAGGACAGTGTGCAGGTTTTCTGGGCTCTGGTGTGCTCCATTGAGAGAAGCCAGGCCGAGCTGCTGGAGCTGATTGAGGCGAAGCAGAGAGCGGTAGAGAGGCGGGCTGAAGGGCTCATTGAAGAGCTGGAGCAGGAGATCACTGAGCTGGAGAGGAGACGCACTGAGCTGAAACAGATCTCATACACTGAGGACCACATCCACTTCCTACAGGTCAGCACGGTGACATCACATTATTCTAGGGCTGTCCCGAACGGTACATTTTTACCTTTGAATGTTCATAACACATTACCGAACAAAGGTTCGGAGCTTCATTGGCGCAAAGTTGCATAATTTATTGATGATGTCATATTAGATACTAGTGTATAGATTTGAATGAAAATCCTACTTTTCTTTTTTTACAGTTCCATTTAACAAATCCATTTAACAAAATAAAACACCCCCTTGTAGTTTAAAATCTTGAAGAGTATGTGTTTTTTTTTTTTTTTTTTTTTTTTTTACAAGCACGCTTTATATTGATTTTACTTGCATGAAACATGTTAACCTTCCAGTAAAACCACCTTACTCATAATAAATTGTATGTGCAGTGACGCAGGTGATGTATGTATTTTAACGTTAATTTGTTTCAATAGGAAAAATGTCGGAAATAGCGAATCGGTGTAAAACCCTTGAGGAATATATCATGTGTTCGGTGTATTTTAAAATATTTTTATATTATTTTTAGTATTGAAAGTAGAAAATACTCCAGACACAGGACCACAGTAACCTTAACATAAGCTTAACTATAATAAAACACTCCCTTCCACAGTTCAGTGTCAACATTATATATATATATTAATAATAATACCGAAAACAAAAACATAACTAGAATGGAAGTTTCTAAAGAAACTTAATGTGTGTTGTTTAAGGACAGTTTTTACACAGTTTTAAAGCATAGTTGCTGAAAGCAAATGGTATACTAGAATATAATGCAAATACAGTTTTAAAGCTGAAATGGCTTCAAAAAAGCATTCATTGCTGCAATTAGTTGTTACCTGTATTTCCATTATATCAGAAGTCGTTTTCCAACAGTCATGAGTCTGAGCACGATTGACACGTCATTAGTCACAATGAGATACATTATTGGATAGATTATATATAACTTCCAATCTGTGTATAAGCAGTACTATCCTATCTGCATTGTTTACAGCACAATATGTTATGATGCATTTTGATGAGTTTCATGCAGAAGTCAAAGGTGAAGATCAAATAATGTGTACATTTCTTAAGGAAACCCATAATGCTCTTTCAGAATCTGAAGTCAGATTGGAGCTGTGAGCCTTCCTACAAGGTGAAATAATGACTTTTCTGACTGAATATGAGCTTAACATCAATGGAGAGTTCATAGGTCACAACGAAGGTCATTTTAGATGGCAAATCTATGACTTCCTATATGTGGTGTATATTTGACAATAATTTGACCTGAAACGAAATGTCTTTGGTTTTGACCTTTGACATTTTCACTGCACACAGATGGTTTCATATACATGTTCTAAAGTGAAAATGACGGTATCTGCACTCTTTCATTGACGTTTGCATTTTACCTAAAAGGAGAGGTCAAAGGTCAAAATCATTTTTGTGCAGCACACTTATAGTTTCATATGTGTCCAATAGTAATTGTGACTTTATCTATACTCTGTAAGCAAAGTCTTAGTTTTAAAATAACTTTTAATTGACCTTTGAACCCTAAAGGAAAGGTTTACATTTTCATTATATTGCACAACACTTTGCTGTAAAGATCGCAGATAAAGAAACGATAACACGCAGAATAGTGGTGCCATATTTTAAAAATACATCGTTTAAATTTAATCTGGTCTAATGTCTGCTGACACGACAGTGGCAATTGCAGTGCTTTTTATGATGGTACTGAAATTAGTTATATCCAGCAACTTTTATATAAGTAATGGGCATATACAAATCAAATGTTTTAATTTAGATTGGCTATGTGGGACATCTAAAGTGTAGTTTAGTATTGTAATGCTTGCAGGGTTTTCCAAGCAGTCGACCCAACTCATCATTGCGGGTGCAACAACAACTTGTTTAATTATTACTGCAGCACACACAGGTCTCAGGGACTGAACACACTCACACTGACTCGTTCTGCTTCCCTTTATTTTTTATGCATTCTCCCTACGCTTCTCCCCACCTTTACCCCATTAAACCTTTATGGGGTGCATTGGCACGCAACAGTATTCAAACCTTGTCAATTTATATCAACAAGAGAAACAAATCGATGTAATTGTCACGTGCCGAACCTGGTCTGAAGACCGAACGAACATTTGAACGTTCAAACAGCCCTACTTTATTCACAGTGACTTTTATTGACCCCTCCATGATGATGAGTGTCTCCTCTCTTCTGCCATAGAGTCTCCCAGCCCTGCGTCCCCCTCCACACACCAAGGACTGGTCTGACGTCACTGTGGCCTCTGACCTCTGTCTGGGAACTTTCAGGAAATTTGCATCTCAGCTGGAGGAGAAACTCAGGGAAGAACTGCAGAAGCTCCCTGCCAGTGGTTTGTAGTGTAATTTATTTATAACTTCATTGCAAAGTTACAGATTGTGTTTTACCTACAGTGAGGGAAGACAGGGAACTATTTAAGAAAGTTGTATTTCCTTTATGAATTTGAATTCCTTTCATCTATATAATTGTTTTGTGTATAATAACATTTAATCACTTTGTTTATATTGAACCATGCAATGTTTAATTTAGTCCAACACAATGTTCTGTTATCAGTGATTGCTTGACCAGAGTGTTTTTGTTACAGAGCTGAAGACGATCCAGCAGTGTGCAGGTGTGTGATTTCTGTTGTTCTTCTCCTGCTCTCATTCATGAATGGAGAGAGAGGAGACTATCTCTCTCTCTCTCTCTCTCTCTCTATCTCTCAGTGCTGAAGAGCCCCAGTGCCAGGCAGTGTTGATGGTATAAACTCCTCCCTCAGTGGGACCAGTAATATTCACTGACAGGGACTGACTGAGCTCCACAAACACAGTCTCTCAGTGTGAGCTGGATTGGGAACTAGAGCTCCAGTATTCCTGAATGAAGCCCTAACAGCTCTTCTTCAAGCTGCTTTCCATGGGGGTCAGTGGCTCTGAGGAATCCCAGCTGACCTGAGCCCAGTCCACAGCAGCACCATCAGCAATATTCACTCAGTCCAGCAGCACAGCTTCCTGTGAGCCCAGTGTCCCCACCTGGAGAGGAGCTCATACAACACAGACTGGGGCTCTTCTGTTAGGGCAGCACTGTGATCTTCTAATGTAGCGCCATCTCAACTGGAAACACAACAGAGAACGGGTACAGATATATTTTACTGAGCCCTAAGATGAGAGTCCCACGATCCTGCTTGACTTGGAAAATAAAAGCAATCGCAGAAATAATAAAATGGCACAAAGTAATATTTCTTATCAATTCATTATTGTTATTTATTATTGTGCCCTTTGAAGGGTTGCCACAAAACACTTTTATAGATTGAGTTTCAACAAACTAAAATAAATTTTAGGGCAGCAGTGTGATATGCTAATATATCTCTCTCAAAGGATTTGAATTGGAAATGAAAAATAAGAAACCATGTCAATTGTTCATTGTTCTCTCCTCTTTTCCTCACAATTGCTGTGTCTGTTTTCTTTGTGTTTCTCTCCTCTCTGCTCCACAGTGGATGTGACTCTGGACCTCAATACAGCTTCTCCCTGGCTCATCCTGTCTGAGGATGGGAAACAAGTGAGACATGGAGACAAACAACAGGCTCTCCCTGACAATCCAGAGAGATTTGATCCCTGTCCCTGTGTCCTGGGAAAGGAGGGTTTCAGTTCAGGGAGACACTACTGGGAGGTGGAGGTGGGGGAGACGACTGAATGGGATTTAGGAGTCGCCAGAGAGTCCATCAGCAGGAAGGAGGAGATTACAGCGAGCCCTGAGAATGGTTACTGGACTGTTGTTCTGAGGAATGGGAATGAGTATGAGGCTCTTGATGACCCCTCTGTCCTCCTCCCCCTGAGCCTGAAGCCCTGGACGGTGGGGGTGTTTGTGGATTATGAGGGGGGGCAGGTCTCCTTTTACAATGTGGAGGCCAGGTCTCATATCTACACTTTCACTGACACCTTCACTGAGAAACTCTATCCATTCTTCAGTCCCTGTTTCAATGATGGAGGTGAAAACGCAGCCCCACTGATCATCTCTGCTGTCCGTCCCACAGACTGAAGGAGGCAGATCCTCTGTGGGGGGGCAGCAGGAGCAGTAGCCAGTGAGAGTTGTAGAAGTTGATTTTGAAAGACTTTCATATTCCTAATTATTAATCATTGTATTCTTTATTCATTTTATTACATCTGTGCTCCACACTGCCCCTGTTCACCACCAGAGGTCATCACCCAAATACTAACCCATTGTTTCCCTTTTCAGTTTAAGAATGTGAACATTTGCGTTCTTTTCTTTTTATTGTGTTAGGCTGGCGAATTAGATTGTCTAATGAAGCAGACAATTCAAGGCCAGCTCAAATTGGTGTATGATTCATTTTTGCAAGATGTTTTTCTTCATCTAATAACTGTTTCTTTGTCTGTATAAGAGTATGCTCGGATGAGAGGAGTCGGAGAGGAATGTCACACTGGTAGGGTACTGTTTCTCTTTCCATAGTGCATGAATAAAGAATTTGCTTGAAAAACACAACAACCTGAATGAAGACTGCATTTTCTTCCACAGAGAAATAACTGAGATTCAGATCAGTCTCTCCATCCCCAGAGGGAGTCATTCAGGGTGTGAGGGCCGTCAGTCACAGATCAGGCGCTGCTGTCTGTGAGCCCCACACTGGTGTAGAGCAGCGAGGAGCTCAGAGCCAACACACTGAAGGCTGTTCAAACCCTCAGACTGACGGCTGCTTTTGTGAGCGGCTTCCGTCGCTGAAGAGCCCAGGCTGTCCGACACAGGCTGCTCTGTTCCCCTGCCTCCCTGTCTGCAGCAGCACTGGACACAGACAGAGAGGGAGATGCAGACACACACACACAGCCAGAGCTGAGAGACACTGGATCATTCTCAGCAGTGGGATCCACAATCCACTCTTTCACACAGAGATTTGACACACAGCTCTGTGGGGTTTGTCTCCCAGCTCTTCCGTTACCTGTCTGTGCGCTTCATCAGAGCAGCTGAGGGGTTTCTGCTCGTCCCACAGCTGCCTCCTCCTGAGCAGGGCTGACTGGGCTGTGCAGTGAAGGGTCCTCACTCTCTCCATTATAGAGATCAGAGACCGTCTCTATAGCCCCATTCACACTGAAATGCTGCCAACCTGGCAAGGTTTGCTGCTTTTTTCCTGTTGCCACCCATTCACACTGGGTTTGAATGCCTGAAAATTGCCTGCAAGGATGCATTCACACAGAAAACGGAGATTGCTGGCAAGGGCGCTGTAGCCATGGGACCAAGACGCTACAGGAGCCCATCACTTTCCTGCTCCATTCACACAGAAACGTAGGCTAGGACCCTTTGCCGAAAATGACCCATTCACACAGACCTTGCCAGCAACAAAATGCCAGCAAATTTCAGTGTGAATTGGGTTTATGATCCTGTTCAGAAATGTTACACTTGTAGTGTGTGTTTGAGCATTATGGAAAGGCTGGAATTTAATCTGCTTCACTGTGAACGGAGTTCTGTGTCTGTGGATTGTTCTGCTCAGTTTTCATTTATAAATCTTATTTTAATTTTTTATTTTTATTAAAATTTAGTAAAAAAAATTTAACTTTTTTGATGACAGCCTCACTTTTGTGAAAAAGCACAAAACGTGCCATCAGGTTAGGTTGCATATATATATATTATATACTGCACCTTCCAACCTGCATTCTTGTCTGTATTACAATAGCAAAAATGAGCTGTGCTGTCCGCATCGTGGCTTTCCAGCTGTGCCTAAGTACCTGCTCCATTTTTTTTATTATTTATATTGATAGTCTCTGCTAATGTAATATATTCATAAATGATCTTAGTCTGTGCCACAATAAGAGCATGAACAGCAACTGTAAATCAGCTGTACCCATGGTCTGTGGCAAAACGGTCTGTTGTAGGAATCTCACCCGCATGAGGGGCTTCTCCACTGGCTTGCATCGCACTACAGTCCGCGGCTGTGACTGTAGGAGATCTCGCTCTCCTAGATTGCTGGGATCAAACCTCTGTTCTGCTCTCCTTTGGACACGCTCCTTTGTTTTGGCTCCATTTCGGCTGGTGGCCGTTACCCTCGAACCCTCTAGAGCAGGGGTTCCCAATTTCTGGTGATGGAGGGCCAATTTCCGGAGGTTGCATGAGATGGGGGGCTGCAGTAGAAAATTAACCACCGATGAAAACTAAATATGTCCCAAATCATACCTTTTTATTTCCTATACATTCTGTTAGGGAACATTTATTATTTTGAATTGTTTTATTAATTATTTCCCCCCGAATTACATGTACAATTTGTAACAGAAAATGTTCAGAAAGTGTAAAAATATAGTAAAGGTTCAAAAACGGGGTGGTTGAAGGTTTGATTTGGGGGGCCGCACCAAACATCCTCAAGGGCCGCACTTTGGGAACCCCTGCCCTAGAGCCTGAAAATCGCAGCGCATGGTGCTCTCGGTATACCCGGCTCATCAGTGTGGCTTCTATGTGTCCTGGGATCCATGCAGGTGCAGCCAGTGCCCTCCACCTGTGATTACATGTTGTTTCATATTTTTTTTCTTTGATAATTATTCTTTATAAGATTAAAAAGCACTTCCGTACTTCACTATATCTGTGAGTTCTGGTAGTTATTTCTAACATATTGCATTTCCTAAGATTATGATGCAAAAGCCTAATATAGCAACAAAGTTAACTCTCTTTTCTCTTCCTGAGTCTAACAATGTATTTCTTGTTCTTCTGAAATTATACTGATTATACTTCATCGGTGATGGCACAGTGGATATTGAAAGAAAATGATTTTGTTGTTTTTCATGTTGTACAGAATTGGTATCTCATATCTTATTGTTGTGGTAGTACAATCAGGGCTGGTTCTAGACATTTGGAGGCCCTTGGCAAAATTTAAGTTGGGGGCCCCTGTCTTGATTGGTGGACTAGCGCAGTGGTTCCCAAGCTTTCTGGGTGGCAGGTCGCCACCCCCCCACCCTCAAAAGATGAATAAACTTTAAAACATCTCACTTTTCACAATTTTATTTGTCCATTTAAATTGGAATTTTTCTATGCATGAACCTATTCTTATTACATCTAGTACGGATGATCCTGAATCAACAGTTACAGAAGATACAGTAACGCTCTCTTTCCATTTTATACAATTTTACTAGTTATATATATAGAAGATGAGACCGAATATTCGAAAATTCAACTATTCGTTAAAGATGGCCACTTTCAACAAGTGAATCTAACATTCGATAATTAAAAAAAATAATAATAATAATAATAATAATAATAATAATAATAATAATGATTTGATTTTAAAGCCTGTACGGTTGATTGGCTCTCTACGTAGCTGTAATGAAGATTGAAGGGAGGGTGGGATTTGTTATTTCTTGTCTGTGATTGGCTGGCAATGACAGATCTCCGCCAATGGGATAGGTGGAATTCTGCAGATCTGCGCAGATCTGCGGAAATCTGCGGTGCTATAAGAACAGAGTTTCTGCGTGGAAATACTTTTGACAAAGTAAATTAAAACACTGTTAAGTGTATAATATGTGCAGTGCAATTAATCTACCACACATCTACAGCTGGTATGTTAACCCACCTAAAAGCCAAACACCCTTCTGCGAAACTAGCAATGACCGAAAAGGAAAGAGGAGCAACAAAAAAACTAATATTATTAAAACACACAGCCAGCTATTGCTATATATTTTGTTTTCACTGGAACTTGAACGCACAGGTATGTTTCCGAATGTATTTAATAAAGTAGTTGTGTAAGTATTTTAAGATAAAGTTCTGAACTTATTGCAATTGCAAAAATTGACACATTGCATTATTGCAATTAATGCATTCATGTATTTTTTGTTAATGCGTTTCCAAAATATTGCTGCAGAGAGTCGTGGCGAGCTCGTTTCCAATCGATGACATTTTGGAGCTGCAAGTTAGTCTTATGTATTTATTTAGCCGTAATTATCACCTCATATAAACTGCTGTGTGTTTTGATTTGAATCTACCAATCAGCGGCTCACAGATGCTGCTGCCTGACATCCTCTATTCTGATTGGCCAGGACTGCAGCATCCAATAAATAACCGAGACTCAGTTTCCTCTCTGTGAGTCGCGACAGTACAGTTTGTTTTAATGTGTGTCTGTAGAAAAATATATCAGTTTATCAATCAACAATCAGATCAACAGTTGTCAGATCCCCTCGGGGATTTCTTGTGTCTCGTCTTTTTACCTGTTCAGCTCTTTCCCACTCGGCCCCCCATAAAGATTTGCGACCCTAGACTCGTGTATAGGGATGTTACGGGTATGGAGGCCCGGTTATATATAACCATCACATAACACACGTAATAGTAACCACACAACACTTCAACTGTAATGTGTTGCATACTGCATATATTTACCATGACAGCCTGCATGTGGTATTTGTTAGTTTTGCATATTTAATGATTAACGAAATACGTGTAGTTTGAATGTCTTTGGTCTTATTTTGTAGCTTGATTGGATAAAAACATGAAATATCGAGATATACACTCACCTAAAGGATTATTAGGAACACCATACTAATACTGTGTTTGACCCCCTTTCGCCTTCAGAACTGCCTTAATTCTACGTGGCATTGATTCAACAAGGTGCTGAAAGCATTCTTTAGAAATGTTGGCCCATATTGATAGGATAGCATCTTGCAGTTGATGGAGATTTGTGGGATGCACATCCAGGGCACGAAGCTCCCGTTCCACCACATCCCAAAGATGCTCTATTGGGTTGAGATCTGGTGACTGTGGGGGCCAGTTTAGTACAGTGAACTCATTGTCATGGTCAAGAAACCAATTTGAAATGATTCGACCTTTGTGACATGGTGCATTATCCTGCTGGAAGTAGCCATCAGAGGATGGGTACATGGTGGTCATAAAGGGATGGACATGGTCAGAAACAATGCTCAGGTAGGCCGTGGCATTTAAACGATGCCCAATTGGCACTAAGGGGCCTAAAGTGTGCCAAGAAAACATCCCCCACACCATTACACCACCACCACCAGCCTGCACAGTGGTAACAAGGCATGATGGATCCATGTTCTCATTCTGTTTACTCTACCATCTGAATGTCTCAACAGAAATTGAGACTCATCAGACCAGGCAACATTTTTCCAGTCTTCAACTGTCCAATTTTGGTGAGCTTGTGCAAATTGTAGCCTCTTTTTCCTATTTGTAGTGGAGATGAGTGGTACCCGGTGGGGTCTTCTGCTGTTGTAGCCCATCCGTCTCAAGGTTGTACGTGTTGTGGCTTCACAAATGCTTTGCTGCATACCTTGGTTGTAACGAGTGGTTATTTCAGTCAAAGTTGCTCTTCTATCAGCTTGAATCAGTCGGCCCATTCTCCTCTGACCTCTAGCATCAACAAGGCATTTTCGCCCACAGGACTGCCGCATACTGGATGTTTTTCCCTTTTCACACCATTCTTTGTAAACCCTAGAAATGGTTGTGCGTGAAAATCCCAGTAACTGAGCAGATTGTGAAATACTCAGACCGGCCCGTCTGGCACCAACAACCATGCCACGCTCAAAATTGCTTAAATCACCTTTCTTTCCCATTCAGACATTCAGTTTGGAGTTCAGGAGATTGTCTTGACCAGGACCACACCCCTAAATGCATTGAAGCAACTGCCATGTGATTGGTTGGTTAGATAACTGCATTAATGAGAAATTGAACAGGTGTTCCTAATAATCCTTTAGGTGAGTGTATATCGTGTACCACTAAAACCAGGTGCTGTCCACTAGGGGGCCTCAGGGCACATTGCAGGAACCCTGTGCTGCCTTTCTGCAGTGAAGGTGGATCAGCTGTTTCTCTTGCTGCTGTAATGGCCGCTCATGCTGAGCCCTACATGCGCTGACGGTCTTTCCTGCTTTGCTAGAGATTGGGACGCTTCCCACTCTGGACTTCTGCAATTGTGTGTGTAAACAACCACAGCAGATGCATTGTTTCAACTTATTTCAAATAAGCTGGTGCTGTAACGTCAGTCAGACGCATGACAAATGCTGAATAAGGTGAAATAATATTCTGAAATGTATACCATACACACCATTGTATAGTATAATGATGATAGTTGCATCTCAATGCCAGCATGGGCTGCATTTCCAATTCGGACTCCTAACTGACTGCAGGTTTGCCGGTGGTGTGTCAGCTGCAGCTCTCCATTGTTTGTTTTCTGGTGTCGTCAATGATAACCGGAGTTCTGTTCTGCTCTGCATTTGTAACTCCTCACTCACGCTCTCAGCTCAATTTGAAATATATGTAGCTTCCTCATATGGAGGTCTGTGATGCTTACTACTAATAATATTGTCACTGGCTGTGCTGCAGTCTCTCTGTGCTGCCTTCACTACCAAACATGTAGACAAATGCGAATACGTTACTTATTTTACAATTATAGCATTGAAACCCTTCCATACAACAGTCTTGGACTGACTGATTACTCATCATCACTGGCTGCCTGTGTTGGCCCAGCTGTCCTGATTGGACACTTGAAGGGCTGAGGAGACGAGGAGCACCAAGATGAGCTGAATGCAGGGCCAGTGACAGAGCTGTGGGCTGCTGTTGATCGACACACTTCTGTGCAGCTGCAGATCTCTTCACATCAAAACTGCATTTCTTTATAATGGCCTGATTTAGATGCCTCATAATTATTTGAACACATCTGCAATTCAAACTCAGATAGATGTACAGTATTTAGAAATTAAGTATTTCTACCCAAATCTGTGAGTGATAATGTGGCTTTCCACATACGAGCAGCCAGACTGGGCTCTCACTGTCTGACTTTATACATCCTCCCAGTTTATATGCTGACGGTACATAATCGGAAACATGTTCTGATATAATTTCTCCTGTAGTAATTGCATTAACTGTGAGTTTTCAGAGCTGCTTTTCTCCTGTGTGGAGCTCCAGTCTAAGGCAGGACACAGAGCTCACAGCTACTGAAGACAACCAGGGCCTGACTGAGCAGCACAGGAGCAGACAGAGTGAGGAGGAGCTCAGGGGACTGGAGTCTGGACACATGGCAGTGCCACACACTGAGGGGTCAACACAGGGACTCGGGGCACTGGGGTCTGACACCGCAGAGTCAAAGTTCATAAAGAGCGACCCTGACCTGGACTCCCACCACACTGCGGATCTCTCCAGGATCCAGCCTCTGGGGTCTGAGTGTGGACCCAGTGCAGCTGGTGCTGAGCCGGGCTCTACCAGAACACAGTGTGGGCCTAGTCTGGTGTCTGATCACATCAAAGCAGAGGACGATACACTGGAGTCTGTTTACACAGTGGAGCCGAAAACAGACTCCCTTTAGAGAGACACTCTGTAACCTCAAAACTGATGATAATACAGACTGTGACGTGTGGCTTGAGCTCCCTGTGGGTGGACAGTGTGACCCAGAGTCTGCAGAGTCACCACAGCCCAGACAGCTGTGTCCCAGACCCCCAAGACCACATAGCTCCTCCAGCTCCCCATCCTCACCTCCTCCACTGTGGTATGGAAAACGGCGTCACCCGTGCACCCAGTGTGGTAAGACATTTACTCGGGCACAACATCTTCAACTTCACCAGCACATTCACACAGGAGACAAATCATACCCCTGCACCCAGTGTGGGAAGAGCTTCACTTCGTTAACCGTGTATTCCAGACACCAGTGCACTTACACTGGAGAGAGACCGTACGCCTGCACCCTGTGTGGGAAGAGCTTCACTTGGTTAACTATGTACAGTGAGGGAAAAAAGTATTTGATCCCCTGCTGATTTTGTACGTTTGCCCACTGACAAAGAAATGATCAGTCTATAATTTTAATGGTAGGAGTATTTTAACAGTGAGAGACAGAATAACAACAACAAAATCCAGAAAAACGCATTTCAAAAAAGTTATAAATTGATTTGCATGTTAATGAGGGAAATAAGTACCTGGTTTCAAGGTCTTATTCTCAGTGGGATCTCAGTAAAACTTGGCAATAACAAATGCTCACAAAATAATGAACAATAAGATGTAAGCAGAATGCAGAAAAGCACACACCAAAGAAAAGCAATAATTACATGTATTCAGAAAATCATTGAACATATTAAAAGCAATGGTATACATACTGTTGGGGCCATTTTATTTCAATCGCCAAACTTACTAAGGCTGGTATAGAGAGATTTGTATGGAGGAGGCGACACATTGCCCTGTTCCCCATAACATTCTCTTTCATACTCCCATGTCTTCCCATCTAAATCATGCCAGTCGATATAATCATTCTCACTGAGACTCACACCAAAGACAACATCACATTTCTCTTTTTTTTTCAGGGACTGTGGTTATTTATGGGCTCAAATTAGCGCCATAAGTATCGCATTCAAAAAAAAGAAAGATCGCATTCAAAAAACATTTATTGTAAACAAAAAAAAATGATGTTGAGATCAAAAATAAAAAAATAAAATGCAATTTTTTTAGAATTGTAAACAAAAAAATGGATCGAAAGCAAAAAAAAAAAAAACGAGAGCAAAACTCGCCTGCAGTTCCTGTCTTTGCTTGCGATGCTGCAATGTTTGCTTTCACCGCCAGTTTCTTTGCTTTCGATTTTTTTTTTTTCGTTACGAGTTTTGTCGCTGTTTTGTCGTGAGGGCGGGATTTACAGGGAGGCGTGGATCCTGGGTCTCCATTGGTCCAGCAGGTTTGAGTGACGGGTCAATTTTTTTTTAATTCCTTTATGGTATGGTCTCTGGTGCATTTCTTTAATTAGAAAGGTCAGTAGTGTCCCTGTGCAACAAAAGGAAACCAAAACTTTTCTGTAGTCTACTTACAATGATACTTTTATCATTTTAAATATCACCCAATGGCTAAATATGCAAAGTTACTATTGTCCCAAACATTTTTCGATAATCCAACATAAACACACACAACACAGCTGCAAAATACATTTTTATTTACTCTTTTGGTTAAAAAGAAGATGCATAGTCTGCACAGCTGGTTTAGGAGTGATGACATCTAAGACTGTGATCCTCTGGGGGTCCCAAACACAGTCCTCCTCCAGCCCACTGCGCACCATCCCACAGTTAGGCGGGACCCAGGCCGTGTCATAACCGTGGTCATGCCAGGTCTTCTGCATGTGATGCCCCTGTTTATCAATCCTCTTCACCCTCCCCACATTGACCTCCAGCCTCAGCACGGCTCGTTGGTGCTCTAGCACATCAAGAGGGTAGCGGCTGGCTTTCTCCAGGTCTCGACTCACATACACCCCTCGGCCCAGCATGCCATCCCCAGACGGTCTGAAACCATTCTTCTTGATTTCTCGTGCATTCGCCCTCGTGGTGCCGTGGTACATGACATAGGTTCTCCCATCCACAGGCTCACTCTGGCTCTGCAGGCAAGGCGGCGAGCAGGGACGGAAGTCTTCTTCTGACCACATGTTTCAGGTTCAGCACTTCAGTGGAGGCTGCAGGGCAGAATTGTGAGGAAAGAAAACACAGTGAGGCCCTGCTCAGCAGAACACTTTTGATTAAAATGTTTTACAATAATGATGATTGATGCCCCTGCCAAAGCCCTCAGAGGTGCCCCTGCCCAGGAGGGAAGCACAGTGGACCCCAGCATACCCTGGGCAGGCCTCAGGGAAGCTCTCCTGTCAGACAGGCTGAGCAGCAGGTGGAGGCAAATTCAAATACACTGCACCTAATGGAGGTGACAGGTGAGATTCGGTACATTTCTCCTGCTGATTATGGGAACTGAGGTCCCTGATTAACCAGTGGTGTGTGAGCAACTGGACAAGCTGTGCTAGAGTGAAGACAAAGTTTCGCTATTAACGTAGTTAAAAGAGTTTTCTGTCTGAATAGGCTAAGCTTTCTAGCTTAAATATATACTTTAATAGATGGTAGTTTTAAATCTCTGATCAGTTGAAAGATCTCTCAAAAGTTATTAACTTAAGTTACTTTTCTTGAGTTTGAAAAAGTTTTCAAACTTTAACAGTAGCCAGCTTTCATACAGGATCATCTCTGAATATCACTTGTTTTATCACAATTATTTATATGTATTAGTAAATATTTTTATACAATTTGCAATCATTTAATATTAAAATAAAATATGCAATACACACACACATATATATATTGATAACAACAATAAGTGTGTGTGTGAAGGTATGTTTAAAGCATATGCAACCTACCAGTTTTAGTTGAGGCAGCTGTGTGGTTTCAGTGTGCTTATTTATCTAGTTGCTGAATTTTAAGTTTCATTTTCCATAAATGACCTATATCATTTTACATCTGTTTGGAGATTTTACCTTTGTACTGTTATTATGAGGTTATTTATAGTTAATGAATTACTTGAGAAGCAACCTGTAAAATGGTTGAAATGGTTGCATTGTCAGTCCAAGGCAGTAAACCTCACCAGCTGGATTAAAAGCAACAAAAACACTATTTGCTACTAATGGTTTGACCTGATCCGGCTGACAAAGGTGATTTACTGGTGTTATTCGACTGTTGTCATAAGAAAGTGCTTTAGTTTACATCATGTGGTCCTGGAGTTCATTCAGCGCAGGGTAAAGCACAGAGGCCATGTCAGGGATAAGAAACTATAGTGTGTTTTTCAGTATTAAGGCAGAGAGTCACGGGAGTGTACTCAGATTCATATGGACATAATCAAAACCTCAACTGTGAGATATTGAGTTATAAACAAACCTGGCATAAAGAACATAAATAAAACTTAACCCATCATTAAAATGCCGTGGAGGGGATCCTAGAGAGAGGTAGTCAGGTACAGGCTGGGGTCAGTGCCGGCAAACCGTAATATCCAGGAGTATGCAGAAGGTGTGGTTGTGAAGGCAAGCAGGGGGTCAGCAATCAAGCAAACAGACTAGTAAGGACAATCCAGGAATCTGTCACGGTCAAACCAGTCTTTCCACATTCTTCCCTACCAGGTGCACCTGTTCTGTCCTCCTCTCCTATCATTGGTCAATCCTTCATTCACCTTGTTCAATCCCTCTCTCCTTCACAGTACTTAAACCCCTCTGTTTCCTAGATTCATTGTGAAGTCTTGCATTCTCTCCTGGATAATTTCTAAGCCTTGTTTCTTGATTGCCTTGCTGTGTATTTTTGACCTCTTGCTTCCATCTCTCGTTTACCCCTTTCGGATCTCCCTACTAGCCTGTTCGCTTGATCGTTTGACCTGGACTGTCCCTGTTTATGCTCTCTCGTTTTGCCCTTATTGGATTATCTGCTTCAACTCTAAAAGCCTGCACTTGGATCCTTTCCTTTGGTACTAGAGGACGCCACAGAATCAGTGGCCAAAAGACAGGAACGAGAAAATGGTTAGTGTAACAGTGTAGTTGACTAGACTTAGCAATGATAGGGAGTCATAGAGGGGGTTGCATGTGTAGCAGAGGTGTGATGGAGAGTGCTGGTCCAACTGGAGCTGAGGGTCATTGAGCAAGTGTACATGGTGTTGGGTAATTGCAGGATGAATGTGACTGAGCCAGGGTTACAATTCAGGTGATCAAGATGAGCAAACTCTTCCTTTTATTGTAACAACTTAGTGTTGGCAGAGAAAAGAAACTGAAAATGTTATCTGCCAAAGGAATCTCCTGGTTGTACGAGAGGAATCATTCTGCTGAAAAAATAAAATAAAATAATATATTTGCTTTGACTGTGCTGGGCAGTGGGAGGCTGGGAGTCTCCAGATAGCACAGCCCTCCTTGTACTCCTTGTGGGAGTTGTTGAGGAGTCCTGATCAGGGGGCAGGCCAGAGGAATGGCAGCAGAGAGAGAGGGGCATAATATTTTTCTATTATTTTTTAAAGGCTGACAGTGTGACGCACTTATATAAACAGTGGTTACTCTTTATTGACCTGTGGTTCAACATCATCATCATCTATCTACCAAAGATGGAATCAAGACCACATGTCCCGAGACTAGACCAAGACCAAGCCTTTCAAGATTGTGACCAAGATCAATATATCTGCATTCTGTAATTCATTTTGCATTGTTTAAACCTGATGGATGAATGGGGACTGGTTATATTACATTTTCTCTGGTACTAAAAGCAATCATTTTGTAAAAAGAAACAAACTGTTATAGAAAATAGTGTGTTGCCTGGAAGGGCTCTAGTTAGTTTATTCAAAGGGAAGCCTATGGCTAATGAAAGCAGGAAAGGTTTAGTAATTTGGTAATTAAAGGTTACTCTGAGAGTACTGTATGATAAATTACCTACATAGATAATTAGTAGTCTTCAGTAATAATTAGTAATTTTGAGACCAAGTCCTCAAAATTTGTCAATGAGGTCGGCCTCCAGACCAAGACCATCTACCTATCTATATGTGTGTGTAAAAGATAGACAACTTAATTGAGTTTTGGCTTTTTATAAACAGTCCAAATGTAGAGTTTCATTTTCTGTAACATTAGTGCATCTATAATTATGAAGTATTCCAAGTTTTAAAAACATTTTATATCACGGAAACTAAATTCAGATGAGCATACCCCTCCTTCTTCAGTCAGGACTTGGCTTTACTAGAGAAATGAAAGTTTAAATGTTTTCATTTCTTTAAACCAGTAATACCATAGGAATTGTATCTTTGTAATAGAGTCTAATATATATAGAGAGAGCATACAGGAAATAGATGCTGTATTTATTTGTTTATTTGGAGAGGGGGGCAAGTGGGGCCAGATTAAATCAAAACTTTGACCCACCTGCTAATAGAAAACTACAAATCTGTACATCATACCAGTTACATTTCTGATTAGAAGAAAGTGGCATCTTACTAAAAATAAAGCAGCAACTGAGTACAGTTCTGTAGTTTTTATATTAGCGGGTGGGTCACAGTTTTGTTTTAATCCGGACCCTGGTCTGGGTTTCTCTGCAGTAAAGGACGTTGTGAGTGTGTGGGTGGCTGGAGGGTTGGTGGTTTATAGTGCAGGGCTCTTCAGACCCAGTGCAGCAGGGAGAGAGGGGTGGGACTATAGAGCGAACCTGATCCGTGACCTACTTTTGGGCCGCCGCCATCTTGGTAGGCAAGTCCTGCCCTGACTACATTAAGTTCTAGCACTTCAAAAGAAAAATAGCATCTAAATCTGTGACTAATGCTAAGAAAAAACTACAAAAATCATGATAAGTGCTAATCGGACAAAGTAATTGAACTACCATGAAATTAAAGTCATGGTAATTTTTTAACAATATTAAACAATCATAATGTTATATCAGGTTTACAGTTAGCTGTTTATTTAAAATTTAAATGTAATATGAATTTAATTAAATATTGCTTAAAGAATACCAGTTCAACAAACCAGTTCAACAAACCCCCCTATCACATTATATTGTTACTGTTGCTTTTGTTTTTATTATATAAATAAGTGTTGACTCATCATTTTGTTTTTATTTTAGCTTGTCTGCAACCTGACTTTAATTTGGATCATTTTGAGTTTTGCAGGCTAGTTTGGATCTACATTGGTCAATATGATCAGAGTCATGTTCAATATGCTAAAGTTTTCATTATTGAATAAACACATTTGCTAACCATATTTTGGCTATACATGTTTATTTATATGAACCTCCTTTGGTTGGATATTTTAAAAATGTAAAGGGATATTTGGCAAATTGATCAGGATCATCGTGGTACGATGCATAATCTATCAATGATTAGAGAACAGGTCAGATCCTGATCAGAATGCATACATGTGTGGGCTGATATGGATTTACACTGAATGCTTCACAAAATGTAAGCAATATTGATAATAATCATTCGAATTATTATTATTAATAATAATAATATTTGTATCTTAGCAGATGCCCATATCCAGGGCAATTTATGAATTAGTTTAATAAATACTTTTATATCGAATCGAGATTGGTACCTGTACATTGCCACGAGCTTTTTTCACAGAAATAAACATGAGTTTGAACACGTCTCAACTTTTACTTTAATCTTAATGCAGACTTTGGGATGCGGGAGGCTCAATAACAGTGCTATCCTTTAGCTATGCTGTAAACGTGGGAGGATCGATGATCTATAGTACAATTATAAACAACTATTATTAATATCAAACATGATTATTTACTGCTATGTGGCAGATCAGCAGCAGCCTGTCCCGCTAGGCTTTCCTTCCTGCAGATTAAGACAGAAGAACAAACTCTTCACACACGTTTACACCAGTGACTTAAACTGGGATTACAAATGCGAATGACAAATCATTTATATAGGCACCAACTAAGTCAGTATTGGAGAAAATCACCAAGGAATCCGCAATATTTCTTTCAATCACACCGCACAAGTTGGCTTCGCTAAGAATCTTGTTGTGACGTCAACTTCGGCGGCTCTCGGCTTTCTCCGTGAGCGGCGAGTCATGGGAAATGTTCCTTCCAGCGCAGTCGCTTTGAGCAGCTGCGCAGCTGTGCAGACCTTGCAGTCGGTGGATGCGGGAGCTGCCGACGTGTTTTCCGGCTGAGTTCACGCAGACGGGTAACCCGGACGGGTCTGTCGCCGAGTCTGCGCAGGCAAAGCATGCGTGACGTCAGCGGGCGGAGTTTGTGCTTCAGTTCAGACCGAGGGAAACGACTGAAAACAGCAGCGGCTTCATGTTGTTACTCAGCTGCTCATTTACACCCGCAGCGCCCTGTGTGAGATCTGGAAGGCGGTGGAAGAGACGGTGTCGGAGTCCCGGGTGGAAATAACCCGCAGACAGAGAGAAAACGAGGCGCTGAGGCGGAGGCTGCAGGAGCTCATGGTGGCGGGGGAGGCGGCTGTGTGTCACTGGAGCTCCGGAGCGGACGGGCCGCCTGTGCAGAGCCGAGGAGCCGGGAGGAGAGAGTGGAGCTGCGGCCGGACGGAGGGGGAGGCCCGGGCCGCCGGCGCTGGTAACGTGTCGTGTGTTTGTTCTGTCTCTGCTGTCATCCCCCCCGTATTGGTTTCACTGTTTTCACGTAATCATGCCGCCAGAAGCGAGTTCGCGTTACAAGAACGGGGCTTCAGTTAGTTTCCAGTAGTCAAAGTCAATTCTACGGTGGCCCTGAAAGTGCAAAACACAGATGCAAAAATAAACACGCAATTGACCCAGAAACAAAAAGCAGAACGCAATTGCAAATAGAGAAGCACAGAAACAAAACGAGAAACACAGGAGGAAGAAAACATTTATTACCAGTTTGCTTTATCTACAGTCCTACCAACAGAAAAGCTGTTCCGGGCAAAAGCTGTACGAAAAAACAATCAAAAACGTTGTATCGTCTTCGTAATGACATTATCCTTCAAGAAAAGACTATGGGTATAAATACTTTAATAAATCTCTTATAATCTCTTGAAAATAACAGCCATTACAATCATAACCACACAACCTATGTTTTTGTTTTTAAATGTTCCCAGATCTCACGGTGATAAAATAAGGAAGATATGGCGAAGTTGGTAAAAAAATAGACAGGCTGACATTAAATTAAAGCTTAGCATTAATTTCAATCATAATGAGGAGAAATTAGTAACTTTAATAATTTCATTCAGAATGACGGAGGTGCTCCATGTAATGGCGTTTGTCAGAGTAACGTTAGCACAGCGCCCTACAAATTGCGTTTTTTTTTTTAACTTCAGGGCCACCGTACACGGACCTTCTAGATGAACAGCGGTTGTCCGTTAGTGACGCCGGGGATGCGATCGGTTTCCTCCTCGACTCTCCAGTCTGTCGGATTTGTTCGCCATAACGAAGACCTTGTGTGCCATATAATATACTGTATATAATGCGTGTGCGTGTGTATTACACTTCATATTAATTCACGTCTGCCAAACAAATATAACAAAAACAGACCTCATAGTGATTATTGTGTTTTATACACGTACTAAACAGTTAATTGTGAATACTTGCAAGTCCTCTTGAGTAAAATCAAAAAAATGACTTAATTATAATGATTATTAATAATTGAAATGCACCTATGCCTAAGAAATGTATTTAACAATATTATTTGTTTTATTTTTAAAATGTAGATTAATCATGTTGGCTAAATGATGTCAATGCTTCAAACTGCTGTTATTTCCAGGACTCTAAACATATTTGTAACAACCGAGTCAACCAAACTGACTTTTCCTTGCTTTTGTGGCGTGCAGTTGGTGAACGACTCGTTCTTGCCCAGATCCTTACGCTGCCCATTTTTCCTGCTTCTAACACATCAACTTTGAGGTCAAAATGTCCTCTTGCTGCCTAATATATCCCACCCACTGACAGGTGCCCTGATAACGAGATTATCAGTGTTATTCACTTCACCTGTCAGTGCTCATAATGTTATGGCTGATCTGTGTATATATATATATATATATATATACATTTTTTTTTATTGCATTCCCTTGGCAGGTCTCTTGTCATACAAATTGAAGAACTTAATGTGAAATGTATCTAGAAATATTAAATTCTTAGAGTTTTAAAGCTGACTCTGTTCCTCTGTTACATTGGATCTGGTAAAGTTGATTAAATGAATTTGTTGGCTAGCAATATACTGAAATATATTAGCTGCATGACAGAACATGCAAATCGTGTCTATAGAGATTGTTGATTGTCTCTCTCTGTGTCCCTCTCTCCCTGCCCATCTGTCTCAGGGTCAGACAGGGAGAAGCTGCAGGAGAGGGAGCCTGTGGTGACCAGGCGGCCAGACAACCAGTACAGGGTGAGTAACGCTGCGCCACTGCTGCGAGGAGGGGGAGGGACTGTCTATGCTCTGACCCGTCTCCCAGTGCGCTGTGTAGCGTCTCTGCGTCTGCGTCTCTCTGCGTATCCAGCAGCCCCTGTGTTTCAGTGCCTCTTTGTGTGTTTTGCAGGAGCCGGTGTTCATGCCACTCAAGGTGGAGATGGGGGACAGCGGGGCCTCCTTCCCGCCCGAGCTCCACGTCAAGGATGAGCCGCTGTACGAGGAGTATGATCATGCAATGACCACGCCCTTTACAATGACCACACCTCACACACTGGCCCCAACCCATGCGTTGCTCGACAGAGTCAAAGATGAACCTGACACAAAGGTCTGTGTCTTTCTTTCTCTCTCTGACCCTGTTCACATTTGAAAACTAGTCCCTAAATCTTTTGAGGCGACCTAACTTTAATTATGACTTTCTGGGCCCTGGGCCGGATGGAAAGCATCAGTGTGTGATGCAACTCAAGCCCTGCCCCCAGAGACTCATGTGTCCGAGTCACAGGCAGCAAAACAGCTTGCAGGACACACAGTGTTGTCTCTGTATTGTTTGAATGTCATATCGATCTATAGCCTTACATGTATAGATACATTTTGCTATCTCACATCTTTATATATATATATATTAAAAAGTATAGGTATAAGTACTGAGTTATAATGATGTAAACAGTTCAAACTACTCAGTCAATGAAAATAAGTTTGTGTAGCTGGTAAACTTGCTCTTGTTTTTTCTACTTCTAAGTATAATTGAAGTTTAACAGTATGCATTTTACACGTGAAAATTGTGAAAGGGACCATAACTTTATTCACTTATTCAAACTTTGCATTAAAACAATACATTTAACTGAAGCAGGTTTCCATTCAAATCAATGCATTTAAAAACGAGACCAGCTGTTTCCTGTCCAATCTGACATGCAGTTATATTGAGCTGAGCAGTACAATCACAAATGCTGGCGTTGGAGGTAACAACTGGGACGATGCAGAAATTAAAGCACTGTTTACAATGTGGATGGAAGATAAAAAAGAAACCGAAGAAAGTGTATGAGCGCTGCTGTCTGAGGATCAAAGTATAGAAGCTTCACAGAGGCTGCTTTCAATGGGTATCAGTCCCTCTCCCGAACAAGTTAAAAGGAAAATCACAATGCAAAGATCAGACTTTAAAAATGTGAACAAATGCAGTGGAGTCTAGAGAAAAGGTTGCACGTTTTTCTGAGGAACTCTGAGAAGGAATACTGAGCAGCAGCTTGAATTGCATGGGACACATCGACCTGCAGCAAACAGCACCGAAGAGACCACTTCAAACTTGTAATATATGTAGTGTGTGTGTGTGTATGTAATGCACATTTTCAGATTATAAATCTCAATAGGCTATTGATAACTAATGCATACGATTTCTTGTGATTTAATGCAGATGTCCTACTAAATGTGCTTCAGGGTGAATTGTATAACAGCACTTTTAGACTTGCAGAACCGAAGACAGAGATTTGTTATATTAGAAAGCGTTGTCTGCAAAGGGTTAAGATACTTTCAAAGAAAATATAGAACCGAACAACAGCCTATATATTTCAATGTTAATAAGTTGTGATTATAAATATATTGCATACACTTAGGCCTGTGAACGTGGTCTCTTTTTTTTTTTTTTAAGAAAAAGTAGGACTAAATTTGAGGTGGCCCAGGACCAGCCTAATAAGTGTGAACGGGGTCTCTGTGCCTCATGCTGTCCGGTGTCGGGGCTGTTGATGTTGCTGGTGTTTTCAGGTGGTTAGTGGTTGTTGTCATTATTGTGTGAAACGCATTCGCTGCTGTTATTGTGGTTGTTGTTGAGTAACGATGGTTTGACGTTTTGTCGTTGTTGTGCAGGAGTTCAATGCTGCAGAGGAGCTGAAGATCAGCGCAGTGTTCTCTTTGGTAGGACACACAGCCGAAGAGATGGAGGGAGGTATGTAAGGACAGGGAGGGAGGGAGGGAAGTGTGCCCAGTGAAAGCTGGTCTGTCTGACTGTACTCTATGCAGTGGAGCAGCACTACAGTCACATCTAACCCTGTCTCCCCCCACATTTTTTCTACCTCCCCATTCTCCTCTCTCTCCCTCCTCCTCTCTCACTCTTTATTCCTCTCTTTCTCTGCCCCCCCCTCTTCTGTACAGCCCCTGCAGCTTCCCCACATTACCCCACCGTGTCCGGGTTGGGCTCCGTCTCTGTGTCCGGACCGGCGCCTGGGGTGGGGGAGGCATTGGGGGTGACTGTCCGTCCCAGGCTTCTAACAGTGCCTGCTGACCCCCAGGTCCCTCCGCCCTCCTCGCTGCCCCTCCGCCCCACTGCCTCAGCCCCCCCAGTTATCAAGCTGTCGTGCTCCGCCTGTAAGGTGCTGCTGCAGAAAGGCCAGATGGCCTACCAGCGCAAGGACTCCACTCAGCTGTTCTGCTCCACGCGGTGTCTGACTGGCAGCACGGTGCCCGCCGTGCCCACCGTGCTGAGGAAGACCTGCCACTTCTGCCTCAAGTGAGCTTGGGGGGCAGGGAGAGTGGTGGGGGGAGTGCATCTTGTCTGTCTGTGCATTTGTGTGTGTCTTCTGTATCTAACTACTCTTCTTTCTTTTGTCTCTCCCTCCTCCCTCTTTTTCCTCTCTCTCGTCTCCCCTCTTTCTCTCTCTCAGGGAGATTGGTATCCCCAAGGATGTGATCTCGGCCCCTGTGGACACTGTGGGGACGGTGAAGGATTTCTGCAGCACGCCCTGTCTGTCTGCATTCAACTATGAGTGCAAGACCACGGCGTCCACTCATGGTGTCACCATCAAGTGCAGCATGTGCCGGAGGACAGCCATAGTGAGACATGCACACTCGCACAGACCGATGCACACACACACACTATATTAAGACATTTATTTCATATTTAAACTAAAATGTGTGTATATGTACGTGTTGTGTGTCCCCTGCCTGCATATGTCCTGTGTGTCCTATGTGTCTCTGGCCTGCCTGTGTCACTGTGTATGTCTGTGTGTCCCCTGACTGTGTTTGTGTCTCTCTCTCTAACCCCTCCCCGCACACACAGATCCGCCATGAGGTGAACTACCAGGGTGTGGTGCACAAGCTGTGCAGCAACTCCTGCTTCTCCCGCTTCTGTTCTGTCAACAACCTCACTGTGAACTGCTGTGAGAACTGCGGGGGCCACTGCTACAGCTGGGGGAAGCAGTGTCACGTGCTGCAGGTTGAGGGCGCCGCCAAGAAGTTCTCGCCTAAGTTAACAAACCACAACCCTGACCTCCACCGACACTCCAGATCTCTCCAGGATCCAGTCTCTACCAGAACACAGTGTGGGCCCAATCTGGTGTCTGATCACATCAAAACAGAGGACGATACACTGGAGTCTGTTTACACTGTGGAGCCCAAAACACAGACTCTTACAGGAGAGAAACTCGGTAATCTCAAATCTGACGATACTACAGACAGTGCCTGTGACCTGGGGCCTGAGCTCCCTGTAGGGGGACAATGTGACCTGTGGCTTGTAGGTGGACAGTGTGACCCAGAGTCTGCTGTTCAGAAGGTGGGGCTCAGTGAGGAGAGGGACAGTGCGAGGAGGGGGGAGAGCACTGGGACACAGCACAGACAGCCGTGTCCCAGACCCCCTAGACCCCATTGCTCCTCCAGCTCCCCCTCCTCACCTGCCCCACTACGGAGTGGAAAACTGCGTCGCCAGCCCCAGGGTGGGAAGAGCCTAACTCACATTGGTGTCTTAAGTAGACATCTGTGCTCTCCCACACAAGAGGGATCATATCAGTGCACCCAGTGTGGTAAGAGATTCAATCAGGCAGAAAACCTTAAAAACCACCAGCACACGCACACAGGAGAGAAAACGCATAGCTCCTCCAGTTCCCCCTCCTCACCTACCCCATTACAGAGTGGAAATCTGTGTCATCAGCCCCAGGGTGGGAAGAGCTTAACTTGCATTGGAGTCTTAAGTAGGCATCCTCCCAGTCACACAGAGGAAAGACCATACCAGTGCACCGATTGTGGTAAGAGATTCTTTCAGGCAGAACATCTTAAAGTCCACCAGCACACTCACACAGGAGAGAGACCATGCTGTACACAGTGTGGGAAGAAATTCATTTTGTTTTCCGAGTATATTAGACACCAGCGCATTCATACAGGAGAGAGACCGTATCTCTGCATACATTGTGGGAAGAGATTCGCTCAGGCAGGCACCCTTAAAGTCCACCTGCGCACTCACACAGGAGAGAAACCATACTGCTGCAGCCAGTGTGGGAGGAGATTTGGTGAATTATCAAGCTTTCACAAACACCAGCGGGTTCACACAGGAGAGAGACCGTATCCCTGTACCCAGTGTGGGAAAAGATTTTCTCAACGAGGTTCCCTTAAAATCCACCTGCGCAGTCATACAGGAGAGAGACCATACTGCTGCACCCAGTGTGGGAAGAGCTTCAGGGAAGCAGTAGTTTTGAGAAGACATCAGCGTATTCACAGAAAGGAGCAGAATTGAGGTGGTGTATTTGGGATTTATCTGCTCCCGAAAATTATTCATTATGAATTCTTAGAACTGTTTTGAGTTTGATTCTTTCATGTTTAATTTTCAGTAGGAGCGGTTTGGAAACAAAACATTTCACATTTGAACATGTAAAGATACTGATTCAGTTTACCTCCGAGTGCTCAGTTTACTCTTTTCATGTATATGTTTTTGGCAGACTTGTAGTTTAGTTACCATAGTCATTGATTTTGTTTGGACTCAGATCTAAAGTGGGCTGTTCCTAAATTAAATTCACCATTACAATGATTACAGCTTAGTTGGTCTGTTTTTCTATTTCTCTTTGTTTACTCATGTTTATTAACATTATCTACATTAAATAAAATAAACACTTTAGGAGACCATTTCCATTGTCAATTTTCCTAATGATGTGCTTGCACATTATACTATTATGCAATATATATCAAATTGTATTTTAGTGCTTGAGAACCCTGAAAGTCTTCTGTTAACCCCTGATTAATATGAAGGTTATTTTTGTCGCTCATTCAGTTTTTGCTTACACATTGTATTGTACATTTATGGACATATAAAATAATAATAGCACTTCAGCAGCTCCATCATTTTTTGAATATATCCCTTTTAAGTGTGGGCAAAAATAATCTTTAATCCTCATTCAAATAAGATCAATCAGTCTTAATTGTTGTTGTAGAGCAAGGGCCAGATGTTAGAAAAAACAGGAACAGGTGCAGACAGGCAAACAAATGTGGTTTCCAGAAATGTATTAATGGTCACTGGTTATGAAAAACTGCCATAAGGAGTAACAAAATTTCTAACAAATCTCAGTCCAGCAAAGAAAATCAAGAAAAGGAACAAAAACACTACCAGCAGGATAACTGAGGCCACAGAGCTTCCTCGTACCAGGGTCGCCTTTAACTGTATATTTGGTATAGGACCTCTGTGACATCCTACCCACTAACTCCTTGGTCCTGCTTTTCTACTATAGTCCACTCAGCCCCACCCCCTGGACCAAACCATTAGAAAATAGTGGTGGTAGGAAGAAAGATGGAATTACACACCCCCCAACATACATTTCCAAAATAATTTTACATAAACATAACTTATAATAAAGTGATTTTATTTAAAAAAAACTAAGAAAATTACATTCCACACCAGGAGCTTAAACCCCTTCCCAATGTCATTAATAAAGTGATCTAGATCACTAAAGTCCCTTCCTAAGATGGCCTCTGTAACCCTCCACTGCCTTCCCCAAGATGGCTGCTTCACTACCCCACCCTAGGTAAGCCTTTGGTTGGGAGGGTTTTTCCAAATGTCTTTAACTGAAGGATTGATCTACTCCATCACAATTGTATATAGCAGAACACATTTCCAAAGCATCTCACAACATGTGCATCATACAATTAATACATAATTTGAATGTTGCAGTATTGCTACAGTGCAGTAAAATGCATGGATTAAATTTCATCACACATGAAGTTTGAGGATTATAGTGCTAAAATACATTTAAAATATTCTCAATGCGTTACACTGCAGCAGAGAGACTCATGGTTGGTGATGTCACACACGCACACTGCTCACTTGCTTTCTATCACACAGCATTATAACTGTCAACAAAGCACTTCCCAAAGTTACAGCTGTATTCAACAAAAAGGGGGTTCCTACAGCACTACTTCTGACAAATCTAACATTAAAAAATAAATTACAATGAGTTTAATTTACTTCAGAAACCCCAACACCCCAGCGTCACACCATCTCACAATACAAACAATATCACATATTATAACAAAATGTCAATCAAAGGTCAATAGAGTTAATTCCCTTCACATATGGGGATCCCAGTTAGAGTCCAGTGCTGCTTCTGATTTGATGTGAAATTGCATGATCTCACTGGGGGAAGATGACTGGGGATTATCTGAACAAGGTGGGGGAATGATGATTTTGATCATGTGGAAATGTAGAAGTCTGTTAGCCAAGGGGCTGAGATTACAGGATCCAGACAATTTACTTATTTGTGTATTTATTTTGTGTAAAATAAAGGTTAGGCACTGTGGGACACAGGAACAGGGGGACCGGGTATCGTGGATCGGGTACCGGCAGGACAGGGCAATCAAGGCAAGGTAAGGATGTGGTCATGGTCACAGTTAAGGGTCAGGTGATCAGGCAAATAGAGTAACGAGGGAAGTCCAAAGTCGTGGTCGGGAGGTCAGGCAAGGAATCTAGGCAACAAGACACGGGGAGAAATGCTCAGAGATGTAGTGATTAAACTGACAAAACCTTGACGAACCTTGTGTTCGTGAAGGGTTTATATCAGGAGCAGGAAACCGGGTTGGGAGGTGCAGAACGAAGGAGAGCAGGGGCTTATAACAGGAATGCTGATTGACAGAAGGGAGCCATCTTTTTGGCTCTGTATGCCACCACAATGGATTTGAAAGGAAACAATCAAGATGTGCTTTGAGACTTTCATCTTTAATTTGAGGGTAGTTACATCCAAATTGGGTGAACGGTGTAGGAATTACACCCCTTCTTATATGTGGACCCCCCAATTTTAGGGGCTTAAAAGTATTTGGACAAACTAACATAATCTTGAATCATGAAGTTGTGAGTTTCAATACTTGGTTGCAAATCCTTTGCAATCATTGACTGCCTGAAGTCTGGAGCCCATAGACATCACCAGATGCTGGGTTTCTTCCCTGGTGCTGCTCTGCCAGGCCTGCACTGCAGCTGTCTTTAGTTCCTGCTTGTTCTTGGGGCGTTTTGCCTTCAATTTTGCCTTAGAAATTAAAACAAACCAATCAGAGAGATAGCGAAAACATCAGGTGTGGCCAAATCAACTAATTGGTACATTCCTAAAAAGAAACAATGCACTGGTGAGCTCAGGAATCCCAAAAGGCCCAGAAGACCATGGAAAACAACTGACAGAAGAATTCTTTCCCTGGTGAAGAAAAACCCCTTCACAACAGTTGGCCAGATCAAGAACACCCTCCAGGAGGTAGACGTATCTGTGTCACAGTCAATAATCAAGAGAAGACTTCACCATAGTAAATACAGAGGGTTTACCACAAGATGTAAATCATTGGTAAGCCCCAACAACAGGAAGACCAGATTAGAGTTTGCCAAAAAACATCTAAAGAACCCTGTACAGGGCATGTATGGCTGCCAAGGGAACTGGTTCCCTTGTATTTATTGCTGACAAAAGCAGCAGGATGAATTCTGAAGTGTTTAGGGCTATATTATCTGCTCAGATTCAGCCAAATGGTTCTGAACTCATTGGACGGTTCTTCACAGTGCAGATGAACAATGACCCGAAGCACACTGCGAAAGCAACCCAAGACTTTTTTAAGGTGAAGAAGTGGAATGTTCTGCAATGGCCAAGTCAATCACCTGACCTGAATCCAATTGAGCAGCATTTCACTTACTGAAGGCAAATCCATTGTGGTGGTGTACAGAGCCAAAATGATGACAATTGTGTCACTGTCCAAATGTTTATGGACCTAAATGTATGTCCCTTCCCCTGAGCTTTTAACTATGCCTTCACATCTTATCTGCAATTAGTAGCACACTAATCTATGATGTAGGACATGTATTAACTGTATATTTTATTATGCACTTATGTAATTTTGAACTTGAAATTTGTACTCATAAATGTACCTTTATCTTTTAATTTATCTTTTAATTTTTAACACAAACTTCTTACAGCACCAGACAGGATGCACTTGAGGTTAACACTTGAAATGTAGGCTACATACAGTAATTCCCAACCTCTACCTTGATTCTTTCCCCATTTATAGGTTTTTGTTTAGAAACAACAGCATGTTGACATTTGTCCCCTTCAGTCTGTTTCTTCTTTGGCTCACTAACTCTCCTGCGTTTGAAAAAAAAATATTTCTGAGGGTACAGATGAAGCCATGAATCTCAGGTATTTTGCTGCAAGTCTGCTTAGGGATGGGAATGTTTGCTCATGCTCTTGCCAGCAATGTAATGGGTCCTGGTCCCGGGGAAATTAACTTTTCCTCTAAGTAACAGCGCATTTCAATGAGTGCATCAGTGCTTGTTGAGCAGTGTTGTTGGGCAAACAGAACTTGAATGGACAGGAGGTACTCCAGGACTGTTTTGAAAACCACTGCTCTAAACTAATGTTGTCAGATGTATGTTGTCCATAGAAACTACAGGTTTCTTAAACAAACTCCTGCATTTGCCAGTTATCAATGAAATAATAGGACACAGTCAAATATGCATCTGTGGACCTTGAAGTCCAGATGTCTGTTGTGAGAACCTTACTTTGTCTTGACAGTCTTTATACATGTCGGCAATTGTACCTTCCATCAAGTGTTTGAGGCTTGGGATTTTAAGGGTCTTGACAAATGCATTAAAACCCTCTATCCTTAACAATTGAGATTGGCTGGAGGTCCCTCACAATCATCTCTCACAGGCTTCTTGTAACCTCTGCAGCATTCTGGGAGTCATCTATGAAAAATAAAAATACTTATGCCCTACAAGCTACACTACATGCAGTTAAACAGTATGGGCAGTAAATGGGAGTAACTCTCATTCACTCTAAAATAGTTAGACTAAGTAGCTACAGGCAATTACTTAACATTTAAAATGTGTAATTTAATTAATGTATGAAGAGTTTCATTCCAAAATGCATTATCCACCATTTGATAAGTGACACCTTTGAGTTATTATTTGAGATATTCACCAGATAATTCCTGAAGGTATTAGCAACCTGAGATCTTTACAGAGATTTTAAAAGATATAATCTGTTTTGAAATACATATACATTTTTTTCTACAAAATATTTTGGAATAGTGTAAGGAAACTGCTATAATATATATTAAACGAATGCTTACAGAGTGAAATAGAACACCGTTTGTTTCCTTTCAATGTTTCTTTTCAATGTTCAATGTTACAGCGGCTCACGGATGATGTGTTTAATTAATAAGTAATTTATATTAAGATGAATAAAGAGAATACTCTGTCCAAATACTGTAAAACGCTGTACTATTCCATGCAGTGTGGAATTTCTATAAAATACAGCCATTACAAAAATCGATCATATATTTATTTGGACATTATTGTTTTTTAAAAAAAGGTTGCATAATCCATCCATCCATCCATCCATCTTCGGAACCGCTTATCCTGGTGAGGGTCATGGGAGCCGATCCCGGGAGGCATAGGGCGCAAGGCAGGAATACACCCAGGACAGGACACCAGTCCATCACTGGCTGTTGCATAATATACATAACTAATACCCTGCAGAATCAGAATGTATAGAAATGAGGCCCAATGTAAAACAACTTTTAATCTATTAAATTAACATTATAGTGATACATTTAATTTAATTTGGATTATTTTAATTAAATGTATTCAAACCATTAGTTACAACATACAATAATGTGTTCGATGTCATTGCATGTATTACTGTACTTCATTAATCAAAAAGGGAGTTTAAAAATACGCATGCTCAGCATTGCGTAGAAATCTAAGAGACGTAACCGGAGAGGCAGCCGGGAACTGTTGTATCCTACAGCGGTGTCGGAGTCCCGGGTGGAAATAACCCGCAGACAGAGAGAAAACGAGGCGCTGAGGCGGAGGCTGCAGGAGCTCATGGTGGCGGGGGAGGCGGCTGTGTGTCACTGGAGCTCCGGAGCGGACGGGCCGCCTGTGCAGAGCCGAGGAGCCGGGAGGAGAGAGTGGAGCTGCGGCCGGACGGAGGGGGAGGCCCGGGGAGCTTTCGTTGGTCATTTTTCGTTTATTTATGAATGTATTGTTTTGTTTCTGATGTAATTATAAGTTGTCCTAATGCGACGTATTGGTTTCGATGCTACTGCCCCCAGCACCGCGTTTTAAACACAGCCACTGCGCCACAATTGAGGTCGCGTTCTTGCTGTAGCGCAGTTTTGCACAGATCTGCGCAGATCTGCGCGACAACAATGCGGGCTAGTTAGTACATTTCGAGAATTCAAACTTCATTCAGCATTTCATTAATTTGCAGTTTGTCCACTTAGAAGTAAACTCATCGCTCAGGATATGCAGTAGGGCAATTGGGGGCATTAGTGACCAGCTACTGTCCTAACACTTGAAACATATATTTCCTGGTCAGCCATGTGCAACAAGCCAGTCACAGTGGAGCTTGTTGCACTGCCGGGGAATGATTAGCCAATAGACAGCCACGTTGTTGGCGAGGCTGGGGACATTGGCTGTATTTGAAGCCGCATACTACCCTACTACATACTGAGTAAGTACACACTGCATGCTACATAGTGATTCTCGGACTAGTAAGTAGTACAGTACGCAGTATGAAGATTAATGATTCGGTGTACTTTATATGTCATGTGACAGACATGTTGTTCGGTAAAATCTAAAATTAAACCTTTGGTAAAGTTAAAAATAACCTGGTTTAAATGAAATGTTGATGTCAGCATTTGTTGAATTTGTTGCAAAGACGTGGTTGAGTGCGGACATGATTTGGTTTCAGCTGACACCGAACAGCAAAACGTAATTTAAGGTCAGTTGTATCCTATTATGTTTGCTTTATGAACAGTATAAAATGGCCATTAAAACAATTATATGGCAATAAGTCTAAATATATGTAGTCATACCGTCAAAAATGTGTAATGTCGCCCAGCCCTACTGTGTATGTCTTTATTTATTAGCAGACGCCCTTGTCCAGCGAGACAAAATATAAGTGCATTACAAAATGTAATAATACAGTGCAATTCAAGGCATAATGCATTTTACAAATTCACAATTTACACAAGTCTATATGAGAGATACAGTAAGCAATATATAAGGTCTTACATCCTAGATTGTAAAAGCTGATGAGTGCAGACAAGATGTTAAGTCTAAGTTAAGAGCTAAGGGAAAGGGAGCGTAGGGGACATCAAAATAAACCATACAAGTGCAAGTGATGCAAAGGCAAGAGTATGACAAAACATTGTATAAGTGACCTCACATGACAGACACATGAAGCATGATGGGATGCAGCATTCCTTGTAGTGAGCTTGGGTTGTATACTGCATATTTTGGAAAGGAAAGTTTATATGATGTTCAAACGATGAATTCATGAAATGCACTGACTTCAAATATAAAGGACCTCTTATCACACACATTAACAGGGTTTTTGAACAAGGGATGGTGGCTTGAGACTGTTCATCACATCTGGAAGCACAGAGCACAGAAAAGTAGAGAACCCACATCACTAAGATGTTGCACGTATGTTAAATGGTGCAGGCTCATGTGAAAGATAGAGGTAAACATAGTGCACATCCTCACCAGGTCTAGTTCCCTGGCAAACCAGGGCTGGCGTGGGCATTGTGGGTAGAAGCTCAAAATATTTACAAAAAGGCACTCACGCACAGCAGGTGAGGATTGAAGAAACCCAACACACATTTAACACACAGACACCCGGGCCTGAGCTGTGGCTTTCCTACCAGTACCCGGACCCAGACCAGAGCTAGAGACGGATGGAGCTGTGCACCAGATCCAGTTGTGCTGTTGTAACGACCCCCCATTCTTCTGCTATTCTCTTTCCCTCCTGCACAGACAGGCGAACACACAACTTGACAGCATGAACACACGGAGCAGGACTGTGAGCACAGGTGAGTTGGGGATCAGTGAGTGTGTTGTGTGTATGTGTGGGGGGTCATTGTGTAGCGTGTGACTGCCTGCCCCTCTGTCTGCAGTGTCAGTCAGTCCCCCAGAGCAGGTGGAGAAGAAGATACCGCTGTACTGTACTGTACTGCGTCATAGGAGGCTGAAACGGGGGTGACCGCAATAAAGCTAGACTAATCTCAGAGAGAGCTGTGAAGTCTGAGCACAGCCAACCCTGCTGTGAAGTGTTTGGTAAATTAAATTAAATTAATTAATTCTCTCTTTCTGTGTCCCTCTCTCCCTGTCCATCTGTCTCAGTGTCCAACAGGGAGAAACTGCAAAAGAGGAAGCCTGTGGTGACCAGGCGGCCAGACAGCCATTACAGGGTGAGTAACACTGCTGCGAGGACGGGGAGGTGGTCTCCCTGTGTCTGGACCCCAGTGGCGCGTCCAGAATTTCATACATGGGGGGCAAGAGCAAAATAAGGGGTGGCATGACCAGCCGGTTGTGTATAGGATTAAATAATTTGAATAATGTGATTTAGGCAACATCTCAGTGTATGTATGAACTCAAATTACTCTGGAACAATACATCTAAACAATATGATTCAGCTAGATACAGCCTTGCTTACAGCCCTCTTATTTGAGATTGAGAGAAATGCATGAAATTGTATTTATCCAAGACACAAATTTTATTGAAAATTTATTGAAACATGAATTTATATTAAAAAGGTTCAAATGGCATAGCCTGCTCTAAAATCAGATCACTTGAGAATGACAAACCAATGGAAAAATGTTAAAGAAACATGTCGGACAGGTAACAGGTAGCAAGCTAGCAAACTAAAGCCTACAATTAGGCTAAACCAACTAAAATACAATTAGGCCTATGCTGATGAAGTTGTAGTGTTTGTCATAGTTAATTCATTTTGCAACTTTGTTTCTGTTGTTTGAAGGAAAACAAACTTTTTTCATAATGAAACTTAATGTATACTCTTCATCTTGTGATACTGTCACATTTATTTAGCATGTAAAGCCAAATAAATTGATCTTAAATGTATTGAAATATTATATACAATAAAACAACACCACCACATAGTGGAAACTGATCTGTGATTATTACAGCATTTCGGACTCATCACAAACAGAAGTCCTCGTTTCCACTGGCTTAAGTGTCTGTACCGTCTCGGACGCGTTCCAGAGCTTTTTGTGAATCCAGGCCATTGTAGCAAGTCACTCCCCTGTTGTGGGAGGAGCAGAGCGATTTGTGGGACAGTGTTGTGTTTCGGTTTAAAAACAAAGACAGAAAACAACGCTACGAGAGAGAGAGCCTGACGTGGAAAGGACTGTTGTCTGATTTATTCTTTCTGCTTTACATGATTGGAGACAGTGTAATAAATACACATTTCTGTTAAGAGATATTAGCAAGAGCTAAACATGTAGAGACATTATGTTCAGAAATAAAATGTTATTTATCCATGTGCAACAATAACAATACATATTCACTATTTAGTAGCCTTTTATTATTATTGTTATCATCATCAATGTATGTGATGACTTTTAAACGGCACAACTTGACTCCCTTTACTTATTACTCTTACTACAGATTTGTAACTGCAAACAACACTTTTTGACATTTTATTTTTAATTTACTTAGCAGGCGTCTTTAGCAGGGCAAGTTACAGTTGAAACAAAGTATACACGTTTTGCGATGAATCGTACAGTAACAGCAGCTACAATATAGCAGGTTATTATTTAACTAAACTGCACGTTTCAGTCATGACGTTTACCCAGTGAACACACAACATTGCCACAACATAAATTACGTTGCTACAATGTTGGGGCGTTTATTTATTCATTAATTTAACGTGCAGATTGGCACACATTAACTCATGTTAACCGTAGTACTAATGGTATCTGTGCGGCTGCTATACAACCGGCCTTGCACACCTTTCTCAACACCATCCAGTTGTTAATAAAATCAGCTGCTATCGCTCCGATTTATCATCCTTCAGTTTATTTTTAACTAGTCATGGCAATGGTTCTGTGAAATCCGTGTTCGGCAAGTTTTGAATACACTCGGATATTGATTGTAAGCAGTAAATGTTTCTGTAGATGGACTTCACTCCATGCTGCTAATAAAACTAATTTCTTTGTAATCCCACATGGCACTTCATAATGTAGCTGATGTAGATTCTGATGCGTTTCTCTTCACTGTCTGTCTACAAGTCAATCGCACATCGGACACGTCCGCCAGTGGGAACAGGGCATTACATGAGCAATAGCATCCTTATTGTCATTTTTATGTCATGTTAATGATGTTGCTTTTGCATCATACCGATTATAGCCTTATTTAGTTAAATGAGTGAATACAGCAATTACTAAATGTTAACCTCAATCAGTAGGCTGACGAAAGGGCCGTTCAAATGTTCTCAATAAAGCTGGCTAGTTGAATATCCTGCAAGTTAACTGTCTGGCTTAGGAAATTTTAAGTTGTGAATGCAGTAAAATTAACCGTTTCCAGATGGCTCATTCTAATTTCTTTAGAATTCGTACGAGGACAAAATTTGCTGATTGCACTGTGACAAGTATGCTTATTTATTTCAAATTGCCATAAAATCCTTAGTCAGACTTCAGACAAAGAAAAATCTGATGTAAACTTCTGAATCTACAGTGATTCTCATTTAGAGCTGCGCCACTGATACACTATTGACTGCACTGAGCGCTGTGGTGAAAAATAAATGCCATTGACAAACGAGGCTTATAAATCAATGCAAATGTTTTATTAAAACCCTCCGATAGGAAATCCTTTTGCAAGCTGTGCTGCATTTGAGTATCCATGGTTTTGGTTAGTGTTTATGCTCGTCATGAAGATCACCATATATGCCATGGCATTGAAGCGCATTTTTACTGAAAAGTAAATAAAATTGCTTTAAAAAAAATCACAATAGTAACTAAAATAGATAAATGTTGATGTTGATTGAGCAAGTGTGTGAGCGGATCGTGATTTCAGAATCAAATTGCTTGCCAGGATGTTTTGCGTGGATTTAAGATTAACCTGAAAACACAGAGGTCTGTCTGTCTTTCTCTCTCTATCTCATGCTGTCCATTGTCGGGGGTGTTGATCTTGCTGGTGTTCTCAGGTGGTTAGTGATTGTCATTATTGTGTGAAAAGCATTTGCTGTTATGTGGGTGTTATTGTGTAACGATGGTTTGACATTTTGTTGTCGTCGTGCAGGAGTTCAGTGAGCAGCACAAGACTGGAAAAGAGCTGAAGATCAGCGCTGTGTTCTCTGTGGGAGGTCACACAGCTGGTGAGAAGGGGTGTATGTGGAAGGACGGGGGGGGGTGTATGTGGAAGGACAAGGACATTGTCTCTACCTCCCCATTCTCTTCTCTCTCTACCTCTCATCTGTCTCTCTCACTCTCTTTTATTCCTTTCTTTTGTGTCCGGAACGGCACCAGGGGGGAACAGGACATTGGGGGTGACTGTCCGGCCCAGGCTTCTGACGGTGCCTGCCGACCCCCAGGCCACTCCGCCCTCCTCGCTGCCCCCCCGCCCCGCTACCTCGGCCCCCCCAGCCAGCCGGCTGATGTGCTCCGCCTGTAAGGTGCTGCTGCAGAAAGGCCAGATGGCCTACCAGCGCAAGGACTCCACACAGCTGTTCTGCTCCACGCGGTGTCTGACTGGCAACACGGTGCCCGCCGTGCCCACCGTGCTGAGGAAGACCTGCCACTTCTGCCTCAAGTGAGCTGGGGGGCTGGCAGAGTTGGGGGGGAGTGCATCTTGTCTGTCTGTGCATCCTGTGTATCTGACGACACTCTCCTCCCTCTCTGCTATACTCTCTCGTTTGCCTCTTTTTCTCTCAGGGAGATTGGTATCCCCAAGGATGTGATCTCGGCCCCTGTGGACACTGTGGGGACGGTGAAGGATTTCTGCAGCACGCCCTGTCTGTCTGCATTCAACAGTGAGCGCAAGACCACGGCGTCCACTGAGGGCGAAAAGTGCAGCATGTGCCGGAGGACAGCCATAGTGAGACATGCACCCTCACACACACATACCCCCCCCCCGGTTCCTGACAGTCGGCCTGCTTCCCCCCGCTCTTGCTCAACAGTCTGCATCGGGGCCCCAAATATTGTAGCACCTGTACTGTGTGCGCAAACCCCCCCCCCCTCGTGGTTGCACACTCGCACATGCATACACTGATGTCACGTGTACAGACACTCGCACTCTGAATAAAATGTATTAATGCATATTTATCTCATTTTAATTAAAGTGTGTTTCTTTCACCCCCGACACAGATAAGTCATGAGGTGACCCGCCAGGGTGCGCTTTACAAGCTGTGCAGCGACTCCTGCTTCTCCCACTTCCGCTCTGTCAAAAACCTCGCTATGAACTGCTGTGAGAACTGCAGGCGCCACAGCGGGGGGCGGCAGTGCCACGTGCTGCAGATCGAGGGCACCACAAAGAAGTTCTGCAGTCCCGCCTGCATCACCGCGTACAAGCTGGTAAACTCCTCGCTGGGTCTGTCTGTAGGCTGTAGTCTGTCTCTCTTCTCCATGCCGACCCCAATCTCTATAACTGCAGTGCGTATGCGTGTGTGTTGCATAACATACGTGTGTGTGTTTCAGAGTGGGAAGGTGATGCCCTGCACAGTGTGTCAGTCGCTGCGCTCCTCTGCCAAGATGTTGGAGAACACCAGTCCCGAGGGCGTCACCGAGCTCTTCTGCTCCATCAGCTGCCAGTCTGCCTACAGGTTGCAGGACTTCACTACATCAGGTACCACATGTGCTCTCTGTACTACGCACTCTGTACTGCACACGCATAGTACTACACATTAGCTACAATTTAAAAAAAGGGATGGTGGCTCAAGTCTGTTCATCACATCTGGAAGCACAGGACACAGTAAGAACATAAGAAAGTGTACAAACGAGAGGAGGCCATTCACCCCATCATGCTCATTTGTGTCCATTAATATCTAAGTGATCCAAGGATCCTATCCTTTTTGAATTTTCACAAATTGTTGCTTCAACCACATCGCTGGGTAGTTTATTCCAGATTGTGACGCCTCTCTGTGTAAAGAAGTGTCTCCTGTTTTCCGTTTTGAATGCCTTGAAGCCGAATTTCCATTTGTGTCCCGGGTGCGTGTGTCCCTGCTGATCTGGAAAGGCTCCTCTGGTTTTATGTGGTCGATGCCTTTCATGATTTTGAAGACTTGAATCAAGTCCCCACGTAGTCTCCTCTGTTCCAGGGTGAAAAGGTTCAGTTCCTCAGTCTCTCAGTAGGACATTCCCTTCAGACCTGGAATAAGTCTGGTTGCTCTCCTCTGAACTGCCTCTAGAGCAGCGATATCTTTCTTGAAGTGTGGAGCCCAGAACTCCACGCAGTATCCAGATGAGCTCTAACTAGTGCATTGTGCAGTCTGAACATCACTGCCCTTGTTCTCAATTCTACACTTTTGACAATATACCCTAGCTTTCTGTTTGCCTTTTTTATTGCTTCCCCACGTTGTTTGGATGGAGAAAGTGAGGAGTCCACATAGACTCCTAGGTCTTTCTCATGCGTTACTTCATCTAGTTCTATTCCTCCCATAGTGTAATTATAGTGGACATTTTTGTTACCTGCATGTATTACCTTGCACTTGTTATCTGCCAGGTGTCGGCCCACAACTGAATATTCTCTAAGTCCCTTTGAACAGCCTGTGCTGCCGAGATTGTATCTGCTGAGCCACCTATTTTAGTATCATCTGCATCAAGTTTGCCAATTTGAGGATCAGTCTTTGATGTGGAACTTTATCAATAGCTTTCTGAAAATCTAAGTATATCATATCATATGATTTCACATGATCTGCAGTTGCATGTTCAAGAAACTCCAATAAATTAGTAAGACATGATCTGCCTCGTCTAAACCCATGTTGACTATCTCCAAGAATATGGTTTTCATTAAGATGCTCCTATATTTTCTGTCTAATAATTTTTTCCCAACATTTTACAGGTGATGCAGGTGAGACTGATTGGTCTGTAATTTCCTGGCTCAGTTTTGTCCCCTTTCTTGTGGATTGGTCTGACATTTGCCGTCTTCCAGTCAGTTGGCACATCCCCTGTTCCAAGTGTCATTTGGCTTATAAATCATTTCCCTCTTTTCTTTAAGTACTGTTGGAAATATACCATCTGGCCCAGGTGATTTGTTTGTTTTTAATTCTGCTAGTCCCTTTAGTACCTCCTCCTCATTTATCCTGATCTCTCTTAGGGTTTGACTGGACTGATGTTAACCTGTGGCATGTTATTAATTTTTCTTTTGTAAAAACCTCAAATTTTTTAATTAACTGTGTGAGGTTTCAGAGCTGCTGTTCTCCTGTGTCGTCTCTCTTCAGGAGCTGTAGAGGCCAACGCTGTCCCTGACTCTGGGGAAAGTGCTCCCATTGAGCAGCAGCACTGGGAGCAGGAGTGGAGCTCCAGTCTGAGGCAGGACACAGAGCCCACAGCTACTGAAGACAACCAGGGCCTGACTGAGCAGCACAGGAGCAGACTGAGTGAGGAGGAGCTCAAGGGACTGGAGCCACACACTGAGGGGTCAACACAGGGACTCGGGGCACTGGGGTCTGACACAGCAGAGTCAAAGTTCACACCAAAGTTAATAAAGAGCGACCCTGACCTGGATTCCACCCACACTGCTGATCTCTCCAGGATCCAGCCTCTGGGGTCTGAGTGTGGACCCAGTGCAGCTGGTGCTGAGCCGGGCTCTCCCAGAACACAGAGTGGGCCCAGTCTGGTGTCTGATCACATCAAAACGGAGGACGATACACTGGAGTCTGTTTACACAGTAGAGCAGAGAACGCTGACCCTCTTCAGCGATGCACTCAGTAATATCAAAATTGAGAATATTACAGACAGTGCCTGGGACCTGTGGCCTGAGCTCCCTGTAGGGGGACAGTGTGACTCGGGGCCTGAGCTCCCTGTAGGGGGACAGTGTGACTCGGGGCCTGAGCTCCCTGTAGGGGGACAGTGTGACTCGGGGCCTGAGCTCCCTGTAGGGGGACAGTGTGACTCGGGGCCTGAGCTCCCTGTAGGGGGACAGTGTGACCCAGAGTCTGCTGCCCTGAGGATGGGGCTCAGTTGGCGGAGTAAAAGTACAGTGAGAAGGGAGAGCCCATCTTTACAATGCAGACAGCTGCGTCCGAGACCACCAAGACCACATAGCTCATCCAAACCCCCCTCCTCACCACCCCCACTGCTGCATAGAAAACTGCGTCGCCAATGCCAGCCCAAGGGCAGGAAGAGCTATACTGTCACTGGAGTCTTAAGTAGACATCCACGCACTCGCACAAAAGGGAGACAATATCAGTGCACCGAGTGTTGGAAGAGATTCCTTTGGATACAACATCTCAAACTCCACCAGCTCACACACACAGGAGAGAGACCATTCTGCACCCAGTGTGGGAAGAAATTTCATTATGAATACCAAGAACTGTTTTGAGTTTGGTTCTTTCATGTTTCATTTTCAATAGAAGTTATTTTGAAACTGCGTTTTCAAATGTTTAAACCTGGTGAATGTTTTAAGATGCTGATTCTGGTTTGCCTTTGAGTTTTCAGTTTACTTTTTATGTAAAGATGGGTGACACATTAAAGGAGAAACAAACATAAAGTGTCTCAGTGAGGTGTTGGGGCACCATGAGCCCCCAGAACAGCTTCAATGCTCTTGGCACAGATTCTACGAGTCTCTGGACTCTACTGGAGGGATGAACACCATTCTTCCAAAAGATATTCCCTCATTTGGTGTTTTGATGATGGTGGTAGAGAGCGCTGTCTAACACATTGGTCCACAATCTCCCATAGGTGTGCAATTGGGTTGACACCATTCAGTGAGCCCTCGTGCCCTGTGGATGGGGCATTGTCATCCTGGAAGGGACCACTCCCATCAGGATGGAAATGTTTCAATATTGGATAAAGGTGATCACTCAGAGTTACTTTGTAATAATTTGCAGTGACCCTTCCCTTTAAGGGGACAAGTGGACCCAAACCATCCCAGCACAATGCCCCCTCCGGACCCCCTCTCTGTAGGGGTCAAGCAGTCAGGCCTGTACCGTTCTCTAGGTTTACGCCACACATGCACTTGCCCGCCCACACAAGAATATGGTGAAGGATGATATCTGACCATATCACTTATTTTCTACATTTCTGTAGACCAGAAATTATTGGTGCCCCATAATGACCTCTCTTTCAAAGTCACTTAGATCCTTTTCTCTTGCCATCTTGAGCCACAGAGCATGATAGGATGTTAATTGCTTAATTGTATCATGCAGTACACCTGTTTGGAGGCATCTGAATTCATTATGTTTCTCCACTCATTTATTCAGGTTTTTCCTTTGTCACCTGTCTGTTGCTATCGTCATTGCTAGGAATGGCAGTCCACTGATGTAATATAACTCGTGTTCGTATAATAGGGCAGATTTCCGCAGTTCGGCACCGATCTGTGCCGCTCCAATGGGATCGGAACTGCAAAAATCTGTGCTAAGGAATGCATCCATACTCTGCGCATCTGCTCCGACTTCTGCAAATACCTGGCTAAACAGCCAACAACTCGTAATTGCCGTTGAGAGTATGATTTAATTGTCAACATAAGTGAAGGTCTCTTTGACATAGAAAATTATAAGTTATATTGGTTTTCACTCCAGCAATAACTGCTGCTACAGTAGTGTGAAGTGACAGGAGAGGCAGCAATGCAGCGATTTGAATCACAGATTTCAAAGGGCCTACTATATCGTACTTTGTATGCTATACCATTTCACATACTGAACATTTATATGGTAAATTACTACATTATCATATTTACTGCACTACGCAAGGTAGTAAAACCTGTTAAAGTACTTTTACCATCTCCAATGACAACGCAGTACCTTTGTAAACTTGCTTTATTGTAGTATTCGCAATATTCACAATATTTGCTTAGCAAGTCCCGATACTACAGTACCACGTGGACTATAATCTAAGTCCATGCGTGCACACGCCCTTCATAATGCAGTACAATCATACATTTTCAATCCTGCCTGAATCACTTCATTGAATATTGATTGTTGCCTAGACTGTCCAGTAGATGGTAGTAGTGCAACTGTTGAGCTGGGATTCTGCCTTTTCATCACAAACATTTTATCACCAGTGACGTTCATCACCAATTCTCATGTGTCTCTTTTTTTAATTTAGATTTAATATTCCTTAATGTCCTACGATTCCAAAACAGACTTATTAAATCTCTAATTTCACCCACCTCTTAGTTGTAATGTTTTTCAATGCTTTAATTTCACCCCTTTTATTGATGTAATGCATCACTGTTTTTACACAGGGTGCATTCACGTCTCACAGACTTTCTGCAGTAAGTGAGAAGGAAACTGTTTACATGATCTAATAATCCAGTAATACATATTGGGAAGAATACTTACGTATGAACCAGCATGTATACATAATATGCAGTACACCAGGTAAATGTTTGTTGTGGGCGGTCACTCAATGTAAGTATTTGCTAGGTCTCCCACTCACTCATAGCCAGTCTGCCTCCAGAGGTCCCTGTCTCCCAAATTCTAGTCTTTTCTCCTGGCATTGGTTAATTACTGCTCAATTAGTTAAATAATCCTCATTTCCCCTTTTTTGTGCATACCTGTTCCTTAGTTCTCATTGTAGAGTATTTATATCCCTTTGTTCCTGAGGGGTGTACTGCAAAGTGAGGTAACTGGCTTATCCAGGTAACTTCAGGAGTAACTTTGTGATGTCAGGTGCAACTTCCCGATGAACCCGTACTACGAAAGGTGGATACGTTTTACCCGAGGTCTGCTGTCAAGGCAATTTACGCTGCATCTCTACACTGCTCCAGCAGGGTATCTTCATGCTTAACTTCATGTTACCCTATATAAGCACCGCCCCCCCGCCCACAATCTTGTCTGGAAAAATACTGGCACATTTGGAAGACCCAATCGACATTGGCGCACGGGTTGTGAGAGGCTCTCTGCGCAGGGCAAGGGTGTGTAGAGACCAGGCAGCTCCTCTATCTCACCCCGATGATGCTCTCTATAAAAGATAGCGATTCTCATCTGAGGGAATTCAGTGTCTTTGCCGCTTCTAGGGCCAGACGTCTCAATGGCACTCGCCGCAGTGATGCCCTCACTGCTGAACAGACAGGGTGTCTTGCTGTGCGGTATTTTGCCAGCGGACACTTCATGTGTCCCATCGGTGATGCTGCACCTCTGAGCAGGAATAGTCTGCCGTGCAGCTCGCAATGTGGCACTTGCTCTCACTAAACTAAAAACATTTGTTGTGTCCCTGGGCATTTAAGCCTTCTAAAGATCAAAGAGGCTTTTTATGAGATCGCAGGTAATTCGCAATATAAAAATACTTGGTCTATTTTTAATATGCATAGGCTGGGCCTATATACGGAACACCTTTTTCCATAGGAATCCCGAGGGTGATTGGTATGATTGACTGTACGCGTATCCCCATTAGGGGGATTATGTGAATAGGAAGTCATTTCACAGCGTCAATGTTCAGGTATTTGATCATATCATATTTGATCTGACATGTAGGCTAGCCTACATTATTTTGTCCTTTAAACTTCTACTTATATTCAAGACAATTAAAGACACATTAGGTGGTGAGCCACGACCAAGAGTGGATTCCCGAAATATGCGTGAATCATGCCCTTCTCCAGTTTTTACTCTCTGCCTTTTTCTGTTTGCTGTGAACACATGAATAGGCTATTATAAATGTAGGCTACACACCACATCTGTGCTGTGTATTAATGATGAGCATTATTAATACACACCACCTGATAGAATATTTGTATATTTAATCCGGACTTGTTGCAGGTGCTCTTTCCACTGGGGCTGCAGCTCAAATGATTGTTAGAATGAAGTTATTCTGAACACAATAGCATTCAGTTCATACAGGCAGCCCTACAGCCTGGGTGCTTTAGTAGATCTTAATTCATTAACAGTGAATAACGGGTCAATTTCAGAGATGTAGCCCATGTGTAGGCTATAATTGAATTATCCTAATTGTTGTCACATATTTAGATAGACTATTTTACGTGTCCTCAGTCATATTACAAATAAAAAAAAGTGTAAGACAAAATAGAGAACATATGACAAGAACAGTGTTCTTACGCACTACGGGCTCTAGTGTACTGTATTACACTGCACTGCACTATGGGCACTAGGACAGTATACTGAGTCACACGTTCAGCTACAGCAACATTATACTGAACTGCTGTAGGGGGAAATAAGATTAGACAACAGTCAGCAAAACCAGAAATTCAGTAAAACCAAAAATGTTCTCATCTGGGCCTTTGGGATTATCCACAGCTTTTTATAGATCCAAAAAATGACATATATCAAGAACAACAATAAGGAGTACAGATGACTGCAAAGAATACAGTGTTTTGTGCCTCGTGAGACCAATTATATGATAATGTTGCACTCCTTATCCAGTACATGCCATACCTTCACTCCTGTGAGGAGCTCTCACCTGGCAGTTTGGTTAACCCGTCATGAATTCCTCCTGCGAGAAAATGCATAAACATTTCCTGTAGGAGCTAAATAGCAAAAACTCTTTTTTCAAACTCATGCAAACCTGACAAGTGTTCATTTGAAATAAAAGTCAATATCATCCCTTCACCCCGACCGTGTCACAATTTTCACCCTGCCCTCTGAGTAGGTACCTGGAAAATGTATGATTTTACGGATGTCATGAATTCGACTGATTCCTCGGAATTGAGAATTTTTATTTTGGTTGTAATATTTTGCTTCATTAACTAACTGACATCAAAATGTGTTATCAGTCTTATTTAGATTTAAATTAAATGTTACCGTGACACAGTGCGAAATTATTTAGTTTTTCTCCGTGACCATCTGCGAATTTCAATGGAAAATGCTGTGAATTTCCCAGGATCTAGACTACGGTCCCCAGTACAATATAACAGGCCGTCATTCCACGAGCTCCCACTGGGTGTCACTGACGAGGCGGTACTGTCTCTCCCTGTAGCGCCGGGGGTCCTGACGCCGCTGCTGCCCCACCTCCTCGTACAGGCTCTGTGTGACAGGGGGCAGGGCGGGGAAGCCCCCCTTCTGGGCCAACTCTCGGGCGTAGTCCCACTGCGCACTGCTCAGCCGGAACAGGTGTCTCTCCGCCACCCCTGCCGCCAGCTGCCCGTCCCGCTCCTGTGCCACCTCCTCCTCCATCTGGGCACGGGAGAGCAGCGTCACGGTGCCCTCTAGCACCGCCAGGGCAAACTGCACCTGAGAGAGAGTGAGAAACTCTGATCTGACTGACTGTCTCCAGTACAGTACAGTGATAAACACAATGGCAGTAAGAGTGACAGACGGTTATCCCGGCTCTGACCTGGCAGTGGAAGTGGGGGAAGGGGCAGATGACGCGGCACATCCCGATGAAGAAGAGGGAGGGGAAGGCAGGGGGCAGCAGGTACTTGTACAGGGGGGAGATCAGGTGGTCCTGCACCCTGAGCCCCAGCTCCGGCTCCCCCAGGAAAGGGAAGGTGAACCTGTAGCCGGTGCACAGCATGAACACCTCGGGCCGGACCTGCTCCCCGCCCTGGAACTGCAGCGCCCCGTCCTCCAGCACTCTCTCCACCGGGGGCACCTGGGACACCCCGGCAGGCAGAGGGCAGCACAGGGGGGTCTGCCCGTGGCTCAGGGTCACCTGGGTGTGGTTGAAGGAGACACAGGGCACTTGTATTCATTATCCATTTGAATAGGTCATCCTCCGTTTGGCATTAATCACACAGTTGTCTAAGAAGTCGCCTGCCTGTTGCGCTCTCATTGGCTGAAGAGGATGACGATCATCAGCTAATCACACGCTTGCTTTATGTGGAAACCCAGACGCAATGAGTGGTGAAACATATTGATGGATTTTCTGCACCGATTCAAGTACATTAACACCAGTGGAAGTGGACCCCAGCTTACAAACTGCTTTTGTTTATACTTGGTTTGCTTATTTATCTGTTCAAGTGTTCAGCTGTATTTTGACTTAGTTGACCTTAGCTGGAAATACCTGGGCATTGACAGTGGACAGCTCCATTGCGATGTCCACCCCGGAGGCCCCGGCTCCCAGTATCACCACTGACTGACCAGTGTAGGGCTCTGGGCTGCGGTATGAGTGACTATGCAGCACTGTGCCTGAGAGAGAGGAGGAGCAGGGGAAGGGGAAGGGGAGGAGAAGAGAGAGGGAGAGAGAGAGAAGGAAGGGAGAGCGAGAAGGGGAAGGGAGAGAAATGGAGCCAAAGGAAGAAATGCCAATTGTGATGTACTTATCCACCAAACTGAATAGAAAGTTAAGAGACAGAGAGAGACACACTGTATCTTTGAAAAAGAGAGAGCACTAAAAGACTGCAACATTTTACAAGAGAGAGAAATTAACCTTTAAATGATCTTCCCAATGGAACAGACAGACGGACAGACACATACAGATGGTGGGCGGGACAGACAGGCCGACAGCTCACCTTTGAAGTTCTCCAGCCCGGGGACGGGGGGTATAAAGGGCTCTGAGTAATGTCTACAGGAGAGGGCGCAGACAGGGGGTTAGTGTCACCTAAGCATCAGTACACTCCCTCCTCCTCTCTCTCTCTCGCTCCTGTCCATCTCACTACCTCCATCTCTCCCACCCCACCCCCTTTCTCACTCTCTCTCCCCCATCCCTTACTCCCTGCTTACTCTTGCTCTCTCCTTCTCCCCTCCCCCTTTTGTACCCAGTTCTCACGCTCACCTCTCTCCCTCCCTTCACCCTTTCCTTTTTCTCTATCCCCTCCATTTTCCTCCCTCTCACCCATTGCAGACGAACACAGAGTCAAATGTCTCGGTGTGGCGTCCTCTCTCTGCGTCACAGGAAGTGAGCTCCCAGATGACGCCCCCCCACCCTTCTGTATCGGAGGCAATGGGCTTCACTTCCACCACCTGGGTGCGGAACTGTCAGTTGACCAGGAGAGAGCTCGTTAGCAGGAATTAGCGAACACATTGTTTTGTTATTGCATTCATTTTAGTCGTCACATCGTTACAGCGAAAGAATGAATGCTAAAAGGTTAAAAGGTTTTATCCTTTTACCTTTAACCTTTGAATTTATACGGCTGTATTTTCTAGTCCGGTTCCTGGGGAGTCCCTGGTTTAATTTCTCCTCTCTTCTCTTTCCCCTCCTCTCCTCATCTTACCTCCTGCCCGTTCCTCTCCTCTCCTCTCCTCAAGGTCAACTATGAATAAATACTCAATTTCTTCATTTAAATTCAGCAGAGTGCATATACAATATCGCTGTTAATATACACTGTGTATTAGTGTGTCTACAGTGTGTGTACTGTCATATCAGGAGGGTTACAGTGTGTATATACACTCAGCTAAAGGATTATTAGGAACACCATACTAATACTGTGTTTGACCCCCTTTCGCCTTCAGAACTGCCTTAATTCTACGTGGCATTGATTCAACAAGGTGCTGAAAGCATTCTTTAGAAATGTTGGCCCATATTGATAGGATAGCATCTTGCAGTTGATGGAGATTTGTGGGATGCACATCCAGGGCACGAAGCTCCCGTTCCACCACATCCCAAAGATGCTCTATTGGGTTGAGATCTGGTGACTGTGGGGGCCAGTTTAGTACAGTGAACTCATTGTCATGTTCAAGAAACCAATTTGAAATGATTCGACCTTTGTGACATGGTGCATTATCCTGCTGGAAGTAGCCATCGGAGGATGGGTACATGGTGGTCATAAAGGGATGGACATGGTCAGAAACAATGCTCAGGTCGGCCGTGGCATTTAAACGATGCCCAATTGGCACTAAGGGGCCTAAAGTGTGCCAAGAAAACATCCCCCACACCATTACACCACCACCACCAGCCTGCACAGTGGTAACAAGGCATGATGGATCCATGTTCTCATTCTGTTTACGACAAATTCTGACTCTACCATCTGAATGTCTCAACAGAAATCGAGACTCATCAGACCAGGCAACATTTTTCCAGTCTTCAACTGTCCAATTTTGGTGAGCTTGTGCATATTGTAGCCTCTTTTTCCTATTTGTAGTGGAGATGAGTGGTACCCGGTGGGGTCTTCTGCTGTTGTAGCCCATCCGCCTCAAGGTTGTACGTGTTGTGGCTTCACAAATGCTTTGCTGCATACCTCGGTTGTAACGAGTGCTTATTTCAGTCAAAGTTGCTCTTCTATCAGCTTGAATCAGTCGGCCCATTCTCCTCTGACCTCTAGCATCAACAAGGCATTTTCGCCCACAGGACTGCCGCATACTGGATGTTTTTCCCTTTTCACACCATTCTTTGTAAACCCTAGAAATGGTTGTGCGTGAAAATCCCAGTAACTGAGCAGATTGTGAAATACTCAGACCGGCCCGTCTGGCACCAACAACCATGCCACGCTCAAAATTGCTTAAATCACCTTTCTTTCCCATTCAGACATTCAGTTTGGAGTTCAGGAGATTGTCTTGACCAGGACCACACCCCTAAATGCATTGAAGCAACTGCCATGTGATTGGTTGATTAGATAATTGCATTAATGAGAAATTGAACAGGTGTTCCTAATAATCCTTTAGGTGAGTGTATATACAGACGGGTGACAAATTAAAAGAAAAACAAACATAAAGTGTCTCAGTGAGGTGATGGGCACCACGAGCTGCCGGCACAGCTTCAATAAAACAGACTATATATATATATATATATATAGTGTCTGTTTTATTATGTACACTAATACAGTGTCTATATACCGTGCCAGTTGCCAGTGCTATAATATCAGTATGGTGACAGTGTGACAGCGTGTGTATAAAGTGGCAGTACCCTGATATGTGGGTTGATGCAGTAGTTGATGCAGTATCTCTCCAGGTAGCTCAGCACCTCCTCATGGGGCAGGAAGGAGGGCAGCTCGGGGTCAAAGGGGAAGTCCGGGAACATCATCACCTCCTTCGGTAAGTTGGTCCTGCGGAGACAGAGGACAGGTGAGTGAGTACCTGCATACAGTCAGGGTTAATCCATCAGGTCAGTGTTATCGGATCATAAAGATCTCTGTACAGGTGAGTGGGATATATTGGTGTACATGGCATCTCTGTACAGGTCAGTGTACCTGTGCACAGGTGAGAGTTGTAACAGTGTGCCTGGATATGGTCTTACCTGAGGTGTCTGCACAGGTGAGTGTAGCACCTGTATACAGTGTTACCTGAGGTGTCTGCACAGGTGAGTGTAGCTGTCTGTAGGGTTACCTGAGGTCTCTGTACATGCTGCCGAGCACTGGCCTGCCGTCATCGTAGCTGCCCACACGATCCTCGTACACCCAGGTGCCGCCCACGCGCTCCGTCAGCTCAAACACGGCAGGGGGGGCGAAGGTATCGGCGCGCGCCAGCAGGTGTCGGGCAGCACACAGCCCCGCTGCCCCCGCACCAATCACTGCCACCCTGAGCCTGCCCGCACTGGCCATCACGCTCACAGGAGAGGCCAGGAGAGGAGAGGGGGAGCAGTACTGTCAAACCTGAATTGCACGTGACCTCGGCATGGACTGTGATAACACTCACAATTGCCATGTACTGCCGCCGGGGGACGACTGACGAATTGCAGTCAAAAGATCTTGGAGAAAGAGAAAGAGAAAGTGAGAGGCGGGCAAAATGGGAGAGAGACCATGTGAGAGAGGGATGAGAAACAGGAGGAAGGCAGAAAGAGAGCAACAATCAGATGAGAGTAAGGGAGAGAGGCAGAAAGCAAGAGAGAGACAGTGAGAGAGATTGGGAAGGAGAGAGGGAGCGAGTCAAGGAGAGAGAAATGTTTTGGAGAGACAGCCAACCTCTCGTTCTCTCCCCTTCGCTGCGTCCGTCCGTCTATCCAAACATCCGTTTCTGTCCAGCACAGGCCACAACAACCCGGTCTACTGCGACACAACAGTTCTGCAGTCTGTTTGTGTGTTTGGCCTGGCTGTGAACTTTGCCCAGTTACAAATCAGATATCACCACCAAAGAGCTGGGAGGAGACTTTTTAATGTGTATATCAACTTTGTCAAACATGAAATCCCGTTCCTGTATTGCAATGAACAGGTCAGTTTTCTCTGGTAATAATAAATTAAAAATAAATGCCTGCCATTTTAGGTATATTTTGTGTTTAGCATCTTTATTTAACAATAGTTATTTGGCAACATGGGTAGCTGTCCTTCAAAAGCATGTTAAAGTGAGATAAAAACATTGTAGCTAGTTAAGAGTCTAACTGCTTCTGCCAGGCCGACTACAAGCATTCAGTTTTTCTTTTCTAAAATTAAAAAGGCAGTCTGTTATCTAAGTTAGTGGCAAAGTCGGACATATTTTGCCGAGATTCTCTGGTCGAGTTAGAGCCCGCCGGGTGAAGTCGGCACTTGATGAAAGCAGCTCGCTGGCGCATCACGGTATTAAGAGACAAACTGGAAGCCCGACACTGTGCCAGTCCGGCACGGCGACGCGTTCACGACACGCAGACTGTGCCGAGTCTGCGCAGACTCTGCGACGAAACTGTCCAGGTTGCCCGTCTGCATGACCTCAGCCGGAAAACACGTCACAATGCGACGCATCCACCGGCTGCAAAGTCCGCACAGCCGCGCAGCTGCTCAAGAGGGACTGCGCAGGTGCAGCCGCGGCTTCAAAACAACAAAGACGAGTTTCAATCGGAGACAGAGACACTGATAACACCGAGTCATGGCATGAAGGATCTTATTAATTTCATGCTAGATATGCAAAGTACAACAGAAATAATATATTGTATAAAGATTGACAGTTCAACAATAAAAGAATATGCATGTGTAGTGGTGTACGTATACATTATAACCCCATTTCCACGTATTATGTGAATTTGTAAGTTGCACACCCGGCAAGGAAATCCATAATAATACATATTGTACATGTGTACTTATCTGAATGCACAGGTTTAATGTAGATTGGAAACCAGTGTATATATAATATTGTACACACACAAACGAAATCTGTTGTAATTAATTTGATCAGTATGTGAGTATTTAACCCTTAAATGTCACAACAATGAGTAGGAATAAAGATTTCTACTAATTACAGATTATTAAAGGAGTCCTGACACAGGCTGCGTTCACGACACGAGCGTCTGCGTGTGACGTCACGGTCTGCGCAGACGCAGTGTGGACAGCTCTGGCTCTGGAGCTGCAGACTCAGCAGAACAAACACGGAGTCGCTGCTGAGAGAAATCAGTCCTATTCACAGAAGTTCATGCAATCAAAGTTCCCTTCGTGCTGCACCAGCTTCATGCTTTACAGCGTAATCAGAAAATGGGCCATTTAATCCGTTCCTTTCAGATTAAGTATCTTTTTCGATCCGTTAATAATCTTTAATTAATAGAAATTGAGAAACTGTGCAGACTTTGCAGCCGGTGGATGCGTCGCATTGTGACGTGTTTCCGGCTGAGTTCATGCAGACGGGTAACCGGGACAGTTTCGTCGCAGAGTCTGCGTGTCGTGAACGCGGCCTCTCACCCCACTAAGATGGCGCTTCTGTGACTGCGCTGCGCTGCGCTGTAGAAAGCGCTCTATTTCTGCGCTGAGCTGCGCGGGGGGAAGGGGCGGGGTTTGTGCTGCAGTCAAACCCAGGAAAACCGAGCGCAGAGCCAGCGAGAGCAGCGCCTTACACGGCACAGCCAGCTCTCTATCCGCGATGTCCGCGGCTCTGAGCGGCCGCCTGTCCTCGGCGCTGGCCGAGCTGATGAGAGCCGCCCTGTGTGAGATCTGGAAGGCGGTGGAAGAGACGGTGTCGGAGTCCCGGGTGGAAATAACCCGCAGACAGAGAGAAAACGAGGCGCTGAGGCGGAGGCTGCAGGAGCTCATGGTGGCGGGGGAGGCGGCTGTGTGTCACTGGAGCTCCGGAGCGGACGGGCCGCCTGTGCAGAGCCGAGGAGCCGGGAGGAGAGAGTGGAGCTGCGGCCGGACGGAGGGGGAGGCCCGGGCCGCCGGCGCTGGTAACGTGTCGTGTGTTTGTTCCGTCTGTTCCGTCTCTGCTGTCGGTGTCGAGGTTTGCGTGTCGACGCGCTGGTTTCCCGGCTGTTTCTCCGGCGCCGCAGTTTAAACTCGTATAAAGTCCGTTACCGTAACACTGACCCGCCAATAGACGCGCACGACGTTGGATCATCACACGGAACCCGCCGCACCGGAGACACGCAGGTCAGCTCGTCTGCGCGCTGGGAGGTCATCGCGTACCCCAGGTTGAGAACCAATATGTGTACACAGTGCTGTGCAAACGTTTTATGCAGGTGTGAAACATTTTTGTAAAGTAACAATGCTTTCAAAAATAGACGTTAATATATTATTTACTAAATGCAAAGTGAGTGAACAGAAGAAAAAATCAAATCCATATCTGGTGTGACCACCCTTTGCCTTCAAAACGGCATCAGTTCTTCTAGCTACACTTGTACAAAGTCGGGGATTTTGTAGGCATATAGTCAGTATGATTGAACAATTATATGAAACGGATGCTAATGATCATCAATTTCATATGTAGGTTGAAACAATCATGAACTGAAACAGAAACAGCTGTGTAGGAGGAATAAAACTGGGTGAGGAACAGCCAGACTCAGCTAACAAGGTGAGGCTGCTGAAGACAGTTTACTGTCAGACACCAGGGCAAGACTGAGCACAGCAACAAGACACAAGGCAGTTATACTGCATCAGCAAGGTCTCTCCCAGGCCGACATTTCAAGGCAGACAGGGGTTTCCAGATGTGCTGTCCAAACTCTTTTGAAGAAGCACAAAGAAACGGGCAACGTTGAGGACCGTAGACGCAGTGGTCGGCCAAGGAAACTTACTGCAGCAGATGAAAGACTCATCATGCTTACTTCCCTTCACAATCAGAAGATGTCCAGCAGTGCCATCAGCTCAGAACTGGCAGAAAACAGTGGGACCCTGGTACACCCATCTACTGTCCGGAGAAGTCTGGTCAGAAGTGGCCTTCATGGAAGACTTGTGGCCAAAAAGCCATACCTCTGACATTGCAACAAGGCCAAGCGACTCAACTATGCACGAAAACACAGGAATTGGGGTGAAGAAAAATGGAAGCAGGTGCTCTGGACTGATGAGTCAAAATGTGAAATATTTAGCAGTAGCAGAAGGCAGTTTGTTGGCCGAAGGGCTGGAGAGTGGTACACGAATTAGTGTCTGCAGGCAACAGTGAAGCATGGTGGGGGTTCCTTGCAAGTTTGGGGCTGCATTTCTGCAAATGGAGTTGGGGATTTGGTCAGACTGAATGGTCTCCTCAATGCTGAGAAGTACAGGCAGATACTTATCCATCATGCAATACTATCAGGGAAGCATCTGATTGGCCCCAAATTCATTCTGCAGCATGACAACGACCCCAAACATACAGTGACAATCATTAAGAACTATCTTCAGCGTAAAGAAGAACAAAGGGTCCTGTTGTGAGCATTTCTTTACATATCGAAGAAAGTATTTATTCTCAAGATTTTTGCAGACAATGTCAATTTCTCACAGAAGGCATGATTATCCAACTGACAATGATTGCATTTAATGGGAAAATGGAACGCACAGGACATTTTCTTTCATGAAACAGTAAGTGACGATCAATGTGCTGCCTTATCATTAATATATATGTCATAAACCCCATTCACATTGAAACCATTGCCGGCAAGGTCTGTGTGAATGGGTCATAGCCGGCAACGATCTTCCTGCAAGGGTCCTAGTGCACTATTTCCGGCAATTAGACTATTTCGGGTGTCGGCCATTTTGTAGTGTGTCCGAATTCATTCCCTACATCTCGTTCCCTACATTTGTTCACTCATTCTTACCCACAATGCAATCTGATTTCGAGGGTACATAAGATGTATACTCTCCGACCCCTATTTCCCATAATCCAACACGGAGACGGCGGCAGAGTGCAAAAATAAATTGCAAATGGCAGATACAAACACTGGAAACAAACGGTTCTATTATCTTTTTATGAAAAATATAAAAACATGACAAGTTGAAATACTTTCTCTATGATTTATGTAATAATCATAGCAAATGAACAGTTCTGAAAAAAATAATTGTATTATGATTCATTTTTTTATTAATGCAAAAATAAAATTTTCATGCAAGTATGTATAGCTACAGACCTGGACACCATGGAATGTGGGAGGAGTAACTAAAAAATTTTCTGCAACCAATCACGTTGCAGGAAATGCTTGTCAATCTTTGTGGCCAATCACTGGCAGAAGACACTTCGCAAGTCATTTTTTATTCGGCCTTCTTCATTTATAACAGTAAGCAGGAGAAGGAATGAAGAGGAGGGAGCAAATGTGTCTCTGTGGTGTGTTACTATCGAATAAAATGAGTAGTTTGTGGAATGTTAATCAGAAGATGCAACTGCTTATAAAATTGCATATTTATTTTACAAACATACAGTTTCATGGAATTATGATCTTGAATGTTACACTCGGTATATTACGATTTTTTTTAAGCAATGGAAGCGAATGAACGATATAATAGTTATCTAGTTTTAATGAAGTGTTTGAATTACACACTGAAACGATTTATAGCCTATATATGTAGGGTTTCAAGCTAAGCGGCCAACCTGGCCAAACGTGTGAGGTGGAAAAACGATAATAACTAAAACTGTCCAGCTCTCGTTCACCCTGAACAAACACGATCTGCAGCACCCCGACAACAGCGATCGCACCCCCAAACCCCCGCTAATTTACATATAATTTGTATACAATTTATAAACAAATAATAGTTTGTTTGCGTTTTATGAAAGAAAAAGCAATGTAAAATAATGCTTAATGTTTTTTTTTTTTTATTAAGATGCAGTGGTACAACACAGTTTTTGTATTATAATAACAATATTTTGTATTATCACATTGTGCCAGAATTATACAATGCTTTACCTGTAAGCAGAATCTCAAATCGAAACTCAAACGTGATAGCAAAGAAATGTAGAAAGAACAGATTTGAAATGCAACAGTATAAACCCGGATGTGGTAAATCTACTTGAATCTATACTATTAATGGTGGTGGTGTTATGTGATCGTAAATCATACTGTGTTTGTGTATCATGTAACAACAACACCAGTAGTAATAATCATTCCGAGGGCTTCATGAAGTCTATTCTGCAGGCTTGAGTGTATTCCGTGCTTTTTCGTCAAAATTTAGTTTATTTTGCACATTGATTTTAAAAGAATACTAGAGGCATTTTTCTATTTTTTATGTATTAATATACTCGGGTTTTTAGTTTATGATAATATATATATGCCTATATATGGTATTTTTTTAGTTTTGCGTATTTCATGATTAAAGAGAGGCTGGTTGTTCCAATCTCTTTGGTCTCATTTTGTAGCTTGTTTTTAGAAAAACATGAAATATCAAGATATATCATGTATTGCTCAAACTTCAAAACATTTTGAGATATAATTGTTGGGTCATATCGCCCAGCCCTAGCATTAGTATTACATTTAATTGTGGCATTAAAATATTTTGATGCTATAAAGCAATTCACCGGGGATAAAACCCAAAAATAAGCTTGTATTGTTTAACAATGTATGCATTGTATTTAATTATGGCACAACAAACTCTCAACATCCTGTAAAGCCATACGCCGATCATTTTTCTATTTAAACATATGTATTGTTTTGTATTTTGGCACTAGAAAGCTTCCATACAGGACAGACCTAGTTGTTCAAATGAATTAGCTGGATAGCAAACCTACCAAAGTATATTAGCTGCATGACACACTGTACTACCCAACATGTACTACACCACTACATGCAAATCATGTCTCTATAGAGATTGTTGATTGTCTCTCTCTGTGTCCCTCTCTCCCTGTCCATCTGTCTCAGGGTCGGACAGTGAGAAGCTGCAGGAGAGGGATCCTGTGATGACCAGGCGGCCAGACAGTCCGTACAGGGTGAGTAACACTGCGCTACTGCTGCGAGGAGGGGGAGGCAGTCTCCCGGCGTCCTGACCCGTCTCCCGGTGCGCTGTGTAGCGTCTGAGTGTATCTGTCTCTCTGTTTGTCCAGGAGCCCCTGTGTTTCAGTGGCTCTTTTTGTGTTTTGCAGGAGCCGGTGTTCATGCCACTAAACAGTATACCGCCTCACCACAATGAAGATAATTTATCATCAAAGGTTAGTGATGCGGTAAGGTCTCTGCACTGTGGCATGGGAGATGCGGGTTTGAATCCCCGCTGTGGCAGCTCCGTGAGCAAGTGCTGAGAGCATAAAGTTTCATTCTTTATGACAAGTTAGATTCCTCATAGCCTTTAACACCAGAAAATACATTGGGGCATTTTTTTCTATTATAGTCATCTATTTTTTATCATTGTGGCCTATTTTTGTTTAAGTTATGCTAGAAGTTTGTGTTTGCATACATGGCTCTGAAGTCACACGAATATCACGCATTTCGAACAAACTATGCTACGCATGCCCAACACTCAACAAATATGCGTACCGCCCCAACCCGGGTCAGGCAGACTGTTGACAAATCTCACGCAGTGACATTTTGAAAACTTGAGAGCAATGTGGCTTTAGTCATTGTGCACAGAATCAGTGGAAAGTCTGAGCATGCATTGATTAAATGGTCAGTTTGCAGAATGATGAAAGTCCGCGAGACTTGAAGGCACCCCATGGAAACAAGCCGACAGAGTGATGCCGGTAGTTCTATAGTTTCTATAGGAAGTGTGGTGGAAGAATGATTTGGAGTCTGGACTTCTAGTCAGAATGTATTTCGTGCACGGGAGGAACAGCGCAACACAGAACTCAAAGGATTTTAGGCCAGCATGACACTGTTCCCCAAGAGTTTTAAGACAGAACAAAGCTTTTATACCCCCTCTGGGACATACGGCCAAGGGGCCTTAACATTTTACAAACAGTGTCTGAATGGTCATTTCTAATAACTAGCAGTGATTTCATTGGCATTCTAAACTACGCCTTCCCATCTCATTAATATTATAATCAATACTCATGAATAATAATCATTACCTCTACATTGCCAGTTGCATTGGAAGGTACTTTGCAGATAATATGTTGCAAGAAAGGAATGTGAGCTGCTGATAACCAGCATAGGAGTAACAGCACACCAAGGACAAAGACAGAATAGGATTTCTATATTTTTCCCCTCACAGAAGCCTGCTTAGTAACAACCATGTAGCCGGAGTTATTGATAAAAACTAGTGAGATTAATTAAATCCAACAGTCACCCACTCTTTAAAGGCCGTTTTACAATCATTTTAGGTCATTAAGTATTCAATCTAAATTAAAGTGATCAGGTTTTATTTATGTAGCTACTGAATTTAGTACTTACTGTATCTGTTTATTAATGGATATTTTGGGGGTTTAATTATGTAATTTGTATATGAATACGTACTGAATCTGTTATTTATGATTATAGCGGTTTGTTTTTAGCACAGCTCAAGTAGTGATTTCCAACAGAAAACTTTGACAGTCTTTTGTCGGTCACCTTATTGTTTGTCATGAAAATTGCTTAACAAATTGACGGTACCTCAGGCTCCATTTATAAATTGTTTTTAAAAGAAATAGTGAAACATTGCAACTCTGAGGTGATCATCATTAAAGCCATTCAGTCATGTTGGTATTTTTTGGCACAGAACCTCCACACACAACATCACTGAAAGCATACGTTTGTAACACTTAAAACACTGAAAACTACCCCCCCCCCCCCAAACGGTAATACCGATAACCCGGTGAATCCTTCAATGGTATATTGATCCCAAAAATCTGTCAACGGCCATAATGCCACTCAAGGTGTAAACTGGGGACAGCGGGGCCTCCTTCCCGCCCGAACTCTGCATCAAGGATGAGCCGCTATACGATGATTACGATCGAGCATTTGCCACGCCCATGTACTGGCCACGCCCTCACACACAAAGGTCTGTCTGTGTCTGTATCTGTCTGTCTTTCTCTGTGCCTCATGCTGTCCGGTGTCGGGGCTGTTGATGTTGCTGGTGTTTTCAGGTGGTTAGTGGTTGTTGTCATTATTGTGTGAAACGCATTCGCTGCTGTTATTGTGGTTGTTGTTGAGTAACGATGGTTTGACGTTTTGTCGTTGTTGTGCAGGAGTTCAATGCTGCAGAGGAGCTGAAGATCAGCGCAGTGTTCTCTTTGGTAGGACACACAGCTGAAGAGATGGAGGGAGGTATGTAAGGACAGTGAGGGAGGGAGGGAAGTGTGCCCAGTGAAAGCTGGTCTGTCTGACTGTACTCTATGCAGTGGAGAAGCACTACAGTCACATCTAACCCTGTCTCCCCCCACATTTTTTCTACCTCCCCATTCTCCTCTCTCTCCCTCCTCCTCTCTCACTCTTTATTCCTCTCTTTCTCTGCCCCCCCTCTTCTGTACAGCCCCTGCAGCTCCCCCACATTACCCCACCGTGTCCGGGTTGGGCTCCGTCTCTGTGTCCGAACCGGCGCCTGGGGTGGGGGAGACATTGGGGGTCACTGTCCAGCCCAGGCTTCTGACGGTGCCTGCCGACCCCCAGGCCCCTCCGCCCTCCTCGCTGCCTCCCAGCCATGCTCCCTCGGCCCCCCCAGCCAGCCGGCTGATGTGCTCCACTTGTAAGGTGCTGCTGCAGAAAGGCCAGATGGCCTACCAGCGCAAGGACTCCACACAGCTGTTCTGCTCCACACAGTGTCTGACCAGCTACAAGGCTCCCGCCGTGCGCACCGTGCTGAGGAAGACCTGCCACTTCTGCCTCAAGTGAGCTGGGGGGCTGGCAGAGTGGGGGGGAGTGCATCTTGTCTGTCTATGCATTTGTGTGCGTCCTCTGTATCTGACTACTCTCCTCTTGTTTGTTTCTTCCTCTATCTCCCCTCTTCCTCTCTCTCAGGGAGATTGGTATCCCCAAGTTTGTGATCTCAGCCCCTGTGGACACTTTGGGGACGGTGAAGGATTTCTGCAGCACGCCCTGTCTGTCTGCATTCAACTGTGAGCGCAAGACCACGGCGTCCACTCAGGCCGTCAAGTGCAGCATGTGCCGGAGGACAGCCATAGTGAGACATTATTATTATTATTATTTTTAATTTCTTGAGACACCCTTATCTAGGGCGACTTGCAAAATAAGCACACAGACCGACGCTCACAGACACGCACCCTCACACACGCATACCCCCCCACCCCCTCGCCCTTGCTTGACAGTCTGCATCGGGACCCCAAATATGGTAGCACCTGTACCGTGTGCGCAAACCCCCCCCCCTCGTAGTTGCACACTCGCACATGCATACACTGATGTCACGTGTACAGACACTCGCACTCTAAATAAAATGTATTAATGCATATTTATCTCATTTTAATTAAAGTGTGTGTCTCTTTCACCCCTGACACAGATAAGTCATGAGGTGACCCGCCAGGGTGCGCTTTACAAGCTGTGCAGTGACTCCTGCTTCTCCCGCTTCCGCTCCGTCAACAACCTCGCCATGAACTGCTGTGAGAACTGCGGGGGCCACAGCGGGGGGCGGCAGAGCCACGTGCTGCAGATCGAGGGCACCACAAAGAAGTTCTGCAGTCCCGCCTGCATCACCGCGTACAAGCTGGTAAACTCCTCGCTGGGTCTGTCTGTAGGCTGTAGTCTGTCTCTCTTCTCCATGCCGACCCCAATCTCTGTAACTGCAGTGCGTATGCGTGTGTGTTGCATAACATACGTGTGTGTGTTTCAGAGTGGGAAAGCGATGCCCTGCACAGTGTGTCAGTCGCTGCGCTCCTCTGCCAAGATGTTGGAGAACACCAGCCCTGAGGGCGTCACCGAGCTCTTCTGCTCCATCAGCTGCCAGTCTGCCTACAGGTTGCAGGACTTCACTACATCAGGTACCACATGTGCCCTCTGTACTACGCACTCTGTACTACGCATTCTGTACTGGACACACACAGTACTAGACACATTCGTTTTTAAACAAGGGATGGCGGCTCAAGTCCGTTCATCACATCTGGAAGCACAGAACACAGTAAGATAGAGAGGACCTGTGTCACTAAGATGTCGTGTAAAACGCCTGAACAGGTCACTGTACTGTGAGTCTGTAAGCGTGGAGTGTGAAGGGGCATCTGGAGTACAAATGTCAAGATATCACAGAAGGTAGTTTATGCCACCAAGACTCACTGTGCAGGTACACAGGAACAAAACAAGAAATTGCAAAATACAACTGAATGGAAATAACTCTCAATATATAGAGAGCTGAAACCCAAGCTAAACAAGTTTTTATTCAGTTTAGATTAAGGTTTTTAGCAGACCCTCCCACTCGCCTCCATTGCTCCTGGAAAACTAAATCCTTTTAAATAATGGGGATGCACCTCCCACCAGCTCATACCATTTGCTACCATGGATAAAAGATACAATATGTTCTTCACAGTTAAACTGTCAATAATAACAGTACTATGTACATGTCAGTCTATACCAAACTCATTATTGGCAAGGAGTAAAAGGGTAGATATGTTTCACATTTAAGGTTTACGTTTACATTATTACCGACTTCCCCTTTCCAGACGCAACGTTTCTCTTTCCAAGCCTTGAATGTAAATGACCATAATGCGTGTGTGTGCACGCTACTTTAATGTTCCCCTTTACTACGAGAGTTGCAAACCGTAATAGGATCAACACTCAGAGGTTTTAACTTCCACGCAATCTGTTGTCATTTTACAACTTTAAAATATGCCCCATCTCAGTGTGCACAGAAATATAACAAACTTGTAACAGTCTTTGCAGTATGTGGTTACTGGGGAAAAAAGTTTGTATAGTGCAAAAGTCATTTAATGGATCGGTTTTTGGTTGTTTAAAGTGAAGGAGGGGTGCCGTTTAATGGCAAGAGAAAACATTGCTGTCAGGCGATTTCAGCTCCTTCACAGAGTCTCGGGCGTGCTTCCACTAAATCCCCCTATAGGCTGAGGCTCTGAGTCTATCCCAACCTGTTGACCAATGAGGTGGGTTTATTAGGCTAGAACATGCCTCTAGCAGATACAAACTGCATAACTGCGGTAGAAGGAAAAAAAAGAAAGATGTGTATGGGTAGGAAGTCACAAGATTATGTCAGGAGTTTAATTAAACTAAAAGGTAAAGTGAATGGACAGCTCTGAAAATAATATTATATATTTGAATGGTCTAACCATTTGTCAAATATATTTTTATTTTAAGTTTTAAATACTATAGGTAACTGTTTAGTACAGGAACTTGGAACAAAACCAAGTTTGAAACCTTTTCTAACATTCAAAGTCTCTCTTTTCAGTTAGCAAAAACATCCCTTTTGTCACTTATTTTGACAGTATTTTTAAAAATTGTAATATGCAGCATGTACAAAATACAGTAATAGCTGTGCATTAGCCTTACCTATTAATCAAATTAATCTTCTCATAATTAAAATCATTACTTTGTAATTTTCCATGTGGTTAAGGTTACCACGATGTCAACATTTGTTTTTGATTGGATAATTTTTTTCCCTAAGATTACGATTGCTAAGATATCTATGATACAATATTTACATTAGTTCACAATGGCACAAACATTTAATACTATTGGAAAATGAAGCGTATTTGTTGTATAAATGTCCAGGTCTATAATGGGGCATAACGTGCATATAGTTAGTATAAAGTAATATTAAAATAGCTTTAATAAACACTGTGATGTATTCAATTACAAATATCATAGCCATCAAGTCAATGATGGACACAACATCGCATAGAAAAGCATTTATCTTTATTATATTTTAAGATGTATTTGCATCCAGACAGTTACAAATGGCAATTTTCAGTCCAGGTCTTTGTTAGTTGTGAGGATTGTGCCATAATCCAGAACATTCTTCCAGTTTTTATTGAAATGTATGCAGTGTAATGTCTCAATGTATTCTTCCTACAATGGAAATCAAATATTATTTAGAAAGTTCTTCCCAGCACTGTTGCAAAAGTTCCCACAAATGTGTTGCACTTGTAGGTTGCTTTTTCTTTCACCCTTCTGTCCAGTTCATCCCAAGTTTTGGGTCATTATCTTGCTGTATGATGAACCCCGACCAACTAGGCGTATACCAGAGGGTATTGCATGGCGCTGCAAAATGCTGTGGTAGCTGTTTTGGTTCAGGGTGCCACTCACTCTGTGCAAGTTGCCGACTCGGGATCCAGCAATAGAGCCCCAGATCATCACCTCCTCCATGTTTGACAGTTGGGTGTTATACACTGAGGAACCATCCTTTTGCCTATTTGACGGCGTACAAAAACCCTGCGTGATGAACCGAAGATTTGAAATGGTGATTAGTCTGTAAGACCTTCCAGTCAATAGTCCACTGGCGGTGCTTCATGGCCCAGGCAAGCCTCTTATTCTTATTTTGCCATCTCAGCAATGGCTTTCTTACTGCCACTCGACCTGTCAAACCTGCAGCTCGAAGTCTTCTTTTCACAGTTGAAACTGAGACTTGCTCACTTCGACCAGTGTTGAGCTGTGTTTGAAGCTGCTGTCCTGTGAGCCGCCTATCACGCAAGCTGTTGACTCTCAGAAACTTGTCCTCTGATTGTGTTGTGGCTTTGGTTCTGCCAGACCTCTTCCTGTCAGTTCCCTCCAGTTTCCAAGTGCCTTTTGATGGTGTAGTGTACCTAAAACCTGTGCTTGAATTTCAAAAATGGGGGTGTTCTAAAACTTTTGACCGGTAGTGTATATGTACACTTTCACCGTATAATGCTATTCGGTAGTATTGACGTCCTCAATGTATTGACGAAAGAGTGAAAATCAAACTGCTGGATCTTCAGCACATTATATTTTGATTTTTAGTCCTGGACCACAGAAAACTAAAAAATGAATTCCCAACAGTTAATTTAAATATATAAAAAGGCACATTTAAGTGCCTGAACTTCATCATTATTACAAATACATACTTTACACCAATGGGATCAGTGGAATTCAGCAGATCTGTGCAAAACTGCATAAATTAAGAAATTGTGCTTTTACTAATTAGAAAATATTTTCCCTTGAAATAGATGAAAAGACTAATGGTCGCTACAATAATGGCCACCATACTGACCACTGGATGTGCTGACAATCTCTTCAGCTTTGCTACAGACGAGCAGATGAGATGCAGCAGAGTGAGCTGAATGCAGGGCCAGCGACAGAGCTGTGGGCTGCTGTTGATCGACACTTCAGTGTCTGCAGATCTCTTGACAATGGCCTGATTTAGATGCATTCGAATGATATGTACTCATCTGCAATTGAAACCAAGGCAGCTGTACAGTATTTAGTGATGAAATATTTCAAGATATCTTGAAATCCATTTGAATATATATATATATATATATATATATATATATATATATACACGAGAGAGAGAGAGCAGCCAGACTGAGTTCATGCATGCTCCCAGTTTAGATGCTGACTGGACACTTTACTTTACACTTCTGAATACTGTTCTGATATAATTTCTCCTGTAGTAATTGCATGAACTGTGTGTTTTCAGAGCTGCTGTTCTCAGTGCTGTTCTCCTGTGTCGTCTCTCCCCCAGGAGCTGTAGAGGCCAGCGCTCTCCCTGACTCTGGGGAAAGGGCTCCCATTGAGCAGCAGCACTGGGAGCAGGAGTGGAGCTCCAGTCTGATGCAGGACATAGAGCCCACAGATACTGAAGACAACCAGGGCCTGACTGAGCAGCACAGGAGCAGACAGAGTGAGGAGGAGCTCTGGGGATTGGAGTCTGATCACATGGAAGAGCCGCAGACTGAGGGGTCAACACAGGGACTCAGGGCACTGGGGTCTGATACAGCAGAGACGAAGCTCATAAATAGCAACCCTGACCTTGACTCCATCCACACTGATCTCTCCTGGATCCGGCCTCTGGGGTATGAGTGGGAACCCAGTGCAGCTGGTGCTGAGCCGGGCTCTCCCAGAACACAGAGTGGACCCAGTCTGGTGTCTGATCACCTCAATACAGAGGACGATACACTGGAGTCTGTTTACACAATGGAGGCAACAACACAGACTCTTATAGGAGAGACACTTGGTAATCTCAAAACTGACGAAATTACAGACAGCGGCTGTGACCTGGGGTCTGCAGTGAGAGGGGAGAGTCACAATCACAGAATCCCTACACCACCTGTCTCCACCAGCTCCCCCTCCTCACCTCCCCCACTGTGGCGTAGAAGACGGTATCATGCCTGCAGCCAGTGTGGGAAGAAATTCACTCAGGTCGGACGTCTTAAACTCCACCAGCGCATTCACATAGTATAGACATACTGCTGCACCTAATGTGGGAGGAGAATCACTGTGTATCAACAGACCTTTATAAAATGCCAGTGGATTCACACAGGAAAGAGGCTGTGCTGCCGTGCCCAGTATCAGAAGATATTCTGGGATGTTGGAGTCTTGAGAAGACATGAGAGCAGTCACGAGTGGAGCAGATGCGAGGGTGTGGAAGTTGGGTTTTCTGCTTCCAAAATTATTATTAATTCCAAGAATGTTTTGAGTTGTTTTTTCCCATATTTATGGTTATTGAAATTAGATGCTATTTGAGAACTGCTTGTTCAAATGATTACATCTGTTGAAATGTTTTAACTGTTTCCAGTTTACTTCTAAACTTTGTTTGATCCTTTTAATGTATGTCCCTGGTTGTTACATGAACGCCATACGTGTCATGAGGATCATTGTGATGGTTGCAACAGATGCTGATTAGCCAGCACTGATGGTCATGGACCTTTGGGTTGCATTGAAAGTGCTGTGCAACTGTATTCCAATCTGGTACATTAAAAACAAACACACTGACTGTTGTGTTCATGGTTGTTAAACATGACTGAGGTTCTATGCCTTTGTCCAAAATGTAGAATAGGCCCATAACATGGATTCCAATAAAGTTTTGTTACCACTGGAATGCAGGGTTTCCCACATTGTATTGTAATGTGTTTTTGTGCCAGATTCAGTTTTCCCCCCCTTACATTTCATGATTCTGTCAGTGATCTCCGCAACGTGGATTTCATAGGGCTCCACTATGCTTTACCATAGTACTTCATAAGCTATCATTGCACATGCGGTGTATATTTGTGATACATTTATGTTGCATTACTACAGTACCATATTCACAGGGTTCGTACGTGTGCTTGAAATCCTTGAAAATGCTTGAATTTTAAGGTGGTATTTTCAAGGTTGTGAAAGTGCTGGAATTTTGTGAATATATATATTTTTTAAATGTGCTAATCAGTGTCATAATAAATCGGCAATCTGATTAAATGAATTGACTTCGGGATGTAACTCCAGTGGTTGCAGAGCCAGTTGATTGCTTTATGCCGCGGCCAATACGACTCCTGTTTGATCTGTCAGTGTGTTTCATGCGCTGCGAGTGTGAGCCGCTGAGACAGCGCACATCAGCGCCCAGTGAGGGAAATGTGCTGCAATGCTGCCATTTCAGAGAGAGGGGGCTCGATACATTGAATATACACTGTGGTTAAAGCAAGGTCCACATTGTGGACAGCATTGTAAGGTTTGCAAGAAAAATATTCAAGTTTTTACTATGGGAGTCTGCGCTGTCGAGTTATGCCAAAGGTAAAGGGCAGGGAATTTTCCATAATTTCTAGATGTGAATGGCCACTGTAGGCACGTGTTTGATGGTTTGCTGACCTTTCCTCTTTCTGTGCGAGTTCCCCTCCGCTGTCCAGAGTGAGTTTTGAATTTTTCTTAAGTTGCTTAACTTTTCTTTGTGTATTATTAAGACTTAAGACTTAAAAAATAGTGTATAGGTTTTCTACAAATATATACATTTTGTAATTATGTAAATTAGACAAACATATAAAAGTACTAGAATACGACAGAATAAGCCTTTATTTTTCAGTCGTGCACAGCAATAAGCACAACCGCAACCAGGACAGAATAATAAGAATAACTGTTGCATATGTGTATTCGGTTGATCACTGTACATGAAATAGTCAAACTGATTTAATTAGAATTAAATTAATAGAAAGATAGATGGATAGAATATGCTTTTTCAGACTAGCAAAGCAATAAGCAGAACAATGCAACAAAACGAGAAAGACGCTGATACCTTCGCAGGGGAGGAGCGTCATTCAGCACGGGCACTAGCAAAAACAAACTGTTTCTAAAATTAGGTAATCGCTTAATCCTAGCAAAAACAAAATAATTTGTCCAGTACTTGGTTGTTTTGAAGAGAATAAACGTGATGCTGTTTTGACAGTGAGCACACTGAATATACATGGATTGACTCGTAGAACTTTGTTATGCTCTATTTTACATTTGCTTGTTGAATGTACATTGAAGTTCAATAAAGAAAAGTGTTGAGATGTAGCTTTTTATGTTTTGCATGTTTAAAACAATTGTCACTAAAGCTTTAATTCAAACTGAAGTTACTGTGTACTGGCGTTCACTAAGTTTGACTGATTGCAAGATGGATTTATATTGATTTAATATCAACCTGATTTAAGCCAGGAAAAACACAATGCCAAGTGTACATGAAGGCTCTCATGAAACATTTTTGGTGTTACAGCATAATCACATCTAATAGTGTGGTGAAATGATAATTTCATGTGCTTAGTTCAGTGCAGAAAAGTGCATTTTAGATGAGAAGGTTTCGTTTACCAAGGCTGTGAGGTGCTGGAAAAGCTTTGACCGTGCACCTTGAAAGTACTTGAAAAGTGCTTGAATTTGACTTTTGAAAAGCTGTACGAACCCTGTATTTACTACACTAGACGAGGCAGTAAAACCTGTTAAATGACTTTTACCATCTCTACTGTCGACACTACCTTGCTAAGCGAATACCGTGTGTACTACAGTAAAGCAAGTCCTGATCAGGGCTGGACTGGCAATGGGGAAGTGCAGGAGAATCCCCGGTGGGCTGGTTTGGACCTGCGTGGGCTGCTAGTCTATGTTTGATTGATATATATATGTGTGTGTACATGCATATATATAGCTGTGGAAAAAATATTTCAGAAATCAATGTTAAGTGGTTTCAATTTTTTCCAGAGCTGTGTGTGTGTGTGTGTGTGTGTGTGTATATATATATATATATATATATATATATATATATACACACACACACACACACACCGATCAGCCATAACATTATGTCCACTGACAGGTGAAGTGAAAAACACTGATAATCTCGTTATCATGGCACCTGTCAGTGGGTGGGATATATTAGGCAGCAAGTGAACATTTTGTCCTCAAAGTTGATGTGTTAGAAGCAGGAAAAATGGGCAGCGTAAGGATCTGAGCGACTTTGACAAGGGCCAAATTGTGATGGCTAGACGACTGGGTCAGAGCATCTCCAAAACTGTAGCTCTTGTGGGGTGTTCCCGGTCTGCAGTGGTCAGTACCTATCAAAAGTGGTCCAAGGAAGGAAAAGCGGTGAACCGGCGACAGGGTCATGGGCGGCCAAGGCTCATTGATGCACGTGGGGAGCGAAGGCTGGCCCGTGTGGTCCGAGCCAACAGACGAGCTACTGTAGCTCAAATTGCTGAGAAAGTGATTGCTGGTTCTGATAGAAAGGTGTCAGAACACACAGTGCGTCGCAGTTTGCTGCCGAAAGCACCTACAATGGGCACGTGAGCATCAGAACTGGACCACGGAGCAATGGAAGAAGGTGGCCTGGTCTGATGAATCACGAGTTCAAGGTGTTGACTTGGCCTCCAAATTCCCCAGATCTCAATCCAATCGAGCATCTGTGGGATGTGCTGGCCAAACAACTGCGATCCATGGAGGCCCCACCTCGCAACTTACAGGACTTAAAGGATCTGCTGCTGCTGACGTCTTGGTGCCAGATACCACAGCACACCTTCAGAGGTCTAGTGGAGTCCATGCCTCGACGGGTCAGGGCTGTTTTGGGACCTACACAATATTAGGCAGGTGGTCATAATGTTAAAACCTGGTAGTAGCTATAGCCTACAATTTAGAAATAGTTTTACATCGTTAGGCAAAACATATTTATTTTTACCAATACTTCATCATGATGGTGTGATTAATCGGGTCTGTTAATCAACTAATGGATAACTTCAGGAGTAACTTTGCGAGGTCAGGTGTAACTTCCCGGTTAACCTGCACTACGAAAGGTGGATAAGTTTTACTTGAGGCCAAACAGGGAACAGTTATAAATAACATGGGTACACTACAGCTTGCCAAAGACATGTCCTCACATCTGAAACAGTGGACTCGTATGTCCGGCTGCTCCTTGTGGGCCACTGCTCCGGCCCTGCGCTGGCCTTGTTATCTGGAGGTTGATGATGATGTCAGCTGCTTCTGGACTGATTTCCTCAGTCAGTGATGATCCCATTGGCTGGGCACCAAAGATGTCCTTTTCCCAGGCTGTTATGGTGCAGACAATGGTCCTGCAGGCAGCGAGGAAGAGGATCTAGGAGAAAAGGAGAGCATCCCTCTGGTCTCCACCAGTGTCGTTTCAACACTTCACAGCGGTGTGGGCAGTCAGGAGCACCTGGTAGGGCCCTGTCCGCTTGGGCTTTTTGTACACTTAGTCACCTGGCTAAATTGGGTGACAGTCCTGCTGGGCTGGTTCAGTCTGGGCAGCTTTTACCTGTGAATGGACAGCTTCGATTGCATGTTAGTCCCAATCAAAAATAAACAACATAGGATCTTCCTTACAGACAACGGAGGAGTGACAGAGAGTCTCATAAGTCATCCCATAATAATCTCATGCAGAGAAAGAGCTTCTTTTCTTTCTTTTCTTTTTTGATTTGCTGACAGTCTCATTGTCATTAGGGCAGGACATTTGAGCCCTGTTTGCACATTTTAGCCAGTTTATTCTTTAACACCCCTTAACAGTATGTTTGCTATTGTACTGCATCAGCCTTCATACAGAGATAGGCTTCAACCCAAATTAGAAAACATTTCCATTATTACAAGTATATATTCATAACCACAACATTTAGACATTTGAACACAATCTGTTTGCATATGAACAAAAACACACCAAGGGGGAAATTTGCAGTTAGTGTGAACTGTTACTATGAAACCTGGGACATACCAATTTAAAAAGACTGCTTCACACATCCCCCAACACATCCCCCCCTTGACCGTGTGGCCAACATGCGCCAGACGGGCAAGCCAGGGAAGGAGTGTCCGTGCGGCAACCTTGCCTTATTTGATATTTGAGCTCTCTTATGGAAGGTGCAGTGGCCAGTTGCAATTTCCTGGAGCTTTTCACAGCGCATCGCAGATTGTTTTTATCCTGTCCGAGTCATAAGGGTCAGATATCAGTTTCATCTGGATATGATTCGCAATGTGCATATCAGATATATTCATAAGATCTTATTAATATCAGTAGTCATTATAGAAACTCCTTAGACAATATAGTTAATAATTATTAGGTCAGTATTTTCAGTTATTAATCAATTATTATTGTTTCAGTTTGTTTTAAAACACTCCCATAAACATACATTTGTAATTATTTTCATAGTATTAGGAACAATTCCCAATATAATTTTGAATACATTCTTTTTCCATCTAGTTTTTTCGTATTCGTCTGTATCAACATCAATGTTATTATTAATAATGCAACCATTACTCTCTCTCTCTCTCTCTCTCTCTCTCTCTCTCTCTCTCTCTCTCTCTCTCTCTCTCTCTCTCTCTCTCTCTCTCTCTCTCTCTCTCTCTCTCTCTCTCTCTCTCTCTAGCTGCTTGGCAGGCGAGCGGGGGGAGCTGAGAACCACAGACACTGTCACTGCCCCCGCCCCCCTCTCCTCGTATTCGGGGGGGTTTCTTATTTCTTTTGTCTGCTTGATACTTTCTGAACCTGATAACTGCCAAATTTTACTATGACTGTTTCATTGAATTATTTATAGAACATTGCATTAATTTACACCAAGTAAATTCCTTATTTTCTTCGTATTCTTTTTCAATTACCTTCAGAACATCTTATGCTGAAAACAGAAACGACTGCTTTTCCAGCTTCTCAAGCCTCATCAACTCTCAAAGCCTCTTAAACTTTGGTTAACATCACTCTGCATCCTATTATATTGATCAATTTGTATTATAACCATTTATACATATATTAATTTATTTATTTGTAAGACCTGTTTTTTTTAATAGCATTCTGTATAAACACTATAATTCTATTATTATTCATTATTTAAGACTCTCTTTATCTTATTCTGTATCATGCAATACAAACGTTCAAATAAACACATACTAATTTATATCCAAATTAAATTCGGATACTGGTATTGTTGGGCATGTTTTGTTGGCCTGCAGTATCTCAAACTACCCTTATTTATAATTATTTATCTATTAATTTCCCACAGTATCTTGAGGACTTTCACTAATACGGAAGACTTATTTTTAAATATGTCTTCAGGCCATGAAGTGCTAGCAACCTCTCTTCCCAATGAAATCCTAAAAATACAGACCCTGATCCCGTTCACCTTTTTGCCTGCAGTCATATGTGTCCATGTCTGGCTCCCAGCCAGTACTATAGTGAACACATCTCAATGCCCATGGAAGGACAGCTTTTCAATCTTCTGCCACTTCCACCGCCTCAGGCACAGTGGACGTGATCAGGCCCAACTACTACTTCAGGAACCACCGCTCATCAGAGAAGTGCTCTATAATTAATGTAATAATTTTGCCGCCAAAACAGCCCTGACCCGTCGAGGCATGGACTCCACTAGACCTCTGAAGGTGTGCTGTGGTATCTGGCACCAAGACGTTAGCAGCAGATCCTTAAGTCCTGTAAGTTGCTAGGTGGGGCCTCCATGGATCGGACTTGTTTGTCCAGCACATCCCACAGATGCTCGATTGGATTGAGATCTGGGGAATTTGGAGGCCAAGTCAACACCTTGAGCTCGTGATTCATCAGACCAGGCCACCTTCTTCCATTGCTCCGTGGTCCAGTTCTGATGCTCACGTGCCCATTGTAGGCGCTTTCGGCAGTGGACAGGGGTCAGCATGGGCACCCTGACTGGTCTGCGGCTACGCAGCCCCATACGCAACAAACTGCGACGCACTGTGTGTTCTGACACCTTTCTATCAGAACCAGCATTAACTTTTTCAGCAATTAGAGCTACAGTAGCTCGTCTGTTGGATCGGACCACACGGGCCAGCCTTCGCTCCCCAGTCGTCTAGCCATCACAATTTGGCCCTTGTCAAAGTCGCTCAGATCCTTACGCTGCCCATTTTTCTTGCTTCTAACACATCAACTTTGAGGACAAAATCTTCACTTGCTGTCTAATATATCCCACCCACTGACGGGTGCCATGATAACGAGATTATCAGTGTTATTCACTTCACCTGTCAGTGGTCATAATGTTATGGCTGTATTTCACTACATGAGACATGCTGACCACAAGCCTGTTGAGACTTGGCTTGAGAACTGCTTGTTAGTTCTGCACTTGAGAGATTGTGCCTCTCCACACTACATAAGGGTCAATCCTATTATGCAGCATTATATTATTCACCATTCTAGAATGATACACTAAAACTCAACATCGTTTTCCCTCTTCCCTTCAATCACAATCACATTTCACTCACTGAGGTCCAGTTTAGTGCCGTGCCCTACTGGAAGCAGCTCAGTCCAGTTGAGAACTCCAGGTTGCACGTCTGGTTAGACGGGGATCACACTTATGCCCACTGCTGATTTGCTGCCATGAGTCTCCCTCATGATGAGAGGGTAGGGCTGTAGTAGTTGTGAGGTCTACGGAGGTCTACATTGCCTTTCCTTTCGCTGTACCGACAAGGGGGATTGATGAACTGCATTTCTCTCCCTGTGTGTTTGTGTGAACAAGGTGACTGTCTTGCGGGCTTGCTGTGTTACGGTACTGTGCTATAGTGCAACCCTGATACCTAGAGGAACAAAGTCTGATAAGAACCAGTTTTCTCCAGCAATTTGGGCTTGATACATCATACGAACCCCCATTATATTTAACATTATGTATGCTTTAATTTTCCCCAGTTTAACCATATATGGGTTTTCCTAACGAGTTGTCAGGCAGAAACCAAACTTGCACTCATCACGGGACAGACATGTGGGTCCTGTTATCTCTCTCTCCTGTGTGGTCGGCATACAATTGCCTGTAGTTTGTATCTTCTCTAAGACTGTTCTTGAGATCGCCTCTTGAACCTCTTCCTTGCAGCTGCATGTATTAAAAACCTTTGATTGGAAACATATATTTCTCGCCGGATTTCTTTGACTCTTCACATGCTCTTAATGAATGCGATGACCCTCCAAAGTGCTCTGCAGGTTAAAGGAATATGAACATGATATTAAACATGTTACTGTGCACGTAGCAGGTGAATCCTGTGTTTTGTTTCAGTGCTGTATGTATGGACTCAAATGGCGGTGGGATCCAGTCATTTTCCAGCTTTTGACTGCAGGGCAGTGCAGGGCACACACAGGATGTTTCTAAGGAGTGGACCAATGGAGAGCCATGACCTACGCCTCCCTCTAAGCCCCACTCTCACGACAAAACAGTGCCAAAACTCTTAAACGGGAAACAAAACGAAAGCAAAGAAACTGGAGGCTCGCAGCATCGCAACCAAGGACAGTGACTCCAGTCCAGTGCTCTCACTTTAACATTATTTCCTTTCAATTATTTATTTTTTGCTTTTGATATAATTATTTTGGTTTAAATTCTATACATTTTGCTTTCGATTGTTTTATTTTTGATCGCAACATCAATTTTGTCTCAACTTTATTTTTGTTTGTTTACAATATTTTTTATTTTGAATGTGTTACTTATGGCGCTAATTTGAGCCCATATAGCAGCTCCACTCATTAATTTCACATTGATTCACATGTGGTTTAACCATCCGATTTGTGCAATAGCAGGTGGGAATGTACTGTTCATGATTATAGTTTCCAGTACTACCTGAAAATATACTTACAAGCTGCTGCAGCGCGTTTGTTGCAGAGGCAGGTAGCCTCGACGTGCTACTCTGACGTATGTATGTATGCATTGTGTATGTACTGTACTCAGTGCTCCTGTCTCCCTCACCCCACCAAGATGGCGTTTCTGTGGATGCGCTATGATGACGTCAGGCTGTAGAAACCGCTCTACTTCTGTGCTGAGCAGATAAGGGGCGGAGTTTGTGCTCCAGTTCAAACCGAGGGAAACAAGTAGAAGCAGCGGCTTCACTTTCTACTCAACACGGACTCACACAGTACTGACCCGCACTGAGTAACTACTCACCTCTTACACACAGCATGTCGGTGTCCGCGGCTCTGAGCGGCCGCCTGTCCTCGGCGCTGGCCGAGCTGATGAGAGCCGCCCTGTGTGAGATCTGGAAGGCGGTGGAAGAGACGGTGTCGGAGTCCCGGGTGGAAATAACCCGCAGACAGAGAGAAAACGAGGCGCTGAGGCGGAGGCTGCAGGAGCTCATGGTGGCGGGGGAGGCGGCTGTGTGTCACTGGAGCTCCGGAGCGGACGGGCCGCCTGTGCAGAGCCGAGGAGCCGGGAGGAGAGAGTGGAGCTGCGGCCGGACGGAGGGGGAGGCCCGGGCCGCCGGCGCTGGTAACGTGTCGTGTGTTTGTTCCGTCTGTTCCGTCTCTGCTGTCGGTGTCGAGGTTTGCGTGTCGACGCGCTGGTTTCCCGGCTGTTTCTCCGGCGCCGCAGTTTAAACTCGTATAAAGTCCGTTACCGTAACACTGACCCGCCAATAGACGCGCACGACGTTGGATCATCACACGGAACCCGCCATGTCCCACACGTTCATATTTATATTAACATGTATTTTGTTTGAAACCCTAACAAGATGAATGGTGCTGGGCTGTGAGCACAGGTCCCACTAGAGGACATCGGGATCTCATGTTACCCTCATGGAGTCTGTCTGACAGTTTGGTCAGAAACATGCACACCAGTAGCCGCTGGAGGTCATTTTGTAGGGCTCTGGCTTTGCTCCTCCTGTTCCTCCTCACACAAAGGAGCAGATACCGGTCCTGCTGCTGGGTTGATGCACTTCTATGGCCCTGTCCATCTCTCCTCGTGTAACGGCCCGTCTCTTGGTATCTCCTCCATGCTCTTGAGACCGTACTGGGAGACACAGCAAACCTTCTTGCAAGGGCACGTATGGATGTGCTATCCTGGAGGAGCTGGACTACCTGTGCAACCTGAATGGGCTGCAGGTACCGCCTCATGTTACTAGTAGTGACAAGGACATGCGCAAAATGCAAAATTAGAGAAGAATTAGTCAGGAAGTGTAAGGAGAGAGCAATTGTCTGTGGCCACCGCCTGCAAAACCATTCCCTTTCTTGCTGTTGCCTCTCCAGTGCACCTGTTGTCACTTTCATTTGCACCAAAACAGGTGACATTGAGTCACAATCGCTTAGGCTTCCTAGCTGGACAGATGGATATCCCTGAAGTTTATCCCTTTGTGTTATACTGTGATTACGTGTTCCCTTAATTTTTTTGAGCAGTGTATATTAGCTGCATGACACACTGTACTACCCAACATGTACTACACCACTACATGCAAATCATGTCTCTATAGAGATTGTTGATTGTCTCTCTCTGTGTCCCTCTCTCCCTGTCCATCTGTCTCAGGGTCGGACAGTGAGAAGCTGCAGGAGAGGGATCCTGTGATGACCAGGCGGCCAGACAGTCCGTACAGGGTGAGTAACACTGCGCTACTGCTGCGAGGAGGGGGAGGCAGTCTCCCGGCGTCCTGACCCGTCTCCCGGTAGCGTCTGAGTGTGTCTGTCTCTCTGTCTGAGACTTGAAGGCACCCCATGGAAACAAGCCGACGGAGTGATGCCGGTATTTCCATAGTTTCTATAGGAAGCCTGCTTAGGTACAACCATTTGCCGGAGTTATTGATAAAAAATAGTGAGATTAATTAAATCCAGCAGTCACCCACTCTTTAAAGGCTGTTTTACAATCATTGTAGGTCATTAAGTATTCAATCTAAATTTAAAATGATCAGGTTTTATTTATGTAGCTGCTGAGTTGAATACTTACTGTATCTGTTATTTATGATTATAGCGCGGTTTGTTTTTAGCACAGCTCAAGTAGTGATTTCCAAACAAAAACCTTATTGTTTGTGATTAAAAACTTGTGATGAAAATTGCATAATAAATTGACAGGTACCTCAGGCTCCATTTATAAATAGTTTTTAAAACGAATAGTGAAACATTGCAACTCTGATTATCATTAAAGCCAGACAGTCATGTTGGTATTTTTTGGCACAGAACCTCCACATACACATCACTGAAAGCACACGTTTGTAACACTTAAAACACTGAAGACTCCCTCCCCAATACGGTTATACCGATCACCCGGTGAATCCTTCAATGGTATATTGATACCAAAAATCTGTCACTGGTCATAATGCCACTCAAGGCGGATACAGGACAGCGGGGCCTCCTTCCCGCCCGAACTCCGCATCAAGGATGAGCCGCTATACACTGGCCCCACCTCACACACAAAGGTCTGTCTCTGTCTGTGTCTGTATCTGTCTGTCTTTCTCTGTGCCTCATGCTGTCCGGTGTCGGGGCTGTTGATGTTGCTGGTGTTTTCAGGTGGTTAGTGGTTGTCATTATTGTGTGAAACGCATTCGCTGCTGTTATTGTGGTTGTTGTTGAGTAACGATGGTTTGACGTTTTGTCGTTGTTGTGCAGGAGTTCAATGCTGCAGAGGAGCTGAAGATCAGCGCAGTGTTCTCTTTGGTAGGACACACAGCCGAAGAGATGGAGGGAGGTATGTAAGGACAGGGAGGGAAGTGTGCCCAGTGAAAGCTGGTCTGTCGGACTGGACTCTATGCAGTGGAGCAGTACTGCAGTCACATCTAACCCTGTCTCCCCCCCACATTTTCTCTGCCCCCACCACCTCTCCAGCCCCTGCAGTCCCCCCTCATTACCCCACCGTGTCCGGACCGGCACCAGGGGTGGGGGAGGCATTGGGGGTGCCTATCCAGCCCAGGCTTCTGACGGTGCCTGCCGACCACCAGGCCCCACTGTCCCCCGGCCCCGCTGCCTCGGCACCCCCAGCCAACCGGCTGACGTGCTCTGCCTGTAAGGTGCTGCTGAAGAAAGGCCAGATGGCTTACCAGCACAAGGACTCCATGCAGCTGTTCTGCTCCACACAGTGTCTGACCAGCTACAAGGCTCCCGCCGTGCGCACCGTGCTGAGGAAGACCTGCCACTTCTGCCTCAAGTGAGCTGGGGGGCTGGCAGAGTGGGGGGGAGTGCATCTTGTCTGTCTGTGCATTTGTGTGCGTCCTCTGTATCTGACCTCTCTCTCTCTTTCTTTTGCCTGTCTCTCAGGGAGATCGATAAGAATGTGATCTCGGCCCCTGTGGACACTGTGGGGACAGTGAAGGATTTCTGCAGCACGCCCTGTCTGTCTGCATTCAACTGTGAGCACAAGACCACGGTGTCCACTCAGGCCGTCGAGTGCAGCATGTGCCGCAGGAGAGCAATAGTGAGACATGCACACTCGCACAGACCGACGCTCACAGACACGCACCCTCACATACGCATACCCCCCCACCCCCCGCGCCTGACAATGGCCTGCACCCCTGGCCCTTGCTCAAGTCTGCATCGGGACCCCAAGTATGGTAGCACCTATACTGTGTGCACAAACCCCCCTCGTGGTTGCACACTCGCACATGCATACACTGATGTCACGTGTACAGACACTCACACTCTGAATAAAATGTATTAATACATATTTATCTGATTTTAATTCAAATATTTGTGTACATGTTGTCATCTGTCTGTCTCACCCCCAACACAGATAAGTCATGAGGTGAACTACCAGGGTGTGGTGCACAAGCTGTGCAGCGACTCCTGCTTCTCCTGCTTCCGCTCCGTCAACAACCTCGCCATTGACTGCTGTGAGAACTGCGGGGGCCACAGTGGGGGGGGGCAGTGCCACGTGCTGCAGATCGAGGGCACCACAAAGAAGTTCTGCAGTCCCGCCTGCATCACCGCGTACAAGCTGGTAAACTCGCTGGGTCTGTCTGTAGGCTGTAGTCTGTCTCTTCTCCATGCCGACCCCAATCTCTGTAACTGCAGTGCGTGTGGGTACTGTGGTCTTTTCGCATACATGTGCTTGTGTATTGTGTAACATACGTGTGTGTGTTTCAGAGTGGGAAGGTGATGCCCTGCACAGTGTGTCAGTCGCTGCGCTCCTCTGCCAAGATGTTGGAGAACACCAGTCCCGAGGGCGTCACCGAGCTCTTCTGCTCCATCAGCTGCCAGTCTGCCTACAGGTTGCAGGACTTCACTACATCAGGTACCACATGTGCCCTCTGTTCTACGCACTCTGTACTGCACACGCAGTACTACACATATTAGCGACGTTTTTAAACAAGGGATGGCAGCACAAGTACGTTCATCACATCTGGTTAGTGGTTTTGGCATAACTGCGGTAGAAGAAGAATAAAAGACATGTATGGGGAGGAAGTCACAAGATTACATCAAGAGTTTAATTAAAGTAAATGGACAGCTCTGCAAAAAATATTATATTATATATTTGAATGGTCTGTAACCATTTGTCTAATATATTTTTATTTAGTTTTAAATACATTAGGTAATTGTTTATTACAGGAACTTGGAACAAACCAAGTTTGGAACCTTTTCTAACATTTTAAAGCCTTTCTTCAGTTAGCAACAAAGGATCCCTTTTGTCACTTATTTTGACAGTATTTTTAAAAAGTTATACGCAGCATTTACAAAATACAGTAATAGTGATTAAATGTATTTTACTCTATGCAAAGCTGTGGATTAGCCTTACCTGTTAATCAAATTAATCTTCATATAAATTGCATCAAAGTCATGATTTTAATTTTTAATTCAATTTTTTCCATGTGGGTAAGGTTACCAGGATATCAGCATTTGTTTTTGATTACTGGATAAGATTATGATTCCAAAGATATCTACACTACAATATTTACATTAGTTCACAATGGCACAAACATTTAATACTATTGGAAAATGAAGCGTATTTGTTGTATAAATGTCCAGGTCTATAATGGGGCATAACGTGCATATAGTTAGTATAAAGTAATATTAAAATAGCTTTAATAAACACTGTGATGTATTCAATTACAAATATCATAGCCATCAAGTCAATGATGGACACAACATCGCATAGAAAAGCATTTATCTTTATTATATTTTAAGATGTATTTGCATCCAGACAGTTACAAATGGCAATTTTCAGTCCAGGTCTTTGTTAGTTGTGAGGATTGTGCCATAATCCAGAACATTCTTCCAGTTTTTATTGAAATGTATGCAGTGTAATGTCTCAATGTATTCTTCCTACAATGGAAATCAAATATTATTTAGAAAGTTCTTCCCAACACTGTTGCAAAAGTTCCCACAAATGTGTTGCACTTGTAGGTTGCTTTTTCTTTCACCCTTCTGTCCAGTTCATCCCAAGTTTTGGGTCATTATCTTGCTGTATGATGAACCCCGACCAACTAGGCGTATACCAGAGGGTATTGCATGGCGCTGCAAAATGCTGTGGTAGCTGTTTTGGTTCAGGGTGCCACTCACTCTGTGCAAGTTGCCGACTCGGGATCCAGCAATAGAGCCCCAGATCATCACCTCCTCCATGTTTGACAGTTGGGTGTTATACACTGAGGAACCATCCTTTTGCCTATTTGACGGCGTACAAAAACCCTGCGTGATGAACCGAAGATTTGAAATGGTGATTAGTCTGTAAGACCTTCCAGTCAATAGTCCACTGGCGGTGCTTCATGGCCCAGGCAAGCCTCTTATTCTTATTTTGCCATCTCAGCAATGGCTTTCTTACTGCCACTCGACCTGTCAAACCTGCAGCTCGAAGTCTTCTTTTCACAGTTGAAACTGAGACTTGCTCACTTCGACCAGTGTTGAGCTGTGTTTGAAGCTGCTGTCCTGTGAGCCGCCTATCACGCAAGCTGTTGACTCTCAGAAACTTGTCCTCTGATTGTGTTGTGGCTTTGGTTCTGCCAGACCTCTTCCTGTCAGTTCCCTCCAGTTTCCAAGTGCCTTTTGATGGTGTAGTGTACCTAAAACCTGTGCTTGAATTTCAAAAATGGGGGTGTTCTAAAACTTTTGACCGGTAGTGTATATGTACACTTTCACCGTATAATGCTATTCGGTAGTATTGACGTCCTCAATGTATTGACGAAAGAGTGAAAATCAAACTGCTGGATCTTCAGCACATTATATTTTGATTTTTAGTCCTGGACCACAGAAAACTAAAAAATGAATTCCCAACAGTTAATTTAAATATATAAAAAGGCACATTTAAGTGCCTGAACTTCATCATTATTACAAATACATACTTTACACCAATGGGATCAGTGGAATTCAGCAGATCTGTGCAAAACTGCATAAATTAAGAAATTGTGCTTTTACTAATTAGAAAATATTTTCCCTTGAAATAGATGAAAAGACTAATGGTCGCTACAATAATGGCCACCATACTGACCACTGGATGTGCTGACAATCTCTTCAGCTTTGCTACAGACGAGCAGATGAGATGCAGCAGAGTGAGCTGAATGCAGGGCCAGCGACAGAGCTGTGGGCTGCTGTTGATCGACACTTCAGTGTCTGCAGATCTCTTGACAATGGCCTGATTTAGATGCATTCGAATGATATGTACTCATCTGCAATTGAAACCAAGGCAGCTGTACAGTATTTAGTGATGAAATATTTCAAGATATCTTGAAATCCATTTGAATTATATATATATACACTCACCTAAAGGATTATTAGGAACGCCATACTAATACTGTGTTTGACCCCCTTTTGCCTTCAGAACTGCCTTAATTCTACGTGGCATTGATTCAACAAGGTGCTGAAAGCATTCTTTAGAAATGTTGGCCCATATTGATAGGATAGCATCTTGCAGTTGATGGAGATTTGTGGGATGCACATCCAGGGCACGAAGCTCCCGTTCCACCACATCCCAAAGATGCTCTATTGGGTTGAGATCTGGTGACTGTGGGGGCCAGTTTAGTACAGTGAACTCATTGTCATGTTCAAGAAACCAATTTGAAATGATTCGACCTTTGTGACATGGTGCATTATCCTGCTGGAAGTAGCCATCAGAGGATGGGTACATGGTGGTCATAAAGGGATGGACATGGTCAGAAACAATGCTCAGGTAGGCCGTGGCATTTAAACGATGCCCAACTGGCACTAAGGGGCCTAAAGTGTGCCAAGAAAACATCCCCCACACCATTACACCACCACCACCAGCCTGCACAGTGGTAACAAGGCATGATGGATCCATGTTCTCATTCTGTTTACGCCAAATTCTGACTCTACCATCTGAATGTCTCAACAGAAATCGAGACTCATCAGACCAGGCAACATTTTTCCAGTCTTCAACTGTCCAATTTTGGTGAGCTTGTGCAAATTGTAGCCTCTTTTTCCTATTTGTAGTGGAGATGAGTGGTACCCGGTGGGGTCTTCTGCTGTTGTAGCCCATCCGCCTCAAGGTTGTACGTGTTGTGGCTTCACAAATGCTTTGCTGCATACCTCGGTTGTAACGAGTGGTTATTTCAGTCAAAGTTGCTCTTCTATCAGCTTGAATCAGTCGGCCCATTCTCCTCTGACCTCTAGCATCAACAAGGCATTTTCGCCCACAGGACTGACGCATACTGGATGTTTTTCCCTTTTCACACCATTCTTTGTAAACCCTAGAAATGGTTGTGCATGAAAATCCCAGTAACTGAGCAGATTGTGAAATACTCAGACCGGCCCGTCTGGCACCAACAACCATGCCACGCTCAAAATTGCTTAAATCACCTTTCTTTCCCATTCAGACATTCAGTTTGGAGTTCAGGAGATTGTCTTGGCCAGGACCACACCCCTAAATGCATTGAAGCAACTGCCATGTGATTGGTTGATTAGATAATTGCATTAATGAGAAATTGAACAGGTGTTCCTAATAATCCTTTAGGTGAGTGTGTATGTGTGTATGTATATATATATATATATATATATATAAATATATAGCGGCCAGTTCATACATGCTCCCAGTTTAGATGCTGACTTGACACTTTACTAGGACTTCTGAATACTGTTCTGAATAATGTTCTCATATAATTACTCATGTTGTAATTGCATTAACTGTGTGAGTTTTCAGAGCTGCTGTTCTCAGTGCTGTTCTCCTGTGTCGTCTCTCCCCCAGGAGCTGTAGAGGCCAGCGCTCTCCCTGATTCTGTGGAAAGGGCTCCCATTGAGCAGCAGCACTGTGATCAGGAGTGGGGTGCCAGTCTAAGGCAGGACACAGAGCTCACAGCTACTGAAGACAACCAGGGCCTGACTGAGCAGCACAGGAGCAGACTGAGTGAGGAGGAGCTTAGGGGACTGGAGTCTGGACACAAGACACACACTGAGGGGTCAACACAGGGACTCGGGGCACTGGGGTCTGACACAGCAGAGTCAAAGTCCACACCAAAGTTAATAAAGAGTGACCCTGACCTGGATTCCACCCACACTGCTGATCTCTCCAGGATCCAGCCTCTGGGGTCTGAGTGTGGACCCAGTGCAGCTGGTGCTGAGCCGGGCTCTCCCAGAACACAGAGTGGACCCAGTCTGGTGTCTGATCACATCAAAACAGAGGACGATACACTGGAGTCTGTTTACACAGTGGAGCCAAAAACACAGACTCTTACAGGAGAGACACTTGGTAATCTCAAAATTGACAATATTACAGACCGTAGCTGTGACCTGGGGTCTGCAGTGAGAGGGGAGAGTCACAATCCCAGAATCCCTACACCACCTGTCTCCTCCAGCTCCCCCTCCTCACCTCCCCCACTGTGGTATGGAAAACGGCATCACCCCAGCAGCCAGTGTGGGAAGAGATTCACTCAGGCACAAAATATTAAGGTCCACCAGCGCATTCACACCGGAGAGAGACCATACTGCTGCACCCAGTGTGGGAAGAGATTCACTCAGGCACAAAATCTTAAGGTCCACCAGCGCATTCACACCGGAGAGAGACCATACTGCTGCACCCAGTGTGGGAAGAGATTCACTCTAGCACAAAATCTTAAGGTCCACCAGCGCATTCACACAGGATAGACCATATTGCTGCACCTAATGTGGGAGGAGAATCACTGTGTATCAACAGACCTTTATAAAATGCCAGTGGATTCACACAGGAAAGAGGCTGTGCTGCCGTGCCCAGTATCAGAAGATATTCTGGGATGTTGGAGTCTTGAGAAGACATGAGAGCAGTCACGAGTGGAGCAGATGCGAGGGTGTGGAAGTTGGGTTTTCTGCTTCCAAAATTATTATTAATTCCAAGAATGTTTTGAGTTGTTTTTTCCCATATTTATGGTTATTGAAATTAGATGCTATTTGAGAACTGCTTGTTCAAATGATTACATCTGTTGAAATGTTTTAACTGTTTCCAGTTTACTTCTAAACTTTGTTTGATCCTTTTAATGTATGTCCCTGGTTGTTACATGAACGCCATACGTGTCATGAGGATCATTGTGATGGTTGCAACAGATGCTGATTAGCCAGCACTGATGGTCATGGACCTTTGGGTTGCATTGAAAGTGCTGTGCAACTGTATTCCAATCTGGTACATTAAAAACAAACACACTGACTGTTGTGTTCATGGTTGTTAAACATGACTGAGGTTCTATGCCTTTGTCCTAAATGTAGAATAGGCCCATAACATGGATTCCAATAAAGTTTTGTTACTACTGGAATGCAGGGTTTCCCACATTGTATTGTAATGTGTTTTTGTGCCAGATTCAGTTTTTCCCCCCCTTACATTTCATGATTCTGTCAGTGATCTCTGCAACGTGGATTTCATAGGGCTCCACTATGCTTTACCATAGTACTTCATAAGCTATCATTGCATATGCGGTATATATTTGTGATACATTTATGTTGCATTACTACAGTACCATATTTACTACACTACACAAGGTAGTAAAACCTGTTAAATTACTTTTACCATCTCTTAACTACTGTCGACAGTACCTTGCTTTACTTTAGAACACACGGTATCGGGGGTGGACTGGCAATGGGGAAGTGAGGGAGAATCCCCGGTGGGCTGGTATGGACCAGTGTGGGCTGCTAGTCTATGTTTGATATATACACCGATCAGCCATAACATTATGACCACTGACCGGTGAAGTGAATAACACTGATAATCTCGTTATCATGGCACCTGTCAGTGGGTGGGATATATTAGGCAGCAAGTGAACATTTTGTCCTCAAAGTTGATGTGTTAGAAGCAGGAAAAATGGGCAGCGTAAGGATCTGAGCGACTTTGACAAGGGCCAAATTGTGATGGCTAGATGACTGGGTCAGAGCATCTCCAAAACTGCAGCTCTTGTGGGGTGTTCCCAGTGGTCAGTCCCTATCAAAAGTGCTCCAAGGAAGGAAAAGCGGTGAACCGGCGACAGGGTCATGGGCGGCCAAGGCTCATAAATGCACGTGGGGAGCGAAGGCTGGCCCGTGTGGTCCGATCCAACAGACGAGCTACTGTAGCTCAAATTGCTGAAAAAGTGAATGCTGGTTCTGATAGAAAGGTGTCAGAACACACAGTGCGTTGCAGTTTGTTGCGTATGGGGCTGCGTAGCCGCAGACCAGTCAGGGTGCCCATGCTGACCCCTGTCCACTGCCGAAAGCGCCTACAATGGGCACGTGAGCATCAGAGCTGGACCACGGAGCAATGGAAGAAGGTGGCCTGGTCTGATGAATCACGAGTTCAAGGTGTTGACTTGGCCTCCAAATTCCCCAGATCTCAATCCAATCGAGCATCTGTGGGATGTGCTGGACAAACAAGTCCGATCCATGGAGGCCCCACCTCGCAACTTACAGGACTTAAAGGATCTGCTGCTAACGTCTTGGTGCCAGATAGCACAGCACACCTTCAGAGGTCTAGTGGAGTCCATGCCTCGACGGGTCAGGGCTGTTTTGGCGGCAAATGTGGGACCAACACAATATTAGGCAGGTGGTCATAATGTTATGGCTGATCGGTGTATCTCTCTCTGGATTTCTTCTACTCTTCAGTTGGCGTAGTCGGCAGGATGGTGGCTTCGGTGTCCCGGACTTTGGTGCCAGTATGGAGCAGGATAAGGAGTTTCAATACCACCCTGTAAATTAGTGCTCTGCATGGGTATCAATAGTCACTAGGGGGCACCGTCCCCCGTCTATCTAGAATAGAAGGACTGGAGTAGGTCTGGAGAGATTCTTGTGTTTCCGAGTGCAGAAGGTCCCGGGTTTATAGGGCTTCATGCCCTGGCCACCAATATCCTGTGGGAATTGGTGAGGTTGTGTCTCGGCCATTTCTCCGCGGCAGTGTGTGGTTCGGGCACTGCAGTCGGGATACAGAGACTGCAGTGTGGTTGCGGGTGCCCAAGTCTGCGATCTGGAGGTATAATAATTGCGTGTTATACTGACCCGGCATATGCCACTGACATGCAAGTATTTTTTTTGTTTTCCTTGCAGTATGACTACTACAGTTGTAGCATAGTGATATGTAATATGCGTATTATTTTAACAAAGTGTTACTTGGGTAATTACGGGTCTGCGAGTTGGGTGTTATGATGGTTACAGCTGTCATTGTTAAATCATTGAGGTGTTACTCATGTAACACGGGTCTGAGGTGGATTGCAAATTTTGCAGTCGGGTGATAGAATAGTAGCAGCTGGGACACAAATACGGGAAAGATTGGGAAAAAATGTTGTAACTAGGTGTTACACATAAATAGATAGATTATAACAAGTGTTGGGAAAATGTATTAGAGCAAAAGGAAATAGTAATAATACATTTTGCGATATTAGCAGAGAGAGACAGTTACAGAAAGAGACAAAGAGGGAGAGAGAGCAAGAAGGAGAGATACAGAAAGAGGGAGAGGAAGAGAGAGAGAGACAGCTACAGGGAGAGAGCAAGAGGGAGAGAGAGACAGAAAGAGAGAGAACCAGACAGACAGACAGAGAGAGAGACAGCGACAGGGAAAGCCAGAAAGAGAGAGAAACATGACAGAAAGAGAGAAACAGGAATCTGAGGAAACAAGATAGCAACTACTCAGACCCCACCCCGTTCACACTTGAGATTTAGGCCGGCCTAAATCTTTCAACCCGGCCGAAAGGTGGCCTAAAAGTGAGTGTGCATTTTAATATAAGACCAGCTATTTACTATGCAATCTGAAATGCAGTTATATTGAGCTGAGCAGTACAATCACAAATGCCGGCGTTGGAGGAAACAACTGGGACGATGCAGAAATTAAAGCGCTGTTGGAAGCTGATGGAAGATAAAGTTAAAACAGAAACCGCAGGAAGTGTCCAGCGCTGCTGTCTGATATCACTATAGACGCGTCACAGAGGCTGCTTTCTTTGATTTCTTGTGATTTAATGCTGATGTCCTAATAAAGGTGCTTCGCTTTCGGGTGAATTGCATAACAGCACTTAGACTTGCAGAACTGAAGATAGACATTTGAAAAGGGAAATATATAAATTCCCGATTCCCCATTGAACCAGCACATTTTAAATTATTTTAGAAAGCTTTGGCTGCAAAGGGTTAAGATTACTTTCAAATACAATATAGAACCGAACAATAGCCAATCGATATTAATAAGTTGTGATTATAAATACATCGCATACACCTGTAAGCAGACGTAATGTCCTGCGTCACTGGTTTGTTTGAGCAGATTTGTTTACTTCCCGGCATGCATTTCGTTTAGGCCGCCTTTTCGCCCGCATGTGTGAACGCACTTAGGCCTCCTAAACCCGCAAATGTGAATGTGGTGTCTGAAAAAAGCCGGACTAAATTTGAGGCCTCTGTTGGGAGAGTGTGTTACAAGGACTCCCCAATCACAATCTCATAGGTGTGTGAGGCCTCTTGATTATGGCTAATATGACATATTGAATATTTGTATGGGAACTTCTCCCTTCCTTTTCTCTGCTGATGCTTCATTGTGTTTTCATTCCACTGATTATCACTTATGATTTCTCCCCAGACCTATCCAATGCTTTAGATTTACGCCCACAGGAGCAGTACACAACGGCTGCGTATTGCTTTGGAACTCCTAGCTATATGTTGTCATTTCCAGACAGCCTTTATGACGACAACAACTGACTGTTTCATGGCTTGTTCGTGTTCCACTCTCCGAGGGCAACACACCCTTTCCCGTCATCACTGCGCTTTATCCACAGGATGCCAAGGAGGCTAAACAGGTGTTTACTACACATATGGTGCTTCTGGACTTCATTGCCCGCATACAGGTTCGGCCCACTGATGTGGCCTACAAAACAAACGGTGTGTCTTCCGGTGAATGACACCCTGCTCATTGGAGACCCGGGTGCATCCTGCATGGTCTGGTGACCACACCTCAGTGGAATGGGCCATTAGCGACGAACATTGCACCTATTGCCCTGGCACATAGACTGCATGTTGACGCATTACAGACTCCTGATTCCTTGCTCAAAACTTGGGTGGAAATATAGCATGGACAATACTAGGTGCAGCTGGGATCTGCACAGGTCAAAGACCTCCAATTATTTGGAGCACTGTTTCATGTTCTTCTGCTCTTTGTCTGTTCTAGAGTTTCTGCTTTCTGTCAATGTTGTTATTTCCAATGTCTTGTTTCCTCTGCACCAAGAATCCGGACAGTTATACCAGACTTTCAAAAATACAGATATGACCACAACCTATTATAACCCTTAAACACACATTTTCCATAATTATATGATGGCTTTTAATCACCACCAATCAAGCACCTGCTTACACTTTGCCGACGATATCAGGTAACTGCGTACACATAGTCTTACTGATATACACCCTATGACTACAGGGATAGAGATGGACGATACACAGAATTGGGGGGACTATTCAGGTTTTTGCTCATTCCTTTCGCTGTACCGACAGGGGGGATTGATGAACTGCATTTCTCTCCCTGTGTGTTTGTGTGAACAAGGTGACTGTCTTGCGGGCTTGCTGTGTTACGGTACTGTGCTATAGTGCAACCCTGATACCTAGAGGAACAAAGTCTGATAAGAACCAGTTTTCTCCAGCAATTTGGGCTTGATACATCATACGAACCCCCATTATATTTAACATTATGTATGCTTTAATTTTCCCCAGTTTAACCATATATGGGTTTTCCTAACGAGTTGTCAGGCAGAAACCAAACTTGCACTCATCACGGGACAGACATGTGGGTCCTGTTATCTCTCTCTGCTGTGTGGTCGGCATACAATTGCCTGTAGTTTGTATCTTCTCTAAGACTGTTCTTGAGATCGCCTCTTGAACCTCTTCCTTGCAGCTGCATGTATTAAAAACCTTTGATTGGAAACATATATTTCTCGCCGGATTTCTTTGACTCTTCACATGCTCTTAATGAATGCGATGACCCTCCAAAGTGCTCTGCAGGTTAAAGGAATATGAACATGATATTAAACATGTTACTGTGCACGTAGCAGGTGAATCCTGTGTTTTGTTTCAGTGCTGTATGTATGGACTCAAATGGCGGTGGGATCCAGTCATTTTCCAGCTTTTGACTGCAGGGCAGTGCACACACACAGGATGTTTCTAAGGAGTGGACCAATGGAGAGCCATGACCTACGCCTCCCTCTAAGCCCCACTCTCACGACAAAACAGTGCCAAAACTCTTAAACGGGAAAAAAAACGAAAGCAAAGAAACTGGAGGCTCGCAGCATCACAACCAAGGACAGTGACTCCAGTCCAGTGCTCTCACTTTAACATTATTTCCTTTCAATTATTTATTTTTTGCTTTTGATATAATTATTTTGGTTTAAATTCTATACATTTTGCTTTCGATTGTTTTATTTTTGATCGCAACATCAATTTTGTCTCAACTTTATTTTTGTTTGTTTACAATATTTTTTATTTTGAATGTGTTACTTATGGCGCTAATTTGAGCCCATATAGCAGCTCCACTCATTAATTTCACATTGATTCACATGTGGTTTAACCATCCGATTTGTGCAATAGCAGGTGGGAATGTACTGTTCATGATTATAGTTTCCAGTACTACCTGAAAATATACTTACAAGCTGCTGCAGCGCGTTTGTTGCAGAGGCAGGTAGCCTCGACGTGCTACTCTGACGTATGTATGTATGCATTGTGTATGTACTGTACTCAGTGCTCCTGTCTCCCTCACCCCACCAAGATGGCGTTTCTGTGGATGCGCTATGATGACGTCAGGCTGTAGAAACCGCTCTACTTCTGTGCTGAGCAGATAAGGGGCGGAGTTTGTGCTCCAGTTCAAACCGAGGGAAACAAGTAGAAGCAGCAGCTGCGAGCAGCGGAGTAGCGGTTTCACTTTCTACTCAACACGGACTCACACAGTACTGACCCGCACTGAGTAACTACTCACCTCTTACACACAGCATGTCGGTGTCCGCGGCTCTGAGCGGCCGCCTGTCCTCGGCGCTGGCCGAGCTGATGAGAGCCGCCCTGTGTGAGATCTGGAAGGCGGTGGAAGAGACGGTGTCGGAGTCCCGGGTGGAAATAACCCGCAGACAGAGAGAAAACGAGGCGCTGAGGCGGAGGCTGCAGGAGCTCATGGTGGCGGGGGAGGCGGCTGTGTGTCACTGGAGCTCCGGAGCGGACGGGCCGCCTGTGCAGAGCCGAGGAGCCGGGAGGAGAGAGTGGAGCTGCGGCCGGACGGAGGGGGAGGCCCGGGCCGCCGGCGCTGGTAACGTGTCGTGTGTTTGTTCCGTCTGTTCCGTCTCTGCTGTCGGTGTCGAGGTTTGCGTGTCGACGCGCTGGTTTCCCGGCTGTTTTACACTCTGTTTCATCAGGAGTCGCGGCGCGTTGTTGTTGCCCAGGTTGGCGCGGATCTGCGCGCATCCAGCGATGGGACCGCAGGGATTTTGTCAGTTTGTCCATTGAGTAGTCAATGCATCCTCCAGAAAGCAATTGACGAAACGAAAGACTGATATTTACAGCTGTACGATCTGTAAACCACTTCCTCCAGTAAAAACAGTAGATAAACCGTCGAGATGTCGAGGCACGTGTTGGTGCTCGTATTCCCCTGTGGATACAAGTGATCCCAAACTATGTCCATTTCTGAATAAACATGCAATAAATACAGCTCGTCACCTGAAAAAGGCATATCTACCCCCAAATTGCTGATTTCTGCAAGATGCACATTGTACAGCTGCTAAATACATGTGACAGTACCTGTACTTACTGACAAGTCACAAAAAATCTATGGTTTTCCCGTTTTATTTGTTCTTCAAAGACTATCCAAAGCCCAGAACAGAAAGTAATATTAGTCGATATTTAATGTGCACTCTGAATTCTGAAACTCATTTGCAATAAATAGTTTCTAATAATGTGACTAGATTGCTCTACGATATTGCCAGTTACATGATCCAGGCATAGAGTGACATTCTTCAAGGTTTACTGCATCATTATTTCACAATTGTACACGAAAGTCTGAAATGTGTTGGTTGTGACCAATTCTTTAGATATGGAAGGTGGATAATGTGTCATGCAGGTATGCAGCTCTGCTACAGACTGAGGAGACGAGAGACGAGTGGCTGCAGAGGAGTGAGCTGAACGCAGGGCCAGTGACTGGAGCCAGAGCTGTGGTCGGCTGGGCTGCTGTTGATCGACACACTTTGGTTCATCTGCAGATCTCTTCACATCAGTGTCTTTTAAACTAGGAGCTAGGGGTGCAGGGGGCTCTGACAATTGGACAGTGTGAGTGTGGTGTGGAGAGGAAAAGTCAATCGTTTAGCCAAGTAGATTGTACATATTAGCTAGCTAGATTGCTCTTGAAAACACAAGGACGCTAATGTTCCACAACCACAGACCGTGACTCTATGAATATCTAGCCAATCCAATTAAATCCTTTTAATGGGGTGCAGAAATCCAGAGAAGGGAGTAGCAGTGAAGAGGAAGAGCAGTATGAAGAGCAATATTGTGTCACCATATAACACCCCTTCTCATGTGTAGTTTAGTGTGTTTATACAGATCCCCATTAACTGCCATATTATTGCATATGTGATTGATTAATTTGAAAACGATGCTCCCGCCTCTACAGCAAGTGTTTTAATTCAATAGAATGCAATGTTTTGATCAAAGACCTTCTGTTTTTGGTATCCAGATCCTTTTCCCTCATACACACCTGTCTAGTCTATACAGGTGTGCAATTAGCTTTTCTTATAGTGATTGATTAATTACCTGAATAATTGCCGTGTTTTAACACCTTCACCACACATTTATGCACCCTCAGTCAGTTATAGGCCTAATATAGGTATTCAAGAAGGGGGACTCAAAGATTTTTATTTTACTAATTTATTTATTTAAAGTTTGTGTGTTGTTGGTGTGCTGGAAATATTTGGAGTTCTAATCAGATTTTATTACGTGCACGGGGGAAAAAACAGCAGAACACAGCAACAGGAAGTATTAAACATAATAATAAACAAGTATAATGCTGTTTTTCCAAAGAGTTCAAGGAAGTACGCATTATTCTTTATTCTTTTATTCTCATTTTCGGACATCCTTTCAAGGGGTTTGATATTTTGCAAGCAGTGTCTGATTGGTCATCTAAATAACTATGATAGTAATTTCATTGGCATTCTAAAATAAGCCTATCCATCTCATCAATATTATTACAGTTATTACTCATGAATAATAATTATTATCCTCTGAATTGCCAGCTACATCTGGAAGGTCATTAGCCGATAACAAAGATAGGTTTGAAACAATTAAACTTTAATAAGAAACAAGTAGAGAATGTAAGTTGCTGATAAACTAAAAAGGGAGTAAATGAGAAGTGAAAAGGGAACAGGTTCTCATAATTCATGTGAGAAGAATGCAGGCAAATTAATAGTTACTTAAAAGAAACTTCCAGGGTCACAGCACACAAAGCACAGAAGCACAAAATTATTTATATTTTCCTCCACATTCCCTCCTTTTGTCACAACATGAGAACTATCCCCTATTTCCCATATTCCCACATGTATACAGGGGTCCTGTCAAGCCCTGGATCCCTGCAACCATCGATATCTGGAAATAGGTTGAGAGGAAAATCAATTACTGATAATCAACATCAGGAGCATGCAAAAGTTCCTTTAAAAAACACATCTTCATCAGGGTCAATGGGAGCATGCTTAAAAATGGCAACAGTTGTGGTACTACATAGACGCTTCAAACAATGCACAGAGTGTATAATGACACAGATAATAACCAAGCCATAAAAAAGAAAATGCACAATCCAAGCACCTTATGAACCAAAAAAAAAAGATTTCAGCCATGAGAACGGGTTCCATCCTGCTCAGTTGCCAGATGCATGTTGTTCATTTATTCTATCCTGTAAATCACGTAGGTGGCTAATGACACTAGTTATGTTGGAGTCAGCATCTGGAATGAAAGTGCAACAATGTTCACCAATAAGGGTGCAAACACCACCCTCTTTAGCTAATAGATAATCGAAAGCTGCTGGAGGGTGACTAACCTATTAGGCTTACTTGTGGGTCTGAGAGCTTCAAAACCCTTGAGAGTTGAATTTATCAATGTTTCTAATTCAAAAGCAACTTCATCAGTTAGGTGCAAGGCCTGCAACTGCACTGTACCAAGGGAAAATGCCTGCCCCAAATTTCATACCTACAGTGGATCGGTGGAATTCAATAGGAACCTCTTGGGGTTCCTGCTCCCTTTTTGTCCAAAGGACAGAATGGGTCTGGGCTGCTCGAGGGGAGTGAGGAGACTGGGTTAAAATAGTCATAGATGCATTTAAAGTCACCAGAACACAACAACCATGCCAGTTTCAGGGCAAGTATAAGCTTGGTCTCTGCACAACCAGTAATGGTCATAAAGAGTCGAAGCACCAAGGGGGCGCGGGGCCTGTGTAGTTGGTTCAGAGGTTATTTTGCAGTATCCAACAGTAATAATATAATTCATGTCAATATAGATAACATAGTGGTGATTCAACAGGCAGTGAGTAAATCCTAAATATGGACCAGTAGAGTTGGAGCAGAAACAATCATTGGGTGTATCTGTGAGTGAGGCCACAGCCACAGTGACAGGAAGCCGTCTAGAGGGAGCTGAAAATATACGGTGACACCAGGGACCACAGTCCTTAGCGTGATTGTGAATACTAAATGCTCCAGTGGACAATAAGTCGGGAAGCCAGTTTCAGGCCTGTTCCCTCTCGTTAAGAACAGCTGCTGCTATGGCGAGGACTGTGGTACATTGACAAACCCACAGGATGCTGCTGAAGCGCTAGCAAAGCACATACAAGCGAGGTCCCCTGCACGGGCTTGGGAATTGCTGCTCCGGCCCTGCACTGGCCTCGTTATCTGGAGGTTGATGATGATGTCAGCTGCTTCTGGACTGATTTTCAAAGTCAGTGATGATCCCATTGGCTGGGCAACGAAGACATCCTTTTCCCAGGCCGTTATGGGGCAGACAATGGTCCTGCAGGCAGCGAGGAAGAGGATCCGGGAGAAATGGAGAGCATCCCTCTGGTCTTCACCAGTGTCATTTCCTTTGGCACTTCACAGCTGTGCGGAGGTTGCATGGAATGGGGGGGCCGCAGTAGAAAAAATAACCACAGATGAAAACTAAAAATGTGCCCAATCATAAGAACATAAAGTTTACAAACGAGAGGAGGCCATTCGACCCATCGTGCTCGTTTGGTGTCCATTAATAACTGAGTGATGCAAGGATCCTATCCAGTCTATTTAAATATGTTCCCAAATTGTCACATCGCTGGGGAGTTTGTTCAGATTGTGACGCCTCTCTGTGTGAAGAAGTGTCTCCTGTTTTCTGTCTTGAATGCCTTGAAGCCCAATTTTCATTTGTGTCCCCGGGTGCGTGTGTCCCTGCTGATCTGGAAAAGCTCCTCTGGTTTGATGCCTTTCATGATTTTGAAGACTTGGATCAAGTCCCCACAGTCTCCTCTGTTCCAGGGTGAAAAGGTTCAGTTCCTCAGTCTCTCAGTAGGACATTCCCTTCAGACCTGGAATAAGTCTGGTTGCTCTCCTCTGAACTGCCTCTAGAGCAGCGATATCTTTCTTGAAGTGTGGAGCCCAGAACTGTCCACAGTATCCAGATGAGCTCTAACTAGCGCATTGTACAGTCTGAACATCACTGCCCTTGTTCTCAATTCTACACTTTTGACAATATACCCTAGCATTCTGTTTGCCTTTTTTATTGCTTCCCCACATTGTTTGGCTGGAGAAAGTGAGGAGTCCACATAGACTCCTAGGTCTTTCTCATGCGATACTTCATCTAGTTCTATTCCTCCCATAGTGTAATTATAGTGGACATTTTTGTTACCTGCATGTATTACCTTGCACTTGTCCACATTGAATTTCATCTGCCAGGTGTCGGCCCACAACTGAATATTATCTAAGTCCCTCTGAATAGCCTGTGCTGCCGAGATTGTATCTGCTGAGCCACCTATTTTAGTATCAAATCATTCCCATTTGAGAACATTTATTTATTTAGGAAACATTTATGAACTTTGATTTATTTCCCCTAAAATTACATGTGCAATTTGTAACAGAACATTTTCAGAAAGTGTAAAAATATAGTAAAGGTTCAGAAAAGGGATGGTTGAAGGCTGACTTTGGGGGGGGCGCACCAAACATCGTCGAGGGCCTCATTTGTCCCTCGGGCCACACTTTGGCAACCCTTGTGTTAAACATTTCTAAGGTTGCATACCTTTGTCCTAAATTTAGAATAGGCTTATACAATGGATTCAAGTAAAGATTTGTTACCACTGGAATGCAGTTTCCCACACTCGTATTCAGGCCAGACAGTAGAAACATTCTAAAATCATAAAGAAAATTACATTTATGCACGTTTGTTGGCCCCATCACCCTATTTTTCCAAAAGAACCATCAGTTTGTAGTCATAAATGTACTTTATCACCCAGAACTGTCACTCTTATTTTGCATGATTATTTTATTTGAGGGATTGCCATGTAGGGAACACCAGAGTGTGAATTGTACAAATGTTCTTCAAAGGTAGAATCCTAAAAACAGGGTGATGGGGCCATCAAACGTGCATAAAATGTAATGTGTTGTATTAATGATTTTTGTGAATTTTTAGATTTTCCCCATTCACTTCCAGCTCCAGAGTTAGCATCCCTGTGACATTATAGCCTATTTCTCGGTCTGAATACAGGTACATAGAATGAGCTGGTCAGTATTCTGTGGATTGAGTTTGTTTATTCTTATACAATAACCTTAGAAATTATGTATTTTTGGTGGAGTTCCACTTTAAACTTAGGCAGAAGGGTCTCGTTTCATGAGGTACTGTACCAACCCGGCAAAAGAACTAGTCCGAGAGGCTCATGTCAACACATGATCTCATCACATTTTGAGCTTATGGAACAGATGTGTTTGAATATGATTTGGAAGGATTAAAACTTCTAAACTTTATTATATGCATTTATTAAATTAGTCCTTTATGACACGGTTTTATCAAAAACTGTCATTGTGTCTCTAAAAATTATTCTAACATTATTCTAATTATTCTAAAGCATTTTAAATACATATACAAACTTTTTTTGCAAAAATAAAAAGTTACTGTAGTGGAAGAAAGAATCAGAATTTATTACATGCACAGGAGGACCAGCACAACACAGAACTCAACAGATTTTAGGCCAGCATGACACTGTTACCCAAAAGTTAGAACAAAGCTTTTACAGTGAGGGAAAAAAGTATTTGATCCCCTGCTGATTTTGTACGTTTGCCCACTGACAAATAAATGATCAGTCTGTTAAAATACACCTACCATTAAAATTACAGTGAGAGACAGAATAACAACAACAAAATCCAGAAAAACACATTTCCAAAAAAGTTATAAATTGATTTGCATGTTAATGAGGGAAAGTGGGAGTGGGACAAAATCCCTCCTGAGATGTGTGCAAACCTGGTGGCCAACTACAAGAAACGTCTGACCTCTGTAATTGCCAACAAGGGTTTTGCCACCAAGTACTAAGTCGAAGGGGTCAAATACTTATTTCCCTCATTAACATGCAAATCAATTTATAACTTTTTTGAAATGCGTTTTTCTGGATTTTTTTGTTGTTATTCTGTCTCTCACTGTTAAAATACTCCTACCATTAAAATGATAGACTGATCATTTCTTTGTCAGTGGGCAAACGTACAAAATCAGCAGGGGATCAAATACTTTTTTCCCTCACTGTACACCCTCAAGGGGCTTTAACATTTCATAATCAGTGTCTGAATGGTCATTTGTAATAACTATAGCAGTGCTTTCATTGGCATTCTTAATTGCCAGTCGCATTGGAAGGTAATTTGTAGATAATACGTTGCAAGAAATTAATGTGAACTGCTGATAACCAAGATAGGAGTAACAGCGCAGAAAGTACAAACGCAGTATAGGATTTCTATATGTTTCCCCCATGTTACTTTTCAGAACCGAAGCATTTTAAATTAAAATACAATTCTATATTTTTTGCAAAGATAAAGTAACAAGCCATTTAATGTTAGTTTTAACAGTATTGTATTTACAATACGGGTAATACGGCTGCTCCACTGATCTGAAGGCTGTTTTTCTGCCTCTCTGTCTCTAAAACACACGCCGACGCAGTGCATGCCGGAACTTGAGCCGGTCGCGCGTTTACACTGCCAGGATCAAATGCTACCAATGCATTTGATCCGGATCTGTACCAACTCCCTGAGAGTAACATTTGATCCGATCGCCAGGCATTTACACTGCCATTTCTGATCCTGATCAAATGCTACCGATGCATTTGATCCAGATCAGAAATGGCAGTGTAAATGTGCCTGTTATGAGCTTACCACTTCCATGTGGTATGTGGGGTTTCTGATGCGTTTTTTTTGTTTCTGTGATTCGACATCAAAGAACATTCAAAGCAGACATCCTTCCTATAGTGCCAATAGAAAACATGTATCTGTATACATAAGCAAATATACTGTAAGGTTATTTGATTGTTACTGCCTCTCGGTTCTCTATCACAAAAGTAACAAACAGAAAATAATGGTAATGTAATAGTGGCATGTTTTTATCACAAGGGTCTTGACAACAAACAGGTGTGCAAAAAGTATGTAAACAAATATTATCTTGTGTGCTTGGTTGTCTGATATGTTTTAATATATCAACAATGTCTGTGTGCATCTGTGGGTGTTCATGACAGTCTGAAGGAGTGGATATCACATTTTTAAATAGGTGAATTCTTTGGCCATGTTTAGGTATGCGTTTCATTCTCTGGCACACCCAACATACTTTGGGTTATTTTTCATTCCTTTCTGATGTTTTGCTTATGTAGACTTGCACAAAAACCGTGAACAGTGAATTTGTTAACTAAATACGGTGTTTGAGGTCTGTTAAAACATTCATGTAGCACAGATTTCCTCCACCAATGGGATCTGTGGAATTGTGCAGATCTGTGTAAAACTGCAGAAATCTGCAGTACACGAATGTGACCTCTATTGTAACAGTTTGTTTATGCAACAAAAATGAAATAAGCACACAAACAAACCAAATTCGATTTTATTCAATATGACAAGACTCATGGCCACTGAAAACCACCTTAAATTACCATTGGACGCCCTTCTAAATTTCACAACTGTCATTTTTCCACCAACAGTAAGTTATTTATGAACATGATATCAATGCTCTTATTGGATGCCGAGTGCTAGAAAATTCAGGTACCAATCAAATATGATTTTTGGGGCACTGTGCTTGCAGTAACAAATTATTTATAATTATTTCATTTTATACAATAGTAAACAATAGGTGAATAATGTCCAATCAGCAGAGGCCAGTGTCCCGGATGTGCATGTGGATTGGCTCAGCCCTCGCTTCTCTAGTTCCTCTTCCTCCTTTGGAGTGTAGGGTTACCAAGCACCGGGGGTGATGTCACAGTTTCCTACGCAAAGCTTTCTGGGATGCGCAAAGGACTGTAGGGGAGAGAGTGGTTCGACGTGTTTTGCACGTGAAAGAGAAAAGCAGCTGCAGGGGGAGAGAGACAGACAGACAGAACTATACAACAACATTTTATATATTCCATTCAAATAAATATATATACATATTCATATATATTTGAATATTTATGCAGAGCTGATATGTCATTTATTGTATTTAAGTTTGACAAGACCTCAGGTCTTTCAGTAAGGCAGAGAATAATCAAGTTATTTTAGTGATAAACAATACTCATGCATCTTTTTGTAATTATTTATTTCTTAGCAGACGCCCTTGTCCAGATAATCAAATTAACGCAAATGGTTAGGATTTCACAATTGAAACTATCCAATTTATTAATTAGTTTTGCATGGATGCTAACAAATGTATGTTATGATATGTATTCATATATTATTTTTTTGTTGGTGATCACCCTCAGTGGTAGATGTTTTGGGTAGAATTAACCAAATGTACAGCTGTTTTGAGCTAATTAATCAGGTGATGCAACTGCTTTGAAAGTAGCATGTTATTTATTTATTTATTTTAAACGTGTACTCTGTTGTTGTATTACACTGTAGTCAAGTATTTCCCAGATATCTCCAGCTCATAGAGAGTTTCTCTGTAGCACCAGTATTAATGAGCTCACAGGCTGTATTTAGATCAATTGATTCACGTTATTAAGGTTATTTGATTGGCAAATGTTTTTTTTTTCAAGATAATATTCCAAAAGGTTAACATTAATTCAAAAGTATCCAATGTTGTCAATAAACCCTGAGCCTCAGTAACTACTACTGGTGCGATCCCTTTGAGCTTTCCATTCACAGTTCTTCAGTAATTGAAGGCATACTTTGCAGCACTGTCTCAGTAGCCCATTATCTTGATTCCCACCTTGTATCCGACAGCTTCTTTAGAGTAAGAACACGACCATTCAACATCTCATTCTTCTTCCAAAATTCTACTTCTTTGAAGATTTGATGTCAGAAAGGAGTAAAGTGTTTCTAGAGCCCCGAAATAAAGCTTCGTGCAGGTGGAAGCTGAGGCTGCATCAATTCAAGTTGTGTGCTCAGCAGTGACTGTATGTCGTCTTTGCAACCTTCCTTTACTCTTGTTTGGAGGCCTGAAATGTGGGCAGACATTATGCTTATGCTCCATCATAAGCTTGCCCATGCATGAAGATAACATTTAGGCCATGTTTGTGAGTGATTGTGTTTTCAATTAAGCCATACAGTTTATCAGTAAGTTTTCACATGAGACATACACCCGAGGTCCTGACTCGGTTTATAAAAAATCCCAGGGCATTTCTCAAAAAGAGTAGGGGCATTACTCCAGTGTCCTGGACAATTTCTTACTATGGCCTGAATCTTTTAAGGCATCCTGGCAGAGCATCATCAGGGAAGAAACCCAGCATCTGGTGATGTCTATAGGTTCCAGACTTCAGGCAAACATTTACTGCAAAGGATTTGCAAGCAAGTATTGAAGCTCACAATTTAATTCATGATTGTTAGTTTTTCCAATTACTTTTGAGCCTCTAAAATGGGGGGGGCCACATATAAAAATGGGTGTAATTCCTACACCGTTCACCCAATTTGGATGTAACTACCCTCAAATTAAAGATGAAAGTCTACACTTAATGCAACATATGTCAAACACGAGGCCCACAGGCCAAACTAGGCCCACCGCACATTTCTATCTGGCCCGTGCAATGATATGAGTTTTAAATTGATTTTGGCCCGCTTCCATAGCGCCTGCGCAGCACTCGCTACAAGTCCCAGCCGCGTCATTTGTGTTTCTAATGCAGTTCTGCCAAAACCACGCCCTGTTTCTGCTAGGGGCGGGTTCTAGCCTTATGGGTCCACGTCATTGGTCAACAGTTTGAGAGCCAGCCTGAGACTCACAATCCAGTCGCTGGTTCTGGTGTTTTATACGAGTGCAATATCTTAGTGTTGCAGTTTCTCTCTATCACTGCGCTCTGTGCTTGTCACATGTGATGAATGCACTTCAGCCGCCATCCCTTGTTTAAAACGCTGTTAATATGTGTGTGTTTTGAGGACCTTCATATAAACAGTTAGTACGCTTTATCAATTTTACATCTCGTACACTTATTGCTGATGGATCTTCAGTATGTGAACATCATATAACCTGTCCTGTCCTTATGAGCTCCAGACACACACAGCCATATGTAAACATTAGACACTGTCTGATTAAAACGCAGGTGTTTGCGGCGGGCATCCGATCTGGGAGTGTTTATGTTTACAAAATGTAAATCATGTTCAGTCCTTATGGGTCAACAATGGCAACGAGCTGAAAGCAGCACTGATTGATCGCGACGCAATGGACCTGCCCAGCAAAACTCATTCAATGACTCACTGACTCAAGTCGGGGTGATTCGTTTGTCTTAAAGAAAGCAAGCTGCCTCTCAACTCGTTGTGTTATAAAACTGACTGTATGTCCCATGTTGGTTTTACATTCCTTGCTTAGTGCATAATGAGAAATAACTTTGTATATATCATATATATATGTGTGTGTGTGAGAGAGAGAGATTACATGTATTTTGTGTTTTAAAAATTACAAAATTCTAAATCTGAATTCCTATTGCAAAGCAATATTATCGGTGGCATTGTGCTTTGGCAAGATTTAACTTGTGTTGTGCGTTGTGTTGATCTGTCAATCCAATATCAAATTTGGCATACAGTGTTTTGCTGCGTGCTGAATAAAGACCACAGAATCCACAAATGGCACTCGTTCGAAACTGTATTTTGTTGTTGTAAAAAACAATGAGTTACTTAAATGCAACTAATATATATATATAAATTACATTTAGATGTGTTGGATAAATAATGTTAATGCTTCAAACTGTTATCTCTAAATACAGCTATGGAAAACATTAAGAGACCACTTAACATTGATTTCTGAACTTGGAGTGGTCTTTTAATTATTTTCCAGAGCTGTATACATTTGTCACAACTATTTAATTTAACCCAGTGAACCAAATACAGATTTTTCCTCGCTTTTGTGAGGTGCAGTTTGTGAATGCCTCGTTCTTTCCGGTTTAAATTAATCTATCTAACTATCATTGAATCAGTGAATGGAATGAACTAATTTAATCAATTAACTAAACTGAATTGAATGAAATTAATGGAGTCTAAGTGCCCGTCACTGCTGTACTGTGAGTCTAAGATACGCTCTTACTGTCTGCTCAATCTGTCCAATCAGCGGTCTCAAGCTGTTGACCAATGACGCGGAACTATTAGGAGAGAACACGCCCCCGATATAAATGGGCGTGGTTTTGGCATAAATGCATTAGAAGGAAAAAAAAAAAAGATGTGTCCCAGCAAGCATTGCCAACATGCTGCGCGCTAAACATCATGTTACCGCCACCCTCCTCTCTCCCACATGCACAAGACAGTTGTGATCCAGCACTGTCTGGCTGTCAACATCAGTAACGGTTTTAGCAGCAGCCTTGTTTCCTATCAACAAAAAGGTATTAGCTAGCTAGCAGCCAATCAGCCAGAAAATGGCAAAAAGAAGCATCACTTTTTTGTAAAAAAAAATATATATATATAAAGCCATATCTGGCCCGCGGATTGGTCTATTTTTTTTTTAATATGGCCCCTAAGTTGATTTGATTTTGACACCCCTGCTTAACGCACATCATTTCAAATCCATTGCGGTGACATACAGAGCCAAAATCATGACAATTGTGTCACTGTCCATATACAGTTAGGTCCATAAATATTTGATCATAGTCTCTGACTGTCTGAGTTCATATATGCTCCCAGTTTATATGCTGATTGGACACTTTGTTAGGACCTTGGAATAATGACCTAATATAATTACTCATGTAGGAATTGCATTAGCTGTTTGAGGTTTCAGAGCTGCTGTTCTCAGTGCTGTTCTCCTGTGTTGTTTCTCCTCCAGGAGCTGTAGAGGCCGGCGCTGTCCCTGACTCTGGGGAAAGGGCTCCCATTGAGCAGCAGCACTGGGAGCAGGAGTGGGACTCCAGTCTGAGGCAGGACACAGAGCCCACAGATACTGAAGACAACCAGGGTCTGACTGAGCAGCACAGGAGCAGACTGAGTGAGGAGGAGCTCAAGGGACTGGAGCCACACACTGAGGGGTCAACACAGGGACTCGGGGCACTGGGGTCTGACACAGCAGAGTCAAAGTTCACACCAAAGATAATAAAAACTGACCCTGACCTGGACTCCACCCACACTGCGGATCTCTCCAGGATCCAGTCTCTGGGATCTGAGTGTGGACCCAGTGCAGCTGGTGCTGAGCCGGGCTCTCCCAGAACACAGAGTGGGCCCAGTCTGGTGTCTGATCACATCAAAACGGAGGACGATACACTGGAGTCTGTTTACACAATGGAGCCAAAAACACAGACTCTTGTCAGAGACGCACTCGGTAATATTAAAGACAGTGCCTGTGACCTGTGGCCTGAGCTTCCTGTAGGTGGACAGTGTGATCTGGGGCCTGAGCTCCCTGAAGGTGGGCAGTGTGACCCAGAGTCTGCTGCCCTGAGGACGGGGCTCAGTGGTGGGAGTGACAGAGCAGTGAGAGGGGAGAGCCCATCGTCACAGCGCAGACAGCTGCGTCCGAGACCACCTAGACCACATACTTCCTCCAGCTCCCCCTCCTCACCTCCTCCACTACAGCGTAGAAAACTGCATCGCAATCGCCAGCCCCAGGATGGGAAGAGCTTAACTCACACTGGAGTCTTAAGTAGACATCCACCCACTCACACAGAGGAGAGACCATATCCCTGCACCCAGTGTGGGAAGAGATTCATTCAGGCACAACATCTTAAAGTCCACCAGCGCACTCATACAGGAGAGAGACCGTACCCCTGCACACAGTGTGGGAAGAGATTCATTCAGGCAGAACATCTTAAAGTCCATCAGCGCACTCATACAGGAGAGAAACCGTACTGCTGCACCCTGTGTGGGAAGAGATTCATTAGCTTAACAGAGCATATTAGACACCAGCGCACTCACACTGGAGAGAGACCGTACTGCTGCACCCAGTGTGGGAAGAGCTTCTCTCAGAGATATTTCCTTAAATCTCACCAGTGCACTCACACTGGAGAGAGACCATGCAGCTGTGCCCAGTGTGGGAAGAGTTTCAGGGATGTAGCAGACTTGAGAAGACACGAGAGCACTCACAGAATGGAGCAGAAATGAGGGAGTGGAATTTGGGTTTTTTCTGCTATGGAAGTTTCATTATAAATTCCAAGAATTTTTTTGAGTTTGATTCTCTCACAATTAATTTTTGATAGAAGCTATTTGGAAAAAGCATTTGCAAATGTTTAAACCTATTGAAATGTTTTAATAAACTGTTTCCAGTTCACTTCTAAATTTCTAGTTTTGTCTTTTCATGTACAGTACTGTGCAAAAGTTTATGCATGTGTTGCAAAAAGTGCTGTAAAGTAAGAAAGCTTTCAAAAATAGACATGTTAATAGATTATATTTATCAGAACAGAAGAAAAATCTACATCAAAATCAATATTTGGTGTGACTGCCCTTTGCCTTTAAAACAGCATAAATTCTTCTAGGTACAGCATTATTTCACAACTGCCTAAAACTTTTGCACAGTACTGTATAGGTCCCTGATTATCAGCATTGTACAAGGACTCCATGAACAAGCTACATATGTGTCATGGGAATAATAATGAGGGTTACAATGTATGTCAATTACCCAGTACTGATTGTGATGGAAGTAGCACTGGAATGCAGGGTTTCCCACTGGTCTGACACGTCACCACTTTCACTTTACCACTGACTGTACCCACATGGCTGAGTGGGGTGTATTTACGTGGCCTTGGAATTTAAATAAAACAAAGCAAATCGCTTTCTACATATTACATATTTGTTTATTTTATACAGCGTTTTTTCTCATCTTTATCAATGGTACCAGTAATTCTGGAGGTGTATATACACTACCAGTCAAACAGAGTGAGTGAGGTGTTTTAAAACACCCCCATTTTTCCAGGTTTTATTGAAATTTAAGCAGTTCCAAGTCCAGTGAATAACCTGAAATGGTACAAAGGTAAGCGGTAAACTGCCAGATGTTAAAAAAATAAGTTTAGGTTACCAAAAACTGAAAAATAATGTACATTTCAGAGTTATATACTGTGTTACTACAACCTCTTAAGCATTGTTTGGCTCCTGTGCATAGTAGTTACACTGTACAATGCGCACATCGTTTGAAAGCTTATTCTCTTGGCTACCAGGGCATTTCATTCTCAAACACATCCGATTTACAGTTTCCTTGTCGCCTGCTGTCATTAAGAGCCCAGCGGGTAAACGCGCAGTCTGCTCCGTGGGGGGTCTCATTCAGATGGTCACAGATCACTCCGTTTTGATCGGATTTCTTTGCAAATAGGCTTGTTTTGTTCAGAACAACCTAACAATTAATCCAGTATTAATTATTAGATGTTCTAAGAAACACAGAGAAGTTCTGATCCAATTATCTAAAATCATTGTGTATTAGTACACTTTAAACTGGATGTCCTTTTGATCAGTAGACTGTCTGGTTCCAGAATGTCATAATTGTCAATATTTTGAGATTTTGTATTCCTACTCAGACCAAGTATCCCATACCCCCAATTTCAGAATGCGGAGGGGAGGGGGGGGCGTAAATGTGAAGGGGGTATAAAAAATGTATTTTTCACATCGGAGAATGCTTCACATCATTAGAAATGTCACATGGTTTCATGGGATACCAAACACTTGGCAAAGAACACAACAGTGAAGAGTACACATGGGATTAAAGAGAAGCACGCGGATTTGGTGCTACAAGAAGGGTATGAGAGGGGTTTGTCAGCTTAAGGGTTTCAATTTTGTTAAACAAAACAATTCCATTATTATTTTTTTATCTCCAATTGTTTATTGGTTCTATGCTTTCATTTCAGAGTACATTGAGACATTAAACTGCATAAATTTCAATAAAAACTGGAAAAATTGAGGTGTTCTAAAACTTTTAACCAGTAGTGTATGTGTATGTATTTTATATACACCGATCATCCATAACACTGACCACTGACCATTATCATGGCACCTGTCAGTGGGTGGGATATATTAGGCAGCAAGTGAACATTTTGTCCTCAAAGTTGATGTGTTAGAAGCAGGAAAAATGGGCAGCGTAAGGATCTGAGCGACTTTGACAAGGGCCAAATTGTGATGGCTAGACGACTGGGTCAGAGCATCTCCAAAACTGCAGCTCTTGTGGGGTGTTCCCGGTCTGCAGTGGTCAGTCCCTATCAAAAGTGGTCCAAGGAAGGAAAAGTGGTGAACCGGCGACAGGGTCATGGGCGGCCAAGGCTCATTGATGCACGTGGGGAGCGAAGGCTGGCCCGTGTGGTCTGATCCAACAGACGAGCTACTGTAGCTCAAATTGCTGAAAAAGTTAACGCTGGTTCTGATAGAAAGGTGTCAGAACACACAGTGCATCGCAGTTTGTTGCGTATGGGGCTGCGTAGCCGCAGACCAGTCAGGGTGCCCATGCTGACCCCTGTCCACTGCCGAAAGCGCCTACAATGGGCACGTGAGCATCAGAACTGGACCACGGAGCAATGGAAGAAGGTGGCCTGGTCTGATGAATCATGAGTTCAAGGTGTTGACTTGGCCTCCAAATTCCCCAGATCTCAATCCAATCGAGCATCTGTGGGATGTGCTGGACAAACAAGTCCGATCCATGGAGGCCCCACCTCGCAACTTACAGGACTTAAAGGATCTGCTGCTAACGTCTTGGTGCCAGATACCACAGCACACCTTCAGAGGTCTAGTGGAGTCCATGCCTCGACGGGTCAGGGCTGTTTTGGGACCTACACAATATTAGGCAGGTGGTCATAATGTTATGGCTGATCGGTGTATATATATACACCGCTGTAAGGGTACCAACAAACAATATATACACTCACCTAAAGGATTATTAGGAACACCATACTAATACTGTGTTTGACCCCCTTTCGCCTTCAGAACTGCCTTAATTCTACGTGGCATTGATTCAACAAGGTGCTGAAAGCATTCTTTAGAAATGTTGGCCCATATTGATAGGATTGCATCTTGCAGTTGATGGAGATTTGTGGGATGCACATCCAGGGCACGAAGCTCCCGTTCCACCACATCCCAAAGATGCTCTATTGGGTTGAGATCTGGTGACTGTGGGGGCCAGTTTAGTACAGTGAACTCATTGTCATGTTCAAGAAACCAATTTGAAATGATTCGACCTTTGTGACATGGTGCATTATCCTGCTGGAAGTAGCCATCAGAGGATGGGTACATGGTGGTCATAAAGGGATGGACATGGTCAGAAACAATGCTCAGGTAGGCCGTGGCATTTAAACGATGCCCAATTGGCACTAAGGGGCCTAAAGTGTGCCAAGAAAACATCCCCCACACCATTACACCACCACCACCAGCCTGCACAGTGGTAACAAGGCATGATGGATCCATGTTCTCATTCTGTTTACGCCAAATTCTGACTCTACCATCTGAATGTCTCAACAGAAATCGAGACTCATCAGACCAGGCAACATTTTTCCAGTCTTCAACTGTCCAATTTTGGTGAGCTTGTGCAAATTGTAGCCTCTTTTTCCTATTTGTAGTGGAGATGAGTGGTACCCGGTGGGGTCTTCTGCTGTTGTAGCCCATCCGCCTCAAGGTTGTACGTGTTGTGGCTTCACAAATGCTTTGCTGCATACCTCGGTTGTAACGAGTGGTTATTTCAGTCAAAGTTGCTCTTCTATCAGCTTGAATCAGTGGGCCCATTCTCCTTTGACCTCTAGCATCAACAAGGCATTTCCGCCCACAGGACTGCCGCATACTGGATGTTTTTCCCTTTTCACACCATTCTTTGTAAACCCTAGAAATGGTTGTGCGTGAAAATCCCAGTAACTGAGCAGATTGTGAAATACTCAGACCGGCCCGTCTGGCACCAACAACCATGCCACGCTCAAAATTGCTTAAATCACCTTTCTTTCCCATTCAGACATTCAGTTTGGAGTTCAGCAGATTGTCTTGACCAGGACCACACCCCTAAATGCATTGAAGCAACTGCCATGTGATTGGTTGGTTAGATAATTGCATTAATGAGAAATTGAACAGGTGTTCCTAATAATCCTTTAGGTGAGTGTATATACAGACGTGCTCAGATTTGTTGGTACCCTTACAGCTCATTGAAATAATGCTTCATTCCTCCTGAAAAGTGATTAAATTAAAAGCTATTGCATCATGTATACTTGCAGGAGGACTCCACTTTTGAAAGAAAAACATAAAAAAGCCAGACTGGAATTTGTTAAAATGCATATTGACAAGCCACAATACTTCTGGGAGAATGTCCTTTGGACAGATGAGCCAAAACTGGAGCTTTTTGGTAAGTCACATCAGCTCTATGTTCACAGATGAAAAAATGAAGTATTCAAAGAAAATAACACATTACCTACAGTGAAACATGGAAGATGCTTGGTTATGTTTTGGGGCTGCTTCGCTGCGCCTGGCACAGGGTGCCTTGAATCTGTGCAGGGCACAAAGAAATCTCAAGACTGTTAAGGCATTCTGGAGTGAAACGTACAGCCCAGTGTCAGAACGCTCGGTCTCAGTCGCAGGCCATGGGTCCTCCAACAGGATAATGACCCGAAACACACAGCTAAAAGCACCCAAGAATGGATAAGAACAAAACATCGGACTGTTCTGAAGTGGCCTTCTATGAGTCCTGATCTGAATCCTATTGAATATCTATGGAAAGAGCTGAAACTTGCAGTCTACAGAAGCACACATCAAACCTGAGACAGCTGGAGCAGTTTGCTCAGGAAGAGTGGGCCAAACTACCTGTTAACAGGTGCAGAAATTTCATTGAGAGCTACAGAAAACATTTGATTGCAGTGAAGGTTGTGCAACAAAATATTAGGTTGAGGGTCCCATCATTTTTGTCCATGCCATTTTCATTTGTTTTATTATTTACAATATTATGTTGAAAAACCAAATCAAAAGCAAATTTTGATTCCTATTAAATATGCAATAAACAATGTTAGATGCCAATTACTTTTGTCAGTTTCAAGTTATTTCAGAGGAAATTGTGCATTCTTCATTGTTTTGGGGAGGGGTACCAACAAAACCATATAAAACCATACAATTAAATAAAAAATATAACAAAACAAATGGTTTTTGTTCTTACCTTTATGTTTGGGGTCGATTTCTCAATTGCGCAATCTAGATTATATATTATGTAATGTGTGTGTGTGTGTGTATATATATATATATATATATATATATATATATATATATATATATATACACATACATACATACATAAAGGTATTTTTTATATACCAGAATGGAACCAATGACTAACTTTCCAATTGTGTGAGATAATTGGTTTAAAAATCAAAATACAAAGTGGGGAATGCTGGTTGACTGGTATTAAGGTGAATCAATGAAGGTCAATCGTAATGTAGCCTGAATCCAACCCCGAATCCAATCAGAATAATGCATTTTAATTAAAATATTTGTACACCATTCAAGTTCAAGTAATATGGCCATGGTTTGTGACACCTTTGCTCATTTTCACCAAGCAACCACGGCTTAAAACGAGCACAAAATATACCAACAAGCTGCAAAGCTAAATCATAAGCGACTGCATGGTTGGACAACCACAATTCACTTTGTATTGCGCTTATATTTTGTAAGTCAAGGGCGTCTGCTAATAAATAAATAATAATAATAATAATAATAATAATAATAATAATAATAATAATAATAATAATAATAATAATAATTCCGCGGTTTATAATCGGAACTGGCAACCCCGCCTGTAAGTATGTTGGCAGACACCTATGCGTACATCTGTGTACGGCGCATGCGCATGTTCGCAGAGACGCAGTAGTATAAATCAGACTTCAATACACGGCACTGTATGCTATTATATAAGTCTATTATTCACCAGAAGATGAGCCCCGATGTGAATCAGGGCGTCCAAAAAATTAATTGAAACTCATCAATGCTCCTCTCCACGGAAGTCTTTAGTAAAATACTGTTTTATTAGAATAAGTATTTTACATTACAAATAAAAACATCCAAAACATGTAATACTCATGATTAAAATGTTGTTAAAATCCAATTCTAAAATATTTTCTAAAACTTCATTTAGAAACCAAAATAGGCCTACAACGTGAATTCAAAACAAAATACATTAAGCAATAAAAACAATTAAAATTGTTAAAGTGGCAAACTGCCAAAAGAACAACAATCAAACAAAACAGTCTAATACATTGAAATTAACGGGAAATGCATCAGATAAAACAAAGAAACCAAACATCAAATAAACGTCTGAACAAGTGGAAACATCTTTGTGATGACCAATGTTTCTGAAAGCGATCTTATTCCATATGTGTGTGTATGGATTCTGCACATTACAGTATATTAGATGTTACTGCATGGCATGCTATTGCTGCACCGATTCATCTTCCCCGAATCCTAAAAACTCGTCTGATTAATAATGTTATGTTTGCAGGTGGTAAGTGGCAGCATACACAACACACAACTCCTAAAATAAGAGGAGTTGCAGACCGCAAAATAAAATCAAAGCCTTCATCAGATAGAAATGATAAATTAATTATCAAAATTGTTATTATATTTATCAGACCTGGCTTTGAACCATTTCTCAAAAAAACATTAATTACAACTTATCTGAAAGCAACTGGTTGAGGATAGTTCAAGACCATCTGACATCAACCTATAAGGGGCTTGATAGTGGTTTGGGCAAGGGGGGCTGCTGTGGCTAAATTGCCGCCCCTGTACACAAGAGTGTTGGTTCATTTGATTGTGTACATAGACCGAAACTGTTTAACTCGGGAAATATATAATAGAGCGGTTATACTTCGAAGTGTCCCGTCTCTCAACCCCACCAACATGGCGTTTCTGTGAACGTGTTATGATGACGTCAGTCTGTAGAAATCCCTCTATTCTGTGCTGAGCAGATAAGGGGCGGGTTTGTGCTTCAGTTCAAAAGCTATTGCATCATGTATACTTGCAGGAGGACTCCACGTTTGAAAGAAAAACAACGACAAACAATCCGGAGCTGAGAGGAGCAGCGGGCGTTTATACTGCGCAGTGTCCGTGAAGCGCAACCAGGCCACGCTGTGTATATTATTCATTTCATTCGTCTGCACTGAAGGCCGATGTCGGTGTCCGCGGCTCTGAGCGGCCGCCTGTCCTCGGCGCTGGCCGAGCTGATGAGAGCCGCCCTGTGTGAGATCTGGAAGGCGGTGGAAGAGACGGTGTCGGAGTCCCGGGTGGAAATAACCCGCAGACAGAGAGAAAACGAGGCGCTGAGGCGGAGGCTGCAGGAGCTCATGGTGGCGGGGGAGGCGGCTGTGTGTCACTGGAGCTCCGGAGCGGACGGGCCGCCTGTGCAGAGCCGAGGAGCCGGGAGGAGAGAGGGGGAGGCCCGGGCCGCCGGCGCTGGTAACTGTACTTGTTTATTTCTATACGAGGTGGAGAGACTGGGCTCTTAACAAAGTCTTAAACTCGGTAGTGAAGTGACACGATACTTTCGCCAACGGGAAGCTGCGTCCGACGTCACGGTGTGTGCAGACGCGTGGCTCGTCGGGCGGAGTTGCATTGTAATGGCTGATCAGAAGCGCTTGGCAAACAGTCGTGCACACACGGCGGCTCTATGCATCGTCATGTATTGCGGTGTTTAGTGTACCGGTGTCGGCGCTGCTGCTGTTCACACCTCGGACGAGCAACACGTGGGCAGAGGACGCGCCAAATATGGAGTATTAGCATGCACTGAGATACACTCATCAACATGCAACATGAAAAGAAGATTGAGTGACACAGTATTTAGCCAATAATATGTATAAATCTAAGTTTCTGGTGCCAATGTGAGAACTGTGCAGCCCTGCGTTACTGACTGAATCAAGAGCTTCACAGCCTTATTACTGTCACCTTCAGGACTGGGAAGTTAGGGTAAATGCGATTGCGTTTTTCACATTTTAATTTGAGTCCCATGAAACGTAACGTGTACTTTTCATAGTCATGTTTTTATAGGTTAGCACTGTTCAAGAGCAGCGACTTATAAAAGTGAACCTTCTGCACGCTATTAATAATATTAAGCACACATTAAATTACTAGTTTTGTTTTAACAGCACCATAATTTAACTTGTTCGGGTAAAATGTGGTCTAGGCTTACACGTTTAGCGCTTGTTACAATGGCACTAAATGCACATACATTCATAGATGCATAAAAAACAGCATTATCCTCCAGTCCCTCTATTATTATTAATAATAATAATAATAATTATTATTATTATTTCTTGGCAGACGCCCTTATCCAGGGAGACTTACAACATAAGGACAGGGATGGTGAAGCTTTTTTGAATGGCGTGCCCAAAGTCTGGTTTGTATACTTTGCTAAGTGCCAAAGGGTGCCAATGATCAATTGGGGATATGAAAGTTTACACAGGGGTTAAACAGCAATTTGTTTAATCAATACGTATTGTTTTTTGTTGTAATTAACTTATTAAGCAAACATGCCAACAAAACAAACCACAATACAGAAAAATGTAAGAACTATGGACAGATAGAACCATCCCACCCAACCACCACCTGCATCCACTGCCAACCTCCCCCACCTTGAACCCACCCCCTCATCCCTCTGTAGTCTGGAGAGCAAGTGCAGCTGCAGTCTGCTAATGGGAGTCTGCTGAAGAGTACATATTCTTCCCATAGAAATATATAAATATGCAGGTTCCATTTTTGCTCACAGATTATTGTCAATTTACAAATAAAAAAAAGCAATAGTAATATCACTTCACTAGCTCGATTATTTTTTGAATATGTCCCTTTTTATTTTGGACAATGAGAACCTATAATCCTCATTGAAATTAAATCAATCTTAATTGTACATAGTGGAACAGCATGCCACCATGTATGTCACAACATTAAAGCATGAAGAATAAGTGCATCATACAATGAATAGATCATTTAAATGTTGCAGTATTGCTGCAGTGCAGTAAAATGCATGAATCGCATATCATCACACATTAAGTCTGAGGATTATAATGCTAAAGTACATTTAAAACTGTAGCGGTGGCACGGTACATTATTCATACATTGACAATTTCTATCAACGAGAGAGTAAAATCAATATGATTGTCACGTCAAAACCTCTGAATGTCTGGAGACAGCCCTAATTGAATATATAATTTGTTTGGTCTACGCACTGTATTATACTATATATTATTTTTTATCTAAGCGTGGGGTCTCTTCTTTCTCGCTGGTAACATCGTCAAATAAAATTGATAAAATTGTTATTTATTTTTAATTCTGTATCTCCTTCAGTGCTTATGTGGCAGGAGAACAGCGCTCAGTCCTCAGCATGGCACTCATCAGGGGGTCAGTTGAGCAGTTAGCTGGGGGTGGTCTGGAGATAGTACTGCACTAGGTAGCACAGAGATGGATAGGCAGCTCTGTAGGAACTCTGCAAGTTTTTTTTTTTTCCAATTAACTCTTCAGTACTTGTATTATTAAATTAAACGCTGCTGCATTCACAGCAGGCGGGCCGCTGTATTCTAACTGCAATGTCTCTGTGCTGGAGTCTGTGGCCGCTGGACAATTCCCTGTACACTGGGACAGTGCTGCAGAGTGGGCCCTCCTTTAGTGTGTCTGTGCCATACTGGGGTCAGATGCTTCATGAGTTTTCAGAGCTGCTGTCCTCAGAGCTGATCTCCTGTTTTTTCTCTCCTCCAGGAGCTGTAGAGGCCAGCGCTCTCCCTGACTCTGGGGAAAGGGCTCCCATTGAGCAGCAGCACTGGGAGCAGGAGTGGAGCTCCAGTCTGAGGCAGGACACACAGCCCACAGATACTGAAGACAACCAGGGTCTGACTGAGCAGCACAGGAGCAGACAGAGTGAGGAGGAGCTCAGGGGATTGGAGTCTGGACACATGGCAGAGCCACACACTGAGGGGTCAACACAGGGACTCGAGGCAGCTGGTGCTGAGCTGGGCTCTACCCAAACACAGTGTGAACCCAATGTTCTGTCAGTTTATATTAAAACGGAGGATGATACACTGGACTCCGTTTATACATTGGATCCGAGAACAGAGACTCTCTTCAGTGACACACTCTGTAGTCTGAAAACAGACAGTATTACAGACAGCACAGGGCCTGAGCTCCCTGTAGGTGGACAGTGTGATGCAGAGTCTTCTGCCTTGAGGGTGGGGCACAATGAGGGGAGTGACAGTGCAATGAGGAGGGAGAGCCCATCATCACAGCGCAGACAGCTGCGTCCCAGACTCCCCAGCTCCGCCAGCCCCCCCTCCTCACTCTCCCCACCGCAACCTGGGAAACAGCAACGTGGCCATCTCTGTCCCCAGTGTGGGAAGAGTTTTGCTCAATTGGGAGCTCTTAAAATCCATCAACGGGTTCACACAGGAGAGAAACTATACAGCTGTCCGCAGTGTGGGAAGAGTTTCACTCAGACGGGAGCTCTTAAAATCCACCAGCGTTTTCACACAGATGAGCGACCACACTGCTGCACCCAGTGTGGGAAGAGATTCCATCAGATAGGAAATTTGAAAACCCACCAGCGCATTCACACAGGAGAGAAACCGTTCAGCTGCACCCAATGTGGGAAGAGTTTCAATCAGGTGGGAAATCTGAAAATCCATCAGCGCATTCACACAGGAGAGAAACCGTTCTGCTGCCCTCAGTGTGGGAAGAGATTCGCTCTGGCAGGTGACCTTAGAAGGCACCAGCTCATTCACACGGGAGAGAAACCGTTCTCCTGCACTGAGTGTGGCAAGAGCTTCACTCAGATATCAAATCTAAAAACCCACCAGCGTACTCACACAGGAGATACATAAGCTGTTTCTCTCTAGGGAGAGAAAGAGCTTCAGCCAGCTGGGCACACTAAGAGAGACCCCAGCAGACCCACTTGTGAGAGAGGGGACTGGCAGAGCTACAGTAGGGAAAAGTGGGCAAATTAGAGTGTATTGGCTTTGACTGAATGTTCTTCTCTGTGACCATATCAGGGCTGTTCTCTGTCTGCTCGAGGCTTGTACCTCGAACACGTCTGGTTTGTCTCAGGGCTCGGACCCTTCACTGAATCCAGGGATCGTCTGTATCTCTGTCCCCTGTCTGTGTGTATTCTTTCACTACTTAATAAACATCTTGGTTCAACACCATGTCCTGTGGATTCCTTCCACCGATTGTTTCCAGCCTTTATGTGTTTTCTTTATTGCAGAGCTATGAGACTCGGTTTAGTAACAGGGAAGTTAATGTCTTTCCCTTTGAAGGAAGCTAAAAATCCTGTCATGTCTCAGTGGCCTGGGGACCACAACCTCATATGCTCACTCTAGACTTCACCCCCCACTGTGTCCTGTGTTCCTGTTTGTCATGTCAGCAGCTGAATCGAGGAGGCCTGGAGCGGCAGTGAAGGGATTCATTACAAATTGCATTATAGAACACTCGTTTATGATGTATTTTATCACATACGTGTACTGTACAGTATTTTACGTGCGCTATACACGTATAGTCAGGGGTGGACAAATCACTGCTATGTGTGGTAGTCCGATGGGCTACCAAAAAGGTAAACTGTATCAGACGTTAATGAACATTTCCAATAATGCAGAATTAGACAGATACAATTGTAAAGTGGTACAACGTATTTGAAGAGAGATGTATTTGGTATGTTTGCCCATTGTTTTTTTTGTTTCACAATTCAATACTCAATTATTTGTAAATTAAACGTGACAAGGGAAACATTTGGCCCCATGGCTAGAATAACGTAAACACATAAAACCATACTGAATTAATGTAGAACAACTTGCAGCTACATTAAGTGAAAACATTATACATGGATAGAAAGCCTGGATATAGCTTTATTGGTATAAAATCTGTGCTCTATACATACTTTTGAAAATGTATTATAGAGGTTTTATTTTTATTCTTTTATAAACATTTAAATCGATGAAAGTCCAAAAGAAAAGTTGAGAGCATTGCTATATCTGATTCAGTTGTTACATGAAGTACACAATAAATCTAATTTCTGACAACTCTAGCTCCTTATTTTTTCTAATGGGGAAAAAGTTTATTTTGTGAAATACAATTGCATGTTAACAATTCACTCACCGAGCTTGACTTAAATTACCATCACAACCTAAAACCATTGCCTATATACACACTCACCTAAAGGATTATTAGGAACACCATACTAATACTGTGTTTGACCCCCTTTCGCCTTCAGAACTGCCTTAATTCTACGTGGCATTGATTCAACAAGGTGCTGAAAGCATTCTTTAGAAATGTTGGCCCATATTGATAGGATAGCATCTTGCAGTTGATGGAGATTTGTGGGATGCACATCCAGGGCACGAAGCTCCCGTTCCACCACATCCCAAAGATGCTCTATTGGGTTGAGATCTGGTGACTGTGGGGGCAAGTTTAGTACAGTGAACTCATTGTCATGTTCAAGAAACCAATTTGAAATGATTCCACCTTTGTGACATGGTGCATTATCCTGCTGGAAGTAGCCATCAGAGGATGGGTACATGGTGGTCATAAAGGGATGGACATGGTCAGAAACAATGCTCAGGTAGGCCGTGGCATTTAAACGATGCCCAATTGGCACTAAGGGGCCTAAAGTGTGCCAAGAAAACATCCCCCACACCATTACACCACCACCACCAGCCTGCACAGTGGTAACAAGGCATGATGGATCCATGTTCTCATTCTGTTTACGCCAAATTCGGACTCTACCATCTGAATGTCTCAACAGAAATCGAGACTCATCAGACCAGGCAACATTTTTCCAGTCTTCAACTGTCCAATTTTGGTGAGCTTGTGCAAATTGTAGCCTCTTTTTCCTATTTGTAGTGGAGATGAGTGGTACCCGGTGGGGTCTTCTGCTGTTGTAGCCCATCCGCCTCAAGGTTGTACGTGTTGTGGCTTCACAAATGCTTTGCTGCATACCTCGGTTGTAACGAGTGGTTATTTCAGTCAAAGTTGCTCTTCTATCAGCTTGAATCAGTCGGCCCATTCTCCTCTGACCTCTAGCATCAACAAGGCATTTTCGCCCACAGGACTGCCGCATACTGGATGTTTTTCCCTTTTCACACCATTCTTTGTAAACCCTAGAAATGGTTGTGCGTGAAAATCCCAGTAACTGAGCAGATTGTGAAATACTCAGACCGGCCCGTCTGGCACCAACAACCATGCCACGCTCAAAATTGCTTAAATCACCTTTCTTTCCCATTCAGACATTCAGTTTGGAGTTCAGGAGATTGTCTTGACCAGGACCACACCCCTAAATGCATTGAAGCAACTGCCATGTGATTGGTTGATTAGATAATTGCATTAATGAGAAATTGAACAGGTGTTCCTATTAATCCTTTAAGTGAGTGTATATGTCTCTATTTGGTAGGCGCCAATTAATTAATTCATTGAGTTATTTCTATTGGTAAAGACTGGAGCCCCTGCTATGCTATACTGTGTTTCGTCAGGACCAGGGCTGGTGCCCCCAGCTTTACTCTAAGACACACACATCCCAGCACTGAGCCATCTTATAGTCACACAAACTATAATGAAAACTCCATCTATACTGTCAGGGGTGAACAAAACCACTATGTCCCAAAGCCCGCTGGACTACCAGCAATTCAGATATTTTTTTGGTTTGTTGTTTTCATGGCAGTTTCTAGTGCAGATTGTATACATTGTTGTAATGTGTGGGCGACATTGACACTGAACACCAAGTTCTGATTGGCAGCTTATTATCGTTGTTCTCTAAGCGGAAAGCCAAACTGTGATGTCTGAGCTGGCCAAAAACTGGAAAATTACAGATAAAATTAAATCATCAAATATAGGCAAGATTATTCACCTAAAGGATTATTAGGAACACCTGTTCAATTTCTCATTAATGCAATTATCTAATCAACCAATCACATGGCAGTTGCTTCAATGCATTTAGGGGTGTGGTCCTGGTCAAGACAATCTCCTGAACTCCAAACTGAATGTCTGAATGGGAAAGAAAGGTGATTTAAGCAATTTTGAGCGTGGCATGGTTGTTGGTGCCAGACGGGCCGGTCTGAGTATTTCACAATCTGCTCAGTTACTGGGATTTTCACGCACAACCATTTCTAGGGTTTACAAAGAATGGTGTGAAAAGGGAAAAACATCCAGTATGCGGCAGTCCTGTGGGCGAAAATGCCTTGTTGATGCTAGAGGTCAGAGGAGAATGGGCCGACTGATTCAAGCTGATAGGAGAGCAACTTTGACTGAAATAACCACTCGTTACAACCGAGGTATGCAGCAAAGCATTTGTGAAGCCACAACACGTACAACCTTGAGGCGGATGGGCTACAACAGCAGAAGACCCCACCGGGTACCACTCATCTCCACTACAAATAGGAAAAAGAGGCTACAATTTGCACAAGCTCACCAAAATTGGACAGTTGAAGACTGGAAAAATGTTGCCTGGTCTGATGAGTCTCGATTTCTGTTGAGACATTCAGATGGTAGAGTCCGAATTTGGCGTAAACAGAATGAGAACATGGATCCATCATGCCTTGTTACCACTGTGCAGGCTGGTGGTGGTGGTGTAATGGTGTGGGAGATGTTTTCTTGGCACACTTTAGGCCCCTTAGTGCCAATTGGGCATCGTTTAAATGCCACGGCCTACCTGAGCATTGTTTCTGACCATGTCCATCCCTTTATGACCACCATGTACCCATCCTCTGATGGCTACTTCCAGCAGGATAATGCACCATGTCACAAAGGTGGAATCATTTCAAATTGGTTTCTTGAACATGACAATGAGTTCACTGTACTAAACTGGCCCCCACAGTCACCAGATCTCAACCCAATAGAGCATCTTTGGGATGTGGTGGAACGGGAGCTTCGTGCCCTGGATGTGCATCCCACAAATCTCCATCAACTGCAAGATGCTATCCTATCAATATGGGCCAACATTTCTAAAGAATGCTTTCAGCACCTTGTTGAATCAATGCCACGTAGAATTAAGGCAGTTCTGAAGGCGAAAGGGGGTCAAACACAGTATTAGTATGGTGTTCCTAATAATCCTTTAGGTGAGTGTACAATAGCCTATATGTATGTATTTGAAACCTCCCCAAGAGGTTTCCCCTCATCACAATCCACAGTGTCTCTTATCCAGGTCCTGCCAGCACAGCTTCAGACCTCATCTCCCCTTCTCCTCTGTGCTCTTTTTGTTTTTTCCATCTCTTTGGAGCCATCCTGTAGCTTCTTTAATTCTCCTCTGACCTGTGCTTCTTGCAGTGTGCTTCTTCTGGCCCGTCGACATTTTCACAACATCTTATGTCACATACTTTTGTTTGTTCTCTGATCCATTATTTGTTTTCTGACCCTTCTTGTTATTCCAAATATATATCTTTCCACACTTTGAATATATATGTATATGTGTACATACAGATGGGTGACAAATTAAAGGAAAAACCTGAATAAGTGAGTGGAGGAACATAAAGAATGCAGATGCCTCCAAAGAGGTGTACTGCATGATACAATTAAGAAATTAACATCTTATGTTCAGGCCTGACTGCTTGACCCCATACAGTGAGGGGGTTCGGAGGCTCTGTTATGCTGTGGGGGCATTTTCCTGCCATATTTTGGGTCCATTTGTACCCTTTAGAGGGAAGGGTCTCTGCAAATAATTACAAAGATATTCTGAGTGATCACCTTTATGCTATGGTGACACATTTCTCTCCTGATGGGAGTGGTCTCTTCCAGGATGACAATGCCCCATCCACAGGGCACGAGGGCTCACTGAATGGTGTGATGAGTATGAAAATGATGTGAATCGGATGCTATGGCCTTCGCAGTCACCAGATCTCAACCCAATTGAACACCTATGGGAGATTGTGGACCGATGTGTTAGACAGCGCTCTCCACCACCATCATCAAAACCCCAAATGAGGGAATATCTTTTGGAAGAATGGTGTCCATCCCTCCAGTAGAGTCCAGAGACTCGTACAATCTGTGCCAAGAGCATTGAAGCTGTGCTGGCAGCTCGTGGTGCCCAACACCTCACTGAGACACTTTATGTTGGTTTTTCCTTTAATTTGTCACCCGTCTGTATATGTATGTAATGAATACAATGAAATATAAATACATTATAAACAAAATATTTGATTGCTGCAAAAAATTGTCTAATAGTGAGTATAGCATTGTTCCCCTTGCACTTACAATACACACTAGCTGTTGAACACCTTCATAGAATGATTTTGAGTGGACAAAGCTCAATACATAACCAATGCTGTACATTCAATTGTAATCTCTATCTGTAATTGTGAGATTTGCTAAACACTTTTAAAAGTACAACTTTAGCACTACTTCTACTACTACTACTACTACTACTACTACTACTACTACTACTACTACTACTACGAAGAAGAAGAAGAAGAAGAAGAAGAAGAAGATGTGTTTGTGTGTTTTGTTTTTTGGATAATACCTATGTACAAAGTCACTTGCATTCAACAAACACATGGAAAAAGAGTAAAGCAGTTACATTACGTGGAGCAGCAATATGTCCTGTTTCTGTCCCCCTACAAAGATAGCGCTTCTCTCTACGATGACGACACTTCCAAGGAAACCCTCTATCTCTGTGTTGAGCAGTGCCCGGATTAGGGGCGGGGATTGTGCTTCACTTCATACAGAAGGGAAGAAAAACAAGTACTCCACCAGCTGAAAGGGGTGTCAAGCTTATTTTTTCCTCCCTTGGTAGACATGTATATGTAATGGTCTCTTATTAAAAGACGAACCGAGACTGTTTCGGAAAACCCAGTGGAAATAAGCCGAAGAGAGAGCGACGCGGAGCCGGTGAGACGCAGGCTGTGGGAGCGGCTGGGAAGCAGACAGAGAGGGAGACCGGGCGAGAAGCTGCCGGTTAGTGAACCAGCTTTAATTCATTGTTTGGTAATGTCGGGGGAGTTGTGGCTTAGGGTTAAATCGTGCCCTGTCCATCAAGGTGGAAACACTGTAGATAAAAACTACCTGGCGCCTACCAAGATACAAATAATAAGGTGTAGGTATTCTGTGTGAAGTAACTGGATTTTATTCGCCGTTTTGCAGGACGACCTACGCGGTTTGACAGTCGCTGCGCTTTCGTTTGTCTGTTTCCCCTTTGCCTGCTACATTGTAGATCACAGACACAATACAAGCATTCGATTGCCTATGACGTCAGGACTGCGACAGCTCAGGCCGCCATGTTGGGTGATAATGACTGTGCGTCTGAAAGCCTGTCTCCGGCGCCACGCCCGCTTTTGCGTTTTAGTTCATTTTAGCTGTAATATACTTATTAAGATTCGCCAATTTACTAATATGCTACTCTTTATCCACCGGCGTCTAGCTATTTGATGTGTAGCTGCAAATCTAATTTCTCATGTACGCTTTTTGTTTGTTTGTGTTTCAATTAGTCATTTAATTGCTACAACTTCAGTATTACCACGTTCAATAGCCTAACCGTGTGTGTGGGCATGTATTTTGAATGATAATATTTTTGTATTCAAATCGCTGTGGGGAAATGTTAACCTGTATAAATCCACTACAGTGTATGGAAGACTATCCATGCCAAAATTAAAAATAAATACAAATAGAAAAGAATAAATAAATCAATAAATAAATGGTGAAGTAAATCAATGAATGAATGAATAAATGTTTAAATAAATAAGCTGCTGTTCTCAGTGCTGTTCTCCTGTGTCGTCTCTCTTCAGGAGCTGTAGAGGCCAGCGCTGTCCCTGACTCTGGGGAAAGGGCTCCCATTGAGCAGCAGCACTGGGAGCAGGAGTGGAGCTCCAGTCTGATTCAGGACACAGAGCCCACAGCTACTGAAGACAAACAGGGGAGTGAGGAGGAGCTCAGGGGAATGGAGTCTGGCCACATGGCAGAGCCACAGACTGAGGGGTCAACACAGGGACTCGGGGCACTGGGGTCTGACACGGCAGAGTCCAAGTTCACACCAAAGTTCATAAAGAGTGATCCTGACCTGGACTACACCCACACTGCGGATCTCTCCAAGATCCAGCCCCTGGGATCTGAGTATGGACCCAGTGCAGCTGGTGCTGAGCCGGGCTCTACCAGAACACAGAGTGGGCCCAGTCTGGTGTCTGATCAAATTAAAACAGAGGACGATACACTGGAGTTTGTTTACACAGGGGAGCCAAAAACACAGACTCTCTTCAATGACACACTCAGTAACCTCAAAACTGATGATGTTACAGACCTGGGGCCTGAGCTGTCTGTAGATGGACATTGTGACCCAGAGTCTGCTGCTCTGAGGATGGGGCTCAGTGGGAGGAGTGACAGTGAAGTGAGAGTGGAGAGCCCATCATCACAGCGCAGACAGCTGCGTCCCAGACCACCTAACTCTGGCAGCCCCCCTTGCTCAACCCCCTCAGCACGGTCTGGAAAACCTCAGCGCCGCCATCATTGCACCCATTGTGGAAAGAGTTTCGCCCAGGCAGCAAACCTCCATAGTCACCTACGCACTCACACAGGAGAGGGACCCTACAGTTGCCCCCAGTGTGGGAAGAGCTTCATTCGTGTTGAACACCTTGAAAACCACCAACGTACCCACTCAGGAGAGAGACCATACTGCTGCACCCAGTGTGGAAGGAGCTTCGCTGTGGCTGGAAGCCTTAAAGTCCATCAGCGCATTCACACAGGTGAGAAGCCGTACTGTTGCAACAAGTGTGGCAAGTGCTTCACTCAGGCTGCAAGCCTAAATAATCACCAGCGCACTCACACAGGAGAGAAACCACACAGCTGTACCCAGTGTGGAAAGACCTTTGGTACATCAGGAGAACTTAAAATCCATCAGCGCACTCACACAGGAGAGAGACCGTACTCCTGCAACGAGTGTGGGAAGAGTTTCAGTCAGTCGGCAAACCTTCGGAGTCACCAGCGCACTCACACAGGTGAGAGACCACACTGCTGCTCCCAGTGCTGGAAAAGCTTTGGTACATCAAGAGAACTTAAAATCCATCATTGCACTCACACAGGAGAGAAACCATACTGCTGCACACAGTGTGGGAAGAGCTTCAGTCAGTCGGGAGAACTTACTAATCATCAGCAAGTTCACACAGGAGAGAGACCGTACAGTTGCCCCCAGTGTGGGAAGAGCTTCATTCGTGTTGAACACCTTGAAAACCACCAACGTACCCACTCAGGAGAGAGACCATACTGCTGCACCCAGTGTGGAAGGAGCTTCGCTGTGGCTGGAAGCCTTAAAGTCCATCAGCGCATTCACACAGGTGAGAAGCCGTACTGTTGCAACAAGTGTGGCAAGTGCTTCACTCAGGCTGCAAGCCTAAATAATCACCAGCGCACTCACACAGGAGAGAAACCACACAGCTGTACCCAGTGTGGAAAGACCTTTGGTACATCAGGAGAACTTAAAATCCATCAGCGCACTCACACAGGAGAGAGACCGTACTCCTGCCCCGAGTGTGGGAAGAGTTTCAGTCAGTCGGCAAACCTTCGGAGTCACCAGCGCACTCACACGGGTGAGAGACCACACTGCTGCTCCCAGTGCTGGAAAAGCTTTGGTACATCAGGAGAACTTAAAATCCATCAGCGCACTCACACAGGAGAGAAACCATACTGCTGCACACAGTGTGGGAAGAGCTTTAGTCAATCGGGAGAACTTACTAATCATCAGCGAGTTCACACAGGAGAGAGACCCTACTCCTGCGACCAGTGTGGGAAGAGCTTCACTCAGGGCGGAGCCCTTAAAATCCACCAACGCACTCACACAGGAGAGAGACCATATGGCTGCCCCCAGTGTGAGATGACGTTCGTTCTGGCAGGACACCTGAGGAGCCACCTGCGAGTTCACACGGGAGAGAAACCGTACCTCTGTGCTCAGTGCGGTAAGAGCTTTGCTCAGGCTGGAGAACTTAAAGTCCACCAGCGCTTTCATGCAGGAGAGAAACCGTACAGCTGTGCCCAGTGTGGGAAGAGCTACACATTGGGAGGAGACCTCAAGAGACACCAGCGCACTCACACAGGAGAGAGACCTTACTGCTGTGAGAAGTGTGGGAGGACGTTCACAGATTTAAGGATATTGAGAAGACACGAATGGACTCACTCAAGTTGCAAAACTGAATAAGAATGATAATGAAAGCTGGACATGACAATCGCAATTCCACGCCTCCATGCCCATGCCCAAGAAATTATGAACATCCTGGTAGCAAGAGTGTGCACACCTCCCTAGCACCCTCCTCCTCCTCCTCCTCCATGGAGGCAACAATGCATGACTTCACTGTGTGATGGTCTGGAAGCACAAGGGTTATTTCCTGGTTGTTCACTACTCATGCTGGTGCTGTAGGGACGATTTAAAAAGCCACAACCTGAATCCAGCAGAAGAAAGCTTTTTATTACCAAGGTCCCGGGATGAAGAACCAGATTATGAGAGCAGTTATCACAATACCAATATCTTCTCTTAAGTTTACATTGACACTCACACACTATATATGTAGTGGGTACCCCTGACTCAGCAAACTGCTAAATATAACCATTTATTTACAAAGGAAGTAATAAAGATAATCAGGTCTCAAATTGTTTTATCCTGCCCCAGGTGAGAAGGGTCAACCTCCAGTTACTATCTACACAAGACATACTTTTGTGTTGTTTACCACAGAATACAAGAGTCAGCCTTTAGCTATGACTTTCCTGTTGTTTCCTATAGAATACAAGAGTCTGCTTTAGGTAGCATCCTCCTGCTCAGTAATACATTCAGTTCACATATTATATATAATATATACTATATAATAGTTCTACTTTGCCAAGGGGTGGCAAGATTAAGCGGGAATGGACCCTTCAGTTCAGGTCCGTGCCTCAGAGATATACTGTGTGTGGGAGGAGGAGAGGGTCACTTATCATGTATTAATTGAATATATTTTTTAACTGGCCTAATCCATCTGGGAAAAGGAGGATTGAGCAGAATGTGGTGTTTCAGGATGAGCATGACTGCCCACACATTGAGCTGGGCTGGGCTGCTTAGTTAAAACCACTGCACAACCCTTCACAGAGATTGTCTTCACAGCAGGGTGGTAATGACTCAAGTCACATTTTTCAGTGACTCGACTGGTCACTGTTATCAACATCTTCGACTCTACCGCGGTCCTTGTAGGAAAATACATGACTCGGCTCCCCTGCACAAACATTTTCTCCTGACTCGTGGTCTTTATAATAAAATGAATTGCAAGTGTTTAATTTTCATCACACCCACCCTCTCTGTCACTGATGTGGACGTGAGGTTTGTCTTTGGGTAAATGGGGCATGTTGGTGAGCAAAGCAGCCGCTACATCACAGACTGTTTTCCTCATAATCTTCCTCCTTCCGATTTCTGCATCTTTTGGAAATGAAGATAAGGAGTTGCAGTAAGAGACCATGTGGGCAACAACTCGGCTACTACAGAGCGCACGGGAAGAGAAATGAGCTACTGCCCCCTGCCAGCACTGTAATTCTATACCCAGGCAACATCTCTGAGCGTTGTCCATCTACTGCCCTTTGATGAATAATAACGGTTGTAATGTTGACATCAATTGCTGGGTAAAGTAACACGAACAATCTGTATGAAATATGTGTCGTCTATTTTCCAAATTGGAAGAAGTCTCACTGCATCAAGCGATAGTCTCCTTTCCTGACGAGAGGAGTAAGTCTATTGGGTTTAGCTCTGAACTGTGGTTATGCTCGTCTTGTGTACAGACGAGTTGTTTGACAGAAAACTGCATAATTAACTAAATACATATACTTAAATAAATAAATGGCACATTTAATAGCACATGGTGTTGAAGGTGAGATTCAAATATTCCCCACGAAGCCCCAAGGAGGAGTGGTCAGTCACCTGTCAATTGAGCCAAGATGCAGCAAACTATATAGTTTTATTGACTGCACAGGCAGAGCAGTACAGAAAAAAAAAACCACACCAATTTCAGTGGTTATAGCAACACTTTATATACTCTCTTTTCCTGTATCTTAACTGTCCTCTCATTCTAGGCAGGATGCCAAGTTTCTACTCTGTGGCACGATTGACCAGAGAAAGTTCTACATAACAAAATATCCTAACTCATCTTTTTAACCCATCCACCTACACGGCTTTACTTAATAAAAAAGCACATCTGTAAATCTCGCAAAGAACAAGGGTTAGACTTATCAAGAAAACAAACATAGTTCTAAATATTTTGCAAAGTAGACAAAAACAGACATTCTTTCTTATGGCACTTATTATTGCAAAGGTCTAATAATACAGCTGTTGCTGTGCGGAACAAGTATTGCTTCTTCTGCAGTAACTTTCCACTCCCTTCAGTGTTGATATAGAATTAATCTTCAGCTCACAAAGTGTGTTCGCTCCTGCTCTTGAATGACCTCCTGAGCCTGTCTGTTATTTTCTGATAGTTGATGTCCAAAAGAGACTGTGAGAGCAACTCGTTATTATTGGGATGATTTTAACACAACTGAAAACCAGGCACTGGCTGGTGTTGTATTTGTATTTGTGGAAAATAAAGGCAAAGTGTGTATCTGACAGACTTGAACCAGATTACAATCCTATACATTCATATATAAAAATGTATGTATCATAACTGCAGTATGTTAATGGATATTTATACTGTATGCAAATTATCAAAATAATCTAATAAATGTTTATACACTTAACCCAGTGGGCTTATAAGCAGAAGTAATTCTCTAAATACTGTGTAATATGTTTAATTTACTTTGCACCATTTGACTCCTGGATTTTTAAAACTGACTAGCCTGGTATTTCTATTATACATTAAGTACAATCAGCATCAGAAATGAGACTGAAACTTAAAGAAGCTATAGCTGGCTGTAACCTGTGAATACAATACATTTCTCATTTTGCCCACATGACTTGGACTGTTATTTATTTGTTAAGAACTATAAGCAATATCTCCATATCAAGTAACATAGAATAGTCAGAGGCATAAACCACAAGTGTAATAACACTATGTAACACAATTTTTGTTCCTGGGTAGTAAGTGTTATTTCCTAATTGTAATACAAAAATACTACAAAATGTACAGTATAATCATAAATCTCGAAAAACGACTCGCTTCTAAATCTTTTGTAGTCATGTGTGTATTACTTTAGTATAAATACATTCATTTGGATTCATATGTTGTTTTTTTTCTGACTTCATGTGGATGAAAAGACAAAAAATCGACCGTTTCCTCATTGGAAATAGGTACATTTCAAAATATCACTGTCCTGGTCACAAAAGCAAAGTTTGTGGGGAGTAATAGCCATTTTCTATACTTTTGAGGCATAAGCAATTAGGAAATAACACTTACTACCCAGGAACAATACTATATAGCAATGCACTGAACTCTACTGCACTAGGCTGTACTGTATTGTACTATCCACTATTGTTTGGTAGTGAACAATACAGTATTGTGCTGGACTGCAATGTACTCATCGCATTGCTCTCCTCACAAGCCAGCCACCGGAAAGAACCGAAATTGTCCGGAATCTGCCGAACAACCGTCAGGTGGCGGCGTTGGTCTGCGAGAAGCTGAGACAGAGACCGAGAGAAGCGCAGCGGCTCTTGCTACACGATTTGAGACACCGACTGTGTCCTTTTCTCGCCCTTATTTTTTTCTTGCATGCTTTGGCATTTCGGTCACACGAACGGCCGGTTAAGTTCATGCACAATCGCCGGCGGCCGAGAGAGGCTCCGGAGCGGACGGGCCGCCTGTGAAGAGCCGAGGAGCCGGGAGGAGAGAGCGGAGCTGCGGCCGGACAGAGGGGCAGAGACCGGAAGAGCGGGTCCCGGTAAAATAAGCAGCCGCTCATGCGGTTTTGTTTAATTCATGCTTTATTTGCAGACGCACCGACACGCCACCAGGCTGACTTACAGCCCCAGAGCCTCTCAGGCTGCAGGGCATCCGCACACACCGCAGTGCTGCCCGCTGCCCGCTGCCCCGGTGCCAGACACAAACAGGGCACAGCAAGACCCGTGTCCGCCAACGTGGGCGCAGGATTGCTTTTTGCGTGGCTTTTCATATTAGATGCGGGGCTGCGGTGTGTAACTCGGGACTAGTGCTAATTTGCGCCTTTGACAACAGCCCATAAAGTCAGTTGCTGCTCTATAGTGTGTTATAGGATTGATTTAATAGCAAATAAACCAGGGCTGCTTAATACTTTTATAAGTGTTCTGTTGCACTGTGCTGTGCTGTAGTGTTACACTGTGCTGAGCTCTACTGTGCTGTTACACTGTGCTGTAGTGTTACACTGTGCTGTTACACTGTGCTATAGTGTTACACTGTGCTGTTACACTGTGCTTAGCTTTACTGTGCTGTTACACTGTGCTGTTACACTGTGCTGAGCTCTACTGTGCTGTTACACTGTGCTGTAGTGTTACACTGTGCTGTTACACTGTGCTATAGTGTTACACTGTGCTGTTACACTGTGCTGTAGTGTTACACTGTGCTGTTACACTGTGCTATAGTGTTACACTGTGCTGTTACACTGTGCTATAGTGTTACACTGTGCTGTTACACTGTGCTTAGCTTTACTGTGCTGTTACACTGTGCTGTTACACTGTGCTGAGCTCTACTGTGCTGTTACACTGTGCTGTTACACTGTGCTGTGCTCTACTGTGCTGTTACACTGTGCTGTTACACTGTGCTGTGCTGTTACACTGTGCTGTTACACTTTGCTGTTACACTGTGCTGAGCTCTACTGTGCTGTTACACTGTGCTGTTACACTGTGCTGTTACACTGTGCTGAGCTCTACTGTGCTGTTACACTGTGCTGTTACACTGTGCTGTTACACTGTGCTGTGCTCTACTGTGCTGTTACACTGTGCTGTTACACTGTGCTTAGCTTTACTGTGCTGTTACACTGTGCTGTTACACTGTGCTGAGCTCTACTGTGCTGTTACACTGTGCTGTTACACTGTGCTGTGCTCTACTGTGCTGTTACACTGTGCTGTTACACTGTGCTGTGCTGTTACACTGTGCTGTTACACTTTGCTGTTACACTGTGCTGAGCTCTACTGTGCTGTTACACTGTGCTGTTACACTGTGCTGTTACACTGTGCTGAGCTCTACTGTGCTGTTACACTGTGCTGTTACACTGTGCTGTTACACTGTGCTGTGCTCTACTGTGCTGTTACACTGTGCTGTTACACTGTGCTGTTACACTGTGCTGAGCTCTACTGTGCTGTTACACTGTGCTGAGCTTTACTGTGCTGTGCTGTTACACTGTGCTGTTACACTGTGCTGTGCTCTACTGTGCTGTTACACTGTGCTGTTACACTGTGCTGTGCTCTACTGTGCTGTTACACTGTGCTGTTACACTGTGCTGTTACATTGTGCTGTTACATTGTGCTGAGCTCTACTGTGCTGTTACACTGTGCTGTTACACTGTGCTGAGCTCTACTGTGCTGTTACACTGTGCTGTTACACTGTGCTGTTACACTGTGCTGTTACATTGTGCTGAGCTCTACTGTGCTGTTACACTGTGCTGTTACACTGTGCTGTTACACTGTGCTGAGCTCTACTGTGCTGTTACACTGTGCTGTTACACTGTGCTGAGCTCTACTGTGCTGTTACACTGTGCTGAGCTTTACTGTGCTGTTACACTGTGCTGTTACACTGTGCTGTGCTCTACTGTGCTGTTACACTGTGCTGTTACACTGTGCTGAGCTCTACTGTGCTGTTACACTGTGCTGTTACACTGTGCTGTTACACTGTGCTGTGCTCTACTGTGCTGTTACACTGTGCTGTTACACTGTGCTGTTACACTGTGCTGAGCTCTACTGTGCTGTTACACTGTGCTGAGCTTTACTGTGCTGTGCTGTTACACTGTGCTGTTACACTGTGCTGTGCTCTACTGTGCTGTTACACTGTGCTGTTACACTGTGCTGTTACACTGTGCTGTTACACTGTGCTGAGCTCTACTGTGCTGTTACACTGTGCTGAGCTCTACTGTGCTGTTACACTGTGCTGAGCTTTACTGTGCTGTTACACTGTGCTGTTACACTGTGCTGAGCTCTACTGTGCTGTTACACTGTGCTGTTACACTGTGCTGTTACACTGTGCTGAGCTCTACTGTGCTGTTACACTGTGCTGTTACACTGTGCTGTTACACTGTGCTGAGCTCTACTGTGCTGTTACACTGTGCTGTGCTGTTACACTGTGCTGTGCTCTACTGTGCTGTTACACTGTGCTGTTACACTGTGCTGTTACACTGTGCTGAGCTCTACTGTGCTGTTACACTGTGCTGTTACACTGTGCTGTTACACTGTGCTGAGCTCTACTGTGCTGTTACACTGTGCTGAGCTCTACTGTGCTGTTACACTGTGCTGTTACACTGTGCTGTTACACTGTGCTGTTACACTGTGCTGTTACACTGTGCTGAGCTCTACTGTGCTGTTACACTGTGCTGTTACACTGTGCTGTTACACTGTGCTGAGCTTTACTGTGCTGTTACACTGTGCTGTTACACTGTGCTGAGCTTTACTGTGCTGTTACACTGTGCTGTTACACTGTGCTGAGCTCTACTGTGCTGTTACACTGTGCTGTTACACTGTGCTGTTACACTGTGCTGTTACACTGTGCTGAGCTCTACTGTGCTGTTACACTGTGCTGTTACACTGTGCTGAGCTCTACTGTGCTGTTACACTGTGCTGTTACACTGTGCTGAGCTCTACTGTGCTGTTACACTGTGCTGTTACACTGTGCTGTTACACTGTGCTGAGCTCTACTGTGCTGTTACACTGTGCTGTTACACTGTGCTGTTACACTGTGCTGAGCTCTACTGTGCTGTTACACTGTGCTGTGCTGTTACACTGTGCTGTGCTCTACTGTGCTGTTACACTGTGCTGTTACACTGTGCTGTTACACTGTGCTGTTACACTGTGCTGAGCTCTACTGTGCTGTTACACTGTGCTGAGCTCTACTGTGCTGTTACACTGTGCTGTTACACTGTGCTGTTACACTGTGCTGAGCTCTACTGTGCTGTTACACTGTGCTGTTACACTGTGCTGTTACACTGTGCTGAGCTTTACTGTGCTGTTACACTGTGCTGTTACACTGTGCTTAGCTTTACTGTGCTGTTACACTGTGCTGTTACACTGTGCTGAGCTCTACTGTGCTGTTACACTGTGCTGTTACACTGTGCTGTTACACTGTGCTGTGCTGTTACACTGTGCTGTGCTCTACTGTGCTGTTACACTGTGCTGTTACACTGTGCTGTTACACTGTGCTGAGCTCTACTGTGCTGTTACACTGTGCTGAGCTCTACTGTGCTGTTACACTGTGCTGTTACACTGTGCTGAGCTCCACTGTGCTGTTACACTGTGCTGTTACACTGTGCTGTTACACTGTGCTGAGCTTTACTGTGCTGTTACACTGTGCTGAGCTCTACTGTGCTGTTACACTGTGCTGTTACACTTTGCTGTTACACTGTGCTGAGCTCTACTGTGCTGTTACACTGTGCTGTTACACTGTGCTGAGCTCTACTGTGCTGTTACACTGTGCTGTTACACTGTGCTGAGCTCTACTGTGCTGTTACACTGTGCTGAGCTTTACTGTGCTGTGCTGTTACACTGTGCTGTTACACTGTGCTGTGCTCTACTGTGCTGTTACACTGTGCTGTTACACTGTGCTGAGCTCTACTGTGCTGTTACACTGTGCTGAGCTTTACTGTGCTGTTACACTGTGCTGTTACACTGTGCTGAGCTCTACTGTGCTGTTACACTGTGCTGAGCTTTACTGTGCTGTTACACTGTGCTGTTACACTGTGCTGAGCTCTACTGTGCTGTTACACTGTGCTGTTACACTGTGCTGTTACACTGTGCTGAGCTCTACTGTGCTGTTACACTGTGCTGTTACACTGTGCTGTTACACTGTGCTGAGCTCTACTGTGCTGTTACACTGTGCTGTTACACTGTGCTGTTACACTGTGCTGAGCTCTACTGTGCTGTTACACTGTGCTGTGCTGTTACACTGTGCTGTGCTCTACTGTGCTGTTACACTGTGCTGTTACACTGTGCTGAGCTCTACTGTGCTGTTACACTGTGCTGTTACACTGTGCTGAGCTCTACTGTGCTGTTACACTGTGCTGAGCTCTACTGTGCTGTTACACTGTGCTGTTACACTGTGCTGTTACACTGTGCTGTGCTCTACTGTGCTGTTACACTGTGCTGTTACACTGTGCTGTTACACTGTGCTGAGCTCTACTGTGCTGTTACACTGTGCTGTTACACTGTGCTGTTACACTGTGCTGAGCTTTACTGTGCTGTTACACTGTGCTGTTACACTGTGCTTAGCTTTACTGTGCTGTTACACTGTGCTGTTACACTGTGCTGAGCTCTACTGTGCTGTTACACTGTGCTGTTACACTGTGCTGTTACACTGTGCTGTGCTGTTACACTGTGCTGTGCTCTACTGTGCTGTTACACTGTGCTGTTACACTGTGCTGTTACACTGTGCTGAGCTCTACTGTGCTGTTACACTGTGCTGTTACACTGTGCTGAGCTCCACTGTGCTGTTACACTGTGCTGTTACACTGTGCTGTTACACTGTGCTGAGCTTTACTGTGCTGTTACACTGTGCTGAGCTCTACTGTGCTGTTACACTGTGCTGTTACACTTTGCTGTTACACTGTGCTGAGCTCTACTGTGCTGTTACACTGTGCTGTTACACTGTGCTGAGCTCTACTGTGCTGTTACACTGTGCTGAGCTTTACTGTGCTGTTACACTGTGCTGTTACACTGTGCTGAGCTCTACTGTGCTGTTACACTGTGCTGTTACACTGTGCTGTTACACTGTGCTGTTACACTGTGCTGAGCTCTACTGTGCTGTTACACTGTGCTGTTACACTGTGCTGTTACACTGTGCTGTTACACTGTGCTGAGCTTTACTGTGCTGTTACACTGTGCTGTTACACTGTGCTGAGCTCTACTGTGCTGTTACACTGTGCTGTTACACTGTGCTGTTACACTGTGCTGAGCTCTACTGTGCTGTTACACTGTGCTGTTACACTGTGCTGAGCTCTACTGTGCTGTTACACTGTGCTGTTACACTGTGCTGTTACACTGTGCTGTGCTGTTACACTGTGCTGTTACACTGTGCTGAGCTCTACTGTGCTGTTACACTGTGCTGTTACACTGTGCTGTTACACTGTGCTGAGCTCTACTGTGCTGTTACACTGTGCTGTTACACTGTGCTGAGCTCTACTGTGCTGTTACACTGTGCTGTTACACTGTGCTGAGCTCCACTGTGCTGTTACACTGTGCTGTTACACTGTGCTGTTACACTGTGCTGAGCTCCACTGTGCTGTTACACTGTGCTGTTACACTGTGCTGAGCTCCACTGTGCTGTTACACTGTGCTGTTACACTGTGCTGAGCTCTACTGTGCTGTTACACTGTGCTGTTACACTGTGCTGAGCTCTACTGTGCTGTTACACTGTGCTGTTACACTGTGCTGTTACACTGTGCTGAGCTCCACTGTGCTGTTACACTGTGCTGTTACACTGTGCTGTTACACTGTGCTGAGCTTTACTGTGCTGTTACACTGTGCTGTTACACTGTGCTGAGCTCTACTGTGCTGTTACACTGTGCTGTTACACTGTGCTGTTACACTGTGCTGTGCTCTACTGTGCTGTTACACTGTGCTGTTACACTGTGCTGTTACATTGTGCTGAGCTCTACTGTGCTGTTACACTGTGCTGTTACACTGTGCTGTTACACTGTGCTGAGCTCTACTGTGCTGTTACACTGTGCTGTTACACTGTGCTGTTACACTGTGCTGTTACATTGTGCTGAGCTCTACTGTGCTGTTACACTGTGCTGTTACACTGTGCTGAGCTCTACTGTGCTGTTACACTGTGCTGTGCTGTTACACTGTGCTGTTACACTGTGCTGTTACACTGTGCTGAGCTCTACTGTGCTGTTACACTGTGCTGTTACACTGTGCTGAGCTTTACTGTGCTGTTACACTGTGCTGAGCTTTACTGTGCTGTGCTGTTACACTGTGCTGAGCTCTACTGTGCTGTTACACTGTGCTGTTACACTGTGCTGTTACACTGTGCTGTTACACCGTGCTGAGCTCTACTGTGCTGTTACACTGTGCTGTTACACTGTGCTGTTACACTGTGCTGAGCTCTACTGTGCTGTTACACTGTGCTGTTACACTTTGCTGTTACACTGTGCTGAGCTCTACTGTGCTGTTACACTGTGCTGTTACACTGTGCTGAGCTCTACTGTGCTGTTACACTGTGCTGTTACACTGTGCTGTTACACTGTGCTGAGCTCCACTGTGCTGTTACACTGTGCTGTTACACTGTGCTGAGCTTTACTGTGCTGTTACACTGTGCTGTTACACTGTGCTGTTACACTGTGCTGAGCTTTACTGTGCTGTTACACTGTGCTGTTACACTGTGCTGAGCTCTACTGTGCTGTTACACTGTGCTGTTACACTGTGCTGAGCTCTACTGTGCTGTTACACTGTGCTGTTACACTGTGCTGTTACACTGTGCTGTTACACTGTGCTGAGCTCTACTGTACTGTTACACTGTGCTGTTACACTGTGCTGTTACACTGTGCTGAGCTCTACTGTGCTGTTACACTGTGCTGTTACACTGTGCTGAGCTCCACTGTGCTGTTACACTGTGCTGTTACACTGTGCTGAGCTCTACTGTGCTGTTACACTGTGCTGTTACACTGTGCTGAGCTCTACTGTGCTGTTACACTGTGCTGTTACACTGTGCTGAGCTCTACTGTGCTGTTACACTGTGCTGTTACACTGTGCTGTTACACTGTGCTGAGCTCTACTGTACTGTTACACTGTGCTGTTACACTGTGCTGTTACACTGTGCTGAGCTCTACTGTGCTGTTACACTGTGCTGTTACACTGTGCTGTTACACTGTGCTGAGCTCTACTGTGCTGTTACACTGTGCTGTTACACTGTGCTGTTACACTGTGCTGTTACACTGTGCTGAGCTCTACTGTGCTGTTACACTGTGCTGTTACACTGTGCTGAGCTCTACTGTGCTGTTACACTGTGCTGAGCTCTACTGTGCCGTTACACTGTGCTGTTACACTGTGCTGTTACACTGTGCTGTTACACTGTGCTGTTACACTGTGCTGAGCTCTACTGTGCTGTTACACTGTGCTGTTACACTGTGCTGAGCTTTACTGTGCTGTTACACTGTGCTGTTACACTGTGCTGAGCTTTACTGTGCTATGCTGTGATCTACTGTGCTTGGCTATGCTGTGCAGCAGTGTGACACTAGAGCGATTGTCCTGAGCCTCTTCCTCAGTCATGTTTCAATGCGCTGGTAATGGAAAGTCTTCACACTCTTCACCTGAGTCCTCAGAGCTCACTGTGGGAAACACCCCTGGCTGTGCACTGGGGTGCTGTTGTGATGATGTCCTTAAGAACATTGTCTTTCAGCTATGCTCAATTTACAGCACATTAGCAAATATTATTTTGTGTGCGTGTGGGTCGGGGGGAGAAATACAAAGTGATTGTGAATTTGGTGTCATGTTTGACAGCACATTTAAATACTAACTAAACCAAACTTCACATCTGCTCTATCACTGGGACGTCTCTGTCTCCCTGTAGATCCAATTTTAAACTGTGTTTTAAAGTCTTGTGGCCTGTATTTCTGTTTAACGTAATAAACAAACAAATACAGATTTTGGATATACTTTTCCCCACAGCTACTGAAGACAACCAGGAGCAGACTGAGTGAGGAGGAGCTCTGGGGACTGGAGTCTGGCCACATGGCAGAGCCACACACTGAGGGGTCATCACCAGGACTCAGGGCACTGGGGTCTGATGCAAAGCTTCTGCCTCCCTATGAGAAAAAGAGCGACCCAGAGCTGGACTCCCCTCACACGGCGGATCTCTCCAGGGTACAGTCTCTCCGCTCTGCAGAGCTGGCCCTCGCCCCCAGTGTGGGCTCCGATCGAACTCAAGCAGTGAGCAGCGGACAGGGCCGCCTGGAGCCAGAACAGCATGTCCAGCCACTGCTCCTCTGTACCGCAGAGCCGGGTGATGGTGAACCGCACCCCACAGTCACGGGGGTTCTCGAATGCATCAAACAGGAGGAGGAGGAGCCGGAGTTCGCTGAATGGGAGCAGCAGACTGACCTCCCCTGGCCCCACAGCAACGCCCCGCCCGGGTCTGCCCTGGGGCCTGAGCTCATCAAAGAGGAAACAGATGGACTTCACATAGTGCAGGTTGACGCCGACTGGTTTGACCCTGAGGCCTCTGGCTGCCCTGTACCCCCCGCAACACCTCCTGCCACCTTACAGGGTGGTCACCTGTGTGCCCAGTGCGGCCAGAGCTTCAGCACGCCCTACAACCTGAGGCGGCACCAGCGCGTCCACACTGGGGAGCGGCCCTACAGCTGCGCCCAGTGTGGCAAGAGCTACGGCACTGTGGGCAACCTCCGGGCCCATCAGCGCGGGCACACAGGCGAGCGGCCGTACCACTGCGCTCAGTGTGGCAGGAGCTTCGCCCGGCCCGAGAAGCTGAAGGCCCATCAGCTGGTCCACACGGGGGAGCGACCCTACTGCTGCGCCCAGTGCGGCAAACGCTTCAGCCAGTCGGGCAATCTGCGCAAGCACCAGCAGACGCATGCCGTGGAGCGGCCCTACCGTTGCGCCCAGTGCGGAAAGAGCTTCAGCCAGTCAGAGAAGCTGGGGGCGCACCGGCTCGCCCACCTGGGAGGGAAGCCATACCCCTGCGCCCAGTGTGGTAAGAGCTTCACCACAGCTGAGAGCCTGAAGACGCACGTGCGCACCCACACCGGGGAGCGGCCCTACTGCTGCGCCCAGTGCGGCAAGAGCTTCACGCAGTCTGGGGACCTCAAAACGCACCGGCGCGTACACACCGGGGAGCGGCCCTACCCCTGCGTCCAGTGCGGGAAGAACTTCAGCCAGTCCGCCAGCCTCAAGATCCACCAGCGCACCCACACCGGGGAGCGGCCGTACCGCTGCGCCCAGTGCGGCAAGAGCTTCGGCCGGGAGCACGTCTTCCGCAGCCACCAGCGTGTGCACACGGGCGAGCGGCCGTACCGCTGCGCCCAGTGCGGCAAGAGCTTCTGCCGGGAGTACGTCCTGCGCACCCACCAGCGCACCCACACCGGCGAGAGACCCTACAGCTGCACCCAGTGCGGCAAGAGCTTCGCCCGGGTGTACGTGCTCCGCAAACACCAGCGCACGCACACAGGCGAGCGGCCCTACTCCTGCGCCCAGTGCGGCAAGGGCTTCTGCCAGTCGGGGGACCTGCGGAGGCACCAGCGCACCCACACGGGAGGCAGAGTGGAGGGAGCAGCCTAGGACTGGGGTGGCCAGTGGCACAGACAGGAGGCAAGGACAGGATTGAGGGGGGAGTGAACGACAGTGTCAGAGAGAGAGAGAGAGATTCTCTTGTGTCACTTTACCAGTTAATGTGAGCCCAGCTCCCCAGTCTGAGCACAGTAAGCCAGTGGGGGACTGCACAGTGCGGCGACTGACAGGCTCAGAAAGTGCAGTGTGACGGCTGTAATGCCACTGACTTACTAGAGTTGACAAGTACTATAATGATATTTAGTGCTTATCAGTCATCTTTGTGTGAAATCAGTATTATTGTCATATTGTCTTGTGTTATAATTAAATGTATATATATATAATCTCTTTCTATATATCTGTCAGTTGTCTGTTTTGTTTTTGCCTATTGCACATGCTCGCATTTCCAAAGCAGTTACTTACGGCAACCCTGTCCATTCAGTGAGTTATTAGTCTCTCACCACAAGGGGGCGACGATGTTATCATCACTGTTTTGGAAACCTGAACGGTTGTTCTCCTGTTAATCCTTATCCAGGGCGACTTACAATATAAGTGCAATACAAAGTGCAAGAATACAGTTAAGTACAAGGCATCAAACTTTGCAAATTCAAATTTATATTAAACAGAGCATTTCAAAATATAATACATTTTACAACTTCCAATTTACACAGGTAAGTACAGTAAGTGAGGTCATACATAAGAAATAAGAATAATAGCTCGTTTCACAGACCTGGACTGGCATTTATTTTGGACTACTTTTACCTATAATTGTATTGGATACTAATAAAACTAGAATTTAGTGTGAAACGAGACCTTCGTAACATTAATTAAAATAACTTATTTCTCAGTGGTACCAGTTGATCGAGTGAAGACAGCAGGACGAGTGTGTGAAATATTATATTTTATATCTTAAATCGGATGCTTTGGTTAAAAAAAAAAAGCGTTTCTAAATTAACTATATTTGATTTATTTATGTAATTTAGTTTGGTAGTGTCTGCTTGTAAATAATATGCTATAGACTCTTATTAAAATAACTTATACATTTCTGAGAAGAAGAAAAAAGCCGATTGTTCACTTTTTTCAGAAATCGCGCTTGTTAGATGTTTTACGGTAAGGGTCCCTCTTTGATGACGTCACACGCGCCAGTTTTATTGACGCTTCGGCGTCTGTGGTGACGACATCTGGAGAGCGACTTGACAACAGCCCCGCAGCCGTAACTAAGGACATGATCCGTAAACTGGGCGCTGCTGTCCCGGCGCTGTGAAGACAACGTGCGGACGAGGTAGGATTGTATTTGTATTACGTTTATATTAAAAATGCAATACTGTAGATTGCAGTCAGTGTGGCTGTATTAACCTGCCCCCCCACCCCTCTCTGTACTGCCGTGTCTAGTCTGCAGTGACTGTACTGTCTGCAGTGGGGGGTCTCTTGCTCTGTGGGCAGGATGTCTGTACTGTATTAACACCCTCTTATCTGTCAGTAGTGTCAGTGTCTCTGTGTGTAGTACTGCAGGGTCTAGTCACTCAGTGTGTATGTGCTGTATTGACCTTCTCTCTCTCTCTCTGTGGCAGTAGATGGCAGAGTGCCGGCGTGCCCCTGTGGTGCGCTGCTGTTGGGGTCTGTCAGTGTGGTGTGTGGGGGCGCTTCTCCTGGCCTTGGCTGCTTCCCAAGCTGTGATGCCCAGATCGGTGCAGCTGTCAGAGCAAACCACCGCCTCGGCCACCGACCCCATCAGCGCGGCAACGGACGCCGTGGTCACCAGCCCCTTGGCAACGGACCCAGTGACAGCTGGACCGGCCGCGACTGACGTGGGCGCCACGCACACTGCGACCACAGGACCCGCGGACCCTGTCTCCACGGCAACGGACACCACGCACACTGGGACCACAGGACCCACGGACTCAGTCACCACGGCAACAGACTCCACAGTGCCCAGAGCTGGAGAAACCAACCCGACCTCCTCTACTGCTGGTATCAATAATAAGAATAGTATTACTAGTTATTGAGAGATGCAGTCCTCCTCCTTCTCTCCTGCAGAGAGTGAGGGGACGCTAAGTCTGGTGCACTGTAGTGTCAGTAAAAGTCTCTCAGCGTCTTCACTGTACTAACCATCTCTCTGCCAGTCAGTGTGTGTGTACTGTATTGTACCCCTCTCTCTCTCTCAGAAAGCTGAGGGGACACTGGAGTGAAATATGTTGCTTCTACTATCAGGGGACACCATTCTATATTTTGTAGAGAATGCATAGGATGTGTATGAGGATTCTGTTTGGAAAGAATAAGCTATTTGAGTGCAGCATGTGCTCTCCTAGGACATACAACAGGTTTTCACAAATACAGAGACAGAATCTTGTGCTGCTGCACTTTGAAATGAATGTTCTGAGGCCAGTCCCAGCTTCACGATGGGGGTAAAATGGCACAGTTAATGAATACATCAAAAATACAGTCAGTCCAACATAATAATTAAAATATCCCAAATAAATATGTTATTAGTAACATAATAACTGTCAAACAAATTCCACAACAATTCACCTAGTTGCATTATAATTGAGAAATTGTAATATGTATTGACTGGCCTCTATTAATAAATACAAATACTTATATACACCCTGAAAATCATTGATAACGAGAGACTCCCTGACAGTGTCCAACACCAGTTTCACTGTAGAGAAATGTAGAGTTCACATCATTTCAACAACTAGCATTTTTCTAGCAATATATAAGACTGGTGTCCCTTCCTCAGCTTATTAACCCACTCTTTCTCTCTCAGCCTCAGTGTGTTCCTGTGATGTCACTCCTGGCTTGTGTGACATCGGCTGCTGCTGTGATCTCACGGACTGTGGCCTCACAGACCCGCGGAGCGTCTTCACCACGTGTGCAGAGGAAGTGAGGTCAGTGAGAGAGAGGGGGGAGTGAACGACAGCTCAGTGACAGAGTCTCAGTCAGTGTGTCTGTGTGTGTTATGACTGGAGGCCTCACTTTGATGTACAGAGCTCAACACATGCCGCGTCTCAAATCACATATTTGTTTACTACATAGGCGGTTTTTGAACACCAGACAGAGTAGTGCGTTTAGACTGAGAGATATGAAGAGACTAACGATACCCGGATGGTATCCTAAATTCGGCAAAAATGTTTGGAATGATGGACACGTTTTGCACTCGATATGTCCTGTCATGCACCAGGAAGAGGAAGAGGCGGAGCCTAGATTGGAAATGGAATTAATTCCTACTGAGTTACATAAGAAAGAAGTAATCACAAGACAGTTGAAAAGTCACAATGTCTTTTAATAATTAAGTGGTGGCAGTACTGCATTGTTATATTTTCTATACAGGAAATTGCGTTACTTTTTTAATATAGTTATATATACAGTATACTATGATAATTAGTATACAATCCACACTTCAGTGCATCGTGCGTAGTATATGATTTGAGACCCAGCTAACAGTCTTTGAAAAGCACTGAATATGTATTTGACTTCAAGTCTGGTGCAGTGTATGTGTGTGTAATACAGGTCAGTGCTGTGTGTGTGACAGTGTGTGTGTATTACAGGTCAGTGCACTGTGTGTGTGTGACAGTGTGTGTGTGTGACAGTGTCTGTGTATTACAGGTCAGCGCAGTGTGTGGAGAGCTGGCTGATGTTCCGGGGGAATGTGCCATCTGGAGTGGAGTGGCGGACAGACGGCCTGTTCTGTGTGGAGACGGACAACTGTAAGAGAGACTCTCAGCTCTCTCAGTGCGGTGTCAGTGTATTGCAGTTTATGTACTGTATTAACCCCCCACTCTCTCTCTCGGTCTCCAGCTCAGCTGAATTACCAGAGCCCCCCGTCTCTCTCTCTGAAGTCTGGGGATCCTTCTTTCTCTCTGCAGGGTTCCCCCAAAATGGCCACTGTCCCTCGAGCCTTCTACAGGGTGAGAGACGGTGTCTGTCTATCTGTCTCTAGGCGTAGGTCTAGGGGGGAACAGGGAGGAAGCATCCTCTCCAATGTTGAGAGAAGGTTAAATTGTCCCACCATCGTTTATGTCCGGCTTAAAGTCCATAGGCGTAGGTTGATAGGGAGGACAGTTGGGACTCGTTCCCCGCAATAGCGAGAGAGCTAAGTTTCTGAATTGAAACGTGTGCTGCTGGAAGTATACTGGTGTATGTCTGTATGTGTGTCTCTCTGTAAATACTGTAATAACCCCCTCCTCTCTCTGTCTGTCTCAGGCTGATGATGTCCTCCTGACCTACTACACCTCCACCTCCATCGTGGGTGTGCTCAGACAACCGTCACCAGGGGCGGCCAGCACTACCTGCCTGGATAGGAACCCAGCTGGTAGGCGTAGACGGCCCCTCCAGCTCTCTGGCAAACTCAGAAACGAGTTCAAAATGGATTTTCCTGGCCAATTTATTGACGTGTTCCCAGAATCCACTTGCTCCTTTCGCCCTCTCTCTTCTTTCCTCCTTTATGCTTCTCTCTCCCTGTGTATTAAAGTTTGCACTCAAACAGTGTCCATCTCTCTCTCAGTGTTCCTGCGCAGTGTGTCCGTGCCGTGCTCTCGCAGGGTGACCCCCCAGTCCTGCCAGACGGACCCTTCCCTCAGCGCTGCCTCCTACCACGCTGACCTCTCCCTGCTCACGGTGAGCCACATACAGCAGACACTCTCCAACTGTGTCTGTTGCTCACCCCCTTAAATCAATCTCCAGTATATCAAATATTGTGCTAACAATGATTATGATCTGATGTCCATTTTCACAGATCCCAGTTCCTGAGAATGCGTCCCAACCTGGAAATACAGTGAGAGAACTTCTTTACTTCTTTTACTGTAATACAAATTCAGCGTCTCGGACAAGTCAGAGTGTCTGTACTGTATTAACTCTCTCTCTCTCTCTCTCTCTCAGATCCCAGTTGTCCCAGTATCAGAGTGGTCCGCCCCAGCTCTGCAAGGAAACAACTGTATCAGTGTTGTGTCAAAGGTCAGAGGGCAACATGCCTGGACGTGACAGCTTGCACTTTTCTGTTATCTGCTTTTTCATTCTCACCTTCTCCTTCATTTCATCCCCCTCCTCTCTTAGTTCAGTTAAAAAAGCTTTATTGGCAGGACTAAGTGACATCAGTGCTGCCCAAGCATTGATAGATGAGTCCAGTGCTCAGGAACAGGGCGGTGGGAACAATAAATACAGCGATAGCGCAGCTCTGAATTGAACAGATATTAACAGACATGCTTACATGAATCTGATATTAACAGCCATCTGTCTCTCTCTGCAGGTGTCCTATGTGGTTTGGTACTCAGGCAGTGGGCGGCTCCTGAATGTCACCCTGAATGTGACCCTGAGTGACTTTACGACCCCTGGTGACCTCCTGCAACAGCACACTGTCACCTACCAGGTATACTGTATACAATACATGCACACACTCTGTATGTACTGTATACACGCACAGTATACACATTCTACACACATTCACTTTTTCAGCAATTTGAACTACAGTAGCTCGTCTGTTGGATCGGACCACTTTTCCTTCCTTGGACCACTTTTGATAGGTACTGACCACTGCAGACCGGGAACACCCCACAAGAGCTGCAGTTTTGGAGATGCTCTGACCCAGTCGTCTAGCCATCACAATGTGGCCCTTGTCAAATTCGCTCAGATCCTTACGCTGCCCATTTTTCCTGCTTCTAACACATCAACTTTGAGGACAAAATGTCCACTTGCTGCCTAATATATCCCACCCACTGACAGGTGCCATGATAACGAGATTATCAGTGTTATTCACTTCACCTGTCAGTGCTCATAATGTTATGGCTGATCGGTGTATGTATATAACACATTTCATTAACATTAATATGCTCGCTCTCTCTCTCTCAGAAGAGTGGCTCTCCTGCCCCCGCTGCCACCTCCACAGGGGCGGGGCTTGTGCCAGGGGCTCCTGTGATTGGAATCTTCAATGGAATGATCCAACCTGTATCCTCCAATTCATTATTAATAATCATATTGGTAATAATAATCATCTGTCTTTGTACTTTCCCATTGTGTATTGCTTTACTGCTCCCCTCAGTCTGTGTGTCAGTCTCCCTCAGTGTGCCGTTCTTCAGTCAGCATGTCCCTCTGGATCAGGGTGTCCCTGTATCGTTCCCCAGTGTGTACGTTCACTAGTGTGTTGTTCCTCAATGGGAGGGTGTCAGCTGACAGTGCTGGGTGTCTCAGGGGGGGGGCTTTGCTCCAGGGACGTTCGCACCCCCGTCCTCTTCAGAGAGAACTACATCAGCGGCTGTTCCTTCAGGTACCACCCTTCCCTCCTCTGTCGGTGCAGTGTGCTGCCTTGTCGAGTCCGTCATATTATCTATACTGCATCCATCTCTCTCTCTCCAGCTCTTCCTCTCTCAATTGCTCTGCGCTTCGAGTAGAGGCCTACCGGATTCTCCAAGGGAACGCGGCCCCCCACCTGTTGGCGATGACCCGGGGTGCCCAGCCTGACAGAGAGGCTGATTGGACGAGAGTGATCACGGAGAACTGTACCATCCCTCCCCTGGTAGCCAATCACATCGCTCGCTTACTATCTTACTGTGAAGCACCTTTTATAACAGTCAATCAGATTACAGGTGCACCCCACTGTGCACAAACGGGTTTATGAAATTAATTCATTTTAAAATCAAATTTAAAAAAATCATTCAAATTTCAAATGTTGGAAAAACTGAAACGTAACACTCGCCCAGCTGTTTAAAAAACTGTTCAGTTATGTCCAGTAATTTAAAAACAAAACAAACAAACAAGCTCCCTGCAGTCAGAATACCCCCCCACCCCCGCATAGTGTTGACAATGGTGGATCCGTGTAGCTTCATTATGCTAGTTCTATTAAAAAAAAAAAAAAAAAGGAACCAGCAATAATAAATGGGCCCAAAACGATACGGAAGTGAAAGTTCTGAGGGAGAATCTAAAATAGAGTGAAAGAGCATCAGTCAGGAGACCGGGAATTCAGATTTAAATTCCAATAAATATGTTGGGTTTGATTAACAATCATACAAACTTTCTGATTAGCAGCACAGGGATATCTGTATTTAACTCATTTTCACGTTTGTTTTCACCTTATTGAAACCCATGCATCCCTGCTGCTTTGGTTTGGTTGTAGTTCCCCTTTTCTGCCTGAATAGAGTGAGGGGGCGCTATACAACAATTAGCATATTGTGTGGTATGTTCTCAATTTTCAGTGAGCAACTATACTATTCAAAACCATCTCTCGGTCTCAGTGCAGTGTCAGTGTCCAGTCAGTCAGTGTATACCAGTCTGTACTGTATTAACCCCCCCACCCCTCTCTCTCTCTCTCTCTCTCTCTCTCTCTCTCTCTCTCTCTCTCTCAGGAGCAGACTTGTGAGACTGGGTGTGTGCTCCCCCTCTCTCTCTCCATCCAAATCCTCTGGGCTCAACGGGGGCAGCTCTCTCTGCCCCAGGGGCAACTCTTGGGGACAAAACTGTCCTTCAGTTGCCAGACAGTCAAGGTAACTAGCCCCTCTGGCTGCCTCTGCTGTGTGTGCGGAGAGAGGGTGTGTAATTGTGTGAGTCGTTGTTTTGAAGTCAAAGTCAGCGTGTCTATGCTGTGTTAACACCCCCCCCCCCCTCTTTCAGTGCCTCCAGTCCCGCCCCGTCTCTCTGATGACTGAAGTCTCGTTTGCGGACACCACGGTTTACCCAGAACCTCCCAGGGGGCAGCCGCAGCCACACTGGAAGCTCCCCCTGGACTTCTTCCAGCGCTGGGGGGGGTGGTGAGGGCTGTGTGACATCACTGATATAATGCAGCCTGATCCATTTCTGCTGTATTCACAAACGACATAACGGATTGTGGTATTTTGAAATGTACCTCTCCCTATTTTTCCATAGGTTAATGATAAAACCTATTCTATGTAAATAGGGCATGGAAAGGAATATACAACATGTACATAGATTTTATTTTATTTTATTTATGCACTTTTATACAATAAACAGGCAGGAGTGCGTTACCCCTAACCCAGGCCTCCCTGTGCGTCTGTGAGTCTCGGGACAAACAGATTCGTATTCCACTGACTCAGCTTCTTACCGGTCTCCTGTGTGCATCTTTGTTCCTCTGGGTCTGCACACAGTGGGCTCTGTCTGTCTGTCTGTCTCTCCCTGCTCATCTGCCCCTTTCTGTCTGTCTCTCCGCATGTGTCTCTGTATTTTTTTGTGTCTATCCCTGTGCCTATATTTGTGTCTAAATTGGTGTCTCTCTCTCTAACTCTTGAGTGTCTTCTCTTTTTGTCATCTTGTCTCCATTTCTCTGGGTGTCTTCTTATAGCTGTCCATCTGTCAGTCTCGGTCTCATCCGTGACTATATGTCTCTCTCTGTCTTTCACTCTCCCTCTCTCTTTACAACACCCCACTCTCTACTTCCTTCCCTCTCTCCTTCTCCATCTTGTGAACATAGCGTAGGAGGTGAACGACGGCGGCGGGGGTCATCCCTGGCAAACGGGTGGCAGCACCCAGCTGAAGGATAGAACGAGAGAGGGAGAGAGAGGGTTAAAACGTCTTGAAGGGAGCGGTCAGCGGAGGCCGCCAGCCCCCCAAATCAGCATTGAGAGACCAGCTCCCCCAAGTTATCCCTCATCGTGTCATCCCTAGCTTTATTCGTTCAAGGCGGGCTTCTATCTACTTCTATCCACCAATCTACTTTCAGACCACGCACTGTCTAGAAAAGCGTTCATTAGCAAGGGCACTTAACGAGAATAAACATGAATGATGAAATGATAGCTGTTACAACAGACAACGGTTTTGGATGGGATAAACCACGCCAAGGGTGGAATCGGCAATATAGTTCACGTCTTTCGAATTCCATCCGGCAGAATGTGTTTTTTCTCCACCCGTATCAATGATAATGGTGATTCGTATACAGACATGTTTTCGAGGAACACCCAGCCCCCTCCCCCGCGTTACGCCAGCACTCCCTGTCCGGACCTTAATACCAGATTCCCGATTTGGCGGCCGTAAGGATTCTGAATTTGACCTTGAGGATAATAAGGAGTAGGAGAGGGGGTTAAGGGGTGTACTGACCGTGGGCGGCTGGGCACGGTGCAGCAGCTCTCTGACCTCCAGTGACAGGGAGGCAGGCAGGGACAGGTAGTCGAGCCCGGGAGGCAGCGCCAGCCCCTCCTCCCGCCGCACTCGCCGTATCTCCTGCTCCTGGAGCTCCGAGTGAGGGAGGTACACCGCTGAGAGGGAGGGGAGGGAAGGATTAATATACAGACAGATTGAGAGAGAGAGAGACTGCTGGGAGGGGTCATTTGCAAGAGGTGGTCTGTAGGGAAGCTCACCCTCAATCTTCAGGCGCTCGGAGAACTCCAGGAATGGAGCGAAGGATTCTGGGAAGGTGGCGGACAGCATCTCTAGAGTGACACTCTGGTACTGCAGCAACTCCAGAGCACTGATGGGGAGGGAGAGAGTGAAGGGGGTTAACACAGTACAGTCAGTCAGTGTGTCTGTCAGTCAATTAGTGTGTCAGTGTACCTGAGGTGTGCAGTCTTGCTGTGGCTCAGTGCGCAGTGTGTCAGCATGTTTCTCCACTGCGCGGCGGGGAGCGAGAGGGAGCGCAGGGCCTCTATGCCGGCCGTCAGTCCGTCCCGCACCCTGACCGCCTCCTGGTACCGCTGGACGGACACACAGCCCACCTCCTCGAACCCTGACACAGAGAGAGAGAGAGAGTTAATACAGTACAGACACACTGACACTGCACTGAGAGTATGCAGCTGCACAGACAATGTGTGAATACAGGGTAATAATGCAGTGTGTGTAGCTACAGAAGGCAGATTGTGTATTTGTGTGTACAGTGTGTGCGCGCTGTACCCCGGTGTGTGAGCCGCAGGTCCGCGTTGTCGGGGCGCAATACGGTTCTGAACTCGGCCCGGCTGGTGAACATGCGGTACGGCTCGCTCACCCCCTGCGTCACCAGGTCGTCCAGCAGGACCCCTATGTAGCTCTCAGTGCGAGACAGAGAGAGCAGCGGCAGAGAGCGGGCACTGCGGCCGGCGTTCACCCCCGCCCACAGCCCCTGACACACAGACGGAGGGAGAGAGAGATATCAGAACAGCACTGTCCCGCTAACTGACTGACACACTGATACTGCAGTTCTGCCCCCTGTGTACCTGGGCGGCCGCCTCCTCGTAGCCGGTGGTGCCGTTGATCTGCCCAGCCAGGAAGAGCCCTTGGACTGAGCGGCACTGCAGAGAGTGAAAGAGCTGGGTGGGCTCCACGTAGTCATACTGCACACCATAGCCTGAGAGAGAGGGCAGAGTTAACAGTATAGAGACACTGACACTACACTGAGAGAGGTAGAGGGCGTAGTTAATACAGTATAGACACACTGACACTACACTGAGAGAGGTAGAGGGCGTAGTTAATACAGTATAGACACACTGACACTACACTGAGAGAGGTAGAGGGCGTAGTTAATACAGTATAGACACTGACACTACACTGAGAGAGGTAGAGGGTGTAGTTAATACAGTATAGACACACTGACACTACACTGAGAGAGGTAGAGGGCGTAGTTAATACAGTATAGACACTGACACTACACTGAGAGAGGTAGAGGGCGTAGTTAATACAGTATAGACACACTGACACTACACTGAGAGAGGTAGAGGGCGTAGTTAATACAGTATAGACACACTGACACTACACTGAGAGAGGTAGAAGGCGTAGTTAATACAGTATAGACACACTGACACTACACTGAGAGAGGGAGAGGGCGGAGTCAATACAGTAATTCAGACCTGGCGCAGCGATCTCCGCTCTCTCCAGCCCGGGGATAAGCCGCACCACCTTCTCCTGAACTTCAGGGGGAAGCGTCATGGACAGGCCCTGTGGGTACACCAGGTCCGAGGACAGCCCTTCTGGCTCCAGCCACACCTGGTGCTGGCGGCCCGGAAACCGCAGAACCTTGGACTCCAGAGACGGACAGTATCTGCCAGAGGGAGGGAAGAGAGAAAGAGTCCAGTTCAGTACAGCAGACACACATTAGAGCACGGCCCCGGTCTCCTCTCTTTCCCCCTCCATCTCTCCCTCAGTACCGGGGGCCCTTGGCGTCCTGTGCAATGTGGGCGCTGAGGTGCACGTTGTCCTTGACCAGCTGCTCTACCGCCGGGGTGGTGTGGGTCAGGTAGCAAGGCAACTGCTCCTCAGGCTGAGAGAGAGAGAGAAAGAGAGAGAGAGAGGGTAAAGGGTTAAGACTGACTGAGTTACTAGACCCCACAAGTACATTAACAGCAAACACACACAGTATACTGCAGACTGAACACACAGTACAGTCCAGACCCACATCCCCTCTTCCTTTCCATAATTCCTCTCTGCCTCCTCTCCCTCCCTCGTTTACCTCTCCCCTCTTCCCCCTCTCCCTTGCTCCCTCCCTCCATCCTTCCCCCTCTCCCTCCCTCCATTCTTCCCCCTCTCCCTCTTATCCCTCCTTCCTTCCCCCTCTCCCTTGCTCTTTCCCCACTCACTCCCTCCTTCATTCCTTCCCCCTCCCTTGCTCCCTCCCTCCTCCCTCTTCTCCTTCCTTCGTTCCCCCTCTCCCCCCGTCTCCGCACCTGTATGTCCACCTCTGCAGTGAGGTAGCTGAAGGGCATGGGCCGCTGGTCTCCCGCATGTCTGTCCGTTTGGCCGAACTCCACCGAGTCCCTGTGCAGGCGGGGGGGCGTCCCTGTGCGCAGCCGCCCCGTGCGCAGCCCCGCGTCCCGCAGCCAGTGGGACAGTCCGAGCGAGGGAGGGTCGCCCAGCCTCCCCCCAGGCCGCGTGGTCTGGCCCAGGAACAGAGAGCCAGACAGGAAGGTGCCCGTGGTGAGAACGACCGCCTGACACTGGAGAGTCACCCCGTCGCCTGAGAGAAAGAGACAGAGAGAGAGAGAGAGAGAGAGGGAGAGAGGGGTTAATACAGTACAGACACACTGACTGACATGACACTAGAGACGCAATGACACACAGACAAACACACACACTCAAGAGACAAGGAGACAAACACACACACACACAGACTGACCTAATGTGACCCCAGTGACCCTGCTGTCCCCAGGCTGGCTGGGGTCGGGCTGTGTGACAGTCAGGGCCTCCACTGAGCTCTCCAGCACTGACAGCCTGGGAGTGGAGAACAGCTCCCTCTAAGAGAGACAGAGAGAGAGAGGGATATCTTTCCTCATCCAAACAATGTGGGGAAGTAAAAAAGGCAAACAAAATAGTAAACGCTGTACAATGCACTAGTTAGAGCTCATCTGGATACTGTGGACAGTTCTGGGCTCCACACTTCAAGAAAGATATCGCTGCTCTAGAGGCAGTTCAGAGGAGAGCAACCAGACTTATTCCAGGTCTGAAGGGAATGTCCTACTGAGAGACTGAGGACCTGAACCTTTTCACCCTGGAACAGAGGAGACTACGTGGGGACTTGATCCAAGTCTTCAAAATCATGAAAGGCATCAAACCGGAGGAGCTTTTCCAGATCAGCAGGGACACACGCACCCGGGGACACAAATGAAAATTGGGCTTCAAGGCATTCAAGACAGAAAACAGGAGACACTTCTTCACACAGAGAGGCATCACAATCTGGAACAAACTCCCCAGCGATGTGGCTGAAGCTGAAACTTTGGGAACATTCAAAAATATGAACCCCCCATCACCCCTCAGACTCCTGTTAATCAGTCGGTGTGTCTACACTGTATTAACCCCCATCTCTCTCTATGTCTCTGTACCTGGATGGTGTCTCTGTACCGCTCCCTGTCCAGCTGGGCTCTCAGGCCCCACACCGCCGGGCCCTTCCTGCGGTTCAGCACCTTGAAGTGTATGCCACTGCAGTCAGCCGCCCGGCCGCACAGCCCGTCCAGTGCGTCCACCTCCCGCACCAGGTGAGCCTTCCCAATCCCCCCGAGAGAGGGGTTACAGGACAGAACGCCTAGGGGGGAGAGAGAGAGAGAGGATGGGGGGGTCAATAAAGTACAGCCACACTGACCGACTGGACACTGGCACTGCAGGTATCTCGTCCTCACCGATGCTGCCGATTCGCTGGGTGATGAGCAGAGTCTCCGCCCCGACCCTGGCCGCCGCCGCCGCCGCCTCTGTGCCCGCATGGCCGCCGCCCACCACGATGACATCATACTTCCCCCGGCTGACATCACTTCCTGCCCGCAGGGGAGGAGGCGGCATGAAGTCCCGCCCCAGCCACCGAAAACACCTCCGTGGGAACATGACGGACACCTGTCAATCACATGACAGCCCAAATTAGAAAGACATACATGAAACACCAATTCATAAATATACCAGCATATATATATTTATTCATTCATTCATTCATTCATTCATTCATTCATTCATTCATTCATATTCTCTCTCTCTCTCTCTCTCTCTCTCTCTCTCTCCTATATACACTCACCTAAAGGATTATTAGGAACACCTGTTCAATTTCTCATTAATGCAATTATCTAACCAACCAATCACATGGCAGTTGCTTCAATGCATTTAGGGGTGTGGTCCTGGTCAAGACAATCTCCTGAACTCCAAACTGAATGTCTGAATGGCAAAGAAAGGTGATTTAAGCAATTTTGAGCGTGGCATGGTTGTTGGTGCCAGACGGGCCGGTCTGAGTATTTCACAATCTGCTCAGTTACTGGGATTTTCACGCACAACCATTTCTAGGGTTTACAAAGAATGGTGTGAAAAGGGAAAAACATCCAGTATGCGGCAGTCCTGTGGGCGAAAATGCCTTGTTGATGCTAGAGGTCAGAGGAGAATGGGCCGACTGATTCAAGCTGATAGAAGAGCAACTTTGACTGAAATAACCACTCGTTACAACCGAGGTATGCAGCAAAGCATTTGTGAAGCCACAACACGTACAACCTTGAGGCGGATGGGCTACAACAGCAGAAGACCCCACCGGGTACCACTCATCTCCACTACAAATAGGAAAAAGAGGCTACAATTTGCACAAGCTCACCAAAATTGGACAGTTGAAGACTGGAAAAATGTTGCCTGGTCTGATGAGTCTCGATTTCTGTTGAGACATTCAGATGGTAGAGTCAGAATTTGGCGTAAACAGAATGAGAACATGGATCCATCATGCCTTGTTACCACTGTGCAGGCTGGTGGTGGTGGTGTAATGGTGTGGGGGATGTTTTCTTGGCACACTTTAGGCCCCTTAGTGCCAATTGGGCATCGTTTAAATGCCACGGCCTACCTGAGCATTGTTTCTGACCATGTCCATCCCTTTATGACCACCATGTACCCATCCTCTGATGGCTACTTCCAGCAGGATAATGCACCATGTCACAAAGGTCGAATCATTTCAAATTGGTTGCTTGAACATGACAATGAGTTCACTGTACTAAACTGGCCCCCACAGTCACCAGATCTCAACCCAATAGAGCATCTTTGGGATGTGGTGGAACGGGAGCTTCGTGCCCTGGATGTGCATCCCACAAATCTCCATCAACTGCAAGATGCTATCCTATCAATATGGGCCAACATTTCTAAAGAATGCTTTCAGCACCTTGTTGAATCAATGCCACGTAGAATTAAGGCAGTTCTGAAGGCGAAAGGGGGTCAAACACAGTATTAGTATGGCGTTCCTAATAATCCTTTAGGTGAGTGTATATACTCTATACATAATTGGAAATGTAGCTAATAACATACAGTATAACTGACTGGACACTATTAGGACATGTATGCAATATTATATATACGCTGGACAATGTGCTCTACTGTACTATTTCGATTTTGTCAGAGTAAAAGTAAAAATCCTCGTAAACTGTATTAAAGTGTCATAAGTTATATAATGTTAATGACTACCGGCTTCCTAGTTGGTGTCTCTTCACCAGCTACACTTAGTGTGTGTGTTTACTGTAAGAAACTAGTACAAGCATAAACACAACAATAATAATATAATTAATATTAATGATAATGTTACCCTTCAGATATGACTCCAGGTATGTGCCCTCTCTGTCTCTCGCCTCACTCCTACGATGCATGTCTTGTGCCCGTGGACGCCGCCATTGTTGTTGAGTCTACCGTAATGTCTAGTATACCAGCGCAAATAGATCAGTATAATGTGCTGCATCTTGATAGACTGGACTGTCGACCTAAAAGAAAAAATATTTCGTCAATTTACAATCTGGGGTGTAGTACAATATAAACAATTGCCCTGTTACAGTTGAACAAGAAGGTTAACCACTTAAGCAGTTACTATATATACTTATAACTACGGTAAGGCTCCCCTGCTGGTGCTGAAATGAGATGAGAGATACAGTTTCTTCAATGCTGTTCCCTAGCGGAAAGCGGCGTTATTGCCTGTTTGGTTAATTAATATCAGATCAATCTCCCAGTACAGTACAACATAGTAGTGCATTTCAAAGACTAATCAAGCAGCACCAAGCAGCGTCCAAAAAAAAAACTCTGGGACAAAGTTGTTGAAAGGCACAGATCAGGTTATTGGTGTAAAAATATATAAAAGGCTCCCTTGAAACACTGTAAAGATGATTATTAACAAGTGGGTATGACAACACCAAGACACTGCCTAGATCAAGTCCTCCCCCCGGATGAGGAATAAGGAAACTGATCAGAGGCTACCAAGAGGCCAATGGCAACTTTGCAAGATCAGGCTTTTATGGCCAAGGCTGATCAAAGTGCACGTGACAACAATATCCCCAGCACTCCACACATCTGTCCTGTATGGGACACTGGCAAGGAGGACCCATTACTCAAGAAAGCCCACCTGAAACACTCAGGAGATTTTATAGCCATGTGGCATTAAGGTTTTGTGGTCTGCCGAAACTAAAATGCAACCTTTGGTCCTAAATGCAAAGTGTTCTGTTTGGCATAAACCCAATGCTTACTGAAGCATGGTGGTGGCAGCATCATGTTATGGGGATGTTTCTCATTGACAGGGATTGGGACTGACTGGCATTTGTCAGGATAGAAAGGAAAAGTACAAGAAAATCCTTGAGGAGGAAAGTAGACGGAAGTTCTCATTTTATCATGAAAAGATTCCAGTCAACAAAAAGGTAAATGTCCTTGAGTGGCTCAGTCAGAGCCCTGACCTAAATCCAACTGGAAATGTGTGGCATGACTTGAAATAAATTGTCCATCAAGGCTCCCAAAGCAACTTGACAGAGCCAGAACAGTTTTGTGAAGAAGAATGGTCCAATATTGCCAGATTTAGGATTGCCAAGTTGGTAGAGATCTCAATGGACTCACAGTTGTAACTGCTGCCAAAGATGCTTCCACCAACTATGAACTCAGGAGGGTGAAGACATGCAAATATGACATTTCAGATTGTATATTCAATATCATAATGTTTTTCACAAAAAAATAACAGTGTGAGGTATAGTGTGTAGATACATGGAAACAAATCGTTATTTAAATGCATGAAACTCTGAGGCAATGACACAACTAAATGTTGGTGCAGACTTTCTATAAGCACTGTATGCAACACAGTGCAAAATAGTACTGTACAGCACTGCCGTACCGTTGTATAGGTGGACACCCTAGATAGCAAATGCCTTTGTCAGTGTTGATGCTCGTCCACACCCGCACTACGAACACAAGACTTTATCACAACAAGGTGCTTACCACCAAGGAATTCATGATTTGTGAAAATGTCTCCAGGTCTACTACCAAAATCTACTTATAAAGCAGGAGACACCAAAGTGGCTCTCTGCTTCAGGTCATGAACAGTTCACTCAAGGTGAAATCACTAGGCATCCCATACAAATACAGCTTTATTCATATCAGTGTTTGTATATATATATATATATATATATATGGCAGTACACACAGTCTAAGGCTAATTCTGCTGCCCCCCCTCACTCTCTAAATAAACTATAGATCCATTCAATTCCAATGCAGGGTGCTTAACGGGAGTATGTAAACATAACTGCACACACAGCTCTCTCTCAATAAAGTTTTTCCCATTCAAATCCCCCTCTCCTCCTCTCCTCTCCTCTCCTCCTCCTCCCCTCTTCGCTCCCCCTCTCCCATTATCGCGAGACATCGGGATTGAAACACTGCCAATCAAAATATACATATTTTAAAAATAATAATAATAATAACCATAAAGCGACTCGTAAAAACAGGCCTATTCACACCGCTGTTGACAAACACGACGTGCGGAGGCGGCCGGGGAGCGCCGGGAGGACCGAAGGCTGCCTACGGAAGGAGAGAGGGAGAGAAACAGAGAGACAGGGGGAAAACAGGGAAAGAGAGGAAAAAAAAAAGCAGGGAGATAGACAGGGAGTCCAATCAGCGAATCTGAAAAGTATTGTTTTTATAGTGTTGTTACCGTCATTTTTTTTTATTATCAAGACGGGAGGGAGAGAGGGAAGGGGGGATAGAGAGAGACGGGGCGAGTTTGTTTTTATTTCAACAATATTGAACCGTTTTCCTCTCTCCCTCTGTCGTTTTGGGTAAGGAAAAAAAACCACACACACCAGACCTCCGCATCAGCGACACGACCAAGGCCCATCTCGCTTTTTCCCCCTCTGTCTCTCCCTCCCTCTTTCTCTCTCTCTCTGTCTGTCTGCCCCCCCACCTCCTATCCCCAAACACACACCCCCTCCCGCCTCCCCCGAACGCCCCGGACTCGAGTTTGGGAGCCAGCCGGGTCTGTCAGTGGATTTCGGGGGAAGGTTCCGCGTCAGGACTCGGTCGGACACTGGGGATCCAGTACCGGTTGAATGTGATTGTTGTGTCGCTCTTGCTAAAACCATTATTATCCGGGGTGTGTGGCGTGTGTGTGGAAACGCGTGTTCGCAGAGGAGTACGTTTGTGTAACTCGATACAACACTAACGGCTAATACAACTACTACTGCTACTACTACTGCAAATAACACCATATTGATGATAATAATGATCGACTAACCGTAGTAATAATTCCACCGCGGACTGGGGCTCTCATTCGGAATTGGAACGCATAGGCGCAACAACGTTCTTTGGTAGAACACTATTATTATAATTCTGTTCTAAATGTGTTTCGTGTCTGTTTTACACTGCTAAGACTGGACTGACGAACTTACACAACAATACTACATGTAAGACATTTTTTTTTTCCGGCTACGTACCACGAACATTTCTCCGTGTATATTTGTATATGTTCGTCATCTGTTGACTGAATTGTATTTTTCCTCGTCGTGGACGTGGAAAAGGATTTGCTTATTGATGTATTGGGGACACGCAATGGAGCTGCCTTGTATTAAGGTAAGATGCACTGTTTTACACGTAAATGTGTAATATTTGTAGTTGTGGTGGTGGTTGTTGTTGTTAAGGTATAGAACGATTTTTTACTCAGTATTGTGTGTGTGATATATAAACCTGGAGTACAGACACTGACTGAGCCCTGTACTGTATTTATGCACCTGGAGTACAGACACTGACTGAGCCCTGTACTGTACTGTATATATACACCTGGAGTACAGACACTGACTGAGACCTGTACTGTACTGTATATATACACCTGGAGTACAGACACTGACTGAGCCCTGTACTGTATATATACACCTGGAGTACAGACACTGACTGAGCCCTGTACTGTATATATACACCTGGAGTACAGACACTGACTGAGCCCTGTACTGTACTGTATATATACACCTGGAGTACAGACACTGACTGAGCCCTGTACTGTATATATACACCTGGAGTACAGACACTGACTGAGCCCTGTACTGTACTGTATATATACACCTGGAGTACAGACACTGACTGAGCCCTGTACTGTACTGTATATATACACCTGGAGTACAGACACTGACTGAGCCCTGTACTGTACTGTATATATACACCTGGAGTACAGACACTGACTGAGCCCTGTACTGTATATATACACCTGGAGTACAGACACTGACTGAGCCCTGTACTGTATATATACACCTGGAGTACAGACACTGACTGAGCCCTGTACTGTACTGTATATATACACCTGGAGTACAGACACTGACTGAGCCCTGTACTGTATATATACACCTGGAGTACAGACACTGACTGAGCCCTGTACTGTACTGTACTGTATATATACACCTGGAGTACAGACACTGACTGAGCCCTGTACTGTACTGTATATATACACCTGGAGTACAGTCACTGACTGAGCCCTGTACTGTATATATACACCTGGAGTACAGACACTGACTGAGCCCTGTACTGTACTGTATATACACCTGGAGTACAGACACTGACTGAGCCCTGTACTGTATATATACACCTGGAGTACAGTCACTGACTGAGCCCTGTACTGTATATATACACCTGGAGTACAGACACTGACTGAGCCCTGTACTGTACTGTATATATACACCTGGAGTACAGACACTGACTGAGCCCTGTACTGTATATATACACCTGGAGTACAGACACTGACTGAGCCCTGTACTGTATATATACACCTGGAGTACAGACACTGACTGAGCCCTGTACTGTATATATACACCTGGAGTACAGACACTGACTGAGCCCTGTACTGTATATATACACCTGGAGTACAGACACTGACTGAGCCCTGTACTGTACTGTATATATACACCTGGAGTACAGACACTGACTGAGCCCTGTACTGTACTCTATATATTTTTCTCTTTCTGTTTCAGAATTTCATTTTTTTCGTTTGGAGACTCACGTTGCCTTAAATAGGAGAGAAAGGACACAAACTTTTCTCTCCTTCCCTCTCTTCGTCCCATACCCACTGTCCCTGGCTCCAAGAGAAGTACAATATAGAAGAAACAGGATATTGTGCCCGATTGACCAGCAAATTAAAACAAAGACGGAAACCCTCAACTTTTTCAGTAAGGGACTTTGGCTGACCAATCAGGGTGCAGCTCTCCCGAAAGCCACAACCAACCCGCTCCCATGACGGGCCGTGGGCTGTGACCCCTCCTGCAGTCTCCAATTGGTCCGTGTCGACCTGGCGAATCCGGCCTAATCCTGAACCCGACACCCCGCCCCCTTCCCCGCCTGGTCCTCCCCAGCCTCCTCCCCCCCGCTCCTCCGGCCATGAACGGCTCCCTCCTGACGCCCACCCCTCCCAGCCCGGACCCCCACCCCCGCCCCGCCACCTCCCTGCCCCCCTCCCCCTCGCCCTCGCCCTCCCCCTCCCCGCCCTCACCCTCCCTGCTGCCCCTCTCCCCACGTCCACCCCCACTCCCACCACCGCCGCCCTGCTCCCTCTCCGACACCCCCTCCCCATCCCCCAGCTGGACGGACTTCTGCGAGCTGCATGCGCGGGCAGCGGCGGGAGACTTCGCACGCCACTTCCGGGCCTTCCTCCTGGACAACCCGCACTACTCGCCCGCGTCTGGGCCTGCCTTTTGCCGCCGTTTCACCGAGAGGTTCGCCCGGCACTTTGAGAGAGAGCTGGGGGGCGTGGGTGGGGCTTACACGGACACCACCTCCCTAGAGGACGATGACGCCTCCCAGCCCCAGATGACCCCGGCCTCTCAGACCCCCCCTTCCTGTCCGTCCGCCCACCTGCGTGCCTGCCGGTCGGGAATCGAGCGGCCGGGCGAACGGTTCCCCCTGCTGCAGGACTCTTACGCCATGGCCTCTGCTGCTGTCACCCCTTCGGCTGCCCCCCCCCACACCCTGCCTCCCTCCTCCTCCTCCTCCTGCTCCTCCTCTGTGGGAGGGGGAGGGGGCGGGAGACGGGAGGAGCTGGGTGCCGCCTCGAGGAGGTTCCCCGGCCAGCAGGAAAACAGGGAGGAAGAAGAGGAGGAGGAGGAAGAGGAAGAAGAGGAGGAGGAAGAAGTGGTGGAGATGGGGGAGCTGGGGGAAGGGGAGTGGAAGGATGGAGGGGGAGCCATGGAGGCAGACGGCTGCATCCTGCCCGCTTATCCCCACGTCCCTGGCGGCGGCAGCAACGGCAGCCGTGGCAATAGCGAGGCCCTGGCTAAGGGGAACGGACAGCCGGTGGGCGGCCCAGCGGCGGGACACCCCAAGAGCAAGCTGAAGAAGCGCTTCTCGCTGCGCAACGTGGGGCGGACGGTGCGGGGCAGCGTGAGGGGCATCCTGCACTGGCGCAGCTCCTCCAGTGACTCCTCAGCCCCCGCCTCCAGCCCCGGCGCGGCCCCTGCCCCCTCCCTCACCCCCAGCTACAGCTACACCATGGGCGTCCCCTCCCACGACAGCCGCCGCAGCCCTCAGCCCCCGCCGTCCTCCTCCTCCTCCTCCCAGGCCGCCCTGCCCCTGTCCCTCTCCCTGCCTCTCTCCCTGCCCCACTCCTCCTCCTCCTCCCTGCCTCCTTCCTCCTCCTCCAGTGCCGCCTCCCTCTCCCAGGCCTCCGAAGCGAGGGACCGGCGCCGGAGCAGCGGGGAAGGGCAGAAGGAGAAGTGGAGCCACCGGCTGGAGAAGCTGCGGCTCACTCGCTCCCCCCCTCCGCCGCCTCCGTCCTCCTCCTCTGCTTCTACGGCCCCCGGGCGCAAGAGGGGCGAGCGCCTGCTGAGGGAGGGGGCAGTGATCGTCAGCTGCTCTGCCTCCGAGGACACGCACGGCCCCCCCCACACCCCCAGCTCAGCCCCCGCCCCGGCTTTCCCCGGGTTCTCTGCCTCCTTCGCTCACCACCTGCCTGGTGAACAGCCCCCTCCACAGCAACACGGTCCGGGCGCCGGGCAGCCTCCTGCCACCGGGGGCAGCGGCGGTGGGGGAGGTGCCACGGTGGGCTGGCGGGGCGGGCGCTGGCAGAAGTGTCGCCTGGCCCTGCGTGAGAGAGAGGGAGAGGAGTATCTGCTGGAGTTCTACATCCCGCCTAAGGTGAGTGTAAGAGGGAGAGAGAGGGATGGCAGATTAAGAAGGAGGGGGGGAAGAGGTTGGAGTGAGGGAGATGGAGAGGAGAAGAGATGGAGGGTGGGGGAGGGGAAGTCAGTGTGTCTGTACTATATTAATCCCTCTCTCTGCCTCTCTCTTTCCAGTCCTCCAAGCCCCGGCTGGCTATCCCATGCTCCTCTATCCAGGAGGCCCGGTGCACCACAGCACTGGAAGTCCCGGACAAGGAGAACACCTTCCTGCTGCAGGTGAGGCCTCCTGCCACAGCGCCCCCCAGGCGGCCACGGGAACTGCGGCCCTGATACTGACGCACTGTTAGGTTACAGCTATAGAGATTTTCTCCCTCCCTCCTTCTCCCCCTCTCTCAGTGCAGTGTCAGTGTCTGGTCAGTCAGTCTGTGTGTATTAACACCTCTCTCTTTCTCGCTCTCTCAGGTTGATGGGGCAATGCAGTACATAGTGGAGACGAGTGACTCTGGGCAGATGAGATCCTGGCTCTCTGACATCAGCAACTGCATCACTCTGAGGTGAGAGAGAGAGCAAGGGAGAGTGCAGAGAGAGAGAGAGAGAGAGAGAATCACAGCCGTGTGGACACGAGTACACTCATCACTGGTTCTCTCTACCCTCTCCACCTCTCTCCTGTCTCTCCCCCTTTCCCTCTATATGTTCTTCATCCCTTGCTCTTAGTGAGCCCGATGACCCAGGTGACCTGTCTTGTGGGGGTCACTCAGAGGTCACTCTCTCGGGCAGCCTGACCCCCGTCTCCTCCGACTTCAACGACCGTCTGTCTCAAGGTCAGTTCAGGGTCAAAGGTCACAGTCTCTCGGTGACTGTTAGTGTCAAGCTTTGTGGTCTGTGGTGTACTGTGTTGATATTCAGTGTGTTGTGTTGTGTATCGCAGTGTGTTATGGGGGTCTTGGAGGCTCCTCATCCCTGACGGAGCTCCGCCCCCCTGAACTGCCCCCCCGTGCCCCAGTGGACGAATCGGATGGCAGGCTGCTAGGAGGGGGCGGGACCGGCCTGGGAACGCCCTTTGCCGAGACTCCCGATGGTACAGGTACACATGGGACAGCGGAATGCGCACACTGCAGCACTCTGCACTACACTTCACAGCATTCACACTGCGTACTACACACTGTGCCCTAAACTCTACGTTGTATACATGCACTGTAATACATTCTATACAAACAGCGTAATACATTGTTTACATACTCTGTACACTGTATACAGACAATGCAATACACTGTAACACACAGTATAATACTCACTGCACACTGTAGTGCACATACTGTAACACACTCACACTATAATACTTACTGCACACTAGTACACATACTGTAACACACTGTATAATACTCACTGCACACTAGTACACATACTGTGACACACTGTATAATACTCACTGCACACTGTAGTACACATACTGTGACACTGTATAATACTCACTGCACACTGTAGTGCACATACTGTAACACACTCACACTATAATACTTACTGCACACTAGTACACATACTGTAACACACTGTATAATACTCACTGCACACTAGTACACATACTGACACACTGTATAATACTCACTGCACACTAGTACACATACTGTGACACTGTATAATACTCACTGCACACTGTAGTGCACATACTGTAACACACTCACACTATAATACTTACTGCACACTAGTACACATACTGTAACACACTGTATAATACTCACTGCACACTAGTACACATACTGACACACTGTATAATACTCACTGCACACTAGTACACATACTGTGACACACTGTATAATACTCACTGCACACTGTAGTACACATACTGTGACACTGTATAATACTCACTGCACACTGTAGTGCACATACTGTAACACACTTACACTATAATACTTACTGCTCACTAGTACACATACTGTGACACACTGTATAATACTCACTGCACACTAGTACACATACTGACACACTGTATAATACTCACTGCACACTAGTACACATACTGTGACACACTCACACTATAATACTCACTGCACACTGTAGTAGACATACTGTGACACTGTATAATACTCACTGCACACTGTAGTACACATACTGTAACACTCACACTGTATAATACTCATTGCACACTGTAGTAGACACTGTGACACACTCACTATAATACTCACTGCACACTGTAGTGCACATATTGTAACACACTGTATAATACTCACTGCACACTAGTACACATACTGACACACTGTATAATACTCACTGCACACTAGTACACATACTGTAACACACTGTATAATACTCACTGCACACTGTAGTACACATACTGTAACACACTGTATAATACTCACTGCACACTGTAGTACACATACTGGACACAGTGTCACACTGCCCTGTAAACACACACATACACACACTGTGCTGTACTGTACTCTGAAAGGCCACTGTGCCCGCAGGCTCCTTTGTGTTCGGCGAGGTGGCGGTGCTGGAGCACCCGCTGTGGGAGTGCCCCTGGTTCCACGGCACCCTGTCTCGGCTCAAGGCGGCGCAGCTGGTGCTGGCGGGGGGGCCGGGCAGCCACGGCGTGTTCCTGGTGCGGCAGAGTGAGACACGCCGGGGGGAGTACGTCCTGACGTTCAACTTCCAGGGCAAGGCCAAGGTGAGAGGGAGGGCGGCCGAGCAGGAGGAAGGAGGGATGGGTTGGGTGTGAATGGAGGGGGGAGCATGCTATCGGCTTGAAGGACTGTCGTGAGTTAAATTCCCTCTTTCTCTACCCACTCATCCCTCCCTCCATCCCTCTCAGCACCTGCGCCTATCTCTCAACGAGGACGGGCAGTGCCGAGTGCAGCACCTGTGGTTCCAGTCCATCTTCGACATGCTGGAGCACTTCCGGGTGCACCCCATCCCGCTGGAGTCGGGCGGGGCCAGCGACGTCACCCTCGTCAGCTTCGTCGTGTCCAATCACAGGCAGCCAGGTGAGGGTGGGGGGCCTGGGGGCGGCCGGGGTGGTCTTAGGCATGGGCTCAAGTGTGTAGACATTGACTGACTGACACTTCGAGACAATAACACTGCAATGAGAGAGAGAGGGAAGGGTGGTGGGGTAATACAGTATAGGTGCAATGACTGACTGACTGGACACTGCAGTGCAGAGGGAGAGGGAAGAAAGGGAGGAAAAAAGAGAGAGAGACACCACTAGTCTCACCACACAGTATTTCATGACGGTCTGCCTGTGTGTCTGTCCGTGTGTTTGCCATTGTCTAATGTGGTGACTGTGGCTTCAGTTCACGTCGATGCCATTCTGTGTGGGTTCCCATGTATAACATGGCCACCGCTTTCCTTCAGTTTGTGTTGCATTGTCATTGCCACAACCCACTCTGTGTATGTGTCTCCTGTATTGACCTGGCCACTGTAGGGTTGCAGGTGTACACAATCCCCCTAACCAATATGGGTTCCAAAGCTCTTTGGTTGGTGTTGAATTCACTGAATCAAGGATCTTTGCCTTTGCATCAATCCAACATGGCGACTTCCTCTTCACAGGGCATCAATTCCATAGTCTCTGAAACCAGAAATAAATGTTTTTCCTGCTGTTTCTATTAACATAATTTCTGCCACAAAACACACAGCCGCCATACTGGTTTATCTTCTCGTCTTGCCTGATGTTTCTCTCTGGCTCTGCTCTGAACATGGCAGGCTTCATTACCCATTAACCCCAGTGCATACAGCTTCCGTCCCACAGTTTCCAATGTTTTCCTACATGACCCCTGTAGGAAGGTGTAGCTTCACTGCCCCTTAGAATGCCACTCAAGCCATCTCCCATCGTGGCCACCATCTTGACTCTACCTCTACATATTACTGTCTTACTATAGAATTGGCATCACCTCGTTCATGTGGCCATTTTTCCCCTACCTTCCCATCCTCTCTCACGGTCAGCCCCCAGTAAACATGGCTGCCAGGTGGCTCTGGCTTCCCCTTCCCTCCCCCATGCATTTCCGGGCTCTGATTGGCTGTCTTGTTGTTGTTTGTCGTTGGGTCATCTCCGCAGGCCGGGACAGGTCAGGCAGCCGGCCCGCAGTGTGTGATGTCATCACCCCGCGCCACCCCGACTCTCCATCAACCCCCATCTCTGACTGTGTGTAAGTGAGACGAACAACAGAGAGAGAGAGAGAGAGAGAGAGAGAGAGAGAGAGCGCGAGACAGGGAGGGAGGGGGATGGAGAGAGGGGAGAGGAGGAACAAGGGAGAAAGTGTGTGTGAATTGCCCATGGTCTATAGCATTGATGGGAGGGAGAGAGAGAGAGACTCTGAGGGACACTGTGGGAAGTGCTGGAAAATCTATGGCACTGTGAGGGATGGATAGAGAGCGAGAGACTGAGAGAAGGAGTGCACCCCCGAGTGTATTTCAAATAGAGAAATGGTCATCACAGACTAGTGTCACATTATCCACAGAGTGCTATTCACCCTAAAGCACATTTCATATTCATTACCCATTGATCATCGGGTGTGTGTGTGTTAGAGTGATTAGTCATTGACCATAGAGTCTGTTCATTAGCTAGAGTAACCACTGACCATAGAGAGTAAGTATCCTGGCAACTTTCTCTCCTTCCCTTCATTATTTCTGTCTCAACTGCTCCTTCCCTCTCTCCTCCCTCCACCTTCACCCTTTCCTTCCCCTCCTCCTCCTCCTTTCTCACCACCCTTCACACATCTCCCTTTATCTCTCTACTTAACTCTCTCCTCTTCCGACCTCTGACTGTCTTCCTCCCCTCCCTCTCTTCCCATCCCTTCTCCTCTCTTCAATTGTAATAATTCCCTTCCTCTCTCCTTCTCCCTCTATCCCTCTCTCTCTCCCGCAGACTTGACCAGTCGACCCCGTAGCCCAGCGCCCCCCCCCCTGCCACCTGGCCGCCCGCCCCCCCCCAGCCCCCCCCAGGAACGAGGGAGTGAGCCAGAGGGGGGAGGAGGAGGAGGAGCAGGAGCAGCAGCAGGAGGAGGAGGAGGAGGGGGAGGAGGGGTAGAGGAGTGTGAGGAGAGAGAGCGAGAGAGGGAGAGAGAGCTGCCCCTCCTTCAGCTGGAAACGGTGGAGAGTGAGGAGAGAGAGAGGGAGGGAGGGAGAGCCAGAGCCATTGACAACCAGTATTCCTTCTTCTGAGAGAGAGAGAGCGAGAGAGAGGGCGAGGGAGAGGGAGAGTTTGAGGGTTAATGATGCCTAAGAGAGATGGAGGGAGGGAGGAGAACAGACTTACACTACAGAGGGAGGGAGGGAGGGACGGACGAATAACACTAACTCACAAGCTTTACCCTTATCTTCAGGGAGAGAGAGAGATGGAGAGAGGGAGAGATGAACTCCTGTCTCACAAGCTGAGAGAGACCGACAGAGTAACACTATTGACACTATGTCACCAAAGAGAGGGGTGGGGGGTTAATACGGTACAGACACACTGACTGACTGGACGCTGCTGGACACTGACACTAAGAGGGGGGGAAGTTGAAGGAAGATTTATATCTCTCTCTCTGAGTTAGTTCGCATATAGAGGGAGGGAAGGAGGGAAAGAGAGGTAGAGGAACGAAGGGGTATGGAGGGGTAACCCCAGAGATGGATGGAGTGACCTTTGAAACTAATATAAATAATAATAATGTACCAATAATAATAATACGATTACAAATGTTCTTGATATTAATAATGCTATAGTGACAATGCCATTCTTCTGAAAATGCCTTTAATGTCTCTTTCACTTTCTCCTGATCTGTTTTTACCTCTCTATCTCTCTCTCTCTCTGACTTTTCTTGCAAGCTGATTTTTTGCCTTTTCTTCAGATGAATATGCCTTTCTATTCCTCCCTCCTATCTCTGTCTCTCTCTATCTCTCTCTGTCTGTTGTGTTGGGACTCAAACCAATGTATTGCTGAGCAGACCGTGTTGCCTGTCCAGTTTGTATGAATAGAGTTTCAGGTACTTCATTGACTGATAATATAATAATATAATTATAATAATATACTGCCCTGTCTGCGTCTCTTCTTCACTAACTTTGTGCGGTGTGAAACTGAATCACTGACCAGCTGATACAGGCGTGGGTTCAATCGCAGCTGGGGGACACTGCAGTTGTATCCTTGAGCAAGGTACCTATAGTAAAAACCCAGCTGTAAAACTGGGTAATTATATATATCAATAAAATGCACATACAATACAGTACAAAACCATGCAGTACATTACGTTCGCTGCCCGGCCTTTCAATAACCACTTCCTCAGGGTGAGCTGGAACCTAATTGGACAGGCATAGGGCTGGGCACACCCGAGAAGCCATGCCATTCCAGGGCGTCATACAACCTCGCACTCCCTCACAACTAGAGTACCCGCTCAGCCTAAGCAGCCTGTGTTTGGGATGTGGGAGGAAGACAGAGCCCCTTGGAGGAAACCCAACGCAGGCACGGGGAAAACCGTTCACTGGCTGACACCCAAGGCCGGAAATCGAACCCAGGTCCTGGAAGCTGTGTCGCATGAAGTGTTGCTATAAAGTACAATCCACTAGTGAAGAGGGAAGCTTCTGTGTTTCATACTGAGGTGTGTGTGTGTGTTGCGGGGGTTGTTAAGCACACTATACTTAGTCACTTTCTGAATGTTGAACTGCATTGTGTCTTACGGTGGTGTAACTGAATATTGTTTAGTCTGTTTGTTAATGCACTCTGTACTGTGCAACTGTTATATTAATACAGCACTGGACTTTGTATGAATGGGAATCGCTGCATAACAGACGTCAAGCCTATAATAATTATATACGTATACGGAGGGGCCGGACGTTTGACGTGGAAAGCAAATGCGTCCATTTATTATTCTTTTATTTATATATATATATATATATATATATATATATATATATATATATATATATATATATATATATATACAGCTCTGGGAAAAAATTAAGAGACCACTGCATTTTGTTCTTAAATCAGCATCTCTACATGTATGGCAGCCATTCGATTCCATTCATATTTGTATTTGGAATTTGCCAGTAGTTTATAGAATAAAACAATGTTCATTTTACACAAACATACCTATACATAGTAAAACCAGAGAAACGGGTCATTTTGCAGTGGTCACTTTTTTTTTCCAGAGCTGTATGTATATATATATATATATATATATAAATAAAAGAATAATAAATGGACGCATTTGCTTTCCACGTCAAACGCCCGGCCCCTCCGCCAGCAGGGCGAGCTCTCGCGAGGTGCCCGCCGGCCACCCGCACGCACGCGCGCGCCCCTCCCTCCCCTGCGTTCTGTCTGCGAGTCGCGCGCGGACCGGAGAGAAAATCTCGAGACGTGTTGGCGGCGAATCTTCCGTCCGTGAAGAACCGACAGCAGCTACTGTCAGCGACCAGCGCAGCCACCGACAGGCCGCTTTTATCAGCACCCGGCAAACACGGACGAACACCCGGGAGAGGCAGCGAGCGAGCGAGCGAGAGAGAGAGCGAGAGGAAGGAGCAGACGCTCATAATAACGGCAGCACCGTGTTTAGCAAACCGTAGAGCTGAGCGGCGGTGTGTCGGGCTTTTATCGTGGTGGGGACTGAGAGGGCTCGTGTTTCGGGAGCAGTGAGGTGTGTTTTTTATCGATATCTTGCCGTTTTATCTCCCCGCCTGTATCGTTTATTTTACGCGGTGTTTTTAATTGAATCGCCCGGATTCGGAGTGGACTGAGTGGACCGTTTCCACCGTGCGAGGAGGATATTTCTGCCCATGTTGAAACCGCAGCAGACAGGAGCAGGCGGCCGCAAAGCCGCGAATGGGACCGCCTCGGCCGCGGGCTTGCCCTCGTCGTCTTCCTCCGGGAGCAGCACCAACAGAGTGGCCGCTGGAAGGTGAGTGGGGGGCCGGCGGGGGAGTGGGCAGGAAAGTCCGGGGACTCGTCTTCCAGCGAGGCCTACCGGTCAAAGCCGGGGGTATAAGTGGGCGTGGCGTCACGGAAGATGTGGAGGGCGGGCTCTGGGGCGGGAGGGTGGCCAATGGGAGCTCGTTTTGGGGGGTGATTGACAGGGGAGGCTGAGCTAATCCGTAGTAAAGAGTCGGGATTGGCGTGGGTTTCAGCCAATCAGTGGGGCTTGTGATGGTGGCGACTGCGAGATTGACTGATTCATCGTGCGTCCAATGAGAGGCGACTGAAGTCTCGGATTGTCCAGTCAGCGTCTCCGCTGGGCGGGGCGTGTTTGTTGTTTTCCTCCGTTGTTTAGATCTGTGAAATGGTGTTTTGTTCCAGCGAAACCGAGAGTCAATATCTCCCGATGCTGACGTAATAACTACATGACTGCCAATTAAGCCGCTGTAAAGTCCTACAAGCCCACATACACAACACCGCGTCAAACGTGGAGTTGTGCACTCGACGCCTTTATTGAAACGTGTCATTAGTGAATTATGATCGGCACAAGAAGTCGGTGTTGTCATTGTATTTGTCTGATGTCTTTGTCCAAAACCACTCGCGTCGAGGAGCTGGGAGCAGCTGCAGATACACATGCACACAAAACACAGGCTTCAGAATTAGTCTACCTTGTTGTAACACATGCAATCAAAACATGGTTCAGAGTTGCACAGTGTAAATTGTTGTAACACCAGAGTTTCAGTATACATTGTTGTAGCACATATAATCAAAACATGGTTCATTGTAACACACATGGAATCAAAACGTGGTTCAGAGTTGAACACTGTAAATTGTAACACATGCACACAACACAGGGCTCAGAGGTACATAGTGTACAGTGAAACACACAGTACAGGGGTTAGAGAGTTGCACAGAGTAGGTTGCTTTAACAACACAACATCCCAAGAGCTAGACACAGAAACCACCCCACAGTATCAGATATAGGAATCGAAGCCAGCTCCTAAACCCCCTTACACATGTTCTGACCCCAGTATTAACACAGCAGCTGTGTTGCACAATGTTGTGCTATACTGTTTTGTCTTGTGTGCTCTCATCCTGTGCCATAGGCAGGGGGAGCAGTACAGAGCTGTACTGTACTAGACTGTGCTGTACTGTGGAGAGGAGTAAATGAGTGAACGATGACTCCCATCAGCACCTCTCCATTGGATGTCTGCTGGAGTCTGTGTGCGCGCCTCTGTGTTTTTGTGTGTACTGTAGCTTTCCAGGTCTGTACTGTACTGTATCTTTCCAGGGTGGAGTTAGGTTGCCAGTCGCTGTCCCAGCTCTGCCACCACCATGCGCTATCAGAATGCGTGTCATTAAAATGTGACGTTTTCACCTGGTACTGGTGTGTCTATTCCCTGTTTTTTTGCTGTGATTCTCATGGGAGTCGGTGCTGTTCAAAGTACGGCAGAAGTCCATACTCTGAACAGTACGACAAGCCCAGCAAGATAAGAAAAGCCAGGACTGGTCTGTGTGACAGTGTTATAATGCAGCCTGACCCATTTCAGCTGGTCACTGAACACAACGTTCTGCAGCATGTTTAGTCCTGCGTGGAATGGGTTTAAGGATACAAATCTGATCTCTCTCCCTTTCTCTCCCTTGTTTTTCTCAGGAGTCGAAACTCGGTGAAGCCGCCGTCCCAGTCTTCACCAGTAAGTATCTGCAGCTACCCGGGTTCAGATCTGTGAACTTGTACAATTGCATCTCTCTCCGTCTCTGTGCAGTGTCGGTGTCCAGTCAGTTAGTGTGTCTATGCTGTATTAACTCTCTCTCTCTCTCTCTCTCGCAGGTGTTTGAGGGTGTCTATAACAATGCACGAATGCTGCACTTTCTCACAGCTGTAGTGGTGAGTAACACTGTCGGCACTGGCCATCCTTCCAGGTCCCTCGGGCTGCATCGCCCTGTTCGGTGACATGGAAGCCCTCCTGCCTCCGCACTGATCCAATAGCTGCTGTAGTCCAGAATCGGAGAGCTGGGCTGTAATTATAAAATCCAAGACGGTTCAGTCTACGGTGTTTCCGTCAATGGCAGTCAGTGTAATTTCAGACAGTAGCTAATCCGGATCACTGTTCTGTTAGTTCAGTCTGTTAAAGCTTTTTAAATGTTAGCAATGATTAATCAAAACCACACTTTCTTATCTGTTACTCCTCCTCTCCTCATATTTTTTTATTCCTACACTCTTTCTCTCTCTCTCCTCTTCAGGGCTCTACCTGTGATATCCGAGTGAAGAACGGCAGCGTCTATGAGGGCATCTTCAAAACGCTCAGCTCACGGGTAACTCTCCCTCCCATCTCTCTCCGTCTCCCTCGGTGCGGTGTCAGTGTGTGCGCGCTGTTTTAATCTCTCGCTCTCTCAGTGCACAGTGTGTGTTGTACTAACCCCTCTCCCTCCCCGTCTCAGTGTGAGCTGGCGGTAGACGCAGTCCACAAGCAGTGTGCGGAGGGCGGTGCAGCCCCACGGAGGGAGGAGATCGTGGACACCATGATCTTCAGCCCCACGGACCTGGTCACCATGACCTGCAGAGATGTGGATCTCAACTACGCCACACGAGGTACTGAGAGGCAGAGAGCGGGTGTTGTGTGTGTTAGTGTATGGGGTACTGGGTGGACAGTGAGTATGAAGGGTATTGAGTGTATGGGGTATTGGGTGTACAGGGTGTGTTGACTGTGCTGTTGTGTTGCAGACACGTTCACAGACTCTGCGATCAGTGCGGTGCGGGTGAACGGGGAGCACAGGGAGAAGGTGCTGCAGCGCTGGGAGGGAGGAGAAGGCAATGGGGAGAACTTCGACCTGGACAACGATGCTGTGAGTAGACGCACATGTTTTACATTACGTTTTAAAATAATCACAGATCAACATAACTTTACCTAACTTGTATTGATTGTAGGATACAGATATCACATGTATAGTAACAATTGCATTAGACAGTAAAGGAACTGCCAGCATTGACGGTAGTACAGATAAGCTTGTTTACTTGAACCTACTGGGAGAACTTGTGAGCACAGCGCAGAGTCAGAGAGGATAGGAAGGTCTTCATCATTAATATGTGACTCCAATTATGCATGAAGTTGAATACTGTTTATACTATTGGATTTGATATTATTTCCTCTCCTAGGTGCAGCCCTTTTGGGTGGTACTTTAATCATGAGGAACCAGTTCATTGTTGTATAGAACACTGGAATGCCATGACCTAGTTAGTGATTTCTATAGACACTCCTGCTCCATTGTCCTTATCTCTTAGACCAGTTCACACCTGAAGTCCAGGAGCAGGGTTAGATTGGCCTTGTTTGCATTTCACTGTATGGAGTTGCGACTGAATACAGTGATCATGCTGATCACTCAAAAGTAGAGCCGATCTCCTTAGAACAGTGATCATTCATATCCTCTCTGCTCGTACCTGAACATTTCCAGCTTAAATGAACAAGGTTAACTTATTTCCATATAACTGTTTGACATAATACCTTAAATGAGAAGAAAATGTAACTTTTCCTTACACACACACTACTGCGCACACTATTACAGAAACAGACACACTGCAGATGCACAAACTTCACTACAGATGCAAAGACTATGCACACACTGTGACACATTAAAGTACACTTCATCTTTATATACACACACACACAGACACACACAAATACAGCTGTTCACTGTATTAACCTCTCTCTCTCTCTCTCTCTCTCTCTCTCTCTCTCTTTCTCTCTCAGTCCAATGGCTGGGATGCCAATGAGATGTTCCGCTTCAATGAGGAGAACTATGGCATCAAGTCCACCTACGACTCCAGTCTGTCCATGTACACGTGAGTGTCTCTGCCTGCTGTCCTCCCTCTGCCATATCCAGTCAGGCAGTCTGTACTGTACGGGTTTATTGGGATTAATGGATGAGGGAGGGGAAAGTGAGGACGTGCAGAATAGCTATATGTAGTTCTGTTATTAGTCAATAAAGGTGGGTAAATGTGAAGTCTGTAATTCTCTTTCTCTCTCTGCCCCTCTCCCAGTGTCGCTCTGGAGCGCTGCAGTTCCGAGGGCTTCAGACAGAGGGAGGCCCGCGCGGCCCGGCTGGCCAGCGAGATCGAGTCCAGCCCGCAGTACCGGCACCGGCTGGCCCTGGAGAACGACGAGGGCCGCAGTGAGGAGGACCGCTACAGCGCCGTGAGCCGGGAGAGGGAGCGAGAGAGGGAGCGGGAGAGAGAGAGGGGCAGGGAGAGCCCTAGCCTCGCACACGGTGGCCGGTGAGTGTGCGCGCCAGTGAGGGGGTGTCGGGTCTGTCATTCCTTCCCTCTGTTGTCTCTCTCTGTGAAGTTACTGTACTGAAATCAACTGTATTAACATCAGTCTCTCTCTCTCTCTCTCTCAGGGAGGGTAAATATATACCTCTGCCCCAGCGAGCGCGGGACCTGGCCGTGTCGGGTGTGGGGAGCAGTGGGGGCAGGACGGGGGGAGGAGGAGGAGGGGGGGGGGGTGGAGGAGTAGGAGGAGGAGGTGTTGGTGTAGGGGGGGGTCCAGGAGCCCCTCTCCCCGCCAGGATGGGGGGGTCTGGCAGCCCCCGCAATGCCTCCCCCCGCTCCGGCCCCCCCAGCTCTCCCTCCCCCTCCCCCACCGCCGCCGCCGCCCCTCCCCCGGACAGGAGCAGCCCACTGGCCTCCAGGGGGGGCTACGTTCAGCACGGCCCCCCAGCCGGAACCGCCCCCTACCCCCCACCCAGCTTCGGAGTGGCCCACAGCCCTCGACCTGGAGACCCGCCCCCGGCCACAGCCGCCCCCCCGCCCTCCTCCTCCACCTCCTCCTCTGCCATCTCCTCTTCCTCCTCCTCTTCCTCCTGCTCCTCCTCTCCCTCTGTCCCCCCAGCAGTGTCCAGCTCGGCAGCGCCCCCCCCCACCGGCTCTGCCAGCTCTCACCCCCACCCCAACGCCAACTCACACCCCCATCCCCACCCCCACTCTCACCCACACCCCCACTCTCACCCCCATCCCCACTCAGACGGCCCCCGGACTCTCAATGGAGGTGAGTCAGATGGCAGGGACTTGCAGGTTACGGCATTATACTGTACTGTAGTTTACTGTACTCTTGCATTATACTGTACTGTAGTATCGTGCAGTTTACTATACTGATACTGTGCTCCCTTTGGTCTATCCTGTACTGTTGAGTACTGTGCTGTAAAGTTGTCTCACAGATGTCTGTGTGCATCTCTCAGTGTCGTCCAGAACGTCCCCCAAGTCCCAGAGACCCATCCAGCACAGGAGCATCCGGCCTTCCCCCACGCACAGCAGCCCGGCAGGTACATCACTGACTCACTGGCCCTCTGACACTCTTCTTACACTGAGACATGGACACTGACAAACTGGAGCTCGGACACTGACGCGTTGACACTCACAGCAGCCCTGTGGCTACAGCACTTCAGTCACTAACCCACCGACAGGCCCTATAGCACTGATAGTCACTGGCACCCTGACTCTGTGACTGGCACACCCCCCCCACCTCTCCCTGTAGTCAGTCACTGTGTCTGTACTGTATTAACCCAAACACCCCTCTCCCCCATTTTGTTTCGGATCTCAGTCTCTCGCTCCCCAAAATCTGGAGGCTCCTCCCAGGAATCACCTCTGACCCCACCCTATCTGGACTCTACCCCTGTACCTGGAACACAGAAATCTGGCCCTGCGCCCCTCTTCACTGTGGATGGTAAGAAATCCTCTCTCTCTCTCTCTCTGTGCAGTGTCTAGTCAGTGTCTATACCGTACTTACGCTTCTCTCTCTCTCTCTCTCAGTCAATGAGATCCTTAGCGCCACAGCGAAAGACAGGACTGTGGAGACTCCAGTCAGCACCCAGGAGACCAAGAACCTCTCTAAAGGTCTGTACTGCGTTTTACTGTAGTGCACTGCGTCTGTATGGTCTGTGTTGTGCCGTGTGTGTGTCAGTGTCTCAGAGTATTTCTCAACAGATTAATTGGGTTTAATTAATTTGCAGTGAAGTAATTATGCCCTCCCTGTCTCTGTTCCCTTAGTTAAGCAGTGCTACGATGAGCTACGGAAGTTTGGCCAGGAATTCAGGGTAAGAGTTTGACTCGGAGAGAGCCAGCCCAGATCCCCTAGAATTTAATTTGGTTCTGTTCTAAGGAGCCATTAAGATATGACAAGTGTTACCAAACGAAATGTCTCCCTCTCTCCCTCCACAGCTACAACCCACCGGTGTAAGCAGTGTATCAGCGGACAGTGACCCTGCTGCCCCGCCCGATGCCTCCCCGGCCCCCCTGCTCCCCCCGGCGGCGGACCCCACCCCCGCTGAGGCCAGGCAGGATCCCGCTGAGCTCCGCGAGAGAGTCCCCCCGAAGGACAGGGAGGCGGTCATCGGCGCCCCCTCCCAGAACCCCCAGAATCCTCCGCCAGCCGACAGGCAGTCTCCAGGGACGCCCCACGCCCTCAGGACCCCCAGTGACATCGACGGCGCGGAGAGGCCCGAGGGAGTGACGGAGTGAGTGTCGGGGAGGGGAGGGAAGGATATGGAAACGGAGGAAGGAGTAGAGAGGACCGGGTGGGGTACAGAGCATACAGCAGGGGTCTACAGGCTGGGAAAATGAGCACAGGGAGGTTCGGGGGGAATGTGAGATTAAGAGAATGAAAGAGAAGGGTGGAGGGAAGTGAATATGCTCTCTGTGCCTCAGTGTGGACTGACTGTGTCCGTGTGTCCATCTCTCAGTCAGGTGAAGAAGTCGACGCTGAACCCCAACGCCAAAGAGTTCAACCCCAACAAACCCCCCCTCACACTGGTGAGTCTCCCGCACTGACACACTGTACTGTGTAACACTGCACTACATTTTCACTGTATAACACGCTGCACCGACACACTCTCGACGCTCTCCCTCTTCTCTCTCCTTAGGTGAAGCCCACCTCAGCCCCTACGCCCCCCCGGCCTGCCCCCCCCAGCCCCTCGGTCACTGTGCTGCCCCCCCCCAACCAGGGGGCACTCTACAACCCCTCCTACCTCTCCTACGTCTCGCAGATCCAGATCCCGGGCCACTCGGTACAGGTGAGTGTGTCCGTCTCGTGTCGGGTTGTGTAGTTCGGTCTGTCAGTGTAAGGTAAACCCATGTATATAGCTCACAATTTCACCTACTTTTCTTTCCCCATTTCCTCCCTCCCTCCCACTCCCCCCCCCCCCCCCCCTCTCTTTCTTTCAGGCTCCTCAGATGTACCAGTACACCATGTCTACAGTCAGCCAGGGGAAATACCCCAGGGCGAAAGGTAATGACCCTCCCTCCTTCTCCTTCTGCTTTTATTCATTTAAGTCTTTCTGCAGGTAGCACTAGTGCTGTGTTATTAACTCTCCGTTTCTCTCAGGCTCAGTGGTGGGCCCCCGCTCGGACCACAACAACTCGGCCCCGCCCATGCTGCAGGCAGCGTCTGCGGCTGGGCCCCCCCTGGTAGCATCTCCCTATGCCCAGTCCTACCTGCAGTACAGCCCCCAGCAGTACAGCCCACAGCAGGCCGTCATACAGGCCATGGCTCACTACCCTGGACAGGTAAGTGTGCGTGCTCTGTGCAGTGGCGGTGTCTGAACCCTCAAAGCACTGAGCTCACACTGCCGCTCTACGTGTCAGGACTACATAAATATGACGATCCTATGAAACCTGTATATCACAAGAAACATAAGACACTGAAGTTTTTCATTCTTTCTAGAATTCGTTTATTTTTGGAATGAATACAGAAATGTGCATTAGCAAAGAAACGAAACCTAAGTTATAGAGACGCCATTTTCGTTTTCAAAACAATGTTTTCAAACACTGAAAAATCCGCAGAGTATTATTTTAATAATACAAAGAAACACAGTAGTTTACAAATAATTACTCGAGATATCAGTTTTGCAAGGAGCGCACCTGTCTAGAAGCTCGTCAGAATGACACGGCAAAATCACAAAAACAAAACTAAGTAAATACAAAAGCATCTTCCGATATACGTGTTGTGTTTATTACTTCCAGTAATCATAATACTAAATGTACATTGCTTACTTTGCATTGATTGTAAACGTGTGTGTTCGGCTCAGTGCAGATGTTTTCTCCTGTGTTGACAAATCGTCCAGTCGGGTTGCCGTGTTGAAATGCATCTCGGACTATTACTACTGTGTATTTCTTAATCGTAGCGGCTTTCTTTGGAGTCAGTTCTGTAATTTGGGTTGAAAAGGTGGTTCTGACCATTTAAGTTGACCAGCTGAAATAAACTAGAAACATCTTAATCTATTCTTTAACACCCTCGTATGTACATCCTTGTCATGAACTTCTGCCCCCCCCTTCCTCCTCTCCCAAATCGCTGAACTGTCTACAATACTAATCAGTGTGTCCAGTTAAAGTCTACAATACGAAGAATTTTTTTAATTTAGTTTTATTGGTCTTGGAAGCCGTAAAATGTTCAAAACCGCCAACGCTTGACTCCTTTAAAAGTGCTCTCATGTAGTGAGCACTTTCATACCGCCATTTTCCACAGAGATGTTTAAGACTAGTTTTTAACCAATTAAAAAATAACAAACCTCTCTCTGCTGTTGGTTAAGACAGTTCGTTGCTACGTAGAATTGTCCAAAAAAAACCTTTTAAGGCTAAAGTGTGAGCGGATGTTTGTGCTGGAAATCGGCCCTGTAGTCCTCTGAGGATTAACCCCCTCTCTCTCTCCCCTCCCCCTAGCCGATGTACTCTATGCTCCAGGGCAGTGCTCGGATGTTGGGGGCAGGTGGAGGACACCCCCAGACCCTCGGCCCCCAGTTCCCTGGACAGAGTGAAGGACCCCCGGGGCCACAGCAGGGCCTCTATGGTAAGAGGCTGGGATGCACACTTGATATATCTGCAGGTTGCACAGAGCGTTCCGGGACCGTTTCCCGTCTTATTTCTGCGGTTTGTTCCTGTGGCAGGCTGGAGCCATTTCTTGCATCTGGCTCCCACACCGGAGAAACTGTTCATGGCAACTTATTTAGTTTTCTCAGATTTTTTTTTTAGGCAGCTACTAATCCATTTTAATCTCCGTGGTCTGGGGCGCAGAGTCGCGTCTGATCCCGATGGCGAGGGTTTGACAGTTACCAGTGTCTGTCTGTGATGTGTGAACCCATACATAAATATTAAGATGGATAATAGAGTAGAAAGATCTTAAAATGATGACTATATGTCAAGTATAGAAGCACAAGGACGGCAGCTTGGCTTTCAGGACCACTGCTGTAGACTGAGGCCACTCACCTCTCCTCTCTCTCTCTCTCCCAGCACCACAGTCGTTCTCTCATCACTCGGGCTCTCTGCACCCTCCCCAGCCCTCCAGCACCCCCACAGCCAGCCAGCCGCCCCCCCAGCACGCTGCCCCCAGCCCGGGCCAGGTGAGTCTGTCATCTAGTGTGAGTACACCGCTAGCTATAGGACTGTGTGCGACTGAAGTGTGTGACTGATTTGACAGTGTGTGTGTCTTCTAGTCAGTCTGTTGCTGCAGTCATTTGAGCATTTTAATGATTTTCTTTTCTCCCTCACTCCCTTTTCCGGTCTTCCTCACCCTCCCTTTCCCCTATTCCTCTTCCATCTCTTTTTCTGTTTCTTTGTCTCTCTCTCTCTTCAGTCGGGTCAGTCAGGCCCTCAGCCCCAGCCTCTGTACCACTCGGCCACCCTGTCTGCCCCCACCCCTCCCAGCATGCCCCCCGGCCACAACACTTCCTCCCCCCAGGGTAGCTATGCCCTGCCCGGGTACAGCCTGCCGCTGTCCCACACCTACCCCTCGCTGGGGCAACTGGCCCAGGTAAGTACCCCAACCCTTCTGCCATACTTCTATGGATACTCCCCGTGCTGGAGCCCGAGTCCAAGAACTTTTATTCTTTTACTGATTATTGATTGTTCTTGAATGATTTAAAAAAATATTTTAGAAATTAATTTTAACATTTTAAACACGAGTATTAAAATTGTTTTAATTGCAATGTAAAATACATATTCTTAATAATTCTTAGTAATTCTACATTATGAAAATATAAATGCAACATGCAACCAAAGATTTGATTGAGTTACAGTTCACATAAGGAAGTCAGTCAATTGAAATGAAATCATTAGGCCTTAATCTCTGGGTTTTGAGGGAGTGTGTGATTATTAGGGAAATTAACTTTTTAAGCGAATGGGAATTTCATAGATCTTTCATTTCAGCTCATGAACATAATTTTCCAGTTAAAAGTGCAGAAACACAGAAACTGATATTGAATCTCTCCCTCTCCCCTTCTCTCTCCTTTTCTCCCACTCAGGCCCATGTCCAGAGCGCTCTGTCAGGGCCGCACCACTCTGGCTCCCATGGCCCCCCCCAGGTGATGCTGCTGCACGCCCCTCCCCAGCAGGGCCCCAACGCGGGCCCCTCCCACCCCTCCCACGGCCCCCCTGGCCCTCAGCAGAGCGCCCCCCAGCACTACGCCTACATCGGCCACCCCCAGGGTTTGTACACACTCACTATACTGTATAGACAGTCACTTTATTGTAATAGTTATATATTGTTATACTGTGTAGACGTGCTGTAATAAAGTGTAGAGGACGACGAACCCAGACATCTGCAGAATCTTCTTAAAAAAAAAAAAAAAAAAACCCCGTTTTTAAATCGCAGAATTTTTTAGATTTAGATCAGAAAAAAAAATGGTGTAATGAACAATTAAAGGGAATAAGCTGAGACTTATGGCTGCTAGCACTTTCTCAAATGAATATGCAACACTGATTGCCAGTTTGAATGACAATGCTAACATGAATATGAAAACATAGAATAAACTCTGATTTTAAAATGCATACAATTACATGAACAATCAATGCATAAACATACTTTACTTTTAGATGGCATTAGTATAAATGAACTAGTGAATGTTGGGTAGCTGTGTGTGCGTGCGTGTGCGCACTCGGGGCACGTTATCTACCTTAAGCCACAGTTTATGTATAGTAGTTGTCAAGGCTCTCAGGCATTTTAAAATGAGTTCAGGCTGGAGGAGCCAGCGCTGCAGGACGTCCGCTTTGTGTGCCGATTTGATTTGAGATGATCATCAAGTGTTGAATTACTTGTGTGGCCGGACTGTGTTACAGACAGTACAATAAAAATTGCTGTCGTCCTCATGAAGATCTGTGCACTCCCTGTTTAGCTGATATATTTCCAACTTTACAGTTTGATCTAACACTATTTGGTCTAAAAATATCAGTCTTTTAAACCTGCTTCAATGGGTGACTGATCGTGTTGGCAATTTAGTTTTGTCCATCCTATGACAGTAATTAAACAATACAAAAATACACAATGGGGATCATTGACAAAAGGTTATACAATGAAATGCAAAACGCCACTTTATGTAACGTTAGTGGTTAGATATGGTACCACCTTTTAGTTTTTTACATTTTTCCATCTATCATTCAAAAAGTGGCTTATGCATGAGGAAGAGAATTCTGTCTACGATCGTGGATTTGTGGACGGACTAATATCCCGTTAAAAGTACTGTGTGCAGTGTATATATGTGTTTATGTATTTATTTCTATAAACACAGACTAGACTTGAGGCAGTGACCTCTCTCTCTCTCTCTCTCTCTCTCTCTCTCTCTCTCTCCAGCTGTGCAGGTGCAGGCCCATGCCCAGCAGCTCTCCTTCCACCCGCCCGGGAACTGAGGAGCCATCAGCCGCCACCCGGAGGAGGCAAACGCACACAGACCAGACGAGCGGTCCTCTCCCATCCCCCACCTCCCCTCTCTCTCTCTCTCTCTCTCTCTCTCTCTCTCTCTCTCTCTCTAACTGAAACACACGTCCAGAGTCCCTGTGCTGACTGAGAGAATACTACCCCCCACCCGCTCACTCTCTTGCACGTGCTCTCCCCCCCTCCCTCCCTCTCTCTCTCTATCAGTCCGTGTGCTGAGAGAGAGGCTGTCTGACTGATACACAAACGGGTCACTGCCTCTTAGGTGTGCTCTGTATTTCCTGACCAGAGAAAGAGAGGGATGGATGGATAGTCTTAGAGATTGAGAGAGCAGCAGTCTGGATAGAGACCTGTCCCCTCTCTCTCCTTCCCTCTCTCTGTAAAATCCTTTCATCTTAATTGGGGGAGAGGGTATGGAGGGAGGAGTTTGTCTGTTCAACCCAGATGCTTTTAAATGGAGAGAAAGGAGGAAAACTGACTAACCATGTTTAATTGTGTCGAGAGAGAGAGAGGCTGAGGTGGGAACAGTATATTTTAACTTGTGGACAGAAGGAGAGGGAGGGTGGGATTGCCGTGCAGGGTGTGGGGGGGAGGAGCGAGAGGCTGATCCCTTGGGTTGGCCGTTTTTTTTTTTTTTTTTTTCCTCCCTCCCTCGCTCACTTTAGAGGAGGAATTAAACAGAATAAAAATGTGTTAAAAAAAGAAGAAAAAAGAAAAAAAAAGTACAAAAACAAAAAATGACCAAAAAAATAAAGTTTTAAACTTACCAAACTACAACCCAGACTGTGTGTCTTAGTGTGTGTGTGACTGAGATACAGTACAGATTTAAATATGTGACACCGTTCTTTTTGACACATTTTATTTAAATGGTAACAGTTCTACTTTTCTTACAACAAACTACAATATAACCTAATAATCCAGTCCTATAGATACACATGAAAATCTCAGAGTTGATCAACAGCACACGGGTTCTTCTCAGAGTGGGGGCGACTCGCTCCCATTGCAAGGGTTGTGTTTTCATTGCTGGCGTTTCTTAAAATACTGCTGTGGGTTTTTAAGGCCAAAGCTTTTTGTGCGGACTTTAAAGTGCACACCCCCCCCACGTCATAGTGGGAGAAACGCCAGAATCGGACGTGAAAGTGTTTAGGATGGCGGAAGAGATGCAGATATTCATACCTTCGACCACTCCGTTTTGTAGCTCAGTCTTTACAGCCGCTTGGGTCAGTCCAGTAACCACCTCTTTAACAGGTGGAAAAATCTCCATGTCACAATAATAATGAATTGATTGACTAAGGCTTTAAGTGTATTGTTTGCTAGTGAACTTCAACACTACTGTCTTGTGGGACCTGGGCTTTGCTATTAACTTAAATTATTGATTATTCAGTCAATTTCAAATGCAGTATTCTGTTACATTCAGCTGAGGCATAAACGGATAAAAAGGGCCAGGGGATAATGTCGTTATCTGTTTGCTCTACACTATATCATGTGTCAGAAAAACCTCGTCTGCTGAATTGATGTTGCTGCTTTATTAACATGCAGGCCCAGAAAATACAAAAGTCCAGTGTTACCAAAAAGGCAAATGAATATTTGTATTACTATTTTTCATATTAATTTACTGTTTGTGGTTATCTATATTTTTACAATTGTGATTTATCTTTAATAAATGTACTTCCAATAGATGAATACAATAGATGAATCTGTTCAAACAGCAGGAAATGGCTGATTACTAATTTGATAATTAAGTGCAAACTGGGACAATGTAAATGGCCATTTTAAAATCTGGATAGATTAAATTAAAAATATTTATAAATATACAGCGAGCACCAGCTGTTAAGTGAAATAGGAGGTGAAGTCCCCGGCAGCGAGAGCACGTGCAAAATATGCTCATATATGAAAAACAGCGTCAGTTCAATCTCAGTACTGGCGATATCTTCTGGGTGCCAGGAAATGTCCAACCATTTGCTAGCTGGTGTTTATGTTGTGTATTTTATTATTACACTGCTATTGACAGAACTGAATCGGTCTGTACTGGACTGGATCAGTCTGACTGAAGTGTTAATTGTAATTAACATTTTAAAAACATTTGTTGTCACAATTGACTCAATACTAAAAGGAAACTTGACGAACAAATCTAAACTTTCAAGACAAAACCAACAGGGTGTTGTATTGAAGCTGAAATGCACAAGAATGAAGACAGTGAGGGAACATTCTCAGGATATGTCAATAGTCAACAGTCACAGAGCACAGCTGTGGCTATGGTGTGGATACGTAAATACACACACATATACATCTATATACACACTGATCAGCCATAACATTATGACCACCTGCCTAATATTGTTTAGGTCCCCCTTTTGCCGCCAAAACAGCCCTGACCTGTCGAGGCATGGACTCCACTAGACCTCTGAAGGTGTGCTGTGGTATCTCCATGGTCCAGTACCGATGCTCACGTGCCCATTGTAGGCGCTTTCGGCAGTGGACAGGGGTCAGCATGGGCACCCTGACTGGTCTGCGGCTACGCAGCCCCATACGCAACAAACTGCGACGCACTGTGTGTTCTGACACCTTTCTATCAGAACCAGCATTAACTTTTTCAGCAATTTGAGCTACAGTAGCTCGTCTGTTGGATCGGACCACACGGGCCAGCCTTCGCTCCCCACGTGCATCAATGAGCCTTGGCCACCCATGACCCTGTCGCCGGTTCACCGCTTTTCCTTCCTTGGACCACTTTTGATAGGGACTGACCACTGCAGACCGGGAACACCCCACAAGAGCTGCAGTTTTGGAGATGCTCTGACCCAGTCGTCTAGCCATCACAATGTGGCCCTTGTCAAAGTCGCTCAGATCCTTACGCTGCCCATTTTTCCTGCTTCTAACACATCAACTTTGAGGACAAAATGTTCACTTGCTGCCTAATATATCCCACCCACTGACAGGTGCCATGATAACGAGATTATCAGTGTTATTCATTCACCTGTCAGTGCTCATAATGTTATGGCTGATCTGTGTATATACACACATACACATACACACATATATACTGTGTATATATATACACTCACCTAAAGGATTATTAGGAACACCTGTTCAATTTCTCATTAATGCAATTATCTAACCAACCAATCACATGGCAGTTGCTTCAATGCATTTAGGGGTGTGGTCCTGGTCAAGACCATCTCCTGAACTCCAAACTGAATGTCTGAATGGGAAAGAAAGGTGATTTAAGCAATTTTGAGCGTGGCATGGTTGTTGGTGCCAGACGGGCCGGTCTGAGTATTTCACAATCTGCTCAGTTACTGGGATTTTCACGCACAACCATTTCTAGGGTTTACAAAGAATGGTGTGAAAAGGGAAAAACATCCAGTATGCGGCAGTCCTGTGGGCGAAAATGCCTTGTTGATGCTAGAGGTCAGAGGAGAATGGGCCGACTGATTCAAGCTGATAGAAGAGCAACTTTGACTGAAATAACCACTCGTTACAACCGAGGTATGCAGCAAAGCATTTGTGAAGCCACAACACGTACAACCTTGAGGCGGATGGGCTACAACAGCAGAAGACCCCACCGGGTACCACTCATCTCCACTACAAATAGGAAAAAGAGGCTACAATTTGCACAAGCTCACCAAAATTGGACAGTTGAAGACTGGAAAAATGTTGCCTGGTCTGATGAGTCTCGATTTCTGTTGAGACATTCAGATGGTAGAGTCAGAATTTGGCGTAAACAGAATGAGAACATGGATCCATCATGCCTTGTTACCACTGTGCAGGCTGGTGGTGGTGGTGTAATGGTGTGGGGGATGTTTTCTTGGCACACTTTAGGCCCCTTAGTGCCAATTGGGCATCGTTTAAATGCCACGGCCTACCTGAGCATTGTTTCTGACCATGTCCATCCCTTTATGACCACCATGTACCCATCCTCTGATGGCTACTTCCAGCAGGATAATGCACCATGTCACAAAGGTCGAATCATTTCAAATTGGTTTCTTGAACATGACAATGAGTTCACTGTACTAAACTGGCCCCCACAGTCACCAGATCTCAACCCAATAGAGCATCTTTGGGATGTGGTGGAACGGGAGCTTCGTGCCCTGGATGTGCATCCCACAAATCTCCATCAACTGCAAGATTCTATCCTATCAATATGGGCCAACATTTCTAAAGAATGCTTTCAGCACCTTGTTGAATCAATGCCACGTAGAATTAAGGCAGTTCTGAAGGCAAAAGGGGGTCAAACACAGTATTAGTATGGTGTTCCTAATAATCCTTTAGGTGAGTATATATATATATATATATATATATATATATATATACACAGTAAAAAAAAAAAAAAAAAGACCCTTCATTTAATTTGAACTACGTATTTGTCTGATTAGTCTAAAGTTATTGATCAATAAACTATATGAATTTGTATACACACACACACATGATGATATATATATATATATATATATATATATATATATCATCTAAATGTATTATACATTTATGTTATGTATAGAGAGAGATGGAGCTACTGTATAGGACAGCAGGGGTCTCTAGCCACAGACCTTCAGAGCCCCAATCCAGTTTTATAAGAATCTATAATAAGCCTTCACTCTAATAACCATACCCCCTTCCCTAACTTCTGGTAAACTCCTGCACTATATGTTTAACACAGTCCCTCCCTCCCCTTTGTTTCAGATTACATTGGTCTCTCCCTAGTCACTTGGCGATGTCATCATTGGCCAATCAGATGCAGGAGACAGCAACTGCTCATATTAATGGGCTGGAAGAGAGAAAGGAAAAAGGAGACAACATTAGATACAAGGCGATGGAAGGAAGAGAGAGAGAAAGAGAAGTTTAACTGTTCTGACCTAGACAAAGTGGTCTTTGGCTAGAGAGTAACACTAATAGCCTGTGTGAGGGGGAGATAGATGGTGAAAGAGTGAAAGCAAGAGAAAGGGAAAGTCTAGTATGACTAATATTACTACAAATAATAACAAATGCAATAATAATAATAATAATAAAACAGTAAAAGTAACAGTAATAATGGGACAAATAGTAATAGTAATAATGGTATTAGTATTAGTGATATTTGTATTTATAATAGTAATAATAATAGTAATAGCAGTAATAGTGGTAGTTATAACAGTCATAAGAGTAATGGTCATGACAGGGACAGTGATAGCTGTAAGGATGGTGTTGTTACTCTTACCTATGTGGGGGGCATTGACGTAGTCTGAACTCTCATCGTCCTCGCTGTCATGCACATTGTCAAAAGACAGTCCTGCAGAGATCATCATCACATGTGTTAGTGTCACACACACACACACACACACACTATTATACTGTGACAGTCATTGCTACAGTGTGTCAGTCATTGTGACAGTGTATCATTCATTGCAACAGTGTCAGTCATTGCTAGTGTGACAGTCATTGCTACAGTTTGACAGCTCACCATTGTTCAGGGTAAATGCTTTGCAGTTTTCTTCATCCAGATTGACGTAGTTCCCACTATTAGAGTCTGTCAACACACAACACACACTGTCAATACACAAAACATGCATACATGGGCAGGGGCAGTTCTGAGGGGGGGCCAGTGCTATCACCACATACAAAACACCGTCAGCACCCCCCCGACCCCCGCTGGCATAACGGACAAAACACCCCCCTACTCCAGCACCGTGGAGAAATTGATGGCCAGGCAGACAGAGAGAGACCTACCAAAATTTTCACTGGTGTCATCCACGTTGACATAGTTTTCATTGACTGAAAAGAGAAACAATCATGAAACCAATAATAACATCCCTTCTTCCTCTGTTTCCCTCTCAGCCCAAACTACCCTCTCCCTCCCTCCTCTCTCTACCTCTCCCTATCTCTCCCCCTCCCTCTTTCCCTCTTTCCCTCTCATTCTCCTCCCCTCTCTCTCTCTCAATACCTGAGCTGGGTGTGGACAGCAGGCTTTGCTGGGACACACTGCCCACCACTGGGGCAGGGGGGTCAGGCAGCACCTCACTGACAAACAGAGAGAGAGAGAGAGAGAGAGAGAGGGGTGATATATTCAGTCAGTCAGTCAGTCGGTGTGTCAGTCAGTCAGTCAGTGAGTGTGACTCACATGTATCCCTCTCCAGGTTTCTCTTCCTCCTCATTGACGTAGTCCCCACTCTCTGGAGAAAGACAGACAGACAAGACCACTGTCACCAATGGAGAAATATACAGAGACAGAACCACACCAAACAGTATTGTATTGTGCTGTACTACACTGCACTACACTGTACTGTACTGGACTGGACTATAATGTACTGTACTGCACTGGATTACACTGCATTGTCTAGCACCTTACTGCACTGTACTGCACTGTACTGCACTATACTGGACTTGATTGATGTACTGTGTGAGCTGTGTGTGAGTGGATTATGTAAGGTCATGGGTCAGTAGGGTCAGGGCTCAGTGAGGTCAGGGGTCAGGACCGTACCTGCATGCTCCTCGTTCTCGTAGCTGGGCACGCTCTCTGAAACACAAACACACACACACTGTCACTGAACACAGCCTCGGGGCATCTCTGTCTGTCTGTCTTTCTGTCTCTGTCTCTGAATCTCACTCACTGTGTGTCTGTGTGTTGTGTGTTCGTGTCTGACTGGCTGTGTGTGTGTTTCAGTGTCTATGTGTCTGATTCTCTGACTGACTTTGTGTCTGTCTGTCAGTGTCTGTGTGTCTATCAGTGTCTGTGTGTCTGTCAGTGTCTGTGTGTTCCTCTGAGTCTTTGTCATTTCTTTAAATTTGTTCTTCTCTCTATTCCTTCACTCCATCTGTCTGTCCTTTTCTGTATTTCTATTCTTTTTTATTTTTTATTTTCCAGTTTCCCTTCATCCCCTGTCCTGCAGTACAGCAGGGAGACAGTCTGAGACAGAGACAGAGGGAGAGCTTACCATTGTCTTCAGTTGGAGCGAAAGAAGTGCGCCGACTCTCCACTATGTGAGGAGACCTGAGAGGGAGAGAGAGAGAGAGAGATATGAATGTGTCTGTATGGTGTGTATTGTATGTGTGCATGTATGGTGTATGTGTTTGCATGTGTGTATACTGTGTGTGTTGTGGGTCACAGGTAGGTACTCACATCACTGGGAGCAGGAATGAGGTGGAGGGTGGGGGGGCTGGGCCCGGCTTGTGATTCATCTGCATTGTAACAGCTACAACAAAAATAATAATAATACTTATAATAATAATATATGAATAATAATCACCATCATTATAAATATATATATTAAAACTACTATTGCTACAAATAATCATAATAATACTTACATGTTGAAGGTCGCACAACTCTGAAAGGGAGCCTGAGAGAGAGAGAGGGAGAAAAAGAGAGAGAAAGGTTAATATACACTGATAAACTGGACATTGGCACACAAACACACACACACAGCTATACTATTAAAGTAATATCTGAATGTTTCTTACTCATCCTCATAGTCAGCGATGTTCTGCGGTATCCGAGCTGAGAGAGACACAGAGAGTTAATGTTGTATATATATATTAATGATGGACATATAGTACATATACAGTACACAAACAAACACAGTAGAGTACAGTACAGGTACACACAATAAAGACACACAGTACAGTACAGGTACATGGTGCAGTACGGACACACAGTACAGTACAGTACAGCCCCTCTGTCTCACCATTGTTTTTCTGTCTCCAGCAGCCCATACAGAGAGCAGTGACAAGGACAGCAGGCACAAGGTAGACGGCCCCCAGCAGGTAGGACCCCAGCGCAGCCGACTCCATCACAGTGCGACAACCAACCTGGCAACACACACGACATCGTCACCCTCACGTTTGATGGAAATGTTTCATTATTGAAATTATTTTTGTTTGATGATTGTAATGTTTGTTTTCAAACATCATTCTGTAAGTCTATAGAGGCCCTAGTATAGAAACAATGCAGAAGACTTTCAAATGAGCAGAGGCGTAGCGTAAGGATAGGCAAGGCCGGCAACTGCCTGGGGCCCCCAAGACTCAAGGGCCCCCACAGAACCCCCTCAGCATCCCCCTGGTAGCGTGAACGTAACACTGTCAGCACCCGCCCCCCCCCCTTAACTAAAACTAAAATAGCCATGTGCCCCCACTCAGCCACCCCATTGACAATGTTCTGAAAACGCAACTGGTGTGGGGGCCCCAGATCTAATCCTGCTTAGAGCGCCCAAAAGGCTAAAAACAGCCCTGCAAATAAGTCTAAAGCAAAAGTAGCCTCTTAATTATTTTGCCATAACCTATGTATCGGATGCATAGACCACACACAAATTAGATATGTTTTTATTTATTTTTTTAAATGTTGCAATAAAGTCTCAATACCCATCTATAATATTGTCTTGTGTTGTCTCTTGTGTTAAAAGGAAGTTCACAGTGTTGGTGTCTGCTGTAACACGTTACATTTGACTCCGTATAAAACAAGCTATTTTTGTATTTGTATCATGGTCTGAGTCCCCCATGAGGTTAACATAGGATCATACGTTTGGTTTTGTGACATAAAAGTGGTATCCCTTTTGTGTGTTCAAATTGAACAGTTGAAAGTTGGGTTGAAAGTAAACAAGTTGTCATAAATTGATCATATACACTCACCTTAAGGATTATTAGGAACACCTGTTCAATTTCTCATTAATGCAATTATCTAACCAACCAATCACATGGCAGTTGCTTCAATGCATTTAGGGGTGTGGTCCTGGTCAAGACAATCTCCTGAACTCCAAACTGAATGTCTGAATGGGAAAGAAAGGTGATTTAAGCAATTTTGAGCATGGCATGGTTGTTGGTGCCAGACGTGCCGGTCTGAGTATTTCACAATCTGCTCAGTTACTGGGATTTTCACGCACAACCATTTCTAGGGTTTACAAAGAATGGTGTGAAAAGGGAAAAACATCCAGTATGCGGCAGTCCTGTGGGCGAAAATGCCTTGTTGATGCTAGAGGTCAGAGGAGAATGGGCCGACTGATTCAAGCTGATAGAAGAGCAACTTTGACTGAAATAACCACTCGTTACAACCGAGGTATGCAGCAAAGCATTTGTGAAGCCACAACACGTACAACCTTGAGGCGGATGGGCTACAACAGCAGAAGACCCCACCGGGTACCACTCATCTCCACTACAAATAGGAAAAAGAGGCTACAATTTGCACAAGCTCACCAAAATTGGACAGTTGAAGACTGGAAAAATGTTGCCTGGTCTGATGAGTCTCGATTTCTGTTGAGACATTCAGATGGTAGAGTCAGAATTTGGAGTAAACAGAATGAGAACATGGATCCATCATGCCTTGTTACCACTGTGCAGGCTGGTGGTGGTGGTGTAATGGTGTGGGGGATGTTTTCTTGGCACACTTTAGGCCCCTTAGTGCCAATTGGGCATCGTTTAAATGCCACGGCCTACCTGAGCATTGTTTCTGACCATGTCCATCCCTTTATGACCACCATGTACCCATCCTCTGATGGCTACTTCCAGCAGGATAATGCACCATGTCACAAAGGTCGAATCATTTCAAATTGGTTTCTTGAACATGACAATGAGTTCACTGTACTAAACTGGCCCCCACAGTCACCAGATCTCAACCCAATAGAGCATCTTTGGGATGTGGTGGAACGGGAGCTTCGTGCCCTGGATGTGCATCCCACAAATCTCCATCAACTGCAAGATGCTATCCTATCAATATGGGCCAACATTTCTAAAGAATGCTTTCAGCACCTTGTTGAATCAATGCCACGTAGAATGAAGGCAGTTCTGAAGGCGAAAGGGGGTCAAACACAGTATAAGTATGGTGTTCCTAATAATCCTTTAGGTGAGTGTATATGTGTGTGTATATCCTTCAAATATATTGCATATTGTTCTCAACACATGCAGCTTATAAGTAGATCTGCTTTCTGCTTTACTTGTACAAAGTGCTGCATGACACTGCAAATATGCAGCCTAAGTCATATAAGAAAGCATATAAATAGAAAACAAATTTCTTGCTGATGGGGAAAAGGTTATTATCTGAGTAAAACAAGGTATCAATTAAGATTAAAATTCCTGTGTTAATACACAGTGTTACTATTGTTTTGTGAATCTTCACAACTTGTAACATTTGACCCTGACTGCTCTTACAACGGACACGGGTCATGGGGTCAGTCTGGACTCCTTGGCCGTTAAGCAATATCGGTGGTCTGCACGTTAGCTCTAAAAACATAAAAACGGTGTGAAGATGTTGTTTGTATTTAAAAAAGATTAATCCAGCTTAGACGTTCTCGGAGAAATGGAGCAAAAAAAAAATTAAAAAAAGAGAGAGAAAGTGCACCTGCTTTACGTTATCCAAACCGGACAAAAAAATACAAACATAGATGGAGATTTCTTAAGTGTGTTTTATTTTTAAGTGATGTATTTTTCAACTGGCAGTTGTGGGTGACATTAATGACCCTGATCAATCTGCAGCAAGTCGTAATTTAAACCATGCTTTCGGTAATTGGTTATTTAATGAATCATTACATGTGCTTCCTGCCAGTAACCACATAGGGGAAGATTAAAAAAAAAACAAAAAAAAACGCTACTACGAAAAAACTATATTTGAATAAAATACTGTTCTAATAATAATACAAAAAAACTACTGCTAAGAAATTACCAGGTCCCTGTAACATAAACCAAGTAACAATAAGTAGCCTTCCACTAAAGCAAAGTGAAATTAATCAATCTACATTTCAAAGAGGTGGTGAAAATTTAAAAGATTCATACATTTCTGAAACTCATCAGTGTCTTCGCTGTTCTTATAGTATCTCTATGTACAGATCTTTCTGACTCTATTATCATAATTCTCACTCAAAATCGGAGGTTGCGCCCTAATTATATAATAAGTATGGTTTCCTGTACGTCATTTCTGGCATCCATTTTTACTTCCGGCAGATGTTTTGGAACATGCACACCTCTTTTTTAATTTCACCACCTTTCTTATGTTACCACCTTTTCTAATTGAGCCATATCTTTTTGTATTTCACTTTGCCCTTAAGGACCACCATAATAATCAGATTCAATTAATAGCATTTCAATTTAGAGCGCCTTTCCCAGGGTCATAACCTGCTGTAAGTGCGAGGACTGCCTGCACGTAAAGAGACAGACTTTTAGTATTGTAATTTGTGATACAATATACCTTCCCAAAACATGGCATTGGACTCTTGTTTAATTGCTGTTTTATGGATGTATTATGTCCATCATCTTTTTAATCTACAATCTTGATAATTAATGCAATTCTTCTGTTTATATAAGTATGCTTTGCAACTCTGACTAATCTATGAGTAATTTTTCAAGATATAACACAAGGATAATGGAAGATCTGTAAAGATTCGTGTTTTAAATATATATTCGGGTAATTAATAAAAACACACGATGCTTCCCTCTGTTGCATGTGGCGGTCAGCACAAATAACGTTCACCCCGCTGTCAGATCCTGAGAACCAGTTTATGATATTGAAAAATAAGCCGAAACTGATGACAAAATCCACTAACAATTTTTTAGCTGCAAATAAAGCATACACTGCAATGTTGGTATCTCTCAACTAAATGCTGGCTGAGGTTACATATCAGCATAAAATAAAATGTCTATGCCTCTCCGTGAGCATTGAAACGAAACCTCAGATTATAAACCATATAGCCTACATGTGTCTGTGTGTTTCAAATGAACGCACACATTATAAGAGCAGTAAAATACTGCACAGTTGGAACTGGGCCGAATTCGACAAGACAGAGGTGGCAGATACAAATATTGGAGTGGAGATCATTTTGTATAAGTAAAACAGAAGTGAAAACTGTGAACAAAAGGATTGCCTAAAATCATTGATGAGAATATAAACTAAGTAAAACATAAAGCTTATATTTCAGAATGACCTTTTCTATCTTACATTTGTTTCCAAGTAAAACCATACTCAAAGACATCATCACTTCCTGATCCTTATCTACAGGAAAGCACCTGGAACTCAAAATGTAATACTGGGCTGAAGTTAAAGACAAGGTAAGCGAAAACGTCTCTGCCTCTCAGTGAGTTCTGAAATGAAATCTCCGATCATGAGGAACGCAAAACGTGAAACGGTCCATGTTCTTATACCACCAGTTATGAGCTGGAATTGTGCCCAATTAAACGAGAGATGAGCGAAACCAAAGATGAGATCACTTTTGTACAATTCAAATATAAGTAAAATGGACAAGAAGATGGGACACAAGTGGGTGAAATGTAGTAGGCGAGAGAATAAACCAACCAAAATCATATAGCTTATATTTCAGAATGATCGGGTCTTATTTGTTAAAAAAATGAAAAATGACACTGTCCAACAACTATAATATCTAACTGGATAATAATAATAATAATTATTATTATTATGTTTACCCACTCTCATTCAGCACCCCCACCTCTCTCTCTCTCTCTCTCTCTCTCTCTCTCTCTCTCTCTCTCTCTCTCTGTGGTTCAGATCGTTTTTTTAATTGGCAGGAAGCGGATATCCTGTATATCGCACAGAAGCTGAATACCCCCCCATCTCTCTCTCTCTCTCTCTCCCCCTCCCCAACATATACACACTATTGCAGTGCTGTTCCAATAGGGGGCTGTAGTAACAGTGCAGTAGAATAGTGCTGTTCCAATAGGGGGCTGTAGTAACAGTGCAGTAGAATAGTGCTGTTCCAATAGGGGGCTGTAGTAACGGTGCAGTAGAATAGTGCTGTTCCAATAGGGGGCTGTAGTAACGGTGCAGTAGAATAGTGCTGTTCCAATAGGGGGCTGTAGTAACGGTGCAGTAGAATAGCGCTGTTCCAATAGGGGGCTGTAGTAACAGTGCAGTAGAATAGTGCTGTTCCAATAGGGGGCTGTAGTAACGGTGCAGTAGAATAGTGCTGTTCCAATAGGGGGCTGTAGTAACGGTGCAGTAGAATAGTGCTGTTCCAATAGGGGGCTGTAGTAACAGTGCAGTAGAATAGTGCTGTTCCAATAGGGGGCTGTAGTAACAGTGCAGTAGAATAGTGCTGTTCCAATAGGGGGCTGTAGTAACAGTGCAGTAGAATAGCGCTGTTCCAATAGGGGGCTGTAGTAACGGTGCAGTAGAATAGCGCTGTTCCAATAGGGGGCTGTAGTAACAGTGCAGTAGAATAGTGCTGTTCCAATAGGGGGCTGCAGTAACGGTGCAGTAGAATAGTGCTGTTCCAATAGGGGGCTGTAGTAACGGTGCAGTAGAATAGTGCTGTTCCAATAGGGGGCTGCAGTAACGGTGCAGTAGAATAGTGCTGTTCCAATAGGGGGCTGTAGTAACGGTGCAGTAGAATAGTGCTGTTCCAATAGGGGTCTGTAGTAACTGTGCAGTAGAATAGTGCTGTTCCAATAGGGGTCTATAGTAACGGTGCAGTAGAATAGTGCTGTTCCAATAGGGGTCTGTAGTAACGGTGCAGTAGAATAGTGCTGTTCCAATAGGGGGCTGTAGTAACGGTGCAGTAGAATAGTGCTGTTCCAATAGGGGGCTGTAGTAACGGTGCAGTAGAATAGTGCTGTTCCAATAGGGGGCTGTAGTAACAGTGCAGTAGAATAGTGCTGTTCCAATAGGGGTCTGTAGTAACGGTGCAGTAGAATAGTGCTGTTCCAATAGGGGGCTGTAGTAACGGTGCAGTAGAATAGTGCTGTTCCAATAGGGGTCTGTAGTAACGGTGCAGTAGAATAGTGCTGTTCCAATAGGGGGCTGTAGTAACAGTGCAGTAGAATAGCGCTGTTCCAATAGGGGGCTGTAGTAACGGTGCAGTAGAATAGTGCTGTTACAGGAACTTTTATACTCCCATTTCTGATCTGGATCAAATGCATTGGTGCATTGGATCAGGATCAGTTGTGTTGCGTCTACACTGCCATTTGATCAGGATCAAATGTCAGCAGCTCCAGGGTGCTTCGCATGCACACTAGCATGTAAGTCCAAACTTAAGAGAGGCGTCACAATCTGAACAAACTCCCCAGCGATGTGGTTGAAGCGACAATTTGGGATCATTCAAAAATAGACTGGATAGGATCTTTGGATCACTCAGTTAATGGACACCAAACGAGCACGATGGGTCGAATGGCCTCCTCTCGTTTGTAAACGTTCTTATGTTCTTCATTAAAATTGTACTTTTATCTCTCCAAATTATTCGAACACGTAAAGCCAACACACTTGCACTGAGGCATTTTAAATTAAAATGCAATATATTTTTTTGGCAACATAAAATAACAGGCCATTTACTTTTAGTTTTAACAGTACTGTATTTATAATACGGGCAGTAGGGACGTGTTCTCCTGTCTGCTCCACTGATCTGAAGGCTGTTTGTCTGCCTCTCTGTCTCTAAAACACACAGCGCCGCAGTGCATGCTGGAACTTGAGCCGGTCGAGCGTTTACACTGCCAGGATCAAATGTGACCGATGCACTTGATCTGGATAAGAAATGGCAGTGTAAACGTGCCTGTAACAGTAAGCGTACAGTAGAATATTCGGTGAGACAGTGAAAGATATAGAAAGGTGTGAAACCGTGTTTGTTCTACTGTGGTCTGGATGAAGTAATCTCTGACCATTACTGATCGCCACAGAAAGAGAAAGAGAGAGAGAGAGGGAAAGAGAGGGGGAGAGAGGGGGGGGTTGTGGGACAGGGAACGAGACAGAGACAGACGGGTTGAAGTGAAGAGAAGGAAAGGGAGAGGACAGAGATGGAGGGAGCAGGGTGGAGAAAAAGAAAGAGAAAGAGTGAGGGGAGAGGGGGAGGAAGAGTAGGTGTTGAGCAGAGATGTGGTGAGTCTTTCTCAGCCTCGTTTGCCCTCATCAGATTCCAAACCGCGTGTAAGTGTCGCTCGCTCTCATTGCCAGGCACACACTGACTCACTCAGACAAACTGACACTTCACACCTCTCCATCTCGCTCTCTTGCCCTTTCTCTCTCTGTCAAATGCAAAATCAAAATCAAAACTAGCTCTAGCGGCCCTACAGGATTACACAGGTAGTGCCAAAGCATTTACAGATGCAGTAAAGAGGGAAAATACATACTATATATATATATATATATATATATATATATATATATATGTTGAAAAGGAACCAAAGTTCAGTCGCTCCAGAGCCATTCTCTCTGGCTTGCAGACTCTGACTCACTGTGCACACACTGACACCTCCCTCCCCCGCTCCTACTCTCTACTCGTATCTCTTGCACGTCTCAGTGATGTGTGTCTGCACAGGGCCCAAGCTGCAGCCTGGGGTCTATAGTATAATTCAGTAGCATAGTGCTGTTCCAATAGGGGTCTGTAGTAATGGTGCAGTAGAATAGTGCTGTTCCAATAGGGGGCTGTAGTAACGGTGCAGTAGAATAGCGCTGTTCCAATAGGGGTCTGTAGTAACAGTGCAGTAGAATAGCGCTGTTCCAATAGGGGGCTGTAGTAACAGTGCAGTAGAATAGTGCTGTTCCAATAGGGGGCTGTAGTAACAGTGTAGTAGAATAGTGCTGTTCCAATAGGGCGCTGTAGTAATAGTGCAGTAGAATACTGCTGTTCCAATAGGGGGCTGTAGTAACAGTGTAGTAGAATAGTGCTGTTCCAATAGGGGGCTGTAGTAACGGTGCAGTAGAATAGTGCTGATCAAATAGGGGGCTGTAGTAACAGTGTAGTAGAATAGTGCTGTTCCAATAGGGCGCTGTAGTAATAGTGCAGTAGAATAGTGCTGTTCCAATAGGGGGCTGTAGTAACAGTGCAGTAGAATAGGACTGTTCCAATAGGGGGCTGTAGTAACAGTGCAGTAGAATAGTGCTGTTCCAATAGGGGTCTGTAGTAACGGTGCAGTAGAATAGTGCTGTTCCAATAGGGGTCTGTAGTAACAGTGTAGTAGAATAGTGCTGTTCCAATAGGGGGCTGTAGTAACAGTGCAGTACAATAGTGCTGTTCCAATAGGGGGCTGTAGTAACAGTGCAGTAGAATAGTGCTGTTCCAATAGGGGTCTGTAGTAACGGTGCAGTAGAATAGTGCTGTTCCAATAGGGGGCTGTAGTAACAGTGCAGTAGAATAGGACTGTTCCAATAGGGGGCTGTAGTAACAGTGCAGTAGAATAGTGCTGTTCCAATAGGGGTCTGTAGTAACGGTGCAGTAGAATAGTGCTGTTCCAATAGGGGGCTGCAGTAACAGTGCAGTAGAATAGTGCTGTTCCAATAGGGGGCTGTAGTAACAGAGCAGTAGAATAGTGCTGTTCCAATAGGGGGCTGTAGTAACAGTGCAGTACAACAGTGCTGTTCCAATAGGGGGCTGTAGTAACGGTGCAGTACAATAGTGCTGTTCCAATAGGGGGCTGCAGTAACGGTGCAGTAGAATAGTGCTGTTCCAATAGGGGGCTGTAGTAACGGTGCAGTACAATAGTGCTGTTCCAATAGGGGGCTGTAGGCCAGGTCTCTCTCAGCTCATTGCTAGCTTCTAGTCCCCTGCAAGTTACCCGGACGCCTGCAGTTTGCAGTTTTGTCCGGGGGGGAGAAGCTCCTCTTCTCCAATCGGCGCTGATCCTCCCATGCGACTGTATAGTGTGTGTAAAATGACGGGCGGCTCAAGGAGTAACTGTACAGTAGAATAGTGTTGTTAGAGTATAATGGCACAGGTCTACAATATAGTGACCGGAGCTCTTTAGTATAGTGACCAGAGGGGTGCCGTATATAGTGACCACAGCTCTCCACTAAAGTGACCGGAGGGGTACAGTATATAGTGACCAGAGGCTACTGTATAGTGACCGTATGGAGAACTCTCCACTGTAGTAGACTGCGCTACAGTACAGTACAATGTACAACAATACACTGCTGTACACTATTGTACGATACACAACACTGAACTGTTCAGCACAATTAATTACAGAGAACTACACTACACTGATGCACTGTATGTAGCACACTGATGTACACCACACTATAGCTCACTGCACCGCCATTTTAAACTCACAGTCACCACCTCTCTCTTCCTCTTTCCCCCGAACCCCTCTCAGGCTTTCCATTTTATCTTTCTGTCGTTCTCCATCTTTCCTCCGGTAGTTTATTTTGTTTGTTCTTTTATTTAACCCTCCCCTCTCCTTCTCCCTCTCCCTCTCTCTCACACACACTGTCCCAACCCAACACCACTTTCTGTCGTGCTCTTTTCTTTTTGCTTCACTCCCTTCTTTTTTCTCTCACTCTTTCTAGTCCTGGTCTTTCTTTCCAAATGTCAATCGTTCTCTCGATCTCTCTCTCTGTCCTCTTCCTCCTGGCCAGCACAACTCTCCACCGCACCCCACTCGGTCTCTCCCCTTACCTTTCTTTGCCTCGTTGGCGCACTCCTCCCTGCCTCCCTCGCTCGCTCCTCTTCCCTTCGTTCTGTGCTTTATTCGTGTTCTTCCTTTTCTTTTCTTTTTCTCTCTCACTCCGTCTTCTCTCGTTCACTTCACCTCCCTCCCCCTCACCTTCTATCTCTCCCCCTTCACCTTGCCCTCCTCCCTCCCTCCCTCGATCTCTTAACACCCCTCCCTCCCTCTCTCTCTCTCTCGCTCTCTCTCGCTCAGTCTTCCCTCCTTTTCTCTCTGGTTCTTATTCTTCTGTTCATCTATTTCTCTCTCTCTCTTTCTGCCTCTTTTGATCATCTCTCTTTTCGACCCATCTGCTGTTTCCCTTCTCTCTCTTGCCTGCGCCTATGTGGGACAATGTTGCCACAAAGATCAGACGTTCAGACATGGTTAATAGGAAGTCCCCACAAACAAAGCGAGTCGAATATGTGTGTCAATGCAGTGTGTGAGACTCAGTAGATTGGCAGTGTAGTGTGTTGTGTGTGTTTGTGTACATATATGTGCATGTCAGTGCGGTGATTGTGTATATATGTGTGTGTGTGTGCGTATCAGTGTATTGCCCTGTGTGTCATTACATCGTCAGTGTAGTGTGTCAGCACGGTGTACCTTAAAGCATGTTGAAACAAAACAGTCTTCAGATTGTGGTGCAGTGTGTGTGCATGTGGATGGGTGTAAGGGGTATCTGGCATTTGGTGAAAAATAGTAAACTATTTTTGACTGTTTAGTACTTCTTCTTTTGTTGTTTTTTTGTTTTGGTAAGATTCTATAAGGAAACGTCCATATGCTCACTATATAAGGAATGTATCTGAACGACATGCCTGTAAGATATGGCCTATATAAGCGGACTGATTCTACCGGTGAGCAGAGACGTCTGTGACTGCGGAGGGAAACTCAGACTGTTGTCGGTTCTCTCCCTCCAATTATTTGAATAAACTACTTTGACAGATTCAGCAAACCAGCCTCGGAGTGACTTGTTTTCTTCCTCTGTCATTAGGACACCTGGATCAACGTTGACTAATGAAGGGCAATAAACTGGCTCGTTTAAGCAGCGAAACGAAGGGGGAGAAAACCAACTGAAGGCCTCAGGGTGGTGGAATCCATTCATGTCACAGGCGAACGGAGGAGACTCGGCAGGGTTTGAACATTCGCGTGCAAACACATTTCATTGCTTCTGCGTTTCCATCTAATTTTTCTTTTCTCTCTCTCAGTTCAGATGCACAAATTTAAGGGAACTGTACTGATTGTGTAGAGTTTTTGCAGTTTCAGTGTACCGCAATGTCCAGTCAGTCAATCAGTGTGACTACATTAGCCTGACTCTCTCTCTCTCTCTCACATTATCTCTCTCACAGGAAACCCAACGAACGGAAGGAAGCGATCGTTTTTTTGTTCAAAAGAAATGAACGAAGCAACAACAAAAAGTGAATCTGCAGTAAACAGCAACTTTTTAAAGTGAAGGAGGGGTGAGAGAGAGAGAGAGAGAGAGAGGAGGCTAGAAAGCGGATGGGTAGAGAATGAAAGAGGTGGTAGATTGAGAAACCGGGAGGTAGAGAGAGAGAGGGGATGGAGAGAGGGAGAAGGGTAGAGAGAAAGGTTCAAAAAAGAGAGGGAAGTACAGTGTGAGAGGGGTAGAGAGAAATGCAGAGGGCGAGGGAGAAAGGTAGTTCAAGGGAGGGAGGCTGGGTGAAGGAAAATAACAGTATAAATGCTTTAGATATGTACACTAGAGTTATGCATTACTGAAGCCCATGTATTAAGTTATCACAGTGGCTAAATATAGTATAAGAGCAGTTGTGTCTGTGTCAGGGCCTATGGTAGACTTGCAGCCCTGCGGTGTTGGAGACAGCTCTGTTTTGTGCCCGGTGTTGTGTGTCACTTGTCAAAAGTGAGAGGTCACGGATCACAGGACATTCCATTTGTTTCTTCATTATAATTTAATCGTTAAAATGTTACATCGTCATCAACAGAAGCAGTGTGAGGTTAATGGGACTGAGCCGTGGATAACGAGCCTCTCGTTAACGCCAGCTCTAGAGCAATCACATTCGTTAGAACACCGCTGGAAAGCTGATCACGGGGCTCGGTCAGTTCGAGTTAGAAAACAAAGACACGCACATACATACACGCACACACAGAATCATAGAGACACTCTCACTGTCTCTCTCTCCCAGTCTGCCCTTCACTCTCTCATTCCATCTTGCACTTCCTCCCTCCTAGAGGAGTGTTCATCCAAACCACAGACACAAATTCTATTTAACCAACAGCTCAGTACAGTAACTCAAAACTGCACTCTACTGCACTGTACCACACCGTACTGCACGGCATTATAATTGCAGCACGCCATACTGCACTGTACGGCATGGCACCACTGTATTGCATTACACTAAATTGCACTTTAGTGAAATGTGATGTACTACATAGCACTGTGCTGTACTACACTGTGCAGTGCTGTACTTTACTATACTGCATAGCACTGTACAGTAGTGTATTGTAACTGCACTACACAGCATTGTATAATAGTGTACTGTAACTGCACTACACAGACACTCAGTGTGAGCAGTGACAGACAGTTCTGTGCTTTACATGATAGCCGCCTCCCGCCCCACCCCCCTCCCCCCCTCCAGTACAATAGCAGCGTGACGGCCAGGACAGATTGACAATGGATAGGGGGAGGAGTAGTTTTAAAATGACATGAGGATAAAATGAATTATTATATCGAGAGCCACACAAGTGCAAGTATATCAGTGCACAGGTGCAAAATGGTCCCCATCGACTGCATCTACATGCTTTTCTGTCCGCCAGTCTCTCTGGGTCTGCTGCCGGGGGGAGGATATCCACATTGCTCACCACACCCTGGTACTCTGTCAGTGGGGTCTGTCCACAGTGCGTAGAAACACGGACTCAGGCCCAGAGAGAGAGTGGGAGAAGTAGAGACAGAGACACAGAGACAGACAGACAGACAGACAGACAGGTTATTCATCGATCTGCTGGAAAAGAACCACGTTGTACCTTTTGATTCCAACCCTTCCGATTCCAAAATTACTTGAAAAATGGACACATAAAAAATAAAATCATAAAAACAAATTAAATAATTACCGAATAAAAATGCCAACAACAATAAAAGCAATAAATAAAATTAAAATCCCTAATTTAAACTGTCCAATCTAAGGTTTCAGTGAGAGGACAGACCCCACCCCTCCGCAACAGATTTGACTGCAGTGCTACGATTGGCTCAGAGTTCTGCTGGCTCCCACGGTGACAGCCAATCAGAGCACAGCCTCTGCCGATAAGAGTGGGTGGGCGTGGGAAGGCGAGGGTAGGGCGTGTCCTTGTCTCGCTCACACTCGCTCTCGTCAAATCAGAACACTCGATACTGGAACTTTCGTGGACCGGCCCCTCTTGGGAACTACGATTGGCTCGTCATCTGAAACACAAGAAACGAGGGAGTTAATTGAAAAAACTAAGGAGGAGAGATATTAACAGAATAGAACAGAGAGAGGATAGATAAAGACAGAGGAGAGAGACAGACGGTGAGATGAACAGACAGCAGCGATGGCAAACAACACTTCAGGTCCATGACACTGCATACTGTGTATATGACAATACAAAATGTCTGTAAACGTTAAATTCATAATTTCTGTATTTATTGTTCCCATTACCCTTGAGCAGAATTGAGAGGGGGGGAGAGAGAGGTTGAGGGGGGATAACAGTGTGGTCATGGCTTTGACACCAGATCAGATTACAGAGACACTGTGGGTTGGATGAAGTCAACTCTGACCACAACTGACCCTCAGAGAGAGACAGAGACACAGAGGGAGAGAGAGAGCACAGATTTCTCTCTCCCTGTTCTCCGCTCTTCTCCCTTGCCTCCATCTCCTGCTCTCTGTCCTCCTCCTTCCCTCTCTTCCCTACCTCCCCTGGCCCCTAACAACTTGCATGAAACAATATACACTTCAGACAGTTCTGAACCACAGATCACCCACAAAGCATGACATCACTGCCTCGCACTGCAGGCCCCCTGCTGAATAATGCAAAGGGGCAGTTGGCAGTTCTGACCTGTGGGGGCGTGACTCTGGGCCAGGAGGCGGTCCTTTTCGATGAAGAGGGCGGTGGCCAGGAAGAAGGCCCCGCCCAGCACGGCCACAAAGGTGCAGAGGAGCAGAGAGAACTGCAGGGAGCGGAACTGCCAGAGGAACGAGTCCGGAGAGCGAGAGCGCACTGCGTCTGACACCTGGAGAGGGAGAAATCAGTGAGTCAGTCAGTGTGTCAGTGAGTCAGTCAGTGGGTCAGTGAGTCAGTCAGTGGGTCAGTGAGTCAGTCAGCGAGTTCTCACCACTCCTATGAGGTAGGGGCTGCCTGCGTCTCCCAGCAGGTGTGACAACACGATCTGGAAAGCCTCTGCTGTGGAGCGACGTGTGGGCACTACTACATACTGAGAGGCAGAGACAGAGAGAGAGGGACATTTTTATCGAGATTTATTCAGTACTGACTAATGGCTCTACAGCACACTGATTAAAAAAACATCCTATATGAAATACTTATTTCCAACACTACAGATGCACACTGGCACACAAACTCAAACTGGCACAAAGACAGACAGATTGAGAGGTCCTTACCAGCAGGATATCTGCCACAATGGCCCAGTTCATAGACAGGAAAGTCTCTCCCAGGAAGATGAACACCTGACCAGAGAGAGAGAGAGAGGGGGGTTAATATAGGCTAAAGACAAAGACTGAGAGAGAGACAAAGATGCACACAGACAAAGACAGACAGGAGACACACAGAGACAGAGACACTTATAAACAGACAGACACATTCAGACAGAGACACAGGTAGAGCGAAAGAGAAAGACAGAGAAAGAGACATACACACAGAGTCAAACAGACAGAGCAAAAGAGAGGAAAAGAGAAAGAATGAGCAAGAGAGACAGCAAAAGAGTGAGAGAACAAGACAGACGGACCAAAAAAGGCAAAGAGAAAGAGGCAGAGACAGAAAGAGGGAAAGAGAGCAAAAGAGGCAAAAAGAGAGTGAAAGAGAGAAAGAGAGAGTGAAAGAGAGAGACAGACAGACTCACGTAGGTGGCAATGGTGCTGGCCTGAGCGCAGATGATGGAGAGATAGAGGAAGGGTGCACAGATGAGTAGTCCAGCGGCACAGACCAGGGGGTCCGCCCGGGGGGTCACTGACCGCAGCCGCCTGCTGATCTCCACTCCACTGCCCACACCCAGGAACCCCGTCACACACGTGATCACCCCGAAAATCAGACTGACAGACAGAGAGAGAGAGAGAGAAAGAGACTGTAAATAGATGTTGAAGTCTAAAATGTATCATTGCCCTGTTCTTGAGCACTGGGCCTGTCTGTCAATGCTTTGGCAACAACAATGTCAATTAGTCCTGCCAATAAAGCTTTTCTGAATTTAACTTAGTTAATATAGTATAGAGACGCTGACTGGACACTGACACTGCTGTAGGCACTGCTCTATGGTGACTGAGCCCTCTCCCTCCCACCTCTCGACCTCCGCCCGCCCTGTGCCCTTTGACCCCTGACCTGTCTGAGCTCTCGCAGGGCTCGGCGATGCAGGGGCCGCTCTCGCCGTTGAAGACGCGCGCCCGGAACAGGAAGGCGGGGGCCCAGAGCGCCAGGGAGCCGGTCACAAACGCCACCGCTGTGAAGCCCAGCGAGGACAACACGAAACTGGGGCTGAGAGAGAGAATTTTTCAGAGACTGACATATTGTAAAGGTAAACAGTACAGCACAACACAGACACACAATACAATACAGTACAGTAGACACATACAGCACAGTACAGATACACAGTAGAGAGAGTATTCTCATACTTCTTGCTGAGCGCACGGATGTCAGTGAGCCAGCTGGTGTGCACCAGGGTGCGCTGGGGCCGCGCCTCGATAGCGCCCCTCCGTGGCTCTCGCACCACCAGCAGCAACAGCAGCACAGCCAGCAGCCCCAGCCCTGGAGTCACCTGAGAGAGAGAGAGAGAGAGAGAGAGGTTTAATACACGAATACACCAACTGATACACTGACTGATTCACTGACAAAAGCCCTGTTGATTGGCTGATGCCTTACCCGGAGTGACCAATGCCAGTCCTTTGCTGCATCGTTGACCTTTGACCCCACAATGTAGCCCAGTCCACTAAACAAAAAGTGAGAGAAAGAAAATTAATAACTAAATTTGAAGACTGATATTGACTCCCCCTTCACCTTCAATCACCTTCACCTCCGCAATCCTCCCTCCCTCCCTCCCTCTCACCTGCCCACAGGTATGGCGAAGTAGAAGACGGACAGCATGCGAGAGCGGCGGTCAGCCACGAAGAGGTCGGCGATGAGGGTGGGGGCAATGGTGGAGTAGCTGGCCTCCCCAACCCCCACCAGCCCACGTGTCAACAGCAGCAACCAGAACATCTGACAGAGAGAGGAACAGTGACTGAACAGTGTAGTGTGTCTGGTGTACAGGGTGGTGTGTTGGTGAACAGTGTTGTTTAGCGTGGTGTATAGTGCTATGTCGTGTAGTGTGGGTGGCTGACCTTTTTGGGGATGAAGGAGCTGGCCAACGTGACCACAGACCAGAAGGAGATGCCCACACACATGATCAACTTCCTGTTGAAGCGGTCACCCAGGTATCCGAAGACAGGAGCCAGTATCATATAACTGCAGATAAACACTGGCAGAGAGAGAGAGAGGGAGAAGAGACAGACAGAGAGGAGAGATGTGAAGACTCCAAAGTTAAAATATATAAAATGGTTATGCTTTTTTCCCCCCCGTCTTTTCTCACAGCTGTTTCAGACGCCCCCTGCCCGGACCCCGTGTCTCTGAGTTTCAATACCTGTCTGCAGGAGTCCTGAGTTGCTGTCACCTATGTCAAAGAACTTCTCTATATCAGGAAGAACACCTGAGGGAGAGGAATGGGGTGGCGAGAAAGATAAGGTTAATACAGATAGAGAGACAATGTATCAGTCAGTATAGGACTTCAGTGAGAGAGTGGCTGGCTCAGTGTGTCAGTGGGTCAGTGAGAGAGGGGCTCAGTGTGTCAGTGGGTCAGTGAGAGAGTGGCTGGCTCAGTGGTTCAGTGTGTCAGTGGGTCAGTGAGAGAATGGCTCAGTGTGTCAGTGGGTCAGTGAGAGAGTGGCTGAGTGGCTCAGTGATAGAGTGGCTGGCTCAGTGTGTCAGTGAGAGAGTGGCTGGCTCAGTGGCTCAGTGTGTCAGTGGGTCAGTGAGGGAGTGGCTGGCTCAGTGGGTCAGTGTGTCAGTGTGTGATTTGCGCAGTACCGGCGACGGTGAATCTGTCCATGTAGTTGAGAAGGTTGACATAGAAGAGCACCACCACTGTCAGTAGGGCCCTGCGATTGGACACCCCGCTGGCCGGCTCCTCCTCCTGCTCCTCCCCCCTCTGCGCTGGGCCCTCCTCCTCGGTGTCACCCGGCAGGGACAGGAAGGGGGCAGTGTCTGACATGGGATCCGAGAGTGACATCACTGCACTGAACGACAGACGAAGGAAGAGAGAAACGAAAGAGAATGAGAGAGGGAGGGTTGATACAGGCTGTATTTGAAATCGCATACTACCCTGCTGCATAAGTACATAGTAGTCACAAAATCAGTATGTAGCATGCAGTGAGTAGTGCAGTACGCAGTATGAAGATGCATGATTCAGTGTAATACATGGAATTGAACGTCAGCTGAAAGTGAATCGTGACAATGTCCTTTGTAGTGAGCTCTGGTTGTATAGTGCATATTTTGGCGAATGCAGCAAAGTCTTCTGGGTACTTTTACTACAAATTATACAGCCACAGAGTGCACTGTTACTGGACTTCAAGCAGTCAATATATGAATCTGCTTGAACTGGATGAACTTCAAGCCCTGACCTTAACCATAACCCCCCTCTCTCTCTCTCTGCCCTAACAGTCACAGCCCAGGAGAGGCCAGCCCTCAGATAGCACCGCTGCCTGCATCGGGTCCCCACAGCCCTGGTCAGTCTCAACCGGTCAGTGCACCAGTATCTCCCCCAGCCCGTTAGGCAGTCAGTGTATCAATCAGCCAGTTAGTTTCTAGTGCATATTTTTGCAATTAAACGGAGACTAACAGACGGGACAATATTGCACTGTATTGTCATTGTATTACAGTGCACTTGACATGAGTACAGTATAGCATAGAACTGTGCTGGCTTGCAGTGACGTCACAATTGTTTGCACTTGACTGCACAATACTGAGCAGATTTATTAGGATTATGAGTGATTCCCTCTGAACCAAGATTAAAATCAGACTAACTCACTTTAACTTATCCGTATTAATGTTATTAGTAGCAGTAGTAGTAGTAAAACCATGGTTCTGGTGCTCACTGTTTACCTTGTGGGTGAGGCGTGTGCAGTTTTGCGGGAAGCAGCTGCAATCTGTCGCTAACCCCCTGTGCCTCCCAGTCGCCGATCCGGCCAACTTTGTCAACAAAAAATCCCTCTCTCTCTCTTTCATTCGTGGCGCAGTAGCTCTTTGTCTCTTTCGCTCTGTCAGCTTTTCTCCGTGTCGCCACCGGGCTCGGTCGCGGCTCTGACAATATCCAGATCAGCTGCGCTGCCCTGACACTGTCTCTCTTCGTCTTTTATAAAATTAATCAGTCTGTTGCTCTACCTCTCTGTCGGCGCCATGTTGGTAGTCTAGTTCCTCTGCGCTCACATGACCCCTCGGCGCACAAACACACTGCGGTCATGTGAGCTGGGGAAGACACCGCTACCGTATATTGTGGTAAAGAAGCGCACTTAGTACACAAACTTTACCCATCGTGCTCGTTTGGTGTCCATTAATAACTAAGTGATCCAAGGATCCTATCCAGTCTGTTTTTAAATGTTCCCAAATTTTCAGCTTCAGCCACATCGCTGGGGAGTTTGTTCAGATTGTGACGACTCTCTGTGTGAAGAAGTGTCTCCTGTTTTCGGTCTTGAATGCCTTGAAGCCCAATTTCCATTTGTGTCCCCGGGTGCGTGTGTCCCTGCTGATCTGGAAAAGCTGCTCTGGTTTGATGTGGTCGATGCCTTTCATGATTTTGAAGACTTGAATCAAGTCCCCACGTAGTCTCCTCTGTTCCAGGGTGAAAAGGTTCAGTTCCTCAGTCTCTCAGTAGGACATTCCCTTCAGACCTGGAATAAGTCTGGTTGCTCTCCTCTGAGAGCTCCACTGAAAAGACTCTCTCTGCCCCAAGAAAGCTGGAGCAGAATCCATTCTCACAGCATTAGGTATAATACATTATAGTACAATTAAGTGCAGTGTAGGATATGGAAATCAAAAACACTTGGGGGAAAAAAAACAGATTTATTATGAACTTCAGGACACTGCAATCCTGTTAATCTATTTACAATCTCTCTTACACAGTAGCTGAGGCAAAGTGGCTTTCAAGACGGACATTTCCCACTCTAATTTCTCCTCTTGTAAAGCATACATCCGCATTCTCATCTCGTGCTCCCAGCGGACCAGCTCCCCGGGTGGATCCCCTGCAACCTTAACAAGCACAGAGAGCACACACTCCAAACTCCATGAAACCCCCTATTTTTCTGGCCAATATTGACTGCCCAGAGAAAGAAAATACTGGTGTGGTTCTAGTATAGTCACACACCCCACTTTCACAGCAACATCGGTGCCAAATACAAACGTGAGTCACAATCTCACCTGGTTCCACATGTGGCCTTTCAAGCACGTGTGGTTTCAGGAGAGGGCTAGCCAATGTTAAAAACAGCATTTGACTGAAAATCAACCAAAATATATAATATTTCTTTGTATATGCCCTCGTCCAGGGTAAAAACAGTTACAATAGATCACCTTACATTTTTACATGCAATCACCCTATCTATACAGCTGGGCTTTTACTGGAGCAATCTAGGTACAGTTCCTTCTTCAAGGGTACAACAGCAGTGTCCCCCACCTGGGATTGAACCCATGACCCTCCACTCCACAGTCCAGAGGCCTAAAAGCACTATTTTTCCTCATTCCTCATCTACACAACAAGCGACTGTATTTACCCCGGACGATTCTTCCTGGTTGTATTCTGCATCGGCGTCTTGCAGACCAGATACGGGTGTAAACTGCAGGGGCAAGGAGTCAAAACACATTTGTGAAATATCGTCAGTGTGTGCAGGCAGGAGGGCGGACAACGCCAGGCCCACACAGGACACACTGCTCTCTGGCAGCTCACTTGTTTGTACAGTGGTTTCATGTTGAGTTGATTTACACCACTGGGGGAATGAGTTTCAGGCGCTATCTGCTGCCAGATTGATTAGTTTGCAAGAGTGCTACATTGTTTTGAATGTGTCAAAACTTAAATTGGACCAAAGATTGTTTTTTCATGAACGGAAATCTCTCTCCGTTGGGCTGTGTGTCAGTCTGTCTCTCTATCTCTCTCCCTGTCTTGGTGGCTCCACAGAGCAGCACTATACCTCCTAGTGTCAGAGAGAGGAGCCCTGAAGCTCTGTACAAAAACAATTTATTAATCAAGGTGCTTGAACACAAAAACACAAATGTATTGACACAGGGGGAGAGGGAGATAGGGCAGGGACGGAGAGAGGGAGGGGGCAGAGAGCTTTTTTCCCTGATGAGAAGACTAAATAATACTTAGAGTAACAAACAAGTGAGGAACAGAGCACCCCCTCACTCTGTACAGGACAGCAGGGGAAGTGCAGACACTAATAATACTATGAATATGAATAATGATAATAAAAATCATAATAACAATCCAGTGAGGAGAAGAAGAGAAAAGGAAAGAATGAGAGAATGGGTGCGAACAGGCACCCTCCCACCCTCTCTCCCTCTCTATTAGTGCTATAAAGTCAGGATGCAGTGATTGTGAAGATGTCACCCCCACCCGCCATCCCTTCGCCATCCCATCCTGCAGCGATGCCTTTGTCAGGCCCACACCTCGATGACATCACCGTCTTCCATCTCCAGCTGGGAGGGGGTGTGGCTCTCGTTGACCTTCGACCCGTCAAACAGGAAGCGCACCGACTGCCTCTGCCCCAGGGCCAGTCGAGAGACATACTGTTTGAGGACTAGACCCAGAGGCGCATCCTGAGACAGACAGAGAGAGAGAGTTAATACAGTACACTGACCCCGTGCACAGTGACGTGACCGGACGGACAGACGCGGACCTTGTGCAAGGTGAAGTCCTCCCCCGAGCCTCTCTCCTGGCCCTGCAGTCGGATAGTGATGGTGTCGGCATCAGCGCCCGCGTCTGTCTGTCTGTCCTCCTCCTCCGTGATCACTACACAGTCTGTGGACAGACGGACAGACACGTTGTGATGAAGGAGACAGGCTCACGGACACACTCAGACTGACAGACAGACTTGCAGACACACATGCTGAAGAACTGACAGCAGGGCAGAGAAAGAAACAAACCCACTCACACACACACTCACAGTGACAGACACACACAAAGACAATGAAGAAACACAAAGACAACCAGCCAGTGTTCTACAGACAAACAAGACTGACACACAAATTCACTGACAACACACAGACAGACAGACAAAAACGCAGGGTCACACAGAGAGAAATGACTCGTGCTGTGATTGGTCAGCTCACCGATGATGTCAGTTATGCCCAGCCCCAGCTTGGTCGCTGTGGCGTCGACAGGAAGTTCCACCTCCTTCCGCAGCAGCAGGATGCGGGAGGGCGGGACCTGGAGTTTGAGTGACAGCTGCTCCACGGCCTCACTCAGGGGAGATGTCTGCCAATTAAAACAGGCAATTGACAGTTTAACTCAATGAATGAAACGCAGAGACACTGACCGCTAGTGTGGGCGTCTATACCTTATTAACCCCTCTCCCCCAACTCTCCATCTTACTGATTGAATGGGGATCTTGAACAGGTCGGTGCGGCTACGGAACTTCAGTACGATCTCCCTCGGCGAATCAGAGTCCAGGGCCTCCGTCCTGGGGGAGGAGACAATGATGATATCATCGTCGTCATCAGAGATGGCGGCCCTCCTCACTTCCTGCTGTGGAGACAGCAGAGAGCCGATCGCATTCAACCTCCTGTTGATCTCCCTGAGAGAGAGAGAGAGAACGTCTTCAAGCACAGGTATCACAGTAAGAGTGCATCTGTAAACTAGAATGTTAAAGTTCCTGGAGAAACTTTGTCTGCATGTGAAAGTGTGTTTGAGTATAGTAAGCAGTATGTTTCACTGTACATGTAGTAGTGTAGTAAGATACTACAGGATATTATAAAGGTGTAATATGGTATAAAACAGTGTATTATAGTATTTTTGTACTTTAGTAATATTGATAAAACATCACAAAGTAATTCAGTATACAAAACTGAACCATAGTATGTGTTGTAGAACTGTAGTATATTACAAGGTACTACAGTATTCAATAGTGTACTATAGTATGTCACAGTATACTACAGTATAAGAGTGTACTATAGTATATCACAAGCTACTATAGTATACTGTAGTATAATAGTGTATTATGGTATAATAAAGTATAATACAGTATGAGTTGTACTGCTTTAGTAATTAGTATATACTATAGTATAAGACACTACCATAGTATTTGTTGACATTACAAGGTACTACAGTATACTATCAGTCATATCTTTAGTCACAATGAAAAAATGATATTGTGAAATGTTATGGGGCACTATATGAAGTTGTATGATATTATTATTAAGTTGGCCTTTGTCAGTATTACATATTTTTCAATGTTTTTGTCATACTATGAAGGTTAATGATTGTAACCACACAGCAGAAGTATAATGATGTGGAATAGGAGCAACATTCATATTTCTGTAAAAGTATGCATTTTAGTAATTGTATATGGCAGGTACGTTCATATTTTTAGTCATAGTAATAATAATAACAATTTTTAATAATAATATTAAAGCTTTTGTAAGAGAAGGCTAATTAGTCAGACACTAACAAGCTCGTAAGCTCACCTCATCTTGCGGTTGGAACGCCGGGTCCTCGCAGGGAGGCGCTGAGGTGGGGAGGGTGGAGAGGGGGAGCGAATACAGCTTCTGAGAAAGAGATAGAGTTGAGGTTTATACCATAATCAATTCTGTTTACTTATATAATCAACTCATGTTAATATGTTGGTATGGCAAAATGAGTCTCGGCCTGCATGTAAGGAAGTGGGGAGTGTCTACATCTCTCATTGGTGAAGCGCTGTTAAGTTCAATAAGTTCAATAAGCATTCTTGGTCTGTTATTGGCCACCACAGAGCTATCCACTCACTGCTCTTTGGCTGACTCCTCCTCCTTCTCCTCCTCCTCCTCCGACGAGAGGCAGATTGTCTCGCCCTTCTTGTCTCTCTTGCTTTTCGGGGTCTGAGGCCAGAGGTTATGCTCCTCCTCTGCCTCTTCTGGAGAACAAAAATAGCTTCAGTCACCATCACCATGACAAGAACAACACCAGTGATGAGGTCAGCAGAGTCGCAGAAAGAGGGAGAGGGGAACCAAAGTTGAAACAAAATGACAGACAGACAACACTGAGACAGAAAGACTGACAGAGACACAGAGAGGAACAGACACAACCACAAAGAGAGACAGACACACCCAAAGACATGGAAAGACAGAGACAGGCAGAAAGACTGATAGAGACAGAGTGAGACAGACAAACCCAGAGAGACAGACAGACAAGACACACTCAAAGAGATGGAAAGAGAGAGACGGGCAGAAAGACTGACAAAGACACACTCACAGACAGAAAGTTAGACAGTCAGAGACTAACAGAGAGAGACAGACATACATTTGGACACAGACAGCGGGAGAGCCACAGAGAGACAGACAGACTTTCAGTGGGACAAACACACAGACAGAGACAGTCAGTACCTGGGCTCTCTGTGTGTGTGAAGACGAGTGGCTCTAACTTGAGACTGCTGCTCACCTGAAACACATGGTGTAATATACAATCAACACACTGTACAATACACAAAATGTACAATACACACAGTGTGAAATAGACTGTACAACAGACAATGTACAACACGTGGTATATACTGTAAAATACACAATAAACTAGACCACACTGTACAACGTATAGACAGTTCAATAAGGTACTGTACTACAAGATAAACAGCACATGGTACAATATACAGACTTATATATACACTATATAAAGCGCACACACAATATAACAATGTAGCCCAGGGGTGTCCAACCCTGGTCCTGGAGAGCCCCTATCCAGAAGGTTTTAGAGGTCACCCTTCTATTGCCAATGTATAAACACCTAGAAGTATTTCAGTCTGAAATTTGGTACATTCAGTAATTTAGAAACCATTTAAGCAATTATCAGAATACCTGCAGCCTCTCTGAGCAAGAGCTCCCTTGGTTGATTTGCTTAATTGAAGAATAACTCACATGTGTTCCTAGTATTTAGAAATTGGTGATTTAGGCTGACCTATAAGATAAACTGGATTGGGGCTGTCCAGGACCAGGGTTGGAGACCCCTGATGTAGTCTATAACTCACACAATGTACAGTGCACCGGAAACAGAACAACACACTGCCCAACATACTCACAGCATAACACCGAATAACACACACACACTGCGACACCCTCACCTTGTTGGAATACACAGGGACGGACACAATGGCAGCGGGGTCGATGATTCGCCGTCGCTTTGCGGGGGGGGCAACGGGGACGATGACCTCGACGTCACTGTCACTGCTGTCCGAGTCCTGAGACAGAGGGAGAGAAAGCAGTGAGCTCGACCACTAAACCACAGATATCACTACACACGTCACATCATCAAATTGCTGTAGATATCACCACAGAAATCCATAGACATGACAGAAATCACAACTATCTCAGTAGATATCACAGCTGAGGATATCACTGCAGACATCAGAGAAATCACTGCTCAGGAATCAATTGAAAGCAAATCAGACATCAGTGTAAGGAACAACTATAATTCAATATGACATGTATTTTGTGTTTGAAATGGTAAGCAATTGTCTGCATATTTTATTTTGGTCTACAAGGGGGCGACCCTGAGCACCCACTGAAAAATCGCCACTTTAGAACGTGCCTTGAGGGCGGGAAAAAATAGTTCCCGCCAAAACGAAAACCTATAAGCCACTGTAATGCAGTTACTACACGCTGCTAAAAGCTAACAGGACTGTCCTCATGTCCCGTTTTGTATTTCGTTCCTTAAATCTAAACCTCCTGCTTCATTATTTTTTATGATCGTTTCTACCCAACTTAGTCACCCATACATTGCATAAAATAGGGGCCATTCTGTGGTCAACCAATGCAATGCAATTACACCTCCCCCTGCTGTACAACAAGCGCAGTGCAAACTACAGCTCACCGAGAAAGTGAAACGAACAAGCCGCAGACACTTTATTTATGTTGTATTGTTTAACGAGAAAGGAAACGGGGCAGGCCGGGAGTTCACTGCGGGAGAAGCTGCGAAACACCTACCACACCGCTGTGCCATAACGGACCACTGTCAAACAGTGGCAGGTGTTTTTTAGCAGGGTGCTCAAGGTTTGCATTACATCCCAGTCTCTCCATCACAAAGCGGCACACATTGTGTATTAACTTAGCGATCGAGACGTATACATTACACATAAATGCAGCTGCAAAACAGTAGAAAACACTCGCACGTATTTTCCAGCACATCACAACCACTGTGTCCCCTGAGCAAAGTGATATATCCTGATGATTTTAGCAGATGAACTACATGCACGTTGCATATACGCACTTTACGTTGCTGTGATGTCACAATCAGCACATACACAGCTATATGACTCAATAAGAAATTACAAAACACAATAAAACGTATATATTCTAACTTTTTTTTTGTAATTAAACTACCTGTCAAACGCCACTTCGTGACACAACTGGATACACTTGATGTCTTGCCGCTAAAACAGCACTGCATAGGTGTGTACACGGCAACTTTTACACACAGTGACATTTGACAGCAGCAGACAAAACCTAACTCACCTTTTCCGCCATGACTGTTTCAGAGTGAAACGGGACGCGCCGCATCCGCTCTGCCCCGCCTTCCCTGTGTCTCTATTGGCCACAGAGCCGTCCATCAAAAATAGTTCACCTTTTCTGAATCACTATTGGTCCACGGTATGTCAATCATAGGAAAGCACGTCAGCCATTGGGTTATCATTATATGGATTACGCTATTGGCTTACAAGAGTGGGCCGTTAAATATATCCGGAAAGGGGGATTCTGGGTATTGTAGTATTTGAGGTCTAAAAAGGCTTTGGTTTTTATTATCTTCTAAAAACAAACTTGTATTTCTTTATTTATTTATACCTTATGTGGCACCAATACGCTTCCACACATTAAAGCTCTCTACAGACAATATAAATAAAAATGAAATCCATTATAATACAATGGAAGCTTAATGCAGGAATCAGAATTATTAGCAATTTAAATAATATAGACAACAGCATGCAGGCAGACAGTCAACACAAACACTTGTAATACACTAAAGCATTAACCAGCTTTAATATTACAAACAATTGTCAAACCAAAGCTTTGATCCGAAGGTACAATAAAGAGGTTAGCTGAATTGTCATGCAGGCAATACACTTACAAGCAACTTCTGATTCTGACCTGCAACATTCATTGTGCATTGAAAAACAATAGGGGGAGTATGTTGAAGTAGGATCAAAATGTGTTAAAATTATCTGTTAATGATGGTCCTTTGTAAATGGCCATAGACTGCTTTGCAGACACATTATTATAATGTAAATATATGCATGTTTCACTTGTGTTTCAGAGAGGAGTTTGAAGATATAAGGATTGGCTTGATGCAGATTCTTACAAGAAATTACAGCACAAGAAAAAAGACAGATGGACAGAGGCACAGAGAGAGAGAGAGAGAGAAAGAGAGAGAGTGTGTGTGTGTGTGTGTGGGGGGGGTAAAGCTATGTTCTGCAGAATGAGGATTTCAGGATAATTAGTTAAATAACAGTAAAGGCATTTGACTGGCTTTTAAATTAATTAAACACACTCTGACACACTCTTTTTGTAACAGTTACACTGTTTGTTTTGCATTGCCTTGCATTAATAATAATACAAATAAAATGAAAATGATCTGATAGTGTGCATTTAATAGTTTGTGCTTGGACCAGGAGTGAAGCGTGAATGGAGATTGTCTTCCCGAACTTTAGTTTAAAATTCAATACATCGATAATAAGTAATAGGCAAGAGTTCTTATTACTTGTTTTTCATCGATCGATAAAATAGCAAGCATTTTTGCAATAGCAAATAGCAAACGCCCCAAGAACAAGCAGGAACTAAAGACAGCTGCAGTGCAGGCCTGGCAGAGCATCACCAGGGAAGAAACCCAGCATCTGGTGATGTCTATGGGCTCCAGACTTCAGCCAGTCATTGACTGCAGAGGATTTGCAACCAAGTATTGAAACTCACAATTTAATTCATGATTATGTTAGTTTGTCCAAATACTTTTGAGCCCCTAAAATTGGGGGGACCACATATACAAATGGGTGTAATTCCTACACTGTTCACCCAATTTGGATGTAACTACCCTCAAATTAAAGATTAAAGTCTACACATAAAGCTTGTCTATTTCCTCCAGGAGGGACATCTGATCATGTGGATGGTGGTCATAAAAGTTGCACCTCCATGAGGAAAATAATTCCTCTATGGGGTTGAGGAATGGAGAGAAAGGTGGGGTAGATCTTCAGCTAAAATGGGAATCAGCTGTGGTTATTCAGTTTTTAAAAAATATATTTTTTAGATTATGAATACAATTCATTATGGTAGTACTGTAGATGTAGCAAATTGCAATATTTTTGTGATATGTTTTGAACTAAAATTTAACAGTTTTGAAAAGAGTATGTAAACATGTACAAAATACAGAGGTGTAAAAAGTAACCATAGTAGTAAAAAGTATACTTGAGTAAAAGTAAAAATATTGTATCAAAAACTTACTCCAGTAATAGTAAAAAGTCTCCCATTCAAACAGTACTTGAGAAAAGTAAAAAAGTAGCTACTTTCAAGAGTACTCAAGTACCAAAATTAAAAGTAAATTGTGATTTTAGTAATAAAGTGAATGTGCATGTGTTTGTGTGTGAGCCCTATGAAGAGGCACGCAAGAGATTCATTTCATGTTTTAATCCAACATTATATTTTCCATAAATTATCAAGGGATTTTATTTTTATGGTTCCTCAATTTTATCTTGAAGAAAACCACGTCCAAAAAAAATAAATGTTATTTAGGCACATAGCTGGAAATTACTTTAATTTGTATTCAATATAAACAAAGGATAAAATTGGGGGATTTACATAATAGCCTGTTTTGTGTTTTCTTAGCAAACTCACTGTTCACACACACACATCCCAAAAACTAAATAAACAATATAAAATATGTACCCCTGTAGTGATCAAATTTGTTGTAATTGTAATCTATTGCACTTTGGAGAAGGAGACTGGATTTGAATCTCAAAACTCCCCAGGATGTTACTAAATATATATATATATATATATATATATATATATATATATACACTCACCTAAAGGATTATTAGGAACACCTGTTCAATTTCTCATTAATGCAATTATCTAACCAACCAATCACATGGCAGTTGCTTCAATGCATTTAGGGGTGTGGTCCTGGTCAAGACAATCTCCTGAACTCCAAACTGAATGTCTGAATGGGAAAGAAAGGCGATTTTAGCAATTTTGAGCGTGGCATGGTTGTTGGTGCCAGACGGGCCAGTCTGAGTATTTCACAATCTGCTCAGTTACTGGGATTTTCACGCACAACCATTTCTAGGGTTTACAAAGAATGGTGTGAAAAGGGAAAAACATCCAGTATGCGGCAGTCCTGTGGGCGAAAATGCCTTGTTGATGCTAGAGGTCAGAGGAGAATGGGCCAACTGATTCAAGCTGATAGAAGAGCAACTTTGACTGAAATAACCACTCGTTACAACCGAGGTATGCAGCAAAGCATTTGTGAAGCCACAACACGTACAACCTTGAGGCGGATGGGCTACAACAGCAGAAGACCCCACCGGGTACCACTCATCTCCACTACAAATAGGAAAAAGAGGCTACAATTTGCACAAGCTCACCAAAATTGGACAGTTGAAGACTGGAAAAATGTTGCCTGGTCTGATGAGTCTCGATTTCTGTTGAGACATTCAGATGGTAGAGTCAGAATTTGGCGTAAACAGAATGAGAACATGGATCCATCATGCCTTGTTACCACTGTGCAGGCTGGTGGTGGTGGTGTAATGGTGTGGGGGATGTTTTCTTGGCACACTTTAGGCCCCTTAGTGCCAATTGGGCATCGTTTAAATGCCACGGCCTACCTGAGCATTGTTTCTGACCATGTCCATCCCTTTATGACCACCATGTACCCATCCTCTGATGGCTACTTCCAGCAGGATAATGCACCATGTCACAAAGGTCGAATCATTTCAAATTGGTTTCTTGAACATGACAATGAGTTCACTGTACTAAACTGGCCCCCACAGTCACCAGATCTCAACCCAATAGAGCATCTTTGGGATGTGGTGGAACGGGAGCTTCGTGCCCTGGATGTGCATCCCACAAATCTCCATCAACTGCAAGATGCTATCCTATCAATATGGGCCAACATTTCTAAAGAATGCTTTCAGCACCTTGTTGAATCAATGCCACGTAGAATTAAGGCAGTTCTGAAGGCGAAAGGGGGTCAAACACAGTATTAGTATGGTGTTCCTAATAATCCTTTAGGTGAGTGTATATACACACACCGATCAGCCATAACACTATGACCACCTGCCTAATATTGTGTAGGTCCCCCTTTTGCCGCCAAAACAGCCCTGACCCGTCGAGGCATGGACTCCTCCAGACCTCTGAAGGTGTGCTGTGGTATCTGGCACCAAGACGTTAGCAGCAGATCCTTTAAGTCCTGTGAGTTGCGAGGTGGGGCCTCGATGGATCGGACTTGTTTGTCCAGCACATCCCACAGATGCTCGATTGGATTGAGATCTTGGGAATTTGGAGGCCAAGTCAACACCTTGAACTTGTGATTCATCAGACCAGGCCACCTTCTTCCATTGCTCCGTGGTCCAGTTCTGATGCTCACGTGCCCATTGTAGGCGCTTTCGGCAGTGGACAGGGGTCAGCATGGGCACCCTGACTGGTCTGCGGCTACGCAGCCCCATACGCAACAAACTGCGACGCACTGTGTGTTCTGACACCTTTCTATCAGAACCAGCATTCACTTTTTCAGCAATTTGAGATACAGTAGCTCGTCTGTTGGATCGGACCACACGGGCCAGCCTTCGCTCCCCACGTGCATCAATGAGCCTTGGCCGCCCATGACCCTGTCGCCGGTTCACCGCTTTTCCTTCCTTGGACCACTTTTGATAGGTACTGACCACTGCAGACCGGGAACACCCCACAAGAGCTGCAGTTTTGGAGATGCTCTGACCCAGTCGTCTAGCCATCACAATCTGGCCCTTGTCAAAGTCGCTCAGATCCTTACGCTGCCCATTTTTCCTGCTTCTAACACATCAACTGTGATGACAAAATGTTCACTTGCTGGCTAATATATCCCACCCACTGACAGGTGCCATGATAACAGATTATCAGTGTTATTCACTTCACCTGTCAGTGGACATAATGTTAAGGCTGATTGGTGTAAATTATTGTATAGTTTTGAATGAAGTGTTTCATTTTTCAAAAGATCTGAGGTGTTCTGCTACTTGTGTGTGTGGTTGCGTGAATTGTGTGTAGTGTTTTGACAAAGTGAGCCCTGTTTTCAAACTCGTGCTTAAGCAATCATAAAAAAAACCTGTAAGAGCAATGCAAGTTACTTATCATTTTGAGCAGTTGTATCAATTGATAGTTATTCTTCAATTGATTATTAATCTCAGATGTAATGTGTGAATTGCATTTTGAAATGGTAATACTTTGATGTTAAGTTGTGTCAATTTGAACAGGTGATTTTAGTTGAATAAATGATAGGTTCATGTGTACTGTATCCAAGCAATTGGAAAAAGTGTTAGAGTTTTGAAAAATTACATCAAGGTTCTGAAATTCATGCCAAAGTGATTGTAAAAAACTAATAAAATATGCAATATTTCATTTCTGACGAATTACAGAAAAGGAAATAGATAATATCCAATTCCTCTCTTTTTCTCTAGCCTTGTGAAATTAGTTTCTGTCAGTGTGTCTGTATCTGTGTGTGTGTATATCTATGTGTAATTGTGAGAGTCTCTGTGTGACAGTATTTGTGAGAGTATGTGTCTGTGTATGTATGTGTGTCTGTGCTAGACAGTGTATGTGACTGTGTGTGTGTGTAACAGTGTATGAGACTCTGTGTGATGGTATCCGTGTGATTGTGTATGCATGTGTGTTTCTGTGTGTGTCTATATGTGTGTATGCATGTCTGAATTTGTGTCTGTGTATGATTGTGTGTCTGTGTGAGACAGAGTATGTGACTGTGTGTTTGTGTCTTGATAACTTACTTATTTTTACTTTTTAAATTGCTTAAAATAATTAATACGAGAATCTGGTCTTCTGAAGGGACCAATAAATTAACCTCAGTCTGATCTCTATATCATATGTAACATTTTTATGCCTCCCCTCCTGGATGGGAGCAGATATATTGCTGCACAAAAGTACGGTCAGAAAATTGAGACGCAATTGAGAAACTGTAATATAAGCATCTCTTCCTCTGAGTATGTAGTTAAGCAGTTTGGTATTGTAGTCAAACAGTCTTGAAAGAGTCACAGTTTGACAGAAACTGGGCAGTGTGTCCAGAATATCGTAAGAAATCTAATGTGTAAGGAATCCACGGAACCACAGTGAATCACTAAGATGTGTAAAGAAGTCAGGGTACAGTTAATAGATTGGAGGTATTTTCCGGCACAACATCTCCATCCGCTGGATGCTTGGAAGAAGACCGCTCCTGATTGACTGTGCTACCACACCTGCTGTGTTCAAAAGGCAAAGCTCACTTCTCATCTTACAGTGTAGTGTAAAGTACCTCAGGGGAAAAGCAGGGAAGGTGTTTTAGGACTGCCAGCCTTCCAGTGTGTTACAGATGTTTATTATATAATGGTAACAAAATAATATAGAGGAACAGGTGACTGAGATACGGAGGATCTGAGCCCTGAGCAAATAAAGGTGTGATAATTTACTTCAAAAGTGAACAAAGTCCATATAGGGCATAATTTGAATAATCAATGAATGTGCATTAAATTAGGCACCTTGGATCCATAGACTGAGGACTCTTGCCCCTCTCGGTCTAAACGTCAAGTTCAATTTGAAGTGTTTCTTTTGAAAGGAATATATCTTATTATTATACTGTTGCTTTGTAAATTGTCTGTATCTCTTGTATTTACTGTACTATTAAGGTAGTGTCTTGTTTTTGCTATTTTTATTGATTAGTCATAATGTAAATGATAATTAACTTTTTTATTAAATGAAAATGCATGTCAAATGTCTTGTGATGTAGATCATGTAATTGGACAAATTAGTCCCTGCAAAAGATGCTGATTGCCCACACCTTTATGTGATTACCTGTCACGCTTTAGAAAGCAGTTTTTTAGCATCTCCTCAAAACCCTGACGAAGGCAGCTATTACAGTTTCTCGATTGCTTAAACACATTTCTTGAAATTATGCCTCCTTTTCTCGAAACACCAATCCATAACTTCTCACCCAATTCCCCAAACTTCCTATTTTCAGGTCAAAATGAAGCTCTCCACTCAAAACCATTCAGTCTTGCTGAAAAAACAAACTTTGCCCTCAGACATGACACACAAGCCCTCAAAAACACACACACTACAACATAGTCTTACACACCGGTGAGATAAATTCAAAACAATACTACAAAAAACAGTAATAAATTATGTTGCTTGTCCCCCTCAAAAACCTTTTAACCTGATGAACACAACAAAAGACACAAATGTATACATTTGCACATTTTTATTCCTTAATGTACTGTACAGTACAATACACCAAACAACAACAAAAAAATTAGTCTGCCCCAGCATCCCGTCTTTGGTCTGGGACAGGCCAGAGAATCTCGTCAACATCACAGGCTATATTGGCCCTAGCCAGGCAGCGGGGGTCAAATCCTCTTGCATGCCTGATCCACCCCTGGCAGGCATCAACTGAAATGTCTAGGCAGGCTTCTTCCATGGGCTGGAGGAGGTGAACACGCATGTGAGGTTCTCGGTCCACCGCCATGCCGGAAAAAAACTCCTCTATCGGGTTTAGAAAGGGAGAGTATGCAGGCAGAAATATGTTGTAAAACCTCGGGTTATTGGTAAACCAGTCACGAACCAGAGCAGCGCGATGGAAGCTGATGTTATCCCAAACAACAACAACGTAGCGAGGCTGCTCTGGTTGTGCTGGCTCCCTCTCGTCAAACTGGAACACACGCTCTCTTAGACCATCAAGGAAACCAAGGAGGAGAACAGTGTTATAGGGTCCAAGAATGGCATGGCGGTGAAGTACCCCTCGTTGGCTGATGGCCGTGCACATAGTGACATTCCCTCCTCGCTGGCCAGGGACATTCACAACAGCCCGATGACCAATTATGTTGCCCCCTTCTCCTTCTTTTGGCCAAGTTAAATCCAGCCTCATCAACAAAGATAATCTCATGGGGAACAGGCCGGCCTTCAATCTCAAACATTCTCTGCAAAACACATGAAACACAGTAGAGTAAATGACTGCCCTGAAACACAGTTCAAGAGAGCACAAATGGCAGACCACCATATGTACTTTGTGCTACAGTATAAACTGCTGTACTGCTATACTGTGACGGTACACAGTACTTCATACAGTATAAAAACTCATACTTGAACATATTCCAGATGTTGGTCGGAGGATGCGATCAATTGCGGAGAGGCTGATGGCATTTATCCCTCGAAATTGGTGATTGTCTTCAATCACTCTCCTTTGAAACTCTCGCAGGCGGATTACATTGTTGGCAATGACCATATTTACCTCTCTTGCTCCTCCGACAAAAGCCTTAGCCTGCCTCCACCAGGTGGTCGTCTCTGTGTCCTACAAAAATAGAAGTACTGATTACTGTAACTGTAACACAACCTTTTTACAGAATGGAAGCATAGAGAAACTCTATCTGTATGTGAGGCAATTTGATGCATTTCTTTTTATTAGTATAGTGCAACAGCTACAGTACATGTATGTGTTGTTACAGCACAGAGTACAGCACTCAAAAGTTACAGTAGAGAGCAGTCTGAAGTACACCTTCCTGTTTCCCTCCCTGAAGGTTCTTATGATCGAGGCGACAGTGAAGCGACTCAAGTTTGGCTGTACTTGTTGCCCAGCCTCCCTCATAGTCATACCATGGACAAGGACATGGTCAACTAGAGTGGCATGGATTTCATCAGAGACTGCTTGTCTCCTTGTGCTTCCCCTTCCTCTTCCTTGTCATCATCCTCCTCCTCCACCTCCTCCCCCTCCTCCTCTTCCTCTTCTCCCTCCTCCTCCTCTTCCTCCACCTCCACCTCCACCTACTCTTCCACCTCCTCCTCTCCCTACTCCTCCTCCACCTCCTACTCTTCCTCTTCCTTCACCTCGTCCTCCATTCCCTACTGCTCTTCCTCTTCTTCCTACTGCTCTTCCTCCTCCTCTTTCTTCACATCTCTCTGGATCCATTGTAATCAACTATATAACCGATAACTAAATACGTCAAACCCTCTGGTACATTACCACCGTACCACTTCTGTGACCTTATGGACGACTCTCAGAAACAACAGGAAGGTTTGTTATCAATATAGCCAGTCCCAGCGGCAGGATGAACTTGGTGGGGGGGCATCAGAAATGACTAGGGGGGCACAAGGGTTACATTAAGGGTTACATTAAAATTAGGATCTGCTCTCCAATCTATATTCTTCTGTCTGATTTCTATATCATGTGTAACATTTTTATGCTTCCCCCCTGGATGGGAGCAGATATATCGCTGCACAAAAGTACAGTCCAGAAAGACTAGGAGACTAGAGGTTTCGCAACTGGTGAGGTGTCAAATTCATTGTACTAGAATTGGCACAGAGAATTTTGCAAAATAGTAAACAACACCTCTGAAAAAGGGATGCTGTGGTTAAACCAGAGAAGTGAGGTATCGTACAAAAAAGTGAGTTGAGAGATCATTTGTTAGGCAGGTGTCAGATTACAGGTTGATACCAGACAAGTGTTGAACTGTGCCAATGAAGCGTCTCCATGAGTCACACTGGTTGCAGAGCGTCGTGTCTCTCTATGTCGACAAAGCAAACTGAAGTCTTAACCTGAATCAGACTCTGCCTGGCCATTGACCACTGCAGGTGGTAACAGGACAATTACACACACTGTATCACATTGCTGTACATGGGTATGTTAGGTATTCTTTACAGGAAAATACAGAGTAATGTTTTTACAGTAAATTGTCAGGATTTCTTTCCTTAGACTGGTCTTAATTAGTCAATCATGCAATGCATTCTGGGAATTTTAAGACTCTTGAAGAAAAAAAAAAAGATGGAGGACGCTTCTCTAAAACAAAGACGAATGCAGTTCACAGTACCTGGAAATCTGTGCTTGTTCTTAGAATATAATGCAGAAAAATATATAATTTGGGGGACATTTTCTGAAAATTGCACTGATGCGCTCAACACAAGGTGTGGGAAAAAATTACAAAAAAGTGAACTGCGTCAGCCGCTTTGTGCACGGTCTGGAAAAGATGTGCAGAAACTATAAAGGAAAATGCTAAAATTAATATTTCAGACAGAGACGTTTCTAGGCATAAGCAACATATGCGGCCACTTAGGGCCCCCAGATGCTAGTGGGGCCCGTTGCAAACAACTATAATAAATGCACTGAATATGTTTTCAATTATTTTCTGTAATTGATTTTCATAAATTATCACATAAATTATTTTTTAATGAACGAGTCATGTCCAGGGGTATAATGGAATCAAACATCATAATTTATGAGCTAGAACCCTGACATCGATCTGCGGCTGCATAGCGTATGTGTTGCAGCCGGAATGTCTTGAATTTGTAATGTTTTATGCCTTGTACTGGACTGTATTTTTGCACTTTGTACTGCGCTTATATTTTGTAAGTCGCCCTGGATAAGGGCATCTGCTAATAAATAAATAAATAAATAAATAAATAAATAAATAATAATAATAATAAAAATAATAATGTCGTAAACTTATGCTACACAGCCAGAATGTCGGAAACAAGACCAAAAACATACCAATCTGGATCTGGAAATTCAGGTCTATTTAGATTAACAAACTGGTAGATAATTACTGTAATGTAAGAAGTACAGATAGACGTAGTATGCAAGCAATTGTGTATAATACATCATAGGAGAAAAACATTTCACAACATGCTGTGTCCATAAAGTTCTAATGCATGTATAACCTCCTCAGGAGCTCTATTGAGGTATGTTGGTGGAGTATCCTGAGATCAACCCAGACCACCTACCTCTTCTGGTGTTCCAGACTTTTGTTAATAAAATATGATGTTGCTGCTAACAGGTCCGGCATTAGTTTTTACATGTATATTTGTACATTGTATGTTTGTTCGTACATATGTGTGCTTATACAAATGTTTACAAGATGGTAGGTTTAAGTCTATGTTAGTTTGATGTTGTGCCAAGTAGGCTACAGTGAGGGGGCACCAAATCAAATCCTGCTTAGGGCCCCCAAAAGGCTAGAAACAGCCCTGATTTCAGAGGAAACATTCGCATACTGGAGGAGTACCTCCCTAAAAAGTCAAACGGACCACAGGATTGGCTATTGAAGTCTGTTTTTGAGATTGCTGGTAGGTGGGAGAGCAGAGTGTGTGTGTGTGTGTTTTGTTATTTTCCGGGCATCCTAAGTAAAACATGAGGGAACATGAGATGAGGGAATCCAATTATTCCCAGGGTTTTAGATTAGTTTTTTTGTTTTATTTTAAATTGAGTCATTGTATGTTTTTTGTTTAAAATGCTTTTTGTTATAATTAAATCTTCAATGCATGTGCAGCACTACATGAAGTTTCTTTTTCCTTTCTATTGCAAGTAAACTTTGTCTGGTGTCTGTTGCAATGGAAAGACAGGCTTAAATTCTAAGTCAGCCTGGTGGTGTGGAAGTCTTAGTCATTCCTAATTTTTATGCAGCTGTCTAATTTGCATTAGAGTTGTCTAACTTTCAAATTAAGACTAATATAGTGTTATGAAACCGGCACCTTGTCCTTTGGCGTTGTGGGCTTATCACTATACTGGGTGTAGCATCTGTTCGATTCCCGAGTGGGGAGCTCCGACCCTCATCGGGTACACTGGGATATTACAGTAATCACTTTGTGAGTTATGAAGCCATCTTTCACAACCTGGAGCATTTCAAAACAGGACAGGGCAGTTAATTCACAACATTATGAGTGTTGTTCATTGTTAAATACATGTTGGTACCTTCCCTGGTGCCACAGGTGGTACAGTGGCTCAGTGGGTGTGACACTAATTTCTACTGTGGAAGATTGTAGGGCTGAATCCTGGCCTGCCCACGTTGTGCCAACACTGAATGTGCCAGTGAAATGGGTTGCAATGAGGTATAAAAGTGACACCCAGAGCTGAACTAGGGCATAGGCCTGAAGAGGAGTCCGAGATGTGAGTTTGACGGAGAAACCATCCCAGCTGCTCTGTGTATCTGTACTGCACTGAGAGTTCATTAACTCTTCCTAGATTTGACAGCAGTGCATCAGTTACTGCAGATACTGTACTGTACACTCACCCCATGTAGAGGAGTTAATGTGAGCACACAACCTAATGACTTTCTGCTAATCTTTGCTGTGGTTAATGTTCAGCAGTAATCACTCGTGTCACTCAGTACAGGTTGCTATGTACCTGGCTAACACTAGCGCTGTGCACTAGGGCTGCACTTCTGTGGGAATATTTCATTAATCACTGGGCTGATTCATGGGTGGAGGGATCAGTGGATTATGGAGAAAACTGGACACCAATAGTGGATATAGACAACACAGCTGATGGGCCTGTACTCACCATTGACACTGAGTTCATATGACTGAGGCTACTGTAAATACTGCTACTTCCAGTGGCAGCTCAAGTATTCTGAAAGTGGGGAGGCGAAGGGGTAGGCGAGAGGTTGGCTGGGGGTGGCAAAGTTTGTTTTTGGAAGAAATTCAAAAAGGCTCATTGTGTATTTCTTTTTACGATTAGCTTTTTTTCGTAAAAAAAAAAATGTTTTCTTGCTCTTTCAGCTCGTCTTCCTCTCCCTTGCTGTCTCTCCCTCAACTCTCTCTGCCTCTTTTCAAATGTTTCTTCCTTTCTCTCCCCACCTCTAAACTCTACTCTGTAAAAGAAAATAAGCAAACATAAGCACCACCAAAGACAATAGAATTTCCACAGATATGACAGACTGAACAATCATACAAATTCAATCCATCTCAAAGTTAATACTGCTAATATTTAATGTTATCTGTGGAAGAAAATACAAAGTTCTCAAATCTAAGCTTATTAATAATGGTTCTTTAACCCCCCCCCATCCCCACCCACAAGTTCAACAATCTCTTAATATTTGCAAGGTAGTGAAGGGGTAGATAATTTAAACTGCATATGTTTCTTTTGATCTTTTCCCTATTTTATTTAAGATAGATATAAATGACTCATGCGCACTGTTCAAGCCTACTCCATACTCCTGTTGGAATTTGCCATTGAATCAATTGTGTATTGATTACTTATGATAATAGTAAAGTAGAAAAAGCAACTACTAGTCAAATGCTGTTTTGTTGTTTGTTTTGTTGTGTAAACACCTGCCTATCAAGTGATCTCTCACGTGGCTCATTTGTCCAACATCTCACTTCTCTGCATGCTGCTGGTTTAACCCCAACATCCCCTTTTCAGAGGTGTTGTTTACTAGTCTGCAAAATTCTCTGTGGCAATTCTAGCGCACTGAATTTGACACCTCACCTGTTACGAAACTTTCTGGACTGTACTTCTGTGCAGCGATATATCTGCTCCCATCCAGGGAGGAAGCATAAAAATGTTACACATTATATAGAAATCAGACTGAGGAATATAGATTGGTCCCCTCAGTGAGGAGAGCAGGTCTTCATTTTAATGCAACCCTTAATATTGTGAAAATGTCAAGTTTTGATCAACAAGTATATTGAACTTATCCAAATAAATGTATTTCAGCTCATACAGGGCCTGTGTGTTTCTGCCTTTCTTTCAGTGTCTTTAGAAGTAGTAGCAGACAGAGACACTCAGTTCTCAAGACATTTGTTTTCCCTTGCATTCAGGGAATGAGCTAGTTATATTGATAACAAACCTTCCTGTTGTTTCTTAGAGTCATCCCCAAGGTCACACAAGTGCTGAGGTGGAAATGTACATTAATTGATTATTCAAATTATTCCTTATATGGACTTTCTTTACTTTTGAAGTCTTGATCTATAAATGGTCACACATATACACTCACCTAAAGGATTATTAGGAACACCTGTTCAATTTCTCATGAATGCAATTATCTAACCAACCAATCACATGGCAGTTGCTTCAATGCATTTAGGGGTGTGGTCCTGGTCAAGACAATCTCCTGAACTCCAAACTGAATGTCTGAATGGCAAAGAAAGGTGATTTAAGCAATTTTGAGCGTGGCATGGTTGTTGGTGCCAGACGGGCCGGTCTGAGTATTTCACAATCTGCTCAGTTACTGGGATTTTCACACACAACCATTTCTAGGGTTTACAAAGAATGGTGTGAAAAGGGAAAAACATCCAGTATGCGGCAGTCCTGTGGGCGAAAATGCCTTGTTGATGCTAGAGGTCAGAGGAGAATGGGCCGACTGATTCAAGCTGATAGGAGAGCAACTTTGATTGAAATAACCACTCGTTACAACCGAGGTATGCAGCAAAGCATTTGTGAAGCCACAACACGTACAGCCTGGAGGCGGATGGGCTACAACAGCAGAAGACCCCACTGGGTACCACTCATCTCCACTACAAATAGGAAAAAGAGGCTACAATTTGCACAAGCTCACCAAAATTGGACAGTTGAAGACTGGAAAAATGTTGCCTGGTCTGATGAGTCTCGATTTCTGTTGAGACATTCAGATGGTAGAGTCAGAATTTGACGTAAACAGAATGAGAACATGGATCCATCATGCCTTGTTACCACTGTGCAGGCTGGTGGTGGTGGTGTAATGGTGTGGGGGATGTTTTCTTGGCACACTTTAGGCCCCTTAGTGCCAATTGGGCATCGTTTAAATGCCACGGCCTACCTGAGCATTGTTTCTGACCATGTCCATCCCTTTATGACCACCATGTACCCATCCTCTGATGGCTACTTCCAGCAGGATAATGCACCATGTCACAAAGGTCGAATCATTTCAAATTGGTTTCTTGAACATGACAATGAGTTCACTGTACTAAACTGGCCCCCACAGTCACCAGATCTCAACCCAATAGAGCATCTTTGGGATGTGGTGGAACGGGAGCTTCGTGCCCTGGATGTGCATCCCACAAATCTCCATCAACTGCAAGATGCTATCCTATCAATATGGGCCAACATTTCTAAAGAATGCTTTCAGCACCTTGTTGAATCAATGCCACGTAGAATTAAGGCAGTTCTGAAGGCGAAAGGGGGTCAAACACAGTATTAGTATGGTGTTCCTAATAATCCTTTAGGTGAGTGTATTTTCTCAGGGCTCAGGTCCATTACCTGTTTCTTTATATTATATTTCCATTATATAATAAACATCTGTAACACACTGGAAGGCTGGGATTGGGGAAAAAAAGTCTGTGACAGTATCTCCGTTGTCATACAGTCCAGGGTCAAAATCCTAAATCAGATTCTCCAAACAATCAGGGGTCACAAATCAATCAAAAACAGCGGTTGGCTCCACTAAAACACCCTGCCTGCTTTTCCCCTGAGGTACCTCACACTACGCTGTAAGGTGAGGAGTGAGCTTTGCCTTTTGAAGCCAGCAGGTGTGACTTCATGTGCATTCATGGCAATCAGGTGCGGTCTTCCTCCAAGCATCCAGCAGATGGAGGTGTTGTGCCAGAAAATACCTCCCATCTATGACCTGTACCCTGACTTTTTTACTTTTTCTTCTTTTCTTTTTTCTTTTTTCCCACCACCTTTTTCCACAAAACTGGAATAACAGTCTCTTTATCCTTCCCTACCCTACAATAACCCCTCTAACCCCACCCCACCCCACACCACACTCTTCCACCCACCCTCCCCTACTACCCTTCCCTACTCATCCAAGACCATCTGTGGCCAGGAGACAGACAGACAGAAAAACAACCAACAGAGTAAACAATTAAATCAACAGGTGGACAATTAGACAGACAGACAGACGGACCGATGACACATCAACAAATTAAGATATAAACATAAAATTGTGCGTATATAGAAGACCAGTTGGGATGTATCACTCATGTCTGTGTCCAAGCATAATAAAGAAATGGGGGGAAAGAGGGAACACAAACACACAAAAATAAATAAATAAATTAATAATATTAATACTAATAATAATAAATAAAAAAGTTATTAACAGACTGTTTGGGGTTGTGTGTGTGTGTGTGTGCGCATGAAGCATTAGTTAAAATGGAAATTAGAAAAATTGAGAAATTGTGCCCAAGTTTCATTAAATCTATTTTCCTGGTTATTGCTGGTGGTGATGTTTTTTTCCTGTGTAATATAATCTGTTAACAGGTTTAGCCATTGTATGATACTAAGTTTGTGTCTGCTTTTCCAGTGCAGGAGTATAGTCTTCTTGGCAATAGTTAACGCTATGAGCACTTGAGTTGGGTTTTGTTCAGGGAGGTTGAGTGTGGTCAGGTCTCCGAGTAGACATGATGTTTTGTTTATCACTTCTTGCCAAAAGTGTTGAGTCGGTGGACAGAGCCAAAAGGCATGAAAGTAATTGTCGGGGGTTTTCAGAGTACAGTGTGAACAAGTATCAGACTCTATGAAACCCATTCTCAACATTTTGTGCTGGGTAATGTAATTTGTCGATTTTGTTTCCATAAAATGTGGGGGTTGTAGATTGATTTTGATTATATTATTTTTTGATTTGATAGCATTTTTTTATTGTAGATATTGGAGGTACCCTTTACACATCTTATTGATTCACCGTAGTTTTGTGGATTCCTTACACATTAAATCAGTGGGAGGAAGACCTTCAACATGGGCTTGGAACCTTTCTTGCACCTGGACACTGTGGTGCAACCTTACATTGTCCCAGATGATGATGTAGTTGGACTGAGTCCCCTCACCTGTAGCATCTCCTGCTTCCCTCAGCTTTTGGACCAGCCCATCAAGCCCATGTCCATGATTCTCTGCGGAGATAGTGGAGCATTACAGTACAGCACATAATGCACAGTAGAATACTTTGTCATAGTCTACGTAGGGTAGATATATTGTATTAAATGCAAGGCTTTTGTTCAATATTACAGTACTTTACTCAGTACAATGACTGTAGGTATGTCAATAATCTTTTGCTTGATCTTCCCGAAGGCAAATTACAATGTCCAAAATTGCAGTTTCTTGTTCTAGTTTTATGTAGTAAAAACAATATTACAAATATTGTAAAATACATTTTATTAATATTAATAAAACATTAAAACAATAATAATAATTCTGCGCAGTTTGAGCCACAGTCAGGTGACCAGCAACTGTGGGTGGGGGGGGGGGGGGTTGTCTTCTAATTGCAAAATTGAAACCAGTTCCTTTTTTTCCCCTATAAATGGCGCTGTACTCTCCTGAGTCCACAGTGGTCAGTATTGGTGCTGACAGCTCCAGGGCCCTGTAACTGCGATCTCATCTGGGTGTCCGATTCTGTTTTATCATCAAGAAGCATCACAAGCCTTCATCAGGTAAGTCCATCCAATCTGCTGCTTTGGGCTCCGGCCGTCTCAGCTCTATACTTCTCTGTACAGTGGCCCGGCAGAAACACACGGGCCGGTCCAGCGGGCCACTAGCAGAGTGTCTTGCACAGTAAGGCGCTCTTCCAGATTACAGGTTAGAAGACAAAAAATGAATTGAGCTGAGGCATTTAATTCAGGCCTGGCATCCCCTCCAGGGACCCTGCCCTGTGATGCATATTGCTTGTATATTTTGAAATATATATTGTAGAAATTAATTAATTATCAATTAGATATTAATTATGTGACCCTCATATTTTTCATATGCCAAAATGGAACCCTTTCTCCACAGAACAAATATATATTTCTACCACCAATGAGAAACATCAGTGTGTTTTGTCTGGGGGCTTCCAGTGGGTGCAGAGCAGCATTGAAACTAAAGCCTTGTGTTTTATTTGCTTGGTGCTCTAATGTTGTGCTGTTGCTCAGCACATCTCAGCTCTGGTATTGGGGCGCCTCACTGTCCTGCCAATTCTTGATCAAACAAGCTGTAAATTACCTAATTAAACATTGAACATGCCAAATTTAATTATTCTAAAACTTAGTGTATTAGTAAAGCAGCTGTGTTTGTTCTGTGCAGATCTATATTTTAGTAACTGTTAATACTTCCAAGTGTAACCGTCACCACAGTCATGGCTGCTGTGAATACCCCACAGGACAGCGCTGTGTGGTTTCAGGGTGTGACGTTCCCACAGTAACTGGGGAGCAACAGAGGGGTACAAGAGTTTTCCCTGTCGGGCAATAATGAATTATAAACTGTGGTTATAAATGGATTATAAACTGGATGAGGGCGTTTACCAAGAAATAAAAAAAAAAAAAAAAAAAAAAAAAACTCCCTCTAATCTTGTTGATTTTGCCTGATCTACCCTCTGCACACATTAGGGATGAAACTGTGTCTTTTGGTCTGTTTGTAGGTTGCATTAACCAGGACTGACTCTCTATTTTGCTATATATTGTGTCTTGCATTGACTGTATTTCACTGTATCATGTAAGGCTTTTGAGGAGTATGTTTGCCAGTCACTATGGATAAGGATGCAGTGTCCTGTCTGTGTCCCGTGTCTAGGTGCCTGTGTCTGGACCTCAGAGACTCCAGTGACCTGTCTGCCCCCCCACACTGGCCCAGCATGGCTGCCCGTGAGTACAACTGCAAGGTCTCCCTCCTACTGCTGATCCCACACTGGCCCAACGCTGGATGGGAGTTCAGTGCAGATGTTGGGTGTGCTTGTGTCAGTCAGGGTATCCTTGGTTTGATGACAACAGTGCCACCTTGTGTCTGTGTAGAAACATGGGACTGTGTATGTGGGTGAGTGGGTGTGTGTGTTTTGTGTGTTTGTGACTGTGTGTGTGTGAGTGTATGTATGTTTGTGTGACAGTGTGAGAGTGTACGTGTGTGTTTGTGAGATGGTGTGTGTGTGTGTCTGGGTGTGAATGACTGTGTGAGCGTGTATGTCTTTATATGAGTTTGTGCAAATGTGTGTCTGAGAGTGGGTGGGTGTGTGTGTTCCTATGGTTGTGTCTTTGTGTGCGTGCTTCTGCTTGAGTGGAACCAGGTTTTAATTGAGAAATCAGTCAGTAAATCAATCAACAAAAATACCCATTGTTGTTGTTGTTATTATTATTATTATTATTATTATTATTATTATTATTATTATTATTTTAATTATTATCATCATTCAGTAATAAGTATGAAATGTGTTGGGTTTGAACAATGTTAACGTGCTGTGTCCAGGATGCTCTGTATAGGACAGGTGACACAACACACACAGAGGACAGATGACTGTACAACTGACTGACCGACTGACTGCACACAAGTACACTGGCACTGCAGAGGGAGAGGGAGTCATAGAGAGGTGCTGTCATGCTACATATTATTAGTATCAGTGTTGATGTTGGTGTCCCTGTGTGCTCCTAGGCTGTTCTTCGGTGCTCCTGCGCTGTGTGCTGCTCCCCGCGCTCCTCCTGGCTCTGTCTGGGGCCCAGGAAGACATCCACACCCTGACCAGGATGGAAGACCTGCACAACCTCCATTCTGGACGGTACTTCCCCCGGCACGGCCTGCCCCTGCTCTGGTGGTTCTGTCAGGTCCTGCGCATAGACCACAGAAACCACATGCGGCTGAACTTTGATATCCGGCTTGAGTCCTACGGGTTCCAACCCTTCCAGAACAACTTTGACGAGAACCAGAGGCGCCACCTGTTCCCGGTCATTCGGGGTCAGTCCAGCTCCTACTACTCGCTGGGTGACCTAGCTTACCCCGGCGCCACTGCCCTGCCCAGCTCCATCCTCCGCTATTATTTCAACCCAGGAGTTCCAAACGTGCCCTGGATGTTGGGCGGCCACGATGCCAACCGCGATCGGCTGGTCGTTCTCTTCCACCCCAGCTCCTTCCGCATCCTCCGCCTGTACCTGACTGACCACTACAGCCCTGAAGCCACCTACAGGATCGCGCCCCGGCTGGTCAGGCGGATCAAGAAGCTGTCCTCAGTGAAGTTCCAGGCCGCGGTGGGGTACGTGTCTTACATCACCTACTGCTCCCATCACTTAGACACCAACTCATCAACCCAGTACAGCTGCAACCCTGTCTTCTCCCAGAAAACCCACCTGGAGGTGAAGACCACCAATGGCTATGCCACCCTCCACTGGAACAGGGTGCCCTATAGCAACTTGGATGCCTGGGTGGGCCTGTACGCAGACGGCAGCAAAGCAGACGGGTCCTACCTGTCCTTTCACTACATTAGTGGGAAGACGTCTGGGACATTTGTGAGCAGCACGTTGGTGACCCCGGGGTTGCAGGTGCGTCTGTTCAAGCACAAGACCGCCAAACACTCTGCGTTCAGGGGCAACCAGCTGGACGAGGCGTGTGGCGTCCTGCCTGTGAGGCTCCCAAGTCATAAGGTGTACATGCAACTCTATGCCAAGGGGGGCCACGCCTGCGCCAGGCTGTTCATGCACAATAGCTTGAACATCTCCAACTCAGCGTTTTCCAGTGCCTGGGTGGGCTTCTTCTCCTCTGATAATGCACCAAACACCAATTACCGCAACTACCGCTACGTGAAACATTTCACCAAGGAGAAGGACCTGCCTGGCTACCAAGTCTGGGTGGACGGCTGCGTTGGAAACCTCCTCTCCGTGGGGGTGCAGGCCCGGTTCTTCCCCAATAACGGTTATGGCCACATTTCCCGCACCAAGCCCTGGGCCTGCTGAGGGGGGAGGGGCAGCACCTGAAGCAGGGGCAGAGAGCTTCTTGCACTATTTATCGGGGTGGGGGGGCAGGTGGGGTTGCTTCTTGTGATTTAATTAGTTATTGGATGGTGAATTGTTTTGGGAGGGGAAAATTACCTTTTGAGCTTGTCTGCCTGGGGGCCTGCATGCTGTCATTTATATTCTATTTGCTAATAAATCTGATTCCTGCATTAAGCATCCATTCTATTGTATCGGGTTTTCTTTATATTGTAGTACTTGTACGAAACTTTGAGAAATGCTGGTGTGAAACATGTTTTATAAATTATGAATTGGAAAGTTATACAAGTGCTGTTACACTCCATATAGTACAACACATTTACAGAGAAACTATGGGCTCAAATTAGCACCATAAGTAACTAATTCTAAATAAAATATAGTAAACGAGAAAAATAAAGTTGAGAATGAAACAGTTACTGAAAAAAATTATGTTGAGATCAAAAATAAAAATAAAATGCAAAATGTATAGAAGTGTAAACAAAAAATGATATCGAAAGCAATTTTTTTTAAAGCAAAACTCGAATTTAATTAATTTTTTTAATTGCATTGTTGTTAATTACCCTAAAATGCAGTTGTGTTCAATATAATTTATCCCAGAATTATGCAGATATTACATAGAGCTCTGTGCTGGGCAACACTATAGACATATATTAATCATTTAGCCGCCTCAATTATTTCTAGGCTGTTGGAACACGTGCTGTTTGATCTTGCTTACAGGCTATTTGAATTACAGTTGGTTAAAGATTGGGATGGTGGAGAAGGAAAATTAATTGTTGGATAAGAAGCTGGCTGTGAGTGTGAACTTGGATATTTAGTTACCATGTCTACACTTCAACATCAAGGTTTCAAGCGTTAAACTGGATCTGATTTCTCAATACAGCTCATACCTGTATCGTTGGCTTTTATTTGGAGAACTTTGTGTGCACTGTTTTGAAAAGCACTTAGAGAACTGCAGTCAGCAAACAATATTGGGGCTTCTTCTCTAACAATAGAGATGCAGGTACACACCAAATTATTGGATTTTCAGTTTTAAATGAGCAGCACAGCCCATTGTTGGTAGTTTAATATTATATATACTGGAAGAAAAAAAAATAGACCACTTAACATTGATTTCTGAACTCTTCCAGAGCTGTATAAAATCTAATTAGCCTTTACATTTAGTAATGCATGCACATTTAGTTTATAATATATTTTATATTTTATAAAATATTTTTTGATCTCTATAGTATTGTACATTACACTATTATAAATCATAAAAGCACATGTTTGATTCTGGTATAATAAATAAATGCAACAAGTAAAACCATTTTTGATGCTGGTAGCCTTTTAAAAAAACAATATATACATGCAACAAGTAAAACAATGTTTGTGTACTGAAGCAGCGTGGACAAGAGGAACCCAGGTGCGGAGTAATGGAGTCCAGGGACCAGTGGCCATTCTAGAGTCTGTAGGGGCCCTAGGCAAAATATTTAATGACAGTGTTTTCTCCGTTGAGAGCGGGGGGTGCTGACGGTGTTTTCTACGGTAAGAGCGGGTGGGGTGCTGATGGTGTTTTCTCTTTGGGGGGCCCCTTCCAGCTCGGTGCCCTAGGCAATTGCCTGGGTTGCCTAACCACTTGCGACGCCCCTGTCAGGCGAGGGTCAATACCGTCAAACAACAACGTCAAGGAGGATCCGAAAGCGAGGTCAATGAGACAAGCAGGGGTGAAAGGCGAACAGGCTGGTAGGGATAATCCAGGAATTGGTGGTCAGGGGTACACGTAGAGATCGTAAACAGGCAACCAATAACAATGGGATATACTTAGAACTGCAACTCGAAGAAGACAAGACACAGCGATTATTAGAAGTGACCAGAAGGTTTATATACAGGGCAGAGCCTGTGCTGTGTGAATGAGAGCGGAGGGAGATGAGAGAGAGTGCACTGGGGTTAGAGGAATGTGGATTGACATGATTAAAACTCTGGTGATGATTACCTCTGGTGGCGAGTTGGAGAAGTGTGGGAGCAAACCGTGATGGTAGCCTTTAAAAAGCAATACATTTAAAATACCACAAGTGTAACAAACATTTAATAAATTAAATACAGAAAAAATAGAATTTAAATATATACTAGACAGTTAACATACTACACTAGGTGGAGATTTCTGAACTTTTTGAATGCCGAATGCATTTCTCAAGGAATATGAGGGTATTTTTTATGCTTTATGGATATTTTATATTGTAAACAAAATATGAGACAAAAAGAAGACTGAACCTCAGCAAGCAAATGTTATCCATCCATTATGAGATACATTTCTGCATCCAGCTGGAAGGGATTTCCACATATTGTAATGACTGGTGTCACAGCTATAGGATCCTTCAATAAAACTAAATTACTTGCTCTGTAACAAAATTAATCTGTGTGGACATTTAGCTTTTAAAAGGTAATATTTATTTTCATATTCACAAAAGCTTTTACCTACAGTTACAAGTTCAGTGCAGTTTGCAGTCACTCCAGCTTGTATCGCTTTTGGGTATGCTGTTGCAACAAGGCAGATTAAATTAAAAACAATTAAAAACGGGATGTTGAACTAATCAGAATGACTTGTTTGCTGCATCATCAGTCAGCAACCGAATACATTTAGCAAAGGTGTAGGGATAATCAACACGTTTATTTATTTATTTCAATTTAGCAGCTCATTTTAAATCCCGTTCCGTCTCAATGTCCCAGGATTGCGGGTCAGGTGGCAGCCCTACAGAGCAGCGTATCGCTTCGTCTCCCAGCTCGGGATTTTACAAAATACTCTGCTAACACACAATGTTGCCAGTTCGGTAGCTAGTCTCTCTTTTCTTCACTGTAAGTGTAAGGTTCTTAGGACCTTAATAATGCATAGCGGCTGTAGTTACGTACCTGGATGCAACCATATATTATACACCGATTTACCATGGGATCTCCATGACAATAAAAAGTCTGACCCATAAAAGAAGTCCATTAGTATGTGCTGCAATAAATCTTAACATCTAATAACATTCAGGTTTATACTCAAAAGAGGACTTGAGTGATCTGTGACTTGTATTTTTATCTTCCCAAAACAGCAGCAAGATCATTAGACTTTTCATTAAGTTTCTTTTTGAAAGAAAGACCTCACTGATTCCTCTCTAATGAAAAGAACACAATTAAGAAATTCAAATCATTTTGGTAATATGAAAAATATAAAATGTTAGTTGTGTCTTCTGAATCATTAAGATTCACTAGTGTAGCGGTGGGTGGCTGTCCGACCATGCAAAGCATAATCCAATGTTGGCTATAGGTCACCCCCCTCATGTTGAAGTTGGCCCAGCGTCGTGTGCTTTCTGGGAAGTTTCAACAATTATATTTATTAATACAAATGCTAAGACAGGGCACAGGGTAAGACTGTACTTAATCACGGCAACAAAATGCACTGGGAAATTGGGGGAATAATATATATTAAACCTATGCTAAAACTCAGTTTAATAAGGGGCAATACAATGGCAAAATCCCTACTCAAAGACAAAGGAACCAAGCTAAATATACATTTTTAAAACCCAATATCCCCATCATAAAAACTGGAGTGCTGGTCTGTAGCCGTGCTCCCTCTTTTGGAACCAAGTGGATTTAGAATTTCTAACTCATCAACATAGAAATGGAGTCTTTATAGCTTTCCATCACAGTGTTGCTCAAAGAGTCACTCACTTGTAAAGCTGTTAATAGACTCTTCAAATACATAATGCTGTATTGCTGTATCAGCTCCTGTTCCAAATGAAACAAAATGGTTTGTTGAAATGTGTTGTCCAGACATCAAATAATAAGCAGACATGATCCACTACTGTGCTGTGAGCACTTGCAGGCAGCATATGTTTCTCTCTTCATTTTAACATGAACGGGTGTAAATACCTTTTAAGATTGCATACTAAACTTTCTGTAGTGTGATTCATGAAAGTTACTGGCAATCTACTGCTATCTCCACAGGCTTCCTCCATGGTCTGGAGAAGTGTTACCCTGTCATGTGGGTTATGGTCAAACACCTTCCATCTCCAGGAAGAAAATAACTCTTCAACTGGGTTTAGAAATGGAGGGTATGGTGGAAAGAACACCATCACAGTGCTGAATGGTAGAATATAACATTGTCCCAAACCACCACAAACTGTAACCATTCTGGTTGTTCCAGGCCTTGTTCTTCCTGGGGAATGAGGGTGTCATTGAGAGAATTATAAAAACTGAGGAGTCTTGCTGTATTGTATGAACCTCCCCAATCATTGAGATTGCAGCACAGATGGTAATGTTGCCTCCATGTTGACCAGGGACATTGACCGTGGCACGCTGACCATTTGACGACATGGTCAATTAGAGTTGCTCTCATAAGAACATAAGAACATAAGTAAGTTTACAAACGAGAGGAGGCCATTCGACCCATCATGCTCGTTTGGTGTCCATTAATAACTGAGTGATCCAAGGATCCTATCCAGTCTATTTTTAAATGTTCCCAAACTTTCAGCTTCAGCCACATCGCTGGGGAGTTTGTTCAGATTGTGATGACTCGCTGTGTAAAGAAGTGTCTCCTGTTTTCCGTTTTGAATGCCTTGAAGCCCAATTCCCATTTGTGTCCCCGGGTGCGTGTGTCCCTGCTGATCTGGAAAAGCTCCTCTGGTTTGATGTGGTCGATGCCTTTCATGATTTTGAAGACTTGGATCAAGTCCCCACGTAGTCTCCTCTGTTCCAGGGTGAAAAGGTTTAGTTCTTCAGTCTCTCAGTAGGACGTTCCCTTCAGACCAGAAATAAGTCTGGTTGCTCTCCTCTGAACTGCCTCTAGAGCAGCGATATCCTTCTTGAAGTGTGGAGCCCAGAACTGCACACAATACATGATCTGCCTCGTCTAAACCCATGTTGACTATCTCCAAGAATATGGTTGGAACATTTTATTGTACTTTTTCAGAAAATTATGGATGTTTTTACATCTGTGGAACTGTATTAGGGGAGTGGCAGTTTTAATGGCCCCATTTTGGCCCTGGTATATAAAAGAGCTGATTATGCAAACAAAGAGAGAGCTACCTGGAAGAGTTTAAAACTGGGAACATGGTTGGTGAAAGGCATGTGTGGTAAGACACCTCTATGAATTATAAAGTATAGAGCTATTGTGCTGGTGAAATTGATTGATAGGTCTAAGTGATTAGGAAGTGAATTGTTTGGCCTGCTCTATTTTAGAGTGGTTTGTTGCAAGTAACCCCAATGTTCCCAGTCAATTAGGTTCTTGTATATTAGGGGAGAGCGATTTTAAAGACATGTGTTTTAAATACAGGACCTGACTTTTAATCTATTGATTTTTTCTGGGACTCTGGATTCTCCCAACAACCTGTAGGGGGACCTGGAGTAGACCTTTGCAAAGATTTAACATTTTTGTTTTTTCTTCCAACAGAGGCAGTGTGGAGGCGTTCCTGATCTGGAAGTGTTACAGATCCAGCTGCAGTTCTGGTGCAAGGGTGGCCCAGCTGCAGACAAACCACCTAAGGGGAGCAGCCGAGGACTGATACCTGCCTGGACCAGTGGGACTGAAGAGCGTGGAGGACCTTGATCGGCGACCAGGCTTCAGGGAGGCAGTGCATCCCGGGAGTCCAAGACCAGGCCTCAGTGGGAGGAGCGCAGCCCACTGGAGCAGTGACACTGGTCAGACCTCTTTGCTGACACCAGCCCACTGGAACCTCCACCACCAGCAGGAGATCCAGGCAAGGACCAGGCCTTGGTGTGCAAACTAGGCCGGACGGGCCTAGCAACCCCAACCAACGGAGTAGGCCATTTTTCCATCATCTGGATCAGGCCAGGAGCAGCCCCACCTGCCTCTAGGGAAGGATAGGGGGCCGGGGAGGTGCTCCTAACAAGACTCTCCTCGGGGAACAAGTTTTTTGTTCCTTTATGTTTTTCTCTGCTTTAATCTTGACTCTCCTATCCAAGATCTGCAGGGAGAGACCAGAAGCAGAGGAGGCCAACCAGTCCTGTGAAACTACTCCATCTGTACTTCACCCGCCCCCCTGGAGACAGCTACTGTAAGTGGGGATGGAGTTCCAAATCTGTCCATGCGGTCCGGGAGACCAGCGGATGTCAAGACTGCAGTTCACTAGAGAATAACTGCAGAAAGGTATGGGCTTTGCTCCTGAAGACCTAAACTGTCTGGTGAAGCTGCCGCACAGAGAAAAAGACATCTTCGAGGTTAGCTTTGCTAATCACGATCTGTTGGAGGAGTGCTACAGCTTCTATAGCAAAAGAGAAAATTGGAGCACAGGTGGATTTCTTAATGATAATCTTGTCAGACATCCACTACAGAATTGTAACAGTGCAGTTATTCTGTGAGACAGTCTCTGGCAAGAACGTTGAGATCTGGCTAGCAAGGTTCAGCGAGCTTTTGACCAGGATAGCTAAGGTGCTGGTGGGATGCCAAAACTCTGCAGGTTTTTTACAGATAAACAGTATTGATTTTATTTATTGTGATAATGTACAATATTGGCTTTTTGACTATCTTGAATATAGACTAGCATTGTAATACTTCTATACATTTGTGATTGGATTGTTTGGAGGTATTGACAAGTTTAATCATTTTGGTGTGTGTTGTAGTGTTTATTTTTGTTTTCTACTTTTATTAAATAAGTTTGATCTTTTTACTCCCTTTGGTATGGTATTTTATCTTCTTATGGAGTGATTTGATTGATTAAGGTATTTAGTAGGTGTGGAATTTCCATGAAAGTTTTTATTGATAGTCTTAACTCTTTATAACAGAACAAGTTTGCTAGTCTGGATAAAGTGTTTGAATCTATATTGGTACATTTGTTTTAAAACTTTTAACCTTGACCATGGTTTAATAAATCTATTACTGCATTTTCCTAATTGGTGTTCTCACTCAACATACTTCTTCACACTTGATTACAAAATAACCTGTTTGCTAATTTATGGCCTTGTATAAATTGATTGATGAAAACTCTAGGGGCGAAACTCCTCTAGTGGCGTGAGGGGGGTGCAACTGAATTAAAGTGCTCTGCAGGTTAAATTAATATGAACATGATATTAAACATTTTACTGTGCATGTAGCAGGTGAATCCTGTGTTTTATTTCAGTGCTGTATGGTGGGGGAGGATATTTTGAAGAAGGCGGTGGGATCCAGTGTGGGGATTTTCCAGCTTTTGACTGCGTTTCTATGAACACACACAGGATGTTTAAAGAGTTGCTGAATCGATGTGTGACGATGACAAAGGGGGGAACAATTGCCACCGTCACGTGACCACGCCACCCCAATTTTATTCCAGTGAAGAGGGGGTCTCACTATTCCCCCCCTCTGCCCCCTTTAGCAAGATCCCAATGTACACACCACAGAGTCAATATTTGGAATTACAATACAACAAGTTTATTACGATGGTTGCCAGGCGGGGCACGAAGTCCGCTGACCTAGAGGCCCTTTTAGCTACAATTAGAAATACTAAAACCGCCTTTAATAACAGGCGATCGCGCTAGCAATCCATAAAAAAAACTGAAAATGTTAAAAAGACTAATAATAAAATACTAAAACTAATCAGAAGAAAAGTAAAGCCTGTCTTGGCCCCCCAAAGTCAAAGTCCCGGAACTAAGGTGCAAATATGCTGCAAGGAGTCTTCGTCACCAATGTCCATTCTTTGCAGGTGGATTCCTAGGAGGCTTGGCAGTACGGCGCCCCCCTCCTACTGTGTCAGACCCTGGACCAGGCTCTGCAGTGCCACCAATCCTAGGCAGGGAGAGAGGAACAAGGAAAGGACATTCAGAAGGGACGCGTCATTGAGGCCGGGTAAGTGAAACCACACACACTACAGTGGTTGTTTTCCCCATTCACGTCCCTCCGCTATCCTATTCCCCAGCGTGTCTCTCCACAGGTGCACTGCTTCCCGTCTCAGGCCCGGCTGACCACCGGGGGTCTTTTGTTGATAATTGAAAAACTTGATCTAGAAATCAAAATGTTGAAGTTAAAAATGGCAAGATTCGAGTTAAAAGGGGAAGGAGAAAAGTATTTTAGCAAACAGGGGTCTCTTTTATATCTTTTTAATGATGCACTGCAGACAACTGTTCAGAGCAATGTCGGGAGTTTATTGCCCTTTGTAACACAGAACTCGTGATCCCTATTGGCTGGGACCTACGCCAAAATAACACAAATACCCCTCTCTATCTCACTGCGCTCTCTAACACTCTCTCACTCTCACACAGGAGTCGCTCACTCTCGCTTATCCGCGCCAACTCCACGCCATTCCTCAGTCCCGATCCCCTCCTCTCAATTTGTCGCCAGACAGGCCCCCCGCACACACTCCCCAATCGCTAGCTCACACAATCTACCTGTCAACCTAGCCTGACCAAGCACAACCTCGCCCAGGTTAAAAGAACTAATTGGTAACTATATACAATCTCCCGCCCCCCCCCCCAGGCGTAGGCCCGCCTTACAATACACATAAACATGAACAGAACACAATTGTAATTATTGAGAGTTGTTGGTTGTTATTACAGTTGTTATTCTATAGAATAGATACTAGATACGTTTGAATATGTATTGTAATAGTTCACCTACATGTATGTTTTTATTAATTTAATGAAACATCAATAAGTGTCAAATTATTTGCAGCTATTATTAGTCAATTCCTTGCGATTTCAACTTCCATTCCTTTGTATGTAGTTAAGTATTGAATAATTTTTTTTAGAGCTTTTCATTTCTCCGGTTGTTAATTCTGAATTATTTATATGAGAAGGGTTTTGCCTGTCCTTAAATATCCTCATTAGTATGCACACTGTGTACAAGGGCTGCTGGACATTAAAGTGCTCAGTATGGGATGTTTGGGATTTGGGGATGTTTAAGTTATGAGGTTGTGTGACTTGGATGTTTGGATTGTTTGCATTGGCACCATCCTCTGATGTAAACTATACAGCACTATCGAGGGGGTGGTAGGGGTGGGGGAAATTTTATTTGATTTGTGAAGAGGTGTTACATGTATGCTGGCATAGTAACTGGAAGTCATCCCTTGGGGAAAACAATTGCCTTCCGCTTACAGGAACACTTGATGTTAGCAGTAGTGTATGGGAAAGTAAATAAAATCACTGAGGTGCTATATTTGCATACAAAATTATGGATTTTAGTTTACTTTAAAACTGGGAGATGACGTGAATCAGAAGCTGAAGCTGAAGCAGAAGCAAAAGGAGAAGAAGAAACTAACCACAGTTTCAATAGGCAGTTGGTCGGTGAGTGAGAACAGATTTAACTATACCACTCTGTGTTTACGGGGTTAAGCGCTTTACAACTGTAGTGATTTGAGCAAAGCGCTTCCCTTTAGATGTAACATTTAGCATTTAGGTTTAGCTTTAGACGTAACATTTCAATTTTGGATCTTTATAGCATATATTTAATATAAACATTTACTTATGTGAGTCGAGATTTAAGATTTAATTAAAAAAAAATTCAGAACCCAGATACCATTTTTTTTAAATATGTTGTCAAACTGCAAATACTTATTTTTATTAGAATAATATTAGAAACAACATGAAAAGATAATTTCATTTTCATAAATATTTATTCAAATATTTCAAATAACAATGGTTGTTTTGGGGGAAGGTTATTTAAGAATACACAGGGAAATGTATATTTTCAATACAAATAACAAATAGTATCTTTATTTGATGCAGGTCTGCGCAAAATATGGGTACCTACAATCTAATGATTATACTTATGACTGTTGCTCACCTCCAGGGCCCTGTTCCTCATAGCTGGCTAAATGAGCCAGATAACATATTATGGAGTGCCGATTCATCCCTCAATTTGGTAGTTAATTTGGAAATTCATCAATTTGGCAATTTTATGAGTACTAAATTCATCCAGGAATCTGTCAAGTAATATATTAATTTGTCTGATTTGTGTGTCAATGAATCCATAAATACATACATAAGAACATAAGAAAGTTTACAAATGAGAGGAGGCTGTTCGCCCCCATCCTGCTCATTTGGTGTCCATTAATAACTAAGTGATCCAAGGATCCTATCCAGTCTGTAATTTCCTGGCTCAGTTTTGTCCCCTTTCTTGTGGATTGGTTTGACATTTGCCATCTTCCAGTCAGTTGGCACATCCCCTGTTCTAAGTGTCATTTGGAATATTTGGGTTAGCGGCCTATAAATACTTTCCCTAATTTCTTTAAGTACTGTTGGAAATATCCCATCTGGCCCAGGTGATTTGTTTGTTTTTAATTCTGCTAGTCCCTTTAGTACCTCCTCCTCATTTATCCTGATCTCTCTTAGGGTTTGACTGGACTGATTGTCAACCCGTGGCATGTCATCTGTTTTTTCTTTTGTAAAAACCTCTGTGAAATACTCATTTAGATAATTTGCCACATCTTGTCGTTTTACAAGATTGTGTTTTTATTGTGGGACCCTGCTCACACATCTTGTATTTGTGATCATCATTGCCCATTAGCAGGGCTGGCCCTTACCAATTTGGTGCCCTAGGTAAGATTTTAGCTGGTGCCCCTTGTATCGCAGCCAATTCCAGCACCGATCATTGTGTTCATACACTCACACAGAAACTGCATAGCTTTATGTATTTGAGATTTTCTTTATTTTAGAAAAAAAAAACACAAGATAAAAACAGTATTAAAGAAACAAGTGACATAAAACAAACTATAAATACAATATAAATAAGAGTATTGCACGAAAAAACTATATTACAGACACCTTAGTGCAATATGCATAATGGAGCATTGTTCTACAGCCTTACTCACCTTGCCTTTCTTGCAGCAAACAAGTGACATAAAACTAATTATAACTATGTGGATGGTTCGTGCAGCAAACTTGAAAGAAAAAGTGTATTTCTCAAAATTGTTATATGTAATGGGTGTTGATGAAAGAGTTAAATAGCTGATCGTTCAAAAGGCGTGATCGTTGTGGGGCTTCGGTAAGAATGCGCAATTCTCATTCATTCCAGAGTCCCTTTATTGCATCACTAGCACTGTATCCACAACGGTGTCTTCTGTCATTGTAATATTAAGTTTGATGAATATGTATGTGTGGCTTTACAAAGAAATAACAATAACATAAATCAGTCGTATAATAATCAATATAACCAATAATCATGCAGAGAATAATAATACAGACATACACAGTTCTGACAACAGAGCTAATATACTCAAATGACTTTACATGCAGCATAAATGCAAACCTATGGATCTATGCTATCTTACTTATAAATCTTATAAACTTATAACCGCTATATATATCGATAATACACTGTCTTCAATTCAATAAACATGTAAACAATAGATAACGGTAATAAACAATATAAATCAACACAGTTCGCATTACGACCGCATGGTGGCGCAGTAGATAATTACTCGGCTGGTTAACAGATTAGCATCGCTATTCTCAATATGTAACGGCCATAACTTATACCAACATAAACTTCTACTTACATTTCCCTGCACGCACACAATCATATAAATAATAAGCAATTACTCTGTTTTGTAGACCTAAACTATACCTTTTCCAGCACCAACCTACACATAAAACGCCAGGGTAACTTATTTCAAAGCTCAGGACGTGTATTATCTCCAGCCGCGGCAGCTCGGCATCCGATTGGCTGATTGTTAAGGGCCGGCAATGGAGCAAAAACGTTTAAAAACGTAAAGTTAAGCGAGTCACTACAAAAGCAATTTCCACTGCCCTTCAAAACATTACAGGTAGGTTATTCTCCAAACATCTGAATAGTCTTTCCAACATCCCTGATGAATTTAAGGTAAAAGTGACTGACATTGACTCTAGCGAGCTCTTTAAATGAGCCAACGTTACTAGTATCGTCCACATTAAGCTGGTTAGTAGTAACTCTGCTCCAATGTAACTACAATTAGATCCACTATTCACTCATCACATCACATCACCTCTGTCCTCATCCTGTTTGTCCTCCTCTTCTCTTCTTCTTTCTCTTCCCTGCGCACCAGAGGGATCTGGTCTTTTTGACATGGTTTGAAGTGGCTGCTGATGCTAATGGATCATGTTTGTGTTCAGTGTCACTGAGATAACTTCAGATAACTGAACTCGTCCCCCCACAATCAGGTCAGACTGACTCTGAGAGCGGAGTGGGGGGATTGATGCTGCTGGCAACAGGGAAAATATGGCCTAATAAGCTATGTAGTTATGTTGTTTGGGGGCTTTCGCTTTTTGGTAATATTTTCGATTTAAAACATTATTAGTGAAAAATAGTAAAAGAAAAAAAAAAAGTCTTCACTCATTTGGGCGCCCCTATGGATGGACGGCACCCCTAACATTTGCATATTCCGCCTATGCTACGGGTCAGCCCTGCCCATTAAGGTATCAATACTTTACCCTGTCAGGATGTGTTTTGCTTTTAATGACAAAGTGCAAGAAAAACACAGGAAATACCTTTACTCGGTTTGCATCTTCAGAGTCTGTGCAAGTGGCCTATATTTCATTATTACATTCCCCGGTTTTGAGTTCACTATACCATCCACACATTGATTTCAGACTTTGAACATTATACAAGTCATTTAATTAAAAAAAACAGACAACACACAAGAATTTGTATCTTCTTAATTCTCTTTTGTTGACTTTAAGTTTAAGACTTTGATGTTGACTTTATTTACTGAATGAGAGCATTGCATAAAACATTTTGTGTTACAATGCAATCAAATAATGATTGTTTAATAGTACCTCCAAGTCTCCAATAGCGTATGCATTTAGCCCCCCAAATGCTGTAACTTTGATTCAAATGGTTAAAGTTTTAATTCTAACATTTTGTTTAACTCAATATATTGGGTTTTCTATGATCCTCAGTTGTCGCAGTTGCAAGAGAAGTGTGGCACGACGAGACCAGGCAGCGCTTCTTTCAGTCTTAAAATAACGTTCTTGTATGGTGACTGTGAGGTATTTAGCTGTTGAAAATCTTTTTTTTTTCTTCTGGGGGAGCATGCCCCTGGACCCCCCTACTTGGGTTGGGGCTCAGGGCTAAGCCCCCAATGTCATCAGTTCCTACTGACTCCTCTGGTTTAAACACTACCTATGTGAGTCAATAGAACCTAGTCAAGATGTTTTATGCAAATGTAAACTGCCCACCAGAGTTAGTGCCAGCATTGACTGATATTATTAAGAAATCCTATGATTCCTCTTAATCTTAACTAATGAATTGAGTGCCCAGCGGAGTGCCCAAAGTCTGGTTTGTATACCTTGCCAAGTGCCAAAGGGTGCCAATAATAAATTAGGGATATAAAAGTTTATACAGGGGCTAAACGGCATTTTTTTTTAACCAATATTTATATATATTTTTTTGGTGTAATTAAGTTATTCAACAAACATGCTAACAAAACAAACCACAATACAGAAACATATAAACACTATGGACAGAGAGGACAATCCCACCCACCCGCTACCTGCATCCACTGCCAACCTCCCCACACCTTGTGCAGCTCCAGTATGCTAATGGAGTCTGCTGCAGAATATGAAGCGAGGCACATATTCTTCCCAAAAAAGATTATAAATATGCAGGTTCCATTTTTCACATACTATTGTCAATTTACAATTATATAAAGCCAAAGTTATAGCACTTCACTAGCTTGATCATTTTTGCAATATGTCCCTTTTTATTTTGCACAATAACCTCATTTAAATAAAATCAATCAATCTTAATTGTATAAAGTGGAACACCATGCTAAAGCATGTCACAACATTAAAGAATAAAGAATAAGTGCATCATACAATGAATACATCATTTAAATGTTGCAGTTGTCACGGGTACCACGGGGAGCATGGGAACAGGGGACCCAAGTGCAGTGTGTGGTCGAACAGGCGCGGGTCGGGTGCTGGTTGATCAGGACAATACAGGGCTGGGCGAAGACGTGGTCGTGGAAACAGGCGATGGTCAGGCGATCGGGTGAACAGAGCAAGCAAGGAAGAGACAGAAGCGTGGTCGGGAAGTCAGGCTAGGGGTCAAGGAAACACAGAGAGTACCAGGCATGGGGAAACAAGGCTACGGGAGAGGCCACAAGGAGAAGGCTCAGGATTGCAGGGTGAACTGACAAAACTTCGCCACGACTGAGGGAAGTGGAAATAAGGGAACAGGAAACCAGGTTTGGGAGGTGCAGGGCGAATGGAAACAGAGGGTGGAAGCAATAGTGCACAAGGGTGTCCGGAATGTTAATAGGATGAGTGACAGATGAGAGCAGGGAAGGAAAAGGCAGGGAAAAGGCAGGGAAACAGTGGCCTCTAGCGGAGATGGAGGGTGAGTGCGTGGGGACCATGACAGCAGTATTGCTGCAGTGCAGTAAAATGCATGGATCACATTTAATCCTACATTAAGTTTGAGGATTATAATGCTAAAGTACATTTAAAAACCCCATTAAAATCACAATCTACCCCCAAAGCAAAGTCCCACAGATTCCCTCATTGCCCTGCCGTTACATACAAGAAGAAGAGGTTTGTTCATTTGGCTGCATTAGTAATCCGTCCATATTGTTTTGTGTTTTGTTTGCACTTGCACTCAATCATTGCCAATGTGCCTTTTTCAGCTTATATTTACTTAATAGCTACTGCTTTTACATTTTGTAAAATAACTAAAACCGGTAGATTAATATACATTGTGTGGCACATGTTTTAAGAAAAAAATATGGCAGTGTTATCAATCTACCGCGAGTATGAGTTTGCACAAATGTACTCTACAAATCAAAGGCATCATTTATTTATTTTTGAGAATTTACAGTTTTCTTTTGCCAACTTTATGAAGTTTTTAAATTGTCGGAGTGTTAAATGGCTTGCGGCCATTTCTCCATTTGATACAGGAGAGATTTCCACCAGCGTGTTCAATAAACCCGTCCATTGCTGACACAATTCATCACAACAGCACAGACTCACAGTTTGTCCTCTTCCTCCTGGTCCCACATCTCGTCTGTGAAGTGCAGATTTCCGCAGTTCTGCGCTGCTCCACCAATGGGGGCAGAGGATTCTGCAGTTCTGCGCAGAACTGCGAAAATCTGCGCACAAGAACCCGACCTAAAATATTAATATGCAGACAAGAACTGACAATAATTAACTTTGGGGAGGTGCCGTCACTGCCAAATATACTGACTGTTTTTCCGAAGTGTCAATCAGTTTAGACAAAACAAAACTAAAAAACACACGTGCGTGTCAACCTATACAGCTCTGCGTGCCACAGGTTCGTCATCCCTGATCCAGGGGACTGATGGTTACACCTGAGTTGTAGCCACAAGGCGGCAGCAACGTGTTGTGCAGAATACCAGTTGGTTGTCTCAGTGAGTGTGAGTGTGAGTGTGGGGCTCACCGGGGTCTGGGGCTCATTCCCCTCTGCTCTTGTAAACCCCTTTTCCACTGGCATATTCAACCTGACCAAGACCAGGCTTGCACGGTGTGGCACATTACCCACTGGCAATTTAGTTGAGCCGAAAAACAATAAAGCTTTGAGCGCCCTTCCTCAACTGTAGGTTAGGTCTTTAACCTTTAACATCTGATTACTTTTTTTTCACTAATTCTCTCACCTCTCACTGTGTTTATTTATTTTCACAAAGCTATATATATGTCAATATCTTTATATATTGTTATATAATTTGACTGTTTCAGTGCATGCTGGAATACTTCATATTATCAGGGTTCAATGATTACCTATACAATGCTATCACGATACTGTTAAGGACCATGTTGAATTTGTGAGAATTTGTTTAAATTTATATCTTTGCAGGTTCATTATTATAGTTTGGTAGCCAGCCCAGTTGGTTTTCACTTCCATTTAGTTTACATATATATATATATATATATATATATATACACACTGATCAGCCATACCGTTAAGACCACTGACAGGTGAAGTGAATAACACTGATAATCTCGTTATCATGGCACCTGTCAGTGGGTGGGATATATTAGGCAGCAAGTGAACATTTTGTCCTCAAAGTTGATGTGTTTGAATCAGGAAAAATGGGGAAGCTGTGGTATCTGGTACCTTTAAGTCCTGTAAGTTGCGAGGTGGGGCCTCCATGGATTGGACTTGTTTGTCCAGAACATCCCACAGATGCTCGATTGGATTGAGATCTGGGGAATTTGGAGGCAACACCTTGAACTCGTGATTCATCAGACCAGGCCACCTTTTTCCATTGCTGTGTGGTTGGATCGGACCACACGAGCCAGCCTTGGGTTGCAGTACAGCAAAATGCATTCTCATTACTAAAAGCTGAGCTTGTGTCGACACCCATTTTAGCATTTTTTGATCCTAACAAGGATATCAAAGTTGCAGCTGATGCCTCATCCTTCGGCCTAGGGGGCGTTCTCCTGCAAAACAACAATGCACAGTGGAAACCGATAGCATATGCCTCAAGAGCACTGACGCCCACAGAACAACGCTATGCTCAAATAGAGAAGGAAACCCTAGTGCTTGTTTGGGCATGTGAACGATTTAGTTGTTAGCTTATAGGAGCACATTTCCTGCTTGAGACAGATCACAAGCCACTGGTGAGTTTGCTGAGTACCAAAAGCCTTGATGACCTACCACCAAGGCTACAGAGATTCCGCATGCGTCTTATGAAATATTCATATGACATCACACACATACCAGGCAAAGAACTTACAACTCCAGATACATTGTCCAGGATGCCATGTCAAAATTATGTCAGCAATGCTGACTCAGCTCTCATGGAAAATACCAATATTTATCTTGCCCACATCAGTACTAATCTTCCTGCTTCACAAAGCAGACTGAATCAAATCCGTGAGAATCTGCTTGATGACCCTATCTGCAAGCAAGTCATGACATTCTGTGAGAATGGATGGCCTCCAAATATTAAAGGACAGATGAACTGAGACTTTTTTGGCTTGAGAGACACACACTATCTGTCCTAGATGGCCTTCTTCTGAAAGGAAACAGACTGGTGATACCTCCTTCTCTTCGATCAACGATTCTCGACCAACTCCATCACGGACATCAAGGCATTGTCAAGTGCAGGCAAAGGGCCAATCAAACAGTGTGGTGGCCTGGCCTCAGCACCCAGTTGGGTACTTTGGTGGAACGGTGTGACATTTGCAGAAAACTCAGAAGACCCCCAGTTGAACCTCTACGAGTCTCAGAGTTTCCTGACTATCCATGGCAAAAAGTTGCCACAGATCTTTTAGAACTGAAAGGACATAAATACCTCCTTACAGTTGATTACTACTCCTGTTATGTGGAGATTGACAAGCTGTCTTCTACATCTTCAGCAGCCATTGTGGAACATCTCAAAGCACTGTTTGCACGACATGGAATTCCAGAGACAGTTGTGTCAGACAATGGACCCCAGTACTGCTGTTCTACCTTCAGTTCCTTCGCAAAAGTGTACGGATTTCTGACCAAAGAATGCCTTCTAAAGTCATCAGACAACACGCTCCAAGATCGTATGTGATGAGGACCCCACAAGGTGAGATACGGCAAAACAGGCGACAGATTGTGCATCTCACTAATCCTACAGAAGAGGAGAGTGATGTGGAAGTGCCTTACTTACCTAATGGAGAGCCAACAATCCTGGCACAACCAAATGCACCTGCTGATCCTCAGCCACATATGCCAATGCAACCTCATGTTGAGAGGCGAGGAACTTTTACAAAATCTGGACGGTTATCAGTTCCTCCCAAAAGACTGAATCTGTAGTTCCCTATAGTTAAAAATATGGCAAGTGAATTAAGAGGCAGAATAAACCTCTCACTTAGCCTGGAGAGCTCAGGCAGTCTACCCTGGCCTCCATAATTAGAACTGTTAAAAAAAAAAGTGTTTGAGTTAAAAAAAAAAAATGTTTAAACAAAAATGTATTTCTTTTACCAGAAGGGGAGATGTAGTGGTAGGATGTACTACAGCCGTAGCCACACCCCCAGTGAGTGACCTCACATGTCATGTTCGCTCTAACAAGAATCAATAAAGTTAGTTCAAGTTCCTGAGAGCTTAAGTGAGTACAGACTCTCTTTCTCCCAAACAAAACAACACAACAATGTGAAGACATGGTAATAGTACAAAAAACTATATTAAAAAGGTTGATCACCATAATTTGTTTTGGTGTCATAATTGCATTATTATTATTATTATTACTAATTATACAACATGTTTCACACCAGCATTGCTCAAGGCTCTCTACAGGCAATACAATATAAATATATATTTTTTAAATACATTACAATACAAAGTGGGTTTAATGCAGAAATCAGATGTATTGTCATATATATATATATATATATATATATATATATATATATATATATATATATGACAACATGCATGCAGTTTATTGATTGATTATTTTATTTATTTTATTGATTATTCTCCCAATTTAAACCTGTTTCCTGTCTATCACACACACACACACAAACACGGACATACTCATAGGCAGTGGCGATTCTAGATTGTGTGGGGGCCCTAGGCAAAATAATTCCTGACGGTGTTTTCGCCAATGAGAGCGGGGGGCGGGGGGGGTGATGACGATGTTTTCACCGGTGAGAGTGGCAGTGGTGCTGACAGAGTTTTCCCTTTGGGGGCCCCCGCCCCAACTCAGGGCCCCAGGCAATTGCCTGGGATGCCTTCCCCCTTGCAACGCCTCTGCTCATCGGTATACAGTTTCACACATTAATAGACACACACACACATTCACTGACACAAGCAGACTCTCACACACACAGAGACTCATGAAGACCTCCAAAATGCTGTTTGTCTCTCTGTCTGTCTGTCTGTCTGTTAGTCCATCCGCTAGTCTCTACACAAACACAGGGTGGCGCTGCTGCCAATAAACTGAGGATATCGTGGCTGACAGAAGCCCCCATCTGCACCAGCGTTGGGCCAGCAGTAGGAGGGTGACCTTGCTCAGCGGCAGTTATACTCAAAAGCAGCCATGGTGGGTGAGTGTGGGCGGGCAGACAGGACACTATCACCTAGACACTGGACACAGACAAACACTGAGTGAGTGTGTGTGTATGTCCTTGTGTTTGTGTGTCTGCGTGTGTGTCTGTGTGTGTGTCTGAATCCTGGGGCAGATCCACTGAGAGGAACACCTTATACACAGTGCAAAATACCACAGCAAGAGAGAGAGATAAGTGGAGAGGGTGAGATGGGTAGAAAACAGCAGAGAAAGAGAAATATATTCTCAATATCTGGTACTGAGCAAAAAAATTATAAATGACACTTAATAGTTAAAGATCTCTGACATTTGATTAATTCACCATTAATGATGTATTCTTTTTTTATTTGTTTTCTTGATTAAATGTCTCATGAGAATGAATCCTCACAGTTTTGCTGTTCATTGAATCTTGATTTAAGTCACTTTAAGTAACTGAGGTTGTACGCTGGAGGCTTCCCTTGTGCACACTGAGTAAAGAGCTCATCCCTGTTCAGACTTTTTGATTGCTGAGTCTGATTTTAAATAGCCCACATCATATATCAACTAACTTTATTACTTGTTACATAATTTCTAGGAAACTGTAGCACTATAAGAAATCAAATACAAATTTGAACAGTCCTCATATGAAATAAAATCTAAATGTAATATCACTTTTACTTTTACAAGCTTTTGTTATTATTATTAGGATCATTATTATTATGACGGTTAGAAGGGATTCCCTCCCCCAACAAATCTGGCTCCTTTGTTCCTCAAATACCGCACTGCGCTTCATGGTGTGACGATATATATCATGAGGGTTTGTGGAAATATCTTGGGGAGCCATTCACAGCCTTGTGGGGGGGCAGGGGCTCAAGCAAAAAAAGGGGCACGAAGTGCAGTCCGGGGGGGCGGGGGTGGGCTGGAGAAGTGCAGTCCGCGGCACTTAACTTCACTCCAGTTAGAAGCAACTCCTCTAATTGACACCCTCTGTTTCCTATTGTAGCAGGATAAGCGGGCGGGATATAGATGATTACTATGTGCCTGCTCGGTTTCTCTCCTTTCTGGCCAACAGGACCACGGACAGCAGCATGAGTCTGGCTGCACTTCCAGGATCAGAACTACAGACGGGTGTGGAAATTTCCAGAGTGCAGCAGAGCTGACACACCCCATGGCTGATGCAATCAACACAGGTGAAGCCTATCAGACCTGGGCTATATAAGCAGGACACTTTTCCACTCCTGTGTCTCAGTAGGTGGTTGGTGAGGAGCGTGAGGAGCGTGAGGAGCGTGAGGAGCGTGAGGAGCGTGAGGAGCGTGAGGAGCGTGAGGAGCGTGAGGAGCGTGAGGAGCGTGAGGAGCGTGAGGAGCGTGAGGAGCGTGAGGAGCGTGAGGAGCGTGAGGAGCGTGAGGAGCGTGAGGAGCGTGAGGAGCGTGCAAACAAAACCAAAGGCTGCTTTTATGGATAAGGACATTTCTTCTGGATGACAACCACCCTCTGGCATTTGACCCTGGCCTGTGACCCTGACGATGGATTTAGGAAGAGAGAACTGTTTGTATGCCTTTTGAACCTCATTCTCCTGGTCAAGCAGGAGCCTCAGTCAATTAAAAATAAATTGACTTACTCCTGTCTTCAACCACATCTGGCCTGATCTTGTGTGTGATCTTACCCCCCCCCTACCATGCACCATACACTATACATCAAGCAGTTCATAATCCATCTACTTACATTACCCTGAATGCCTATATCTTCCAATTTGAGGATCAGTCTTTGGTGTGGAACCTTATCAAAAGCTTTTTGAAAATCTAAGTATATCATATCTAGCTGCACTAGTAGGTGATGTGGAAGGAAAGTTAGAAATTCTTTCTCTCATACCTGTTTTACTCTCTTGTATACTTAAGAAAGATAAGGTCAAGCCAGAAGGACAGGCCAGAAGGTAGTTTGATTTCTGTTTGTTATTTACGATGAGAATCTTGGAGACAATGTCAAACAGTATGATTGAAGTGCCTGCTCCCTAATCCATGTGTTGCCCTATGAACTCTGTCCTATAATGATATATATTCTGCTTAGCTAACTCCCTAAGATAATATAGTAATGACTTTCTGCTTGTAACCAGATCTTTGTTCTTCCACAGTGACAACTGCTCCCGTGTTACACGGAGGGTGCAGTATCTGCTTCCTGCACCCTGCGATGTATATTGTTATTTATGACAGTAGACCGGGCTGCTCTGTACTGTTCAGTTCAGTGAAATTGCTCCTGTGCTGTGTGGAGGCGGCATGAATGTTTCCTGATGCCCACGCTGTATTTACTGTTGTGTTCAGTTGTGGCTACTCCAGTGTCTGACTAGCCAGCTGTGTATTATGTTGAATTACCGTGGGTCTGTGGCTCCACTTCTGTCACAATGAGGGTACAAGAGTTGCTCTGATTGCCCTGCACTGTGTATTGGGCAAGTAGATCTACGACCTCGCTCCTAGCTGCACTAGTAGAACAGCTGGCCTTGCTTTTGTAAGCGGTGGACATAAGATTTGACCTTTGTAGCCCTGCATTGTACATGCTGGTTGTAGACAGTTCCCAGTAAGAGTGTGACTGCAGTCTGCAGGGGCACATTTGTTTGGTAACAAACGTTTAACTATTCTTTGACTACACCTTTAGAGAGATGAGGTCCTTAAAATTATTAAATCTCTAACAGATTCGGAAATCCCGATAAAACAACATAGCAGAATAGATTTGGGAATTTTTACAAGCACTTTTATTAAACAAATCTAGACGGAAAGCAGTGGATTCGAGAGGAGCAAATGGGGATGTCATCCCAAGACTAAGAAAAATACCCCACTCCCCGCCAAAAAAAAAAGTATTTAAACACAACCAGCAATAATAATATTTATTAAACAAATTATCCAGTGATCGAGAAAGTTACTTACTTGTGTTGGTTGAAGTTCCCCTCACCGCCTACGGGGTGTTTAGGGATGACACGCTTCGCGACCACGCAACCTCCTTTATTAGATGAGAGAGGACCTCGTTCACCCGTCAATTCTGTCCCTGGGCAGGCTCATCTGGATGCGAGTACACTACCACACAGAAGGCAAGTTTTCAGAAAGTAACAATTTTTACTCAGATTCGCACGTGAGAAACACAAACCACAAATATATACTTTCTGACAATACATTACAAACATTAACTGTGACAAGAAGTAATTGTGAAAAAAGGATACAAACTAAGTCTAGTCACTTGTAACACTATGACAATTCTTTTGGATTGTGCTTTGGACTGTTTGTTTCTTGTCTGTCTGGTTTTGATTAGCTGCATGCTTAGAGAGGGATCTGCTTTCACAGTGTATTAAGGCTCAACAAGGAGCTTAGGTTATTTTTATACATAAACCTGCACTTATTTCACCATATAGTCCCTGTTCCTTCCTGTTAATTATGTTTTGAATTAGAGTGGATTGTGGTTGTGGGTTGATTGCTGCCTATGTAGCACCAGACCATAACGTTATGGTTTATGATGGTACTACTATGTGTGGTTTAATTTTAATTGAATTCCCATATTATCAGTGGAAAACAAAACAATAAATTCCTAGCTAGATTTAACCATTATAAGGTGACAATAAACCTTTATAATGGCAAATCAAAAAAACACGGCATTACAACTAAGCTGCAAATTGTCAATACAAAATGTAGTTTCTTCAAATATAGCTGAAAAACAAATGTGCAGCTTTGTAAGAAGTAGTCATGCAACTTTGGATTAAAATATGTATTTTCTAATAATAAATAAATAAATAAATGTTAAGGTACAAACACTTCACGGAGAAGTGAACCCTTCGAGTTCTAGACTAGGCTAACCCAGAGCCGTCAGTGCAGGATGGTGGATCCTCCGCAGGATATGAGCTCGGGAAAAAAACTCACAGACACAAAAACCAGTTCGTTTCACTTCCATTAATTCCTGCTACAGCACACATTTGTATACACTCCAAGATCATATTTTGCAAGAGTTCAGGGCAGTCCTTGAGTTTCAACAACATTCTTATAATAGAATCCTAAAGTTCTGTTTGGATAGGGGGATGAATGTGGTTGCGGGGGAGAGAACATCTAGACTTGCACAAACCTCTACACAGATTTGCACAAATATGTCATTTCCGCGGATGTTACAGGTTTAGGTTCCTCTCGAACCCAGGGCCTGTCACGGCAACAGTTTAACAGTTCAGTGTAAGTGACTAATGCTGGTTGTGTAATAACAATCAAGTTCCTCCTTAGTCCGAGGCATGCTAATAAAGCAGTATCATCGACAGACATTCAGCATTATACAGACAAAATAGTGATATAGTATTGTAGCATAAGTTACACTTATGAAGAAGTGAATTTATAGTATCACCTTATCACGAATCCTGGAATCTTGTAGAACACCAATTCCAAAGATATACATTGTCAAATTTATTAAAAACAAAGACTAACTGTAGCACTACACTAATTATACAAAAGGGAAAAACGAATTAAAATTCAACTCTAGATCAACAAATCAAAGACAAATCACTTCCGTGACCAAATCAAAGACCATGGGATCGCATATGATAACACAAATCGTTAAACAAAAAAGGTTATAAACACATTGACTACAATACCGGTTAGTAAGACGAAGGAAGGTGAGTCTCTCGTTAGTATTGTTAGTCAGACATCAAATAACTACGCAGGTTAGTATTTATGTCAGGTAACTTCTCGTTTTATATATATATATATATATATATATATATCAGTCTCATTTATGTTTAGGTGCCGAGAAAGATCCTATCATTACTTGTTACCACAATTTCCCTTAACTGATTATTATTCAATGATTAAGGATAGGCAGGGCCACCTATAATCTGGTGTCTATTAACTTCTGTCAATTTCAGACTAAACAGTTAAACAGGAATGAGAAGATATTTCTCGGCGTTGACGGATTTTATTTCTAAAATTGTCAACAAAACAGTTTAATGCAACACACATTTATATTTAAGCAAAACTAAATGATATTACACATTCTAGAGTTATGAATCACAGATTAACATTTCTAATTGATTTCTCAAATGTCATGAATCATGAACTCCAAACTGTTAAACTTATCTGAACTTCGTCGCAGAGAGGCCTCTCTGGCTTCGGGCTCAGATAACAGCACACGGCACGAGGTCCGTGTGGTTGGAACAAAGGCAGTCCGGTTCAGCTTTGTCCAAGAACTTCCACTTCAGTCGATGCTCCTGGAAGTTGGGGTTTCGAGAAAACAGAGTCTTTTCCAAACAGATTTTCCACTGGTTTGAAGGCTCCAATTTGTGAGATTGGATTTCGGTTTCAGCCCCCAGTGTCCTATTGGAGGGGGGCTTGATTTATGACTGATGTCAATCCATGCCATCTTTTGGAAATGCCGGTTGGCCCGGGTTCGTAGCTCTGTGTCTGGATTTCGGCTCTCGCCCACTTCAAAGGGTTATTATTACCTACAGGCCCTATTCCCCAGACATCTCACAGCAGGGATTCCAAACTATTTAACCTATTCTCGGTGCCATCCTCCCAAGACTGTCACTTTGATGTAAACCAGTTCACACGCTGATGAGTTAAGGAAATCTGATAACTTCGGGGGGAGAGGTCTTCTTTAGATCAGTGCTTCAGCTCAGAGCTAAAATGCTCTTATCAGAAAACATCCCCCATACGTAACGGTACAGTATAGCAGAGTATTATACAGTGGGTATATACAATACATAGGGAGCAATTTTACCCCAAAAATAAATAAATAAATAAATAAATCATAATGACATAATAAGAATGCAGATAATACATCAATACATAAATGACTGATATTTACAATATGACGTTGTAAAGCAAATAACTAAAAAGCAATCAGTCTGTCATTACAACCTGGTTAAACCCTCTAACAAGCAACCCAGCAGAAATATATTATCCATTGACTATAAAAAAGGAGGAGTCAATCAATAATAATAATAACCTTGAGTGTTACCACAGTTTTCTTCTGTATCTTCAGTGAAAGTAGCATCAACATCTATTTTTCTTCTTTGACTTCCATCACAAACAAACTAAACTGACACTTAGAAAAAAATTGTCTCACTATTTCTGCACCCATGTCAAACAAATCCAGGGTTAAAGTTCACCTGGTCTGTCCAGTCAGTTAATGTGATGGATTTAAGCCTATCTGTACACAATAAAGCAGTATCAGTGGCATTCAATTCTGAATAAAACAGTAGACAATGCTATGAAAAGGCAGCTCCTGAATATGTCAGTCCCGGCCCTGAGATAAACATTCCAGGGCCCGAATATAACCCTTACATGAAGTAATAATTTCCTTAGATTGACTTGAATTGCTAGAGTTAGAACATGTTGGAGAATTCAAATGCCTGATTTCAATTTCATTTTGATGTTGAAATCTTCAACTGTTTCAATCATTCAAACGCTCCAATTAGGCCAACATTCATATGAGGATCTGCTCTCCTCGCTGAAGGAATCGAATATTCCCTTCAGTCTGATCTTAATATAATTACATTACCTGTTTATTCTTCCCCTCCTGGATGGGAACAGATATATCACTGAACAAAAGTACGGTCCAGGCAGACTAGAGGTTTCCCAACATGAAGCTGCCCAGTTCAGGGTGGGCAGACTAGTAAACAACACCTCTGAAAAGAGGAAGTTGAGATTAAACCAGCAGCATGCAGAGAAGTGAGGTGTTGGACAAACATGCATCTTGAGAGATCGTTTGATAGGCAGGTGTCAGATTATCGGGTGATGCTAGGAAAAAACGCAGTTTTCTTCTGTATCTTCAGTGGAAGTAGTTGCGCTTCAACATTTATTTTTCTTCTTTGACTTCCATCACAAACAAACTAAATTGCTTTTGTCACTAAGAAAAAATGTGTCTCACTGTTTCTGCTCCCTATGTCAAACAAATGTGGGGTTAAAGTTAACCTGGCCTTTCCTGTCAGTTAATGTGATGGATGTAAGTCTATCTGTACACAAGAAACTGTTTTGGTGGTGTTTTAAATATTTAAATTTGAATAAAACAGTAGGAAATGCTGTGAAAAGGCAGCTCCTGAATATGTTCGTAGCTTCATGTTGTGGAAACTCTAGTATGCCTGGACCGTACTCTCCTTCCTCCAGAGCCGCTCCTTTTCATCCCTGGCCCCTAATTGGTGGAACGACCTGCCCACAGAGGTCAGGATAGCAGAGTCCCAGACCACCTTCCAGCATTTATGCAAGACTCACCTATTAAGACTGTACTTATAATTTAGTTGTTTATTCCTCTGTGTGGCTCAGCTCTCCTATTAAATTGCAATTATATAACGTATCATCATACTGCTTGCTTTTACATTCCTAGTACTCATGTTGTTTATTAGATCTCCCCTATGCCCCCTTCCCCTGAGCGCTTAAGTATGACAGCACATCTTGTCTGTACTTATCAGCTATTGCACTCTAGGATGTAGGACATTTTGTATTAACTGTCTATTTTCCTATCCACTTGTGTAATTTTGAATTTGTAATTGTATTATGTTTTGATGTGTATTATATTATTTCACCTTTGCAATGTTCTTATATTTTGTAAGTCACCCTGGATAAGAAAATAAATTAAAATATATAATAATAACAATACAAATAATAATGGGTTACAATTCATGATGACACTTTGTGAATCAGATCGAGTCAGCTTTCACATTTAAAAAATTGGTCTCCAGAACTCTCTACTTCCCACAATGGAGTTTACCATCTCGATCTTATAGTATATCTGACTTCACTTTGGCAGGTTGAAGTTTGTGTCACAAATAAAAGCATTTCTGCTGGCCATTGTATTCACAAAAATCCTTCATGCGCTTGCTATGCTGGTAATGGCTCCAGGGTTTCATTACAACCAAACCCAGCTTTTGTGCCAAAGGTAAACTCCCCCTTCCATGTTAACCAGCTGGTGGAGTTGATGGATTTCCTTCCTCTCTCCTGTTCAGGCCCTGCAGTGCTACATGGATCGTACCTGGGGCGCTTGTCACAAAGACCAGTTGTTTGCATGCTATGAAGTGAGGTCTTTTGGACAGGCCTGGTCTCGGCAACGCTCATCCCACTGGATTGTGGATACAATCGCTATGGCCTATGTGTCTGTGGGCCTCCAGGTACCAGAGAGTCTGGTGGCACATTCTACTTTAGTCTAATTTAAACAAAAAATGTGTATATGAAGGGAAACATCTTCCAAAAGGTGGAACAAGCAGGTTTCTGAAAACTATGAAACATCAATCAACATCGTCATTGTTCTCACTGTGACAGGCAAGAAAACAGCCTACGTCTTGTTTCTTTCTTTAAAATAGTGTAACAACTCGAGGGTTCCGGTCACAACGAGGACTCAAATGCAGCGATCTTACTGCATCACTGAAAGGCCCAGGCCTCCTAGCAAGGCTTGAGATCACCACACTAGCATAATATAAGTATTATTTTTGCAGGAAGGGGAGTTCAATCTTCATGAAGCGAGACGTTGGCACATTTGGCTAAAAACAAATAAGATCTCTCTTTCCTTTTAACTCTGAAAGTGCTGATTCCATTGAACCTACTATTATTTGGATGTTTCTACCTAATTTTACCTAATTTTCAGTGGTGTAAAAAGTAGTCGGTAAAAAAAAAATACATACTCTAGTAAAAGTAAAAAGTTTCCCATTCAAACAGTACGTAAATTAAAGTAAATAAAAATCATATATTTTCAATTGTACTCAAGTACCAAAAACAAAAGTAAATATTGTGATTTTAGTAATAAAGTGAATGTGCATGCTTGTATGTGAGCCTTATGAAGGGGGCACACAAGAGATTAATTAGTTTTAATCCAACATTTTATTTATACAATCAAGGTATTTCAAACCAGAGGAGCTTTTCCAGATCAGCAGGGACACACGCACCCAGGGACACAAATGGAAATTGGGTTTCAAGGCATTCAAGACAGAAAACAGGAGACACTTCTTCACACAGAGAGTGATGTGGTTGAAGCTGAAAATTTGGGAACATTTGGGAACATTTAAAAATGGACTGGATAGGATCCTTGGATCACTTAGTTATTAATGGACACCAAACGAGCACGATGGGTCAAATGGCCTCCTCTCCATTGTAAACTTTCTTATGTTCTTAGGGTTCCTTGTAGAAAACCATGTCCAACAAAAATAAATGTAACTGAGATCTCAAAATGTCTTTCATTTGTATTTAGTATTAACAAAGGGTAACATCAGACTATTAACATAGACATAGAGGCAATTTAATTAATGAGTCATTTATTTTATATTTTCAGTTTTCTAACTCCAACTCATTGTTCAAGCTATCAAGTACAAAATGTGGCAGCTTTTTGGTGACATCTTCAGGCTGTCCTTGGGCAAAAATATTTCAGTTACTCTAATGCCACAACAAACTATTAATCTAGTTAGTGCAAGCTTGAAATATTAATTTCTGAAGTGGGACAAGTGTTTAGAAGCACTTTGGTTGCTTCTCTGGGAAAGACAGCAGTTCATCTTCAATTGACATTGTGGCCAGTGAATTACATTACATTATTTGTCATTTAGCAGATGCTCTTATCCAGGGTGACTTACATTTGTACCCATTTATACAGCTGGGTATTTTACTGGAGCAATCTAAGTGAAGTATCTTGCTCAAGGGTACAGCACTCTGACTCGTGGTGCTCCTCAGGTATATCTTGATGCATTTCAAGAAAGAAAAGCTCTGTTCCACACTGACTGTTGTTGCTGGTATTGAGGCAGCTAAATAGCAACACCTCACACAGTCCATTTTCATTGATCAAATACAGAATATCACCAACTGAATGGTTCTGAAACTGATATTTTTTCATTTTTCAGATGATCTTTCTGGCTTTCCCAGTCTATGTTTGGGAAATTGAAATCCTGCATTATAACAGCCACATCCTTGCTACATGCAGTCCTGATCACACTGTACAATGCAACATCTTTCTGAATATCTGAGCTGGGTGGTCTGTAACACACTCCTACCACTGATCTCTTGTTCAAAAGTTTCACCCACAAAGATTCTGTTCCGTTACTGGGATCTAATTTGAGTTCTTCTGCCTCAATGTCATATAATGCTACCCCACCACCTCTTCAATTTTGCCTGTCCCTCCTAAACTGTGTGTATCGGACTTGAGGACTTGAAGAAGTCCCAGCTCACCAGTCATCGCTTCAGCACCATCATAAGACTGAGACATGAGTTCAGTTTTGTAGTGGTATTTGCTCAACTCCGAGTCCTGTTTCCGAACTCCAAACTGTTTCAGAGCAACTGCAGTTTTATCCACACTGATGTCTTTGAAACCCATGACCCTTTCCTGTTTGCAACCCTTTTTTGTCTGTGTAGCATAACTCTTTGATCTTGTGGTCAATGTATGAAGTTATTTCTTCAGCCACAAACACTCTAACAATTCATGTTGTATCAGCTTAGACAGGCCAGAGAAAACACATATTTTTTTCCAATGGGCTTTCAACTCTGAGAAATGTCGAAAAAAGTAATCAAAAAGCTACCAGAAATTACTCTGGTTGTTGGAATCCTTGGTCTCATGGTGGCCACGGAATGCAAGCTCTTGGTGAGATAGTACAGCAGAGATATCCACAATTCTCTTCAGAATCTCCCTATTCTTCCTCACGTTCTCGTTGTGCTCAATGACAGCAAGACGCCTTTGCTCGCTGAGCAGCACATCTATAGAAGTACTTCTCACTCCAAGCAATTCTGGAAAACCTGATTCCTTATGTGCTCCTGCAATGAGCTATGCAAAGTGACACTTTGTGACACATTTTTCCACCATCACTCATCCAAACTGATTTTTTGTTTGACAGAAGCAAACATGACAAGCAGTATAATTTGTTAGTCATGGTGCTACCAGTCAGCCATTTATGTACCCCATACCAGGACACTTGAAACTGCCTGGTTATTTTCCCCATCTTTCTTTAAAACATCCAGCACAGATTTCATTCTGACCTCCTTCACAATCACACATCTCTCTTCCTCGGACCTCAGTGAAAACCTGTGTGTGTTTTAGCTCACTTACAATGTCCTTCTGTACAGAATTAATTTTTAAAATGTAAAAGAAATACAGCAAAGCCAATGATAATATTTACACATCTGCCACGGTCCAGTTCAACTACCCTTCCTCTTCAACTGTACAGAGAGTGATGGGACACAGACCCACAGACTGCTGGAAGTGCGGCTTGGTGAGGCTTACAGCCTCATGTCCTGTTTCTAGCCTCATGTAAAATCAAGTCCCGTTCTGCTCTCTGGCGTTGCATTTCCGGGTCACTTTTCAATATTGTCACTACAGCGCTTATAGGGAAATTACACAAATAATATGTTCAATTTCATATCATTTTTTTGTATCTTATTTCAATGGATATATTTGTATTTTTTTTTTTTACAGTTTGGAATTCTACCATGAATTCTTAGTGAAGATGTGCCTCAGTTGCCTAATCAGACGAGCCGCCTCTTGTTGAGTAATGCATTCTATTATCAAAAACTCACTCTACTGCGTCCAACAGAAAATAAAGAACCTACTACTCAAATGCGGCTATGGGTTCATGTCCATCTTTGAGCAAAGAGATAGAAAGAACAATGAAAGTGCTTAGTAGAAAAGAGAAGGACAGGATTCTTGCTACATATAGGCTAAACTGATTGGCTCACTACAATGCTGGTGATTATGCTACAGTGTGATTTGACACAATTATGTCTAGCTAACCTGAAACATGTTCATTCCACATAGGTCTATGTAATTCCTCTCACCAATTATAATAACAATAACGGGGTCTGTAGGAAATAGAGTGACATAAAAAGTAAATTATTTTATTTATAATTGTATGAGGTAGAAGCAAAGTAGCCACTTATAATATACACTTAAGTAGAGTACACATACAGTGCATCCGGAAAGTACTCACAGTGCTTCACTTTTTCCACAATTTGTTATGTTACAGCCTTATTCCAAAATGGATTCAATTCAATATTTTCCTCAAAATTCGACAAACAATACCGCATAATGACAATGTGAGAGACGTTTGTTTGAAATCTTTCCAAATTTTTAAAAATAAAAAACAAAAAAAGCTCATGTACATAAGTATTCACAGCCTTTGCTCAATACTTTGTTGAAGCACCTTTGGCACCAATTACAGCCTCAAGTCTTTTTGAGTATGATGCTACAAGCTTGGCACACCTATTTATGGGCAGTTTCTCCCATTCGTCTTTGTTGGACCTCTCAAGCTCATCAGGTTGGATGGGGAGCATCAGCCATTTTCAGATCTCTCCAGAGATGTTCAATCGGGTTCAAGTCTGGACTCTGGCTGGGCCCATCAATGACATTCACAGAGTTGTCCTGTAGCCACTCCTTTGTTATCTTGGCTGTGTGCTTAGGGTCATTGTCCTGTTGTCGCCCCACTCTGAGGTCCAGAGCGCTCTGGAACAAGTTTTCATCAAGGATGTTTCTGTACATTGCTGCATTCATCTTTCCCTCGATCCTGACTAGTCTCCCAGTTCCTGCCGCTGAAGAACATCCCCACAGCATGATGCTGCCACCACCATGCTTCACTGTAGGGATGGTATTGGCCAGGTGATGAGCGGTGCCTGGTTTCCTCCAGACATGAGTTCAATCTTTGTTTCATCAGACCAGAGAATTGTGTTTCTCATGGTCTGAGAGTCCTTCAGGTGCCTTTTGGCAAACTCCAGGCGGGCTGTCATGTGCCTTTTACTGAGGAGTGGCTTCCGACTGGCAACTCTACCATACAGGCCTGATTGGTGGAGTGCTGCAGAGATGGTTGTTCTTCTGGAAGGTTCTCCTCTCTCCACAGAGACACGCTGGAGCTCTGTCAGAGTGACTATCGGGTTCTTGGTCACCTCCCTGACTAAGGCCCTTCTCCGTTTGGCCGGGCGGCCAGCTCTAGGAAGAGTTCTGGTGGTTCCAAACTTCTTCCATTTACGGATGATGGAGGCCACTGTGCTCATTGGGACCTTCAATGCTGCAGAAATCTTTCTGTACCCTTCCCCAGATCTGTGCCTCGATACAATCCCGTCTCGGAGGTCTACAGACAATTCCTTGGACTTCATGGCTTGGTTTGTGCTCTGACATGCACTGTTAACTGTGGGACCTTATATAGACAGGTGTATGTCTTTCCAAATCATGTCCAATCAACTGAATTTACCACAGGTGGACTCCAATCAAGTTGTAGAAACATCTCAAGGATGATCAGTGGAAACAGGATGCACCTGAGCTCAATTTTGAGTGTCATGGCAAAGGCTGTGAATACTTATGTACATGTGCTTTTTTGTTTTTTATTTTTAATAAATTTGCAAAGATTTCAAACAAACTTCTTTCACGTTGTCATTATGGGGTATTGTTTGTAGAATTTTGAGGAAAACAATTAATTTAATCCATTTTGGAATAAGGTTGTAACATAAAATGTGGACAAAGTGAAGCGCTGTGAATACTTTCCAGATGCACTGTACTTGAAAAACTAAAAGAGTACTACTTTAACATACTTTACACCCCTGCTAATTTTACTGTGAAAGTGGCTGCCTATAGCAAGTACATGTGTTATGCTAGATAAGGATTTCTATGCTGTGCAATGTTGAAGATGTAACATGGCCTATTTTAATGACTGAATAACCATACATGAAGGTCAACTAAATTAATGTATGATTTATTACTACTACTCAACTCAGCTACTCGTCCAGTCACTGGTCCTCTCCCGCCTGGACTACTGCAACTCCCTACTGGTCGGCCTGCCTGCATCCACTACCCGCCGCTCCAGCTCATCCAGAACTCTGCGGCTCGTCTGGTGTCTCTCTGCCCCGATTCGCACACGCTACTCCACTGCTCCGCTCCCTCCACTGGCTTCCGATAGCGGCACGCATTCAGTTCAAGACTTTGACCCTCACCTACCGCTGTCTTGACCACACTGCACCAAGATACCTTCAGACACTCGTCTCTCCATACATCCCCACCAGACCACAGCGCTCCTCCAGTGCCAGAAGACTAATTTGCCTCCTCTCCACTCTCCTTCCTCCAGAGCCGCTCCTTCTCATCCCTGGCCCCTAAATGGTGGAACGACCTGCCCACCGAAGTCAAAACAGCAGAGTCCTTGACCTCATTCCGACAGCACTTGTAATATTAGTCCTCTTTCCCTGCTAGATAGCACTTCAGCTTTATTATGCTCCTCGCGTTCTTGATTGTTTTCCTCCTTGCTCCCTTTCCCGTAGCCCTCATCTGTAACCCTACATCTTGACAGCACTTCACCATCCAGGATGTAGGAAGTCTCTTACTGTACTTGTGTAAATTGTAAATTGGAATTTGTAAAATGTATTCTTTTGAATTGCTATGTTTTAGCTAAGTTGAATTTGTAATGATTGATGCCTTGTACTTCTCTGTATTTTTGCACTTTGTTTGCACTTATGTTGTAAGTCGCCCTGGATAAGGGCATCTGCCAAGAAATAAAAATAATAATAATAATAAAAATAATAATTATGAATTATAATACCTCAGTAAATCTGTAACAAATATTGACACTGTTATTATTATTATTAATATTGGATCAAATTGTTCAATAAAGTCATGAGTATGTAAATTGTGTTGGTGTTAATCAGATTCTCAATATCTATTAGGATTTAGCTGAAGATCAGATCACATTTTAGGTCAAATTAATGCAGGAATACAGATAATTCTAAAGGGGTCACAAACGTTGTCTCACAACTCTGTATGGATTACATATATAGTGCCAGAATGATTGCCTCCTTAGAGCAAAAAAGGCTAGGAAAAATGTCATTGTTGTTTATGTTGTTGATCTTACACTGGAAGTATGACAGAAATCTAACCTTTAATTGGTAAAATTGTTCAACGAAAAACAAAATCAGATTTTCCCCTGTCTAGTGAATGTGAAAGTTGCTGCTTGACTCCATCTAAACACTCTCATGGTAAAACAGCACGACTCGAACTGATTCACAAAATGTCATCACGAATCGTAACCCATGTACTGTAGCCAGTGTGTGTGCCTCACAGAGATGCTTCATGGGCGTGATCCCACACTTGCCTGGCATCACCCTGTAATCTGACACCTGCCTATCAATCGATCTCTCAAGCTGCTCGTTGATCCAACTTTCCCTTTTCAGAGGTGTTGTTTACGAGTTGTAATTCCAGTGCCTTGAATTTGACACCTTGTCGGTTGCAAAACTTCTAGTCTGCAAGTCTGCAAGTCTGCCTGGACCACACTTTTGTGCAGCGATATATCTGCTCCCATCCAGGAGGGGAAGCATAAAAAGGTTACACATTATATAGAGGTCAGACTGAAGGGAATATACTGGTTCCTTCAGTGAGAAGAGCAGATCCTCATATTAATGTAATTCTCAGTATTGACTGTCTTCAGGGGAGGAGGCTGCTGGGTTGTGCTTGGTTGTCCAATAAGGACTGTGGCAGGTGATCACTTCTTTCCTTTAAAGCCTTCTTAACTGCAGATATTAAGCAGGTACAATACAGAGCCCCAAAACACTGCCCAACTGCGGCTTCTGTCTCTCTCAAGACAATCTGACTGCAACACCACAATCCTTAACTACATATCCAGAGGAAGAGACATGTAAATGAAATTACTCTGCACTGTTTCAGTTTGTTGGCTAACAAGCTAACATTTATATGATTTATATCATTACAAAACATTGTTCATGTGTGCATGTATTTTTAAAAGGATAATAAAACTGAGCTGACAGTAATACCAATGGCAGTGCTACAGTGGCTGGTGTATCAATGCTCCTGTGTTGGTAGGAGTGTGTTCAGTATCTGTGTAATGTATCTGTGATCTTCCTGCTCACGGTGACCATTGTTGTGACCTTTAAACCTTACAAGTGAGACCCTGGCCTCCAGCAGGGCTGTTGTGCATCCCACCAGAGGAGAGCTCTTCTGTGTGTCAGGATGTGCCGCCTCATCGCTCACCACTGTGCCAACCAGATACAGACACATGAGCACGGGGTCTGTTTTCCTTGGGGCAGCACAGCTCAGGGATAGTTAGGGTGCTTTAGCATTAACACCTTACTCTGTTAAAGATAATAACAACCCAGCACTGTGTGGACAGGATGGAGAGTTCAGACATGTTGTAGCCTCACCCTAATCTCTTCTCAGCACAGGGCAGGAGAGAAGGGGGAGAGGAGGGGGACTGGGGAGGTGAGGAGATGTTTATCTTTCCTGCTAATGGCACAATTGAAACCAGTTCCTCTTTCCCCCTATAAAAGGCACTGTACTGTCCTGAGTCCACAGTGGTCAGTATTGGTGCTGACAGCTCCAGGGCCCTGTAACTGCGATCTCATCTGGGTGTCCGATTCTGTTTTTACCATCAAGAAGCTGACGCATCACAAGCCTTCATCAGGTCAGTCCATCCAATCTGCTGCTTCTGACTCCGGCCGTCTCAGCTCTGTGCTTCTCTGGACAGTGACCAGGCAGAAACACACGGGCCAGTCCAGCGGGCCACCAGCAGAGTGCATTTCTGCAACTAGTTTTTTTCAGATGTAACTGCTAATGTCCCTGCAGACTCCTAATTTATATAAATTATTATAACAATTAAAGAATCTACACTTTGCACTTTGATTCATTAGAAGAATAAAAACTAATTAGGATTAGTATAAATAACTGAATAAATTAATGAGAAACATCGAGACCTAAACATTGTGTCACCGTTGCAGTTTCACTGAGCTAAAATTGTTTACACCCATGGGTGACATTTATTTTACACAATTTATTATTTATCTTCAGACCACACTTGAAAATCAACAACAGACTGTCCTTTATTACCAGAAATTAATATAGGACACAAAAAACTACTTCTTCAAATAAAAACATAAAACCCTGAAAATATATTATTTTAGTTTTAAGGCAATTTATTGTGCTACTATTCATCTGGAAAAAGGTATGTACATTTCTGAATTAAAAAAATACATATGGGATTAATTCCCGAAATGGGAATATCTACCACAAATGCTGGTGCTGATTCATAAAATAATAAAATTGTAAAACTGGTGAATATGTTGGACAGTATACCCATAGTTACTGACAAATCACAGATGCAAAAGATCAGTATGTTTTGCACATTCAGTTTTTTCTCCAAACACTTGAAAACCCGAGAACTGAAAGTAATATTAGTTGATACAGTTAATCTGCACTCTGTGAATTACTCAGCAGTAGCATGACATTGTGACAGGTGTAAATGCATACACTTGAATAATATGATTGGACTTGTTTCTGATAATCCCAGTTACAGTATCAAGGTTTTGCAGAACAAAACCAATCTCTGACAGAAGGCAAAATTAACCAACTGCTTTAGTTCAATAGCAAAATGTAATGCACAAGATAACTTCTTTAATGAAACTGAAAGTGACAATTCATGTGCTGCTTGTGAACAACCTAACATTTATATTTGTATCATATATGTTACAGCATTTATACATTCAGTATTTTATATAAATTGTTCTGGCAATCAGTGCTGTTTGCTTGTTCATAAATTATGTGATCCTATTAGTAAATTAAAACAATTATTTTTTTATTAACAGATATTAACACATAATATTCAATAATGTCTATTAGTATTAAAGGGATGTATGCCCCTTTAAATACATGTCTGTAGCAGCTGACAATGAATTAACATGTCAGTGCACCTTAATAAGGTGAGGTTCACATTGTTTGTGGGTATTTCTTTTTTCTTTTTTTTTCCATATGATATTGCAGAAGAGAACTGTGTTACTTAACAATCAGTAGTGAATTCCCAGTGGATAAATAAATGGTAACACTTTATAATAAGGTGCTGCTTACATTGTCGAACAGGTGGCTAAAAAGTAAAAAAATAATGATCCAAAACTGAAAAAATATTTATTAGGAAAGTGTTAAAGCAGTAGTGAATAGGGACACTTTTTAGCTACCTGTTAAAAATTGTGACCATTCCATGGAGTGCTATAACTGTAGTATAACTAGTTTATAGTGAATTATTCATGCTTTATAAATAATCTATTAATCATTTAATAATACTTCATAAATCATTAATAACACATTAATAAGCAACACCTTAATCTAAAGTGTAACCAAATAGATATATACATGTTTTAATGGGGAGCAGAAATGTGAGTGACACGGACCGGCCCTCTGGTGCATCTCTCCCTCTGTGCAGTGGCTGCAGCCCTTTCCCCCACCCCTTCCCTCTCTCACACACACTGACAGTGATGTGGCCATGGGAAATTGATGTAGCAGCTATAGAGGGAAGTCCACTTCATTTTTGAAAAATATAGTGGAAAAGCAACACATAAAAAAAATATGGGGCTGAAAAAAAAGTCCCTTGAGTCAGATGCAGCCAAATGTAGGAAGTTAACAGATGTATTCAGTAGTATTGCTGCTATTAGAGCCCATAACGTGCATGTAGTTCTGTAGTCCATGCTGAGGATGCCGCTCAGTAGCAGAAGAAGGAGGCAATGACTGCAGAGCCGACATGGTTGTGAGTCCAGCAGCAAGGTCTGTGTCGCAGCTGCAGGCAAAGCAGGCAATGGGGAGCCAGAGCAGGGAGGCAGACCTCGATATGATAATTCAGTGTGTGTTCTTTAGAACTCGTGTACAGTTTACAGAGTGTGTGATGTGCAGCACTCCGAGTTTGAACATAGTGCTGGAATTAAGCTGAGGGAACACTGTTCCACATGTTGCTATCAAAATGTAGAAAGTGCGTTTTTATTGTTGTAGAAATGATGAGGATTAAAAATGTTCAAGCACCTTTGTTGCTGCAACATTATCAAATGGGTTTTTGTAGACGCAAACTTACGTATTAGAATTTATATCCAATCAAAGTTGTGAGAAAAGTCATGTCACTACCTGCTTCGCCACAAGAAAATATTAATAAAAATGGGTGAAACCGGTGTGGTACTCCTTATCAATTTATTCAGGTATTTGTGTATTTGTACTAGTCAACAGTGTAAATTGAGGTAAGGACGGTAGGGACCTACCAATATTAAGGAAACATTGAATTGTCCCTACCAATAATTGTGATAGATCAGTGTGGATCAGGCATCCTAGATCATCGGTACTATCAGTCATCATTCTCATCAAACATGGCCCTCAGCAGGGCGAGAGTCTGCATAAATACTTATGGGAATGAGAAAGTGAATTCTCCTGACTTTGGTGTCAATGAAAATGCTATTTTAGGCGAACTGCACAATCTAGGTTTTCGTCTGTCAGAGGAGGGGTGACACAACCATAGATTGAGAGACATTCAAAGACAAACATTGCACCTTTTACCTTCTTGCTCTATGAATTGAATGATTTGTTCTTAGTGAGCTACTTATACCCTTCAAGGTAATGTTCCACTACTTCAGTAACTTAAGATTACTCTAAGTTTGATCTGTTCTCTGGTTGTCAGATAGTGAAACTTTTCAGCTGCTTTCAGCAGCCCTTCGAAATTTTTCCCATAAAAACAAGAACGTTTCTAGTTATTATTGTTGTTTTAATTGGACTTTCCCAACAATATAAACCACTTCAAAGTTGAAGTTGGAGTCTGTCCTTATGACAGAAATACAGTCAGAATTTAGAATTTTATTTTCTTGGATGACAAGTAGTATATTCAGAGCATGACTAGCTTAGAAGTGTCCCCCTCTGAAATGTCACAAGAAACAAACATTTAAAGGGTGTTTAAAAAAAAAAAAAAAACTCTTGGGGTGGGGGGGCATGCCCACAGATCCCCTAGCAACCATGACTCCACCCCCCAAAATATTGTGTCCCCACCAATGTTCAAGCCAAACCTACGCCCTTGGTACTAGTAGAGGATAGTAGGGCTGAACGATTTATCGAAATCGAACCGCAATTGTGATTTGAAACGTTAGCTAATTGCAAAGCCTGCGATGTGGATGCGACATGAAAAATATGCAGCGAGTCTGTCCCAGAGCAAAAGCATGACTGCCCTCTTTGTGTGGCATCTTACTAAGCAATAGAGTGAGCGCACCTCCGTCCTGCCCAATCAGCGCTGCCCAGCCCACTGCATACACGGCCCCATCACAAACACACAGCAGAGCGCGGTGCAGTGGGGTTATGGCGTCTGCAGAGTCAGAGCGATCATTAGGCGAATTAATACCAAAGACAAACAGTAATATGTGATTATTTCGGCTTCAAAGTGACAGACACCGAACAGAAAAGCTCATTTGCAAGAGCTGTGTGGATCTGTTTCCACAACCCGCGGGATGCAGCGCCGCGGCGGCTGTTGGAGGAGCGCATGCTCACAGTCGACTGAAGTCCCACCACTGACACTCAGTCCAGCAGCGAGCAACAGCGAAGTACAATTTCAGAGTCGTTTGCGGCTGTTACACCATCTGAAAAGACCCCACGAAGGCACCAGGAGATCACTAACGCCATAACCCACTACCTCGATAGTGCCTTTAATGCAGTGACCAAAGAGGGGTTTATTATTATTATTATTATTATTATTATTATTATTATTATTATTATTATTTCTTGGCAGACTCCCTTATCCAGGGCGACTTACAACATAAGTGCAAACAAAGTGCAAAAATACAGAGAAGTACAAGGCATCAATCATTACAAATTCAACTTAGCTAAAACATAGCAATTCAAAATAATACATTTTACAGATTCCAATTTACAATTTACACAAGTACAGTAAGTGACTTCCTACATCCTGGACGGTGAAAGCTAAGTGCTGTCAAGATGTAGGGTTACAGAGGAGGGCTACGGGAAAGGGAGCAAGGAGGAAAACAATCAAGAACGCGAGGAGCATAATAAAGCTGAAGTGCTATCTAGCAGGGGTAGAGGACTAATATTACAAGTGCTGTGGGAAGAGATGTGTCTTGAGTAAGCGCCGGAATGAGGTCAAGGACTCGGCTGTTTTGACTTCGGTGGGCAGGTCGTTCCACCATTTAGGGTCCAGGGATGAGAAGGAGCGGCTCTGGAGGAAGGAGAGTGGAGAGGAGGCAGAGTTAGCCTTCTGGCACTGGAGGAGCACAGTGGTCTGGAGGGGATGTATGGAGAGACGAGTGTCTGAAGGTAGCTTGGTGCAGTTTGGTGTAGAGAGAGAACAGGAAGGGGCCTAGGACGGAGCCTTGTGGAACGCCTGTGAGGAGAGGTTGGGGGTGGATGAGGAGCCTCGCCATGTCACTTGGTAGGACCGGTCCCTGAGGTAGAAGGTGTAGCGTAAGGTACACTTATAAATTTCAATTAAAGAAGTGAATTTATAGTATCACCTTATCACAAATCCTGGAATCTTGTAGAACTCAATTTCTGTAATAATTGGACGCAGACACCTATTCCAAAGATATAAATTGTCAAATTTATTCAAAACAAAGACTAAATGTAGCACTACACTAATTATACAAAAGGGAAAAACGAATTAAAATTCAACTCTATATCAACAAATCAAAGACAAATCACTTCCGTGACCAAATCAAAGACCATGGGATCGCATATGATAACACACAAATCGTTAAACAAAAAAGGTTATAAACACATTGACTACAATACCGGTTAGTAAGACGAAGGTGAGTCTCTCATTAGTATTGTTAGTCAGACATTAAATAACTACGCAGGTTAGTATTTATGTCAGGTAACTTCTCGTTATATATATCAGTCTCATTTACGTTTAAGTGCCGAGAAAGATCCTATCATTACTTGTTACCACAATTTCCCTTAACTGATTATTATTCAATGATTAAGGATAGGCAGGGCCACCAATAATCTAATGTCTATTAACTTGTGTCAATTTCAGACTAAACAGTTAAACAGGAATGAGAAGATATTTCTCGGCGTTGACAGGTTTTATTTCTAAAATTATCAACAAAACAGTTTAATGCAACACACATTTATATTTAAGAAAACTAAATGATATTACACATTCTAGAGTTATGAATCACAGATTGACATTTCTAATTGATTTCTCAAATGTCATGAATCATGAACTCCAAACTGTTAAACTTATCTGAACTTCGTCGCAGAGAGGCCTCTCTGCCTTCGGGCTCAGATAACAGCACACGGCACGAGGTTCGTGTGGTTTGGAACAAAGGCAGTCCGGTTCGGCTTTGTCCAAGAACTTCCACTCAGTCGATGCACCTGGAAGTTGGGGTTTTGCGAATGTAGAGTCTTTTCCAAACAGATTTTCCACTGGTTTGAAGGCTCCAAGGTTGTGCACAAAATCTTCTTTGTAAGCAGGGGTTCCACTGTAGTTACTTGAAGACAAAGTATTTGAGGAAAGCAGGGCCCTGTTCGGTTCCAAGGGTCAAGTTTCTTAAGACTCAAACAGCTATTTAAATGACTGAACACTTCTGTATTGCAGTCGACTTAGTCAATTGTCCAGCTGTAAAACTCCACTGATCAGGTGGGCACAGGCGGGCAGCGCAGTCTGTAAAGTTCTTTATTTAATAAAGTCCTTTAAAAGAATTCTTCATACGGCTCAATCTCCTTCTCCCAGTTTAACTCTTCTGTTGCCGGCAAAGACTTAGTTGGTTTCTGGTTCTTTCATATTTCATAGCAAGAGTCCAACCTATTTGGCCTCTTCTCGGTGCCATCCTCCCCAAAACTGTCACTTTGATGCAAACCAGTTCCAAGCTGATGAGCTAAGGAAATCTGATAACTTTGGGGGGGGAGAGGTCTTCTTTAGATCAGTGCTTCAGCTCAGAGCCCAAATGCTCTTATCAAAATACACCCAACATAACGCTACAAAGGAGAACCAGGTGAGAGCAGTCCCAGAGATCCCAAGGTCAGCGAGGCAGGAGAGGAGGATGGAGTGATCAACGGTGTCAAATGCAGCAGAGAGGTCAAGGAGGATGAGGACTGAGGAGAGGGAGGCGCCCGAGCACGGCTGAGGGAGTCAGTGACAGCCAGGAGAGCCGTCTCAGTGGAGTGAGCTGTGTGGAAGCCGGATTGCAGAGGATCAAGGAGTGAGTGTTGGGACAGAAAGTCCGAGAGCTGACGGTGGACCGCCCACTCGAGAGTCTTGGAGAGGAAGGGAAGTAGGGAGACAGGGCGGTAGTTCTGAGGAGAGGTGGCATCAGGGGTTGGTTTCTTGAGCAGTGGGATGACAGCAGCTTGTTTAAATGCAGAGGGGAAACAGCTAGAGAGGAGTGAGGAGTTGAGGAGGGAGGAGATGAAGGGGAAGCTCATCCAAGCGCTGGACAAGAGATGTACAATCCCTCTCGCACATATTAGCCAAGTTGCAATCCCGCAGATCTGTGCATTGAATGCAGGAATAAAGTTGGGACTTGTGATCCAGCAGGACGAGCGACGTATCTGATCTCACTGCGCACTTTATCAATGAGGACCCACTGTCTGCAAACGGCAACTTCCCTGTAGACCACACGGGACACAATATTGCCCGTGGACTAAGGGAGAGTTTATGCTTGTTTATTATCTTTAAGTGTTGCTTTTGTCTTGTAGATGTTATTGTTTGAATATAATCACGTGAGAAAAATTGTTTGTATAACTTAATTACCTGCTTTATGATTTATATTGCACTTATTGTTAATTGCATTGCTTTCTGTGAAGCACTCTGCTCTTTATAAAAATATATACAAGTTATTAATTATTATTGTTGTTAATTATCTTAAGTCTGGAAAATGCAAAACTCCCCCCATACAACATGGAAAATCAATTTATAACTTTTTTGAAATGCGTTTTTCTGGATTTTTTTGTTGTTATTCTGTCTCTCACTGTTAAAATACACCTACCATTAAAATTATAGACTGATCATTTCTTTGTCAGTGGGCAAACGTACAAAATCAGCAGGGGACCAAATACTTTTTTCCCTCACTGTATATATTTTCCCCAAATCGCCCAGTCCTGGAGGATAGTCAATAAGTATTTATATGTCTCATGATTTAACTGTGACAAGGTTAATTGTTGCAGAATTAATTTAACCCAATTCAATATTGTCACTAATCATGTATTTTGGGATATTTTAATTATGTAGAATTGACACTGATGTCTATGTAGTATTAACTGTGCCGATTTACTACCAATGATTTTAAACAGTAACAGCACAAGAAACAACCTGCATTTTCTGTTGCATTTTATATCTATGGAAACTAAACTAGTTTACTCATACTATAAAACATATTTCAATTTTCTATGTTGCACTGTTCATTGTGTCTCTGTATTTTTTATTAAAGATTGTTATATATTCTAGGACAGAAGTTCCCAATCCTGGTCCTGGGGGAGACACTACCCTGCTGTTTTTTTGTTCCAAACGAGCTCTCCATTACTTAATTGATTAGATTTAAATTTTTAAGTTAATAAAACAGTTGGTTCCCCTACTGTTTAAAATAATGAAAAGGCTCTGATGTAGGAAAATATGAGGTTAAATTAAGTATTTGAGAGCTCAGTTGGAACAGAAGCTTGCAGAGTAGCGGGTCCTTCAGGACCGGGTTGAGAACCTCTGTCCTAGTAGAACACTGGTGTTCTAGCTGAGGTGCCCAACAACAACTTATTCATTGCATTGTTTAATGAGAGTACTGCAGAAAACATTGAATACAAACATTTAAACGTCTTCCTACTTACAGTTTGGTTCAATAAATCATTTATTTGCCCAAAAATATTATTTATAATAATATAGACTAAGAATAAATTATAGAAAATACTGATGATACTGATGTTAAACAATAAATGTTCATATAATTGGCTACCCATAAAAATTCTAGACTTGTTTCCCATATTCCATATTCTAGCAAAATGTAGATTTTTTTATTTTAATGACAAATGTAGAGTCTTCAGAGTTTGTGCAAGTGGCCTACATTTAATATATTTTAACATCGATCTTAGACATTTAATACAAGTCATTTAATTTAAAAAAGCAGACTATACACGAGTCTCTGATTTTTTTTTTCTTCTTAATTCTCTTACTCTTATTGAATGAGAACATTTCATAAAACATTTTGTGTTTCAACGGAATAAAATAAGAATGTTTTAATAGTCTCCAAAAACATACACATTTAACCCCAAAAAGGCTTTCAAATGTTTAAAGTTTTTATTAATTTGTTTTGTTTATCTCAATATATTGTGTTGTGTATGTTCTCTGTCAAACCAAAACTTAAGTTTATCCACGACAAAAAGATTTCTATGATCCTCAGTTGTTGCAGTCGCAAGAGAAGTGTGGCAACACGAGACCAGACAGCGCTTCTTTTACTTTTAAAATAACTGTTGAAAATATTTTTTAACAGCTGTATTTAGCGGTTGAAAAATATTTTTCTTGTGAGTCCAAGATATTTAATGCAAATGCCAACTGTCCACCAGAGTTCAGTGCCAGCATCTGGCATGAAACTTGACTGATATTAATACAAAATCCTACGACCCCTGTTATTCTTAAAAGCCTAAACTAATTAATCCTTCTCACTCTGTCTCTCTCTCTCATCCACAGGGCCCCATCATAATACAGTGATCCTGTCATGGGCTCTCTCTGTCCTCTCCTCCTGCTGCCCTGGGCTTTGCTCTCACTGTGCCAGCCTGGCATCATCCTGGGCTGTCACAATGGGTCCAAAGTAGAGTGCCAGAGCGCCAGCTTCGTGCCCGGGTACAACCTGGTGGGCGAAGGGTTCGATATCGTCAGCATGAAGCGGAAGGGTGCCTACGTGATTAATGTGGACAAATGGGCGATGGCAGATGGGAGATGTCGGCTGTGCAAGAACACCCAGCTGGGCGGTAATTTGCAGAAGGTGCCCGACTCGGTGCTGGACTGGCGCCCTCGGGTCAACTGTCGCCACAGCGTCACCAGCAAGATGTACGAGTCCAGCGAGTCAGTGCTGAAGGACAGCACTGAGACCACCAGTGCCAGCTGGAAACTGGGTCTGGATCTGAAGAGGATGGGCAACAAACAGGTGGGCGGCACCTACACGGACATTACCAAGTTTGCCACGGAAAGGTCCAAGTCTGACAAGTACAGCTTCTCCAGCCACGAAATCAACTGCAAGATTTACAGGTGAGAGAGAGCAGGGGATGAGAGCAATACAGTGCAGAAACACTGACTGAGAGGACACTGAAGTTCATTAACATTGAACCGCGTCTGAGGGGGGGTAGGCAGGCAGGACAGTACAGGCACAATGAGTGACTGCAAAAATAGAGGGTGCCGAGTGAGTGAGTGGACATTGTTGTAAACTAACACTGCACTGAGAGAAAGAGTGACAAGTAGGGCTGTCCCGAAGGGTACATTTTTACCTTCGAAGGTTCGGAAACACATTACCGAAGGAAGATTCGAAGCTTTGTTGGTGTTAATTTGCATAATTTATCGATGATGTCACATTAGCTACTAGTGTATAGATTTGAATGAAAATCCTACTTTGTTTTTTACATAAACAAAATAAATCACCCTCTTGTAGTTTAAAATAAGTTATCTTGAACAGGAATCACGTTTTTATATTTTTTTTTGTAAGGACACAGTTTATATTGATTTTACTTGAATGAAACATATTAACATATTATCTTGGTGTTCAATCACATTAAAAAAGACAACTATACTGAAAGTAGTAAATACTCCAAAATACAGTAACCTTAACATTTGGGTTAATAATAAAAAGACTCCCTTCTACAGATCAGAGTTTGTCAACATTAGATATTTTTCGGTAGGCCTTTATTATAATGTTTTTATTCTTAATATATAATAATAATAATAATAATAATAATAATAATAATAATAATAATAATAAAGGGTCAATTTCAATGAACTTTCAGAGTTAGTACGGAGCTGCGTAAACACAGGATCATATACAGTACACTGCAGTACACTGCTTTCAGCACTGCTTTCCTAAAGCCTAATAAGTAATGCATCATAATTTAAACTTATGTTGGTGAAATGATCCCGAAAATGCGTGTTCCTCTGTTTTCAGTTGCAAATTTGCATTTAGGGGGTCTTCTGTGGATTTAGCAAACAATTCTGAACTGCAACATTTTTTCTAAACATTTGTTTTACATTTCCATTAAATTACACAACACTTTGCTGTAAATATCGCAGATAAATAAACAATAAAGCAGAATAACACAGAGTGGTCCACAGGCATTTTTATTAGTGTAATCGTATATTTTCAAATTACATTGTTAAATGTAATCTGGTCCAATGCCTGATGACACGACAGTGGCAATTGAGGGGCTTTTGATGTCGTTCTCGAACTTCGTTATATCCAAGTTAAGTACCTTTGAACTTTCAAACCTTCAAAGACAGCCCTAGTGAAAAGTGGTGCAAATATGGTGTGCAAGACTCAACAGTTGATTGACACTACAGTGTGTTAACATTGAACGGAGACTCAGACAGACAGAGAGAACAGAATCCAATTGGAATACAATGACAGATAGACTGGACAGGCAGAGTATTTAATCAGTCTGCATGTAACTCTCTCTCTCTCTCTCTCTCTCTCTGTGTCTCTCCCCAGTTTCCGTCTGAAAGACCAACCTCCCCTGAACTCTGAGTTCCTCAAGACACTGCGCTCTCTTCCCAAAGAGTACACCTGCAAAACAGCCACTAAGTTCCAGAACTTCATCAGCACCTACGGCACCCACTACATCCGCCAGGTGGAGCTGGGGGGGCGAGTGCACAGCATTACGGCCCTGCGCACCTGTGAGTCGGCAATGAAGGGGGTCAGAGTCAATGAGATCAATGACTGTCTGAGAAACGAGGCCTTGGATGTCGTCACCGGTCAGCCAAACAAAAAGTTGTCAGAGTACTGCAGAGGGGTCAGCAGGAAGCTGAACAGAGACCAGACCTTCCACAGAGCCTTTTCGGACCGCAAGACAGAGGTGATCGGGGGTCTCCCAGGGATCCACGACATATTATTCTCTGCAGGGGGGTCTGCCGAGTACACAAAGTGGTTGAATTCCTTGAAGACCCACCCAGATATTGTCTCCTATGACCTGAGGCCTCTGCACATGCTGGTGCAGGAAAATATTGCTCAGGTGAACCTGAAGAGAGCCTTAAGTCAATACATCATGAATAAATCCCTCTCACTGACCTGCTCCAGCCCGTGCAAAATCGGGAGTCACCGTGATCCAGCCAACCCCTGCCTGTGCAAGTGCCACGGGCAAACCAGCATTGATGCAGACTGCTGTCCCAGCAAACCAGGCCTGGCTACACTGGTGGTTACTGTGGTGAGAGCAGTAGGGCTCTATGGTGACTACTTCTCCAAGACCGACGCCTACGTGAAGGTGTTCTATGGCAGTCAAAGGGAACAGACTCAAGTAATCATTAACAATGACTTCCCTCGGTGGAACAAGAAGTTCAACTTTGGCCTAGTGGATCTCTTCAAGTCCAGGGCTGTCCAGTTTGAGGTGTGGGATGAGGACAACCAATATGATGAACTCCTGGGGAAGTGCCAGTTTGAACTATCCAGGGGGGAGGTGACAGAGAAGAGGTGTGACCTCAATCATGGCTCCCTGTACGTCTCCCTCAGTGTGGAGTGTGCGCCCAACCTGGGGGGAGACCACTGCCAAAGCTACCTCCCATCGCCAATGTCTAAAGACCAGGCTGCCCGCTTTGTGGGACGCAACCTGATGCACATCCCTGAGCCCTTCCTGAGTGCCCTGCAGAACCAGGGGCAGCAGCGTCCAGCCAAATATATCTTCGGCCTTTAGGGCCTCAGCCTGGAAGGGGAATCACGCACGCTTTTTCCACAGTCACCCTGAGGAAAGATCCCCAACACAGCTGCAGTAGAATTGGCCATCAGCATATAGGAAACAGCTTTAGAAACACCCTGTCCTCTCTCTGGGGTCTCTGTCTTACTGGGTGTCATCACTGAGGGATCGTCCATTGTATTCACTGACTGTTCCCCTGCAAATGCTTTCCAAAAATACACAACCCAATATTCAGGGGGGTAAATGATTCTGTAATTGTGATTTTCCAAATAAGTAAAGTGAGTGTGAGAGGGGGTGGGGGTAGGTGGTGGTGCAGGGGGTTGGCTTGCTTTAAGCTCTCAATATAGAACAGAATCTCACACAGTGCTACACCAGGCATTCTGTGTTGTGAACAGCTTGGCTACAATAAAGATACAATAAAGAAGCATTTTCAAAAGTCAGTCGTGTCTCGTGTCTATTTCTCACAGGCTGACAGCACCCGAGCCGCGGGTCCATTAGTGTTACAGAGCTGAGGAGTGAGAGTGATGTGGGCCTGGGGACTGATGTTGTGAAGCTGCCCTGCAGCCACAAGGGGGCAGCAAAGTATTGTGCAAGAATACATGCTGGGCGTCTCAGGGAGTGTGAGGCTCATTCCTCCCTGCTCTTGTAAACCCCTTTTCCACTGACATACCCAGCCTGACCCAGAATCAGGCTGGCACAGTGCGGCACATTACACACTGGCAACCTGAACCAGGCTGTGAATTTTCAGCCCTGTTCCTTACCTAGTGCTGATTGGGAACCGAGCAGTACCAAGGGAAGGAGTTAACTGAGCTCATCGCGTAGTGCGAGTCTACCTTATAGAGCTCCTGCAGTCTGACCTCAAAGCACCACAGACCAAAACAGCGCCATCGTGGCAGGCAACTCCGCTTGTTGTGATATGGGGTTTGACAAACACCAGCAATATTTAGATAAGTTGGCCACCCAATTACACAGCTCACGTTGATAGAGGTCTAAGCTACAAAGACTCGACATTACTGATCCATATAATGAGCCCGACATTTTTAAAAATGTGCCTTTAATAATTCAAGCAATAACATACTAAAACCAGTACAAAGCTAAAGACTACAAAAATAACTATGCTAAAATCATAAAGCCATACACAGCAGTGGCACAAAAATATATAAGCAACAAGACATAAAAGAATAGATAGTCCCAACACGCAGTTCACTTGGACATACGGAAGGTCCTGAATCGGCCCAGAACGGGGCTCCCGTCCCGGGCTGGGGGATGAAGATCCCTCCTGACGGCACTCCTGCCCATGCAGACCTGCTCTTCCACGCAGCCAGCTCCGACCAAACAAAGAGGGAGAGGGAAGGAAGGAACATGCTCACAGGTAGTGCTGCAATCACACACAACCACGGATGGTATTGGATGCATCCCTCTCTCACCCTCTACTGCGCTTCTCTCCCTCTGTGCTGCTTAATCCGGAGCCCGAGGTGCTGTCTACCGCCATGGGACTTGAAATCACCAATCCTGCAAGGGAAGTCCACTAGTGCATTCCAGGTACACTGCTAGTTCAATTGTCTTTTATCAGTGATAATTCCATTTGTGTCTCTTTGCTGTAGCCCTGCGGTCATTGTTGTTGCTGCTGCCGCTGGTGATCAAAGCTGCCTCTCCACTGCTCTCTCTTCCTCTGGTCAGGGCAGCTTTTATCATGCTGAGTGCTAACAGGTGATGTGGCTGTGAGGGAAGGGTGGGGTGTTGTTTAGTCAAAACAGGTGCACCGAGCTGTCAGTGTCCTTCCTGTGTGTCCAAACATAAGTGAAAATAAGTGAAAACAAACAATCAATGAGTGACAATGAAGTAATTCGTGAAGAATGGAAATACATCAAAAACAATAAAGAATAATATAAGTGCACATGAAAACAAAAACCCTCTGTGACAATAACATTTTTCTACCCATTTGGATTATTTATAATTTCTTTCAGGTATATTGCTGCTGTAGACTTGCACAAAAAGGTGTTGCAGTGAAACAGTTAACAGTTAAATGTGATGGATTTAAGCCTGTACACAAAAAAGCAGTATTGGTGGCATTTTATTTTTAATAAAACAGTAGACAATGCTATGAAAAGGCGACTCCTGAATATGTCAGTCCCGAATATAAATCTTAACTAAAGTAATAATTTCCTTAGATTGACTTGAAATGCTAGGGTTAGAGCATGTTGGAGAATTCAAATGCCTGATTTCAAATTCATTTTGATCATGAAATCTTCATCTGTTTCAATCATTCAAATGCTCCAATTAGGCCAACATTCATATGAGGATCTGCTCTCCTCGCTGAAGGAACCGAATATTCCCTTCAGTCTGATCTTGATATCATAACATTACCTGTTTATTCTTCCCCTCCTGGATGGCAGCAGATATATCGCTGAATAAAAGTACGGTCCAGACAGACTAGAGTTTCCACAACATGAAGCTGCCCAGTTCAGGGCATGCAGACTAGTAAACAGGGGAAAAGAGGAAGTTGAGATTAAACCAGCAGCATGCAGAGAAGTGAGGTGTTGGACAAACATGCATCTTGAGAGATCGTTTGATAGGCAGGTGTCAGATTATCGGGTGATGCTAGGAAAAAACGCAGTTTTCTTCTGTATCTTCAGTGGAAGTAGTTGCGCTTCAACATTTATTTTTCTTCTTTGACTTCCATCACAAACAAACTAAATGGCATTTGGCACTCAGAGAAAATGTGTCTCACTGTTTCTGCTCCCTACGTCAAACAAATCCAGGGTTAAAGTTAACCTGGCCTTTCCTTTCAGTTAATGTGATGGATGTAAGTCTATCTGTACACAAAATAACAGTTTTGCTGGTGTTCTAAATATTTAAATTTGAATAAAACAGTAGGCAATGCTATGAAAAGGCAGCTCCTGAATATGTCAGTCCCGGCCCTGAGGTAAACATTCCAGAATAAAAGTACGGTCCAGGCAACTCAGCTGCTCTTCCAGTCCCTAGTCCTCTCCCGCCTGGACTACTGCAATTCCCTCCTGGCCGGCCTGCCTGCATCCACTACCCGCCGCTCCAGCTCATCCAGAACTCTGCGGCTCGTCTGGTATTCTCTCTGCCCCGATTCGCACACGCTACTCCACTGCTCCGCTCCCTCCACTGGCTCCCGATACCGGCACACATTCAGTTCAACACACTGACCCTCACCTACCGCTGTCTCGACCACACTGCACTAAGCTACTTTCAGTCACTCATCTCTCCATACATCCCCTCCAGACCACTGCGCTCCTCCAGTGCCAGAAGACTAACTCTGCCTCCTCTCCACTCTCCTTCCTAATTTAGTTGTTTATTCCCCTGTGTGGCTCAGCTCTCCTATTAAATTGCAATTATATAACGTATCATCATACTGCTTGCTTTTACATTCCTAGTACTCATGTTGTTTATTAGATCTCCCCTATGCCCCCTTCCCCTGAGTGTATGACAGCACATCTTGTCTGCACCAGCTATTACACTCTAGGATGTAGGACTTGAATTTTGTATTAACTGTCTACTTTCCTATCCACTTGTGTAATTTGTAATTTTATTATGTTTTGATCTGTACTATATTATTGCAGCTTTGCAATGGTCTTATATTTTGTAAGTCACCCTTGAGGAGGGCTTCTGCTAAGAAAATCAATAAAAATATATAATAATAATAATAATAATAATAATAATAATAATAATAATAACAACAACAATAATAATAATGGATTACGAGTCATGATGACACTGTGAATCAGATCGATTCATGTTGTTTTAATGTGAGAGCGTTTAGTCTGGGGCGTTTCTAGGCATAGGCGCCTAGGGCGCCATCTGCAGAGGGGGCGCCGATTGAGCACTCCCCCATGTTTTATGGACATTTTTAAAAGCATCTGTCTGTTCTGGTTTTAGCTACTTGAAATGTAGCGCGCTAAAGTCACACAACATGATTTCTACAATCCGCCCTGATTTTGTGAACAGTGCGCAGCTCACACTTTTTGCACCGAATTTGTCATCGTTTCAGTACAGGGACACACACTGCAACACTGATCTGGGCTGCGTCCCAAATCGCACACTTCGACAAGTGTACACTTTGCGTGAAGTTGTGCTGGCGTCACAGAGTGTGCACTGGAGTGAGGGAGGGTGTAGGCGAATCTAAAAGCGCCTAATGGGACACACTTCAGCGTCAGCATTCAGTGCCTTTGCCTTTGACCGAAAAAGTACCTACACAGTCTTTTCTTGTCATCTGTCTCTGTATTGAACTATAGTAATAATAATAATAATTTTGAAATACACTTAGTTAATATCACCTCCTAGTTTTATAGGATACTACTTCAGTAATTAATTAAATGATAGTTTCCAAAACATGTTTTGGTTTATCTTCCTAATCGTATATTTAAATCATGATTATATAATTATTGTATCTATGTATTATTTCCTTGATACCTAATTTAACAATTTCTACAACTGTCTAGCTGTAGCGTGTTACTTGTTAAATCAATATACATTTTAAATTTAATATAAAATGACTACGCCACCCTCAGACAGGTGAGGGACCTCCAATGATATCCCACACAGATCTCAACTGAGGGGAAAATGGCAACAGCAGGGGTTAGTATGCAAGACAATGAGACCAGAATTAAAATAATGCATTTATTACACACAGGGTTAAAATATTGTCCTTCAAGTATTCCAATAAAACCTTTTATCTTGAAATAACAAAAGAGTCGGAGATGGCAAATTCAGACCAGCAAACAGGGAATAAGTGAACAATTTAAATAGAGTACCATAAATCTATAAAAATACACATCTAATATCAGGTGATTAACTTTAAAACCAATACATAAACCGAACAATCTGCACACACCTTAATACAGTATAAACCAGTGAATAATGAAACAAAATAACACAAGTAAACATAAAAACAAAACAAAAAAACCTTAAGGCACGATAATTGCGGATGTTACTCTCCGACTAAGAATAGATCAAGACAAGATAAAAAGCCAACTCGCACAAGAACAGCTATTTAAAATACAAAACAGGGATAGCCCATTACAAGTAGAATATAACGTTCCAGAATTCTAAAAACAATATAAAAGACAAACTGCACGTGCACGTGTGGTAAAACAATACAATTCAGAATAAATCACTAAAACCAAAGAGCGCCTGAGGTGGGAGAGGTGTAAACCTAATGATCTCCAGGGAAGGGTGCTTAATCACCTAACTCACCAACCCGACCAACCAGTCTCATGTAATAGACCAACACGTTCTGCCAGCTCAGCTGCTGCTATCCAGTCCCCCCGCCCGGTTTTAAAAGACACCGCGCTGCCCTTCCTCCTGCAGATGCGGTCTGGAGGTACCAATGGACAAAAAGTGCGTCAGATCTCAAGGGCAACAAATCATCCACAATCTTATATGCAAAACAAGACCTGAGGCCCATTATGCAGCCAGAGAAATCAATCACAGAACAAGAGGCAGTCAGGGAAAATTAATTATAAACACTAGACACTACCCTTGTTACACAGCTAACATGACATTTAAATACCCCCGCCGCTGCCATATTTTCCCAGTCTCCGTCTTTACCGCACAGTTTGGGATTCAGCGCTGAAACGCTTCCGCGTCCGTGCGCTCTTCCGGTCACTCCGCCGAAGGGAGCCGCGAAGGACAAACAGCGCGATCGGGCTCCTGCACTCGCTCTGAGGGACACAGCGCTGATGGACACCGCCGCCCCGCCAGGGAAGAGGAGGAGGGGAAGAGTGTGCGGTTTGGGACGCAGCCCTGACATCCTTGTCGTGGATCTGCGTCACAGCCTCCACACTCCCACATCCCGCAGAAACACCGTGATCCGCACAGAGAGCAGGGCAGCACACACGGCCGCTGCTGCTGTTTGTGTTGGTCTGTGCGGACAAACACAAAAAAGCGTCTAGTATTTTAAAATAACCTGCCCCGAAACAACCATTGCTATTTGAAGTATTTTAATAAAAACGCATGGAAATTCTTCAGTCAGCTCGGCTCTCATTGGCTGCTGATGACGTCACTCTCCACGATCAGTGCCGATCTGTCGTGAGGACCAAATCGGGCTAAAATCGGGTTTAAAATAGTGTACTGTGGCCCCGGCTAGCAAACTAGCTAAACCTGAACTGGAGCAGCTGTAAATACATAGCATGTGCCAGGCAGTGGGCAAAGGGTGGAAGTGGAACCTTAAAAATCGCTACAAGTGATCCTGTTACAGTAGCTTCTGCAGAGAGGAGCTGCTCCCAATTATGCCGGGGTCACACTACACGATTTTGAGCCCGATGTGGCCCTCACGACACATCGGCACTGATCATCACGACAAGCAGCCTGGTCGGGGCTGTAGTGAGAGACGGGCTGCAATGCCATGGGGTGCATTAGTAAATATTGTTTTTATGTTGTCTTTATTTTTTTATTTTTTTTATTATTTTATAGCTGCACACAATATTTTGACTTTTTTTTTTTTAATGTTGCACTTGTAATTCTTAAGTGTTTATATTATTAAAATGAAAAAGTGTTATTTCCCCTTAAGCTGGTATTTGTTTTGGGTGATTTTTAGAGATCTCACCTAGGGTGTGAGATTGGCCAGAAATACCACTGCGTTTAGTCAAGCTGCAACTTTCACATTTTAAAAATCGGTCTCCAGAACTCTCTACTTCCCACAATGGAAGAAATGGCTGAGTTTACCATCTCAGTCTTATAGTATTTCTAACTTCACTTCAGCAGGTAGAAGTTTGTGTCACAAAAAAAGCATATCTGATGGCCATTGTGTTCACAAAAATCCTTCATGTACTCGTTATGCTGGTAATGGCTCCAGGGTTTCATTACAACCAAACCCTGCTTTTGTGCCAAATCTCCCCCTTCCATGTTAATCAGCTAGTGGAGTTGATGGACTTCCTTCCGCCTCAGATTTCTGCGGATGAGGAGAGCCGGTTTCCCTTCCTCTCTCCTGTTCAGGCCCTGCAGTGCTACATGGATCAAACCAGGGGCGTTCGTCACAAAGACCAGTTGTTTGCATGCAATGAAGCGAGGTCTTTTGGACAGGCCTGGTCTCGGCAACGCTCATCCCACTGGATTGTGGATACGATCGCTATGGCCTATGTGTCTGTGGGCCTCCAGGAGGCACATTCTACTTTAGTTCCATTTTTTTTTTTAATGTGTAGATGAAGGAAACTTGCTAAAGGTGGAACAAACAGGGTTCTGAAAACTATGAAACATCAATCAACATTGTCATTGTTCTCACTCTGAGAGGAAGTTGGAAGTTGATATTCACACATTCTGCTACTGGATGTGTTGCACTAGCTCTTGTATCTTATCAAATACACTAAGCTAGCTCCAGAAGTGGGTCTGACTGGTGCTACTGAATCTATTCCATGGACATCAGGCATTTCTGAACTGCACCAAAGGCTTCCTATCTTAGTAAGCTGCTTTGAAGAAAATGGAAACCCAGCCAATGCATCCACTCAGTTTGCAATCTATTTGGAAATAGTAAAGTCCTCTTGTGAGAAAGGTGTGGACATTCCTGATTGCCTTACAATGTGGTTCCAGCAAAGAAAACAACTCTACCAGTTGGTGACATTAATTCAAAGTACACCGGCATAAAATACCCCATTCAAACTATTTTAGTTAGTGTAAATAATAATGAGCAAATTTAAGTGAACAAATTCTTCATGTCCTTTTCAGAAATCGCTTGGTCATTTGAAGAGCTGATTATTCTAGAGGTTCACATACTTTTCCCAAAAAAAGACAATGAGTATTGGATCAAATTGTTCAATAAAGACATGAGTATGTAAATTGTGTTGGTGTTAATCAGATTCTCAATATCTATTAGGACTTAGATGAAGATAAGATCACATTTTAGGTCAAATTAATGTAGGAATACAGATAATTCTAAAGGGGTCACAAACATTACCTCACAATTCTGTATGGATTACATATTATTATTATTATTATTATTATTATTATTATTATTATTATTATTATTATTATTTCTTGGCAGATGCCCTTATCCTAAAACAGTTGGTTCCTTAATATTTACCTTATACAATTTTATATTACATTACATTATTTTTCATTTAGCAGATGCTCTTATCCAGGGTGACTTATATTTGTACCCATTTATATAGCTGGGCATTTTACTAGAGCAATCTAAATGAAGTACCTTGCTCAAGGGTACAACAGCACCAACCTACCCAGGATTTGAACCCACAACCTTAAAAGTTATGAGTGTAGAGCTCTAACCACTACTCCACAGTGCTGCCCTCCAGAATGATTAATTCATTCATTAAGATGAGCAAAAAAAGGCTAGGAAAATTGTCATTGTTGTTTATCAGCTTGATCTTACACTGGAAGTATGACAGAAATCTAACCGTTATCAGATTTTCCCCCCGTCTAGTGAATGTGAAAGTTGCTGCTTGACTCCATGGTAAAAGAGCACGACTTGATCTGAACAAAGTAACAGCCATTTTGTGTGACTCAGAGATGCTTCATGGGCGTGATCCCACACTTGCCTGGCATCACCCTGTAATCTGACACCTACCTATCAATCAATCTCTCAAACTGACCATTGATCCAACACCTCCCTTCAGCATTCTGCGGGTTTAACCTCAACTATCCCTTTTCAGAGGTGTTGTTTACGAGTTGCAATTCCAGTGCCTTGCTGGTTACAAAACCTCTAGTCTGCAAGTCTGCCTGTACCACACTTTTGTGCAGCAATAAGAGATGAGGAGATGTTTATCTTTCGTGCTAATGGCACAATTGAAACCAGTTCCTCTTTCCCCCTATAAATGGCGCTGTACTGTCCTGAGTCCACAGTGGTCAGTATTGGTGCTGACAGCTCCAGGGCCCTGTAACTGCGATCTCATCTGGGTGTCCGATTCTGTTTTTATCAACAAGAAGTCGACGCATCACAAGCCTTCATCAGGTCAGTCCATCCAATCTGCTGCTTCTCTGGACAGCGTCTTGGAAGAAACACACGCAGAGTACATTTTCAAGTACAACTAGGGCATTTTCTGCAACTTCTTCTGCAAGATATAATTCAACTGCTAATGTCCCTGTAGTCTCCTAATTTATAGTAATTGAATTAACAATTAAAAAAGCATCAACCAATTGCACTACAAATAATTGCAATACAAACTAATTACAATTAGTATAATTAACTGAATAAATTGATGAGAAACACAGAGACCTAAACATCGAGTCATCATTGCATTGAAAAGACATTTAATTGTGTTGACTTGGCCTCCAAATTCCCCAGATCTCAATCCAATCGAGCATCTGTGGGATGTGCTGGACAAACAAGTCCGATCCATGGAGGCCCCACCTCGCAACTTACAGGACTTAAAGGATCTGCTGCTAACGTCTTGGTGCCAGATACCACAGCACACCTTCAGAGGTCTGGAGGAGTCCATGCCTCGACGGGTCAGGGCTGTTTTGGCGGCAAAAGGGGGACCCACACAATATTAGGCAGGTGGTCATAATGTTATGGCTGATCGGTGTACTTCTTCAAGGAGAACCATAAGGGAAAGAAAGTTGTGAACCCTGAAAAGATATTACTTTAGATTTGACTATGGCAATTGATTGTGCTAATATTCCTGTGGAAAAAGTTATGTACATTTCTGAACAAACATATTACATATGGGAGTAATTCCTGAGATGGAAATATCTACCCCAAATCCTGGTGATTTATAAAATAATTACATTTTACAAGTGATAAATATGTCTGACAGTGTACCTATAGCTACTGACAAGTTACAGATGCAAAAGATTGGCATGTTTTGCACATTTAGTTTTTTCTCCCAAAACTCTTGAAATGCATTTGAATTTAATTTGAATAATAATGCCAGTAACATTTTCAAAGCGAAATTCTGTTAAATTCTTCATGCTTTTACTGCCAAATCAAAATGCTGTAGCATTAAAGAACCCCTTAAAAGTGCTTGTTTGTGTAGCACCTGTACTCTGGATTAGAATAGATAGACAAACATCAAGGACATAGGTTCTGAGCAGTTAGAGAAGATCAACTCACTACTTAGTCCTGGTGTTGAAAAATACATCAAATCAACAACTGGTTGATTTATTATGCAATTTACCAAGACTATGAACTATTCACAACTGTACAGGTTTTACAGCCTTGTATTCCCAAAACAAATAAAATAAGAATTCATATCAATACAGAAGAGCTCTTTGATTATATTGAAGATACCTCAAAATAGCATATAAGTAATGTGTACACAGATATGTGTGTGTGTAATTCAGTATTGTTCAGTTCCTTATCTACCCGGGTTGTTTAAAACAACAAACCAACCAAAAAGTGTTAGAGATCTCTTATCTGAGTTCAGTACCCAGCTAACACAACGTTGCAGGAACATTGTGTATTAGCAGGGTAGGTGCAAACCCTGAAGATCAGTTCACTCCTAACAGAAGGAATCCGAAAGCGCTGGCCACACGACTCCCAAACGCCATCTTTGCTCGTCCAACGTTGAATAAAAGCATCACAAGAAACACAAACAAAAACCAATCTGCGATGGCAGGGGACAGATGTGTTCAACTCTGTCAAATATTCAGATTTAATAAACATCTATTGTCTGTGCTTATTAACCATCTCCATGAATTACTTGCACAGAAATAAAATAAACCTTAAACAGTGCAACACGCATTGGCGTTTAGACTATTTGACTAATCAATGCGGTTTAGCTTCATCAAACAAACCTTACAGTTCGGTTTTTAAACTGAAACCGAAAGCATCATCCTTTTAATGATTAATCGCAGCACTGTCCACTCATTTTACTATTAATGAAGGGTTGCTTTACCATGTAAAAACGCTTTCATATTCAAGTAGTGTATTGAGCCCTTATTACAAAGCCAATTCACACGCGTGCAGATGTGTCACGGAAATCGGAGCGGCATACAAACTCGTCAAGTACAGACACTTTCAGCTCAGTAGAGCAGTTTAAAGATCCCGAGATCCAAGATGCAAGAGTATAACTTTAATCTCAGTGTCTTTATCAGAGCAATGTCTGCTGGAACCTACAGATTTGTGTTTTCTACTAAACCCGTGTCCCGGGACAGGGGTAAGTGTCATATCTTGAACTGCATTATATGCATAAGCATTGACTTTACTACAGAGCCAAAGAGGGCAAATGTGGAGAGAGTCGGGATCTGTGAGTGGACGTGCCTGTTCAGAGCCGCAGTCTGTTCCACAAAATCCCAGTGATGATGATGAAGATGAAGATGCTTTTACAATGTTGCCATAGAAAGTGGTCGGCAGTAGTAGTAGTTTCTAGATTGTGTTTTGTTTGTTTGTATTCGGGAAAATGAACAGAGACGCATCTACTCGCTCACTCGGTATCTATAGATAAAGGGAGGTGTTAAATGCAGTGTATTGCATTCATTTTAGGCTTTATATAATGTATTGCGGAACACATACAGATAGGCTATATTGTAACGACTCGGGGGTCTGAACCCCCTTCTTCCGTCACAATGCAGATTCACCGCAGCGCCTTCAGCGAGGCTCCAGAGCGCTTCATGATGGAGTGGTTAAGGCGCACGACTGGGAGTCTGGTGTTTTTTGGGTCCGAATTATGATGTATGGGTGATGTTTTTCAGGTATATATATTTTTTTACAAATATATTTAATTTCATGGACTTACATGGTTTCAGAGTATGGAAGAGTATCCAAACTGAAATTTAAAATAAATACACAGAGAAAAAAAGCTTATATGTGTAAAAAGGGTGCTTAATTTACATCTGGGGGTTGGGGGTTGGGGGTTGGGGGTTGGGAGGAGGTCAGTGGTGTTTCTTTATATTGCTTTATTGTGTGGTTCTTATTGTTTTGTGTATTTATTGGTTGCCTTATGAGTGAGTGGTTTGGTTTATTTAGATTAATGTTCAGTTATTTTGAAGTGTGGGGTGGTTTTCTTATGAATTGGTGTGTATTGACTTGTATTGAGTGAGGGTTAGAGACTGCCTGACCTCGCTGTTTTCCCCATAACCCAAGTATCCCTTTCTATTTTTATACGGTGTACAAATAAATGTCAATTTTTATAAACTGTTCTCTGGAATTCTGTACTTGGTCTCCATCTGTCTTGGTTGAATCCTATATTCCGCACCTTACCTGGTATAAAAAGGTGCGTCAGTGAACCCAATAGTTAACACACCCACTAGGTGGGGTGTTACAGTATATTCCAATAAAACAAACATTATTTCAGTGCTTCGTTTTAAAAGACAGAAATAACATTACATGTATGAAATACACACAACATAATTCTCACAATGCACTATATATGCTCTGATTGGTTTTAGAAATAATACATTACATTTCTTTGAGTTTTGTACTAAAATAAACTTGCTCATGTTAGTTAGCCAGATGCTAAGCTAAACATAAAGAAGATAAAAGTGATATAAGTGACAAACCAGGGCTTCTTCAAAACAATAATCGGGTACACTATCCAATTTTCCGGGATTAATAGATTAATGCGAAATTATTTTTCATTGATTTTCTGAGTAGATTGTCTTAACGGAAGCGTTCACAATAGAGAGCAAAAATAAACAACTAAAACACGGAAATGACAAATTACTTCCAGCATCTCCATAGATTAAGCGCTTCTTTAGTAACTAAAGTGTTTGAGAGCTACAATTGCAAAGTTTAAAATGAATGTGCATTGAAGCTGAATAATTTCCCAATTTAACATGAAGCTAAAATGTATGTCACTTGTTACCAAGTATATAGATTGTAAACGGATTGTTTCTATTCTCATGGACAAGCTTTTATACAATATCAGTCTGACAGAAGACAAGGTTAACCAACTGATTCAATTTAATAACAATGTAATGCATGAGATTTTTTTTAATGAAACTAAGTGACAATTATGTGCTGCTTGCAATCAACCTATTTTTATTATTATTCTCCTTTGTTACAGCATTTATACATTCAGTATTCCAGGAATCAGTGCTGTTTGATAAATAACGTGCTCCTATTGGTAAATGAAAACATTGAATTATTAGTTAACAGATTCTAACATAATATTCATTGTTATGTACTATTAGTACAGAAGGGATGCATGCCCCTTTAAATGTCTGTATCGGCAGCCAATTAATGAACGCGTCAATGCGCGTTATACATAACAAAATTAAGAGGCCACTTAAATTGATTTCTGAACTTGGAGTGGTCTCATTTTTTCCCAGACCTGTAGATAAGCAGGAATCTCTAGCCTACAGTTGTTGTCAAAGCCAGGAATTGCATTAAGCTCGGGGAAATCCAGCAGCAGCAGCTGTATTTGTGCGGTCAGAAATACGCACAGCTTTTAGGAACTGTGATGCAGGTTGTTGAAACCTTTCAGACATTTTTCTGTATTGCTTGGCTCTTCGACGTATACATACTTGGAAAGCCCAGATAATCTCGGAGATATTGAATGTAATAGTCAGTTTAACAATGCATTGCAATATGTAACGTATAACACTAACTACATTGGATTTTATAATAGGGTAAAACATTTTTTTTTAACACTTCACAGAGGAGACCATATTTCACGGTCGTTAATTTGGTAGGGCCCTATGACCTCAACACATTGAAGTCAATTGACATCAATCAAGGGAATAGCTGGTTTAGTTTAAAGACTACTAAAGTGAGTCAATAGCACCTAGTCAAGATGTTTTATGTAAATGCCAGCTGTCCACCAGAGTGTTTAGTGCCAGCATTTGGCATGAAACTTGACTGTTATTCATACCAAATCCTATGACTCCTGTTAATCTTAAACAGAAGACGAGTTAGGCGGATCTGCCCAAGATGGGGGAGTCAATTACAATGTATTAATTATCTGAGAAATGATTTGAGAACTCCTCTGCCTTAGAATGCTCAGCTGGAGAGATCAGCTGATAAAGGGTGTTGGGTTACAAACACTGAGGGGGGAGGGATCCAGTTTGGGCTCCCACTCTGCCCAGATTTACCCCTGCCAGCCCCTCGGGGGTGCAAATGGACAAAACAGACTCGCTGTCCACTGGATCACAGGCAGAACAATCGCACACCTTTGCCAATTGCCCATCTGAACACTGCAAACCTTCAATGGCATGCCAGGTGCCCCTCTGCAGCTTCCTGGAGAGGCCCAGCTTTGCTCAGACCTGAATAGCTCAGGGAAAATAGAATAATAATGTTCACCTCGGACAGTTTGCAAAAAAGGGGCATTATTTCAGTGTTATTTATATAGTTTATTGAAAAACAATGCATATTTGAATACCTGAGGCATTGAAGAGCATTTTCTAAGTGTCAAAACTGTTCACTATTACTGTGTGGGGTGTGAAATCAATAACAAAATAAATTCTATTTATTTAACTTTATTGCACATTTACCACTCAAATACTGTCTTAAAAGTACATTATACATGAAAAATTAATTGAGCAGAGGTTGTTCTGAAACGATAGATATATATCACATTGTAGTTCATAAGCAAATTAATATTGTTTATCACCTAGAATTTAAAAGTAGAAAAAAGGGGAAACATTTTCTCAGTCGTCAGCATTAAGACTAAACTAATTCACTAATTCTCTCTCTCTGTCTCTCTCATCCACAGGGCCCCATCATAATACAGTGTTCCTGTCATGGGCTCTCTCTGTCCTCTCCTCCTGCTGCCCTGGGCTTTGCTCTCACTATGCCAGCCTGGCATCATCCTGGGCTGCCACACTGGGTCCAAAGTAGAGTGCCAGAAAGCCAGCTTTGTGCCTGGGTACAACCTGGTGGGCAAAGGGTTTGACATTGTCAGCATGAAGTGGAAGGGTGCCTATGTGATTGATGTTGAGACATGGGCGATGGCAGATGGGATATGTCAGCTGTGCAAGAACACCCAGCTGGGCGGTAATTTGCAGAAGGTGCCCGACTCGGTGCTGGACTGGCGCCCTCGGGTCAACTGTCTCCACAGCGTCACCAGCAAGTTGTACCAGTCCCATGAGTCAGTGCTGAAGGACAGCACGGAGACAACCAATGACAGCTGGAAACTGGGTCTAGATTTGGAGCAAATGGACAACAAACAGGTGGGCGGCACCTACACGGAAATTACCAAGTTTGCCACGGAAAGGTCCAAGTCTGACAAGTACAGCTTCTCCAGCAACGAAGTCAACTGCAAGATTTACAGGTGAGAGAGAGAGCAGGGGATGAGAGCAATACAGTGCAGAAACACTGGACTAACTGACTGAGAGGACACTGAAGTTCATTAACATTGAACTGGGTCTGAGAGGGGGGTAGGCAGGCAGTACAGTACAGGTACAATGAGTGACCACATGCAGAGAGAGGGGAGGTGTAATACAAATGCTGAGTGGACATTGCTGTACACTAGAACTGCAGAGAGAAAGAAGGGGTGCAACTATAATAGACATGACAGTTGATTGGACACTACAGTGAGTTAACATTGAACTGAGACTGACAGACAGATACTTCAATTGGAATACAATACTAGATACAGTGGGGGAAAAAAGTATTTGATCCCCTGCTGATTTTGTATGTTTGCCCACTGACAAAGAAATGATCAGTCTATAATTTTAATGGTAGGTGTATTTTAACAGTGAGAGACAGAATAACAACAAATAAAACCAGAAAAATGCATTTCAAAAAATGTATACATTGATTTGCATGTTAATGAGGGAAATAAGTATTTGACCCCTTCGACTTAGTACTTGGTGGCAAAACCCTTGTTGGCAATCACAGAGGTCAGACGTTTCTTGTAGTTGGCCACCAGGTTTGCACACATCTCAGGAGGGATTTTGTCCCACTCCTCTTTGCAGATCCTCTCCACGTCATTAAGGTTTCGAGGCTGACGTTTGGCAACTCGAACCTTCAGCTCCCTCCACAGATTTTCTATGGGATTAAGGTCTGGAGACTGGCTATTCCACTCCAGGACCTTAATGTGCTTCTTCTTGAGCCACTCCTTTGTTGCCTTGGCTGTGTGTTTTGGGTCATTGTCATGCTGGAATACCATCCGCGACCCATTTTCAGTGCCCTGGCTGAGGGAAGGAGGTTCTCACCCAAGATTTGATGGTACATGGCCCTGTCCATCGTCCCTTTGATGCGGTGCAGTTGTCCTGTCCCCTTAGCAGAAAAACACCCCCAAAGCATAATGTTTCCACCTCCATGTTTGACGGTGGGGTTGGTGTTCTTGGGGTCATTCCTCCTCCTCCAAACACGGTGAGTTGAGTTGATGCCAAAGAGCTTGATTTTGGTCTCATCTGACCACAACACTTTCACCAAGTTCTCCTCTGAATCATTCAGATGTTGGCAAACTTCAGACGGGCCTGTACATGTGCGTTCTTGAGCAGGGGGACCTTGCGGGCGCTGCAGGATTTCAGTGCTTCATGGCATAGTGTGTAACCAATTGTTTTCTTGGCGACTATGGTCCCAGCTGCCTTGAGATCATTAACAAGATCCTCCCGTGTAGTTCTGGGCTGATTCCTCACCGTTCTCATGATCATTGAAACTCCATGAGGTGAGATCTTGCATGGAGCCCCAGACCGAGGGAGACTGACAGTTATTTTGTGTTTCTTCCATTTGCGAATAATCGCACCAACTGTTGTCACCTTCTCACCAAGCTTCTTGGCGATGGTCTTGTAGCCCATTCCAGCCTTGTGTAGGTCTACAATCTTGTCCCTGACATCCTTGGACAGCTCTTTGGTCTTGGCCATGGTGGAGAGTTTGGAATCTGATTGTTTGATTCCTTCTGTGGACAGGTGTCTTTTATACAGGTAACAAGCTGCGATTAGGAGAGTCCCTTTAAGAGAGTGCTCCTAATTTCAGCTCGTTACCTGTATAAAAGACACTTGGGAGCCAGAAATCTAGCTGATTGATAGGGGATCAAATACTTATTTTCCTCATTAACATGCAAATCAATGTAAAACTTTTTTGAAATGCGTTTTTCTGGATTGTTTTGTTGTTATTCTGTCTCTCACTGTTAAAATACACCTACCATTAAAATGATAGACTGATCATTTCTTTGTCAGTGGGCAAACGTACAAAATCAGCAGGGGATCAATTACTTTTTTCCCTCACTGTAAACTAGACAGGCAGAGTATTTAAGCACACCAGTCTGCATGTAACTCTCCCTCCCTCTCTCTACCTCTCTCTGTGTCTCTCCCCAGTTTCCACCTGAAAGACCAACCTCCCCTGAACTCTGAGTTCCTCAATACGCTGCACTCCCTTCCCAAAGAGTACACCAGCAAAACAGCCACTAATTTCCAGAACTTCATCAGCACCTACGGCACCCACTACATCCGCCAGGTGGAGCTGGGGGGGCGAGTGCACAGCATTACGGCCCTGCGCACCTGTGAGTCGGCAATGAAGGGGGTCAGAGTCAATGAGATCAATGACTGTCTGAGAAACGAGGCCTTGGATGTCGTCACCGGTCAGCCAAACAAAAAGTTGTCAGAGTACTGCAGAGGGGTCAGCAGGAAGCTGAACAGAGACCAGACCTTCCACAGTGTCTTTTCGGACCGCAAGACAGAGGTGATCGGGGGTCTCCCAGGGGTCCATGACATATTCTCAGAGGGAGGCTCTGCCGAGTACACAAAGTGGATGAATTCACTGAAGACCCACCCAGGTATCGTATCCTATGACCTGAGGCCTCTGCACATGCTGGTGCAGGAAAACATCACTCAGGTGAACCTGAAGAAAGCCGTGCGTCAGTACATCCTGAACAAAGCCCTCTCACTGATCTGCTCCAGCCCGTGCAAAGTCGGGAGTCACCGTGATCCAGCCAACCCCTGCCTGTGCAAGTGCCACGGGCAAACCAGCATTGATGCAGACTGCTGCCCCAGTAAACCAGGCCTGGCTACACTGGTGGTTACTGTGGTGAGAGCAGTAGGGCTCTACGGTGACCAAATCACCAACACTGATGCCTACGTGAAGGTGTTCTATGGCAGTCAAAGGGAACAGACTCAAGTTATCACTGACAACTTCCCTCAGTGGAACAAGAAGTTCAGCTTTGGCCTAGTGGATCTCTCCAAGTCCAGGGCTGTCCAGTTTGAGGTGTGGGATCAGGACAGCTATTATGATGATCTTCTGGGGAAGTGCCAGTTTGAACTATCCAGGGGGGAGGTGACAGAGAAGAGGTGTGACCTCAATCATGGCTCCCTGTATGTCTCCCTCAGTGTGGAGTGTGCACCCAACCTGGGGGGAGACCACTGCCAAAGCTACCTCCCATCACCAATGTCTAAGGAACAGGCTGCCCACTACATGGGCTGCAACCTGATGCCCACCCTTGAGCCCTTCCTGAGTGCCCTGCAGAACCAGGGGTGGCAGCGCCCAGCCAACTACACCTTCGGCCACTAGGGCCTCAGCCTGGAGGAGGAAGCATGTGTGCCATCGCCACATAATCACCCTGAGGAAAGAACTTCAGGACAGCTGCAGCAGAATTGGCCATCAGCATATAGGAAACAGCTTTAGAAACACCCTGTCCTCTCTAAAGTTAACCTTTACTTTACATCTCAAATAAAGAATATAACTTATTTTCTCTAACCGATACTGTAACTTTTCTCATTAACCCCTTTTGATCACTATCATTACTGCAGGGAAAACCCCACAACAGATTATCTAAAGCAGTGTTTCCTACAGGATTGTGTGTTTGCAGTGGGGGCACATATTGTTCTAGGGGGGTCCGGGGGCATGCCCCTCCTGGGAGATTTTTGTAGAACAGCTGTCAGAAGGTCACCTCTTCTTGATGCATAGGACAGTAAGTTTAGCTTTATTTTTTCTTTAATGTGACAACAAATCATGAGTAGAATGTTTAGTTTGTGTGCAATGATGCATTTGTATTCTAGCTTATCCACTTGGTCTAAATGTTGAAGGAAAGAGAAATCTAGGTGACAAATAGGTTGTAAGACATGTTTATTATAATAAATGTGCTATAGATATGAATACAAAAAACAATAACTAGAAAAATAACTCCTTCTCACTATCCAAAATAGGGTTGAGAAGCCTGTACTGCTGATAGGTCTGTATGTAGCTGTAATGAAGATTGAGGGGATGATGGGATTTGTTATTTCTTGTCTATGATTGGCTAGCAATGGTTGCATGCAGTTCTGCGCAGATCTGCAGGGCTCCACCAATGGGATCTGTAGAATTCTACAGATCTGTGCATATCTACAGATATCTGCGCTACAAGAATGTGTCCGATGGCTTCCTCACAAAGTAAATTTAAAATCATTAAGTGTATAATATGTGAAGTGCAATTAATCTACCACAAATCTACAGATGGTATTTTAACCCACCTAATAGCCAAACACTGTTCTCCAACACTAGCAATGACAGAAAAGGAAAGAGGACCAACAAACAAATTAATATTATTAAGCTGCACACACAAACTCAAACGCACAGGTATGTTTCTGAATGTAGACCAGCAGTCTGTGTTGAGTGTGGTTTGGAAACATGAAAAAGTAAATAGTTTAGTTAAGTAGATCGCATACATTAGATCTAATACATTCTGTATTTCGCTGTTATGAGCCTTAAGGACACTAATGTGAAGGCATTTTTGTTGCAGCTCACATTGCTAAACTATTATTGAATGAATTAAAAAAAATAAAATAAAAAAAAAACATTTGTTTGTCAGTTACAGCTGTAATTGCAAAATATTCCTTCATAAATACTCACAACCTTTATAGTTGATTTGAAATTGTAACAATGTGCTTATTGCTGCTGTTATGCTATTTCCGTATGTCTTCTAATAGGAAGGTATTTTTACAGAGCCTAATGTTTATTTAACAAAGTTGTTGTGTGTCTACATACAACTGTAATACAGGAGTAAAGCAGCCGGAGTCACTCTTGTTGGTCCGTAGTAGTAGCTCGTGCTCTAGCCTAGTAGTAGGCGGGCAGGGTGGCTTCCCTGCTAACACACAATGTTACCACAACATTGTAGCAACGTAATGTAACAATTTATGTTGCTACACATTTGTTGCAACATTGTGTGTTTGCAGGGTTGTGAGCCCTGCACATTGAAACTGGATTGTCTAGCAATCCCACATGTTTGTAAATGAAATGCTGACGATAACACAGAGTTAAACTCAGACTGCACGCTCGCTACAAAATCTAAGACTTGATATGGTTCCACACCAAACACTGATCCTCAAATTGGAAGCTATACGCATTCAGGGTAATGTAAGTAGATGGATGAATTATGAACTGGTTGATGTCTAGGAAACAGAGGGTGTCGATTAGAGGGGTCGCTTCTAACTGGAGTGAGGTTGTTAGTGGAGTTCCACAGGGGTCAGTACTAGGGCCTTTGCTTTTTCTAATCTATATTAATGATCTGGACTCTGGGAAAATTAGCAAACTTGTCAAATTTGCAGATGATACTAAAATAGGTGGCTCAGCAGATACAATCTCGGCAGCACAGGCTATTCAAAGGGACTTAGATAATATTCAGTTGTGGGCTGACGCCTGGCAGATGAAATTCAATGTGGACAAGTGCAAGGTAATACATGCAGGTAACAAAAATGTCCACTATAATTACATTATGGGAGGAATAAAACTAGAAGAAGTAACGCATGAGAAAGACCTAGGAGTTTACATGGGATCCTCACTCTCATCATCCAAACAATGTGGGGAAACAATAAAAAATGCAAACAAAATGATAAGGTATATTGTCAAAAGTGTAGAATTGAGAACAAGGGCAGTGATGTTCAGACTGTACAATGCACTAGTTAGAGCTCATCTGGATACTGTGTGCAGTTCTGGGCTCCACACTTCAAGAAAGATATCGCTGCTCTAGAGGCAGTTCAGAGGAGAGCAACCAGACTTATTCCAGGTCTGAAGGGAACGTCCTACTGAGAGACTGAGGAACTGAACCTTTTCACCCTGGAACAGAGGAGACTACGTGGGGACTTGATCCAAGTCTTCAAAATCATGAAAGGCATCGACCACATCAAACCAGAGGAGCTTTTCCAGATCAGCAGGGACACACGGACCCGGGACATAAATGGAAATTGGGCTTCAAGGCATTCAAAATGGAAAACTGGAGACACTTCTTCACACGGAGAGTCGTCACAATCTGAACAAACTCCCCAGCGATGTGTTTGAGAAATAGACTGGATAGGATCCTTGGATCACTTTGTTATGAACGGACACCAAACGAGCACGATGGGGCGATGTCCTCCTCTCTTTTGTAAACTTTGTTCTTATTCCTGTGCTGACTTCTCGATTGTGGAGTCTGATTTTCATATATCAACTAACTACTACAGTGAGGGAAAAAAGTATTTGATCCCCTGCTGATTTTGTACGTTTGCCCACTGACAAAGAAATGATCAGTCTATAATTTTAATGGTAGGTGTATTTTAACAGTGAGAGACAGAATAACAAAAAAATACAGAAAAATGCATTTCAAAAAAGTTATAAATTAAATTAATTTGCATGTTAATGAGTGAAATATGGTTTGTTGGTTGGTTTGATCAGGGGAGGTACTTGGTTAAAAAAAGTTTGAGAACCACTGCATGAGGGTATTTTTGTCCTACTATAGTCATCTATTTTTTATCACTGTGGTATATTCTTGTTTTATTTCAGTAGTTAGTATTGTTATGCTAGAAGTGTGTGTTTGCGTATATAGTCACTCGCATATTAAAGCATTTCGAACAAACTATGCTATGCTCGAGCCCACCCCCGCCCCATGCGCTCCATAAATATGTGCAACCCCCCCACCCCACCCTGGTCCCCCCTAAACCTACACCTATGCAGGCCAGCACTACACCTCCCAGAAGCCCTGGAAGGATGAATCAAGCTATGGAAGCACTTGACCCACTGAACGCCCCTGATTGCCTGGCTTCCTACATAAAGGCAGGAAACTGAAACCCTTTGTTGTGGAGACTAGTAGTTGGGTGAAGAAGCTGGAAGGTGGGGGAGAGAACAAACATTGCGAGAGAATGAACCTGGTAACAAACTTTTTGCTTATGGACTTTGACAACTCTTTTGGATTGTGTTTTGGACTGTGTGCTGTTTATCTTGGGTCTGTCTGGTTTTGATAAGCTGCACGGTATTGGATTCAAGGCCGGGACTCAAAAGGCGAAGGCCGAGTTCAAGGCCGGAAGCCTTTTAGGTCAAGCCCCATCAAGGTCAGTGACAAGCATTTTAAAATACCATACCACAGCTATGCAGCTTATTAATAGGGTTAGATGTAGACAGTTTTTATCAAATTTGTACATCAGTAAACTGTACAGGAGCTATTTTCCAAAATGTACAGTAAACACTCCATCAGAGTAGAAAACACAGCAAACGAAATGTTGACAAGAAAGACCACACTACTCACAATAAAAACTTGCATTTTACATATTTGACTAGTTGCACTTTAAACATTCCTCTCTGAGAGAAGTTAGTCTCCCATTCTTGCTCTGGATGCTGGCATTTAAGCAATAGTTAGAATCAGTCATGAACGGTGACCTCAGAGACATGTAGGGCATGAGGAGATTCATGTAAATCAGTGGCGGTTCTAGTTTGTATGGCTCCCTGGGCGATCCCCCCTTAATTCATTTTTATTCAGACATTTGGAACAACACAAATAAATAATCATAACATTTAAAACTATATAAATATGTATATAATACATAAAAATAAGACTCGTAAATATCAGAAAGAAGTAACAAAGACAATATAGACAAAGTGTAGTATATAAATACAAATAAAAGAGAATCAAATTATTACACATAGGCTAACAGACATTATACTAGCCCAGTGGTTTTCAAACCGGTCCTAGAGTACCCCCTGCCCTGCTGGTTTAAGTTCCAACCAAGGTCTTAATTGCTTAATTGATTCCTTAATTGAACTAAGAAAGCAATATACAGTTAAATTAAGTAATTAAGACCTCGATTGGAACAAAAACCAGCAGGGCAGGGGGTACTCTAGGACCGGTTTGAAAACCACTGTACTACTAGCCTATTTCATTACATGCATAATATTATACTTATAAAGAGATGACACATCTGCATAACTTTATCTTTTGCGCGTTTCTCTTCTTTTTTCCTCTTTTTCCTAAATTGTGCACCTGATGACTTAGACCTTTTCTTATCCGTTTGTGTTGATTTGGCACTCAAGCATCAATACATTACCCATCCCCCAACACTTCAACCAAGAGTCAAGACTAAACCAATTCCCCTTGGTGGTGTGCAAATATGCAACAATATTTCTGTGAGACTATATATTCACAGTATTATGAATGAATTGTGGTTTACTTGGTAGCATTTCATAGTGTGAATGATCTTAATAATTGCATAAAGTTACAAAGTTAGAGGTGCACTATTTGATAGATTCCCCCACTTCCCCTACCTCAGGCTTCCAGTGGGGAGACCTGAGGTCAACCTACCCCCGCCCCCCTCCCCATCTTGTACTTGGGAGACCTTCCCAGGCAGTAGCCTGCCTAGCTCACAAACTAGAATCAGGGCACCCACTCTGACAAGGTTAAATTGACCCACATTCCCCACACGGTGACATGATATAATTGATGTGAAGTGCAAATGAGCAACAGAAAACCGATCACGCAAATGTCACCATTCTGATTTTTTACTGTGCTGGCGCCTCATGCCGCTCAGGGCCGCTGCCCATGTCGCCTATACAGTACCTAAATCCGCCGCTGTTATAAATGCTACTATAACCATGTACACATATTAGCAGTACCATATCTTATTAATATTTGTCTTAATTTTTTTGTTTACAAATATAATTTACCAGAATGTTTATTTGCTGTTGTTGAAAATCGACCGTTAATATTAGTATAGAATTTTATGGATTACTAAAATACAATAATTTCACAGCCATGAAACGGTAAAAAAAAAAAAGTTTGTAAAGTTTGATAAAATGTGTCACATTAATACTTTGTGAACATCTCCACTGAAAGTACCGCGTATATATTGCAGCGATCCTGGCGGGTGTCTGTGTGTATGTGCCACAGAGGTTAAAGCCTAAAGGTTGTCGGGGGGGTGTAAATGTGTAAAAGTGTGTATGCAGGGTGGTTGGGTCAGTTCGGGGACTGTCTGTCTGTATGTGTGCATGAGTATGAATGTGTGTTACAAATGGGGAATTATTGTGTTGGATTAGGGAGGGATGTCGTGGGTATATGTGTCTGTGTGGCTTCCCCCATCTCAGGGTGGTACAGCCGGAAAGCAGTGATTAGACGTGAGGGAGTCACCAGATAGGGGATGTATATAAGGGCATGGTGACACGCCGGGAGTCTGAGTTGAGTGGGAGTTTAATGAAGGGACAGTTCTGAATCTGAATGAAAGAGGGGGAAAGAAGAAGTACCCCTCTGAACAGATCAATAAATAACAGTTTTTGTTTTGAAAAACTCTGCCTTGAGCGCTTTTATTTCATTAATAACCTTTAGAAGGAAAGGTTGCTACATTTGGTGTCAGAATAAAGGATACGAACTACACGTGCCGAAGAGAAGGAGAATGGCCGTGCCTCCGACAAAGGGAGAACAACTACTGGGAGCCACACCAAGGAGGCATCCAGAAGGAGAGAGTACAAGGAGAATATTAGAAGAAATCCAGCGAGAGGTGGGGAGGAAGAGAGAGGTGCAATGTGGTTCAACACTGGAGGGATGGAGATCAGCCAGGAGGCGCAGGATGGGACCAGGCCGACCATGTTGCCGTTAGCGGGGGGGGTAGATAAGCATCGACATAGTCACTGCTCCGATAGCAGTGGGGAAATAGGGCATGAGACTGTCAGGGCCCCGATTACACAAGGTGCGGCCCAGGCCTTGGAACCGTGGCCTACACTGCAGACCTCATCCCCAGGCTGCCCTGTGCCGATGGCCGGCTGGAAGGAGCTGAAGGCGGGGCGTTCTGATGGAAAGGACTCCTGGGAGTCCTACAAGATGGTGGCTTGGGCCAATTCCTGGACTGCTGAACAAAAAGCCACGCAGCTCTCGGCTGCATTAGAAGCGGAGGCATTGCAGATATTGTTGGACATTGGTGATGACGAACAAGCTCTAACCTACCGCTTTTGGGATGCCGAGCCCACCCTTCTCCTGTCTGCCCATTTATGACACTCCATGGAGCATTTAGTCCAATATGCCGTGGATATTCGTCAACTAACCCGCCTGGGATACAATGAGTTCCCCCCAGCAGTACAAGAGGGCCTAGCTGTAGACGCCTTCCTCTGCGGCCTCACTCCCAATTCGGTCCGCCACCAGGTCCGCCTTGCCACCCCTCCTAACACTCGATGCTGCACTGAACCAGGCCAAGCTGGTAGAAGTTATCCTGGGGGAACAGTCAACGCAGCCCCGTGCTGTTCTGTCGCCGCCCCGCTTAAATGCCCGTCGCATCCAGGTCCCCGCAACCCGGCAACCCACACCGCTGCTAGAGGACACCCCACCGGCACCGAAGAAAATTGACACCCGCATTTGTTGGCAATGTGGGCAAATAGGGCACATCCTGGTCGCTTTTCACTATTTCACCAAATGGCCTGAAGCTTACACCCTTTCGGACCCCCACACAGCTACACTCGGCTCAGGGGAGGAATTTCGAGTCTAGGGTGTTCCAGGAGATGTGCGACTGCCTGGACATCCAGAAGACCAGGACCACCCCCCTGCACCCCCAGAGTGATGGCCTCGTCGAGAGGTTTTACCGCACCCTCGGTACTCAACTGGCCCTGGTGGTAGCAGCAGATCAAAAAGACTGGGACCTTCACCTGCCCCTGGTCCTCCTGGCCTGCAGGAACGCTGTTCAAGAATCCACTGCCTGCACCCCTGCACTCCTCATGTTCGGACAGCCCCCGGACACGCCGACTACAGAAGCCAGACAGAACACCCGGAAACTCCAGGACTGACTGGAGACGGCCCATTAGTTCGCCCCAGCACCAGATAGAAGCCGCAGGAGTTTGGCAGAAGAGGGGGTACGACCTCCATTGCAAGGGTTACAGGGTTTGCCTCCCCCACCAGGCAAGGTGGTGGTTCTGCACCATTGCGGTCGGGCCCACCCCAGCTTCCTGGACCCTCCACCTGCTGACCCTCAGCCCACACCCGTTCCCCTCCACCCCGTTGCCCTTGACCTCTCCACAGTGGCCCCGTGAACTTCCCTTCTCTGCCCCTGCTCCCTTTGCCCACAGCAGGCAGCCTGACTCTGCCCTCGGTGGTTCTTCCCCCCACCCCCCTTCCTGTTCGTCCAGCCCGGAACCAGAGGCTGCCAGGACGATTGGCTTTGTTTGTGTGTTCCTCTGGGGCAAGGGACTGTGTATGTGTGTATGTGCCAGTAGGTCAGAACAGAGGTTTGGGGGGGATGTAAATGTGTATGCAGGGTGGGTGGTTCAGTTCGGGGACCCTCATTGCTTTTCATAATTTACATAATACATGCCAATAACCAAATTCAACAATATTGAATGTCAATGATCAATGTCAATGTCAATAATCAATTATTTGTCCAATATGGTAATATTTTACACACCTATTAAAACAAATATTGTGATGGTTGTAATTAAAATACTTAACTGTCCCTTCTGATTTATATCTGGGTGCCAGGTATATTCTAGTATACCGGGAGAATAAATATTTGTAATTCTTAATTCTTTCCAAACTTATAACAAGGACATGGGAGTGAGGCTTACCCCCTGCCCTAACTTGGAGGTGCTATGGCTGTCAAAACGGTGCCTCCTCTCCAAGAAATAGACAACAAAATAAAACACTAACGTTCTTCTAAACAGATCTAGAGACATAATTAGCCACACTTATACAAGCTTTATGTAGTCATAAGTCCTGTATAGATCTTTTTAGAAGCTTAGGTCTTAGCTTTGATGCCCAATTCCTTAATTACTCACACTTTAAGAAAAACAAAGCACAAAGAAATCTGATGTATACCATCACCCATATCAACATCCAAAGAACATAGTTAACAGCAACTGCAAACAAGATCCCAGTTTCCCACAGGGAACCAAAGACAGCTGCAGTGCAGGCCTGGCAGAGCATCACCAGGGAAGAAACCCAGCATCTGGTGATGTCTATGGGTTCCAGACTTCAGGCAGTCATTGACTGCAAAGGATTTGCAACCAAGTATTGAAACTCACAATTTAATTCATGATTGTTAGTTTGTCCATATACTTTTGAGCCCATAAAATTGGGGGGACCACATATATAAATGGGTGTAATTCCTACACCATTCACCCAATTTGGATGTAACTACCCTCAAAAGTCTAACCTTAAACATCTTGATTATTTCCTTTCAAATCCATTGTGGTGGTGTACAGAGCCAAAATGATGACAATTGTGTCACTGTCCAAATATGTATGGACCTAATTGTACAAAGGGTTCAACACAATCTGCATTTTCATTATATATATATATATATATATACACACGCATACATATACACACACCGATCAGCCATAACATTATGACCACCTGCCTAATATTGTGTAGGTCGCCCTTTCACCACCAAAACAGCCCTGACCCGTCGAGGCATGGACTCCACTAGACCTCTGAAAGTGTGCTGTGGTATCTGGCACCAAGATGTTAGCAGCATATCCTTTAAGTCCTACAAGTTGCGAGGTGGGGCCTCCATGGATCGGACTTGTTTGTCCAGCACATCCCACAGATGCTCGATTGGATTGAGATCTGGGGAATTTGGAGGCCAAGTAAACACCTTGAACTCATGATTCATCAGACCAGGCCACCTTCTTCCATTGCTCCATGGTCCAGTTCTGATACTCACCTGCCCATTGTAGGCGCTTTCGGCAGTGGACAGGGGTCAGCATGGGCACCCTGACTGGTCTGCGGCTACGCAGCCCCATGCACAACAAACTGCGATGCACTGTGTGTTCTGACACCTTTCTATCAGAACCAGCATTAACTTTTTCAGCAATTTGAGATACAGTAGCTTGTCTGTTGGATCGGACCACACGGGCCAGCCTTCGCTCCCCACGTGCATCAGTGAGCCTTGGCCGCCCATGACCCTGTCGCCGGTTCACCCCTTTTCCTTCCTTGGACCACTTTTGATAGGGACTGACCACTGCAGACCGGGAACACCCCACAAGAGCTGCAGTTTTGGAGATGCTCTGACCCAGTCGTCTAGCCATCACAATCTGGCCCTTGTCAAAGTCACTCAGATCCTTATGCTGCCCATTTTTCCTGCTTCTAACACATCAACTTTGAGGACAAAATGTTCACTTGCTGCCTAATATATCCCACCCACTGACAGGTGCCATGATAACAAGATTATCATTGTTATTCACTTCACCTGTCACTGGTCATAATGACATGTAATGGAATGTCTGGATGGTCTGTAATGGAATGTAATTTCAAGACATGTGAATGAAAATTTCCATTACAAGACATGTCTTCAAGACGCAGGTCATCGTGTCTTGACACATAACTTAGAAAAGATCTTGAAGACACTCCCATATCCAATATATAATAAATAATTAAATGTATATATTATATATGTATTTTAAATATATATTTATATTTTCATAAAAAAAATAATAATTCAATTTTAATCTCTTAAAAGCAAGTTTAGCACTATTTTATTTAATTAAATCATGTCTCGAAACTTAATGAACTTTTCTTTCCAAGACATCTTATGACATTGACACAGTGTAAGGACCTCCAAAACTGGTCCAAGGCAACAGCCCTGAGCTTCCACCCAATGCAGGAATCACACAGGCTGAGCAGAGTGCTGTTCAGTAGCCTACATTACAGCAGTACATCAAAGACATGCTTGATGGCGCTCAGCAAAACTGATTTAGGATTTTGGAATTGTAGCTTTATGGAGATGTTTTATAGTATTATTATACACAAACCCTAACTGAATCAAAACTTTGAATCGCAAATTAGACCCATGTACCATATAGTATTTTTGCATTGCAATTTTTATATGCACTAGAAAGTACATTTTCTCTTTACACACATTTCAGTGTCTAGTCTGTCATGATGGAATGTGGGTCTATGTCTTTCAATCACGGGCATTTCATCAAGCACATTTCATCACCTGCGTCAGTTCATCACCAATTTGGATATTCATCAGCACTTTGCATATTCAGTTACAAACTACACATGCCCACTGTCGCTTTTGATTTACATCGAATATTCTTTAATTACCTACAATTCCAACACAGACTTTTACCATATTCTACAGTGACGGCAGTTGTATTCCGTTTTCCAAGTATTTAATTTCACCCACCCCTTAGTTCTAATGGTTTTCATCACTTTATTCTCTTCCCTTAATATTGATTAATACATCACTCTGCATGTTTACACGGGTGTGTTCAAGTGGCTCAGACTTTCTGCAGAAAATGTGTGAAGGAAGCCGTTTACATGATCTAATGTTCCAGTAATACATATTGGGAGGAATACTTACATAGGAACCAGCATTGTGTAAACTGTGAATTTGTAAAATGTGTTATGCCTTGAATTTAACTGTATATTATTGCACTTTGTATTGTGCCTGGACAAGGGCGTCTGCTAATAAATAATAATAATAAAGTGCAGTACACCAGGTGATGATTGATTGTGGTTACTTAAGAGAAGGGGTTGTAGCATTTTGTGGTCCAGGCCTCAGCACAGAGTTTGTTTTTGTGTTTTTTTTTTCTTGGACACAATTAAATTCATTATTTTCCTCAAAATTCTACATACAATACCCCATAATGACAACATGAAAGAAGTTTGTTTGAAATCTCTGCAAATTTAAATTTAAACTTTTTCCACTTACGGATGATGGAGGCCACTGTGCTCATTGGGACCTTCAATGCTGCAGAAATGTTTCTGTACCCTTCCCCAGATCTGTGCCTCAATACAATCCTGTCTCGGAGACCTACATACAACCCTGGACTTCATGGCTTGGTTTGTGCTCTAACATGCACTGTCAACTGTGGGACCTTATATAGACAGGTGTATGTCTTTCCAAATCATGTCCAATCAACTGAATTTACCACAGGTGGACTCCAATCAAGTTGTAGAAACATCTCAAGGATGATCAGTGGAAACAGGATGCACCTGAGCTCAATTTTGAGTGTCATGGCAAAGGCTGTGAATACTTATGTACATGTGCTTTTTTGGTTTTTATTTTTAATACATTTGCAAAGATTTAAAACAAACTTCTTTCACGTTGTTATTATGGGCTATTGTTTGTAGAATTTTGAGGAAAATAATTAATTGAATCCACTTTGGAATAAGGCTGTAACTTAACAAAATGTGGAAAAAGTGAAGCGGATGCACTGTATATAATTATTATCATTACTGTTTTCATCATAATGCTTATTACAAATATTTTTGTTTCTATAATAAGCGTTAATGTTTCAAATTAATAAGTTATGTATTATTGTAGCTGATGGATGTGTGTGATTGGTTATACGTGCATGTGCGCGTCCTTGCGTACATTTGTAGAGGGAGTTCTCGCGATACGCTTCATTCATGATAAAGCATCGCTTGAACGTGTATTAATTTAATATCACCCTTAACAGGTATAAAATGTACAAAATGCACACCATCATTGATCTAATCGCTTTATAAGAAAGGCTGTTTTCTATATTGATTGTTTTACGAGATGTGTATGAGTGTTATGTCTGTAAACTCTGTTTAATGTTAATGATCGGTGCTGAACACATGGTTGGCAAGTGTGCCGCGATTAGCGTGCATGCTGCTGAATGAGATGACTGAATTACAGAAAGTATATATGTGGTGTTATTGTATGTGTTTCATGTTTTCCTTCATTAATTCTGTGTTGTGGGTTTATTTCGTGCTGATTCACTGATAGTATGAGTGTATAAGACGTCATGAGTAGGCTATGTAGTCGAGTGAACTTATTTACATACATGACATGAATGAAATTGTGAAAGTGTTTACATTAACAGCATGTAATTCAAAGTTGTGTTGAGACTATGCACATGTGTTAATGTACATCATTTGTATTAATTTATGTTGAGATTAATTCATGATAAAGCATCGGTGAAGAAGCATCGCTTGAACGTGTATTAATTTAATATCATCCTTAACAGGAGTACTACAATGGCACTTGAAAATAATTCAGATAACAAGATTTAAGAAAAAAAAGTGATAGAGAAGTGTCCATTGTATAGAAGATAGAACTGGAGGATGAACAATAAAGTGTTCAGAAATAGAGGATGTAATACATAAGGAATTTGGAATTATACTATTTTATTTAAAGTAGTCAAATACTGCCAGCTACAGGATTGTATACTCTAGTGTCCTCCAAGGGAGCAGGAAATCAAAGACAGGAGATTAAACAAGTGGAGAAGGAGGGATGAGCTCAGAAAAAGAACAGCAGAGGCACAGACAGGAGAGGAGTCAGATCAGGGAGGCCACTGTGCAGCAGTGAACCGACGATGGCCAATTAGGTTCAGGCTACACCAACTCAAGCACACATAAGGCATCACAATTTTCATAATCATTCCTGTTGTGCCCATGAGGCTATCTGGGCAGTTTCTGGGTCTGCTTTTGGGAACAACAGACATGAACAGAACTTGAAAGTCATTCAGTTTTCATGGCAATCACAGTCTGCATTCACATTGGCCTTACACTACAAACTAATTTTGCTGTTTTCACTCCTTGGCAATGTGAATGCACTGACTAGAACTCTTAGGTAAAAACCCTCCAAGACAATCTAAGACCAAACTAACTGAGAAGAAAGAGCCACTCATTCAAAACACAACAGGTTTACGAGATCAACAATCAACTAATACAACTAATAAAATAGAATGATCTGTTTGTTGGGGTTATGTAACCCTATTGATATATGCAGAAACCACACAAGTCTGCAGTAGCTCTAGTAAAGGAAATCACAATCAAGGAGACACTGTTTAGTGAGAGATTTATTTATAAAGACAGCCATTTTAAACATATTTACAAGTAAAATACATTTGGAACATTTGTAAATACAATATTTATGCTTCTGTGTGTTTTTGTATTATGATTTCATTATACATTACATTAAATGTACATTTAAAAAAAACAACAACTGACAATTGCATTTTCTATGGTTCATATTAAAATAGTTGGCAGAGCTTCAATCATTCAATATTATTCATTATTATTATTATTCATTTATTGGCAGATGCCCTTATCCCAGGCAACCTACAGGTTACAAGATCAATACAAAAGTGCAATAATACTGTACAAATTACAAATCAATCATAATTCAATTACAGTTTAAGGTTTAAAGAAATGCATAGGTAAAATATTTAATATATATCATATAAATCATACACCTAGTTCTAATATGTAAAAAAATATGGACATGATGAGGTGAAGTCCTAGGTAAGAGCTAAAGGGAAGAGGGCATAGGGGAAAACAATGGCAGTATTTGGAATTTGGGATTTGGAACAAGTAGTGTTTGGAATATATAAGGATGGAATTCAGAATTATCTATTTGTATTTATTTAAAACTGAGTGTGAAAGTATTCTGATATATTTGGGCTCTAGTGACCAAGTAACTCCTATTTTCAAAGATAGTTAGTTTGTTGCCATTTCATGGCACACTAGGACCCCAAGACTCATGGGAGGCTGTTGTTCTCAGTTTCATTCTTTACAGTGAAATTAACAGAACGCTGTAACCCTTCCTCAAAGTACTTAGTGAAGCCAGACAGAACTCTGTCCCACTGGACACCAATGGAAGTGATTCCAACAGAGTTGAACCTACCTTGGATATACCTGAGTTCCGCACCACGGTAAATAGGGGAGAAGTCGAAAGACTGACCAGAAGGCTGGCCCATTCTGAATGTGCGGCCCATATTGGTGACAAAGCTTAACTGATTGATATAAGAGCTGTATTTTCCAGACACTTGGATGATGAACTCATTGAGATACAGGTTGAATGTCTGGAATTGGCCTGAAGACACACCATAAATTGGAGTCCAGCGTTTGCCGTATTTTATTTGGAATCTAAAATGGAGAAAAAAAATTGGAAGAAAATAAGACATTTGGAAACAAATAGAATGAGCTCACACCTCCCCAGGAACAAACAAAAGAGGTCTTCATTGTGGATCAGATCACGTGAGTGGAATTGAGAAGCATAAGCTTGCTCCTAATTTGCTGACAAGCTCTGTACCAGGGGTAAGGGGTTTTACTTGTCTTGATTGTCCTAGTCCTGTTCCAGTGGGGCTACAGTGCCTTCAGTGTCCAACCATGGTCTTCACTACCTAATGCAACCTTACTGCAAATTATGTTTTATCAATTACAACATGATTCTCAAAAAAGTTAGTTGTTTGTTAGTTGTTTGAAGTTGATTCAAAGTCATTTTTGAAGCCTTATTTGAATGACTTGAGCTCCTTACACAGGGTTTAGATCAAGTGAAATGTGTATTCACTTTCTGCCCCTTTACAAATATAAATTAAATTATTTTGATACATTAATCAAGATTTTAAAATATCATAATTCTTCCCCTAATTATTGGCAAATATAAGTCATGCTGTTTATTTAGTTTCAGTTATACCATGCAAAGTATTTCTATTTTCTATTGAATCAATGATATTTGGGGATCCATTTACACTAATAACTCATGTTCTTTAAAGTCTACTTTGTTTTATGCGCCTGTTATTACAGAGCCTATCCATGCTTCCTCCTCCTGAAAGTACCAAAAGTGTCATAGAATGTGACTGTGAAGTGCAGATGCTTCCATTCAAATTTTATACAGACCCTTTATCATGATTTCTTATTATTATCATTGGTGTTTAGACATATTTCTGAATGTTTAAAACTTCAGAATTATCAGGAAATTATCAAATGACACTAATCACGTATGGGAATTAAGGACAAGTCAGCAACGATATTTAAAATTATTTCCTTAGCATACATTATGGGTATTGTATTAGCTTATAGTTGATCCACAACATTCAAGGAAACAGATAAGAAGTGTGGGTTCAGGGACTTACCCAGTGATGTAGCTACTGCTGAGCTCCCAGACTATCAGGGAGGTAACATGGCCATAAACATGTGGTCCAGAGGAAGAGTACAGACTGCCTGTCCGACTGCCAACTTCCCGAGATAAGGACGAGACTGTAGACAGAGTGTAAGAAAGCAGTGTGGTTTGACAAGAGCAAGGGCAAATGCACATAATTAGAGAAGACAATTTCCCAGATACATTGAATCCTAAACAGCAGGACATGACCTACATGTTCTATCACTGAACTTACACCTAAGAGTTCCACTGGCAGTTCAACAGAATAGAGAAAAATACAATTCCTACCATCACAAACTACGCTGGCATCCTCTCCATGATTGCAGTTATGAACTCCAAAGCCGCCAGATGGACAGGCTATCAGAGAGGACTGACTGGCAGGGCACAGTACATCGTCCATCCAGATGGGACCCGTGCCTTGGCCGAAATGAGCAAATCCTGGGGCTGCCAGAGGGGCCCCACAGCCCAACTCCCTGCAAACAACCCCGGCATCCATCATGTCCCAGCCGTCATCGCACACTGTGCCCCACTGTTTATTGTGCAGAACCTCCACTCTCCCAGAGCAGATGTCCTTGCCACCTTCAAGTCTGACACGACCACTCCCTTAGAATGAGGACAAGAGACACACTTTCTATAACAAATGGTCTACCCATTTAATACTAATTACCACCCATAGAGGAGCTACAACAGTCCAGACACCTAATAAACTCAGTCTTTTGGTATCTACTGAAGTGGCCAATGCAAGCTCATCCAATCTCTATAGTTTTTGGCCAGTTGTGCACCACCCTGCAGGAATCCCTGCTCAGTTCCTGTCAGGTCAGTTCTGTTTGGACTATAAGGCCCACAGTGGAGTCAGTACTGTCTAGAATATAGGGCCAGGATTGTAGACAGTGCTTTTATGAATTATAGAGCTCTATCTGTACCTGGTTGAACCATTTTAGAAGCTCTGAGACTGCCTCCTTGATCTCACTTTCCTCTACACAGCAGCAGACAATTTGTGATGTTACAATAAAGTTCACATACACATCTGTTAATCACGGTCACATACATATGTTTCCTACCTGCACAGATGACACCTGCATCCTCCAGATGGCCACAGTTGTGCACTCCTGGTTCATGTGAGGAACAGGACATCAAGGACACCTCGTCCCCGGAGCACACCACGTCATCCAGCCAGATCTGACCTGTGCCTTGCCCAAAATAAGCCGTGCCCACTGCTAAGATCGGAGCTCCACAGTCCAGCTCTCTACAGACCACCTCGGCATCTCTTATATCCCACTGGTCATCACACACTGTCCCCCACTGACTGTTGTGCAGGACCTCAATTCTCCCATTGCACGCATCACTGCCATTGACAAGTCTGACATGGCCGACCCCTGCAAAATTCAACACACAATTCCTTCAAAATGATTGCTGTTACCAATTGCTGCCAACAGAATGAATTCTCTACCTCTTACAAAACTGCCAATCCGAGCATACATCAGTAGAAAAAGCAAACACATTGGTTGACTGAACTCATCATATTTTAAACAAATGTTAGTGATTTAGGTTGGGTGCCCTGTCCAGTTAGCCAAACTGATTGAGCATCACTGAATTGTCTTAATAGTGGGTGTTTTCAGTTCACATTTCAATCGGTTTCTTTGGTAGCTATGTGCTACAGAGCTGCTGGCCTGTACAGGGGGCCATGCTCTTTCAAAGTGTGTCCTCCGGCTTTAGAACTTAAAAGTGCCCAGTGCAGCACAGTAGTGTTAAGTGTAACAGTAACACTTATTATAATTAATTATGATTATTTGAACCCTGACTTCTCATCAAGGATGCCCATTTGTCTGCATAGTCACCAGGACACTTACATGGATTCCATTTGGAATTTAAAATTGTTTATACTTGATACTCTGCCTATTGTTATATTGTACAGCTATTGTTTTTAAATTATTCGTTTCTGACAAGTAATTGTTTCAGAAGTTACAGTGAAAAACACATTGAAAACTATGAAATCATGTTGGTACAATAGTAAATGTAATATGAAATTTACATTATTACTATAATCAATACATAATAATACAATCATATTTTTTAAAAGAAGGCTAATAGTTTAAAAGCTCTTTGGTTCAACTGACCGGTTTAGCATTACATTTACAATACAAATTCATTGTGCAGTAACTTATAAGTTTGTTAGTGCCATCTGAAGATATAAATACATCTATTCATTGTAAGATATAAATATGCAACAGTATTGAAAGCTTAAATTGTTTTCCTTAGGCACAGCAAAATAATGTGATGAACATTTATTGTGTATCAGTTTTGTAAATGTATAATTATGACAATTATGATGATTATTATGCCTATTATAATTGCTTTACTATCTTATTAGTAATGAAATTAATAAAAAGAAGTACAGCTAAATACATTTGAGGCATACTTACGCATACTGTATGTACACATTGGTTTCTGCTAAATATTTTGTATAGAATGATGGTCTTGTCCTGTTTGTTTGTTCCGGATTTAATCGCTGATAGCAAAGTACAAACCTGTACATCATAACACTTTTCTGTTTGGAACAAAGTAAAATCTGACCAAAAATGAAGCTGTCACAGAGTACATGTTTGTAGGTTTCTACTACCGGGTGGGTCAAAGTTGGTTTTAAGCCCAGCCTGTATCTACCTTTGAGACATGAAATTAAAAGTTTGTGCTGCAAAGCGGAGTGTTGGGCTGATCACTATTGACTGCACAATTGGCTTTAAATGTATTTGTGAAATGGTTTTAATATTTAAAACATACACTGTTATTTTTATATACATACACTGATCAGCCATAACATTATGACCACTGACAGGTGAAGTGAATAACACTGATAATCTCGTTATCAGGGCACCTGTCAGTGGGTGGGATATAATTGGGCAGCAAGTGAACATTTTGTCCTCAAAGTTGATGTGTTAGAAGCAGGAAAAATGGGCAGCGTAAGGATCTGAGCGACTTTGACAAGGGCCACATTGTGATGGCTAGACGACTGGGTCAGAGCATCTCCAAAACTGCAGCTCTTGTGGGGTGTTCCCGGTCTGCAGTGGTCAGTACCTATCAAAAGTGCACTTTGGTATATGAATTATTTTTTCTGCTATATGATATATCCACTTTGGTATATGATATATCAATTTTGTTATATGATTTTTTTTTCTGCTATATGACATATCCAATTTGGTATGTGATTTTTTGTTTCTGTTCATTTTGAATTGAACGGCCCCTCATATTCATGAGGGGAATGTCACAGATGCTATCTTTGTAATATATGTGTTACAGCATGTATGTAATGAATTCAATATTTTATTAAAAAAATGTTCTGGAAATCAGTGCTGTTCTTTTATTCTTTTGTTGACAAATTATGTTAAAACATTTAAATTATGTATTTATACATTCTAACAAATTATATTGATTAAGTCGGAATGAAGAGCAGTCACAAGAAACAGATCTCTATTCAGAATTGTGAACCTGTGGCTTAAACCATCTGCTGCTTTGACCCGGAAAACTTTATCTTTAGGATAGTTCATTATTAGCATCTCTGCAATAAGCTATTGAATTTACACTATCATTTTTGTTTTCATTTACATGTTTAACATGTTTTCAAACAATTTGTCTGGATGCCAGTATATACAGCTTCATCACCCAACCTCCAAGTATTATCTCCTTATTTCTTCTTCTGCAGCATGATTTTGTTTTGTTTTTGTATTTAGATATCGACATGTAACATGTAGTATCTTCCACAACTATTTATTGTAATGCCATTCGTACCATTATCTTAAAAAATTGTAAACAAGAATAAGTAGCAGGAGCTTTGGCAGTACTCACAGTTACTCGCGGAAACAGCATTTGCACAGAGAACACCGAAGACCACAAAGAGAAGCATCCTGTAAAGAGAGAGATCAGATTGTTTAAACAAAAAACATTATTCAGTCGTTAGTATTCTCCAATCAGATCCAAACTTATCAACTTACATTGCTAACTGCTTGTGCATTTGCTAGCTGTGCTGTATAGTATGCTATATTGATTCAAACTTCTCGTTCTTGGTCTATTTATCCCAAGATATCCAACACAGCAGCCAATCATCAGAGACACCTGTTTGTGAGATGCTTATCAATTTAATTGAGAAAACAATAAAACCCTTCTTTATGAGACTGACCTTGTATATAACTGGAAGGGATGCAAATTTGAGTTATCTGAGGTTATCGCCAGCATTCAGTTGTTTACTGTGGTTGTTAAAACTAACAATAATTAAACATGAATAACACAATTACCCCTGCTGATTTTGTGTATGTTTAACTATACGTTCATTATTATAAATAATAAAGTATTGTATTTGTTATTATTGTTGTTGTTGTTCTGCAGGGGTGAACTTTCTTTGGGACACATTTTCTTGCTCCCATATAATAATGTATGTGTGTATTTGTACTAGAATTGGTTGTTCTATATTGGTTGGAGATTTGTATTATTATTATTTATTTATTGGCAGAAGCCCTTATCCAGTGCGATTTACAGGTTACATGAGCAATACAAAAATGCAATACAGGTTCAAAATCCCTTATCCGAAACCCTTGGGGACAGATGTGTTTCTGAATTCTGAATTCTTCGGATTTCAGAAAGGTAGTATATTACGTTAACACCCCAGCACGGACTGTGTCAGAACCCCGTATGCAAACACATTAATATTTTTTGCAGCGAATGTTCAATAAAACTTAAAACATATACATTCAATAAAACATAAGTGAAGAACCTTTCTTTAATTAAGTGGAGGAGTCTTGGAGTAGAGAAAATAGAATCTTTATTATGAGCCGGCAAGAGAGGGTAACTTTTGGGGAAGTACCGCAGTTAGTCTCAAAGGTTTAACAGAATGAGAATAGTTACAGCTTTATAGAGCAAATGACATATGGCAGCTGTATCCAATCATGGGCTTGTTGCAAAAGAGTGTGGACTTGGGGTCATGAAAACTTTATCTTTTGGATAGTTCATTATTAGCATCTCTGCAATAAGCTATTGAATTTACACTATCATTTCTGTTTTCATTTACATGTTTAACATGTTTTCAAACAATTTGTCTGGATGCCAGTATATACAGCTTCATCACCCAACCTCCAAGTATTATCTCCTTATTTCTTCTTCTGCAGCATGATTTTGTTTTGTTTTTGTATTTAGATATCGACATGTAACATGTAGTATCTTCCACAACTATTTATTGTAATGCCATTCGTACCATTATCTTAAAAAATTGTAAACAAGAATAAGTAGCAGGAGCTTTGGCAGTACTCACAGTTACTCGCGGAAACAGCATTTGCACAGAGAACACCGAAGACCACAAAGAGAAGCATCCTGTAAAGAGAGAGATCAGATTGTTTAAACAAAAAACATTATTCAGTCGTTAGTATTCTCCAATCAGATCCAAACTTATCAACTTACATTGCTAACTGCTTGTGCATTTGCTAGCTGTGCTGTATAGTATGCTATATTGATTCAAACTTCTCGTTCTTGGTCTATTTATCCCAAGATATCCAACACAGCAGCCAATCAGTCTTGGGGGAGTCATTGACTGCTAGGGGAGCAGTTTTGGTGGAGTGAGTAGAGCGGAAACTAGATTGCAGAAGATCAAGGAGTGAGAGATTGGACAGAAATGCAGAGAGTTGACAGTAAACAGCACACCTGAAGGTTTTCAAGAGGAAGGGGAGAAGGGAGACAGGAAGGTAATTCTGAGTAGAGGTATGGTCAAGGGTGGGTTTTTTGAGTAGTGGAATCAGAGAAGCTGAAAACAAGACTGGGTTGATACACAAGTTATCACAATACTTAACTAATATGAATTCAGATTAGTGGTGAGGTTGATCTGCATGAATTAACCTTGAGGCTATTTAGTTTCAAATAGGATATATATTTATTCATATTATTAATATTAATATATATTAAAAAATAAATAAATAGACATGTATTGCAAAGATAGGATAAAGAAAAGCAGGGTGGATAAGATTAAGAGAGAGAGAGAGAGAGAGAGAGAGAGAGAGAGAGAGAGAGAGAGAGAGTTTTCTCGAGTTTACTCAAGTTTTCACATGTAGAAGCATGTAAAATAAAATTATAACACTACAACTAGGTTTTATGTAATTGTGATTTACCTAATCCTTGAACAGTACACGAAGTGTATTACCTGTTTGGTGCACTGAGGTTTAGTTATGCAGACAGAATCAATACATGTTAATTATGTTGAATAATCTATGATTGAATGTATCCTCTTGCATGATTATTAAATAATCAATATTTTGATACAATACACAATTCCCTACAAATGGAAAGTACAGAACCTCCCCCTTTGTAAAACTACACCACTTGCAAGTCTGTCTGTTATGGTGGTGGTGCTAGAATTTTGTTGTTGTTGTCGGTACCCCATCTTAATAAGTTATAGACAATAAGATCAATAGTCCAAGGGGACTACAACCGCTTCTCATTAGCTTTGGCAGCTGTGTCTCATCCAGGTGTTTTACACCAGGTATTTGGATACAGCTAAGGCACCGCCCTCCCTCACCTTATTTTACCTCCTTATTTTCTTTCAGCCACAGACCCCAGCCTTTGGCTTTGGGTCGTCACCGAGAAATCTGACTTGCCTGTTTAATTTAATTTGCCTCTCTTTTGTTAGGTTGTTTTGTTACTTTATTAATTAATTTATTTACTTCCTCCACGGGAGTTCAAAAACTTCTCTCCGAGGGGGATATACTATATTTATTTTTCACTGTCCTTCATTTAATATTCCTGAATAAAAACAGCTAACCCTGAACCCTCCTTGTCCTCCGCTCCCCGTTATTACCACTGTGACTTCATGTTTAAAGGTTCCTCTTGGCCCCATTTATGGCAATGCAACCTGACTATGATGAAAATAAAGCAGTGGTGGACCATTTTTGCATCCAGACTGCAACATCAACAATCACTTGTTTCTGTATGGAGAATATAGCCTGAGGAGCACACAGTATTGAATTATGTTTTTACCAACACAAAGACTTTAGGCACTTCAAAGTACTGTATTTTGTAAGAAATATGACCATGTTGGTCAGGCTTTAACATAAACAAAATGCAAATTAAGGGTAATGTATAACATTTGTATATATTTATCTAGGATACATTAAAGGACACCTATTTAGAGAACATTTGCACAAGCTTCAGTCCTTCATGTTGTGTTATATGACAAAACATAATTCGTATCATTGTTTAGATCAACAAAGCAATAACAAAATGGTCCCAGCTATACCCCATTGAAGGATATTTGTATTTAGTAAGCTGATGGATAAGTACTAAATACAGTCATTAATCTGGTTTAAATTAAAAAATGGAGAATGGCATCATAACCACTAGTATGTATTTTGAACAACTGAGCAACACTATTACTAGCAATGACAACATTTTATTGACCATTAAAAATGACCTGAACTGATTCCCTTTGAACACTTCTGTGGTCAACTGTGAATGAAGAGAATAATCCATAAGAAACTACAGAGGCCAATTCCTGTAGGACTTACTGGAGGAAATGTCAATACAATCACCTATAAATACTTTTAAAGGACAGGAACAAACCACATGTGAAGAAATAGGTAAACAAGTCATTTATTTTTGGTTTAATTGTATGAATCACTCTGAGTTGTTGTTAGTTTTCACAACCACAATAAAGCAATTTAAAGCTGATGGCACCTTCAGATTTCAAAATTGGATCCATTCCAGTTATATACAAGGTCAGTTGTAGTTATTTGTATGGCCATTTGAAACATGTGCTTGTTTGAAAACATATACATACTACAAATCATTATTAAATTATCACTAGTTTTCAGTTTCATCCACACTTTTGTGATACAGAGACAATTGAACCTGGATTTGTTTCTGAGTCTCTGTTTTGGTTTAAACTTAATATGATACAAAAAGTAATTGAACATCAAAAATGCAAATCTGCACAAAACACACAGTATCCACAATGTATTTCCAATGAGTTCATTCTGTAACTTTAACCTATACATGGAAAAAATGGGCTAAATGCAGCTTCACTTGCCTGTAAGCTTCTTAGGTTCCTGTTTTAAAATGGTGTGTACCGCTGGGTGTCAATGGCCTGTACACCAACAGGAAGTGCCCTGCACCTTAAAAACAAGGTTAGTTATAGATTACCAAGTTAATAGTTAGCTTTCCAGTGTTGATTATTATTTGTATTGGTCTCTCAAGGAAGGGTTTTTTATTGCTTTCTCAAATAAATTGATAAGCCTCTCACAAACAAGTGTCCTTTATAATGCTGGCTGCTGTGTTGGATATTTAGTGATAAATATGCAACACACAATAATTTTTTATCAATATAGCATACTATACAGCACAGCTAGCAAATACACAAGCAACTGGCAAAGGAAGTTCTTAATGGATCTTTTGGATCTGATTGTTCAAAGTGGAGAAGACTTAAAACAGAATAATGAGTTTATTGTTTAATTAATCAAATCTGTCTCTTTACAGTATTCTTCTCTTTGTGGTCTTCGGTGTTCTGTCTGTGAATGCTGTTTCTGTGAGTACTGCCAAGGCTTCTGCTACTTTTTCTTGTTTACTTTCAGTTGATTATTTATTAAGATCATGGCACAAACCATTCAAAACTATAACAATGAAGAGTAGGGAAAGGTAATAGATGTTACATGTTTATCTCTAAATACAGAAATAAAACAAAATGAAGCTGCTGAACAGGCATGTGCACAGATAGACCCCAGGGGGGGGCTTGAGCCCCTGCCCTTTTCCTCTCAGACTCAACAAGTGCCGTCTTGGCCGGTGTTTAATAATTGTATTTTATATGGCCTACCAGGTGGCTGCCCCATTTTTGCTTGAGCCCCATCCCCCCAAAATGTCTGTGCACTGCCCTGCTGGTGAACAAAAATAAAGCATAACAATACACAAGCAAAATTAAAAGGACAGTAATTCAATCTTGCCAATATGTCAAGGAGATAGTATTTGGAGTTTGGATGATGAAAGTGTATCTGATATCCAGACAAATGGTTTGAAAACATGTTAAACATGTAAATGAAAAAAAAGACACAGTGTAAATTCAATAGATTATTGCAGAGATGCTGAAAATCAATTACCCGAAAGAGAGCGGTTTCTGCGTCAAGCAGCAGACGGTCTAAGCCACAGTTTAAGACAGAGCTTTACAATTGTGAATAGAGATCTGTTTTTTGTGACTCCTCTTCATTCCTCTACATTTCATCTTATTCAATATAATTTTTTAGAATTTGTAAATACATTATTTAAATCTTTTAATTGAGGTAGGAAGGAAGGCATAATTTATCAACAAAAGAATAAAATAAGTTTTTTTGATAAAATATAGAATTCAAGTATTGTAACACATACATTACAAAGAAAACATCATCATCACAATAATTGCAAAGTTTTTAGCAAGTATAGCACATTCATTGTCATTGTGTTTCATGAACGAAAATATTCTCTGCATACATTTTTTCCTATTACATTTAAGCATCACTTGGTTAATCCTGCCTTCTGTCAGACATTTACATTTTTCTGTCAAAACGGAGAAGAAACACTTATTTCAGAATCTACAGAAATGGTAACAACTGACAAATATATTTGAGCTTTTCATGATTTTCCATTGCCCTCCCACTATTGCCAGACCTCCTCGAGAAGCTCCAGGCTACCTTGGGACCGCCCGGCCAACAGGCAGTGTCGCGTGACGGAGAGGCGAAACTCAGAGAGCCTGCTTGCCCTTTACCTGGCCCAGCTGGCTGAGGCCCTGGACGCAGCTGCCACCACTCCAGAGACCTGCTGATTACCATCATGCGCCATGGTGCAAGGGCAACCGGGCGCTCCCTTGCAGCCATCATGGTGGCACACTGTCAACTTTGGCTGTTTCACAAAAGAAATCATCAATTGGAATGTGATGCTAGTCTCTGTGGAGACGGGCATGGCAGCCCACTTGTCAGTTGGGGGGGCCTTTCAGCCTGGATGCGTTATCTGTCATAATTTGGTGAGCACAGGCCTGTCGTAAAACACAGAGCTTCAAAGCTGTCTCCTTAAGTCCTTTAACACAAGCCTACATTTCTCATTTAGGAAGGTATACGCATTTCAGTATATATTTGCCAAAATAAGGTCGTATGATTTACATATTACAGATTCTGTAAATAGGCATGAGCATTTCCACACAAGTGGTGTACCACCATTGTCTCTCCAGACAGACATCAGTGTGTTTGTGTGCCTGTCAGGTTATGTGATTGGTAGTTAAATGTGTCAGTCTGTATATTGCTTTTAAGAGACCACCCTTTGTTAAAGGTTCCCTGATTGTTGAGTGTTTAGAAAAAGATTGTTGAGAAAAATAAAATCAAATAAATGAATCTAGAAATCTGTTCTGTGCACCTAAGTGTTTGCCTTTCTGGTTAGGCCTAGCTGCACTGTTATTGTGTGAATGGAAAGCTGTTTGCTTTCTTCATTTACCCCCCTTTCCATGACTTGGGGTGTTTTGTACAGGCCAGTATGTGACATCAGTAATGTGCTTTAAGAGTTTGAGAGGTTCCTTCATGTTTCCTTTGTCTGTGTTTTGCTCTTGTTTTTGCTTTAGGTTTGTTAGTTGCGGCACTAACATTTCTATTTCTTCTATTGAAAGTGTTTCCAGTTTCAGTTGTATGTGGAGTGTTCTGTGCTACTGCACCTGTGCTGTGGAGGTGTGAATGGCAGTGTGTCAAAGTCTCAGTCACTGGGCCAGAGAGGATCATTTCCCCTCTTTCTATCCTGCTGTCACATGAAACATGCTTTCTGGGGCAGACGGGTAGGAAAGTGTTGTATCCTTGAAGCTGAGTAACAGTGTTGGGTGCAGCGTGGGATTCTTCTATTTTTGTTTCTGCACCACACAGGACTTTTTGGTAAGTCTGAGGAGGAGAGTCACTGTTAGACTGGAAGAGCAGGGGCAGGCAGTAGTCACTGGTGTCTGCTGAGGGCACTTTACCCTCTGCATCCTGTGAATGAGTTGTCTCTGGTGATGTGGGTGCAGAGGTGGGAAGGCCTAGTCAGCTGTGATAGGGTTGATTCAGCGAGGAATGGTAGTCAGAGTTAGAAGGTGAGAGTTGTTTTCGAGTGTAGCTGAGCTGCGTTGTATTCCTCATGCCCAAACAGTTCTTGTGCCAGGCACTGGAGCTTCTGCATTTCTTGCTTCAAGTGGTGCATCTTTGCATCACTCAGGTCATTGTCTTTGGAATGACGGAAGGTTGCTTTGGTAGGCTTCTTGGGATGCTCTTGGTGTCCTTTATTTTGTCATGAGGGGAATTGAAAGGTTTGACAGAGTCTGTACGCTTTCCTTTTTCTCTGTGTTGATGCCTGTAGGGGAATGGTGGGCACTCGGTGTGCGGTTTGTGTGGTAGTTCGCTGCCCTCTGGGTGCAGGAAGTCATCTTTTCTTTTTGTATTCACTGCTGCGATTTGAGTGTCGAGTGTCTTTTTAAGGAAATGGTTGTGGAATTGTGTGGTTTGCCAAACTCTTTGAGCTGCTTCCACAATGTCCTGCATTTGGGGTATTTGGCTTAACAAACACACACAGGGCTGCTCTTATCTTCAGAGATAGGTTGCCCAGGAACAGGTGTTTGAAATGTAGGTCAGAATCAACTTCTTGTTTTGGTTGACCTGCATAATAAAGGAGTTTGATATCCTCATAAAAGTCCATTGGATCCTCATTTTCTGCACAGTGTCTTTGGTATGCCATGTGGGAAGATATGAAGGGATTGCTATACTTGGAATACCTCTTAATTAATTGTGAACAGAGTTTGTCAAAGTCTTTCTCAGCGAGGAAATGTGCCAGTCAGTGTGAAGCAGAGCAGTTTTATTTTGTCTGAGTCATTGGTTAAGTTCAGGTCCTGGACAAGTTCTTTGATATGGGTTATGTGTACCTCAATTCTAAAGTCTTTTCTGTTTGGCTCAAATTTGTTGATAAGGGGCACCACCTTGCGGATTCTGTCCAATGGAGATGGCTCACACTGCTGCCAGGGTTGTTGCTGGTGAGTTGATTGGGACATGAAGGCACAGGTGGGCAGTTGTGTCTCCCAGGGCCAGGGTGGCAGGGTTTACATTTCTGTGGACAAGGCAGGCTGCTCTTGCCCTAGTAGGTCGCTGTGTTGTGGCCTCTGGGAGATGAGCTGGATGGGTCTGTAGCTGGTTGGTGTCTGCAGGCTGTCATGTTGTTGGTGTGGGGATGTGTGGCATTGGTTGTCGGTACCCGACAAGTACTGGTCCCGGTTACTCAGTTGATGAGCTGTTAGCTGGTTGTCGTCGGTCCTTGTGGGAAGTTCCTGTGTTGGGGTTTGGTTTGTAAAGTTCCTTGTGACGAGTGTGAGGAGATCCAGAACCTTGTGCAGTTCTGCTTCAAGATTCCTCAGCTTTTGTTTTAAGACCATAGTTTCCCAATGTAGAATTTAAATTTGAGTTGTTTTGCTTTGAACGTCAGATTCTCTTGATCAAGTTCCGCACCCAAAGCTGAAATTTTTGAATTCATTTTTTCAATGTAGAAGATCGGATCCTCCGTTGGATCCTTGGGATGCAGCAGTGTGAAGCATCTGGAAAATGTCTAGTTGTACTGCCATTTTGTGTGCCTACAACATCTTAGGTCTGGGATAAAGCGTGTTGTAGTGCTTGAGTGTGTGAGTGTGAATTTGTCTGTGGTGCTGGAGAGAAAAAGGGTGTACACTCACGTACACTGTAAGTGGGTATTGTATTATTGTATATGGGAATAGTGTGAAAAACCTAGTTCTATGCTCTTATGTGGTAAGCCAATGCTTTGTAATGAATAAATAATGCATATTTGCTATGGTTAAAAAGGTTTATAGCATAATTAGTCTATTTGGTGATAGAATTGGCCTTGGAGAAGTGCCGATTTGGTTATAACATTTGGGAAATTATTGATGATGTTTATACAAAGATATTTGTATAGGTTTAGCTTTTGTAAGATAAGGATGTAATTATGTAATCTATAATTAATGATGAATGTCCATTAATGAGTAAAATACAAATAAAGGCAATGCCAATGTTGGAAGGAAATATTAGAGAAATAATTACCCTTCTAGGTTACACTTTAGATTAAGGTGCTGCTTATTAATTAAATTATTAATAGATACTTTATAAAGCATGACTAATGCACTATAAACTACTTATACTGCTTTTATAGAACTCCTTGGAATGGTCACAACGTTTAACAGGTAGCTAAAAAGTGTCCCTTTTCACTACTGCTTTGACACAATCCTAATAAATATAGGAGGGACACTTTTTAGCTACCTGTTCAACAGTGGCCATTTCATGTATTGCTATAACTGAGCTATTACTAATTTATAATGTATTATTCATGCTTTATAAAGTGTGTATTTCTCGTCTATGAAACATTTATAAATCATGAATAACAAATTGATAAGCAGCACCTTATTATAAAGTGTTACCATAATAATAATAATAATAATGACAATAGGAATTGTTCCTAATGATTCTGTAAGATATTGCTTGTTAGAATGTATTCTTCTATGTGAAATATCTTGCTGTCTGGTTTGATACAGGAAAACCGACATCTCCCTCTTTTAGCCTAGTTCCTGAGATTCTGAGGGGCCTGGTTGCAGTTAAACTAGAGATAAAAGTACAAGGCCAAACACCTCAAAGAGGCCAAACAGTTAGGTTTCTTACGGCCATATCGAAATATGATGTGATGTTTGCAACATGAGATTGGTTAAAGAGAAACCTTATAACAGAAGGAATAGACAAAGAGAGAAGAAGAAGAGAGAAGATGGAGACAAAAAGAAGAAGAAAAGCAGGAGGAAGAGAGAGAGACACACCCACTGCCAACCTGACCAGACTGACCTAAGCTGCCCTGTGAGGAAAATAGGAGAATAGGGGTAATATCCTAATCTCTATCAGCTGGCACACCGGGGTTACAGTGGCACAGTGGTTAGCACTGCTGCCTCATAGCTCCAGGGGTTTTGGGTTCAAGTCTTGGCTCAGGGTGCCTGTCTGTGTGGTGTTTGCATGTTCTCCCTGTGTCTGTGTAGGTTTCCTCCTACAGTGCAGACATGCAGGTTAGGTTAATTGGCTATGCTAAATTGCCCTGTGTGTGTTGCCCAGTGATGGACTGGTGCCCCATCCTGGGTGTATACCTGCCTTGTGCCCTATGCCTGCTGGGATTGGCTATGACGTCCACTGCGACCCACAAGGATAAGTGGTTTTGAAGATGGATGGTTTTCTTTTTTGTCACAAATAAATTATTATTGCACATCTGTGACTTGACCACATCTTCACTCTAAAAAGAATCTTAAAAGAGAAACCAATTGACCTATGAGTTTTCAGTTCAACTATTTATTTAGATTGACTGAAAAAACAAGCATATCAAATTATCTTACAGTGTCCAGGCAGGGCTGGGTCAGCCCTGAGAGCTCCAGGTCAGGACCGCAGCTTTGGACAGTGGTCGGTGTTGGAGGTGACGGCTCAGAACCTCTGCCTGTGCATCACACCAGTTGTTTTCTAAAATAATTCAGACCAAAGTATTAAATGTTTAGTCTAGATATTGTTTTTGAGTCTCGTCTGGGGAAATAAAGTGCAATGGGAAATACAATTTAGCTTTAGCTTTAAACTGAAAGCAAAATGCCCCAAAAACAAGAAGGAACTAAAGACAGCTGCAGTGCAGGCCTGGCCTGGCAGAGCATCACCAGGGAAGAAACCCAGCATCTGGTGATGTCTATGGGTTCCAGACTTCAGGCAGTTATTGACTACAAAGGATTTGCCACCAAGTATTGAAACTCACAATTTAATTCATGATTATGTTAGTTTGTCCAATTACTTTTGAGCCCCTAAAATTGGGGGACAACATATAAAAATAGGTGGGGAGGGGGGAGCTGAATGGCACTCCTCCTCCTGACATGCTTGGTTCAGGGGCCCTTAGGCCCCCGCCTCAAGTCCACTCCCCATCTCCTGACACAAATTGTTTTGAATATGTAATGCACTTTTTTTGAATTCAATTGTTTGATTTAAACTTTGTAGGATTTTAAAAAGTTTTAGAGATGATTTTATAGTTATATTTTAAAGAATTTTAATCATGAGTATTACATTTTAGTACGTTTTTTATTTGTTAATGTAAAATACTCAGACATTAAAACAGTATTTTTCAAAGGCTCAGAATTCACAGTAACATGAGACTTAACCAAGTCCTCAGCTCCCTTCATGACTGTTTTCATGCTGTTTGAGTCTCAGAACGAACTCTGAAACTAGCCAGCAGTATAACCTCAGGCACAGAGACCGTATTAATACATCTTCCTCAAAGTTATTGAACTTTGTGTCTAATGCGTTCCTCACGCTAAAATTCTCGCCTGATCACCGGGATAGCTGCTAGTTTGAACATTTGCAATAATTCAGTCCAGTAGCTGTGCACTCTGTGCTAAAGACTGTGTCCTCACTGTAATGTTTAAATATAATCCTGGCCCTTTAAAGAGTAGAGGTTAAGAATGATGGGTAAGAGGAGGGGTGAAAAATGAGACGGGGCTGGAGAGAGATCAGACAAGGTTAAAATAGTTAAGAAATGTCATAATAAAAGTTCTAATTTATTATTGAATTATTGTTTATTTTTCAAACACTGAACATAACACTCACCATTCTAGAGGAACATTCGCCTTGCCAGTGAACTTCCTCTGGACCCCCCCAGAGATGTGTACAAACTGAGAAGAGTCATAATTTAAGTGGAACATCTGAAGGATTGGACTTCCTTGTTTGTACAATCCTCTTTCAACTTGATAACGAAAAGACATCAGGAACTTGGTTTCACCACACCATTGTTCTGCATTGCAGACTCCCCGAGTTCCTGACTGCATCCTAGTCAAACCCCGATTAAGTCTGCCAACATACCATGAGTTGATAATATTGATAATAGTTGTTATGAATGAACTCAATAAATATTGCATGAATGATTAAGAGTTGCTAATATTCATGGCCACAACTTTGTGGACACCTGCTCGTTGAACATCTCTTTCCAAAATCATGGGCATTAATATGGAGTTGGTCTCCCCTTTGCTGCTATAACAGCCTCCACTCTTCTGGGAAGGCTTTCCACTAGATGTTGGAACATTGCTGCAGGGATTTGTTTCCATTCAGCCACAAGAGCATTAGTGAGGTCAGGCACTGATGTTGAGGGATCAGGTCTGGCTCACAGTTGGTGTCCCAATTCATCCAACAGGTGTTCAATGGGATTGAACTCTGTGCAGGCCAGTCAAGTTCTTCCACACCGATCTAAACAAACCATTTCTGTATGGACATTGCTTTGTCAACTGGGGCATTGTCATGCTTAAAAAGGAAAGGATCTTCCCCAAACTGTTGCCACAAAGTTGGAACTGCAAAATCGTCTAGAATTTTCCTTCAGTGGAACTAAGGGGCCGTATCCGAACCATGAAAAACAGACCTAGACCATTATTCCTCCTCCACCAAACTTTACAGTTAGCACTATGTATTTGTGCAGGTAGCATTCTCCTGGCATCCGCCAAACAAAGATTCCTCCATCGGACTGCCAGATGATGAAGCGTGATTCATCATTCCAGAGATCACATTTCCACTGCTTCCAGGTTAAATGGTGGATAGCTTAACACCACTCCAGCCAACGCTTGGCATTGCGCATGAAGATCTTAGACTTGTGTGACTGCTCGGCCATGGAAACCAATTTCATGAAGCTCCTGACAAACAGTTATTCTGCTGATGTTGCTTCCAGAGGCAGTTTGGCACTCAGAAGTGATTGTTGCAACCAATGAAAGACTATTTTTATGCGCTACATACTTCAGCACTCAACAGTCCCGTTCTGTGAGCTTGTGTGGCCGACCACTTCGTGGCTGAGCTGTTGTTGCTCCTAGATGTTTCCTCTTAACAATAACAGCACTTACAGCTCACCAGGGCAGCTCTAGCAGGGAATCCTATGATGGTGCCATGTTGAAAGTCATTGACCTCACAGTAAAGTTCATTCTTCTGCCAATGCTTGTCTAAGGAGATTGCTGTGTGGCTTGATTTTACAGTGGCTCTCAAAAGTATTCACCCCCCATCTTTTCCACATGTCATTGTGTTACACCATGAAATCAGAATGGATTTAATCAGGAGTTTTGGCCACTGATCAACACCGAAACTTTCCATAATGTCAAAGTGAAAAATATGATCTGCATTTTTTTCTAAATTAATTACAAATACAAAACAGAAAATAATTGAATACATAAGTAATCACCCCCTTCAGTCACTATCTGGTAGAGGCACCATTGGCAGCAATTACAGACATGAGTATATGTGTATAAGTCTCTACCAGCTTTGCACATCTGGACACAGCAATGTTTGCCCATTCGTCTTTGCAAAATTGCTCAAGCTCCATCAAGTTGGATGGGGACCTTTGGCGAACAGCAATGTTCAACTCTTTCTACATATTCTCAATTAGATTGAGGTCTGGGCTTTGACTGGGCCACTCCAGGACATTGACCTTTTTATTTTTAAGCCACTTCAGTGTGGCATTGGCTGTATGTTTGGGGTTATTGCCCTGCTGGAAGATTAATCTTCTCCCAAGTCCAAGGTCTCTTGCAGACTTCAGCAGGGTTTTTTACAGGATTTCTCTGTACTTTGCTGCACCCATTTTACATAATGTTGCCACCACCATGCTTCACAGTAGGGATGGTGTTCTCAGGATGATGTGCGGTGTTAGGCTTGCACCAGATGTAGCGCTTAGCATTGTTGAGGCCAGAAAGCTCTATTTTGGTCTCATCAGACCATAGAATCTTCCTCTACTTGGTCTCAGAGTCTCCCACATGCCATATACACTAATTAGAAGGGGTGTAAACATACTGTTGGCCATGTAGTGTACAAATACCAGACAGTCCGCTAAAATACTGGCCGGCTGGCAACCCTAATTGCCACAGACATCTTTACAATTTTCTACTTTTTCATGTTTAAATGGTTAAACAGATATTTGTTATTAATATTTTGTTTTTGTTAAACAGTTAGTTATATAAAGGAAGTAAAAAAGGAATAATTCTTTATAGTGTTTGCATCCTAGTTTGCAGAGTTTTTTGTGGCTCCGGAGCTGGAGCTGGTTAAAAGCAGCTGGAGCTGGAGCTGAACCTCTGGAGCCACTCCGGAGCCGGAGCCAGCAAACCCGGAAGACTGCCAACCCTACTGCATTGCAACTGTGATTTCCCATTGCGGTCTTCAACTCCATATATTATTTGATTTCTGTATTAAATACTGTATGATATGAATACTTATAGTACTAATGATACTTATTATACATTAAATACGTGCACACAGGGCTTTAATTTGGATTATGTGTGTTATTCTATATTATTCAGTTTTGTCACAACTATGAGACTTGGTTAGAAAAAAAACCTACATAAAGTGGATACGGAAAGTATTCACAGCGCTTCACTTTTTACACATTTTGTTATGTTACAGCCTTATTCCAAAATGGATTAAATTAATTATTTTCCTCAAAATTCTACAAACAATTCCCCATAATGACAACGTGAAAGAAGTTTGTTGGAAATCTTTGCAAATTTTATAAAAAACAAAAAAAAAGTGTGACAATGACAAAGGGGGGAACAATTGCCACTGTCACGTGACCACGCCACCCCTATATTATTCCAGTGAGGTGGGGGTCTCACTATTCCCCCCTCTCCCCATGCAGGCTTTAGCAAGATCCCAATGTACACACCACAGAGTCAATATTTGGAATTACAACAAGTTTATTACGATGGTTGCCAGGCGGGGCACGATGTCCGCCAGCCTAGAGGCTCTATTACTTATAATTAGAAATACAAAAACCGCCTTTAATAACAGCAGATTGCGCTAGCAATAGATAAAAAAAGAAACAAGCAGAAAATGTTTAAAAGACAGGGAAAATAAAATACTAAAACTAATCCTAAGAAAATCCCCAATAAAACTATGCTAAAAGTAAAGCCTGTCTTGGCCCCGCAATGTCAAAGTCCCGGAACTAAGGTGTAAATATGCTGCACCAATGTCCATTCAAGTTCATGGCAGGTGGATTCCTAGGAGGCTTGGCAGTACGGGGTCCCCCTCCTACTGTGTCAGCCCCTGGACCAGGCTCTGCAGTGCCACCAATGCTAGGAAGGGATAGAGGAACAAGGAAAGGACATTCAGAGGGGACGTGTCATTAAGGCCGGGTAAGTGAAACCACACACACACTACACTACCATTCACGTCCATCCACTATCCTTTTCCACAGGTGCACTGCTTTCCATCTCAGGCCCAGCTGACCACCAGGGGAACACACCGTCTCTACCAGCCCTGTCAGAGAAGTAGGAAAAATAGGAAATCAGTCCAGTATCTATTCTCAAATTAACTTTCCTTTTCTCCTCAGGATACCACACTCATGTTACGCAGAGGCAGCCAGGAGCCAGGAAGGGCGCACAGCAGTCATCAGCCAAAACTCATTCAAAACCAAGGAGAGTTTTCCCATAAGACATCAGAGTACTTATCCTGCCATGAACAATTCCCCTGTTCCCATGTATAGCTTCCTCTGTTCCTCAAGGCTGTCTTCTAGGCTTATTCCCCATTGTCGCACACCCTCCTGCCTGGCTCCCCACAGTGCTGTCCTCCTTCCTTCTCAGTCCCAGGTCTCTCCTTCCTGCTCTCTGCACTGTTTTTAAAGCAGGTTCTCTTCAGTAGGGGTCAGGAGATAAATGAAAACAGTTGTGCTAATTAAAGGAGTGGGGGACACCGCCCAATCAGACGGGTGTGTCCATAATTGGTGTCTGCAGTTGGTGAGAATGTTGCCTTTAAGTGAAAACAAGTGAAAATAAAAACCCACAAACTCTGTAAACATAATAAATAACACCAATTAATAGGCAACACCAATCACCCCTCCAAGCACCTCTTGTAACACAAGCTCATGTACATAAGTATTCACAGCCTTTGCTCAATACTTTGTTGAAGCACCTTTGGCACCAATTACAGCCTCAAGTCTTTTTGAGTATGATGCTACAAGCTTGGCACACCTATTTATGGGCAGTTTCTCCCATTCTTTTTTGCAGGACCTCTCAAGCTCCATCAGGTTGGAAGGGGAGCGTCGGTGCACAGCCATTTTCAGATCTCTCCAGAGATGTTCAATCAGGTTCTGGTGCCTGGTTTCCTACAGACATGATGCTTGCCATTCAGGCCAAAGAGTTCAATCTTTGTGTCATCAGACCAGAGAATTTAGTTTTTTCATGGTCTGAGAGTCCTTCAGGTGCCTTTTGGCAAACTCCAGGCTGACTGTCATGTGCCTTTTACTGAGGAGTGGCTTCCGTCTGGCCACTCTACCATACAGGCCTGATTGGTGGAGTGCTGCAGAGATGGTTGTTCTTCTGGAAGGTTCTCCTCTCTCCACAGAGACACGCTTGACCATCGGGTTCTTGGTCACCTCCCTGACCAAGGCCCTTCTCCACCGATCGCTCAGTTTGGCCGGGCGGCCAGCTCTAGGAAGAGTCCTGGTGGTTCCAAACTTCTTCCATTTACGGATGATGGAGGCCACTGTGCTCATTGGGACCTTCAGTGCTGCAGAATTTTTTCTGTACCCTTCCCCAGATCTGTGCTGCGATACAATCCTGTCTCGGAGGTCTACAGACAATTCCTTGGACTTCATGGCTTGGTTTGTGCTCTGGCATCCACTGTTAACTGTGGGACCTTATATAGACAGGTGTGTGCCTTTCCAAATCATGTCCAATCAACTGAATTTACTAGAGGTGGACTCCAATCAAGGATGATCAGTGGAAACAGGATGCACCTGAGCTCAATGTTGAGTTTCATGGCAAAGGCTGTGAATACTTATGTACATCTGTTTTTTTTGTTTTTTATTTTTAATAAATTTGCAAAGATTTAAACAAACTTCTTTCACGTTGTCATTATGCGGTATTGTTTGTAGAATTTTTAGGAAAATAATTAATTTAATCCATTTTGGAATAAACCTGTAACATAACAAAATGTGGAAAAAGTGAAGCGCTGTGAATATTTTCCGGATGCACTGTATCTCAGTTTATTCCCTATAATATAGCATGTTTTCTATGATTTTACCTTCCTTTTAAGAAGTTTCTAACATATGATATCCCCATAAGATACTGTATTATACTAATACTCATACCACATTACATTTGTTTAATACTGTATTATACACAAATACTTATTTCACTTATACTTCTAATAATATATATACTAAATTACATTTGTTTAATACTGCTTTATATACTAATATTCCACTTAGGTTACTAATAATTATAATTCTACATTAAATTCATATATACAGAGCTTTAGTACCAATGCATATTGTTATTATCCCATATGATTCACTACTTGATGATACTTTAATTCCCTATAACATTTTCTATGGGGGGCCTGCAAACAACACATCTCAATGAGATAAAGGAAATAACAATATTACAATACTATTTTAATGTTCCCCCAAAATATTGCCAAATATAACATAGAGAGACCTTCCTTCACAATCCAGCAGAGAATATTCAAACAACAATATATATATATATATACACATGAAAAACCCTACCTGCCTGGCCACACGTTGGAGCGAGTACCCTAACAAACGACGCTTCACTTCCTAATTAAACCACATCCCCCTTCCCAGTCTGCACTGCCTTAAAGTGGCAGTCCGGTAGCGATAGTAATCATATTATAAAGCACATTACCCGTGTTCTACATAAAGCGTGTCCCCTCTGACAATTTCCATTATAATACAAAATAAACTGGCCTCTATTAAATCTCTTTTTCTAACGTTGTGATTATTATTCACAACTGCTACTACTTTTATTACTACTACTACTAATACTACTATAAATACTAATAACATCTTACATTTACTTATACTAACTTACATACTATGACTAAAATATGAACATACCTGCCATATGCAATTACTTAGCTGCATACTTTTAATTATACTCCTATTCCATATTATTATACTTCTGCTGTGTGGTGAGTCTTCCTGCTGCCATCTAGCCCAAAGGAACTCTTCACTATGTGTAGAATCACCTACCGATTCCCTTGTACTACCCACTCTCTCCTCCGGGTTTTCCCCAACTACAGCTCGCACCTGACCAGGGCCCTCAACGCTCCCTTACCCTGGGAGCCGGGACAAAATATATGCATTCTGATTCCTCTTCCTTGGCTGATGCTTAATATTGGACACATAATTAGCCAGTTGGGTAGCCCATCACAGCTCGACCGCTCCCAACTTAGCCGTACTAAGGTGCACCAAAGGGTTATCAGTAAATACCGTAAAGGTCATCACCCAAAGATAATCTTTAAATTTCTGGATAATGGCCCACTTGAGGGCCAACAGCTCCAATTTGAAGGAACTGTAATTCTGGTCATTCCGTTCTGCAAGCTGCGACTAGCATAAGTGATAACTTTCCTTCACTTCTTCCACCTGAGACAAAACTCCCCTCAGCCCATCCAAGCTGGCATCATTATATTAATTAAAGGATTTAGAAAAGTCAGCATAGGCAAGAATAGGGGCACTCACCAGTCTAACTCGCAACTGCTCAAAAGCCGACTGGCACTGTGGCGTCCACGTAATAGGGGTATTTTTCTTTAAGGGTGTTGCTCCCACCAACAACCTATGAAGCGCTGACAATATCCCACGAAACCCAGAAAAGGCCACACCTGCCGCAGAGTCCTGGGAACAATGCAATTCTCTATGGCCGCGATCTTCTCTGGGTCAGGGGCCCTGCCTTACTCACACTGTGACCAAGGTATCCCACCTCCTTCTGCAGCAGATGGCACTTCCAGGGCTGCAACTTTAACCCATACTCATGGAGTGTCTGAAAGACCTGCTCTAGGTGAGACAAGTGTACATCAAAATCAAGCGAATAGACAATAATATCGTCCAGATAAATTAACAATGATTTATTCACCTGATCTCCTAGGCACCATCAGGCACTGAAAAGTAGCCGGAGCATTACATTGGATGAACGGCATCCTCTCAAACTCACACAGCCCAATTGGACTTTGTCCCTAGGGTCTACTGCCACCTGCCAGTACCCACTAGCCAAGTCAAGGGTCGAGTACCACTTTGCCCCCGGACAAGCTGGTCAGAGACTCCTCGATACATGGGAGGGGATAGGCATCCTTGTGAGTGACCGAATTTAGGCGTCGATAGTCCACACAAGCGACCCATCTTTCTTTTTGACTAGGACGACTGGGGCAGCCTCGGAGATGACACGCTGGGTCCTCATCTGTTGGATCAGCCCGCGGAGTTCCTGAAACATCGCCGGGGGTATGGGCCGATAACGTTCCCTCGACCGGGGGGCAGCTCCGTTGTAAAATAATGATATACAGGCTCGGTTCTCCTGAGCAGCACATACACAACGCCACTTCTGTAATAATGTTTCAAGGTGGTCCTGCTGTTCAATTGACAACCCCTCCGCTCCTCGGACCCACTCCACCTGGCCACCCATCTCACTGGAGCGGACTGTGCACACATCCACTTCCACTACATCCGGAGATTGGTAATGGAACACTAATTTGCATACTTCATGTATCATTGGATCAATGCAGGACAGTTGGGCAAGCGGCTGGCACTTGGGCACATCAATGGGGTAAGTACAAAGATTAAGCAGTTTTACAGGAACTCCCATGCCACCATCCGCGCCACCTGCCACTCCTGCGTGTTGTCTAGTGCCTCAATCAGGACACAGTGTTCCGCCTGGTGTGAAAATTCAGTGACATGGCCCACAGCACCATCTCGCTACAAGGAGGAATCTGTACAGAGGCCTGATGAGTCAATCGACCTGGGCCTGGTCTCCATTTCCAATCGCCGACACACCACAAATGCCTGCTCCCATGTCTCAGTCCTTCCAGCTGCCCACCGGAACTTAGCCCACTGTGTTGTCTGGACCTTGAACAGCTGTTTCCAAACAGGGCTGATCACGTTCATCCCCAATATTCCCTCAGTGGAACTAATATTTCCATCGGCTACGATGACAACCCCCTTTTGCGGGACAATCACCCAATCTCAAAGTCCAAGAGGGTGTAGCCAATATATAGGATTTGCTGTTCGCGGCCCACAGTTTCAACTAGGCAATCTCCTCATGGCCCCCCATACTATGGGATCCTAAATATTTTTTAAATAAGGTCTCACTGAATAAAGTCACTTGCGAGCCTGTATCCAACAAGCAAGGGAGGCAGAACCCCCACTACCACCCCCACCCCTGGGCAGTCCACCACCAAGTCTAACTTAACTCTCACGTTATCTTTCGAGTTAACCCTCACCTGACCCCCGCCCATGTGCCCTACTGTGGTCTGGGATAGGAGTTTAACGCCGGCTCACAACTTCAGTGCACAGTGCAATGAGGACGCATATGCCCCTCTTGCCCACACTGGAGGCACATAGGCTGTCCTTGCCCCCACCAACAAGGCTCCATACGTGGCCTATATCATCCATCTTCCACCCGACTGCCTCCATCCACTGTTCTCTGCTCTAAGGCTTCCACAGGACCGGGTTGACACAATTCCCCTTTCAATAGGGGAATTGGACCTGTACCTCCTGCACCTGTTGCTGCAATTCTTCCCGCAGTTTGGCCCTCAAGGCAGCTCTCCACGAGGTTGGACTCACAGGCGGCATCCGTTCGAAGAGGCCAGAGCTTGAGAGGTGACTTCCTCACTTTCTCCCCAGCCTTCTGTCTCCAAGGCCCAGTGCTTCTTTCCGCACCTGGTTGAAGGACATCCCCGGCTCCCGGCGAACCAGTTGAAGGAGCTCCTGCTTCAGAGGACCCGCCAGCAACCTGGAAAATAATTTGCACAACCATAAAGTAAAGGCCCCCAGAGTTTCCCCTTTATGCTGTTTGGTCTGGAAAATTGTGCACGCAGCCCAGCCTTCGAGCCACGAATAAGATAAAGACCATCTAATGCCCCAAAATATGCCGACTAGTGGCCCTTCCCTCTGCCTCTAAAACAGATCTCCCTCCTTGCAAGGCCTTTGAGGACTCCATACAAAAAATCTGCCTTCTGTTGCTCATTTAATTCTTGTGCTCTTAGCATTGCCTGAACCTGCTCCTTCCATTCCCCATATTTTTCCCCTTCTTCCGCCTTGAATTTGGGGAACCATGGGACCCCCCATAAACCACAGCATCATCACTGGGTGAACTACCGGGGGGAACTACTTCTGGGGCTTGCAAAACCTGCCCATCCATGTGTGGTGTCTGGGGCCTTGCCGACACTACATGATTTAAGCCTCTCTTTCTCCTTCATCAGCAATCTGTCTCCAAAGGTTTCTTTCTACAATCTTCGCTGTTCTTCCTGTCTTTTGCCGCCTCAGCTGCTTTACCTTTCTCCAGCCCTGTGCCTTCTGATTTGGGTGTTGGTTGGGAAGTGGCTATGCCCTGTATCCCTTCTCCGTGTGCTCAGTCAGTTGGTTGCCTGCCAAATAACCGTGTCTCTGTGTTTAAATACCAGACAAAGAGGTAGGGGTGCAGATGAAGGGAAACAACGAGACAACGTGCAGGTAAGTCCAGATGAGAATGCAACCGGTGGCGTGCACTTGGCAATGAAAGCATCAACCAATAAACCACAAGAAAAGTAAACAAATATAAGGAAGTAAAGAAACACACTTCATAAGTGAAAAGACAGTCGTGATTAGAAAGAAATAGTGCTTATCTAATTAATAAGTGAAATAAATCATATAGTATTAAATCAATTAAGGGTGATCAATTAAACTGCCCGTCATGCCCTGCCCATGACAATAATAAATCATACAACTTTAAATAGCGCCGCATAACATTTCACAATATCATTTTTTCATTGTCAATAATAATAAATCTAACCTACACATATGACTGATAATATATTGTAGTACCTTGTCATGTACTATAGTATAGTATAACAAATACTACAGTACACTGTTTTATACCATATTTTATACTACATCTTTATAGAATACTGTAGTACCTTGTGACACACTATAAGATTTACCACAGCACTACAACATATACTATACTATACTGTATACTATATTATACTGTAGTACCTTGCAATGTACAATAGTACTTCATACAGTAGTTCAGCAAATACTGTAGTACACTACTACTATGGCTGTGCAGTATACTATAGTACCTTGGGCCAAACTATAGTATTTTCTAAAGTCCTATTAGAAATACTATGGCTTACTGTATACTATATTACACTCTAATGCCTCGCAATGTACTATACTTCCTACAGCAGTACAACAAATACTATAGTATACATTGTATACAGTATACACTGATTTATGACATAATACAATATTATACTATATTATACTGTAGTAACTTGTGATATACAGATAGTGCTCTGATACACTGTACTAACATGTTATATAGTATATATAGTACATGTTATATAGTATAAGGTGCTAGAATATTTACTATAGTGCTATAACAAATACTGTGGTACAGTACTGTATACCTACTACAGTACAACAAATACTATAGTATACTGTTTTATACTATATTATACTGTAATACCTTGTGACATACTATAGTATTTACTAGTACTATGTCAAAAACTGTGATATACTGTATATTATATTATACTGTACAACCTTGCAATGTACAATAGTACATACTACGGTACTACAACAAATACTGTAGTAAATACTGTATACTATATTATACTGTAGTACCTTGCAATTTACTATAATACTTACTATAGCAGTACAACACATACTATGGTACACATATGCAACCTATATAGTACTGAAACATACTTTCACATGCAGACAAAGTTTCTCCAGGAACTTTAGCATTCTAGTTATTATTATTATTATTATTATTATTATTATTATTATTATTATTATTATTATTATTATTATTATTATTATTATTAAAGTTAAGTCAAGATTAAAGTGAAATTTGTGTAAAAAGACAATGTGCACTGTTTATTTGTATGTTTTTCTCTAAGTCAGGCAACACTAATTAATATACAGTTAGGTCCATAAATATTTGGACAGTGACACAACTGTCATCATTTTGGCTCTGTACGCCACCACAATGGATTTGAAAGGAAACAAATGCATTTTGCCTTCAGTTTTGCCTTCAGCAAGTGAAATGCATGCTCAATTGGATTCAGGTCAGGTGATGGACATTCCACTTGTTCACCTTAAAAAAGTCTTGGGTTACTTTCACAGTGTGCTTCGGGTCATTGTCTAGCTGCACTGTGAACTGTGGTGGCTAGTCAATATGGGGCGCTGGGGCGCCGCCCCCACCAAGTTATCCAGAGAAGAAGGCTGCTCAAACATGTTAAACATAAGTTAAACATATATTGCAAAATAATTATGAAATAAAAGTATTTAGTCTTACTATTTGCCTGGTAGTCATGTTAGCATTTATTAAAAAATAAGAAAATCAACATTGTATTTCGTTCACTTCTGTGTTGCGGGTACCGGCCAAATGTCTATGTAGTTCCTTAAACTTTTGGAAAACAGATGACTTGAGGCTGCACTCTGATTGGCTGGCGTCAGATTTCCCTTGGGGCACAGCTCATTTGACCTCATGTGATTGGACTGTTCTCAACAACTCTCTCCAGCTCAGCACCGTGTCAGTTGACCTTGAACAGAACGGCAAGAGAATTAGCTATAACAAGTAGAAGTAGGTGCAACATTTCTTCAAAATGAAAGGAAATTCTGTTTTATCTTTACAACAACAACCTTTCAGAAGACATTCAATTGAAGAGAAGAAAAGGATAAAGGAGCTTGGACCAGATAGGCCAAATTTACAGATAAAGCAGCAATCAAGTGATTGCGGACGAGCTTACACTTGGGGTTTTAGCTCTACTTGCTATGGGAAACAGAGTTGGCTAGCTGGATGCGAAGTAAGTCACGCATTGTATTGTTTTCCGTGTTTGCTTTTTCAATGTCCTGGCACCGAAACGTGATGGACAACGACTTTCAGAATAATGCAAATGGCATGAAAGTAGCCACAGTCATCTAGACAATGCTATGAGGCTACGGTTTTTTGGGAAGCTTAGCATTGCTGAACAACTATATGAAGGCCACAGTATTGGAATTAGAAGGCACAATGAAGAGGTGACAAAAAATCGACACATACTGTCTAGAATAATAGACTAAGTGAAATTTTGTGGCGCCTTTGAGATGGTTTTGCGTGGCCACGATGAGAGTGAGGTCTGTGATAATCCAGGGTCTCCCGTGGCTGGTGGATTGTGTTGCTTCCCTTGATGGAGTGTTGAAAGAGCACCTTGAGAATGCGACTGTGTTCAAGGGAACTGTGAAAACTGTGCAGAACAAGCTATTGGTCTGTATGTTGTCTGTTGTGAGGGAACACATAATCAACGAAGCACAAATCAGCGATTTTCTCTCACTCCAGACAGATATTGCCACAAAGTGCAAACTTGTGCTTGTGCTGTGATACATCGATGCAAAATGAAAAATTTGCAAGCCAGAAAGAAAGAAGGGCAAAATTTATTTTTAAGTAGTGCTACTGGCCATTGTTTAGGCAATATTTGTGTTTTTTTGTTTTTATTTCTGATTCGGTTTTTTTGAGTGATTACCTTATTACTGATAATAAACCCACATTCAACTGAAATTCACTGATTAGTGGTACCTTACTGCATGCTTTAACAGTTGAATTTCCCATTTTTAGCAAAGCAGTGATGATACATTGTTATATCACCTGTTAAAGGGCTATTTAACAATTACATTCAGTTCCACATTACAAATGGTGTGATTTTCAGTTTGTTTGCGCCCCCACACATTTTTTTGCACCAGCCGCCACTGACTGTGAAGCACCGTTTTTAAGCATTTGGCTGAATCTGAGCAGATAATATAGCCCTAAACACTTCAGAATTCATCCAGCTGCTTTTGTCAGCAGTCACATCATCAATAAATACAAGGGATCCAGTTCCCTTGGCAGCCATACATTCCCATGCCATAACACAACCTCCACCATGCTTCACAGATGAGGTGGTCTGCTTCAAACCATGTGCAGTTCCTTCCCTTCTCCATACTCTTTTCTTCCCATCATTCTGGTACAAGTTGATATTTGTCTCATCTGTCCATAGGATGCTGTTCCAGAACTGTACAGGGTTCATTAGATGTTTTTTGTCAAACTCTAATCTGGTCTTCCTGTTTCCTGTTTACATCTTGTTGTAAACCCTCTGTATTTACTCTGGTGAAGTCTTCTCTTGATTGTTGACTTTGACATAGATACACCTACCTCCTAGAGGGTGTTGATCTGGCCAACTGTTGTGAAGGGGTTTTTCTTCTCCAGGGAAATAATTTTTCTTTCATCCACCACAGTTGTTTTCCGTGGTCTTCCGGGATGATGTTTTGAAGGTAAACGTTTATTTTGAAATTAATGCATGCAACACGTTCCAAAAAAGTTGGGACTGGGGCAATTTAGGACTAATAGTGATGTGTTAAGTTGAAACAAGAAGGTGATGTGAAACAGGTGAGGCAATCGTGTAATCATAGTATATAAGGAAACTCCAAAAATGGCCTAGTCCCTTCAAGAGCAAGGATGTGTAGAGGCTCGCCAAACTGCAAACAGATGCATCAACGAGTAATCCAACACTTTGAGAACAACATTCCCTAAAGACAAATCGGTAGGATTTTGTACATTTCACCTTCTGCAGTGCACAATATAATTAAAAGATTCAAGGAATCCAGTCCAATCTCGGTGCGTAAAAGGGCAAGGCCGAAAACCACTTCTGAATGCGCGTCATCTCCGATCCCTTAGACGTCATTGTCTTAAAAACCGTCATGAGTCTGTAATGGATATCCTGACGTGGGCTCGGGAATACTTTGGTAAACCTTTGTCAGTCAACACCATTCGCCGCTGCATCCACAGATGCAAGTTAAGGCTTTACTATGCAAAGCAGAAGCCACATCAACACTGTCCAGAAGCGCCACCGACTTCTCTGGGCTAGGTCTCATCTGAGATTTACAGTAGCACAGTGGAATCATGTTTTGTGGTCCGACGAGTCAACATTTCAAATAGTTTTTGGATGAAAAAAAAGGTGATGTTACACAGTGGTAAACAGTCGACTGTCCCAACTTTTGTGGACTGTGTTGCAGTCATCAGATTTGAAATTAGTGTATATTTTCAAAAATAAATTAAATTCACAAAGTAAAACATTAAATAATGTGTTAATAATGTGTTTTCAATATAGTACAGGGTGAATTGAATTTTCAAATGACTCTTTATGTTTGTTTTTTAGCATTTTCCATACTGTTTTAACTTTTTCAGAATTGGGGTTGTATATTCATTACAAGAATGTCGAATTTTCTAAATGGGTTTTTGCTTTAAAGTGCTGAATTGGGGCTGTAATATAGCAGAATACAGGAAAAATCTATTTGTTGTTTTGAACTTTGCCTATTAGAAGTAGTTCAACTCTGGAATCCAGTTCAGATTGATATAACTCAGTTTTGGGGTAAACAACCCTTTAGTAGGCTTTAGTAATATGTGCTGCTGGGTTGTTTAGCAGCAAATTAATAATTACCTGAAGTTTATCCTGTATGTCAAGTTTCATCATTTCCCAAAATTCCCAATCACAGGGGCATGGACTTCCCCTCAGTTACTTAAAAAAAAAACTGAGACATTTAAACATTGCAGGATGATACATTCAAATTATATAACAAAATAAAGGCCTACTAAAACTGGGCAAGACGCACACGCTGGTAATGTTAGTGAAAAGTTTCCTTCATAGTGGAGGGATAGTACCCCTCCACCCTGTAGCGTAAGGTACACTTATACATTTCAATTAAATAAGTGAATTTATAGTATCACCTTATCACGAATCCTGGAATCTTGTAGAACTCAATTTCTGTAATAATTGGACGTAGACACCAATTCCAAAGATATAAATTGTTAAATTTATTCAAAACAAAGACTAAATGTAGCACTACACTAATTATACAAAAGGAAAAAACTAATTAAAATTCAACTCTAGATCAACAAATCAAAGACAAATCACTTCCGTTACCAAATCAAAGACCATGGGATCGCATATGATATCACACAAATCGTTAAACAAAAAAGGTTATAAACACATTGACTACAATACCAGTTAGTAAGACAAAGGTGAATCTCTCATTAGTATTGTTAGTCAGACATTAAATAACTACGCAGGTTAGTATTTATGTCAGGTAACTTCTCGTTATATATATATCAGTCTCATTTACGTTTAGGTGCCGAGAAAGATCCTATCATTACTTGTTACCACAATTTCCCTTAACTGATTATTATTCAATGATTAAGGATAGGCAGGGCCACCTATAATCTAATGTCTATTAACTTGTGTCAATTTCAGACTAAACAGTTAAACAGGAATTAGAAAATATTTCTCGGCGTTGACAGATTTTATTTCTAAAATTATCAACAAAACAGTTTAATGCAACACACATTTATATTTAAGAAAACTAAATGATATTACACATTCTAGAGTTATGAATCACAGATTAACATTTCTAATTGATTTGAGTCTTGGACTCGGGTTTCCCTCCAATAGTGAGAGAAACCTTTGTCCAGCAGGGGGCATCGAACTGAATTTGACAGTCTCTTTCTTTTCCTTGCAGGGAGCTGATCCATCAGGCCAGACCAGACAAGACGGGGAGGTGCCAGTTGACAGAGCTGCAAAGTCCTGGGTCCTTGGAGCGGTCCGGAGGCCGAGGCGAGTGGAGATTGGGACGGACCGGGAGCGACAGGGGACCTAGCCAGAGGAGTCGGCGGACTCCTCACGGAGTGGGTCCCATCCAGAAGCCCGGCCGACCATCTACCCAGAGCCTGGCCTGACCAGGACTGCTCCCTGCTGACGTCACGTGCTGCAGAGGGGCCTGGGCTTTGCCCCTTCTGAGCTGAACTGCGTGGTTAAACTGCCTGAACCCTCAAGTGCTGGAGAGTTTCTGGAATCTATACAGAAAAAAAAAAGATAGTATGCCCCTGAGTGACTTTGTGGTCGATGCCCTGACTGATAGAGAGATTAAAATAGTAACTATCCAGTTTTATAATGAAGCAGTGGCAGAGTACGATGTAGAGGTATGGCTGAGGAGACACTGTGAGATCCTATCTGAAAGCAGGAGAGTTAATGATGAGGATGGGGTCTGGACCGGTGCTCGGCGGTGGCAGGTGCGCCTGCAGGTGGAAGTGGCCGCCATCGGCGGAGTACGACATCTGCCGAGCACCGTGGTACTAGGAGCAAATAGGGGGCTTGTCTTCTACCATGGCATGCCCAAATTATGCAGGAACTGCGGGGCCCTGGGTCATTTAGCCGCAGCCTGCACTGTTGTTAAGTGCAAGGTCTGCGGCGGATAACATCTGACCAAGGCCTGCAAGCAGGAGAGGGCCTGCAACCTGTGCGGTGGGGGAGGGCATCTCTTCAGGAATTGCCCCTCCTCCTATGCAAATAGGGCGCGGGCCCTCGGGGGTGGTGGAGAGAGAGAGAATCAAGTGGAGGCTCCTCCAAAGGTGATACCCCAAGATGGGGTCCTCAGGAGTCTCATAGGCTCCCTCTCTGACTCTGGGTCAGAAGTGGAGGCAGAGGGGGAGTGGACAGTGGTAGCGGGGAAGAGGAGGAGAGCAGAAAAGAGGAGCATGGGTAGGGGGGGTATGATGAATAAAAGGATCCACTCTGCAGATTCTCCCCCCCCTGCCAGCTCCTCCCCCGCTGCAGAGACCTCTCCCTCTAATTTCTACACGCCCCACTCTGACTCCGGAGAGGAGAGCAGTGGGCCTTCTCCACTGCCCCGAGTGGGCAGCCTGGTTGATGAGAGGCCCCCAAGAAATAACATTCCCCCTGCCCCACAACTGAGACTCTCCCAGGGGAGGGGTCAGGTATGCCCTCCCGGCAGTAGTGGGAGAGCCGCAGGTCCTCAAGAGAGGAGAATCGGCGCCAGTGTCCTTTCCCATAAAGACCTCAGGGACGTAATGGCAAGGTCACTGGCGCTGGGGGAGGAGGCCTGTGGCGGCAGACAGCCGGGAAGGGAGAGACCACCCTCTCCCCCACCATTAGTTAAAAGAACAACTAGCGGGGTCTACCCAGTTCTCTCCCCAGTTGTACACAAAGCCTCTGCCCTGCCATCTGCTCGTCGGGCCTCAACCACAAAGGAACCAGGGAGAACCTCCAGCACCACGGGCCCTGAGCCCAGTGGAGTTTCGCCAGCCTTACCGGGTGGCGGGAGCCGAGCCCCCCCCATAGTCTTCCTAGAGGATCAAGCGGTGAGGCAAATGATTGAAATGATGGGTGCTAGCGCTAAGCTAGGTGAGGGAGAAGAGAGGAGTGGGGAAGAGAAAGGTTTCTTTACATGATTGTTACGGAGCGGGTAATTGCCCTCACAGCCATCATGGCATTAATTATTATATCAATAAATGTGAGGAGCATTGCTGAGGTGAAAAAGAGGACCGATGTTTTAAACTCTCTGGCTGGTATGAAGGCGGATGTCATCTGTTTGCAGGAGTGCGGCATCCCGTTCCAAAAGGAATATAAAGATCTCCGGGACACTTGGACCCTAGGAGAATCTTTCTGGTCGGGGTCCAATGTGTCCCGAGCGGACGGGATTGCCGTACTCCTGAAAAACCCCTTCATAGAGGTAAAAGCATTTAAGGTAATAGAGGCGGGCAGACTGGCCAGCCTCGATTTTAAATACAAGGGGGCTGTATTGAGGCTGGTCAATGTCTATGCCCCCACCAGCCAGAGAGAGAGAGTCCTATTTCTCCCTCAGCTACGCCCGCTCCTGATCGGCACCTTGCCAGTTATCATTTCAGGTGATTTTAACTGTGCTCTGAGGGATGTAGACCGGAGTAAGCCCCGCAACGATAGATCCAGCAGGGACCTCGCTGCGTTCGTGGAGGACTTTGAACTCTGCGACTCAGGTCGGGACCTGGTCCCCTTGTTCACCTGGGTGAGTTCTTCTGGCTCCTCCTTCTCCAGGATAGATCTCGTCCTCCTCAGTAAGCCACTGGAGAGGACCGCCATGTCTTCGGAGGCGGTCTTCTTTTCAGACCACAGGCTCCTGACAACAGAGGTGCTCATCCCGAGCACACGGGAATCTGGGCCTGGGGTCTGGAAGCTCAACACCTCCCTGCTCGATGACCCTCGTGTTATTAAGACCTTTAGCAGACGCCTCGAGGACCTTTTTGATTCTCCCATAGAGTGGTGGGAGATGGTGAAGAAAAGGACCAAGGGCTACTTCATTCAGCTGGGGAAACGGAAAGCTCGTGAGAGGCGGGCGAGATATTCCCATCTAAACGCCCGCCTCCAGCGCCTGAGTCTTTTACAGCTCAGAGGCTTCGACCTAGCTGAGGAGGTGGCTCGGGTCAAACTGAGTCTCTCCGCCCTCTATCGGGAGGAGCAAGAGAAGATCAAGGTCCTTTCCAGGGTCCGCATCATGGAGGACGATGAGAAATGCAGCCGCTTCTTCTTCAAGAAAACGAAGGAGAGGCGGCCTGCAATGTCCTCCATGATCGACTCCTCGGGGCAAGAGGTGGAGGGCAGAGAGGCTGTTGAGACAGTGGTGCGGGATTTCTACAGGGAGTTGTATGATCAGAAGGTGGTGGATCAAAATCTGATCCATCACTTTCTGTCCCTGTTGGAGTCCCGCAATGAGGGGGACGAGGAGGAGGAGGAGGATCCAGAGATCACCACCACTGAACTCTCCCAGGTGATAAAGAGTCTTAACTCTGGAAGGACACCGGGTCCCGACGGGATCCCTGCTGAGTTCTATAAGATCTTTTGGGAGGTGCTTAAAGAAGATCTGGCCCAGGTCTTGAGGTCAATGTACAGAGAGGGTAGATTGGCCCCTTCTATGAAGAAGAGTATCCTCTCCCTTCTTCACAAGAAGGGAGACAAAAAAAATATCTGAGGAACTGGCGGCCGGTCAGCCTCCTGTGCACCGACTACAAGATACTGGCCAAAGCACTGACGCTCCAGCTGCAGCGGCCACTCCCTCAAGTCGTGGGTCCCGACCAGGTCTGTGGTGCCCGGGGGAGATCGGTGGCCGACAACGCCATGCTGCTCAGGGATATCGTTGCCTACTCGAACGAGAGAGGGCTTCCCCTGGTCCTAATCAGCCTAATCAGCTTGTCCGGGTGACAGGTTTCCATCTCCCGGGTTCCGGCAGAGAGCAACTGAAGGCCCTGGCCTACATGGACGACGTGGCCGTGGTTTGCACGGACGCTCCGTCCGTGGCCAGGGTCGAGGAACTGCTGGACGGCTTCTGCAGGGCGACGGGGGCCGCTGTCAACAAGGCCAAGAGCGAGGTCTACCTCTCCAGGGCATGGCCTGTCGGCCGGGGCCCGCCGACCGTGTTCCCTGTGAAGCCGTTTATCAAGGTTCTGGGGATCACGATCGACGGGACCAACACGGGCACCCGGAGCTGGGAGGAGGCCATATCTAAGGTCCAAAAGAAGATCCACGGCTGGAGCACAAGGACCTTGACGATGGCTGGTAAGGTGCTGGTCGTAAAGGCCATCCTCTTCCCAATACTCCTCTACGTAGGAATGATCTTCCCCCCAGACAAGGTCATCGCAAAATTTGTGATGCAAATTATATTTCGGTTTGTCTGGGGGAGCAAAATGGAGAGGCTGAAAAGAGTGCAGATGGTGAAGGGTACCCTGGATGGAGGCAGGGGGGTCCCGGACGTTGTGCGGCTGATAAAGGCGCAGGGGCTGGCCTATGTGGTCAAGAACATCCAGGCTGCTGGCAAGAAAGTGAGTTTCATGAACCGCTTTTATTTTGCCAGCAGCCTGAGACCATTCGGCCTCTGCGCCATGGATAACACCAGGCCGCACTCGTGGGATCCCCCGCCGTTCTACAGGGCGCTCCGAGCATTTGCGCTCGAAGTAGGCCTCCATAAAGTCGTGCTGGCCTCCTGGGATTATAAGACCATCTGTAGCCAGATGAGATCTACCCAGGAGACCAGCCGGATAGAAGATTTCCCTCCCGAAACCTGCCGGTTTATCTGGGATAACGCTACGCACGTTTGCCTCACGAACACGCAGAAAGATGTCTCCTGGATGGCTGTGAGTCGGTGTCTCCCCACCCGAGTGTTCATGCACAGAAGGGGCATAGCTCCTTATGACACCTGCCCCTATAAGGGTTGCCTGGGGAAGGAGATGGAGGCTCACATCTTTAGAGAGTGCCCCTCCGCCTACAGGGTCTGGCTCCTGTTTTCTCCGTTCCTCCACAGGTTTGCCGTTCCTGCGCGGGCGACCGCCCAGCAGATCTTATACGGTCCTACCAGGGGATTAACATCTTCCACCCTGAGGTGCTGGTGGCGTGTCGTCTGCGCAGTGAAGCAGGCCCTGTGGGAGGGACGGAATATCTGTCTATTCAATAAGCAGGAGCTGGACCCGATGGTCATCGCGCGGAGGGGCATGGTGCTCGTAAGGGACTACGTCAATCTGGAGGTCCATCAGAGGGGCAAGGAGGAAGCCTATAAGAACTGGCATATACAAGATCTGGGGGAGCTCAGGATCCCATGATGGGACCCACCTCTGGGGACGGTCAGTTCCCCCTGCTGGAGCCCGAGTCCAAGATCTTTTAACTATTTTATGAATGATTGATTTTAAAATGACTTTTAAAAATGAATTTTAACTGTTTTTAAAGATTTAGTTGTTTTTAAAACACTAATTGTTTAGGGTTTTTTTTGGTTTAGTTTTGTTCTATTTTTTTGTCAAATACATTGTCCGTTTTGGATTTAATTTTAAATGCATTGGACCTTTTTTGTTTGTTTTTTATTTTTACCTTTTTAATTGTTTTTTTATTTTGTCCAATGCATTTTCAGTTATTATCAATGTATTTGACCTTTTGTTGGTAGCAGTTTTGCTTTAATCACGTTTGTTTTGTTGTTTTGTGCACTTGTTTATTTGAAGTTAAGTATTTTGTTTTCGTTAAATCACAAAGATTTTAAAAAATTTTAATTGATCTTAAGAATTGTTTTTTTAAATTTTTTAATCACAAGTATTAAAAAATTGAAATGTTTTTATTTGTAAAATGTAAAATACTCTAAACAATAAAACAGTATTTTTCAAAGGCTCAGAATTCACAGTAACCTGAGACATAACCAAGTTTTCAGCTCCCTTCATTACTGTTTTCGTGCTGCTTGAGTCTCAGAACAAACTCTGAAACTAGCCAGCAGTTTAACCTTAGGCACAGAGACCGTATTAATACATCTTCCTCAAAGTCAAAACCAGATTTGTCCATCACACTGCCAGATGGTGAGGTGTGATTCATCACTCCAGAGAACACATTTCCACTGCTCCAGAGTCCAATGATGGTGAGCTTTAAAGCACTCCAGCCGAAGCTTGGCATTGTGCATGGTGATCTTAGGTTTGTGTGCGGCTGTTCAGCCATGGAAACCCATTTCATGAAGCTCCCCGACGAATAGTTCTTGTGCTCATGTTGCTTCCAGAGGCAGTTTGCAACACGTAGTGATTGTTGCAAACGAGGACAGATGATTTTTATGCGCTATGGTGCCATTCTGTGAGCTTGTGTGGCCAACCACTTCACAGCTGAGCTGTTGTTGCTCCGAGACATTTCCACTTCACAACAGCACTTACCGTTGAACAGACAGCTCTAGCAGGGCACAAATTTGACAAACTGACTTGTTGGAAAGGTGGCATCCTATGATGGTGCCATGTTGGAAGTCACTGAGTACGGCCCATTCTATTGCCAATGTTTGTTTAAGGAGATTTCAGGACTGTGTGCTTGATTTTATACACCTATCAGCCTTGTCACATGATCTCAAGCAAACACTATATATGTGTGTATATATATATACATATACACTCACCTAAAGGATTATTAGGAACACCATACTAATACTGTGTTTGACCCCCATTCGCCTTCAGAACTGCCTTAATTCTACGTGGCATTGATTGGTGCTGAAAGCATTCTTTAGAAATGTTGGCCCATATTGATAGGATAGCATCTTGCAGTTGATGGAGATTTGTGGGATGCACATCCAGGGCACGAAGCTCCCGTTCCACCACATCCCAAAGATGCTCTATTGGGTTGAGATCTGGTGACTGTGGGGGCCAGTTTAGTACAGTGAACTCATTGTCATGTTCAAGAAACCAATTTGAAATGATTCGACCTTTGTGACATGGTGCATTATCCTGCTGGAAGTAGCCATCAGAGGATGGGTACATGGTGGTCATAAAGGGATGGACATGATCAGAAACAATGCTCAGGTAGGCCGTGGCATTTAAACGATGCCCAATTGGCACTAAGGGGCCTAAAGTGTGCCAAGAAAACATCCCCCACACCATTACACCACCACCACCAGCCTGCACAGTGGTAACAAGGCATGATGGATCCATGTTCTCATTCTGTTTACGCCAAATTCTGACTCTACCATCTGAATGTCTCAACAGAAATTGAGACTCATCAGACCAGGCAACATTTTTCCAGTCTTCAACTGTCTAATTCTGGTGAGCTTGTGCAAATTGTAGCCTCTTTTTCCTATTTGTAGTGGAGATGAGTGGTACCCGGTGGGGTCTTCTGCTGTTGTAGCCCATCCGCCTCAAGGTTGTACGTGTTGTGGCTTCACAAATGCTTTGCTGCATACCTCGGTTGTAACGAGTGGTTATTTCAGTCAAAGTTGCTCTTCTATCAGCTTGAATCAGTCGGCCCATTCTCCTCTGACCTCTAGCATCAACAAGGCATTTTCGCCCACAGGACTGCCGCATACTGGATGTTTTTCCCTTTTCACACCATTCTTTGTAAACCCTAGAAATGGTTGTGCGTGAAAATCCCAGTAACTGAGCAGATTGTGAAATACTCAGACCGGCCCGTCTGGCACCAACAACCATGCCACGCTCAAAATTGCTTAAATCACCTTTCTTTCCCATTCAGACATTCAGTTTGGAGTTCAGGAGATTGTCTTGACCAGGACCACACCCCTAAATGCATTGAAGCAACTGCCATGTGATTGGTTGATTAGATAATTGCATTAATGAGAAATTGAACAGGTGTTCCTAATAATCCTTTAGGTGAGTATATATATATATAGCACTCCAGCCGAACACTTTTCAACACTAAAGTGCCCAATACTATAAAATAATTAGCATCAAACAGGTGACTGATCAAAGCATTGATCCAGAGACCTGGGTTTGCAACATGATCAAAATTGAATTCCACAGGAAAGACAGAAACTCACTGAGCCGATCATAGGGCAGGCAGACGAGCACTATAGCATGTGCAAATATGCTAATAAAATAAATAATGACAATAGTATATGAACATATGACTTGTAGAAAATCACGTTTCAGGAATCAACATGATTTTAACTCTTTCACAATGACTAATTTTTATTATAAAGTCCAAATTGTCGGATATATTATATTCAGTATATCCTACAGCCTGAACTGCAGGGTCCGCGGTTGGAGAAGAAAGTGTTTATAACTTATTACATTTGAGAAGTTCACAGCTGAAACGCCATATACGTATTAAATGTAAATATTTAATGACAAAGAAGAATGGATAAGAGGGAGAAATGCACATACGCAGAGATATTTACTGTCTGCTGTCGTTTTTTTTTTTCTGATAAACCTACTTGAATTAATGTTGGTTTGGCAAGCCAGATAAATAAATAAATAAATAAATCACGACCCTGTCTTTAAATTCGATGGTCGAAATGAAGCGCTCAGTTCAATCGATCTTCGATTTAGATTAAAAAATGTTCACCCCTACTCACTGATACTTGTGGCTAGATAGCTAGTTAAATTACCTTACTGCTGCTGGACTGAATGACTGACTTCAAATCTTTGATTAATGGACTAACCAACCGTAACATCACACACATACTGTGATTGGCCAGCTGAGTGCTGTGGGCGGGATGCTGGACATTTGAATGCATTGCTCCTTCATTTATTGGTCTATTTGTCTATTTGTTTTCCATGACAGCTTATAAAATGTGTACTCTGTAACAAATGTATTTTTAAAAGTAGTGAAGTACAATATTTACCTCAAAACATACTTAAGTAAAAGTAAAATTACCAAGTTTGAAAAATACTCATAAATTACAAGTAGATGACAAAGCTACTCAATTACAGGAACGAGAGTAGTTTTAATTAATTACTTTCCACCCCTGGATACATATATGTGTGTGTAACTGTATGTGCTCTGGAGTGCCAGGTAGATGCAGACAATCCTACTAATAATAAATTGAACATTGATGAATAAATACTCTGATTAATATATATTTGAAACAAACTAGCCATTGCACATATTAGCAATAAAATACCTGCCCCCAAACCCTATTTGCCCCAAAGTTATGAGCAGGGATATGCACTTCGTACTCTCACGTTCTCAGTCCACGGCGAGGGTCCCACAGTAGGGTAGCATATTGAAAGCAAAGATATTACCATTAATACAAAGGAGCTTTCAAAACAACTTGAAAAGGTGTGGAATGACACAGATCAGGGGAGGGAAATACAAAGTTTTCAAATGCATTGAAAACCCTTTGTCACAGTCAAGTCGATCATTAAGATGTGAAAAGATATACAGCACTACCCAGAATCTGTTTAGAGCAGGCTGTCCTCCCAGGAGCATCCAGGTAAGAAGGGAAATGGTCAGACAAGCCACCAAGAAGCCAATGACAACTGCATTCCATGGCTGAGATGGGAGAAACTGTCCATGTGTCAACAATAGCTCAGGTCCTCCATAAATCTGGTCTGTATTGAAGAGTGGCAAGAAGGACACAATTTCTGAAAACATCCCATGCAATATCCAACTTAGAATTTGTAAAAACATGTGGCTAGGTCTATGGTCTATGTAGCTATCTGGCCGAAAGTATAATATCTGTCTCAAACCATTCATTGCACATCACCCAGGTAACACAATCCCTACTGTGAAGCATTGAGTTTCATCCATTTTATGGATATGCTTTGTATTGGCAGGGACTGGGAAGCTTGTCAGGGTAGAGGGCTTGAATAGGTTGTTTTTCAGCAGGTGAGTTTGGAGGAAACAGTCCATTCGAGAGTCTTTGCAAGGAAAGGAAGGTTGGAGATGGGATAGAAGTTATTGATGATGGTGTTATTCAGTCTTTTTTAAGATGGGGGATAGTGCAGCTGTTTTGTAGTTGGAGGGGACAGTTCCCTTGGTGGAGGGAGAAGTTGACAATGTGTGTGATATATCGAAAAAGACAAGGGAGGCAGGCTGTGGGGAGGGGATCCAAAGAGCGGGATGTAGTCTTGGATGAAATGATGAGTTTTGAGATCTATGGCAAGACATGAAGATTGCTGTCCATTTATGATCCCCATCTTGCCAAGAAGAATGGGTGAATATTGCACAATCCAGATGTGCAAAACTGGTAGAGACTTACCGCAAAAAAACTAAAAGTTGTAATTGCTGCCAAGAGTGGTTGTACCAAGTAAATCAAAGAGAAACAAATCCAATTAAAATGCATAAACATTTCAGATTTTAACATAACAAAATGTGAAAAAGTCCAAGGGGGGTGAATACTTCCTATAGCCACTGTTTGGCTTTGAAACCTGGTCACTAAAATTACAGTTACAGAAACTGGAAACAACACAAAGATGTATGCTGGAAATAATCTCAAGAGATAAACAAATAAATGGATGAGAGAACAATCAAAAGTGTGTGAGATCATTGAAAGAGTAAAGATGTTAAAATGTCAAAAAACTGGACGCACTGCAAGAACAGCCCAAAGATGGAAAAATAGAACATATAGAATGGATCCTGAGAGAAGAAAAAAGACCAAGAAGAAAAACACACAAATGATGGGAAGATTAAATAAGGTTTGCTGGCATGGAAAAGGGACATTGTTGATCAAAACTAATGGAAATATCTTGGGGAGGCATTCATCCAGCAGTGGATGTTGAGGGCACCAAGTTGTCATTGCTGATGAACATAAGAAAGTTAAGAAACAAGAGGAGGCCAATCAAGATTGTTTGGTGATGACACATATACGCAATAAAGGTAGATAACAGTATCATATTATATTATTGTCTACCAATCCCTAGATAATCTCTCTGAATCCTACAAAGCTGGGCTTTCTATAAGGTTACTGTCATTGTGTGCTCCCAGGCTGTGGCTCCCCACACTCCTCCTTGCTCTGGGCACTGGAGTCCCAGGTTGACATCCCCACCCTGACCATGCTGGAAGACCTGCAGCACCAGCCACTACTTCAGTGGTTCTGTTAGGTCCTGTACATGGACAACATTACATTATTTGTCATTTAGCAGACACTCTTATCCAGGGTGACTTACATTTGTACCCATTGATAAAGCTCTAAGCTCAAGGGTGCCCCCACCAGGATTTGAACCCACAACCTTCCAGTTATGGAACCACTAACCACTACTCCACAGTGCTGCCTGTGGGGCTGGAGTCAACAAAGGGCTAGAGTCACACCCTCAGCTCCATTGCTATGGATTCCATCTCTTCCAAAACTGTTTTGACCACTAGAACCAGTGCCACATTTTCCCCCATTATTGAGGACTACGGTTGACCTCAATGCCAAGTTACAGAAAACAATTGGGCTGTTTAAATGCTGTTTAAGCCTATGTTTTCCTGGCCCCTGAGAAGCCGCAATACACTTGTTTCAGCCTTACATCTCGCAGCTCCCAGGTGCCGCACATGGCATGCTTTAGCCCACGGACTCCCCGGCCACAGAGGCCGCAATTCACTTGTTTTATCCTTATTGTTTCAGTTCTGTGTGTTACAGCTCTCCATTTGTCACCTTTCATTTGATCCCATGGAGAGCCAAATGGATAGGCTACATTTTAAACATGTGATGTCTTGAAGGAGCCTTTATTTATTAAGTTGTGTATTTATTTATGTATGTATATGTAGTGTATTTAAGACATCGTAATAGAATGAGGACAGGTTCATGCGCTTTGTGGAAGCTAGGTGCCACCTCCAGAAGCCGCAATACACCTGCCAGCCTTATTTCTCTCAGCTCCCAGGGGCCGCACACTGCATGTTTTAACCCTCTGGCTCGGCATCTCCAGAAGCCCATATTGCTTTAGCCTTATTCTCCTGCAGAATTCCTGAGCTCATCGGCCCATGAACTGTTCTTTGTCAAAATGACAGTTTAGGGAGTCGGCTCACCTAGAATGGGGCAAATGGCTTGGAATCCCTGCTGTGAAAATGTCTGGGGAATAGGGCCTGGAGGTAATAAAACCCTTTGAAGGGGGCGAGAGCCGAAAACCCGAAACAGAGCTAACCAGGCCAACCGGCATTTCCAAAAGATGTCATGGATTGGCATCAGGCATGAATTGAGCCTCCTCCAATATTAGACTGGGTGGATGGCACAAATCCAACCTCGCAAACTCAAGAACCAATCGCCTATGATTTGAAAGTAATGCACAGCACCTTTTTCTATCTCTCTCACCTAAACCGGTAACTCGCTGCCTCAACTCAACTTAGCTCTGTTGCCAGAACCGGAACCAGAAACCAACCAAGTCTTTGCCGGCAACAGAAGAGTTAAACTGGGAGAAGGAGATTGAGCCGTACGAAGAATTCTTTTAAAGGACTTTATTAAATAAAGAACTTTACAGACTGCGCTGCCCGCCTGTGCCCACCTGATCAGTGGAGTTTTACAGCTGGACAATTGACTAAGTCGACTGTATACGAAAGTTTCAGTCATTTAAATAACTATTGAGTCTTAAGAAACTCGACCCTTGGAACAAACAGGGCCCTGCTTTCCTCAAATACTTTGTCTTCAAGTAACTACGGTGGAAACCCTGCTTACAAAGAAGATTTTGTGCACAACCTTGGAGCCTTCAAACCAGTGGAAAATCTGTTTGGAAAAGACTCTACATTCGCGAAACCCCAACTTCCAGGTGCATCGACTGAGTGGAAGTTCTTGGACAAAGCCGAACCGGACTGCCTTTGATCCAAACCACACGGACCTCGTGCCGTGTGCTGTTATCTGAGCCCGAAGGCAGAGAGGCCTCTCTGCGACGAAGTTCAGATAAGTTTAACAGTTTGGAGTTTGTGATTCATGACATTTGAGAAATCAATTAGAAATGTTAATCTGTGATTCATAAACTTTAGAATGTGTAATATAATTTAGTATTTTGAGTGAGTGCTGCATTAAACTGTTTTGTTTGACAATTTTAGAAATAAAATCTGTCACAAATCCAGTGCACTGCCAACCCTACTCTGCTGCCTGAGTGAGAATTTTGGTAAGCTAATATTTGTAAGGCGATGAGGGGGGTTAATAATTACAGTATTTAATCAATAAATGCTGTACACTTGATGTTTGCATATAGCACAAGCCTGTTCAAAGCCATTTAAGGACTAAAAATAATGCTGATTGCCCAGTGTCTATAGGGCAAAGGACAGGGGGTGGAAATGGGGAGCCCTGCATTAAAGCTTAATCTGGGTGTCAGATATCATTTTTGATTGAGAACTTCTAAGGAACACAAGTCTTCATTGGGTAAGTCCATTAGAGGTGCTCCTTTCAGAGGAGGTAGCATCTTCAGTGCTCTGGCTCTATTATAGAAAGAGTGAAGGTTACAAAATCAAAAGTTACAGTCAATGTTACATTTTTGTGCAATTAATAGATTAGACTAAAGACGTTGTCAACAAACTAAAAGCTAATTCAAAAGGAGACATTAACTCCATTGTTTCTTGTAACTATGCTTTGATATCTGCATGCTGGCCTATAGATTTGATGTCTGCTCTTCTTTGTAACCTGGTGTTTTATTTGTTTTGTTTGTTTTTTATGTTGATGGTATAGATTAGTTTAATGGAGTGGTTCTCAAACCTGTCTTACTCTGTTTATTGTTTCAAATGAGCTCTCAATTACTTAATTGAACCCTTAATTTAAGTAATTTGATTACATTTGATGCTTTAAATTGTGTAAGTGATAAAAAGTTAGTTACTTATTTTATATTACATTACTTGTCATTTAGCAGATGTTCTTATCTAGGGCAACTTACATTTGTACCCATTTATGCAGCTGGGCATTTTACTGAAGCAATCTAAGTGAAGTACCTGCTCTAGGGTACAACAGCACTGCACTACCCAGGAGTCAAACCCACAACCTTATGAGTCCAGAGCCCATTCCACTACTCCACAGTGCTGTGGTAAAATGAATACTCATGGTGTTAAATTCAAATTGGCTGTGCAGGTTTTACAGTTTTTCAAACAAAATTAAATGCAATTACTTTTGGAACTGGTCCAGACATGATGTTGTGTGGATCTAACTTAGCACACAGTGGCATATGAGTTGTTTTCATTGATATCAAAGAATGGTGTGATTTCTTCCCACATACATTTGATGCTTGCCTAACAAATCACCCCACGCTGCCTGCAGAACGAGCAACTAGACAGAAACTCTGTAAAAGTCTGTGATGAATGACTGGAATCCAAGTCCCAAGTTTCAAGTCCACATCTGTGACAGGCAGCATCTCAGGCATGCAGCACAAACTGAGATTATACAGCTCTTAAATAAATAAATTATATACATCTTAAATTAAACAATTATATAGATCTTATACATATCTTAAATACATAAATAAACAAACAAATAACTACAGACAACTGGCTTCTTGTCTACAGTGTTCAATTATTTGGAGTCCACACTGCAGTGTCCTGTCTGTGTCCCGTGTCTAGGTGCCTGTGTCTGGACCTCAGAGACTCCAGTGACCTGTCTGCCCCCCCACACTGGCCCAGCATGGCTGCCTGTGAGTAGAACAGAACCCTTTTATGTACCCTGGCACTTGTGAAGTCCACAGTGTGTGTCAGTATATGTCTGTATGGGTGTCTGTGTCAGTGAGCTGCTTTTCTCCCCTTTTGCCAGTTCCACTAATCCTTTACTCATTAGTTCAGTTAGCCAATCAGCATTTTCAGCCTTTTGATCAATTTGGTATGAACTATAAATTTAATTTCCTATACCAAAGAATCCAGATACTTGCCTATTAAACCCCACTTACTTCTTCACCTGGCTCCTGTCACAGCAGGTGGTCTATTAGAGGAAGTAAGACAGATCATATGATCATGTATTAAATCTTGCATTTCATAAATCAATACTGTGTAACAATCCACAGTATTCAACTATTACATTTGTTATTTTTCAGTGAAAGTGTTAACACTATATTTATAATTAGTATAATATGTTACCCTAATTCTATTCATGGTGATCTGTCGACATCCCTCGTTAGTGGGTTCCAGTGTGTTGTGACCGTTAACCTGGGATAAAAGAAACAATTCTGTAAACATGGTTAGGATTTTGTAAGAATCTGTAATGTTTTTTCTAAAAAGAGAAACAGGCTCAATAGTAACATTTTAAATGTTATGGGAAACACAAAATCAATATACAATACTTTCAAGTTCTCCATATATCTCTAGAAGAGATCCCTTAATACAGCACTTTTACACATAGAAACGAACACACAAACACACATCTTGTTTGCAAACAAGTCTCTGGCCTCAACATATACAGAAAATGATCTGCTTAACAGTCGGCTCAGAATTTCAGCAACACGAGTTGCGAGCTCTTTGCAGAGATACTCAATTTGTTGAAAAAGACACATTTTACATATTTTTTCTTTGCAAACTAATCACCTTCTCTTTAGTTTTCCACCACTCATCACTAACCTATCCTTATTAATGAAGCTGTTTAGTGTTTTCTTTCTCTGGACACTTTTACATTTAACGTCTGTCCCCAAAATCCATTACTACAACCTTAATACCACAGCAGACCTTTTGCCCTTAAAGATGTTAGATAATCATGGTCTTCACAAATCAATCAAAATATTTTTTTACAAACAATTTGAAACACAAAATACGTTATATTCAATTCCTGCTTTCCCTTATATTTTATGACAATATGCTGTTAACGACATTAGGTAGATAATAAGATGCAGTCATGTCGTCACTGCCTTTGTTTGGCTGCAAAGTCATGATATCTTAATGAGGGTGCTGTCCCTGTGTCCTCTCCCAGGCTGTGGCACTGTGCTCCTGCGCTGTGTGCTTCTCCCCATGCTCCTCCTGTCTCTGTCAGGGCCCTGGGTCACTTGTGCTGAGGATGAAATCCCCACCCTAAGCACACTGGAAGACCTGCAGAACAGTAGCATCAGCCACTTCTTCCCCCAGCACGGGCTGCCCCTGCTGTCGTGGTTCTGTAACAAGGTCCTGGACATTGACGACTATGACAACATGTGGCTGAAATTTGACCCTCGGTTGCGGACCTACGGGTTCCAAAGGTTCCAGAACCACTATGACTACAAGCACCAGCGCCATCTGCTCCCCACCATTTTAGACCAGTTCAGCTCCTATCACTCACTGGGTGACCTTGATGCCCCCGGTGCCACCGCCCTGCCAAGCAACATCACAAAGTACAAGGACAACAGGGAGCTGGAGGACCTGTCCCATTGGCTTACCATCCAGGACATCAACCGTGATCGGCTGGTTGTCCGCTTCCACCACAACACCTTCAATATCTCCCACCTTTACCTGACTGACCACTACACCCATGATGCAACCTACAGTATCACACCCCAGCTGGTCAGGCGGATCAAGAATCTGAGCCCGAAGGAGTTCCTTCATCTGACTGGATATGTCTCTTACAGCAGCTGGTGCTCTGATTTGACAATACAGAGACGGTCAAAATGGAACTCTGGCAGCTGCAACCCGTTCTTCTCCCAAGACACCAAACTCTGGGTGACCACCACCACCAACGGCTACGTCATTGTCCACTGGGACAGTGTGCCCTACAGCGACCCAGACGGCTGGGTGGGCCTGTACGCAGCTGGCAGCAAAGACGACAAGGATCATTTGACATATGAGTGGACTAACGGGAAGAGGCATGCAGAGGATTGGACTCTACAATGGATGAACCCAGGGCTGCAGGTGCGTCTATTCAGGGCCCTCGGTGTTCAGGGGTCCTGAGCTGGATGAAGCATGTGGGGCGGCCCCTGTGCGGATCCAGCAATACAAGGTGTTCCTGCAGCTCTACACCAAGGATGGCAGAGTGTGCACCAGGCTGTATATCGACAGCAGCATGAGCGACTGGGTGTCAGTGTTCTCCGACGCCTGGGTGGGCTACTACTCCTCTGAGGGCGACCCATCCAAAAATTACCGTGACTACCACTCTGTGAAAAAATTATCCTGGGAGAAGGACCTGGAGGGCTACCAGGTCAGGGTGGATGGCTGCGATGGAGAAAACCTGGCCTGGGGAGTGCAGGCCCGGTTCTTCCTCAATAGTGGCTACAGTGACGTTGCCCGCACCCCGCCCTGGGACTGCTGAGGGGCAACACAAAGGCGGTTATATTTGTGGCTATATCATGGGGGGATTCTTTTGGAGGTTTCGTTCGTTTTAGGGTTAATTGAGTGATGGGGGGTTAATGAGCTGAATTGCTTATGGGAGTATATTATGTAATCTGCTAAATTGGGTTGGGGACGTAAATTATTTTGTAGAGTGATGTGTGTTATGGGGAATTTATTTGCTTTTTGGGATCTAATTTGGGTTTTAATTGTTTGTGTTTTATTGGTTATTGGGGTTTAAAAGTAAATTAGTGGTTAGTGGTTAATTTGTTTCAAGGGAGTAATGAACAGGTCGAGTCTGCTGCTGGGATTTGCGTTTCTGATATTAACGTCTCTGCTATATTAACTTCTACACTTCCTGCCTAAATAAAGCCACTGTTGACCCACTGAACATGAGTCATAGAGTCACATTTCTTCCTCTGCAGGGTTGGAGCAGCAGTAGATAAAGTTGTAGCAGCTACAAAAATATCTGTAGTCGTGGTAGAAGCAGACATACCAGAAATTATATCAATAGCAGTCGTTATAGCCGCATCAGTCATATGAACTCAGTAAGTGGCCATAGAAGAACCCTCTTCAACAGCGCTAGTGTCAGCCAGGGACACCTGAACCCATACAGTTTGAAACAGTGCCGTCCCTGAGCTCGACAATTGCAGTGTTATTGTGTAGTGGATTTCTTCTCCGTCATCCAAAGAGACACAGGATGCAGGTTGATGATCAGCTCCAGATACTTTATTCAGTGCAAACAAAGGAAGATCCACCTCTCAAACCTGTCTCAGTGTTTTAACCCCCGCTCTCCCTCTCTCAGTGTGACAGTGCGTACAGCAGTGTGGCTGCCTGCTCTATTCTATCTCTGTACTCTAGATGGCAGTAGTTCCCCGGGGGCACCCCCTCCAGGCCGTGCAGCAGCCCCCAGCAGCACCCGGCCACCACTGCGGTAGAGTCACTGTCTCCTGCACAGAGAGGGAGAGAGAAGAGAGAAAGAGAGGGAGAGGGAAGTTGAAAGAATGAGGAGAGGAATGCAATAAAGCAGATTAAGATTGATTATTATAACAACAACAACAACAACCACCATCTCTCTATCACCCCCCAAGCTCTACCTCCATGAAAGGCTGCCCGACTCATCAGCTCCTCCCAGTCTGGCCCCGACCCCAGCAGAGCATCCAGCGCAATCATTGGTGCGTCGTGTCCGCTGCGCCCCGCCCACCCGGATAGGCTGAAGCTCCGATAGGCCAGGTCCCTCTCGGCCGGCCCATACGGGGTGGGCCAGCACACAGGTCCCACCCCTGAGGAGAGACCACGCTCTGAGAGATACCTGAGAGAGAGAGAGAGAAGGGGAGGGGATAATACAGTGAATACACTGAACATCCCCTCTCTCTCTCTCTCTCTCTCTCTCTCTCTCTCTCTCACCCCCTCGTTCCCTCTCCGTCCCACCCTCTCTCACCAGCTCCACTTCTCACTGAAGTAGCCCCAGTCTCTCAGGCTCTCCTCCACAGCGTAGCCGGCCGATTGGACGAAGGCCTTCGCCGCCGGCATCGCCTCCGCCAGCAGCCCCGCCCCCCAGCTCTCCATCGGCCGTCGCTGGGCAGCGTAGGAGGTGAACAGGGCCGCTGCCATGGCACCCAGGAAACCCGTGGGGTGAGGGTGGGTCATCCTCCCGGTTTCTATGGAGACGGAGATCAGAGAGGGGAGCTGCTCGGGGCGAGGGAATCTGCAGACAGAGCGAGGCAGGGAAAGGCAGTTTAATATAGATATAGTGACTGACTGCACTGTTACTTTAACTATCCTCTATTTATGTATTCGAAGTACAAGATTATGACGCAGTAATGCCAAAGCACAGAGAGATGGGTTCAGTGCTCAGGAACAGGGAAGAATATATACACAAATGATGCAATTCAATCTCACTCCCTCTCTCTCTCTCTCTCTCTCTCTCTCGTCCTGTCCTACACCATGAGTCCTACATTGCCCAGTCACCCAGCCAGTGCATCTCTACTAGAACCCACCCCCTCTCACCTCAGTCCTATACACATGGAGCGCATGGCCGCCCCACAGCCCGTCCCCTCGGGGTTGTAGGGGATCCGGTATCCTCCTGGTGTCCCTGGGCGGAGCTGAGAGACTCCTGAGAGAGAGGGGGTGGTTAGCAAACTGAGATATTCTAGGGTAAAGCATATTTCTCCATGGGAGCCTCTGTCTCCACATAGCCTGCAGGTTAACCATTTCACACTCTAATGTGGTCTGAAGTACAGAATATGGAACTCGTGGTACAGAGGTATTCTAATATGATTGGTTGAGATGAAACCTGTAAAGTTACCACTGAATAAAGCAGAAGACAAAAAAAGGAAGACAGAAGTACAGGAGGAGGAAGAGAAATGACACACCAGGGTGTCTGCTGCCAATAAACATAGACACATTGCTGGATGGACACTGCAGTACACAGAGAGAAAGAGAGACAAGGGGACAGTACAGTATAGACACACTGACTGACTGACTGAATGGACTCCGCAGCGCACTGAACACAAGGTAGGAGTACACACTGGGACGCACACAGTGAGAAACACATAGACGTTACCCAGAATGCTCGAGGGCCCCGGCTTCCTGCCCTCCATGTCCTTCATGCCCTCTACGTAGCGGAACGCCACTTCCTGCAGGAGCTCCTCCCCTTCCTTTCCTGGGGGGTAGATAGGCATGGCAGAACAGGGAGAATGACTCACTTCGATTGGATGCCAGATGTGCAACAAACACTCCTAGAGAATCACAATAGTGCCCAGTGTACGAAACTTCCCAGGTTGATTTCCTGTCCCACTTTAATTATGACAATAAAGCCTTATTCCACACATCCGACTGGGATGTCCTCTAACAAGACAATTTGAACACACCTGTAGAAGATATATATCATTTTTTTTTTTTTTCTTCATGCTATTATTTCCGCCACATCAACACGTGCCAGAGAGTAAAGGTCTTTATTTGGATCCCTTTCACACCAGCACATCAACCCAGGTTCAGACTCACTTTTCAGGCCCGGGGGTTCTGATGGGCGTCAGTGTGCAGACTTGGCTAAAACATGGGTCGACCCGAGTCAAGCGCCATAGGAAACATAATGTGCTGGCGGATAAGGAAAACAATGTGTGCGCTCACGATCGGCTCACCGGTGACCAGGCCCTCTGCCGTTGCCAGGTGCAGCACGGTGTCGTCGCTGATCGGCCAGTCAGGGAGCTGCACCACGATGCCCCGAAGCCCGCCCAGCTCCTGCAGCTCCTGGTGGATGGCCGGCCCCGATTCATTGTACTCCCACAGCTGGTTACGGTAACCCAGGGCATCGCCAGCTGCACTGAGCAACATGGCAGCCTTGTAGTGATCCAGAGTGGGGGGGCTGTAGGAGAAAGGATTATTTTATCACTATTACCAATAGCCGGAGAAGGAGTAGTGCAGACTTTATTATACAATGTGTGGATGCTGCAGTACAATGACACTGCCCTGAGAGAGCGACAGCTAATACACAACAAAAAGACTAAAAACAAAGGAAACATAATATGATAGATATCAGCTTGTCTGTCTCTATGTGTCAAGCTGTCATCTGTACACAGCACTGAGTCACTATCAGCTACTTCTCACTGTTAACTGAACTGCCCCTTCAGAGTCCTGCGCTGTCAGCTGTTCTCACTTTACTCCACTGTAATTAGGTTTTACACAGTATGGATTTTCACACAACATAAATCTGTAATGTTTAGTAAAATGTGCAATGTTTTGTGACAACTGTACATTGCAACAATTTTCTAAAATATACACAACACACACACTATATATATATTACATATGCCACCTGTCCTGGGATTGCCGGACTATTCTTTAAAGGGAGTGTTTACAGGGTTGCTGGGAGATGACAAAAAAAACTGGGCATTTGTACATTAGTCAACCCAGATTTAGATTTAAATATTTACTTCAAAGCTAAATATTTATTTTCACAAACCTAAGATTTAGGTTTTAGTTATACATTTATTTATTTTAACTGGGATGTTACATTTATTTAAGTTTAATTTATAAATAGAAAAGTGGGGGAAAGAAGGCTACATTATTGGTTAAATTTGGAGAAGCACACAAGATTAAAATATAACATTTGAAACTATGTTTTACACATTAACTTTTATACATAAAATTGAGTTTTTCTTGTAAGTCAGAGGTCGCAGCCCTAATAAAGACACATTCATTATATAAAATCTTAGAGTATCTTTCGACTCTGCAAGTGTTGCATTGGGCAGGAAAAAATAAATACATTGTTTTTAACTGAATCCAGTTCGGATTTATAATATATAACTCAATTTGGGGGTCAGCAAACCAGACAGACTGCCGGTGATTTATAAGGAGATGCCGTGGGATTGTTTAACAGCAAATTAATAATTATCTTAACTTTATCCTGTGCGGCAAGTTTAATTATTTATGAAAACGGTGCATCACAGGAGCGGACTTTCCTCGCAGCGACGCACAGAGACAATGTACACATTGCATGAGGATACATTGAAATCAAACAGCAACAAAATAAAAATGAAATAAAGCCCTGAAACTGCGTAACCCGCAGCCGTGCGCTGGTAAAGTTACAGAAAAGTTGTCTTAGTAGAGAAAGGAGAGAAACAGTCCGTCCAGCCCGGGTTATTGCGGTTGCAGGTGTAAATGCATGGCGGTTGTTTGTCCTATAACACACTGCTGTCCCTCTGCGCTCACCTGTCCATCGTGAGGCTGCTCTCCCGGGCCGCTGGATCTCGCTTCGGACGGCGACTGAAATCCACTCCGCGGCTTCGGCCCTTCGCCTCTTTGTGCCCGTTTACTGATCCGCCGATTCAGCGTCTCCGCTCATCACATGACCTTCAGTCTCTCCCCTCCCCGTTCATTCTTCACTTATTTAATTCAGTGCCAAAAACAAATATCGTCTTTCAAGATTCATGTTAATCTTTGGTTACAGATTATATTTTACGTTGTTACTAGAATCTGAATAGGCCGACATTATACAGTTGCGTAATAGTCTGGTGGATTTATATTATTGTAGGTGAGGTCTATACATGTGGTTTCTTAATCTAGATTATGTGAATCACTATATGGAATGTTTTTTTTTATTAATCTTATGTATTTTCTTACTTATAATTGATATTCCCATATTTATAGATTTCCCTGCATCTGCCATTATTAATATACTAATCCCCCCACACACACCTCTGTTTCTGAGGCACAAAAGCATTGGGACCAAAATTGTAGAAAAAAGGTTTTATTTGTTCAAACAATCATATCAATCCTCAGCCGCTTCACAGACCTATTCCAGACTGACAATGAAACAAATACAAAGCCAACGGGGGAGACACGCACGATACAGGCAGGGAGTGACAGATAGAAAAACAGACAACCACACTCTCTCTCTGTGCGCACACTCTGTCTCTCTCACTCTATACACACACTGTGCACACACACACTCTCTCACTCTATACACACACTGTGTACACACACACTCTATACACACACTGTGCACACACACACACACTCTCTCACTCTATACACACACTGTGCACACACACTCTCTCACTCCATACACACACTGTGCACACACACACACACTCTCTCACTCTATACACACACTGTGCACACACACACTCTCTCACTCTATACACACACTGTGCACACACACACACTCTCTCACTCTATACACACACTGTGCACACACACACTCTCACTCTATACACACATACACTGTGCACACACACTCTCTCACTCTATACACACACACTGCACATACACTCTCTCACTCTATACACACACTGTGCACACACACTCTCTCACTCTATACACACACTGTGCACACACTCACACTCTCTCTATACACACATACACTGTGCACACACACACTCTCACTCTATACACACACTCTGTGCACACACACACTCTCTCACTCTATACACACACACTGCATACACACTCTCTCACTCTATACACACACTGTGCACACACTCACACTCTCTCTATACACACACACACTGTGCACACACACTCTCTCACTCTATACACACACTGTGCACACACACACACTCTCTCACTCTGGTCACATTCACTTCTTCTTGTTCTCCTTGCATGCCACGACGTATCTCTGCGCCACGTTGAGGGGGGGGGAGTAGCCGTCAGCGTAGGAGGTGTCCTCGAAAAGTACCGAGTAATCATCCTGAGGCTGAGAGAGAGAGAGAGAGAGAGGTGGGGGGTTAATACAGTACAGACTCACTGACCAGACACTGCAGTACACTGACAGAGGGAGAGGTTTATACAGAACGACTGGACTGGACTCCAGTGCACTGATATTACACTGTGCATCATGTGTTGAGCAGGAAGGTACAGTATTAGTATTCGAAGCGCTGCGCTGCGCTGGTCATTGAGTTACTGTCACTCATACTTTATGCAGCCAATCACTTTGCATGTCCATGCTTTTTGGTGGTGTTACTATGTGGCAATGTTTTCCGGTCACAACAGTACAAAATACAAAATGTGTAAGACCTATCTAGCTAATTTATACAGTCTACTTGGCTAAATGATTGACTTTTCCTATCCACACCACACTCAGACTGTCGCTCTGCATTTGGAAACATAACTGTGTGTTCGAGTTCCAGTGAATACAAAATAAACAGCAATAGCTGGCTGTGTGTGTATTCATGCGTTTGTTGCTCCTTTTTCCATTTCTTTCATATTATAATTCTGAAACACTTTGATCCAGGTAATTAAAAAGACAGTTATTATGACTATGAAAAGTAATTAAAACTCATTATTTTTCCACATCCTTAACCACTTTACTTCTGCTTAATTGCTCTCCATGAAATACGTCCTCCTGGACCGAAGACTGTCCAGATGCCATGTATTTTCAAAAAACATGATATTGCGGTTTGCCAAATCAACTAACATACCAACACTAACACGTCAACAAATTAATTCATATGTTGAAACATACTGACAAATCCAACTAAAAGTTGAGTTCCCGTACACTTGTTGGCTACCCACCAAAGTGGCTGGTAAAATTGACAGATTTACCCGCCACTGGCTAAATCTATCCACAGTTGGCAGGTGGCGGGTGTTAATTTTATTCCCTGTTGGATGTTACTCTCGCCACATTAATGTTTTTAAAAAGCAAATTGAAGTTCGCTGTAGGCAAGGCTATTTAGGACAAACAAAACCACGTGATGGTTAACACCTCTTGTGAAAAAGTAGTGTACTTAAAGTATCAATACTTATACTTGAAATCGAGCGCTTCTCTCGTACACAGAGAGCACAGACCAGAGACCGCTGACCAATAGCCGCGCTTCCGGCCTGTGTGGGCTTGTGTGGGTGTAGCTTGCCCAGAACTGCGGTGGTTTAGGTAATAACGCACAGTGCAGTGTGTTTACAGTACTGTAAAGTGTGTATATAGTATAGTGCAGTGTGTACGAGGTTACCCGGTGTGGGGGGGTGTGGATCAGCGCCCTGTAGAAGCACGTGGTCTGGGGGTACAGGGCGAGCACCAGTTGGTCTTTACTGAACAGAGCCTCCGGGTCCGTCTCCGGGTTTGCCTTCCACTGGGGGAGAGGGATGATCCGCCGGCGAGACAGAGTGTGTCTCCTGAGAGAGAGAGGGGGGGGGGAGGTTAACTTAATGTACAAAACAAATAGACTGCAAAAGGGTACAGACAGAGAATCTACAGTACTGGCACACTGACTGACTGGATGCTACAGTACATTAACAGGCAGACACATTGTTCTCAATACTCACTCCTTCCCCTCTTCATCAATATCGTCCACTTCATACCTGAGAGAGAGAGAGAGAGAGAAGATTAATACAATATAGACACTGGCTGACTGACTGGACACTGCACTGAGAGACACATATCTATATATATCCATAGAGGCCCACTGTCCTGCTAGCTGTTCTTCCAGCTGAGCTCTCAGTGGCTTAATGGCTTACTAATATTTTTAAACCTTTGGGGGTTTCAAGTTAAATATAAAATTCTATAGAATTCTTCATCTTTTTGTAAATTAAACGATTTTAAAAGACAAATTAAGCAAATTATTAGTTTGAGTGAAGGTTTCACACACAGATGCACACTCAAAGTCATTTATTAATGAGGTCAGAAGCTCATTAGTGGGCCGCGTAAGCCAGGTGAGGAGTATAGGTGTTGGGTAAGTGAGATAAGCTGGTGAGTGGGCTGAGTTGAGTAGTTCTGGACCTCGTTAGAAGGTGGAGTTCAGTCATCCAGAAGCTTGTTAGGGTAGCGAGATAGTGTGTAAAAGAGAGGTCAGTGTTATTTCTTGGTGAGTTAATGAGATGGTTAGTCTGCTCTGCTGAGGTATGCAATGACAGGTGAATTAGTGAGTTGAAGGTTTTAGTGTTGATGACTGGTGAGTTTACGAGATTTAGTCTAACGACTGGCGAGAATGATGTAATAACTTTGGTGGTGTTATGATTGGAAAGTTAATGAGTTAATGATATAGTGCAATGACCTGGTAAGTCAGAGAGTTAATATTTAACCCTTTACAATCCGTCCCATTATGGTCAATGATCCGAGAAATAAATTGTATTTTTATCAAAACTACAAAATACACAGACACGGCTTGTTTGAAACTAGAGGCCACCAGCTTTCAATATGACATCTTTAGGGTCTTCCTAGCCTGAGCTACAGGCTTGCAAAATCAGCCTTTTCTCAGAGTGTGCAGGACCATTTTATGCTCAAGTTTTTTTTTTTCTTGGCCAGCCAATTAACCCTTTCTAATACAACAGGCCACAATTGTTTCTTTCGTTTGATATTAGATAGATGCATATGGCACAAACGATCAAGGAGCTACACACAAACAAGCAGGAAAATAACAGGAAAAATAGAGTGGAATGTAAAGGGTTAAAGCAGGTGTAATATTTATGTTCAGTCCCCAGAGGGCAGCAGTGTCTCCAGTCCCAGTCCTCTGATTGAGCTGATGAACTTATGCCCCGTTTCCACTCCCCGGACGCTTAAACGGGTGTTTCCACATGCTGAGCGTACGGACGCATCTGTGTTTTGTGGTGCTGGACGCGTCCATAAGCGTCCGTCTCACTGAGGACATGATTCACTTTCAGCGGTGGAGGTGTGCGTTTGACTTGAGACACAGGGAAGAGATCAGATACATTGTATCGGAAGATATAATCTCAAGTGCCGTGTGCGATCACAAACAAATTACAGTTTTATTAGCAGCATGGAATGAAATCCACGTACAGAAACAATGACTGATACAGTTAATATCTTAGTGCATTAAACACTGTGATTTCACAGGACCGGTGCAGCGCTGACTAGTTACAATAAACTGAAGGATAATAATCGGAGCGGTAGCAGCCGATATTCTTAATATTTTATGAATAACTGTCCGGTGTTCAGGCTGTGTTGTGTGAATGATGTGCAGTACAATCCGCAGAGACAGTGTGAAGGCGAACACGATTCAGTTAACGTGTCCATTTACAAGTTAAATTAATGAATAAATTAATACAGCAGATGTGGGTTTCCCTCTAAAACATTAAGGACTGGTAAAATAAATGCATCAATAAACGCCATGACTGAGACGCGCACACTTTAGTTAAATTATAACCTGCTATATTGTAGCTGGATGATTAATCGTGAAACGTGTGTATTGTGTTTCAACTGTAACTTGCCCGGGTTAAGGACGTCTGATAAGTACATTATAAATAATACGGCAAATAGTATGGTTTGCAGTTACAAATCTGTAGTAAGAGTAATAAGTGAAGGGAGTCGCTGTGCCGTTTAAAATACATATATACCAGCACAAATGATGACGATAATAATATCAATACATATTCGCTATTTAGTATTATTGTTGCGCATGGAAACGTATTCTTATGTGAACATGCTTGTCTGAATATAATGTTGTCTCTACACGTTTAGCTCTTCCTAATATCTCTGAACAGAAACGTGTATTTATTCGCTGTTTACAATCATGTAAAGCACAAAGAATAAAACAGACACACAAGTCCTCTCCAAGTCAGGCTGTATCGCTTGTAGTGTTTCCTGTCTCTGTTTTTAACACGAACACAAACCAAACCCACAGTCGCTGCTCCTCCATCAGAGGGACGGATTCACAGCGGCCTGGTTTTGCAAAAAAAGCTCTGGGACGCGTCCGAGGACGGACTTGTCCAGCATGGCATGGCACGACACGACGCTTAAGTCAGTGGAACCGAGGCACTAGTGAGTTGAATGCTTCTCTACAGGCGGCAAATGAGGTGTCAGGCAACTGTATCTCAAATCAAAACAATGTTCAAATACCAAAACCATTTCAGATAGGTTTTCGACCTTAAAATAATATTCCATGTGTGTGACTGATTAAAACACAGCAGGTTCATGGATTCCCTGAGAGAGCTGCAGCAGGAGTTTAGATCAGGGGCCACTGCAAGGCCCTGCAGGGACTGAGGCCGAGAGTAGGGTACCAAGGTCAGAGTGGGGAGATTAGTGACATAGCGAGTCCAGCAGCTCGTTAAGGTGCCAAGTGAGTTAACGAGGGAACGTAGTTGCTTACTTGTTCGCGGAGTGGCTGTAGCTGACGACCTCGGCGAGGATCCACTGCTCGTCCCCGTCCACGGCCTTCACCCGCGCCGCCACCTTGTCACCCGGCTTCGCCACGTAGTCACTGCTGGCTGGTATGGCCCCGCACAGGGGTGGAGGGCTGAGGGACACGGGGGACAGGGTTAAAACACTATAGAAACACTGACTGACTGCATACACACACTGCACTAAGAGACAAGGGTGGGGTGACTATAGTACAGACACATTGACTGACTGGAGACTGCGAGACACACACAGGTTAACTTCTGACCTCTCCCCTGGCTTGCCAATCCACAGCGGCAGGGTCATGGCCGACTGCTGAAGAAGGGTCATCAGCACCCCCCTGCGCATCGTCTTCCTGGGGGGGTCACTGTCACTGTACACCCCCGCCATCTTCGCCGCTGACACACAGAGAGAGAGCGAGAGAGAGGGGTTAATAGAGTACAGACACACTGACTGACTGGACATTGACACTGAGAGAGAGGAAGACTGTAGGACAGAGAAGACAATGACTGACAGGCAGGCAGAGAAAGACAGACAGACACTTACCAATGCGTCTCTCCTCCAGTAGTGATTTGATCTCAGCGATTTTGTCAAGAGCATGACGAAGAATACTGAGAGAGAGAGAGAGAGAGAGAGAGAGAGAGAGAGAGAGGGGTATTAATTGTATTCCTATTAATAATAGTAGTAGTAACTAAAAGGCTGACTCTGGGGGAATCTATGTATTTATGTAAGTGTCAACTAGGGACTGACCCTTGTGACCTGGGCCAGGAAAAAATCATCATTTGAAACCGATTTGCCTTGTAGCTCTGTTTGTTACTTCCTTGTAAAACAACTTTATATTTCGGAGTTTGCCAATTATGGGGTATCCAGTGTGTTAGTGCTGCCTGTGTGCCACTGGAGGCTTTAGAGATGACTTGGTGTTGTGAGAAGAGTCCTCTCTCCAGGAGCACTCTTGTAGGCCTAATAAAACCTCCCTTTGCTGCTTCTTAAAGCTCTTTAGCAGCCACTGACTGGCTGACAGTGACAGCGGCTCACCTGCACTCTGCCTCAGCATCGGCCTTGGCTGTGGTGTACAGGCCCCTGAGCTTCGTCCTGTAATATGGAGAGGCTGAGAGAAAGAGAGAGTGGGAGAGAGTGAGAAGAGGGGTTAGTACAGGCATGACACACTGACTTGCTTATAAACTGACCGATACACTGCCTAATTTACTGACACACTGACTGACTGATACACTGATACACTGACTGCCTAATTCACTGACTGCCTGACTACCTAATTCACTGATAGAAACACTGACTGCCTAATTCCCTGATACACTGCCTGTCTGCAGTAGGACAATGACTCACTCTTGTTCTCTGTCTGCATCCTCTCGTGTGTTTTCTGGATGTTGAGAAGATTGTGTTCACTGCGAGAGCGCTCCTCCTGCACAGAGACAGAGACAGAGACAGAGTCAGAGTCAGAGTGAGTCGGTGGTTTGATTTAAGTCACACACACAGACAGAAAGACCGACTGATGCTCTCGGAGACGCACGCAGAGACAACAGAGACAGTGGGTGGGGGGAGAAGGAGGCACCCAGAGAGACATACAGGTCTCACACTGAACCGACCACAGATCCTAACAGGGGACAACTATTAATCTCATCTAAACAGACTATTCCCACTGACACACACTTTCCTACTCTTTTTCCTTTCCCTCACCTGTGTCTGCTTGATGAGCTGGTGCAGTTCAGTAAGAAGTTCAGAGATTTTGGAGTCAGCTGACACCAGAGCCATGGTCACTGAAATGCACACACACAGAAACAAAGGCACAGTGATCAGTAAGAACAGCAATTGCGATGATTTCCAAGCAATCAGATGCTATTTAAATAGTGCTTTCCACTTTCACTTGCGTCTGCCTGCCTGGCTCCCCCCACACACTACAGCTGGCTACATTGTTTACTGTGTATGTATGTTACAAATGTTACATTGTTACTACTCCTAGTGCACACTGTGAAATATTACTACTACTAAAGTTACGTGATTTATAGTGTTACTGTTCAACAAGGTGCTTCGTATTATATAAATATAAGTGCTACTAGTACTGGGCTAGTGTTATTTAAAAGCGTGCGTGTGCAAACTCCACCGCGGTACCTGCGCTATTGTTGTAACGGAGCTGCCGAGGAAAGATGGGCTCCCGGGGTCGTACTGTGTCGGCTGAAGCTGCACATAAATCGACAGATAAACCCGAGCGTTTCAGACTACAGTGCCGCTGTACCGGGTCTCAGGTGCCGCTGCTTCCCGGGCGCTCCCGGCGGGGTTTAATCGCTGAACAGCGGCGGGGAGACGAGCGGCCTTCCCGTAGTGTGTTTACATCGAAGCGCTGGGGCTACGGGTACGGAGCGCGGCGAGGGACAAAAAGAGCGCCGTGTGTTTGCGCTCTTTGAAAGGCACACGGAGAGCGCAAACGTAAACAAACAACACACTGCAAAAACAGTGTACAAAACACGCATTTCAGAAGATTTTCAAAATGTATTTATTGTTTTCCTAAATACCCAGGCTAGATTACAGTCACTGCCACTATTTTGTTATTGTTGTTGGTATTATAGTAATGTCAAGTATTATACTTTAGTTTTAAAGTCTAAACTCCATTCAATTTGACTATGCATACTCTCTCTCTCTCTCTCTCTCTCTCTCTCTGCAGTCAGAAAGGCAGTGTCTGTGCTGTATTATACCCCCTCTATCTCTTCCCTCTTGCCCATGGCACAGCTGTGATTATGAAAACTGAAGAAAACACTGTAAGGCTGAACGTCTGCCATACTACTGGGCACTGCTTGTGACCAGCTGTGTTCAGTGCTGCTGCAGGGAGCGTTGGGATTGTAAACACCTCTCTCTGCATCTCATCGCCTTCCTCTCTCTCTCAGATTCAAATTTAAAATCAAACACTGCATGCGTAGCTTGCCAAAGCCACAGCAGATTTGTCAGTTTTACAGACTACCCTTCTCCCTCTCTCTTCTCTGCCCCTCCTCTATACTTCACAACCCTCCCTCTCTCCCTCCCCTTCTCTATCTCTATCTCACCCCACTTACTCCCTCCCTCTTCCCCCTCTCCTGTGTCGTGTGGTACGTGTGTAGTGTGCAGTCAGCAATTTTACTGTTTTGAACAGAGTGAGAGCGAGAGAGAGAGATAAGGAGAGGGAGGGATTGGAGGAGGGTCGAGATGTCATTCAGGACAGATGGGCTGGTCTCTGAGCTTCAAAACAACACCATAACAAAGAGAAAGAAGGAAAGAAGGAAAAATAAAAATGACTGACTATTTTATTACCAGTCTTTCCACCATTCTAGTATTATTCTGTCTTTTACTTTCCTTCCTCCCTTGTGTGAATCTGTGTATGCTAGCCACAGTGTTTGAACTTATTCATGTCTTCTTCTATTACTACAGCCCCCTATTGGAACAGCGCTATTCTACTGCACCGTTACTACAGCCCCCTATTGGAACAGCACTATTCTACTGCACTGTTACTACAGCCCCCTATTGGAACAGCGCTATTCTACTGCACTGTTACTACAGCCCCCTATTGGAACAGCACTATTCTACTGCACTGTTACTACAGCCCCCTATTGGAACAGCACTATTCTACTGCACTGTTACTACAGCCCCCTATTGGAACAGCACTACTCAACTGTACTGTGTGGTGGGTGGGGAAAGAAGGAGGGAGAGGAATGAACGATGGAGCCACCAGAGAGAAAACAGACTGCTTCCATGGTCATGCAGAATTAGAATTGGACGGAGGCGGAGAAGGGCAGAAAGAAAACATAAAGAAAGAAAGAATGAGAAAAAATAAATAAAGGAAGAGTGATAATGACAGAGAAGCAAGTAAGCAAGAATGAAGAAAGAGAAAGACAGAGAGTGAGAAGGGGGGGCAAGGGAGTGAGCACAGAGAGGCGTTTGTGTTCAGGGCAGTTAATCACAGGGTGTCCTTCCCTCTCCACATAAACAGTATGCCTTGTAGTTCTGGAATCCTGCCTGGGACATTCTGGAATTTTCCTGGAAGTTTTTAATGCATGATTCTCTGTTTAGTGTAACTGCTGACACACACTGTACTCACACACTATATATACACACACTGTACTCACACGCTAGTGAGTGTACAGTCTGTGTGAGTGTGTGTACAATGTGTGTGCAGTGTGTGTGTGTGTGTGTGTGTGTGTGTGTGTACTCAGGGTGTGTGCACTATGTCAGATGACTCGGGACATTATGTCTAGGTCACATCGTTCTAACAAATATTGACTCTACTAATCTAAACTCTGTGAGTGAGAGGGGAGTTCTTTGTACTGTCGTTTTATTCAGGGCTTCTGTAAGTCAATGCTGACTGGATAAGTCACCTTAGATAAAGTTATCAGTCAGATAAGTGAACTATCTCAATCATAACAATAATAATAACTGAGCGGTCACCGCCAATGACTGCCAGGACTGATTAAACACAGCGAAAAATATTGACTTAGCTAATCTAATCAACATACACTTGACATTGAGAATGGAGGATGGGGAGACTTACAGAATAATAAACAAACAAAAATACAGCAAAAATAGGTGTCCTTCATCCCTAATCAAGAGCGAAAAACAGTGTTGACTGAGGGATTTCCAATAAAATGGATGAGAAAGATAATTAAAATAAGAAAACATGATATACCAATAATAACGATAATACACAGGATGTTGCTGTTTGTTCAGGCTATCAGAAGAGAAAGAGATAGACACACATTTAGAAACAGAGAAACAAAGAAAGAAACAAAGACAGATTATTGCCTTTACATCCTGGTGATAAACCTCAGTGGCAAATATTGACTTTAGTCTCCGATTCACATGACTCACAGACAGAGGGAGGGATAGGGGGATGAAAAACTTAAAAAAAAAAAGAAGGAAGAAACGAAGGCAAGTAGGAGACCACATCTGGAAATAAAATATTGAAACAGCTGATGTAACATTGAATAAGCCAGTGAAAAGAGGGAGGGAGGAGGGAGGAGACAGCGGAGGAGGGAGGGGAAGACAGCAGCTATAAAAAGGGAAGGAGGAGAGGAAAAACAAAAACAAAGCCAGCGTGAGAGAGAAACCGACTTTTTGGCCGCAAACGATAAAACCGTATTTTCCTTTTGCATACGTTTCCGATCGAAACCGCCGCCACATAATTTTGTAAGAAATCGTATTTTAATTCTTGTTCCGATTTCAAAAGTGACCGCTAAGCGTCGTTTTATTGTCCGGTACATAAAACCAAAAATGTCCAGTTTCGTAGACGTGAAGAACTTGGAGCCCACCGAGTTTGAGGGCGTTTATTATGACCAATACGACTACTACAACCTGACGGACAAATACTGCGGTAAGATTGTGATTATTATAGTGTGCTGTGGCAATTACTTTAATATTGTACAGTAAATGCAGTGTTATTTGTTTGGTTATGTACTGTGGGAGCGCGAATACTGTGCTGTACTCTGCTGATACTACTGGAGTGTAACTATTGCAGTGCTGTACAGTATGAAGCTTACTATAGCGTGGAGGGGACTACTGCTGTATTAATGCAGGGTTCAGTACAGTGGTGCATTGTGTGCATTGTACTGTGGTGTTAAAACGGAGATGTGTACAGTATTTATCCAGTATCAGAGTGGGGTCATACAGGACTGGGTACAATACTGTTGACCTGATACTGAACAGTGTGGGCTGCCTGCAGTACGCAGTGTGTAAAGGCTGTGTCCTGTGCCAACCCAAAGTGTCTACAGTGGGGTAATGGTGTGGTTGTTCCCCTGCAGTGAGCTCCAGCAGGAAGGGGCGCTCCAAGCGGGAGGCCAGCTGTAACACCAACAGACCCATCCCCGCCGGGCACGAGCGCAAAATCGTGGAGAAACTGCAGAACAGTCAACGCAGGGCCCGGGAGTGAGCCGCTGAGAGCCACTGACACAGGTGAGTGTGTGTGAGACCCTGGCACGGGTGAGAGTTGGAGAGATTGGGTGGGCAACAGCAGAGAGATGGGGAGTGAGGGAATGGGTGTCTAATGGGAAGTGCAAGGGATGAGACGGATTAGAGACTAGTGCTCCATTAACCGCCACCTCTCCTCCCCCTCCAGTGTCTCCCGGACAGCCCATCCCGGCAATGGACCACAGCAGCCTGAGTGATTGAGCCAGGAAACGACAGAACCACGGACGGGTGGATGGACAGATGGACTGACTGATAAGGGGAGCGGGGGAGTCCAGTCTGCCGAGACTGCACAAGAGACCCCATCCAGACTGAATGAGCAAGACTAGGTGTGGGAGGGAGTGAGGGACTCATCCTGCAGCAGGAATGGAAGAGTGGGAAAGGAGGGGATGAAGAGATGTAAAGGAAGGAGGGAAGGTCTATATTAAATATCAGTTTTAATATTTAGTTTCCAGTTTTAAAATCTATTCTGTATGTAATCTACTTCAGTGGGGTTTACTGATGGTTGTTGCAGGTGCCTTCAGTGTAGGACGGTTTTGTATTTGAGTTGATTGGAAACTGTACTCCCCTCTCACGTGTGTGTAGCTGATGTAACTGAGCTAGTCGGAGGTCTAGACTTTAGACTTTTTTTTTTTTTTTTTTTTTTTTTAATGTTCTCTGACTTTCAGGGGGATTTTAAACTTCAGTAACAACCTGTAACCATGTATTTTATTTTTTTAATTTCTCCATAAAATAAAAATCTTCAGAACCCTTGGATTGTTGTCTCTGACCACAAACCTCAACTGTGGGTGGGTGGTGGGGGCATCTCCAGCCCTGCTCCTGGAGAGCTGAAGTCTGGTACAGTACAGGGTCTCCAATACTGCTCTGTGTTAGTGATCTACCTTAATGACTGATTTACACAATAGTGTACATATTTACAATGGTAAAATCAATCCAAAATCACAATAAGCATATCTCCTAGTTCAAGGGGGTAACTTGTGCAGTTGTAATAGTTAAGTTGTTAGGTATGTGCTAGAGGAAGGGGTCATAGGAGAAATCACTGTACAACCGAAGTTCCAACAATGTGTAAGTAAGCAGAAGTAAACCACAAACGCTGCATCTGAGCGACTCCATTATGTAAATTGTTTTAGCTGAATTTCCATGAGACCTATCAGATGATCGTTAATATCAAAACCGCTCTGCCGCAATTGGGAGCTCGCGGTCTGTGAAGAATGGAAAACGTCGCCTCTCCTGCACTCCCCAGGAACAACCACCTGAGGAGGCCAGAGCACTGACAATGACTGCAATAATTCTTAAAATTGGGTATCTGACAGCAGTGCAGAGAAGTGGTCGCATGCTGTTCTGAAAATAGACCACAAGGTGGGAGCACTACCGTTACAATTGCATTTCCAGTCTGCCTCCAGTCTCAAGTGATTTGTGTGCAGACGATGGAGTCATTATTATGTGTAGGTAATATTTAAAAGGAAAACCTCTAATTAACCTTAAGTAACTCAGATGTCTTAATGAGACACAACATACAACTGGTAATGTTTTTTTTTAATTCGTTATAATTGCATGCTTTTTTTCTTCTACTTGTATTTTGCAAGTATAGTATAGGGCCCAGACTGGAGCCAGTACTGTGTGGACTATAGTATAGTACAGTATAGTATACTATACGGGCCAGACTGGAGCCAGTGCTGTGTGGACTATAGTATAGTACAGTATAGTATACTATACGGGCCAGACTGGAGCCAGTGCTGTGTGGACTATAGTATAGTACAGTATAGTATACTATACGGGCCAGACTGGAGCCAGTGCTGTGTGGACTATAGTATAGTACAGTATAGTATACTATATGGGCCAGACTGGAGCCAGCGCTGTGTGGACTATAGTATGGAAGTATAGTATAGTATAGGGACCAGACTGGAGCTAGATGTATCTTAAAGAGCAGTCATCCTGCCCCTCAGTCAGTATGTCAATAAGTTTGATCTAAAGTATTTTGATTGTCTATTAAACCCCCCCTCTCTCTCACTCTCTTGCTCTCCCTCTCGCTCACTGCCTCACACAGAGCCACAACAGGAACATTAATCATTTTAAATCCAGCGCTCCCCCTCCCTCTCTCCATTTCTCTCCCCCACACTGTCACTCTCTCGCTCAAGCGTGCACAGTAACACAACACAAGATTATCTGTTTAAATAGATTATTTCCCCTCTCCCTCCTTCTCGCCCTCTCCTCGCCTCTCTCTCTCTCTCTCTCTCTCTCCTGTTCTCTCTCTCTATCGTGTGCGCCCACTGCTTCGTTGTCAAACAGCAAGTAGAGCTAATTTTGAGACTGATTGTATTAACTATTGAGAGAGGGAGAGGGTGTGTGGTGGGGGGGTTAATACACTACAGACACACTGACTGATAGTACACTGACACTGCACTGAGAGGGGGCATTATTAGTACTGAAAAATTGACACTCAGTTTCAATAGCTCAACAGGTGGCAACTACTTGTCTAAAGTGACAACTAAAGTCTCTCTCCCACACTTTCTTATCTCCTTTGTAAAATCTGTCTCTTTCTTCCTCTCCCTCCCCCCCTCTCTCCTGCAGACATATTTACAATTCCAGAGAAGTTCCCCTTGTTGCCTAGCAACCCACTGTGAGAATTCCGAAAGGAAATCACCCAACAATCTGATCGTGTCTGTGATACTGCAGTCCAGTGAGTGTGTGGGTGTGCGTGTCTGTCTGTGTGTCTGTTTATGCATCTCTGTCAAAATATATTTGTCTTGGTGCCACAGGCCCCTGTTGGAACAGCACTATTCTACTGCACCATTACTACAGCCCCCTATTGGAACAGCGCTATTCTACTACACTGTTACTACAGCCCCCTATTGGAACAGCACTATTCTACTGCACTGTTACTACAGCCCCCTATTGGAACAGCACTATTCTACTGCACCATTACTACAGCCCCCTATTGGAACAGCGCTATTCTACTACACTGTTACTACAGCCCCCTATTGGAACAGCGCTATTCTACTGCACTGTTACTACAGCCCCCTATTGGAACAGCGCTATTCTACTGCACTGTTACTACAGCCCCCTATTGGAACAGCACTATTCTACTACACTGTTACTACAGCCCCCTATTGGAACAGCACTATTCTACTGCACCGTTACTACAGCCCCCTATTGGAACAGCACTATTCTACTGCACCGTTACTACAGCCCCCTATTGGAACAGCACTATTCTACTGCACCGTTACTACAGCCCCCTATTGGAACAGCGCTATTCTACTGCACCGTTACTACAGCCCCCTATTGGAACAGCGCTATTCTACTGCACCGTTACTACAGCCCCCTATTGGAACAGCGCTATTCTACTGCACCGTTACTACAGCCCCCTATTGGAACAGCGCTATTCTACTGCACCGTTACTACAGCCCCCTATTGGAACAGCACTATTCTACTGCACCGTTACTACAGCCCCCTATTGGAACAGCACTATTCTACTGCACCGTTACTGCAGCCCCCTATTGGAACAGCACTATTCTACTGCACTGTTACTACAGCCCCCTATTGGAACAGCACTATTCTACTGCACTGTTACTACAGCCCCCTATTGGAACAGCACTATGCTACTGCACTGTTACTACAGCCCCCTCCTCTGGCCCTTTGCTGGCCCTCTCCTCCCCACTCTCTCAGGGCTGTGTTAATGTCCTGTTGTGTCCAGTCAGTCAGTCTGTTATTGAATACCAATCCCCCCTCCCCTCAATGCCCCCATTGCTGTAATGAGGTTGTCATCCATTATCCCTGATTGCTCCTAATTAATCGAGTCTACTTCAATTTACTTCCAATTTGAATCACATAAATACTCTCTCTCCCTCTCTCTCTCTGTGCAGCTCATTTATTGAATGTACTGCAGTGCCCAGTGTCACACTGCCTGTACTATATTAAACTTCTCTCTTCCCCTCTCTCTCACTCTCACTCTCCACTCCCTCTCTCTCACTCTATCTCTCTCACTCTCAACTCACTCTCTCTCCCTCTCTCTCTCCCTCTCTCTCTCTCTCTCTCTCCCTCTCTCCTTTTCTCTCCCTTACACCTACCCATAAAAATAATAAAGCAAAGTTATCATGGACCAAAAATGTGTGATCCAATTATTTTTCACAGGTCAATACCTTTTCAAATATATAGAAGGAATTGAAAATATATTTTAGTCTGTAATCCATTCATGTATTGTACAGACATTAACCTCACCCTATATTTTCAACCTCTAAAATAAGTATATGGATTATCGACTAAAATAGAATTCAAATATACAACCCAACGGCCCCATTTTGGCATATGAAAAATATCTAAACCACACATTTCTACCAAATAATTTAAAATGTATTCCATGAGGGCCCAGGCTGATATGTTGCTGGAATTGTTGACAAATGAATTTCCTGGATCCCATTACACACTATTGAAAACTAATTTTACATCAAGAGAGAGAGAGAGAGAGGGGGCGAGAGCCAGAAAAGAAAAGAGGTGTGCGGAAGAGAGGAAGTGAGGAGAGGAGAATGAGAGAGAGAGAGAGAGAGAGAGAGAGAGTCTGAATTGGTGGTGAGAGTACGGACTGACGCACAAACTCACACAGACACGCAAAAACACACATACTCATGCAGAAACACACACACACACCCATAGATTCACACAGTCGCACACACATACACGCACACACACACAGTTACTCTGACACAGACAGTCGAACACACCGAGACACTGACACGCTGACCCAGACAGACAGGCGCAATGACACGCCAACGGACACCCAGACACAGACACAACGACAGACAGACACGAAAAACCAGACAGACAGAGAGACACTGATTCACACACAGACACAATGACAAACTGACACGGACAGACAGTGATAGCCGAGTTTTGGGGGCACCTGTCTCCATAGCGACGGCAGGGTCAGTGCTAGGAGTGATGTCACCGTATCTGTGTCTCTGTGTGTTCGTGTCAGTAGAACACTGATCTACTGTGACATACTGGCCCACACCCCTTCTCTCAGTGCAGTGTCAGTGTATTGTAGTGGCCAGTCAGTCAGTCAGTCAGTCAGTATGTCTGTCAGTCATGCATTAAGCCCTATCTCTGTATCTCCTTCTTACGCACTGTTTCTTTGACTTGACTTGTTTTCTGGGAGAGTGAGAGAGAGAGAGAGGAGAGTCACAACAACAACAAACACCCCTGGAAGAAAAAAGATCAGAGAGAGAGAGGGAGAGAGAGAAAATGGGGGAGGATGAACTGTGAAAAATCCCTTTGGCAAAAACCTCAGAGAGAGAGAGGATGTGTAGGAGGAGGAGTGAGACAGGACAGTGAATGAGAGATTTGAACAATAATATGAAACCATCTTCTTGCTGGGAATGTATATGACAGGCTGAGTGACTGACTGACACACTGACTGACTGACACACTGACTGACTGACTCTCACAGAGACAGAGAATCTGGAGAAATAGAAGAGATAGCGTAATTATTTCCCAAATGAGAAGAGCAAAGAGAGAAAGGGTATATTTTGCACTGTCTATCACAGACTGAGGTGTCATTAGAGTCTAATTATACTTGGAGAGATAGAGAGAGGGGGGAGTGTGTGTTGGGGGAGGTTAATATAGTTACAGTTCATTAATGCAGTGCAGAACCTGGGAGAGAGAGAGAGAGAGAGAGAGAGAGAGAGAGAGGAGGGTTAAAGATGACACACTGACTGACTGGATACTACAGTATATTAACACTAAAGCGTGTGTGTGTGTTAAAGAGAAAGGGAGATAAGACTAGCAGGACAGAGGTAAAAAGCAGTGGGCATAAGAGGGAGAGAGGAAGAGAGAGAGGTAGAGAAGAGAGTTAGAAGAAGGGAAAGAGATAGAGGAACACAGAGGAAGGAAAGAGAGAGGGGTGGGAGGGACTCTCAAGGAATGTGACATTTATTTCTCTCTATTCCTCTCTCCCTCTCTCTTTCTCCCTCTCTCACTCAGCATTTTCGGTGAGATTTTGCCCATCTGGCTCCTCTCCAGTCTTCTTCTCCCTCTTCCCTCTTTCCTCTTCCCGCATTTTCTTCAACTTTCATCTCTCTCTCTCTCTGCAGTCGATGTTCCTGGCACACTCTCAATACATCACTGATCACTCTCTCTCTCTCTCGCTCTCAACCCCCCTCCCTCTCTATCTCTCTCTCTCTTCCTCTCTCTCTCTTTCACCACCTGTTAGTCCAAAAAAAAGACCCAGCGCTGGGATCTACTCGTTTATGAAGGAAATCTCACACTCACGCCATCACAGAGGTAAGGACGACAGGATTGCTCCCCTCTCTATCTCTCCATCTGTGTATCTCTCCCTCTATCTCTATCTCTCTCCCCTCTCCCTCATCTCTCTGTGTCTGTCTGTGTGTGTGAGTTCAATTCAATGCAATTCTATATTCCTCGATAGCCCACAGTCACTGCAGATAAAGAGAGACTACACACACACACACACACACACACACACACACACACACTCAGACTCAGACAATCAGAGATAAATACGCACTAATTAAACATTTTTAGATGTCTGTGCCTCTCTCGCCCTACATCTCTCTCTGTTTCTTGTTTCCAGTTTCAGTCTAGTGTTCCCTAAATGTATTTCTGTCTTACTCTGTCAGTGTGTCTGTCCATCTCTCTCTGTCTCTTTCTTTGGCTATGTCTCCATACTTGTCTCTCTCTTTGTCTCTGTCTCTGTCTCTGTCCATATCTCTCTCTTTGTCTTTGTCTCTGTCCACGTCTGTTTCTTTGTCTCTGTCCATGTCAGTGTCTCTTTGTCTCTGTCTCTCTCTGTCTCCGTACCTCTCTCTCTCTTTGTCTCTGTCTCTTCATCTGTCCCTGTTTCTGTCTCTCTCTTTGTCTCTGCCTCTGTCTCTGTCTCTGTCTGTGTCTTTCTCTGTCTTTCTCTTTGTCGCTCTCTCTGTCCATATTTCACTCTTTCTCTCTGTCTCTGTCCACATCTGTCTCTTTGTCTCTGTCTCTCTCTGTCTCTGTACCTCTCTCTCTCTTTGTCCCTGTCTCTGCAACTGTCCCTGTTTCTGTCTCTCTCCTTGTCTCTGCCTCTGTCCATGTTTCTCTCTTTGTCTCTGTCTCTGCCTCTATCTCTGTCTCTGTCTCTCTGGTTATCTGTCCATTTTTCTGAGCAAAGATTTTCCTAAAACTGAAAATACTGACACCCTGAAAATCCGAAACTCTGATACAAACTGATATGCTGATACTGAAACAAATTGAGATACTGACACACACTGACAGACTTACTGATACACTGACATACACTGATAAACTGATACACTGATATAAACTGATACACTGACACACTGCTACAATCTGACATACAGACACACACAGACAAACTAAAATACTGACTCACAGACACACTGACAGAGAGACACATTGACACTCTGAGAGACCTACTAACATACTGAGACAGACTGACACATTCAGAGACATACTGACACACTGAGAGACACTGGCACTCTGAGAGACAAACTGACACAGAGCGAGACACTGGCAACTGAGTGACACACTGAGAGAGACTGGCACAGTGAGAGACGCACTGACACACTGCGAGACACACTGTGAGACACACTGACACATTCATGGACATACTGATACACTGAGAGACACTGACACACTGATACACAGAGACACACTGACACACTGATACAGAGAGACACACTGACACACTGACACACAGAGACACTCGCACTCTGCGCACTCAGTGACATACTGACACAGTGACAAATGTCTTTCTATATGTGTGAATCCATCAGTGTAGACAACTGTCAGTATCCTTGTGTTTAAAGAAGGGTTGAGTTAATGTATCACTGTCACTAGTTTGTGCAGTGACTGGTGTTCATAGTGTGTGTGTGTAGTTGTGTGCCTAGATGTGGCTGTTTGAATGTGTCTGTTGTGTGTGTGTGTATATATTTTTTGTCCTGTGTGTGTGCATGTCTAGTTAGTCTGGGTGTCTGTTTATATGTGTGTGAGTGTGTGTGTGTGTGTGTGTGTGTGTGTGTGATAGTATGTTTGTTTATGTGTGTAGGTGTATGTGTGTTTGACTATTTGTAAGTGTCTGTTTGTGTGTGTGAGTATGCGTATGTGTTTGTGTGTGTGAGTATGCGTATGTGTTTGTGTGTGTGTCTGTCTCAGTGTGTCTGTTTGTGTCTGTGTGTATGTGTGTGTGTGTGTGTGTGTGTGTGTGTTTGTGTGTATGTGTCTGTTAGTAGATGATTGTATGTGTGTGTGTTTCTGTTTGTGTGTGCAAACCAAGCTAAAGCAAAGTCTGTGGTGTCTCATACATTTGCACATTGCTGTAAAATCTGATCTAATCTAATAGAATATAATTTATGAGGAGAGAGCAAGACAGAGATAGAGGGGGAGAGAGAGCAGGAAAATATTGCTCAAGAAAATGACAAACCATAAAATAGGATTTATTTTGGGTGAAAGAGAGAGAGAGAGGGAGCAATAGAAAAGCAGATGGAGAGAGACAAATGTACAGAGAGCTGGAGAGTAGGAGGGATGAGAAAGAAGGGCTGAGAGAGAGAGAGAGAGAGAGAGAAACAATGATTGAAAGGAATAGAAAGAAGGAGAGAGGGAACAGTGATGCGTGAGAAAGAGATTTAATTTGCAGTGAAAGAGGGAGAGCGAGAGGCAGGGGGAGGGTTGCAGTTAAATGGTTAGAAAATTGTATTATATTAAATAGAACTCCTTTCCCCCTTCCCCCATCACTCTATCTTTCCCACAGTTGATCAAAATGATACAGAAAGGGTCAAAAGTAATATACTATGTCTATAGTTGCCTGTACACCCCCCTTCCCTCTTTTCCCTACTTCCCCTCTCTCAAATTCAAATTCAATACAGATTGCTTAATTGGCATGACCAGAACAAGTATTGCCAAAGCATTACTAATAATCTCTCTCTCTCTCTCTCTCTCTCTCTCTCTCTCTCTCTCTCTCTCTCTCTCTCTCTCTCAGTGCAGTCAGTATACTGCAGTGACCAGTCAGTCAGTCATTGTTTCTGTACTGTATTAACTCCGCCCCTCTCTCTCTCTCCCTCAGCCCTATGACTGTCCGCAGGGGTAAGAAGCTGACCATCTCAATACAGGAACACATGGCCATTGATGTGTGTCCTGGTCCTATACGCCCCATCCGCCAAATCTCTGCCTACTTCCCCCGGCTCTCCCCGGAAGCCCCGCCCCTCATCCCACCCCCTGTCCCTGCCCCTCTATATGGGGGTGCTGTCGCTGGGGGCGGAGGCCTCTCGCCGGGGCCCTCTTCACCAGGGGGCTTGTTGCTGTCTCCGGGGGCCACGTCATTAGCGGACAGGCAGAGCATGCTGGGAAGCTTGGACACCTCGGTGGAGATCGACAGCTACGACAGCGACGACACAAGTGAGAGCAAGAGAGAGAGAGAGAGAGATTTGGAGAGAGAGAGTTTTTGCTTTACAAAACACTATATTGAATGAAATACAAAACCTTGAAATCAAGAATCATACTCAAAGTCAACTCACATACACTTTACGCAGAAAAAAAGGAAAGGAAATTAGAAAACCATCACAGAGACAAGAGCTCGCCATCCCTGAGATGGAGAGACTTCATCAATATACCACAGTGCCTGGAAATAATCCAGGTCCTTATTGAGTCAATACAACCTATAATCCATTTAGATTCTGGCCTGTTTAAGTGCTTTAAGCAGCAACAATGCATTCTGTTCCTCGCTGGTGTTTACTTTAGTTTTCCTTGTTTTGTAAATGGCAAATTTGGCCTGACCCAGTGTAAAATTGAGAGAGAGAGAGAGAGAGAGAGGGAGAGAAAGAGAGGGAAGGAAAACATGGGGTAGGATGGATAGTGTGAAAGAGCTCTGGGAAAGGAGGGAAAGGAAGAGTGGGAAGGAGGGCTAAAGAAAGGGGTGCGAGGGAAGGAGTGAGAGAGGGTTGGGTTGGAGGAGGGTGGGGAAAGGGGCATGAGAGAGGAAGGAGGGAGTGGGAGAAGAGGGGGAGATACAGGGTAGAGAGAGAGTGGAATGGGAGGGAGAGATGACAGACAGCAGATAGAAGGAGAGAAAGGACAGGAAGCGAATTGGACTAAGATAGACGTGCAGGGAGAGACAATAGATCTTAGCTGGTTGTCTTGAGTCACACTGTGTGTGTGCCTGCTGCCACTCCAGCGATCCCCCCAGCGTTGCGCACAGGTGGGCTGCAGTGCCTCTCTCTCATGCCCGTGTGTGGAGAGGGGGCGCTGTTTCTCCGGACTCACAGTTATCGTCTCCCTATGTTTCAGCCTCTCTGGGGACTCTGGAATTCGACCTGCTGTACGAGAGAGACACCAGCTCCCTACACTGCACTGTGCTGAGGGCCAAGGTCTGTACACACTTCTCTTTCTCTCTCTTTCGCTCCCCCCTCTTGCCATGCTCTTGGCATCTGTGAATATATGGATCTCATTAATCATTATTATTACATTTCTTAGCAGACACCCTCATCCAGGGTGACTTACAATTGTTACACTATATCAAATTATATTCACATTCAATTACCCATTTATACAGCTGTGTTTTTACTGGAGAAATCTAGGTATAGTGCTTTGCTCAAGGGTACAACAGCAGTGTCCCCCAGCTGGGATTTGACCCACGACCATCCACTCCAGAGTCCAGAGCCCTAACTGCTACTCCACACTGTATTAAAAGAGTTGCCAATGAGATACTGTACTTCTTACAGTGACATTTTAGTGTCTGGAAAGTACTGTAATAAAATGTTTACTGTAATTATACCTGTACACTACTGGACAATCTGAGAAGAGATGTTGAATTCTTAGTCCTGTATTGAAGTCCTGGTCATTTTATGGAGGTTTGATATTTCATAAAGTTATTAAAATGCCAATTAGCATTCTAACTGGGCAAGTAATAATCTCAGCACAATATTTTGCTGCTGTTTGACACCACCCACCAGCTCTACACAGGTGGAAAACACTTGGATTTCTGTGATATTAAATATTGAGATTCCTGCTAAATGCTGCTTCCTCACCAGACAACAGGTGTGCCAGAAATCCTGGCAATTTACATTCATGCACTGTAAAAACATCATGAATATGAATACAATACCCAATACCCAGTGTACCCATTATCAGGATATTCCGAATATGAAACACAAAGGAGTACATTTCCAGAAGAAAAGAGCGAGGGGAACAAAACTGACATTCCGCTTCTGAGGTGACAGAAATACACTCAAATGGCTACCGCAATATTGCTCATATGGAGTTTATAAATAACTATAATTTGTAGTCCAATACAAGAAAATGACATTGTGTCTGTACTGTATTAACCTTTCTGTCTGTCTCTCTCTCTCTCTCAGGGATTAAAGCCGATGGATTTCAATGGTCTGGCTGACCCCTATGTCAAACTGCACCTGCTGCCGGGGGCCTGCAAGGTAACAGCACTGTTCCTGTTTTCCTGTGGTTATTGCTATTATTATTGTTAGTAGGACTAGTAATAGTAGTAGGCTTTTCCTGTTCACATTGAGGGGGTGCTCTAATCCTCATTGGCTTATTAATGCAGTAGCAAATGCTGTAGCAGTAGCAGTAGAACTGTGCAGTCACAGTAACAATAGCAATGGCAATACCCCCAGTAGTATTAATTTCAATAGTTATAATGACAGTAACATTAGGATTAGTAGCAGAAGCTGTAGCAACAGTGGAATTAATTACAGCAGCAGTAGTATCAATTACAGTAACAGTAGTATTATTTACAGTAGCACTAGTTCTAATTACAACAACAGTAGAATTAATAACAGCAACAGCAGTACTAATTTCAGTAACAGTAGTTTTAATTACATCAACAGTAGTATTAATTATAGCAGCAGTAGTATCAATTACAACAACACTCATATTAATTACAGAAGCAGAAGTTATAATTACAACAACATTAGTATTAATTACAGCAGCAGTAGTATTAATTACAGTAGCAGCGGTATTAATAACAGTAGTATCAATTACAGCAGCAGTATTAATTACAACAACAATAGTAATAATTACAGTAGCAGTATGAATTACAACAACATTAGTATTAATTACAGTAACATTAGTATTAATTACAGCAGCAGTAGTATTAAATACAACAACAGCAGTATTAATTATAGTAGCATTAGTATGAATTACAACAAAAGTAGTATTAATAACAGTAAAAGTGGTATTAATTACAGCAGCAGTAGTATTAAATACAACAACAGCAGTATTAATTATAGTAGCATTAGTATGAATTACAACAAAAGTAGTATTAATAACAGTAAAAGTGGTATTAATTACAGCAGCAGTAGTATTAAATACAACAACAGCAGTATTAATTATAGTAGCATTAGTATGAATTACAACAAAAGTAGTATTAATAACAGTAAAAGTGGTATTAATTACAGCAGCAGTAGTATTAAATACAACAACAGCAGTATTAATTATAGTAGCATTAGTATGAATTACAACAAAAGTAGTATTAATAACAGTAAAAGTGGTATTAATTACAGCAGCAGTAGTATTAATTACAGTAACAGTAGTATTAATTACAGCAGCAGTAGTATTAAATATGACAACAGTAGTAATTACAGTAAAATTACTATTAATTACAACAAAAGTAGTATTAATAACAGTAAAAGTGGTAATATTAGCAGTAGTGATAGTTTCTGTGCCAGTATCAGTAGCAGTAGTGTAAGTAGTACTAGCAGTACCAGCAGCGTGTGACTCAGAACGTGATGGCCTTGGTGACCCTGATGACCGTGCTGATGTGGGTGGTGTCCATGGTGATTGTGTCCAGGCCAACAAGCTGAAGACGCGGACGGTGCGGAACTCTCTGAACCCCGTGTGGAACGAGACGCTGACCTACTGCGGCATCACGGATGAGGACATGAGCCGCCGCACACTGAGGTACCGACACACAGACACTGACACACTGTCACTCACAAGCTGCCAGACGCACTGAGGTCCTGGCACACTGACACACTGTGGCACTAATACACATACTCAGTTACACTCATACACTGACACACATGTGACTCTTCTTCTCTCTCTCTCCCTCTCTTCCTCTCTCTCCCTCCCTCCCTCCCTCTCAATGAGTGACAGATTGAGGTTACAGTCAAGTCCGGGGGCTGTGCTGAGGCCTGTTGCCCTGGGGGGGGGTTGAAAGTGTGTTTTTGCATCTGTGTGCCTGCCTCTCTCCCTCTCTCTCCCCAGCTCTCTCCCTCACCCAGTCTCCATCGCACTCTCCATCTCTCTTTCTTTCTCCATCTCCTACTCAGTTGTTTTCTCCCACAACTCTCTCTTTCTATGTCTCCATGACTCCCTCCCTAACTCTCTGCACCTCTCACAGGAAATATATTCAGACTAGACTGTACTATACTTCACTGTACCACACTAGACTGTACTAAACTGTCCTGTACTTTACTACACTGTACTAAACTGTATAGCACTATACAATGCTAAACTGTCTTGTACTACACCCTACTGTAATATACTGTTCTGTATTGTGCTGTAATGTCCTCCACTATACTACACTACACTTTACTATTCTGTACTGCACTACACTATACAGAACTATTTGAATAAATACTATACTTAACTGTACTGTACTATACTATACTATTTTATATTGTACTGTATCACACCACACTTGAGTGCTGGCTGGTGCTGTGAGTCTGCTGATGTTAAATTAATAATAAGATCATGTATTTACCCTCTACCCTGTCTCTCCCGCTCCCTCTCTCACTCTCTCCCCCCAGTCCCTCTCCCTCTCCCTCTCTTCTTTTACCTCTCACTCTCTCCTCCCTCTCCCACTCCCACTCCCTCTCCCTCTCTCTCTCTCTCTCTCTCTCTCTCTCTTCACACTGCAGTGTCATAGTGTAATGGATACTGAGAGGGTCGTGATGAATATGAATTACTGTGAATCCCCTCGTTTGTGCGCTAACGAGCTGTGATATCTCCACTAATTCAATTACAGCCCACAGGCGTCCCCGCTGAGCCCCCCCTCCCCTCTTTCAATCCCCCTCTCTCTCAGGGCAGTGTGTCTATACTGTATTAACCCCTCTCTCAACTTAATTCAATTCAATAAAACTTTATTGGCATGACCGATTGACACCAGTGCTGCCAATGCACAGTTCCAGTGCTCAAGAACAGAGTAATGGGAACAATAAAGGCAGACCGCAATCTCTCTCTCTCTCCCTCTCTTAGGGTGTCAGTGTGTGATGAGGACAAGCTGACCCACAACGAGTTCATTGGGGAGTCTCGCGTGGCCCTGCGCAGACTAAAGCCTGGACTGCGTGCTCACTACAACATCTGCCTGGAGCACCCCCCACCTGTGAGAGAGAGAGAGGGAGGGGTAGAGAGGAGGAGAGGGGGAGGAAGGGGTGAATGTTTATGGGTCTAATGTGTCTATACTGCATTAACCCCTCACTCCATCTCTCTCTCAGTTGCCATCTCCCTCAGCGATGAGTGCGGCTCTCAGAGGAATATCCTGCTACCTGAGAGAGGTACTGATTCACCGACACACCGATATACTGACACACTGAGCCACCAACACACTGACACACTGACACACTGAGTGACATGCTAACTGAGTGATTGATCAACTGATTGACTGACTGATTGATAAACTGATTGACTGACTGACTGACACAGTGCTGAGTTGACTATGCAGTACTTAACTGTTGAGATACTGAGCCCCTGACAGTGTGGTTGTATTGCGACTGACAGGCAAAACTGAACTGAGATTGACAACTCTGAGAGGGGAGACAGAGAAAGATAGAGAGGAAGAGAGAGGAGGACAGAGACATGGCATGGAGAGAGATGGGGAGAGAGAAAGACAGAGAGGTGTGATACGATGGAGAGAGACAGAGAGAGATTAGTATTCATGCAGTTTAGTCAGAATAAGATCAGTATCAGTGTAATGTTCAAGAGGGCAAGGAAGAGAGAGCGGGGGGAGAGGAGGGGGTAGAGAGAGAGGGAACAAACAGAGCTACAGGAGGCGGGAGAAAGGGAAGTGGGCACGGAGGGCCAGGGAGAAAGAGGGAGGGAGGGAGAGATGGAGAGAGTGGGGGAGAGGAGGATGCAGGGAGAGAGGGGAGAGTGGGTTATAAAGGACACTGAGAGGAATGGAGCATGAAAGTCAGAGGGGAAGGGGAAGAGAGAGAGAGATCAGTATTCAGACGGCATTTATACAAGATCAGTATCAATGTTTTTGTGTAGAAGTGAATAGGAACATATTTTCTTTCAGGGCGAGGGAGAGAGTGGTAGGGAGGGGGAGAGGGATAAAATGTGGGAAGAGAAAAAACATCAGAGTACAGAGAGAGAGAGAGAGAGGGGGGGGATGCATATTGTTATTGTAACAGATGTGTTATTGAGGAGAGAGAGCCAGCAGTGGCCTTGAAACAGTCAGTCAGTCCATACTGTATTGTATTAACCCCCTCTCTCTATCAATTCAATTCAATGTAGTTCAATTTGAATAGAGTGCACTGGCTTTTCATTTCTTTGAAATATTTTCTACAAAACAAATGATCAAACAAACACTAGTCCAGTAAATAAAAAACATACAGTGTCATGTAGATTGAAGCCCGGGGCTGCAGACCACTCCAACACCATAGCCAACTCATTGTATCAATATTGAACAGTGTTGGCCTCAGACTGCAGCCCTGTTTCACTCCCCGCCCATGAGCAAAAAACTCTTTTATTGCCAATTTTTAATGCACATTTGTTTCCTGTGTACATTGATTTTATAATATCCCAGACTCTACCCCTTACACCGCTTTGACAAATTCAATAATAAAAAACCCTCATGCCAAATAGAATCAAATGCTTTTTTAAAGTCAATGAAACAGGCAAAGATTTTGCCTTTACTTTTTTGGTGGATGTGTTTGTCTATTGAGGTGCAAATATGATCTGTAGTGCAGTGTTTTGGGAGGAAGCCAATCTGACTCTTTCTTGGGACACTGTACTCGGTAAGGAAGGCCAGTATCCAGGCGTTGACGATACTGCAGAACACCTGCCCCCGGTTACTGCTCACACAGATGGTAGTTGTTGAGGTCGAATTTGTCTCCATTCTTGTAAAATTCTTCTGAGTACATGTTGAACAATTTAAGTATTTCCTCTTGTAATTCAGGGCTGCTGTGTCTGAGCGTCTCAGTACTGATGCTGTCTGGGCCGCAGGCTTTTCTGGGTTTAAGTGTCTGGAACTTCCTAGTCTATTCCTGTAGGGTGACTGGAGCATCAGTTGTGTTCTGGTTATCTGTAATTGATTGTTCAAGTCATTTCCCAGACAAGTAATGTCTCATTTCAATGTATTCGTCTGCTGGATCTTTTTGTTGAATATCATTATAGGTGTAACAGGGAGTGGAGGACACAGAGGGTATTCAGTATTAGCCTATTTTTTATGCAGCACATATACACAAGCGAAAGGAAATGAATGGTATCCTCCTCGAGGAGCAGCCTTCGAACTCCCAGGAGAGGTCACAAAAAAAATAAACACACAACAAACTAGCAAAGGAACCAAGCTGGCACTGGGGATGTCTCTGTCACGCTCCAAGGCAGATCACTGGCTGAGGTGGTGTGGGATTTCTCTCTGGGAGAGAGGACAGGGAGGTTAAATAAGGGGAGGCACAGCTGTGGTGAGGCACTGATTTCTGTCTACATCAGCTGCATCTAAATACCTGGAGCCAAGCACCTGAAAGAGACGCAGCTGTTGACAACTCAGCTGTTGCTGAGAGACAACCCACCAATAGTGCCGTGACAGGGCTGACCTGCCACAAGAGGTTTTCAAAATATTTTTTCCCAAATTGTTCCATTTTGTTTTGACAATTCTTATTTGTGGAGTTTATATTTTTCCACAAGTTCTCAGAACTGGTTTTGGTGGGACAGATTTCTCTGTGTCTGTGAGAGTTTTGTCTGAGAGTTTCTGTTTATTCTGCGTGAGGGTGTGTTTGTAGTCTTTTAGGGTCTCACAATGCCACCGACATAAATCTTTGTCTTGTGGTTGATGGAGTTTTTGATTAGATTAAATTAGTTCAATTAAATTAGTTCATATTGATTTACATTCATCATCAAACCATGTCTGTGTGTGTTTTGTGGTCTGGTTTATCTTTTTTTTTTTTTTTTTAAGATTTGCCATTACGGTGCGTTTTCGAATATTTGATTAATGTCATTAATGGACAGATTTGGACTTGTCTCATTAGACTGGTACTGTGAGTTGAGGAAAGTGTTAAAGAGGTCAGTCATTTCAGTAGAACTGATTACTTCGTTAAATTCCTCAGTGCTGTTATGAGCCCATCTGCATGTTTGATGAAGGCAGTGCAGCTCACTGGGCTGTGATCGTGTGTGGCTGGCCTGACCTGTTTCCTTCAGGAACACAGTGATGTGGCTGTGGTCTGACAGAGGGGTTTGTTGGCTGACAGTGAAGGCTCTTATTGGTATATACCTTCTGACATATATGTGACAATAGTTAGCATTACATACATCACCTACCTGTTGGTTCAGCAATAACATTCAGAATTGCTGCAACTACATTATTTCCAACCTCGGTCCATTTTTCGGTACAGTCACAATTAATTGATCAATGGTGACTCAATGTAGTTGTGTTGTGGTCAAAATACGAAAACATGATTGGTTGGTTACGCCAGTCAGCTGACACACTGCTTCGACAACGCAAGGACATGACGCGTCATTTGCCCACATTTGTTTTCCTGCTCCATTCACACAGACCTGTTGCCGGAAAATTGGCCTTAAGACTAGGTCCCAAGGTGGATAATTGCTGTTGTTGAAATGCAGGCATAAACCCATTCACACAGGCCTTGCCAGCAACAAAATGCCACCAAAAAGCCAGCATTTGTTTCAGTGTGAATGGGGCTTTAGAGAGAAGGGATCCAGACAGTCCCATGAGCTCAGCAGTACTTGAACCTCCTTAAAGAGTCCCCTCTGATCCTGCTGTTCAAGACTGAGTGACAGAGATGCTCTAACTCTCTCCCATCCTTGTTCACAGCACAGTCAGGGGTGTTCCTTTGGATTGTGGCGGGGGGTGAGGTATAGAGGGGTTTATATGGTTTTCACAGTGGGATATTCCCTTGTTAATTTGAAGCTGTGTGGTTGCTTCACCCTGTTTAACTGAGCTGATGTAGTTGACCAGCTCCTCTCTGGACCACACTATAATCACCCCTGCATCCCCGGACTGTGCAGAGTTAAATTGAGGGGGCTATTACCTCCCTGTACACTGGGGGGCAGTGTGTGAGCATGGTACCGTCACATCTAACTAGAATATCTAATAAATCCAACGTCTGGGGTCTTCAGGGCTGCATCTGTCAGGGTCTTACCACAGACTGTGACCCCTTCCTGGATTAGATGTCTCTCTCTCTCTTCCTCTCAGTGGCAGTGCGAGGAGCGGGCGGAGCTGGAAGAGAGGGGCCGTTTGCTGCTGTCCTTGCAGTTCTGTACCCAGCGGGGGGGGCTCATCGTTGGGGTCGTGCGCTGTGCTCACCTGGCCGCCATGGATGTCAACGGCTTCTCCGATCCCTACGTCAAAACGTGAGAGAGAGAGGGAGCAAGATAGAGGGGAGGGAGGGAGGGATGGGAAGGTGGGGTTCGGGGGGAAAAAGGGAGGAGTGGAAGAGGGGGGGAGAGAGAAAGGGAGAGGAAGGGGAGGGGAGAGGGAGAGAAAGGATGATTACAGTATAGATGCTTTGACTGACTGAGAGATAGAGGGAGAGAGAGCGAGAGACTGTTCAAAATCACACAGCGATAAAAACAACACAGAGACAGGACCCTCCCTACCCCTTCCCCCATTACAAAAGGACAAGTTATAAAACAAACAATGTTAAAACATCAATAAAACACAACACCCCCCACCCCACCACCATAAAACAGGTGTAGAGACTCGATTGAAAAAGAAAGAACAAAGATATAAAATGAGATTGTGAGAGAGAGGACCCAGCACTTGTGTTAAAAATGTCAAGAGAGAGAAAGAGAGAGGAGGGTGGCGAGTCACGGAGGGAGAGAGAGAGAGAGAGAGAGAGAGAGAGAGAGAGTGACACGCACACCCACACCGACTGACAGAACACAGCAAAGCGAACCAGACAGCCAGTATCCCCTCTGATCATAATCTCTGTCTCTCTTTCACCAAGACACTTTGGCAATATGACATAGTGCAATCTCTCTCTCCCCAACCTCCCTCTCTCACCCTCTCCCTCCCCCTCTCTCTCTTGACATTTTTAACACAAGTGCTAGGCACCAGCTATAGTGCCCAAGGCAGACACACTGACAGTAAATAAACAGACAGCGCTCTCTCCCTCTCCCCTCCTCTCCCTCTGTTCCCCTCTCTCTCTCTCCCTCCCAGACCCTGTACAGTCCATCTTTTGGAGTTTATGTGTGTCGGTGTGTGTGCTATGTGTGTGTGTCTCTGTCCGTGTCTGTGTGTGGAAGGGTATGTGCGTGCTTCTCCTTGTGCCAGTGTATTAGTCTGTGTCTGAGTCAGTGCATGTGTCAGTGTGTGAGTGTTTCAGTGTGTGTCTGTGGTTGGTGTCAGTGCTAGTGTGTGTGTGTGTGGTATGTGTGTGTGTCAGTTTTAGTGTGTGTGTGGGGGAGGGGGGTGTGTGTCAGTGTAATGTTGCTCTCACTCTCAGTTCAAAATCAATGTCAAGTTCTTAAGGGCTTTAATGACAAGGCAAAATTATCGGGTTTCCTCGAGCACTTTAAAATGTAAGGTTTCTCTCTCTCTCTCTCTCTCTCTCTCTCTCTCTCTCTCTCTCTCTCTCTCTCTCTCTCAGGTACCTGAAACCAGATGTTCACAAGAAATCAAAACACAAGACTGCAGTCATAAAGAAAACCCTAAACCCTGAATTCAACGAGGTGTGTGTCTTAGTGTTTGTGTATCAGTATTTGTGTCTGTGTGTGAGTATATCTCTGTGGCCTTCCTCTCTCTCTCTCTCTCTCTCTCTCTCTCTCTCTCTCTCTCTCTCTCAGTGTTAGTGTGTCTGTACTCTATTAACCCTCCTCCCTTTCTCTCTCTCTCTCTCGCTGTCTGTCAGGAGTTCTTTTATGAGATCTCCCTCTCTGAGCTGTCCAGTAAAGTCTTAGAGGTGACAGTGTGGGACTATGACCTGGGCAAGTCCAACGACTTCATTGGTGAGAATAATAATAACACTTTTAATAATAATAATAATAATAATAATAATAATAATAATAATAAAACAGTTGAATGGAAAAAACAGAATACATGCAACTGATGAGATGAAAGTGGGATGAAAAAAGGAGGAGAGAAAAGCAGGGAGAAGTTTGAAAGAAAGAGTGAGTGAAAAGGCACTGTGTACAAAGTCTGCAGTATAGTAATCATAATAATAATAATAATTATTATTATAATCAGTAGGCGTGTACTGAGTGTGCACACATGTCTGTGTTGTAGGCGGGATCTCTCTGAGCTGTCACGCCAAGGGGGACTGCCTCAGGCATTGGTTCGACTGCCTGAAAGACAAAGGGAAGAGGGTGGAACGGTGGCACACGCTGACCAATGAGCTGCCGGGATCCACCTACAACGACTGAGGGGCCTCACCCTCTCTTCTCTGCTATTGGTTTGCCTGCGCCAGCCAGGGGGTGGTCCTTTCACGGCATGCGGATCGCCACGATGACGTGGGCGGGTCTCTTTCCCAGAGCGACTGGGAGTGGAGGATTGTAAACTGAGAGAGACTGCATTGTGCAGTGGATCTCTCCCTGTCTCCATCTGTCTCTCTTTCTCTGGTTTTGTCTCACTGTCTCTGTCTCTCTCTCTTTCTCGCTCTGTCTCTCTGTCTTTCCATCTCAATCTGTCTCTCTCCGCCTCTTCCTCCCTCTCTCTCTCTCTGTCCATCTCTCTTTCAAACTTTTGACATTTCTTATGTCTCTCTCTATATATATATCATTGTCACTTTCTCTTTCCCATCCCTCTTTCTCTCTCTGTCTCAATACAGGACGCAATGATGACTCAAAAAGTATGCTTCCGAAAAAACTGTTAAAAGTGGTCTTAAATTGATAACTATTATTATTATTAAAACTAAGATAATGTGGAATGTTATCTTAGTGTCACTATACAACAACTGCTACTACTGCTACTAGTAGTAATAATAATACAAATAAGCAAATAATAATAATTATAATAATGTAAAAAAACAGTTGGTTCTTCCAATGTTGATGTTTTGTGTGAAATCTGAATAATTCTGCATGTACTGCTAATGCTGCAAATATCTTCCCAAGAACTGCCTCCCTCCTCCCTCTCTCCTTCTCTCCCTACTCCTGCATACTCCCCCTCATTCCCTCTCTGCTCCCTCCCTCCTTACCTCTCTCTCTACTCCCTCTCTCTTTTCTAATCCTCTCTCCCCCTCTCCTCCCCCCTCTTCTCTCTATTTCCGTCTCTCTATCTCCCGCCATCTTTTCAGATTCTCCCTCCCTCTCTCTCCCTCCCTCTCTCCCTTTTTTCTATTCAGTGAAGTGCTGCATCCTGTGGGTGTTGTGTTGATTATATATTTATATGGACATATATTTATATTTATAATTCTTTACTAATGTCTTAATGGAGTTTTAAACTGAAGTCGGGTGGGACAACCCCAATCTCATGCCTGACTGCCACCTTCCCAGCATTCCCTGCTCTCCCTCCTTTCTCCACCTCAAACCCCGCCCCTGCAGCAGCTCCTTGGCTCCATCTAGTTTGGGGGGTCATCGTCATCGACTAAGGGTCATCGTTCCCTTAGTCCAGCGAGTCTCTGCCCAAGATAAACTTGTCTATTGGGGTTGTCCCAACTCCTGAACTATTATTATTATTATTATTATTATTATTATTATTATTATTATTATTATTATTATTATTATTATTATTGAGTCTTTTCTAGGACTTCTTAATACTCAACTAAGATGAGTGAATTAATTAAATAAATAAATAAAAATGAATGGTACAAAAATGTGATGGATCCCAGGAAGGAAAGGTGAGGAGAAGGGAATAATGCAAGAAAGAAAGAAAAAGAAAAAGCAAGAAGAAAAAGTAATGAAAACTGAAAACACAGAAGAAACAGAATAAGAGAAAACTATGAGATGAAAGAGGGGTGAAAAAATTAAAATAGCAGTGGGAGATAAAAATAATAAAAGACTGTGAAAGGCACTTTGTACATTTTGTTCCGGCCAGTAATAATAATGATCATAATAATAAAAATAATAACAATAATAATAATAATAATAATAATAATATTATATGTTTCTATGCTTTGTACAAGAGCCTCGCATGATGGGCTGTGTGAATATGCACTTCTATGGCATTCTTAATGGATCGCTTGGCATACTTGACTAATTGATGCTGAATTGATTAATTGAGGAGTAGAGGCCGGTAATGCCTGCTGACTGTGGCAGTGGCTGTGCTGGGCCTGTGCTGGGGATCTTGTGTCATTTCCTGTTCAAATTTGGTTCTGTTGGCTGTTTACAAACAAACTTACAATAAACATTTTGAATGCTACAGATTGTGATCATTCTAATCATGTGTGTGTGTGTGCGTGCTTTATTATTAGTGGTATAGTGCCATCTGGCAATATAGTGTATACCTGTTTCTATTGATACAGTATAGTATAGTATAGACCTGTCTCTATTGATACAGTATAGTATAGTATAGTATAGTATAGTATAGTATAGTATAGTCCTGTCTCTATTGATACAGTATAGTATAATATACTGTAGTATAGTATATTATAGTATAGTATAGTCCTGTCTCTATTGATACAGTATAGTATAGTATAGTATAGTATAGTATAGTATAGTATAGTATAGTATAGACCTGTCTCTATTGATACAGTATAGTATAGTATAGTATAGTATAGTATAGTATAGTATAGTATACACTCACCTAAAGGATTATTAGGAACACCATACTAATACTGTGTTTGACCCCCTTTCGCCTTCAGAACTGCCTTAATTCTACGTGGCATTGATTCAACAAGGTGCTGAAAGCATTCTTTAGAAATGTTGGCCCATATTGATAGGATAGCATCTTGCAGTTGATGGAGATTTGTGGGATGCGCATCCAGGGCACGAAGCTCCCGTTCCACCACATCCCAAAGATGCTCTATTGGGTTGAGATCTGGTGACTGTGGGGGCCAGTTTAGTACAGTGAACTCATTGTCATGTTCAAGAAACCAATTTGAAATGATTCGACCTTTGTGACATGGTGCATTATCCTGCTGGAAGTAGCCATCAGAGGATGGGTACATGGTGGTCATAAAGGGATGGACATGGTCAGAAACAATGCTCAGGTAGGCCGTGGCATTTAAACGATGCCCAATTGGCACTAAGGGGCCTAAAGTGTGCCAAGAAAACATCCCCCACACCATTACACCACCACCACCAGCCTGCACAGTGGTAACAAGGCATGATGGATCCATGTTCTCATTCTGTTTACGCCAAATTCTGACTCTACCATCTGAATGTCTCAACAGAAATCGAGACTCATCAGACCAGGCAACATTTTTCCAGTCTTCAACTGTCCAATTTTGGTGAGCTTGTGCAAATTGTAGCCTCTTTTTCCTATTTGTAGTGGAGATGAGTGGTACCCGGTGGGGTCTTCTGCTGTTGTAGCCCATCCGCCTCAAGGCTGTACGTGTTGTGGCTTCACAAATGCTTTGCTGCATACCTCGGTTGTAACGAGTGGTTATTTCAGTCAAAGTTGCTCTTCTATCAGCTTGAATCAGTCGGCCCATTCTCCTCTGACCTCTAGCATCAACAAGGCATTTTCGCCCACAGGACTGCCGCATACTGGATGTTTTTCCCTTTTCACACCATTCTTTGTAAACTCTAGAAATGGTTGTGCCTGAAAATCCCAGTAACTGAGCAGATTGTGAAATACTCAGACCGGCCCGTCTGGCACCAACAACCATGCCACGCTCAAAATTGCTTAAATCACCTTTCTTTCCCATTCAGACATTCAGTTTGGAGTTCAGGAGATTGTCTTGACCAGGACCACACCCCTAAATGCATTGAAGCAACTGCCATGTGATTGGTTGGTTAGATAATTGCATTAATAAGAAATTGAACAGGTGTTCCTAATAATCCTTTAGGTGAGTGTAGATCTGTCTCTATAGATACAGTAAGTATAGACCTAACTCTATTGATACAGTTAGGTTTAGACATGTCTTTAGTACAGTATAGTGTAGACCTGGCTCTATAGTATGGTATAGTATAGTATAGACCTGATTCTTATCCATACAGTACAGTGTAGACCTGCCTCTCTCTCTCTCTCTCTCTCTCTAGCAGTCCCCAACTTTTTCCCTGTGGTATAAGTATCGTGGACCACTAACATTATGGACTGTAAAGCCAACACCTATCTTATTGCATTAAAAAGGGTAAATGACCAATAACAACGTAATACCAATACAGAGCACTGCGCTGCTGTTTGCTTTGACCTCACCAACATGGCGCCCAGTGCCCTCTGCGGTGGAGGACTCCGAGTTGCTAGGAGACGGCGGGAGCTGCGGTTTGTGGACAGTAAGGAAGTGAAAAACACCAACTTTTTCTGCCCTGAAAGAGAGAGAAAAACACGTATAAAAGGTAAGTTATTGCGGACTTTCGGGCAGCTGGTTTGTAATACTGTATTTAGTTTTATGGGATTGTTTCAGGGTTTGTTTTTCCGTTGCCGATATTTTACACTGTTTATTATTGTATTATTGTTATTGTTATTGCATTTGTGTATGTGTGCACCACAATGTGTGTAAGACGCCTTGAGTAATAAATGTAACACTAATGAGTGAAGAGAGTTGGTTGTTTGTGAAGAAAGTATGGTGTTTCTCTCACATCCCAAATCGCTGTTAAGACGCATCATTGAAATGAGCAGGACTGTACTGAAGCACGATGCGTTTCTGTGTAATAAGTGTTACTCAGAAGTATGATTATGCAGAAGGGATTATCCTCCCAGGGATGAGTGGGAGGAGAGGACACCACTACCCATGTGAAGAAGTGTTTTGTGATTTTTAAACCCGACTGAAACACAGTGCAATGCCACCTGTTTTATAAGGGGGCCGCCTGGTGGAGGAAAGCTTGTATTGCAACGTCCAAATACACCGATCAGCCATAACATTATGACCGCCTGCCTAATATTGTGTAGGTCCCCCTTTAGCCACCAAAACAGCCCTGACCTGTCGAGGCATGGACTCCACTAGACCTCTGAAGGTGTGCTGTGGTATCTGGCACCAAGACATTAGCAGCAGATCCTTTAAGTCCTGTAAGTTGCGAGGTGGGGCCTCCATGGATCGGACTTGTTTGTCCAGCACATCCCACAGATGCTCGATTGGATTGAGATCTGGGGAATTTGGAGGCCAAGTCAACACCTTGAACTCGTGATTCATCAGACCAGGCCACCTTCTTCCATTGCTCCGTGGTCCAGTTCTGATGCTCACGTGCCCATTGTAGGCGCTTTCGGCAGTGGACAGGGGTCAGCATGGGCACCCTGACTGGTCTGTGGCTACGCAGCCCCATACGCAACAAACTGCGACGCACTGTGTGTTCTGACACCTTTCTATCAGAACCAGCGTTAACTTTTTCAGCAATTTGAGCTACAGTAGCTCGTCTGTTGGATCGGACCACACGGGCCAGCCTTCGCTCCCCACGTGCATCAGTGAGCCTTGGCCGCCCATGACCCTGTCGCCGGTTCACCGCTTTTCCATCCTTGGACCACTTTTGATAGGTACTGACCACTGCAGACCGGGAACACCCCACAAGAGCTGCAGTTTTGGAGATGCTCTGACCCAGTCGTCTAGCCATCACAATTTGGTATATAGTATTATTTAACCCTCTCTCTCAAATCAGTTTAAATTTTAAATTTAAGGAGCTTTATTGGCATGACTAACAATATTCGCAGTGTTGCCAAAGCAGTTGAACATTACATCACTCTGTGTGTGTGTGTCTGTGTGTCTCAGTGTAGTGTCATTCAATAGTCTCTACTGTATTAACCCCTCTCTCTCTCTCTCTCTCTCTCTCTAACTCTCTCAGATGTCAGTGGGTGTGTTCTCTGCCCCCCACAGGCTCTGGTCCATGGTTCGCCCGGTTTTGACAGAATCTGACCAAGACCTGTCAGCAGAGCCCCCCAACACCCACCCGAGCACTGATGGGGACCTGGGCATTAGCACTGTGCTGTAAGTCTGCTCTCTCTCTCTTTCTCTCTCTTTCTCTCTCTCCATGCAGTTTGCAGTCAGTCAGTCAGTCATTCAGTGTGTCTGTACTGTATTAAGCCTCACCCCCTCTCTCTGTCTCTGTCTGTCTCTCTTTCTCTCTCAGTGAATGTGGATCTGTGGTCATGGCCTGTCAGTTCAACAGTGAGGGAACTCTATTGGCTGTCGGTCTGATCAATGGTACCATCCAGGTAAGTGCTCCCTCTCTCAGCACAGTGTCAGTGTGCAGATGCATCCAGTCAGTCAGTCAGTGTGTCTGTACTGTATTAACCCCCTCCCCCCCCTCTTTCTCTCTGTCAGGTGTACAAGGTGGGCGATGCCAGTCCGGTCTACACTCTGAGAGACAGTCTCAGTGTGCAGTCTGCTCTGCCCGTCACTGCCCTGCGCTTCACACACTCCTCCTCACACTGCCTCCTGCTGGCCACCTGTGGGTAACACACCCCTACGCGGCTGCTCGCTGTCTCTCTCCCCATCTCTGTTCCTCTGTATGTCCCTGTCAGCTCTTTCTCTCTGACTGTACTTCTGTAGCTCTCTCGATCTGTGATTCTCTGCATCTCTCTGTCTGTTTCTCGCTCTTCTTTTCTGTCTGTCTGTCTTGTCCCTCTCTGTCCCTCTCCCTCAGGACAGTTTTAAATGTACTCGTGTCCAGTCAGTCTGTTATTATGTACTAATCCCTTCCCCCACTCAGTGTCTCCGCTGAACTCCCCACTCCCCTCTCTCCCACTCCCTCTCTCCTTCTCTCTCTCTCTGTCTTGTGTCCAGTCACTACATCAGCTATGTGTTTGCAATAATTCTCTAACCATCCACCCCTCTCCCCTCTCTCTCTCTCTCTCCCTGTCTTTCTCTCCTCCACCTCTCTCCCTCCCTCCCTCTCTACCACACCCCTCCCTCTTCCTCCTCCTCGTCCTCCCACACTCTCTCTCCCCCTCTGTAGATGCCAGTGGTGTTGTGCGGAGCTGGTATGTGTCAGGGGGCCAGTGTCTGTGGTTGGTGAAGGAGGAGGGGTGGGGCGAGGACGAAAGTCCGAGGCGGCAGACCCTCTCTCTCTCCCTCAGCCCCTCGAGCGAGCGAGTCGTCACGGCAGGGACAGACTGCCGGCTGCACCTGTACGACCTGCAGACCCACCAGAGGGTACAGACCTGCACCGCCAGGTAAACGCCACCTCCCGCAATCCCCGGCTCACCGCAGCCCAGGGTGATAACAGGGCTGCCACCAGGGCATGCTGGGATGTGTAGTTAATTTCTCCCCTTACAACTTGCTCATGGGTGTCAGCTGTGAGGGGAGAAATGAACTACACATCCCAGCATGCCTTGGAAGCATCCCTGTGAGATTTTTGTCAGGGCTTGAATTGCTACATGGGTAATCCATTTTTCATGTTTTTCAACACTTGTCTTCTGTCAGCGGAATGCCCTCAAATAGCCTTCTAGAACATCTGACTCCACCAGCATGTTCTGAAGATCGCACAAGCCTCTGTGGAAAGGGAAGGCGTCATTATTCACTCCTGAAGCCTCAAGACCACAAAGTGTACAAGTGTTTACTCAGTCAAATGCACTTCTCATGACAGAAAGCCATCACTTTCACTTCAAGCAGTGGTTATACAAATAAGAAAGAAATTATACAAAAAATATGTTTAATACAACATTTGGCAATTAACTAGAACAGATCAATGTTCAGTCTTGTAGCCCAGATAAACCTCGATTTTTAAAATCATTTGTAACGTTTGATTTTCGTTGGCAATTGATTCATAACTAAAGCTTCAGAACTTAATTTCTGTTTTTTATCTTTTTTATCAGCAGAAACAATGCATTTACATTGCATATTAAAGTATTTTTGTTACTTACAAAATGAGCTAATATACATAAGCATGAAAAACTAATAATAAACTGTGTAAACTGGTGTAGAAATCGGTATGCATATCTTAGCAAATTTATACAATTATAAAACATAAATAACCAGTTATAAAAATGGAATAAAACTAAAATATTACATCTTATGCAATGAGGAAGCGCTTTGAAATGGCTATCTATCTATTACATCTGCATATATCAATGCAGAAAATGCACTTTTCAACACTACAGTGCATTTCCACAGACTGCCTTTTCACAGACATCAACAGGTCTGTTTGTGTTGCATTTAGCAACGTGGCAGTGTCTTTCTTCCGTGTGCCCATGGGCAGCTGGCTGAAGGGTCAGGGGCACCTACAGTCCTGTATAGACACTGAATTGTAGTGCCAACAGCAGTCTAATAAACACTACACCAGCCAGCCAAAAAGCGGCTATGGCAGTGCTAGTGCTAATGAATGTCCTATTTAAAAGCATCTACTGGAAATATAATTTCGTAGGCTCACTGTTTTCCCCAGGAATTGTGTATTGTCCGGTGGCAGAAGCAGGCAGGCTGCAGAAGATTACTAGCAGGAAATGCTTTTTTCTGTACAATTCAAATCCAACATTTATTGTTCACATTGTTTATTTTGTTAAGTATTTCCCCCTAAAACAAATGTTTATCTTTAGGGTTAAAGAAGTGCATGCTTGTTCTGGAAGAGCATAAATAATGTAACAAAACCTGTAAGTTAGGCTAGTTGTTATGACTGAAACCAGTTGTATTTTTCTGCCGGGGGACTGAGAGTTGTATCTATTAAATATGATAACTGACTACTTTTAATTTTTTACATTATTCAGTTGTGTCTAAAAACTAAAAACTTTTGTTACTAGTGGAATCAGGAGAGATACCTTTTGATTTTTTTTTGTGTGCAAATCTTGTATGATGGATTTTTAAATTATTATTATTTGTGTTCCTGCAATAGGCTTCTTTAATGTCCAAACGGACTCGATGGGGTGATGAAAACAAAGTACATATGTCACCAAACTGTAAACTTGGTAGTTTTTCAGCATTTTCCACTGTTTAAGGATCAGTTCCATAAAGTGCCTGGTATGTTAGGTTTGTACAATTGTTTCCCGAGACGTCATACTTGTACTAAACTTGCCTTGTTTATTTCGATTATTTTAAATTCATGTTTGCACTGAACTTAGTAGCGTTGACAGCTTCGCGGTAAAGTTACTAGACCGTTTAAATAATGGACACGACTCCTTGGGTCATGTGACTGCAAAACCTGGAAAGAAAGCACCTTATGTTTAAACGCAGAAAAGACCATACCTTTGAAAAAGGCCTGCACCTCAGAGTAATTAAACTCCAGCCAAAATACTATGTACTGTTTTCCTTTTAGTGACCAATTAGATTTCATAATGTTCTAGTTCTGTTTTACAGGAAAAACAATGCATGTCCGCTACTACTAAGAGCATTATTTAAGATGCAGTATGTATTGACAGTATTGTGAAAGTTATACCAAATATGTTCAGTCCTGGAAATTAGGAGGTGCCACCCATGCATGCTGGTCTTGTCTGCTGTCACACATAGTCAGACAGACAGACACAGCAGTTCAGATAGACAGGCAGACTTACACAGACAGAATAGCAGTATACTGTGTCGCTCTGTGTGGCCATCATTGTGTGTCTGCATGTGTAGCGTCTTGATGTGTCTGTTTATGCAATTATCTGCATTTTAAATGTAAGTGTACTTTAATGTGCTGCTCTAATATTTATTCAATAGTATTGCTCTGTGTCACTCTAAACAATAATCACCACCTCCTGCCTGTCTGAACCTCACTGGTGCTGCTCCTACTGACAGTACAGCTGGCTTCAAGGGAGACTTCAGATACAGGGGCCTTAAAAACAAAATGTAATATGCTGCTCTGCATCCTTGCTCAACATATTATTTTGTATTTTCTTTTTTTTTAATAGGAAATTATCTAAAACAAACCATAATAATAATAATAAAGTTTAGTCACATCTACATATACTTCTGCATCTCCACAGAGTAGCAGATCACATTTTACCAATTGTAAATGTACAACAGTGCCCTCTAGATGTATGTATTTAGAGTCAATGTAACAAAAAGTCACAAAATGATTGTGTGCTGTACATCCCAGTTACGCAAAAACTTTGAATAACTTGACTATTTTTTTAAAACACGTTCATAGACACACCTTATATAACAATGGTATGAGAGATAAAACAACGCTGATATTTTGTGTTTGCTTAAGTATTGTTTTAAAGAGATTGTATACTGATTCAAAACAGAACATTACCAAATAAATACATTTTGGGTTAAAAACCATATTAGGCCTGTAGGCTACTTAATATTAACAAAACAGACGGCACAATATATATGCTTCAAACTGCCTCCAAATAAATGTGATAAACTAAAATGCCTTAACAAAGTGATTTTGAAGGGCTTGTTGTAATAATCAGTGTTGTTCACTGATCATGATATAATGGACCTTGCTGCCATACACAACATACAACAGAAACACCGGCGGCACCAGGTACACAGTCGGTGACGCGCATGCGCTTATTAAGGGGCTGTCCCTAAATTTAATACTGTAGCTGAAGTAGCGAGGGATCATCTAAGAGAAATCATATTAACTGAAATGTTTCTACACAGGTTTGACATAAAAAGTATGTGCCCGTGCCCCAATGGCATGACGCCACTGATCTGTGTGTCTGTCTCTCTGTCTGTCAGCTCCGCAATGTCAGTGATGGACGGGCACCTTTCTAGGGTTTTCGCCGTGACCTTTCACCCCGAGAAAGAGACTGAGTTCATCTCCGGAGGCTGGGACAACACTGTACAGGTACCTATAGACACAGACTGTGTGGGTTCCTGTAGATACCCACTGTACAGACACCTGTAGACACACACTGTCACACTGTCTTTGACTGTGTCTCTCTCCTACAGTTCTGGGACTCCAGGCTCCCACACGCAGTCAGGTATGACTCTGTCTCTCTCTTCTCTCTCTCTCTCTCTCTCTCTCTCTCTCTCTCTCTCTCTCTCTCTCAGTGTCAGTGTACTACAGAGTGTCCAGTCAGAGTGTCTGTATAGTATTAACCGCCCCCTCTCTATCAGGATGCTCTCAGGCCCTCATGTCTGTGGCGAAGCTCTCCAGATCGACCCCTCTGGCAATCAGATCCTCTCTGGCTCCTGGAGGAAGGAGAGTGCTCTAGAGGTTAGGGTAGCCGCAGGTCAAATCATGACAGACAGATAGACTGAGAAATAGGTAGTGTAATTTAGACATCTCTCTCGCTCCCTCCCTACCTCTCTCAGATCTGGGATTACGGTTCTGGGGGGAAAATTGCTGACATTCCTGAAGACCCTCGGGGAAAAAGCAGAGTCAGTATCCGTGTGTGTCTCTCCTCTGGTCTCTGCATCTGTGTGTGTGTCTCTGTGTATGTGTGTCTGTGTCTGTCTCTCTGTGTGTCGCTGTGTGTGTCTGTGTGTCTGTGTCTGTCTCTGTGTGTTTCTCTGTTTCTGTGTCTGTGTGTGTCTGTGTCTCTGTGTGTGTCTGTGTCTTTGTGTGTCTCTCTGTGTGTCTGTGTGTGTGTGTGTCTGTGTCTCTGTGTGTCTGTGTATGTGTGTGTCTGTGTCTCTGTGTGTCTCTCTGTTTCTGTGTCTGTGTGTGTCTGTGTCTCTGTGTGTGTCTGTGTCTTTGTGTGTCTCTCTGTGTGTCTGTGTGTGTGTGTGTCTGTGTCTCTGTGTGTCTGTGTATGTGTGTGTCTGTGTCTCTGTGTGTCTCTGTGTGTCTCTCTGTTTCTGTGTCTGTGTGTGTCTGTGTCTCTGTGTGTGTCTGTCTTTGTGTGTCTCTCTGTGTGTCTGTGTCTCTGTGTGTCTCTCTCTGTGTGTATTTGTGTCTCTGTGTGTGTCTCTCTGTGTCTCTCTCTGTGTGTCTCTGTGTGTCTCTCTGTGTGTCTCTCTCTGTGTGTCTCTGTGTGTCTCTCTGTATGTATTTGTGTCTCTGTGTGTCTGTGTGTCTCTGTGTCTCTGTGTGTGTCTGTGTCTCTGTGTGTCTCTCTCTGTGTGTCTGTGTCTCTGTGTGTCTCTCTCTGTGTGTCTGTGTGTGTCTCTCTGTGTCTCTGTGTGTCTCTCTGTGTGTGTCTGTGTGTCTCTCTGTGTGTGTCTCTCTGTGTGTATTTGTGTCTCTGTGTGTGTGTCTGTGTCTCTGTGTGTCTCTCTGTGTGTCTCTGTGTGTCTCTCTCTGTGTGTCTCTCTGTATGTATTTGTGTCTCTGTGTGTGTCTGTGTGTCTCTCTCTGTGTCTCTGTGTGTCTCTCTCTGTGTGTCTGTGTGTGTCTCTCTGTATGTATTTGTGTCTCTGTGTCTCTGTGTGTCTCTGTGTGTCTCTCTCTGTATGTCTCTGTGTCTCTGTGCATCTTCTTCTGTGCTGAATAGTGTCTGGTGTTCACACAGATCTACAGCTGTCACTGGCTGGGACCGGATCACATCATGGCCGGAGGCAGCCAATCAAACATGCTGAGAGTGATCGATCGGAGGACCCTATTGGTCAGTTTAGGTGGAGGGGCAGGCTTTTGTAGGAGATGGACAAGTGTTTCCATTTCTCTCTGTGTCACTGCAATATCTTGATTGCAGTGTTAATATATTTAAATGTCCATTAAGTGAGTGTGACTGTATTAACCCTCTTTCTCCCTCCATATCTTTATCTGTCTCCCCCCTCTTCACCTCCCTCTATCTTCATTCATCTCCCTCTCTCTCTCCCTCTCCCTCTCTCTCACTCAGTCCGTCTCTCGGTTGGTCGGGTTGCCATCGGCAGTGTTCAGTTGCTGTGTGTGTCCCGTAGGGGAAAGGGCGGGGCTTATCGCAGCATCATCGGGGAGCAGAGTCTTCCTATTGGAGGGGAAGCCACTCACAGGGATAAGACCAGAGTCCTCATAGAAGAAACTACACCTCCCACAAGGCACCGCAGCTCCAGACACTACAGACCCCGAGAGGCCCTTCAATACATACACCTTGCTATCCAGTGGGACTCCAGCGCAGCTCTCACAACACAACACAACTTTAATTTGAGACTACATTTCCTGTGATTCAATGAAGATTAGTTCCCAAGTAGACCCTCAACTGTGAGTCTACAATTCCCATAATTCCCCAATTGAGAGACTACAGTTCCCATTGTGACCCTTACATTCGAAACTACAATTCTCATAATTCCCTGATTGAGAGACTAGTTTCCATTATGACCTCTACATTCAAAACTACAATTCCCAAAATGCCCGGATTGAGAGACTAGTTTCCATTATGACATCTACATTTGAAACTTCAATTCCTATAATTTGATAACTAACTGCTTTGCACTGGACTGAGCTAGTCTGTACTGATTATATTGCACTGTACTAGATAACACTGTACTGGACTATATAGCACTGGGACTATTCTTCACTGGACTGCCCTGTCGGCCCACTGCACATGTGCACAGGAAGACTGGCATCAGGGCTGTTGTATACACTGCAGAGCTCCTGTAACCATTAACCAGAGCCCTGCACCGCTTACACTGTTGTCCCCTGATCCCAGTCTCTCAGTGATAGCCCTCCCTCAGCCGCCACTGATCTAATAAACAGCCCTGCATTGGCATTACCTGCTCTTATTTCTGTTTTATTGTGCTCAGGGTTTTATAACAATTTTCATACCCTCTCTTTGCATGAGAGAGAGATAGTGTGTGTGTGAGAGAGAGAGAGAGAGAGAGAGAGAGAGAGAGAAAGGGAGGGAGGGAGTGTCAGGGGGAAGTGTTGGGAGTAAGTGACTTTTTGACCCGGCCCCTAAAGCCCTCCAGTTCTTCCAGCGGCTCGTGAGCAGGAAACTTGGAGAGGGGAGTGAGTCTGGCGGAGTTCTGGACTTAGGGACAGTCTTCAAAAGTTGCCTGTCCACCAAAAATGCAACACGTCTGCTCTGTTGTGTGGGAGCTTGTTTGGAAAGTCAGCGGTGGGTTATAGAGCATAGGGTCTCCAGCCCTGGTCCTGGAGAGCTACAGTGCAGTACAGAACACAGAGACTGAGGAGCAGTAGAGAGTACAGTGAGCGGTCAGGGGTTTAGTAGTGGCAGTAGTACTGTATTGTGTGTGTGTGTGTGTGTGTGTTCGGTGTTTGTATTGTGTCTGTATAGTGTTGTACTGTGCTCTACTGTATTGAACTGTGTTGTGTTTTGTCTGTATTGTACTGTGCTGAACAGGTAATATCAGGGTAAACACTGGGAAATCGTGTCTTCTGTTTGTCATCTGCTGATGCACCCCAGCCCTGCCTGTTCTCTCACAGCACACACTGACACACACACAAACACACTGACCCAGCCCTGAGCCCCTAGCCTGCCCCTACTGACCCTGCTCTCTCCTTACAGTCACACACAGACACCCAATTACACCCAGACACAAACTTAACTTAGACATACTGACAGTAACCCAGACGCACACACAGTCACACTCAGATACACACTCTGACAATCACACAGTCAGTATGACACAAAGACACACTGACACCGAAACCACAAACACACAGACAGTCACACTGTAAGACAGACACAAACTGACACAGACGCACTGACTTTTTGTCTGACTGTTATACTCAACAGTGAAAAACTCCAAACACACAAGTGCAATACAGCACACTGTAACTAGATACACTGCTCAGACCGAATACCGTCAGCGCCCCCGGGGGTCCTCGGCCAAAATCTGTGCGGTAAAAGGATCCCTGGGTCCAAAAAGTTTGAGAACCACTGACCTACATCACTACAGAGTTGTAACCAAGTCACTAAAACTGGGACTCGAGTCGAGTCAGTGATGTGCTAAGCTTGAGGCGAGTCACTGAATTAATCGAGTCGAGTCGAATCACATACCTCGCTCGAGTCACTTTTAGTCATTGGTTCCGACTGTTCTAGACAATCAGCAATATATATATATATATACACTCACCTAAAGGATTATTAGGAACACCTGTTCAATTTCTCATTAATGCAATTATCTAACCAACCAATCACATGGCAGTTGCTTCAATGCATTTAGGGGTGTGGTCGTGGTCAAGACAATCTCCTGAACTCCAAACTGAATGTCTGAATGGGAAAGAAAGGTGATTTAAGCAATTTTGAGCGTGGCATGGTTGTTGGTGCCAGACGGGCCGGTCTGAGTATTTCACAATCTGCTCAGTTACTGGGATTTTCACACACAACCATTTCTAGGGTTTACAAAGAATGGTGTGAAAAGGGAAAAACATCCAGTATGCGGCAGTCCTGTGGGGGCGAAAATGCCTTGTTGATGCTAGAGGTCAGAGGAGAATGGGCCGACTGATTCAAGCTGATAGAAGAGCAACTTTGACTGAAATAACCACTCGTTACAACCGAGGTATGCAGCAAAGCATTTGTGAAGCCACAACACGTACAACCTTGAGGCGGATGGGCTACAACAGCAGAAGACCCCACCGGGTACCACTCATCTCCACTACAAATAGGAAAAAGAGGCTACAATTTGCACAAGCTCACCAAAATTGGACAGTTGAAGACTGGAACAATGTTGCCTGGTCTGATGAGTCTCGATTTCTGTTGAGACATTCAGATGGTAGAGTCAGAATTTGGCGTAAACAGAATGAGAACATGGATCCATCATGCCTTGTTACCACTGTGCAGGCTGGTGGTGGTAGTGTAATGATGTGGGTGATGTTTTCTTGGCACACTTTAGGCCCCATAGTGCCAATTGGGCATCGTTTAAATGCCACGGCCTACCTGAGCATTGTTTCTGACCATGTCCATCCCTTTATGACCACCATGTACCCATCCTCTGATGGCTACTTCCAGCAGGATAATGCACCATGTCACAAAGGTCGAATCATTTCAAATTGGTTTCTTGAACATGACAATGAGTTCACTGTACTAAACTGGCCCCCACAGTCACCAGATCTCAACCCAATAGAGCATCTTTGGGATGTGGTGGAACGGGAGCTTCGTGCTCTGGATGTGCATCCCACAAATCTCCATCAACTGCAAGATGCTATCCTATCAATATGGGCCAACATTTCTAAAGAATGCTTTCAGCACCTTGTTGAATCAATGCCACGTAGAATGAAGGCAGTTCTGAAGGCGAAAGGGGGTCAAACACAGTATTAGTAAGGTGTTCCTAATAATCCTTTAGGTGAGTGTATATATATACAAATATCTGTGCTCAATTGGGTTGGATGTACAGTAATGAATAATACCAAAATTAAACAAAGTGACACTATACTCTAATTGTTTCAGATACCAGATTAAATTAAATTTGGTGCGACAAAAAATTGAGGCCAAGAGAAAAATAAAAAACAGGATTGTAATGTACATGTAATTAACATAGAATGCATGTTTTCATTTTTCTCTCAGACTTCTTCCCCATTATTCAGTATGTGTGCGTGTGTATCAGTATGTGTGTGCACGGGCGTAGGTTTGCTTCCAGAATTGGTGGGGGACATGCATTTCAAGTCTGTGGGTATAAAAGGGGAGTTTTTATTTTAATAATTTTTTATCATAAATGACTCTAGTCAGATGGAGACTTTTGTGTGTTGACTCGAGTTGAGTTGAGTGACATATTTTGAGCATCTTTTCTTGCAGGGACTTGATATCAAATGACTCAAGTTGAGTTGAGTCATCAAAAAATGCGACTCAAGTCTGACTCGAGTCGATTCACTGATGACAAGCGCTTGCTGACCACGCGGAGAGTTGCTTAAGGCTGTGTTAACAAGGATAATCAGCCAGATTAGTCTCACTGGTTCCATTTCCATTTCTAGTTTTAGTCAAAAGTCCATTTAGAATTTGTAAAAGAAATTAATACCAATGGAAAGGGTAATAATAATTAATGACAATGTAAATAAAGGCACTTACAATATGTTCAAGAATGGGGTGGTATGTCATATCAGCAAAAAAACTAAAAACAACACAATCAAAACATTATGTTTTATTGTTGCACCCTGCTGCTCGCACATCTTGCCACAGCACTTTAGGGAATCATAACTTTACGCAGGCAGGACGTTTTAGTTTTTTTTAACGATGAAGAGAGAGAAAAAACAACTCAGTCCTCACCGGGAATACCTGTACGTGGTTTACATCTTCAGAGTTTGTGCAAGTGGCCTATATTGCATCATTACTGTACCCTGGAAACAACTTTGAGTTTGCCCTACCACCCGCACACATTAATTGAATATACATTCAGTAGCTACTCATTAAAGTAAACTAGGAAAACTACAAACCAGAATTGGTTAAAAAGCTATTAATTGCCTTCCAACGCAATCTAAATGAGTTTTCTGAGTCAGTGAGTCCCACTCTACCACTTAAATTTTATCTTTATTTATTTAGTAATCCTTAATCTTAATTATGTGGTGTATAATTTTTAAAGTCTGAGATCGATTTAAAAAGAAACTCACTATGTTTTTATCTTCTTAATTCTCTTTTGTTGACTTTAGGTTTAAGACTCTGAGGTTGACTTTATTTACTTAATGAGAGCATTGCATAAACTATTTTGTGTTGCAATGAAGCAAAATAAAATAACAATAGTCTCCAATAGCTTATGTATTCTAGGAACCTCGGCAGTCACAGTTGCAAGTGAAGTGTTGCACCATGAGATGAGGCAGTGCTTTTGAACTCTTGAATAATGTTCTTGTATGGTGGCTGAGAGGTGCAAAAAAGTGCACCAGATTGATGTATTTAGCTGTTGACAATTCCTTATTTTGTCCTACTTGGGACTCCTGGCTAAGCCCCCAATGTCAAAAATTACTAGCAACACCTCTGCCCCCCCACTGCTTGCTGCATCCTCTTTTATTTTCCACCCCCTTTTAAATCCCCAATTACCTCGATCAGGCTTGGGTGTGTAATATAATTACGGAGCACCCCTCCATTTGGGAGAAAGTTCAGCTGCATCATGAGCTCGTAAACAAGTACAAATTAATCAAATTAACAAAACCCAATTTATTTATTTTTGCCCCTTTAATTCTGTGTTTGCATTTTGCTCCTGGGGGCCTGAGTGGGTAAAATGCAGACGCTCCCTTGGCGTGTCTCGAATTTCTGACTTTTCGTGAAGGTAGTGCTGTGCAAAGACTGGCAGGAAGTTGCATAACGGTGTGATACAAAGTGCACTGCAGAAGTGTATGTTTACCAGAGAGAGGGAGAGAGGGGGACTGAGAGGGGCAGTGCGCGAGAGCAGGGAAGGTGTAAGAGAAAGATTAAGAGGGAGGGGTGCAGGCAGAGGGAAAGAGAGAGGGAGCAGTAGATAGACAGAGGAAGGCTAGAGGCTCAGTTTGTCAGTTCATACATCAGTCTGTCAGTGTGCCAGTCAGATAGCCGGTGGTGTGACAGATGGCAGAAGAAATGTCATACTCCGCTGCGATAGAGGAGGCCGGCCAAGTTATGTGCAGGTTCCCTCTGAAGCATGTGGATGGGGTGCCACTGATGAACCTAATCGTAGACAGATGGGACGAGATTGCTGCCTTCACCCCTGACCCCTCTGACATGCTTATCGCCACATACCCCAAAGCAGGTAACCGACTGGCTGACACACCGACTGATACACTGACTGACACACTGACTGACACTCTGACTAACTGACGCACTGTAAGAACTTCTAGTATTGATCAGCAACTATATTGGACTTATCCAAATTAATTAAGTTTGGCTCATACAGGGCCCCTGTATGCATTTGCCTTTCTGTCTGTGTCTTGAGGAGTCTATTGCAGATGGAGACACTCAGTTCTCAAAACATCTGATTCCTCTTACCTGGACACTTTCAGAGAATGAGGTAAAGATGGCTTTATTGATAGGGGACCTTCCTGTTGTTTCTGAGAGTCGTCCACAAGGTTACAGAAATGCTGAGGTGGAAATGTACCAGAGGGTTTGACATATCTTCTAATTAGCTATATTGTTTATTTTTCAGTTGCCATTATTCCTAATTATTCTCACATACAGGCTTTTCTATGTTTGCTTTCGAGGTCTTGACCTATAAATAACCATGGGATCAGATCCTTCGTATCTCCGTCACCGGTTTCTCTATATTTTTCTATTAACTTTAGACAATAAACATCTTACTGAATTACTGTGGTCCTGTGGATTCCTTACACATCACATTTCTTACAACACTGAGTGACTGACTGACTGACACTGACACTGACACTGGCTCATACAATGATACATATCTCTCTCTCTCTCTTTCTCTCTCTCTCTCTCTCTCTCTCTCTCTCTTAGGCACAACCTGGACTCAGGAGATAGTGGACCTGATAATCCATGAGGGCGATGCTGAGGCCTGTCGCCGAGCGCCCACTTTCGTCAGGATGCCTTTCATGGAGATTGTCTCACCCAGGCCCATCCCCTCCGGTGAGACTGACACTGACTAACTGGCTGATATACTAACTGACTGAACGAGTATACTGTATGTGTCTGTGCCGTACTGCACTGTGTGTCTTTACCAAGCTATACTACCGGTCAAAGGTTTTAGAACACACCCATTTTTCCAGTTTTAATTGAAATTTAAGCAGTTCAAGTCCAGTGAATAACCTGAAATGGTACAAAGGTAAGTGGTAATCTGCCAGAGGTTAAAAAAAAAGTTTATGTTACCAACTTTACATCAGAGAATGCTTCACATCGTTAGAAAGCTGAGAGTCTCATCTTTCATGGGATACCAAACACTTGGCAAACAACACAACAGTGAAGAGTACACATGGGATTAAATAGAAGCACAGGGATTTTGTGCCATGTTAAGGGTACCAGAGGGGTTTGTCAGCTTAAGGGGTTAAATTTTGTAAACAAAACGATTCCATGATTTCTTTTTTATCCCCAAATGTTTATATGTTCTATGATTTAATTTCAGAGTACATTAAACTGTGTAAATTTCACACACAAAAAAACTTTTGACCAGTAGTGTAGACTCTGGGGCTGCTTGCATGAACGTAAACTAAGTCTCTGTACTAATCATAGACACATAAAAGCACAAAACAGTCTTTCCTTAGACTGGTCTTACATAGTAAATTAAGCAAAGCATTCTGGGAATTTTAAGACTCTTGAAAAATAGATGCTTCTCTCAAACAGCGATGTTCACAGAAATATGAAAATCTGTGCTTGTTTTTGGAATATAATGCAGAAAAATATATACTTTGTGCAGGGGGCATCGGTAAGGAAAATTGCAGACCTCCACTGGGGGCATGGGAGGGTCTAACGACCTACAAACAGGGTAAGAAAATTAGATTTTAGGGTAAAAAAATTGGATGTCTCCCCCTTTGAATGGTAAGAAAATTTGCAAGGGGTGTCAGAAAATTGGTAGAACTGGGTTAAGACATTTTGTGGCTGTAGGCTATGAACAGTTTGATCAGACAAAAATAAAAGAAACAAAATGCAACAACCAATACGACCACAACACCAGTGCTGCACACCTTACCACCCCTGTACTGGCAAGACCACTGTAACGTTTACACACGTAAGGACAGCAGCTCCCATTGGTGGAGCACACAGATCCACGCAGAACTGCAGAAATGTGTGCTACACACACATGACAATGAATAATAAAAATTAGATTCTTGTGAGGTAAATGTAAACCATTAAAAATATCTGACTTACCAATGATCTTATGTTAGTGGATCTTTTTCCTGCTTTTCTTTCAAACAAACTCACTAATTGAAAAAGGTGAAGTCCCCCGGACATACCAGGTCATATTCAATAGACATCAGAGTCATGAGGTTAAGCCGCAGTTCACCCATTGAGTTCCTGAGTTTGTTTGATCAATCCCATCTTGGAAAAAGACCTTCACCACTTGCATTTGTGACAGATAGTCAAATATATTCTGAAAGTAATAACCACATTATGGAAAACAGCATGGTGTTCCTTATCCTTAAGTAAAATAAATATATTCCATGGTGACTGGGCAGCGCAAAAATGTAAGGAGTTCATCAGGAAAACAGTGTATTTTACTAAAATTACACAGTTTCACAATGAAGATATTACAGCTGATCCCTGCTTGCACAATGTTTCCAAGCTCCAGTATTACTTCCGGCTTTTTCTTTAAAATAATCCTAACTTTTTTTTTTTTTATTATTTCTTGGCAGATGCCCTTATCCAGGGCGACTTACAACATAAGTGCAAACAAAGTGCAAAAATACAGAGAAACTTGTGAAAGGCTCTCTGGCCTGCCACTCTGCTTAGTGAAGGGAGGTTTAGGAAACCAACTCTGTTAGGAAAGAACTGTTCTGGGGGCAGAACGTATATGATGCGTCTCATGGGTTACTTGGAGGCGGGACAGCCATGACGCGACATTAGGTTTTAAAGGTTTGTAATCTTGGAGATGGAGCCACCCCCACGTCTTGCCACCCTATGCAGTTGCGCACACTTGCCCAATGGGCAAGGTCAAACAACCAACATTATAATTAACATTTGTACTTCTGAACTGAGGCCCCCTGGTGGTGAGAGGCGCTAGGCTGCAGCCTATGTAGCCTATGCGGTTAACAAGGTCCAGCCCAAAGGGTAAGAAAATGTGCACGATGGGTAAGAAAATTAGGAAAAAATTTTAGAATGCATGCTTTAATTTGTCTCTAAAACTTATTCCCCATCAATAACTTTTCTTAAGTACAAGACTGTCAGTATGCATGTGTGTGTGTGTGTGTGTGTGTGTGTGTGTTAGACATAATATGTGTGGCGGGAGCGGTTGTACATTTTTTTACCTTCTATTGTTTGGGTGGGTGGGCCCATCAACAGAGTGTCGAATTCGCACTAATAAGAAAGTTTACAAACGAGAGGAGGCCACTCGACCACATTGCTGGGGAGTTTGTTCCAGATGCCTTGAATGCCTTGAAGCCCAATTTCCATTTGTGTCCCCGGGTGCGTGTGTCCCTGCTGATCTGGAAAAGCTCCTCTGGTTTGATGCGGTCAATGCCTTTCATGATTTTGAAGACTTGAATCAAGTCCCCACGTAGTCTCCTCTGTTCCAGGGTGAAAAGGTTCAGGTCCTCAGTCTCTCAGTAGGACATTCCCTTCAGACCTGGAATAAGTCTGGTTGCTCTCCTCTGAACTGCCTCTAGAGCAGCGATATCTTTCTTGAAGTGTGGAGCCCAGAACTGTCCACAGTATCCAGATGAGCTCTAACTAGTGCATTGTACAGTCTGTACATTACTGCCCTTGTTCTCAATTCTACACTTTTAACAATATACCCTGACAGCGGGGTGTATGTGAGCCAGTGAGAGGAGTCAGCATCAGTGACATTTGTTGTATTTCCAAAGCAATTATATATATACAGACAACAACAATCACAATAAATATGACACCTATACACACTATGGACATTCCTCACAGGGAAGTGGAATAGGCCAATTCAAATATATTGACAGTAAGTATTTATATACTATATGCATACCTACCTACATCCGTATATATACAGACTTAAATCATACAAACATATATATGTATACATGCACACGTATACATATACACATCTCTCTCTCTCTCTCTCTCAGGTCTGGATCTCCTGAACACCATGGATCCTCCCAGAGTTATAAAGACACACCTCCCTTTCAAACTGGTGCCCAAAGGATTCTGGGAGAATAAATGCAAGGTCAGACTGACGCTGGCACATTGACACACTGAGACACTGAGGCACAATGAGTGACACATTGACACATTGAAACAATGATACTGATATTTACCCCCCTGCCCTCCTCCTCTCTCTCTCTCTCTCTCTCCCCCCCTCTTTCCCTCCCCATCTCTCTCCCCTGTGCTCCCCCTCTCTTCCTCCTTCCCCTTTTTCTCACTCCCTCTCTCCCAGGTAATCTATGTGGCTCGTAATGCGAAGGACAACCTGGTGTCGTACTACCACTTCGACCGCATGAACAAGACACAGCCGGAGCCAGGGCCCTGGGAAGGATACATACAAAAGTTCATCCGTGGAGAACGTACTGTACCACACTGACACTGTACTGTACTGTATCACACTGACACTATTGTCAATGTCACTGGTATACAGTCACTACTCTTATGCATTATTATTGCCACTACACTGACATTTAATATTACTGATGTTACTACTACTACTACCACTACTGCTGAAATTCCTACTGTCACTATTACCATCACAACAGTATCTATTGTTGATTTTGTTGTTGTTGTTTTATTGTTATTGATGTTGTTTTTATTATTGTTATTAATATGATGTATTATTAGTGTTGTTGTTGCTATATATATTCTGTCCCTGTCTGTCTGTCTGTATGTCTGTCAGTGGCCTGGGGCTCCTGGTATGACCATGTGAAGGGGTTCTGGGTGGAGAGGGAGAGGAGGAACATTCTGTACCTCTTCTATGAGGACATGAAGGAGGTAAGGATGGAGGAATGAGGGAATGATAACAAATTTTTGCCTTTGTCATTTGTACATGTATTCCAATATATCAATCAAGTAGTGTATTTGCATTAGCCTCGTTCCCGCTCTCTCTCACTCGACTTGTTTCCCAGAATCCTCGGCGGGAGGTGGTGCGCATCATGGAGTACATGGGGCGGGCGCTGCCTGATGATGTCATCGACCGCATCGTCGAGCTCACTTCCTTCCAGGTGATGAAGGAGAACCCCATGACCAACTACACCACCCTCCCCAAGAGCGTGCTCGACCAATCCGTCTCTCGGTTCATGAGGAAAGGTCTGTCCCTCTCTCTCTCTCTCTCTCTCTCTCTCTCTCTCTCTCTCTCTCTGTGTCAATCTCTCCATCTATGCATTCATGAGGAAAGTACTTGTGTCTAAACTGTATTAACCGGTCTCTCTCTCTCCCTCTCTCTCTAGGGGAGGTAGGGAACTGGGCCAGTCACTTCTCTCCCTCTCAGAGTCGGGAGTTTGACGAAGACTACGAGCACCAGATGGGCGGGGCCGGCATCCCCTTCCGCACCCAACTGTGAGGGAGCGCCTGCAATGAGCCCCTCCGCCACCGCCCAGGGACTATCTGGAAACTCAGCAGCCACAATCCACAAAAACATAGAGGATTGAAGGTGGGGTGGGTGGCGGGTTTGGGGCAAGGGATGATAGCATGAGGGAGAGGGGGAATGATGCAGGATGTAGTATGTAGGCCATAATTGTAGCTGCCCACTATAGCACTCAATTTCTGAGCTCAATTCTAAATAAAATAATTTGACTGCAGAAAATCCCACTGGACTGCACCGCACTGGACTAGACCATATTGCATTGGACTAGTTTGGTCTGCACTGGACTGGTGTGCAGAGTACTGTACTATACTGGACTGTACTCTACCACACTAAATTATGGGTGCCTCTTAATTGAGAGATTATTTTGGGTAAATTAAGTAAAATAGAGCAGATTAAAATGCTGAGGAGTTTACAAAACATCATTCCTCTATTTAAAAGAAAATTGTATTAATATAATCATCTTATGCCACTGGTTGACATTGCTTCTTAAATAATACTTGAATGTAGTCACTTCAGTGGTCTGCTTTTTGTTTTTATGAACAGACTAATTTACAGTGTACCAACCCCCCCACCCTCTGGCTAGCATGAACATAACACCGTCAGCCCCCCCCCCCCCCCAATGTGGTTGATGAAATAAGGATGGCCCTCCTAAAATAGCCCTGTGCCCCCACTTGGCCACCCCATTGAAAATGTTCTGGAAATGCCACTGTACACTGCACCACACTAAACTGCACTGTACTACACTATACTGCATTACACTACGCTGCATCACACTAAACTGCACTGTACTACACTATACTGCATTACACTACGCTGCATCACACTAAACTGCACTGTACTACACTATACTGCATTACACTACGCTGCATCACACTAAACTGCACTGTACTACACTATACTGCATTACACTATGCTGCACCACACTATTCTGCACTGCACCACACTATACTACACTGTATTGCACTACCACTATACTTTACTGCATTACACTATACTACACTGTTCTGCAATGTAATACACTATGCTACAGTATACTACACCACTATACTATACTGCATTACACTACACCACACTGTGCTATATTGCACTGTACTACACTGCAATACTCTACGATACACTACATTGCAGCAGGGACAGAGTGGGACTAATAAACGTCTCTGGACTTTGAGCCAGACTGGCCTATGGATACTCAACTGCCCAACGATAACCTGTTGAATGTAAATTTAAAAATGCAGATTTCCACCTAAATCAACATGTTCAGAAGTAATTATATGTCATGCGAGATGGATACGCACTCAGAGTGGTATGGCAAGCCAGCTGGACAAAAAGGGCCAAGACTGGTCAATGATTGAATTTGAAAATATGGACTAAATACGTAATGTCACATTTTGTCTGGGTGTGCTGTCTGTCCACTGTGTACTGGACGCTGCACTGCACAGTCACCACCAATAAAGGCCTGATTCACCACTGTCTTGTCTCCTGTCTTTGTTACAGGGGCTGTGGGCACTGCACTGCACTACACTGCACTACACTGCACTTCAGTACCCTGTGCTACACTGCACTATACTCCATTACACTACACTGCACCACACCACACTGCACCCCGATGTACTGCATTATACCACACAGCTCCACAATATACTGCATTATACCACACTGCACCGCATTATACTGCATTATACCACAATGCACCCCAATATACTGCATTATACCACACAGCTCCACAATATACTGCATTATACCACACTGCACCACACTATACTGCATTATACCATACTGCACCACACTATACACTGTACTACACTACTACTATACTGCATTATACTACACTGCACCACTCTATACTACACTGTTCTGCAATATATTACGCTATACTAAACTGCATTACACTACACCACACTGTACTATATTGTACTGTACTACACTATACTACATCTTGAATTGCACTACACTGTACTACGCTGTACACTACACTACACTATACTACACTGTACTACAATATACTACACTGCACGACACTGTACTACACTGCAATACTCTACGATACACTGCATTGAAGGAGAGTTCACTACACAACACCGCGCTGGCAGGACAGTCCTCAAGTGTGGCTGGATCCCTAAATCAGAATTTAGACCGTCCTTCCATAGGCATCAGTACAGGGAAAATTGCCAGCAAATCAATATTTAACCAAGGCATCAATACGTTACAACCTAACTATGATCAAATAAGTAAATAGGACAAAAGGCAAGGTATAGCAGTATAGAAGAGCAATGTGAATGTGGGCCATGCAATAGTCCTTGAGTGCAGGATTTAATTGACCGACTGTGTTTTATTTGGTCGTACAGACACGAAATATCTCAATTAGCGCTGAACAGGAGTGCGGTGCGTGTGTGTGTGTGTGTGTGTGCGTGTGTGTGTGTGTGTGTGTGTATGTGTGTGTGCGTGTGTGCGTGTGCGTGTGCGTGTGTGTGTGTGTATGCGTGTGTGTGAGTGTGTGTGTGTGTATGCGTGTGTGTGCGTGTGTGTGTGTGTGTGTATGTGTGTGTGCGTGTGTGTGTGCGTGTGCGTGTGTGTATGTGTGTGTGCGTGTGTGTGTGTGCGTGTGCGTGTGTGTGTGCGTGTGTGTGTGTGTGCGTGTGCGTGTGTGTGTGTGTGTGTGTGTGCGTGTGCGTGTGTGTGTGCGTGTGTGTGTGTGTATGTGTGTGTGCGTGTGTGTGTGTGCGTGTGCGTGTGTGTGTGTGTGTGTGTGCGTGTGTGTGTGTATGTCGGTATTGTAATCCGATCCCTGCAAATTGGTGGTTGAAAAAATGCGCTGCTGCTGTCACGCACTAACCGCACACATCACACCCCCTGTCACACTCCTCTCCGCTCTCACGCACACCGCTTTGAAACCTGAACACCCATGCACACCACAATCAATCCACTCCCCGGACAGAAACCACTTCCCCACTGCCACTCGACATTTTTAAAATCAGTGTATGTGTGCCGTGTGGGTGAACTGTCACTATATTTCATTCCTAGAAACCAGCGGCCGTATCCGTGCGCTGCAATGACCCGTGTTGTGAGATGCGATCTTGAATTGACAATTCCAACCAGCAAACCCGCATGGGTGACTGTTGTGTATGTGCCTGCCGATATTGAGCGTTGATTGCATTAACGTATGAACCAGCACCATTTTCTGATACTGGTCTTGACCAGAGCAGCAGACTTTAGTGCACACTATCCCATGCTTCGTCGTTTTTGTATTTTTATTTCAATGCAAAACCCCTATTGAATCCACGATCAGCCTAATGTACTGAGCATGCATTCAAGTGCACCCGCCTTCATTCATTTTGAATTAGTAACCCAAACTATAAGCTTACGGGAAAACCGAAACAAAAGTCCGCACCACAACTTTTTTTTTTTTTTCACACGGAACACGTTCCGTCCATAGTTCTGCACTGAACTGTCGCCTTGTCACGCAACGAGCGCCTCTCTCTCTCTCTCTCTCTCTCTCTCTCTCTCTCTCTCTCTCTCTCTCTCTCTCTCTCTCTCCCCCTCTCACGCATTCCGTTCTACTTCTCACGCGAGCTCTCACTGACCTCCTCCCCCCTCTCTCTCTCTCTCTCTCTCTCTCTCTCTCTCTCTCTCTCTCTCTCTCTCACACACACACACACACACACCCTCTGTCTTCGCATCTCCTCCTCCTCCTCCTCCTCCTCCTCCTCATCCGCTCCCTCCCCAAGTCTCTCACGCTGTCTTCTCTCCACCCCTCTCTGTGCGCTATAAAGCAGAGAGAGTATTGAGAAACTGCAGAAGAGGACTAGAGACCTGGGCAAGGGCGTCTGCACAGAAAGAGGGACCCGGACGGGGCAGAGGTGAGAGACGGCACACCGCGCCAGTGCTGGACTGTCCAGCTAGTTGGACGGTAGTGTTTATTGCTCTGCACTTTACACCGCAAAACCACTGCTGCTACTACGACTGCAAACAACCCATCTGCAACACCTACTACTAATACTGTCACATCTAATAAGACTAACATCTACTACTACTTGTAAGCACCTGCTGCTGCAACTCCTGTATTACTAATTGCTAATATTGCTATACCTACACTACTACTCATCAGCTGCTACTACTGCTAATATTACTACTGCTACTGCTGCTAATTTTGCATCTAATACTACTACTAGCAGTAACCCGGTCACTGGTAATATTGCATCTACTAATACAATATCATCTAATATCAATACAGCAAAGTATACATGTAATATTCATACTGCTGCTACTAATAGTGCATCTGCTGCTACTGGTAGTTCTTCTGTTGCAACTACTACTAATCCGTTCTGTTGCAACTGCTATTCGTGCACTGGTACTAATCTAGCTGATGAAAATATAACTTCTACTAATATTGCACCTACTGCATATGTTCCCAGTGTAGTGTTAGTGTATCCTACTCTAGTGTACTGCATCCTAACTGTACTGTCTAGTAGGTCTGGATGTCTAGACTTCCTTACATTTCTCTCTCTCTCTCTCTCTCTCTCTCTCTCTCTCTCTCTCTCTCTCAAATTGAAATTACTGTATGTAATGTACTTTATGGGCAAGACAGGAATGTGCCAGTGTTGCCAAAGCACACAAACAACAGTGTTCAGATGCCACTCTGGGGAAGGGGGGATGGAATGCATTGCCATTCATAGAAAACAATTAATTTAAAACAAGTCATTAGAAACATATAAAGAAATAGATGTCTGTTTTGTATTTTATATTTTTTTAAGTATGCAGCCAATGTCTGAATACTCCAGTTCCAGCACTGACATACAAGCCCACCTTCTGTGTCTTATGGCTGTTCGATACATTTGCATCCATCTCGGTGGTCACTCTGTTAAAACTGACACTCCCTCTCTCTGTGCAGTGTCAGGGTACTGCAGTGTCTGGTCAGTCAGTCAGTCAGTCCATGTGTCTGTACTGTATTAACCCCTCACCTCCCCTCCTCTCTCTCAGTGACGATGTCTCAGCCAGCGCCTGAAGTAGGTTCCCCTGAGCCAGTGGGTGAGGAGTCAGAGTTCGGGGGTCGTGAGGAGATTGTACTGTGGGAGGGGCTGCCCCTGATGCCCTCGGTGGTACGCTGCTGGGACGGGATCCAAAACTTCGCAGCCAGACCCGATGATATCCTGATAGCCACCTACCCTAAGGCTGGTGAGTGTGTGTGTGTGTGTGTGTGTGTCTGTGTGTCTGTCTGTCTGTGTGTGAGTGTCCTGCAGTGTCCAGTCATTCAGTGTGTCTATACTGCATAACACTCTCCTCTCTCCTTCTCTCTCTCTCTCTCTCTCTCTCTCTCTCTCTCTCTCTCTCAGGCACTACCTGGGTGGTGGAGATGGTGGATGCAGTGCTGGCGGAGGGGGACATGTCTCGCTGTCTCCGCATCCCCACTTTCAACAGAGCCCCCTTCCTGGAGCTCAACCCCCTGCCACCATTCCCCTCTGGTATGGAATAGCCTGTCTGTGTGTCTGTGTCTCTGCGTGTTTGTGCCCATTCCAGTCTGTCCACTCTCTCACTCGCTCTCTCTCTCTCTCTCTCTCTCGTGTGTGAGATCAGGCCTGCAGTTGTTGCAGTCCATGCCATCGCCCAGGCTGGTGAAGACGCACTTTCCTGTCCATTTGGTGCCCCAGTCCTTCTGGGACAATGACTGCAAGGTACAACATGCCGACACACTGACTCTGATACACTGAGCTGTGAGTACTGTTGTGTACATGGTCATCTTACACACTCGCAGCACACCAGTCAACCAGTATGCCAGTCAACCAGTAACCCTCTCTCTCTCTCTCTCTCTCTCTCTCTCTCTCTCTCTCTATGAGGTGGTGTACGTAGCTCGCAATGGGAAGGACAACATGGTGTCCTATTTCCACTTCCAGAGGATGAACCAGAAACTGCCGGAGCCTGGGACCTGGGACGAGTACTTCACAGCCTCACTCAATGGACAGGGTACACCGATAAAACTGTGCTGTGTAACACACTGATTACACGATATAGCACACTGCACTGCTGGGTAATGCAATGTCTCTCTCTCTCTCTCTCTCTCTCTCTTAGTTAGCTGGGGTTCCTGGTTTGACCATGTGACTGGCTGGTGGAAGGCCAAAGAGAAACGCAACATATTGTACCTGTTCTATGAAGACATGAAGGAGGTGAGAGAGAGATACAGCACAGAAACCTTGACTGACTGACTGGACATTGAAAGTGCACTGACACTAGAGTACACTGAGGGAGGGGAAGGGGGAGAGAGAGAGAGAGAGAGAGAGAGAGAGAGAGAGCGAGGATGGGGGAATTATGCGCAGGACGCAGAGACACACTGTTGAGATTGCAGAGAAGTGGCGTCGGCTCCTCCGCGCGCCTCTGCGGGCTGCGCTTACCCACAAACCCCTGCTCTGCATCAATACGCAGAGAAGCATACGCGTACCTACGTAGAAATATAAATCGGCCTTTAGAGGAAGTAATCTTCTCATTAAGTTATTGGTGCACACCAATGAGCGAACAGTGGGTCCAAAGGCTTCTCGTTTGTAAACTGTCTTATGTTTCTAATTTAAACTTTACTCTGACTTAGATGTCACATTGGTTTTTAAAATTAATTTTACATTCAGTATTAAAGCAGTAATATTCAATGTAGTTTAACGAAGGATAATATACAAAGTGTATGTTGATTTGTATATATATGTGTGTGTAATCATGCTAGTGATTTTAGCATGATTACAAATTTATATTATTAAGTACTTTTGTCTAAAACGGCAGTTTATAATCTACGTCTATCAGCAGTCTAATGATGTAGCAGAATCCGCCAAAAACATTTAAAACAAGGTGATTCAAATAGCCAATAGCAGGGTGGGAATGAGAGCCAATTGTAATTCAGTTCCTCCTGGCCAATCAGAATGAAGTGATGTCTGAGTCCTGACAGGAATATTTCATGGTACCTTTCTCATGCGAGCTCGTATCTCCATTACCTGAATCCCTGTCTCCTGTCTAAGGACCCTGCCAGAGAGATCACCCGTTTGGCCAAATTCCTGGGGAAGGGGCTGGACCAGGCAGTGATTGACAGGATTGTGGACCACACATCCTTTAGCAGCATGAAGGACAATCCAATGACCAACTACACCGTCCTGCCCTCCTTCGTCTTCAACCATTCGGTGTCTCCCTTCATGCGGAAAGGTCTGTCTGTCTTGATGTGTCAGTCTATCTGTCTGTCTCGTGTGTTTGTTTGTCTGTGTGTGTGTGTCTGTCTCAGTGAGTCTTTATCTGTCTGCCTGCCTCTCATATTCAAATTCAATAAAGCTTTATTGGCAGGACTCATTGACACTGTCTCTATCTTAATGTGATATCTGTGGATGTCTGGTATAACAAGCCCCCCCCCCCTAGTGGCCAGACATAAAATATTTTCTGTAGATGTCTGTCATTCCCCTCTCTCTCTCTCTCTCTGTGTGTCCTGTAATGTTCAGTCAGTCAGTGCCTATACTGAATTAACCCCTCCATATCTCTCTCTCAGGGGAGGTAGGTAGCTGGAAGACTCAGTTCACGGTCTCTCAGAACGAGCGCTTCGACGAGGAGTATCGCCGGCGCATGACCGACCCCTCCCTGATCTTCCGCACGGAGCTCTGAGCCCCCCGGACTACGGCTCCCATCAGCCCCTCTGTTCCACCCAGCAGGGGATGACTACGGATCACACCCCTAACTGGACTACAACTTCCAGCGACCCTTTGTGAGGAACTCCCATGATGCAAACTGCAGCATTCCCCAATCCCCCTTGGCACATATATGAAGGACAACGGTTTCTACCATTGAGTACAGTATGGATCTACATCTAAAATGCATCACCTGTCACTGAAGAATCATCTGAAGAACACTACATCTCCCACGATGCACCTCTGCTATGGTTGGAATAAATGATGTAAAGGGACAAAAATAAAAGTGCTAACTAAGTTTTCAACCCAGACGACACATGTCTTATAATAGTCCTGCGATGTAGGCCTATGTATGTTAGGTGTGTGTTTTGTACATTGTCTAAAAGGGAAATATTTGTGTATTAATTGTACTGTATTAAACAAAACATTAACAAAATAATTACTTATTTGGTGAAGTATAGCTTTTTATGCTGTCTGATAAACTGTCTTGGTTTGTTTTAATGTAATAAAAACAGAACTAATACTGTGACATATGGACTATAGTGTTTGGGTGGGCGGGGGGTACAGCATACAATACGTCTGCACAGACATGTATAGATAGACAAACATAATCTCTTAGACACAATATACACATACACTCACAATACAAACACAATGTAGACACACATATTAGAGACAGATATGGTCACAGAGACACAACTCAACACACACACACACACACAGTAAATCCAACACAATGCACACACACAATACAGAAACACACAGTCTTTCAGACACAATACAGACACACACACTCTCAATACAGACACACATATTAGACAAATATAGCCACCTAGACACAACTCAACACACACACACACACAGTAAATCAGACACAATGCACACACACACACACACACACACACACACACACACAGTAAATCAGACACAATGCACACACACACACACACACACACAGTAAATCAGACACAATGCACACACACACACACACACAGTAAATCAGACACAATGCACACACACACACACACAAAGAGTAAATCAGACACAATGCACACACACACACACAGTAAATCAGACACAATGCACACACATACACAGAGTAAATCAGACACAATGCACACACACACACACACACACACACACACACACACACACAGTAAATCAGACACAATGCACACACACACACACACACACACACACAGTAAATCAGACACAATGCACACACACACACACACAGTAAATCAGACACAATGCGCACACACACACACACACAGTAAATCAGACACAATTCACACACACACACACACACACACACACAGTAAATCAGACACAATGCACACACACACACACACACACACACAGTAAATCAGACACAATGCACACACACACACACACACACACAGTAAATCAGACACAATGGACACACACACACACACAGTCACTCAGACACTCGTACACACTACACACACACACACACACAGTAAATCAGACACAATGCACACACACACACACACACACACAGTAAATCAGACACAATGGACACACACACACACAGTCACTCAGACACTCGTACACACTACACACACACACACACACACACACACACAGTAGATCAGACACAATGCACACACACACACACACACAGTAAATCAGACACAATACACACACACACACACACAGTAAATCAGACACAATGCACACACACACACACACAGTAAATCAGACACAATGGACACACACACACACACACACACACAGTAAATCAGACACAATGCACACACACACACACACACAGTAAATCAGACACAATGCACACACACACACACACAGTAAATCAGACACAATGGACACACACACACACAGTCACTCAGACACTCGTACACACTACACACACACACACACACAGTAAATCAGACACAATGCACACACACACACACACACACACACAGTAAACCAGACACAATGGACACACACACACACAGTCACTCAGACACTCGTACACACTACACACACACACACACACAGTAAATCAGACACAATGCACACACACACACACACACACACACACAGTAAATCAGACACAATGGACACACACACACACACACAGTAAATCAGACACAATGCACACACACACACACACAGTAAATCAGACACAATGCACACACACACACACACAGTAAATCAGACACAATGCACACACACACACACACACAGTAAATCAGACACAATGCACACACACACACACACAGTAAATCAGACACAATGGACACACACACACACAGTCACTCAGACACTCGTACACACTACACACACACACACACACAGTAAATCAGACACAATGCACACACACACACACACACACACACACAGTAAATCAGACACAATGGACACACACACACACAGTCACTCAGACACTCGTACACACTACACACACACACACACACAGTAAATCAGACACAATGCACACACACACACACACAGTAAATCAGACACAATGGACACACACACACACAGTCACTCAGACACTCGTACACACTACACACACACACACACACAGTAAATCAGACACAATGCACACACACACACACACACACACACACAGTAAATCAGACACAATACACACACACACACACACACACACAGTAAATCAGACACAATGCACACACACACACACACAGTAAATCAGACACAATGGACACACACACACACACACACACACACACAGTAAATCAGACACAATGCACACACACACACACACACACAGTAAATCAGACACAATGCACACACACACACACACACACACAGTAAATCAGACACAATTCACACACACACACACACACACACACACACACAGTAAATCAGACACAATGCACACACACACACACACACACAGTAAATCAGACACAATGCACACACACACACACACACACACAGTAAATCAGACACAATGCACACACACACACACACACACACACAGTAAATCAGACACAATGCACACACACACACACAGTAGATCAGACACAATGCACACACACACACACACACAGTAAATCAGACACAATGCACACACACACACAGTAAATCAGACAAAATGCGCACACACACACACACACAGTAAATCAGACACAATGCACACACACACACACACAGTAAATCAGACACAATGCACACACACACACACACACACACACAGTAAATCAGGCACAATGGACACACACACACACACACACACACACACAGTAAATCAGACACAATGCACACACACACACACACACAGTAAATCAGACACAATGGACACACACACACACACACACAGTAAATCAGACACAATGCACACACACACACACACAGTAAATCAGACACAATGGACACACACACACACACACACAGTCACTCAGACACTCGTACACACTACACACACACAACAAACAAAAGGCCAGTTTGCACAACACAGTGCACAAAACATAATGAAAACATAAATATTATATTTAACTACATTTCCCAATAGCACCGTTACTAGTATGGGATAGCCTCTGGTGTCGGATCCGAAAAACGTAACTACATACTAATGAATGAAATACCTGGGGAGTGCGGTGTGCGCTTGGGAGTTGAAGTTCTTTCAACATTTCAGCCCCGAGCAACACGTAGCCGTCGCGCAGCCAGAGACTACATTTCCCGAAAGCCTCCGCGGCACCAGCACTTGAGGCGCCGGCGGGGTGGTGGGTTGACGTGGCCGGTGTGGTGGACTCGACCGGGGTGATTTAAACTCACACGCAGGAGCCGGCAGCAGAGACGGGGGGCTGCTCTTCCACTGCAATTTTTCTCCAACAGCTTTTCGGTCCTTTATTAGTTTTCGCTCACGCTGCTGCCTTTTTGAAACCAATATGTCGGGGAAGATTAAGTCTCGAAGTGCCGCCAACGCCGACTCCATGAGCGGCAGTGTGTCCTGCAACGAGCGCATCCTGCGGGACTGCCACCAACTCTACACCGACTGCGACAGCGGTGAGTCCCGGCAGAAAGCAGGCCGCGTCCTGGCAGCTGTGGGTTGGGACTGAAAGGCGTCGGTGTGGGAGGCATGTTTAATGCAGGACAGGAAGCAGTGCGGACCCGGCTTCATACATGGGGGTCTAGTTTATGTCAGGTTTATAATAGTGGTGCAGTACAGACCTGGAGATGGATATAATGTAGACCTGTCTTCATGGGTGCAGAACAACAGGGTCTAGATTGACAATAGAGTAGATACAGTACAGTGTGCACCACTCCCTGTTATACATACAGTGCAGTGTAGACGTGTCTCAATATAGAGCTGACTGTAGGATCAGTACCGGGTCTCTGGCTGCCCTGTCAGTGTCAGTCTGATGATTATCTCATTGTTAAGTGGGGGTCAATTCTGAGTGGGATTGAAAAATGTTGGAGACTGAAGTGTTGGAAATGATCTTTTGCAGGCTCTCTCTGATTCTGATTTGCTATTTAAGTGTGGGCCGACTAGATCATAAAGTTTACAAACGAGAGGAGGCCATTCGACCCATCGTGCTCGTTTGGTGTCCATTAATATCTGAGTGATGCAAGGATCCTATCCAGTCTATTTTGAAATGTTCCCAAACTTTCTGCTTCTACCACATCGCTGGGGAGTTTGTAGATTGTGACGCCTCTCTGTGTGAAGAAGTGTCTCCTGTTTTCCATTGAATGCCTTGAAGCCCAATTTGCATTTGCATGCTGATCTGGAAAAGCTCCTCTGGTTTGATGTGGTCGATGCCTTCGTTGATTTTGAAGACTTGGATCAAGTCCCCACGTAGTCTCCTCTGTTCCAGGGTGAAAAGGTTCAGTTCCTCAGTCTCTCAGTAGGACATTCCCTTCAGACCTGGAATAAGTCTGGTTGCTCTCCTGTGAACTGCCTCTAGAGCAGCGATATCTTTCTTGAAGTGTGGAGCCCAGAACTGTCCACAGTATCCAGATGAGCTCTAACTAGTGCATTGTACAGTCTGAACATCACTGCCCTTGTTCTCAATTCTACACTTTTGACAATATACACTAGGTCAGCTGGCATTGAATTGTTAGTCTGGCACACCAGGGAGTTGCCCCTCTTAATTATTTTTATCTATAACTGCTCCCTCTCCCTCTCTCTCTCAATTCTAATTCAAATACAAAAAAAAAAGCTTTATTGACATAACTAAGTGACATCAGTGTGGCCAAAGTATTCAGATGGGCCCCGTTCTCTGGACCAGGGCAATGGAGGAACAATTGTATACAGTAATTAGACATTTTGAAGACTTTAACTCATGGGGAAAGGTCTCTCTGTGTGTCTCACTCTCTCAATGCAGCTTTCAGTCACTGGGTGTGTCTGTATTGACCTCCCTCTCTGGCCTATACACCGTATGCAGCCATGGTTTGAAATGCACATGCAAATGATTCTGTTTCTGTCTTGATGCTGAATTGCTCACTTCACATGCAAAACGACATCGAAACTGAATGCAAATGTGCAACTTATCGCTTTACATGCCACGGGCTGGAAGCCAGAGATGGCGTAGTGTGTGGCATCAGTGAGGCCCGTCTTCTTCTGGTTCCTCTTTCTCTCTTATCTCTCTCAGTGCAGTGTCCCTGAACTGCAGTGTGTTTACTGTATTAACCCACTCCCTCTCTCCCCTCAGGTCTGATCTCAATCGCTCAGTCAGTGGGGGTGTCACTCCTGGCCCCCAGGAAGAAGATCACAGTGATGCTGATGGGGAATCACTCCGCTGGCAAGAGCTCCTTCATCAACTGGTAATGCTGATCCCTCCTCTTCCTCTCACTCTCAGTTCAACTTAACAGTTCAATTTAAAAAAGCTTTATTGGCATGACTAGGAGACGTCAGTGTTGCCAGAGCATTGACAGACAGGACCAGTGTGCAGGAACAGGGCAATAGATATGGCAATTATACATTTTAGACTTGAACAGATCTATGAACCTCTCTCTCTCTCTCTCTCTACTGTATTCACCCCCCACCCTTCCCTCACAGGTACATAGAGGAGCACATCCAGCGCACTGGTGTGGCCATCGAGACTCAGGGTTTCAGCATCGTCACCAGTGGCCGCAAGAGGGAGTCCCTCACTGTGAGTCAGTCTCTCTCTCTCTCTCTCTCTCTCTCTCGTTCTGCCTCTCCCTCCGTTAACATTCATATTCTTCTTTCTCATCCCCCAGGGCAACGCGACCCTTCACCTTTACCCCCACTTCAAGTCCCTGCAGCAGTTCAAAGGTCAGTCCGACGCCCCCAGCAGAGCGCTGTCAATGGCGTTTTGTTACACGGCTGTCATTCCAACAGGGCGTTAATTACACTTGGTCTTCCTCACTCTCTCGGTCTGCTCCTGCTCTCCCTGCCTGTACAGCTCTGCCTGCCGTTGGTCTCCCCTGTCCGTTTGTCCGCGGAGTCCCAGAGCTCTGGGGACCAGTCACACAGTCCCAAACAACCCCTCTCTGTGTTGGGGGGGGGGGGGGGCTCTGTACACTGCAGTCAGGAGAGAGAGAGAGAGAGAGAGAGAGAGAAGCACAGACTAGACAAAATGTGTGTCAGTCAGTGTCGGCGTTTCATGTGAGATTTACTGTTTTAGAGGCACATAGAGACGTGATTATGACTCTGTCTGTCTGTCCCTGCAGGGGTGTCGGAGTACATGGGCACAGAGATCTCCACGTCCCGCCAGAAGCGTTTCAGTTTGGTGACGTTTGTGGACACGCCCGGCCTGGTGGACGGGGACATGAAGTACCCCTTCGACGTGGACCAGGCGCTGTTGTGGCTCGGTGCGTCAGTCTTTGTGTGTCCTCTACTGTACTGTTCTATCTCTCTCTCTCTCTCTCGCTCCCCTGCTGTGCAGTGTGTAGTGCAGTGTTTTGACGGTGCTCCTGTGTTCAGGCGAGCTGTGTGACCTGGTGCTGGTGTTCTTCGACCCGATGGGCCAGGCGCTGTGCAAGCGCACCCTAAACATCGTGGAGCGGCTCAACGAGGCGCAGGGAGACAAGCTCCGCTTCTACCTGAGTAAGGCTGACGAGGCCGGCACCGAGAGCGACAGACAGGTACTGAGACACTCTGAGAGAGAGACGGGTACTTACACACTGAGAGAGAGAGACGGGTACTTACACACTGAGAGAGAGAGACGGGCTGTACTAACTATCTCCGTGTGTCTCTGTGTCAGAGGGTGATGATGCAGATCGTACAGGAGCTGTGCAAGAGACCCGGATTGAACAAGTGCGGCTTCGACATGCCCACCATCTACATCCCCAACCCCAACAAGGTACCGCCGCCGCCCACTGCACACCATCTCCATCTCCATCCCCAACCCCGACAAGGCACTGAACACTCGCCCTCTCTCCACCCCTCCAGCCGAGCCGCTGTGTGAACCAGGTGGAGGAGGTGTGCAAGACCATCGAGAAGACCATCAACCAGACAGTGCAGAACACCCTGAACTCGCTGGAGAAGGACTGCGAGCTCATCGGCACGGCCATCACCGACACACTGAGCGCTGACCGGTACTGACGCACTGCCGTCTCTGAGCACTGACACATTGAGTGGGACTGACACAGTGACACTGACTCTCTCTCTCTCTCTCTCTCTCTCTCTCTCTACCCCCCCCAGGCAGGCCGCAGTGAGTAACCGCTCCGCCCGCTGTAAGGGCTGTGTGCTGGGGCTGCTGGGTGCCGTGCTGCCGCTGCTGCTGCTGAGTGTGCTGGCACTGGGCAGCCTGTCTCGAGAGCTGCTGGAGCTCACGCTGGGCGAGAACAACACCGACACCCTGGCCCTGTACATGGTGAGTCTCCATGCGTGTGTCTCTCCCCTAGACTGGACTGTGTCTCTCTCTCTCTGCTTGGAATGCGAGTCTCTGTCTCTGTGTTCTGGACTGTCCTATGTCCGTATGTCCGTGTGTCAGTTGTAGCAGCAACTTCTGCACTGTGAGCTGTCTGTGTCCAGTGTTTTTGTGCTGTAAGTCTCTGTGTAAGAGCGTCTGCTGAACAATTTATTTATTTATCTATATTTTTATAGCGCCTTTGACCAAGGCGCTTAACAATATTTTTTAACAAAACGGTACAATGAAGAGAATTGGCTGAAGGAAGAAGGTACAATTTTGGGGCAAGGATGAGAAAGTAGAGAGTGGTGCTACAGTGAGAACAGAGGCTAGGGCAGGGATTGGCAAACAGGTTCCTGACCGGGGGTTAGGGGCTAGAGCAAGCAGTGGGATAGGCTAGGGTGAAAAGATGTGTTTTTAGGGAGGAGTGAAAACTGCATAGTGAAGGGGGCTGCATTATATTGAACTTAAGGGACGGGAGGGAACAGAGCAAATGATAAGAGCAGCCAGGTAGGGTGGGGTGAAGACCATGGAGGGATTTATAAACTAGACTAAGGAATTTAAATAAGCAGCGATAATAAACGGGGAGCCAGTGTAGCTGGAGGAGAAGAGGGGAGGTATGAGGGGAGCGGGGGAGGTTAAATATGACACTGACAGCGGCATTTTGAAATTGCTGTAATGGTATGAAGGCATATTAGGGGAGGACAAGGAGGAGGGAGTTGCAGTAGTCGAGGTGGGTGAAGATGAGAGGATGAACCAGGAGTTTGGTGGCAGAGATGGAGGGACGTATTTTGCAGATGTTAAATAGGTGAAATCGACAGGTATGTGTGATGGCCGAGATACGATCAGCAAGGGAAAGGGTCGCATCGAAGATGATGCCAAGGTTGTAGGCAGAATTAGTCGGAATGAGGGACAGGGGAGGAAATAAAATGGTGGGAGAGGGAAAAGAAGGGGAGGGAAAGAAAAGGATTTAAGTTTTTGGTGGGTTGATGGGGAGGTATTGGCATGCCTTTGGATTAGCAGTCAGGCAAGCAGTTCTATGGACGGAAAGGTCAGGGGTGAAGGAAGGGAAGGGGAAAATATTTTTGAATGTCATCAGCAAAAGAATGGTGAGGGAAGTTAAATGAGGAAATTAAAGCAAGAGGTGAGGTGTACAAGGAGAATACATCAACAATAACAACAACAATGAAAATGAACGGACCATTTTGTGGACATTGACGTCGTGTCTCTCTCCCTTGTGTCCAGGGCCCAGTGGACAAGGTGGTGAACTCCCTGTCCGTGCAGTCCCAGCTGTACTGCTGCGGGGGGCTGGTGCTGCTGTCCTTCCTGCTGCTGCTCCTGGCCAGACTGTCCTTCCGGTGAGAAATGAACCCCCCTGCTCTGCTGCTCACTTCCTGTGCCTGGCGAGGGGAATGCTGGGACCTGTAGTCCTATAGTCACACTGTATTAACAGCCTCTCGCACCCCTCACTGTCTCTCTAATACCATCTGCTCTTGCTCTCTCCAGCACTCGCCCCACGCTCTCGGGGAAGCAGAAGAGGCAGCTGCAGGACAGGCTGGAGTACGTGCAGGAGGTGGTCAAGGAGAAGAAGGTACTGAGACTGTGAGTGAGTGATATACTGACTGACACAGGGACTTGATTCCATATTAACCCGTCTCTCCCTCTGTCTCTCTGCAGAAGAAGTTGTATGCAGAATACCTCCGGCAGAGCGTGGGAGATCACGACATGGACTGAAGTGTGGGGGGGACCCCGAAAAACAGCACTAACATGACTCCCCATCACTGCCCACCCCCCTACAGCCACAGCTGAACACTGCCGCCACTACAGCCTGTGACACAATAAGATTGATTCTGGGGGGTGGGTGTAGTCCCGTGCTGACAGGTGACAATGCTCTACTCTCAGATGTCTATTGCTCTACAAACATTTCCCATGATTCCCAGCTCACAACGACGAGGTCACCGCCAAATTCCAAGATTCTAAATGGGAGTCGAGTCACTGCACTATATCCCCCACGAGGCCTTGCTTTTTGCCCCAGCTATGGTAGCAGGGACCCCGGGGAAATGTAGTTTAGCTCCCAGTCCTGCCTGTGAATGTTACTTGAGCTCTGGGAATGAACTAAAAGACTATAGTGTCCACCATAGCAAGCCCACTTTCTCACTATTCACACTAGAACACTATGGGGTTGTAGTCCTTGTCATTGTATTACATTTTTATTATGCATTTCATTAGTCACTCTCTCCCACAATGCCTTAGTCTTCAGTGTCCGATCATGGCTTCTGGCTGATGCTAGCAAAGCATCATGGTCTTTGTAGTTGTCCGCACCCTAATGATGTCTTCAATGCGATCCCTCTGTACTGTTACACTGTAAGTCTATTTTATATCTTTTGTAATAAGATTTTATAAGTGAAGTCAAGACTACACTACTACCATAATGCTTTTCTCACTGGTTTGCCAGTCTGAGTGTTTACTTGAGCATCATGGGAGCCTGTAGTCCATGTGTCAGTGGGGGGGGAGGTGTTGACTGTAGGATTTAACTAACACTGTGGAAAGATTGTCGTCTTTATACTGGGAATAAATGCATAAAAATACAGAACAGTTGAATGATTTGTAGTATCTTCATTTACCGCAAGGTGGCACCATTACTCCACAATCGCTCCTGATTCCACAGCTCCACTCACTTTACGTGTATTTACAGTGTAGCTAGTGTGTAATAAGTGTAGTTGGGGAATTTTGCAACTAGATGTATCAATTCAGCTGCTTTTCTTTCACTGTAACTGTGAACCAAAATACACTTGGGCTTCTTTCTCAGTACTGGCAGTCAGATACTGCCCATGTGTGTCATAGTTGCCAACAACTGTTCCAATATTACAATACAAACACCTGAGGTTGATTTTTATTACAATTTGTTTTTATTATAAAGTGCTGCAAAATGACAGCCCTGAAACACAGCTGTGCTGTTAACACATTACACAAAATACAAACCATAGCTAATGCAACATGAGCTTTTCAGTGTAGTTTTAAAGTCAGGCGGCAGCAACAGTCAGTGCTGTGTTGGGAACCAGTTCACTTCACCCAGTGCCATCTAACTGGATTCAGTACTGGACTGTCTCTCTGCAGGGCTGGAGACCCAGCTGTACTGGACTGTATTATATTGTATTTTAAAAACATGTTTACATTGTCATTTATCAGTGGAAATTCATAAAATGAATATTAAATGTCTGGCTGCGGAGGGGGGGGCATCGGAGTGGAAGAGTGTGTGGATCCGTCACAGTTGGACTCCAGCTGTTGTCCAATCCCTTGTACACTGATGAAGACAGATTATATTATCAGCTTTACTGAACATAGAAGAAATACATATTTTTAGCATTATTTACTCTGCCTCATCCCTCAAATCATTACATCCTGCTAAAAGACACTTTTTTTGTACAAACTCAGACTTAGAAAAAACTCGGCTAAAACCCTGAAACAAAACAGCCTAAAAACACCCCTCTCTCCTTGTAATTACCAATAAAACTATAAACCATGGTCACTGTGCAACACAAATAAAAATACCATACTGACATTAAAACCATCAATGAATATGGTACAGGAAAAAAAAGTTGTGCCCATCAGTTAAAAAAAATCAACTGAAAGAGTGATAGTAAATGGGGGACTTATAGTATTTATATAAAACTAATCCACTCACCATATTCAAATGGAAAAATCCCCCATAAACAATCACCCACACTGGCAGAGAGACGGGCTGTCCAGCGGGCAGTCAGGGTACCTGTGCTGCGAGGGCTGATATGGCGAGTGCTCTCTGGGCTGTGGGGAGAAGTTGGGCCCATCTCTCTCCATACGGTCACTCCTGCGAGCCGACACCCATCGTGGACATCTGGAAAGCAAAGTCGCTAACATCAGGAAACAGGTCAAAATTGGAGCACCCTGCTATGTCCTCTATTGCAGAAGCCCCTGCCTGCACTGCACTCATTTAGCACAGGTAATCAGTAGGAATGAACTACCTTAATTACACAGTAACTGTGTGGGTTCAATCCCAGATGGGGGACACTGCTGTTATACCCTTTAACAAGGTACTGTACCTACATTGATGCTGTTGTAATGGGTAATTGTATTTAAAAATATAGTGATATATTGTTACAATTGTAAGGATAACAGCATCTGCTAAGAAATGTAGTATTATAATATGACCTGCTATACTAGAAACTAGAGTTTCATATTCCTGCAATACATCTGAAATGGAAGACTGTGTCCAATCATTAATCTGTCACTGAGGTACATCATATATAAGTGCTTATTACTGGAAACTTAATAATTCTTAAAATAATGAATACACAGAAAAGTATAATACGTGAAAGCTATTGATGTCAATGTTAGAGCCCTTATTTAGATGCCTGCTCTTCACTGTACCACAGCAAGCACATGCGATGACTATATCAGATTTATTGGTTGAAACATTGTCTGCACAAGTTGAGGGACCCCAAAAGCCCCCGCCTAATGAGTGCTCTTGTGCGGGTTGTAAGCGATCAGCGGGGCTGGCTGTGGAAGAAGCACATTGCTCTTCCAGACACACTGCTAACTTAAGACTCGTTCCTGGTGTTGGTTCACTTTTTACAACTTGTGTCGCTCAGTGTTAGTTTGTTGAATTACCGGACTATCTTGCCTCTACATCGACCCTTGTGAATATTAAGTGTCTTATACAGCGCGGTCTTATTCAATGAAACTGCTTTGCAATGTTATTTTAAACTACTCGTGTGTCTGTTTACTTGCATTTAGATGAGAGTGCTGGTGTGAGGTATGAGGTGCCGTTAGGGACATAATTCACCCTGTGGTACATACACTATACTGAGACGCATACACTACATACTGAGATGCATACACTACATACTGAGACTCATACACTACACACTGAGACGCATACACTACATACTGAGACGCATACACTATACTGAGACGCATACACTATACTGAGACGCATACACTACATACTGAGACGCATACACTACATACTGAGACGCATACACTACATACTGAGACTCATACACTATATACTGAGACGCATACACTACATACTGAGACGCATACACTACATACTGAGATGCACACACTACATACTGAGACACACACACTACAGACTGAGACGCATACACTACATACTGAGACGCATACACTATACTGAGACGCATACACTACATACTGAGACGCATACACTACATACTGAGACGCATACACTACATACTGAGACTCATACACTATATACTGAGACGCATACACTACATACTGAGACGCATACACTACATACTGAGATGCATACACTACATACTGAGACTCATACACTACACACTGAGACGCATACACTACATACTGAGACGCATACACTATACTGAGACGCATACACTATACTGAGACGCATACACTACATACTGAGACGCATACACTACATACTGAGACGCATACACTACATACTGAGACTCATACACTATATACTGAGACGCATACACTACATACTGAGACGCATACACTACATACTGAGACTCATACACTATATACTGAGACGCATACACTACATACTGAGACTCATACACTATATACTGAGACTCATACACTACATACTGAGACGCATACACTATACTGAGACGCATACACTACATACTGAGAGGCATACACTACATATTGAGACGCATACACTATATACTGAGACTCATACACTACATACTGAGACGCATACACTATACTGAGACGCATACACTACATACTGAGACGCATACACTACATACTGAGACGCATACACTATACTGAGACGCATACACTACATACTGAGATGCATACACTACATACTGAGACTCATACACTACATACTGAGACGCATACACTACATACTGAGATGCATACACTACATACTGAGACGCACACACTACATACTGAGACTCATACACTACATACTGAGATTCACACACTATATACTGAGACGCATACACTACATACTGAGACGCATACACTACATACTGAGACGCATACACTACATACTGAGGCTCATACACTACATACTGAGACGTATACACTATACTGAGACGCATACACTACATACTGAGACACACACACTATATACTGAGACTCACACACTATATACTGAGACGCATACACTACATACTGAGACGCATACACTACATACTGAGACGCATACACTACATACTGAGACGTATACACTATACTGAGACGCATACACTACATACTGAGACACACACACTACATACTGAGACTCATACACTACATACTGAGACACACACACTATATACTAAGACTCATACACTACATACTGAGACGCACACACTACATACTGAGACACACACTACACACTGAGACTCATACACTACATACTGAGACGCACACACTACATACTGAGACGCATACACTACATACTGAGACGCATACACTATATACTGAGACGCACACACTACATACTGAGATGCTTACACTACATACTGAGACTCATACACTACATACTGAGACGCACACACTACATACTGAGACGCATACACTATACTGAGACGCATACACTACATACTGAGACGCATACACTATACTGAGACGCATACACTACATAATGAGACGCATACACTACATACTGAGATGCATACACTACATACTGAGACGTATACACTATACTGAGACGCATACACTACATACTGAGACGCATACACTATATACTGAGACGCACACACTACATACTGAGACTCATACACTACATACTGAGACGCACACACTACATACTGAGACGCATACACTACATACTGAGATGCTTACACTACATACTGAGACTCATACACTACATACTGAGACGCACACACTACATACTGAGACGCACACACTATACTGAGACGCATACACTACATACTGAGACTCATACACTATATACTGAGACTCATACACTACATACTGAGACTCATACACTACATACTGAGACACATACACTACATACTGAGATACATACTCTACATACTGAGGCGCATACACTACATACTGAAATGCACACACTAAGTACTGAGACGCATACACTACATACTGAAATGCACACACTAAGTACTGAGACGCATACACTACATACTGAGACGCATACACTACATACTGAGACTCATACACTACATACTGAGACGCATACACTACATACTGAGACGTATACACTATACTGAGACGCATACACTATACTGAGACGCATACACTATACTGAGACGCATACACTACATACTGAGACGCATACACTATATACTGAGACGCACACACTACATACTGAGACTCATACACTACATACTGAGACGCACACACTACATACTGAGACGCATACACTACATACTGAGACGCATACACTATATACTGAGACGCACACACTACATACTGAGACTCATACACTACATACTGAGACGCACACACTACATACTGAGACGCATACACTACATACTGAGACTCATACACTACATACTGAGACGTATACACTATACTGAGACGCACACACTACATACTGAGACGCACACACTACATACTGAGACGCACACACTACATACTGAGACTCATACACTACATACTGAGACGCATACACTACATACTGAGACGTATACACTATACTGAGACGCATACACTACATACTGAGACGCATACACTATATACTGAGACGCACACACTACATACTGAGACTCATACACTACATACTGAGACGCACACACTACATACTGAGACGCATACACTACATACTGAGATGCTTACACTACATACTGAGACTCATACACTACATACTGAGACGCACACACTACATACTGAGACGCATACACTATACTGAGACGCATACACTACATACTGAGACGCATACACTATACTGAGATGCATACACTATACTGAGACGCATACACTACATACTGAGACGCATACACTATATACTGAGACGCACACACTACATACTGAGACTCATACACTACATACTGAGACGCATACACTACATACTGAGACGTATACACTATACTGAGACGCATACACTACATACTGAGACGCATACACTATATACTGAGACGCACACACTACATACTGAGACTCATACACTACATACTGAGACGCACACACTACATACTGAGACGCATACACTACATACTGAGATGCTTACACTACATACTGAGACTCATACACTACATACTGAGACGCACACACTACATACTGAGACGCATACACTATACTGAGACGCATACACTACATACTGAGACGCATACACTATACTGAGATGCATACACTATACTGAGACGCATACACTACATACTGAGACGCATACACTACATACTGAGATGCATACACTACATACTGAGACTCATACACTATATACTGAGACGCATACACTACATACTGAGACTCATACACTACATACTGAGACTCATACACTACATACTGAGACGCATACACTATACTGAGACGCATACACTACATACTGAGATGCATACACTACATACTGAGACTCATACACTACATACTGAGACGCACACACTACATACTGAGACGCATACACTATACTGAGACGCATACACTACATACTGAGACGCATACACTATACTGAGACGCATACACTACATACTGAGACGCATACACTACATACTGAGACTCATACACTATATACTGAGACTCATACACTACATACTGAGACTCATACACTACATACTGAGACACATACACTACATACTGAGATACATACTCTACATACTGAGGCGCATACACTACATACTGAAATGCACACACTAAGTACTGAGACGCATACACTACATACTGAGACTCATACACTACATACTGAGACGCATACACTATACTGAGACGCATACACTACATACTGAGACGCATACACTACATACTGAAATGCACACACTAAGTACTGAGACGCATACACTACATACTGAGACTCATACACTACATACTGAGACACATACACTACATACTGAGACTCATACACTACATACTGAGGCGCACACACTACATACTGAAATGCACACACTAAGTACTGAGACGCATACACTACATACTGAGACTCATACACTACATACTGAGACTCATACACTACATACTGAGACATAAACTACATACTGAGACTCATACACTACATCTTGACTCATACACTACATACTGAGACACACACTATATACTGAGACACATACACTACAGACTGAGACATAAACTACATACTGAGATGCACACACTACATATTGAGACGCATACACTTCATACTGAGACACACACACTACAGACTGAGACATAAACTATATACTGAGACGCATACACTACATACTGAGATTCACACACTACATACTGAGACTCATACACTACATATTGAGACGCATACACTACATACTGAGACACACACTATATACTGAGACTCATACACTACATACTGAGACGCACACACTACATATTGAGACGCATACACTACATACTGAGACGCATACACTACATACTGAGACGCATACACTACATACTGAGACGCATACACTACATACTGAGACTCATACACTACATACTGAGACGCATACACTACATACTGAGACTCATACACTACATACTGAGACGCATACACTACATATTGAGACGCATACACTACATATTGAGACGCATACACTACATACTGAGACGCATACACTACATACTGAGACTCATACACTACATACTGAGACGCATACACTACATATTGAGACGCATACACTACATACTGAGACGCATACACTACATACTGAGACGCATACACTACATACTGAGACACACACTATATACTGAGACTCATACACTACATACTGAGACGCACACACTACATACTGAGACTCATACACTACATACTGAGACGCACACACTACATACTGAGACACACACTACACACTGAGACTCATACACTACATACTGAGACGCACACACTACATACTGAGACACACACACTACATACTGAGACACATACACTACAGACTGAGACTCATACACTACAGACTGAGACGCATACACTACATACTGAGACTCATACACTACATACTGAGACGCACACACTACATACTGAGACACACACTACACACTGAGACTCATACACTACATACTGAGACGCACACACTACATACTGAGACACACACACTACATACTGAGACACATACACTACAGACTGAGACTCATACACTACAGACTGAGACGCATACACTATACTGAGACACACACTATATACTGAGACTCATACACTACATACTGAGACGCACACACTACATACTGAGACGCACACACTACATACTGAGACTCATACACTAAATACTGAGACGCACACACTACATACTGAGATTCACACACTACATACTGAGACTCATACACTACATACTGAGACACACACTATATACTGAGATTCATACACTACATACTGAGACGCACACACTACATACTGAGACATAAACTATATACTGAGACTCATACACTACATACTGAGACTCATACACTACATATTGAGACGCATACACTATACTGAGACGCATACACTACATACTGAGACGCATAAACTATATACTGAGACACACACACTACATACTGAGACACACACTATATACTGAGACTCATACACTACATACTGAAATGCACAAGCGTCCTCCACGCTTTGATCCCCCAATAACAAGTCACAGCTGAATGTAAGAGTCACAGCATTAAACCAAAACACTGCAGACAATCATCCTGATAAGAAAATGCGCATTAGTGGTGCTGACGCAGCGGCTCCTCAGGGCTGTTGAGTGGGATCTTACCGGTTTCTTACGTTTCTTGTAGTTGGCCACCAGGTTTGCACACATCTCAGGAGGGATTTTGTCCCACTCCTCTTTGCAGATCCTCTCCAAGTCATTAAGGTTTCGAGGCTGACGTTTGGCAACTCGAACCTTCAGCTCCCTCCACAGATTTTCTATGGGATTAAGGTCTGGAGACTGGCTAGGCCACTCCAGGACCTTAATGTGCTTCTTCTTGAGCCACTCCTTTGTTGCCTTGGCTGTGTGTTTTGGGTCATTGTCATGCTGGAATACCCATCCACGACCCACTCACCCAAGATTTGACGGTACATGGCCCCGTCCATCGTCCCTTTGATGCGGTGCAGTTGTCCTGTCCCCTTACCAGAAAAACACCCCCAAAGCATAATGTTTCCACCTCCATGTTTGACGGTGGGGATGGTGTTCTTGGGGTCATTCCTCCTCCTCCAAACACGACGAGTTGAGTCGATGCCAAAGAGCTCGATTTTGGTCTCATCTGACCACAAAACTTTCACCCAGTTCTCCTCTGAATCATTCAGATGTTCATTGGCAAACTTCAGACGGGCCTGTACATGTGCTTTCTTGAGCAGGGGGACCTTGCGGACGCTGCAGGATTTCAGTCCTTCACGGCGTAGTGTGTTACCAATTGTTTTCTTGGTGACTATGGTCCCAGCTGCCTTGAGATCATTAACAAGATCCTCCCGTGTAGTTCTGGGCTGATTCCTCACCGTTCTCATGATCATTGAAACTCCACGAGGTGAGATCTTGCATGGAGCCCCAGACCGAGGGAGACTGACAGTTATTTTGTGTTTCTTTCATTTGCGAATAATCGCACCAACTGCTGTCACCTTCTCACCAAGCTGCTTGGCGATGGTCTTGTAGCCCATTCCAGCCTTGTGTAGGTCTACAATCTTGTCCATGACATCCTTGGGCAGCTCTTTGGTCTTGGCCATGGTGGAGATTTTGGAATCTGATTGATTGATTGCTTCTGTGGACAGGTGTCTTTTATACAGGTAACCAGCTGAGATTAGGAGCACTTCCTTTAAGAGAGTGCTCCTAATCTCAGCTCGTTACCTGTATAAAAGACACCTGGGAGCCAGAAATCTTACTGATTGATAGGGGATCAAATACTAATTTCCCTCATTAACATGCAAATCAATGTATAACTTTTTTGAAATGCGTTTTTCTGGATTTTTTTGTTGTTATTCTGTCTCTCACTGTTAAAATACACCTACCATTAAAATTATAGACTGATCATTTCTTTGTCACTGGGCAAACGTACAAAATCAGCAGGGGATCAAAAACTTTTTTCCCTCACTGTATACGAAATAAAGAAAAACAAAAAATAGAATTAAAAATAAATTCATAGATTAAACATAATTAAAATAATTAAATGAATAAATAAAAATAAAATAATTGAACACAGTATGATTAAGTACATTTCAATACATAAAAGTAATATATATCATAATAATCATAATAATATTCATGGAAAAGGAAACTAGACATTGATAAAACTTTCTTCATTCCCAGTCAAGTCCCCCACCTTAGAAAGCAGCTCTGCTCCTTCCCCCGTTCAACATCCCCACTCACACTGAGACAGAGAGAGAGAGAGGTGGATTAGCACAGACAAACCCTGCAGCAGTGCAATATTGCAATGAGAGAGTGGATTGAGACACAGAGACAGGCAGAGACACTGGGAGGGAGACGGCTGTCCAGCAGGCAGTCAGGGTACCAGTGCTGTGAGGGCTGATGGTGGGAGAAGTTGGTTCTCTGTCCATGCATACTATCACTCCCTCTGAGAGAATAAAATCGGTCTATAAATCTGACTTCAAACTGGACTAACAAGCAGACGTTTCAATTCTAGAAGCACTTTATACGTCTGTCTAAATCAGTCGCCATGTCAATGACTGAACCTAGTTGGACTTAAACTGGAATAAAGTGCCTCTCAAAGAATAAAGCCTGGTCTGCACAACACAAAACAATATCTGCTCTTTAGGTTCACCAAGTAAACTCCCTTTATATATATGTGAGTACAGATTATTTTAAGACATGGGCTACAGTGAGGTAGCATAGCAGAGGATATATTTTTGTCTTGAAGCTGACTAGAATGTCAGACTTCAAATCTGTGTCCATGTCAAAGACTTAAACTGGAACAGGCAAAATATTGTGGCAAGCATGGATTTGGAATTTTTGACCAAATTGGAAGTTGTAATCCAGCATTGCTTATTGCCACGTTGGTGAGGTTAAATCATCAAAAGACACTTGATGGCACACTACTGACTTGAGAGTCTAATGATCTATCTATCTATCACTATTCCCTCAAAACAGAGAAGCTGACGATAAACCCTCTATCTCATGTATTATTAAAACAAACAATCAAATATTTGATTTGATCTTTGTACTTTAAACTGGTCTATATATTGCAAAAATAGAAAGCTTTTTTCTCTTTCACAAGTATTTTGGGACCTCAGCTCTGTGTTTCCAGGCACTGACACTGTGCAATTGCTGAACCAATGATTATAATGTATCACTGCACACACAGTCTCTATAAAATTAGTATTATTTTTGTGACAATTAACACACATAGCAAAATTACGTCTCTGAACACATTTGGCCCAAAGCTACTATGCATGTGAGACCATGAAGCTGATCTCTCTTTGCACAGTATCTCAGCCCCCAACAAAAAACATTGTGAGTAATGTAAAAAGTGAGAAATGTCATCACATGACAAACCACAATCGGTGCACATGTGTCTCCTGTGGCAGTATAGAAAAAGGAAGGAAAGGGCAACAAGATATCCGGAGGAAAGCAGAGGTGATGGCTGCAATGCCAGAGACAAAGAAAGAACGCTGATTTCTAGAATTTACAGCGCAGTTTATAAAATAAGAACTGGAACCTGCGGATTGTTGTTGCTTTTATACTTTGATGCTACACCTTGCATCTCTTCTTTTTAGCATTTTAAGTATTTTATGAATCCTCTTTTTGGACTTTTTAATCTTTTCCACTTACTTTTGCTATGTGGACTTTGGTCTAAGAACTGTCAGATGCAGTAAAGATTATCCTATCAGAAATTATACTTACAAATGGACCATTATTTCCTACTATACTAAAGGCATTTGTTTTTATTCACTTTTTATTCTATTTATTACTCTTGGCCATTGTTATGCTTTTATTTTCTTGGACTGTACCATAGACACTGCCGGTTCTTTGGGATTACCAACACAATACCAAAAGTAGAAGCTGGATTAGAAGCCCCTCTTTCTCTTTCTTTAGGGAAACACGGACAATTGTCTACGCCTTTGCAGTTCCAACAGGGAAGGCCAACAGTCCTCACAAGATTTCTATTTGTTTGAACTTTAAACTTAAAAAAATATATATCAACAGAAGTCTGACTTACATTTGATTTTGTGATTACTATAATAAACTAGTCTGTACGTACATGAACTAGGTGGAGAGTTCAGTAGGAAGCTGCTGCATTTCCTCCAGTCACAATCATGGGATTGAGATCTATGGGCTTCTGCACTGGCTCCACTTCTCCATATTAAGTGTCTTGATGTTGATGATGTTCTCACTATAGTACACTGTAATTCACTGTAGTGTTTTACACCAACCATGACAATAAGTCACCACATTTCATAGCTGGGAAACCCATTACAGACCTATTACAATTAGCTGTCTAATATAGTGTTTGGATAACCTTGACTGTAATATTTAAATCAAGACAATGGTCTGTGGGCCCTGTATGACAGTATCTTTAAACATACAGACTTTCATGGAATCTGGCTCATCCTGCTAACAAAACAAAGTCAAACTGAAAATCTCTTATTAAACACTGCTAAGCTTGAATTAATTTGTACTCAAGTTATAACAAACAACATCAGTACAGTGAAATTCATAAAGTATAGCATATGTAGTACTACAGTAACAGTGGTTAAAGCCATATTGAAAACATGCTTGAATTCACTGTCATGTTCTAGTAACTGAGAGAAGAGGAGCTTGACAAGGGTTCAGATCAGCTGTCATGGCAGGAACATCAGAATATGGTGTCTGTGAATCCTCCTCAGTCTAGGTATTTCTGTTTTATTACCTTGCAGCCTGCATACCCCTTACGATGACCAAAATGAGAATTGAGCTAGGAGTCCACTGGCTGCTATGGGAGTTTGTTAGGGTATCTACTTAGCCCTCCAAACTGTAACATGTTTATGAAAATGACACATTTCATTTACAGAAGCCACTATGCCACTCCCAAAACAGGAAATACATGTCACAAAATCAAATACGTCCATCAGAACAGTCATTTGTCATCTAATGAAAAGTTATTTCCATAAGCCAGTTCACTATACACTAACTACAAGCATCGATATGACGGCCAGCCCTGAGATGGGCAATATCCCCACCTCTCTGGCCTGGCACCCTGACAGGGGCTCTGTGACCGATGAGGCTACTCCCATGTCTGCTCGCTTTGGACAAACTGAATCCTGCTTTATCCACGTCTATGAATACTTATGAGAAACAGAAAATGAACTTGGGTAGCCATGCATCACTGTGATGAGTCCTGACCTGTACAGACTGGAACCCAATCTCCTTCACTCTGTCACTGTTCCTCTCAGAGGTTCCTGTACAGCCGTTTCATGCTTTGTTGATGTCGATTCTAGACCCGGTCAGTAGCTGCCAGACTGACACTTTGTACATTGTGAAATATTTTATGTTCTTGTATATTTGTTGTCTGGATCTCCCTCAAACATACTGGGTTGCTTGCAACCACCATATCTACAATGACAGCCTCCTGTTAAGTGTTGAAGACTCTTCCTCAGCCACCAGTTGGGTTGTCCTTCTGTTCTATAAATGGATAAAATCATTTTTGTATGCTCAAGGATGATGGCAATACACCATATATGTGTATCGTATAGTACTGTAATACAGTGAAGTAATATATGGTGACTCACCCATTCTCATTTCTGTTTACTCTAATTATTGATGCCACAATTGACCTGCTCAGATTGGGCTGCACCCTGTGCCCAGCCTCTCACATTGAAAGGCCATGGTTTAGCACATGGTCAACGATAGTGGCACATATGTCATTGGAAATATCTGTTCTGTGTCTTCCCGCACGTGTGTAGTTTCTGTAACATGTCATTAACAGTATGTGTTGACTTACATCCATACAACCCTAGGTGCACCATAGAAAACAGGTTTCGATTTCTTTACATTGTGATGTGCTAATGCAACACTGCCCACAATCCAGGCCGCAACGTTACGTGCAAGTATGTTGGCAGACACCTGTGCGAACTTCTTGTGAATGACGCCTGCGCAGATACAAGGAGACACAGATGCAGAAGCATAAATCAGCCTTTACTCAGTACTGGCAGTCAGATATTGCCCATTTATCATAGTTGCCAACTGTTACACTATTACAATACAAACACTTACAAAGGTTGATTATTAGTTTTTATTATAACGTGCTTAAAAATTATTGCGCTGAAATGCAGCTGTGCCGTTAACGCATTACAAAAAATACAAACCATAGCTAAAATAAAAATACAGAACAATTAGTCGAATGATTATCAGTATCTTCATTGACCGCAAGGTGGCACCATTACTCCACAATCGGTCCTAATTCCACAGCTCCACTCACTTCACACAACACCTCAAAATAACCTTGATTGTGTAACAGGTTAACACTTTAATCTTTATAGTAACAGGACAATATCTAAGTATTGAATGATGACTAATGTATTTATAGTGTAGCTAGTGTGTAATAAGTGGAGTTGGGTAATTTTGCAGCTAGACGTATCAATTCAACTGCTTTTCTTACACTGTAACTGTGTCAACTGCACCAGAATACACTAAGTGCACTTGGGCTTCTAACTCAGTACTGGAAGTCAGATATTGCCCATGTATCGTAGTTGCTAACTGTAACATAACAATACAAACACCTGAGGTTGCAGCGGCATCCAGCTCCAAGACTCTCTGAAACAATATGTGAAATAGACCTAGAGCAGTCAATATGGTGAGGCACAGTACACTGGATTACAGTACTGTAATGTGTCTATACAGTGCTGATAGGATAGTAAATTCACAGTATAGTACTTACTTGCAGATATTCATAGCGCTGTTCTTTAACCCTCTCTGAGTTTCACTCAAATGGCACCCTGTAGACCTGTTACATCCGGTTCTGGATTTCTTGTAGTCTAATGGTAGTGTTTGCCACCACCATGTTCACAATAGCGGTCTCCTGATCTGGTGTGAACAGCCGGTGTCTTCCACCATGGCCTGGCCGTCTCTCAGTTCTGCAGAAGATCCACAAATATGAAATGATGGGTTACAGTAAGCTAAAATAATCTATTTTCTTTCAATATGAAATGACATTACTGTAACATTGGCCAACAATCACCGAGTAACATAGGCCCACTGATATGTCGGACTGCAGTATACTACAGTATACATTCATAAAGAGCTTAGTGTAGATGGTAGGTAACTTACTGGTTCTCATTTCTGAATATACAGATGATAGATGCCACTGTGTAGCGGCTCAGGTTGGGCTGAACTCTCTGCCCAGCCTCCCTCATACTCAATCCATGGTGGAGCACATGGCCAACCAATGTGGCCCTGATCTCATCTGAGACAACTGTCCTTCCTCGTCCTCGTCCTCCTCTTCCTCTCACTCCTTGACCTCTAGCTCTTGCTTCACCATTGACTTCCATTTTCCTCCAAAACAGGAGAGCTCATCTGTGACCTTTTCTAGTGCTGAAGCTCTGATTTCTAAGTGAACAATTCAGCAACTAGTGTTCACACCTGTGAGGAGTGGGTGTTGCCAATTGGTGTATAGAGCTTGACATTGGTTTAGGGATGTGGGTCATGAGTTTCAGGTTTCGGTGATTGTGCTTAAAGTTCCAATTTGAGTGTGTAAACAACTGGGAAAAACTGTAATAGATATGATAACGCAGGACTGTATTGTTGACCACGCCCCTTTATCATAAGCGATATCGCACTGTGACGTCACAACGATGCCCACAACATACGCTTAGCTTATGAGCTGCCGGTTACCCTGACACTCAGTCTGTCTAGAGCATCTGACACGTTCACATCGCTCGTCTATCAGCCGCGTACAGATGGGCAGCAACAACTCAAAGACTGCGGTGAGTTTTTCCTCCATGGCGGCGAGTCGCTTTCTCCCTCATGAGGCCAGTGATGGTGTGTGACGTGTGTCTGTCCTCCTTCCCGCAGAGCCGCGGTGCCTCTTCCGCCGCGGAGCTGTTCCGCTGCTCGCTGTGCTCGGGCTTCGTCGCGCCGCCCATGATGCAGTGCCGGGCCGGGCATCTCCTGTGCGCACCCTGCCGCAAGAGCTGGAGATGCCGCTGGAGCTGCCCCACCTGCCGCGGCCTGCTGAAGCCGCCGATGCGCAACACGGCCCTGGAGCAGGTGGCGTCCACGATCGGCCTTTCCTCCGAGGTGAGTCCCCGGTCTGGCGGGTCCTGTATGCAGTGAAGACCCGGCCTGTGTGTGTAGTTTCTATTGACACAGTCTGGACCGTGTGATCTGTGGGAATTAGCGCCATTGAAGCGTCATTCGTGTGCGCCGCCCCTGCGAGGGTTAAAGGCTTCACAGCGGACACGGAGACGAGGTCAGAGTTCAACAAGCTGTCGCTTGATACTATAATGTGATCAATATATTCAAATAAACACCAAGACAGTATGACGTCGCGCAGACGCATCGTATAAAGAGACAGAGCTGAGAGTCAGTTGCACACCTTCCTGGCTGCAGTTAAGCTGCGTGTGATGATCAGTAGATGGTGTCTGGGCACATTAATGCTCAATTCAGATAACTTGAGTGTATGCAGGCGAGTTGTTTAATGCTAAATGAACTGCTATATTGTTGTATGTTTGCGCTCGGTAATTGAGTACTGATGTTTCACAAGACAAACAGCAAGTCTTTCTGTTGTTGCTTTTTTGTGCTAAATCTCGATGTCTCGGGGCCACAATTACCTCTTGAACCCCCTCCTGTGAAACACTAGTTACCTATACATGCTATACATACTGTATACCTTGTACAATGTAGTTTTTCATATGCCATACTTTTTGTTTGTATTTTTACTATTTGTGTGCGTGTGTGCATATACACATTTATATAACATACACATATACCTACACAAGCAGACACTATCAGTATTTATTTATTGATTACTAATATCTGGGTGTGGTGCGGTGTGGGGTGGCAGTGCTGTCGGGCACTTGGGTGGGGGAGGCAGTGTTCAATTCCCTTAACTGATGAGCCCTTTTCCTCCTCCGTTCGATATTGGATGTTTTCTCTAAGTGTTTTTTTCCTGTGTCTTATCAGTCCTGTAGTGCTGACATCACCACCGCCATATCCACCCACGGGGAGGAGCTGGCGGCCCTGTTCGTGTGTCCGGTGTGTTTCGAGTACGTGCAGCCGCCCATGCTGCAGTGCCGGGCCGGACACCTGCTCTGCAATGAGTGCCGGCCGAGGGTGAGCAGCTGCCCGTGCTGCCGCAAGCCGCTGGCGCCGAAGTGCAGGAACGTGGCCATGGAGACGCTGGCCGCCATGGTGCCGTTCCCCTCCGAGGTGAGTCCCTCCCGTGACAGGCTGCCCCACTCGAGGGTCAACCACAACAGTCCCCCAAAACTAACTGCCCCGCCCCATCACAAAGCACTGACACACACAACACCCCACGGTCCCTCCACAGCACAGTCCAGATCGTTGCGGTACCGAGTGTGTCAGTGCGTTAGCCAGTGTGTTAATGATCCTGGGCTGCTGTAGTGAGGGTGTGCCAGTGTGTTGCTGCCTCTGCTAGTGAGATGTTCATGGTACTGTGCTGCTCTGGTGAAGTGTGTGTTTGTGTTCATGTGCTCCGAGTGTGTACTGATGTGTTGTGTGTGTTTATTGACTTTCCAGCCTGATGCCCTGGGAGACGACTTCATTGCAGCTTTTGGAGGGGCTCAGACTGCAGAGCAGCTCCCGGCTCCCAGCACGGATGATCAGGTGGTCCGGGAGCCGCGGTTCCTCTCCTACCTGCGGCACTCTGGACTTGATGACGGACGCAGCTCTGACCCTCGCGACGTGGTCCTGCTGCTCCTGAGCTGCGTACTGTGGCAGCTGTGCCCCCTGTGCGATGCAGACCGGGAGCAGCTCCACAGGTGGGTATCGCTGGAGAGCCAGCTGGTGGAGCAGGCGCTGCGGCTGGTGGAGGGGTCGCCGGACCGCGACGACATCTACCTGAGGCTGAGGGAGGGGCCGACCCCCCACTCTCACACCAACCCCTTGTATGATGTTGTCACTCCTGCTCTGCGGGAACTGCGGCGGCTTCTGCCCCTGGACCTCAGTCTGGGCGCCCTATCTGAGAGCCAGGACCTACAGCTAAGCGTGGCCAGCGTGGTGGTGCGGAACCTGCTGCGCTACGGCAACCCCTATGGCGGCAGACGGGTACGTCACCTTGTGGCGCTGCGGCATCTTCGTCACGGCCAGGATGCCCTCCCCTCCGCCTCCTCCAGCGTGCCGCGTGTGGCCCAGACCCCGACCCCACCGGAGGGTTTGGATGCCGGGCTGCTCCACGGACTCGCAGCCCTGAGAGAGGCGGCCCACGGGAGCACAGAGGTGCCAGGGAGCGGCAGGCCAGAGCCCAAACAGCACCCAGTGATGTCGGGGACAGGAGGGCGCATCTGCCTGTGGCGCTGGAGCCACTGAGAGCCAGTCTGCCCTCCCTCATGCCTGCCGGGGCCACGGAGCCGAGCAACACGGAGGCGCCTGCCGCGGCCACAATCCCCTCCAGGTGGCAGAGGGTCCATATAATCTTCGCTCGACTCCTGGCCGCCGTCTCCCAGCTGCGCTGGGTGAGGGGGGCGAGGGCGTGATACCCCAAGCCTGGAGTCAGGCCTGTCTGCGTCGGCTGCCTCGTGTCCCAGGTGAGTTTTAAGGTCTGAATGAGGGATCGCACCACCTGCAGCCTGAGAGGGATGCTATCAGTGACCCCAGGCTTGTGCCCCGGACATGAGGACGGCCTGGATTGCCCACCCTGTAGAGCGCCATGAGCCAGAGGAGACCCCAGTCGAGAAGGACCCTCATGACGAGGCTTGTGTGACCTGGGAGGCATCTGAGAGGGACGTGCACACCAGCAAAGGTGAAACAAGCCGGAGGGTGGGACGGTGGGGCCAGTCAAGGCTGGAGACCCCCTGTGTGCCCCTCCCAAGCATTCCAGAAACTCCCACTGGTGACGTTGCCTCAAAAAGCAGGTCTGAACTGGCTCTGAAGCAAAACCTGGGCATCCAGAGCTCAGCCCAGCAAAGGCAGAGGGCCGAGGGACAGTGAGCAAAGTAAGTGTCCGCCACCGATGCCGGTTCCACTGTAACAATGTTTTAATTGAACTGCGCAGAGAGGACAGGACGACTTTAAAATCTGGGGGTCCCGAGGCGACGATCGGGTGGGTCTCTCCTCAGGTGGCCACCGTCGGTGCCGTGACGAGTAAACATAGACATGAACTGGACTGCTGTTGCCGCCCCCTCGGTGAGAAGACCCTCACAAGGAGATGCACGCCAGCAGTGGGAACGCGACGCCTCCAGCACGAGACCCACAGTGCACACAGTGTGTGAATAAACATGTGTAAACTAAAACCACAAAGTTTCTACTGGTGTCCCTTTCTTAAATGCAGAGCTGTTTCTATGCCTAAGTGACCACTTGGAGCCCCCTAGCAAAAAATAATAAATAAATCTAATGTATTTTCAATGATTTATCATTTAGTTTCATAAATGATCACAGCGATCAGTTTTCAGAGAATTTCACAAACCACAAGGTGGAATAGAACATCTACGACTGAGAGCTGGAGCATTTGATACAGTTTTACACACCACACCCCTTTCCAGGGCAATGTTTTGGAGCTTCAAATCTAAATCGGGGTTGGAAGCAAGACTGACACCAGAAACAGAGAGGAGGCCATTCGACCCATCCTGCTCCTTTGCCAAGGATCACGTCTGTTGAATCCAACTTTTATCTGTGTGTGGATTATTCCCAATCATTCAGAAAGATGAACCAGAAGTATGTGAAGATAGAAGTTTATTGCGATACAAGCAGCTGTTGGAAGGATGTGATCACAGGGGCGGTCTCTATGATAGCAGATCCTTAAAGACACACACACACACACATTTACATGATATAGTACATGACGCGACAGACTCTCTTCCAATCTCCTCAGACATGTAAGTTTCTCTAGGACATACTACAGCATTACAGACCTTGTTGCTGGGCAGACATGGAATTTGTCCGATATAATAACTCAACACAGAGAGCAGTCCGAGGATATGTTTGACAGTTTCTCTTGAGAACCACAGAGAAAAACAACTCCTTGTATGGTACAGACAGTCTGGATACTTTCTTCCTAGTTTTATGTTCATCTTAAGAACCTGGGCTCTACCCCACAGGGACAGTGGAAGCCCAATCCACCTTCAGTTTTAAGAATTTGTGGTGCATTCAGACTAAATATTGAAGTTAGAGGGGATTTAACAATGATCCCAAGACATTTAATTCTGTTCGGTTTCCAAGTGAAAGGAGTATTTGTCGGGTCACTACGGTGTGTATGGGAATTTAGTGGCATTGCCTCTGATTTACTCCAGTTCATTTTGCATCCAGAGAGTCGACCAGAACATTTAATGAGATCAGGAATGCCTGGGAAGGAGTGTGAAGGATCTGAGAGTGTCAGTAATATGCACAGAAAAAACCAGAAACATCCCCTTTTCAGGACACTGTATTTTAAAGATAATTTTGTAAAAATCCAAATAACTACAGATCTTTATTGTAAAGGGTTTAAACAATGTTTTCCACGCTTGTTCAACGAACCATAAACAATGAATGAACATGCACCTGTGGAACGGTCGTTAAGACACTAACAGCTCACAGACCGTTGGCAATTAAGGTCACAGTTATAAAAACTTAGGACACTAAAGAGACCTTTCTACTGACTCTGAGAAACACCAAAACAGAGATGCCCAGGGTCCCTGCTCATCTGCGTGAACGAGCCTTAGACATGCTGCAAGGAGGCATGAGGACTGCAGATGTGGCCAGGGCAATAAACTGCAATGTCCGTACTGTGAGACACATAAGACGGCGCTACAGGAGACAGGAAGGACAGCTGATCGTCCTCGCAGTGGCAGATCATGTGTAACAACACCTGCACAGGATCGGTACATCCAAATATCACTCCTGCGGGACAGGTACAGGATGGCAACAACAACTGCCCGAGTTACACCAGGAACGCACAATCCCTCCATCAGTGCTCAGACTGTCCGCAATAGGCTGAGAGAGGCTGGACTGAGGGCTTGTAGGCCTGTTGTAAGGCAGGTCCTTACAGACATCACCAGCAACAACGTCTCCTATGGGCACAAACCCACCTGCGCTGGACGTGATTTCCTGCAAGACAGGAACGTCAGTGTTCTGCCATTGCCAGTGAAGAGCTGGATCTCAATCCCATTGAGCACGTCTGGGACCTGTTGGATCGGAGGGTGAGGGCTAGGGCCGTTCCCCCAGAAATGTCCGGGAACTTGCAAGCGCCTTGGTGGAAGAGTGGGGTAACATCTCACAGCAAGAACTGGCAAATCTGGTGCAGTCCATGAGGAGGAGATGCGCTGCAGGACTTAATGCAGCTGGTGGCCGCATCAGATACTGACTGTTACTTTAGATTTTGACCCCCCTTTGTTCAGAGACACATTATTCAGTTTCTTTGAAACTTGTTCAGTTTATGTCTTAGTTGTCGAATCTTTTTTTGTTCATACAAGCATTTACACATGTTAAGTTTGCTGAAAATATAAGCAGTTGAAAGTGAGAGGACGTTTCTTTTTTTGCTGAGTATATATCATCTGCATGCATGTTCAGTTTAAATTCATGATTTCCAATAGTGATTCCTGGAACACTCATATTAGTCCAGTGGCTCCAGAGTGAGAGTAAAGGGGGAGGGATGGGCACCCTAGTCTAGTATTGCGATGCAAGTGAAAAGAGTCCGAGACCAACCCATCAGTCCTCACAGCAGAGACTGGGGTCCTGTAAAGGGCTTGAACCCATTGCAAAAACATTGTGTCCAATCCAAAATATAAATCAACCTGTCCTAGTCAGGTTGTGTTTTAACTGAATTTGACACAGTAGTGTGTCGCTGCCATCATCTTTTTTTTTACCGGGATGGTCTGGTTAAATAACCCTAGAAGCTAAAGGTAGTTATTGAGAAGCAAATGCAAGGAGGGAATATATAACAGTCTCCTTAATAAACCAAAAGATAAAAGCTGGGTACATGATGTGCAATTTAGGCAATGGAACACAATCACGGTATCAAAAGGCAATTGATCAGAGGTCAATATCCATTAATTTCATAGTCAACTCATTCCTCATACATAGAACCAGTTGTTATAAACTAACAGCAAGTAACCTTCATACGAATACCACAATAAACCATGCAATAAACACAGCAACACAGATAAAAGAAGCACAATTCCAACACAGCAATTCCAAATATAAAAAAACAATGCAAATATTTCAATATAAAAACAGGATTTACAACAAACCAAAAATTGGTTAATTGCCATTTTACATCAGTTGATTGGAATAATGCAATTAAGGTAAAGATAACCCAGCACTGTTCTGTCACTTTATCCTATTACACAGATTAATTGATTAACAGTAGTAGGAATGCACGATATTGGGTTTTTGCCGATGTACGATAACTCATTTTGGTCGATTGCTGATGCCGATACCGATCTATACACATCCTTTTTTATTTAATTGAAGAGAACACCAAGTCTCTCCTGTACTAGAATTATCCTATTACTCTTATTGTGATGGCCTACTTGTTGTAGATACAGACATAAAACATGTCCTTTGATTCTCCCCTAAATGTATCCTTTAGACATTCACTCATGAAAAATAAGGAAATCATTTCAACTTGGACTAGATGTAAAATATGCCACATTTATTTTTAAGTAACATTTTCAAATAAAAATGTGAATCTCATCCCACTTGAACAGGTTGATATGATGCTTCCCTGAGACAATTCTGACAAAGTAGTTGACATAGTACAGAAAAACACATTGAGCACAAAATAAACACAGCTGTAGTCCTGTAGACCTAAAACTTCAGTCCTTAGGACCCACTTTAACGTATAATGAATGAGGCCTAAAAAAACTTCAGCTGACTAGTAGGCCTATTGGTTCTACTTAAAACTGTAAAAACTTAAAACCAAGCTCCATATGCCCTTGTCTGTGAGCCACTAACAGCACTGTCTCAATGGGCCTGGTTGTCTTTCCTGGGAATTGTGGCTTCAGCCAGGTATGTGTGGACCTACAAAGTAACAGAAATAGCAGCTACTTTCAGTTATTTAGGCCATTTCAGATCAGTCGATTGGAATAATGTAAAGATAACCCAGCACTGCTCAATCACTTCACCCTATTACACAGATGAATTGATTAACAGTAGTATGTATTTGGTCTTCTTCCAGAAGTTCATGTGATAGTTAAACCCCCTCTTATTATGGACAAAGACTAGTACTTGACTCAGAATAAAGTATTGTTGGAGGATATTATGGTACAAGCCTAAATTCAGTTTTTTATGTAATGCCCTAAAATACCAATGTATTTCACCTTTTGTACTTGACTGAATTAACTGAATGCACATGATGCCTACAAAAGGGTCTTAAACTACGAAGATAAAATAAGCTGAATCATTCAATCTATGTATTATGAAAGATGGTCATTTGGTTTATATTTTAGATATATTACACGTTCCTTACACATTTATGTCACATCCCTCGTTTCATGTTTGTCTGAAACAGCAGTGATGTGCTTTCATTCTTGTAATGTGATTCTTATTTTGCGCTTTTAGCTCTTAAACACCAGCGATATTTAAATTGTCGATCTCGACTCCTGCCTATGTCAACACACAATCTAAAATGTCAGCTGGAAAAGGCTTTACATTAATCCTTTACTCATAAGGAAAACAATAATACAAATCAAATAAGAATCTTGTATAGGAGCCGCACAGTATTTATATAAAAAACAAGTAGTAGTCAGTGGTGTATTTATAAACGTGACAAACACAACTGAAAATACGATTGTGGTGCATTTCCTACAAATATATTGTATGACATAATAAAAGCTGGGTAACACGTTCCATACCATGATTCCATGATTATTACAATTTGTTTTGATTATGAAGTGCTACAAAATGACAGCTCTGCAACACAGCTTCGCCGTTAACACATTGCAAACAATACAAACCATAGCTAATGCAACAATGTGAGCTTTTCAGTGTAGTTTTAAAGCGACGCGACAATAATGTTGGTAACCAGTCCCAGTAACCAAAACCCAGGTGTTAACTGAATTCTGAGTTCCTCTATTAAATGAATGACAATTTAAAACATGTATATGAGAGGTATTGGAGTAGGTGAGTCCAGCTGGTGTCCACTCTCGTCCACAGCCTTCACACTGGTAGAGAAAAAGAGAGAGACCGACTTTTAACCACCCTTACTGCACATAGAAGAAATCAAATTAGAAAGAATGCAAATGTATGTAGCTGTTCTACAGAGAAAACATTTAGCATTCCCTCAACCATTACATCCAACCAGAAGACACACAAATAAAAAAATATAACACTTCACATTTAAAAAGCCCCTGAAACAAAACACCCCTTTCCCTATAATCACCCAGAAAGCTAAAACCATACAAATACAATACAAATACAAATACCATACTGACATTAAAACCATCAATGAATATGGTACAGAAAAAGCTGTATGGTCTGTTACAGTTTTTCCCAATTGTTTACACACGATTGCTGAATCTTTGGCTCATTTTCCCAAAACTCTAAACACAAAACACAAAACCACTAACACAAAATGCAAAACTCTACAAATCTATAGCAAAAGCAAACACTGCATTCAAAACTGTTTTATCTCTTTCCAAAATGTTTTTCTGCATCAAAATGACACACACAGGCATCATATGAATAGATCTGTGTACCAACCAACAACACACTGATGTGCTCAACACAAAACACTGCTATGAATATCCCATCTGTAGGTTTGTGCCTTTTGCATTTTCAGTGTTACGCTGTAGCCGGTTTCAAAGATTGTCACAGTAATATATAACTACTCAAATATAAATAAACAAACACACACATGCAATACAGTAACAAAAACATTGTCATTTATTTCCAAAATGCAGTATTTTTGAACACTTGTGTTTTGTATGTAACACGTTCCATACCCAACAGGAGAAAACCAGGAAAAACATTCAGTAAGATAAAGGGTTTTCTGTACAAAAATAAATGAAAGTGGCTCATTCTTTCAAAACTCTAAACACAAAATGACAGACACATGCAAAATGTAAGACAAAAGAAATTAGGCTGCATCCCGCCTCCTATTTTGGTCTGGCCACAGCACCTCATCTACATCACAAGCAATTTTCTCTCTGGCTAAACAGCGGGGACAGAATCTTCTGGAGTGACGGATCCAGCCGCAGAAAGCCCCCACAGCAGCTTCACCACATGCATCCTCCATTGCCTGGAGAAGAGGCACGCGTGCGAGAGGATGGCGGTCATACACCTTCCATCGCCATGCCAGAAAACACTCTTCAATTGGGTTTAGGAATGGGGAATATGGTGGGAGGTATAGAACAAAACATTTTTGGTGGCTGATGAACCAGTTGCGGAGCAAAGCTGTGGTCCACCCCTCTGCTCGGCTGGAATGAGGATGCCATGTAGTGTGTCCAGGACTGTGATGAGAAGGGCGGTGTTGTAGGGACCAAGCCTGGCATGGTGATGGAGGACGCATGCGCACATGGTGATATTCCCTCCACGCTGTCCAGGCACAGTGGCCAATAATGATCCGTCCCCGTCCCCTTCTTTTGGCTAGGTTGAAGCCAGCCTCATCAATGTAAACATAAATGTGCTGAATTGCAGCGGCATCCAGCTCCAAGACTCACTGAAACAATATGTGAAATAGACCTAGAGCAGTCAATATGGTGAGGCACAGTACACTGGATTACAGTACTGTAATGTGTCTATACAGTGCTGATAGGATAGTAAATTCACAGTATAGTACTTACTTGCAGATATTCATAGCGCTGTTCTTTAACCCTCTCTGAGTTTCACTCAAATGGCACCCTGTAGACCTGTTACATCCGGTTCTGGATTTCTTGTAGTCTAATGGTAGTGTTTGCCACCACCATGTTCACAATAGCGGTCTCCTGATCTGGTGTGAACAGCCGGTGTCTTCCACCATGGCCTGGCCGTCTCTCAGTTCTGCAGAAGATCCACAAATATGAAATGATGGGTTACAGTAAGCTAAAATAATCTATTTTCTTTCAATATGAAATGACATTACTGTAACATTGGCCAACAATCACTGAGTAACATAGGCCCACTGATATGTCGGACTGCAGTATACTACAGTATACATTCATAAAGAGCTTAGTGTAGATGGTAGGTAACTTACTGGTTCTCATTTCTGAATATACAGATGATAGATGCCACTGTGTAGCGGCTCAGGTTGGGCTGAACTCTCTGCCCAGCCTCCCTCATACTCAATCCATGGTGGAGCACATGGCCAACCAATGTGGCCCTGATCTCATCTGAGACAACTGTCCTTCCTCGTCCTCGTCCTCCTCTTCCTCTCACTCCTTGACCTCTAGCTCTTGCTTCACCATTGACTTCCATTTTCCTCCAAAACAGGAGAGCTCATCTGTGACCTTTTCTAGTGCTAAAGCTCTGATTTCTAAGTGAACAATTCAGCAACTAGTGTTCACACCTGTGAGGAGTGGGTGTTGCCAATTGGTGTATAGAGCTTGACATTGGTTTAGGGATGTGGGTCATGAGTTTCAGGTTTCGGTGATTGTGCTTAAAGTTCCAATTTGAGTGTGTAAACAACTGGGAAAAACTGTAATAGATATGATAACGCAGGACTGTATTGTTGACCACGCCCCTTTATCATAAGCGATATCGCACTGTGACGTCACAACGATGCCCACAACATACGCTTAGCTTATGAGCTGCCGGTTACCCTGACACTCAGTCTGTCTAGAGCATCTGACACGTTCACATCGCTCGTCTATCAGCCGCGTACAGATGGGCAGCAACAACTCAAAGACTGCGGTGAGTTTTTCCTCCATGGCGGCGAGTCGCTTTCTCCCTCATGAGGCCAGTGATGGTGTGTGACGTGTGTCTGTCCTCCTTCCCGCAGAGCCGCGGTGCCTCTTCCGCCGCGGAGCTGTTCCGCTGCTCGCTGTGCTCGGGCTTCGTCGCGCCGCCCATGATGCAGTGCCGGGCCGGGCATCTCCTGTGCGCACCCTGCCGCAAGAGCTGGAGATGCCGCTGGAGCTGCCCCACCTGCCGCGGCCTGCTGAAGCCGCCGATGCGCAACACGGCCCTGGAGCAGGTGGCGTCCACGATCGGCCTTTCCTCCGAGGTGAGTCCCCGGTCTGGCGGGTCCTGTATGCAGTGAAGACCCGGCCTGTGTGTGTAGTTTCTATTGACACAGTCTGGACCGTGTGATCTGTGGGAATTAGCGCCATTGAAGCGTCATTCGTGTGCGCCGCCCCTGCGAGGGTTAAAGGCTTCACAGCGGACACGGAGACGAGGTCAGAGTTCAACAAGCTGTCGCTTGATACTATAATGTGATCAATATATTCAAATAAACACCAAGACAGTATGACGTCGCGCAGACGCATCGTATAAAGAGACAGAGCTGAGAGTCAGTTGCACACCTTCCTGGCTGCAGTTAAGCTGCGTGTGATGATCAGTAGATGGTGTCTGGGCACATTAATGCTCAATTCAGATAACTTGAGTGTATGCAGGCGAGTTGTTTAATGCTAAATGAACTGCTATATTGTTGTATGTTTGCGCTCGGTAATTGAGTACTGATGTTTCACAAGACAAACAGCAAGTCTTTCTGTTGTTGCTTTTTTGTGCTAAATCTCGATGTCTCGGGGCCACAATTACCTCTTGAACCCCCTCCTGTGAAACACTAGTTACCTATACATGCTATACATACTGTATACCCTGTACAATGTAGTTTTTCATATGCCATACTTTTTGTTTGTATTTTTACTATTTGTGTGCGTGTGTGCATATACACATTTATATAACATACACATATACCTACACAAGCAGACACTATCAGTATTTATTTATTGATTACTAATATCTGGGTGTGGTGCGGTGTGGGGTGGCAGTGCTGTCGGGCACTTGGGTGGGGGAGGCAGTGTTCAATTCCCTTAACTGATGAGCCCTTTTCCTCCTCCGTTCGATATTGGATGTTTTCTCTAAGTGTTTTTTTCCTGTGTCTTACCAGTCCTGTAGTGCTGACATCACCACCGCCATATCCACCCACGGGGAAGAGCTGGCGGCCCTGTTCGTGTGTCCGGTGTGTTTCGAGTACGTGCAGCCGCCCATGCTGCAGTGCCGGGCCGGACACCTGCTCTGCAATGAGTGCCGGCCGAGGGTGAGCAGCTGCCCGTGCTGCCGCAAGCCGCTGGCGCCGAAGTGCAGGAACGTGGCCATGGAGACGCTGGCCGCCATGGTGCCGTTCCCCTCCGAGGTGAGTCCCTCCCGTGACAGGCTGCCCCACTCGAGGGTCAACCACAACAGTCCCCCAAAACTAACTGCCCCGCCCCATCACACAGCACTGACACACACAACACCCCACGGTCCCTCCACAGCACAGTCCAGATCGTTGCGGTACCGAGTGTGTCAGTGCGTTAGCCAGTGTGTTAATGATCCTGGGCTGCTGTAGTGAGGGTGTGCCAGTGTGTTGCTGCCTCTGCTAGTGAGATGTTCATGGTACTGTGCTGCTCTGGTGAAGTGTGAGTTTGTGTTCATGTGCTCCGAGTGTGTACTGATGTGTTGTGTGTGTTTATTGACTTTCCAGCCTGATGCCCTGGGAGACGACTTCATTGCAGCTTTTGGAGGGGCTCAGACTGCAGAGCAGCTCCCGGCTCCCAGCTCGGATGATCAGGTGGTCCGGGAGCCGCGGTTCCTCTCCTACCTGCGGCACTCTGGACTTGATGACGGACGCAGCTCTGACCCTCGCGACGTGGTCCTGCTGCTCCTGAGCTGCGTACTGTGGCAGCTGTGCCCCCTGTGCGATGCAGACCGGGAGCAGCTCCACAGGTGGGTATCGCTGGAGAGCCAGTTGCTGGAGCAGGCGCTGCGGCTGGTGGAGGGGTCGCCGGACCGCGACGACATCTACCTGAGGCTGAGGGAGGGGCCGACCCCCCACTCTCACACCAACCCCTTGTATGATGTTGTCACTCCTGCTCTGCGGGAACTGCGGCGGCTTCTGCCCCTGGACCTCAGTCTGGGCGCCCTATCTGAGAGCCAGGACCTACAGCTAAGCGTGGCCAGCGTGGTGGTGCGGAACCTGCTGCGCTACGGCAACCCCTATGGCGGCAGACGGGTACGTCACCTTGTGGCGCTGCGGCATCTTCGTCACGGCCAGGATGCCCTCCCCTCCGCCTCCTCCAGCGTGCCGCGTGTGGCCCAGACCCCGACCCCACCGGAGGGTTTGGATGCCGGGCTGCTCCACGGACTCGCAGCCCTGAGAGAGGCGGCCCACGGGAGCACAGAGGTGCCAGGGAGCGGCAGGCCAGAGCCCAAACAGCACCCAGTGATGTCGGGGACAGGAGGGCGCATCTGCCTGTGGCGCTGGAGCCACTGAGAGCCAGTCTGCCCTCCCTCATGCCTGCCGGGGCCACGGAGCCGAGCAACACGGAGGCGCCTGCCGCGGCCACAATCCCCTCCAGGTGGCAGAGGGTCCATATAATCTTCGCTCGACTCCTGGCCGCCGTCTCCCAGCTGCGCTGGGTGAGGGGGGCGAGGGCGTGATACCCCAAGCCTGGAGTCAGGCCTGTCTGCGTCGGCTGCCTCGTGTCCCAGGTGAGTTTTAAGGTCTGAATGAGGGATCGCACCACCTGCAGCCTGAGAGGGATGCTATCAGTGACCCCAGGCTTGTGCCCCGGACATGAGGACGGCCTGGATTGCCCACCCTGTAGAGCGCCATGAGCCAGAGGAGACCCCAGTCGAGAAGGACCCTCATGACGAGGCTTGTGTGACCTGGGAGGCATCTGAGAGGGACGTGCACACCAGCAAAGGTGAAACAAGCCGGGGGGTGGGACGGTGGGGCCAGTCAAGGCTGGAGACCCCCTGTGTGCCCCTCCCAAGCATTCCAGAAACTCCCACTGGTGACGTTGCCTCAAAAAGCAGGTCTGAACTGGCTCTGAAGCAAAACCTGGGCATCCAGAGCTCAGCCCAGCAAAGGCAGAGGGCCGAGGGCCAGTGAGCAAAGTAAGTGTCCGCCACCGATGCCGGTTCCACTGTAACAATGTTTTAATTGAACTGCGCAGAGAGGACAGGACGACTTTAAAATCTGGGGGTCCCGAGGCGACGATCGGGTGGGTCTCTCCTCAGGTGGCCACCGTCGGTGCCGTGACGAGTAAACATAGACATGAACTGGACTGCTGTTGCCGCCCCCTCGGTGAGAAGACCCTCACAAGGAGATGCACGCCAGCAGTGGGAACGCGACGCCTCCAGCACGAGACCCACAGTGCACACAGTGTGTGAATAAACATGTGTAAACTAAAACCACAAAGTTTCTACTGGTGTCCCTTTCTTAAATGCAGAGCTGTTTCTATGCCTAAGTGACCACTTGGAGCCCCCTAGCAAAAAATAATAAATAAATCTAATGTATTTTCAATGATTTATCATTTAGTTTCATAAATGATCACAGCGATCAGTTTTCAGAGAATTTCACAAACCACAAGGTGGAATAGAACATCTACGACTGAGAGCTGGAGCATTTGATACAGTTTTACACACCACACCCCTTTCCAGGGCAATGTTTTGGAGCTTCAAATCTAAATCGGGGTTGGAAGCAAGACTGACACCTGAAACAGAGAGGAGGCCATTCGACCCATCCTGCTCCTTTGCCAAGGATCACGTCTGTTGAATCCAACTTTTATCTGTGTGTGGATTATTCCCAATCATTCAGAAAGATGAACCAGAAGTATGTGAAGATAGAAGTTTATTGCGATACAAGCAGCTGTTGGAAGGATGTGATCACAGGGGCGGTCTCTATGATAGCAGATCCTTAAAGACACACACACACACACATTTACATGATATAGTACATGACGCGACAGACTCTCTTCCAATCTCCTCAGACATGTAAGTTTCTCTAGGACATACTACAGCATTACAGACCTTGTTGCTGGGCAGACATGGAATTTGTCCGATATAATAACTCAACACAGAGAGCAGTCCGAGGATATGTTTGACAGTTTCTCTTGAGAACCACAGAGAAAAACAACTCCTTGTATGGTACAGACAGTCTGGATACTTTCTTCCTAGTTTTATGTTCATCTTAAGAACCTGGGCTCTACCCCACAGGGACAGTGGAAGCCCAATCCACCTTCAGTTTTAAGAATTTGTGGTGCATTCAGACTAAATATTGAAGTTAGAAGGGATTTAACAATGATCCCAAGAAATTTAATTCTGTTCGGTTTCCAAGTGAAAGGAGTATTTGTCGGGTCACTACGGTGTGTATGGGAATTTAGTGGCATTGCCTCTGATTTACTCCAGTTCATTTTGCATCCAGAGAGTCGACCAGAACATTTAATGAGATCAGGAATGCCTGGGAAGGAGTGTGAAGGATCTGAGAGTGTCAGTAATATGCACAGAAAAAACCAGAAACATCCCCTTTTCAGGACACTGTATTTTAAAGATAATTTTGTAAAAATCCAAATAACTACAGATCTTTATTGTAAAGGGTTTAAACAATGTTTTCCACGCTTGTTCAACGAACCATAAACAATGAATGAACATGCACCTGTGGAACGGTCGTTAAGACACTAACAGCTCACAGACCGTTGGCAATTAAGGTCACAGTTATAAAAACTTAGGACACTAAAGAGACCTTTCTACTGACTCTGAGAAACACCAAAACAGAGATGCCCAGGGTCCCTGCTCATCTGCGTGAACGAGCCTTAGACATGCTGCAAGGAGGCATGAGGACTGCAGATGTGGCCAGGGCAATAAACTGCAATGTCCGTACTGTGAGACACATAAGACGGCGCTACAGGAGACAGGAAGGACAGCTGATCGTCCTCGCAGTGGCAGATCATGTGTAACAACACCTGCACAGGATCGGTACATCCAAATATCACTCCTGCGGGACAGGTACAGGATGGCAACAACAACTGCCCGAGTTACACCAGGAACGCACAATCCCTCCATCAGTGCTCAGACTGTCCGCAATAGGCTGAGAGAGGCTGGACTGAGGGCTTGTAGGCCTGTTGTAAGGCAGGTCCTTACAGACATCACCAGCAACAACGTCTCCTATGGGCACAAACCCACCTGCGCTGGACGTGATTTCCTGCAAGACAGGAACGTCAGTGTTCTGCCATTGCCAGTGAAGAGCTGGATCTCAATCCCATTGAGCACGTCTGGGACCTGTTGGATCGGAGGGTGAGGGCTAGGGCCGTTCCCCCAGAAATGTCCGGGCAAGCGCCTTGGTGGAAGAGTGGGGTAACATCTCACAGCAAGAACTGGCAAATCTGGTGCAGTCCATGAGGAGGAGATGCGCTGCAGGACTTAATGCAGCTGGTGGCCGCATCAGATACTGACTGTTACTTTAGATTTTGACCCCCCTTTGTTCAGAGACACATTATTCAGTTTCTTTGAAACTTGTTCAGTTTATGTCTTAGTTGTCGAATCTTTTTTTGTTCATACAAGCATTTACACATGTTAAGTTTGCTGAAAATATAAGCAGTTGAAAGTGAGAGGACGTTTCTTTTTTTGCTGAGTATATATCATCTGCATGCATGTTCAGTTTAAATTCATGATTTCCAATAGTGATTCCTGGAACACTCATATTAGTCCAGTGGCTCCAGAGTGAGAGTAAAGGGGGAGGGATGGGCACCCTAGTCTAGTATTGCGATGCAAGTGAAAAGAGTCCGAGACCAACCCATCAGTCCTCACAGCAGAGACTGGGGTCCTGTAAAGGGCTTGAACCCATTGCAAAAACATTGTGTCCAATCCAAAATATAAATCAACCTGTCCTAGTCAGGTTGTGTTTTAACTGAATTTGACACAGTAGTGTGTCGCTGCCATCATCTTTTTTTTTACCGGGATGGTCTGGTTAAATAACCCTAGAAGCTAAAGGTAGTTATTGAGAAGCAAATGCAAGGAGGGAATATATAACAGTCTCCTTAATAAACCAAAAGATAAAAGCTGGGTACATGATGTGCAATTTAGGCAATGGAACACAATCACGGTATCAAAAGGCAATTGATCAGAGGTCAATATCCATTAATTTCATAGTCAACTCATTCCTCATACATAGAACCAGTTGTTATAAACTAACAGCAAGTAACCTTCATACGAATACCACAATAAACCATGCAATAAACACAGCAACACAGATAAAAGAAGCACAATTCCAACACAGCAATTCCAAATATAAAAAAACAATGCAAATATTTCAATATAAAAACAGGATTTACAACAAACCAAAAATTGGTTAATTGCCATTTTACATCAGTTGATTGGAATAATGCAATTAAGGTAAAGATAACCCAGCACTGTTCTGTCACTTTATCCTATTACACAGATTAATTGATTAACAGTAGTAGGAATGCACGATATTGGGTTTTTGCCGATGTACGATAACTCATTTTGGTCGATTGCTGATGCCGATGCCGATCTATACACATCCTTTTTTATTTAATTGAAGAGAACACCAAGTCTCTCCTGTACTAGAATTATCCTATTACTCTTATTGTGATGGCCTACTTGTTGTAGATACAGACATAAAACATGTCCTTTGATTCTCCCCTAAATGTATCCTTTAGACATTCACTCATGAAAAATAAGGAAATCATTTCAACTTGGACTAGATGTAAAATATGCCACATTTATTTTTAAGTAACATTTTCAAATAAAAATGTGAATCTCATCCCACTTGAACAGGTTGATATGATGCTTCCCTGAGACAATTCTGACAAAGTAGTTGACATAGTACAGAAAAACACATTGAGCACAAAATAAACACAGCTGTAGTCCTGTAGACCTAAAACTTCAGTCCTTAGGACCCACTTTAACGTATAATGAATGAGGCCTAAAAAAACTTCAGCTGACTAGTAGGCCTATTGGTTCTACTTAAAACTGTAAAAACTTAAAACCAAGCTCCATATGCCCTTGTCTGTGAGCCACTAACAGCACTGTCTCAATGGGCCTGGTTGTCTTTCCTGGGAATTGTGGCTTCAGCCAGGTATGTGTGGACCTACAAAGTAACAGAAATAGCAGCTACTTTCAGTTATTTAGGCCATTTCAGATCAGTCGATTGGAATAATGTAAAGATAACCCAGCACTGCTCAATCACTTCACCCTATTACACAGATGAATTGATTAACAGTAGTATGTATTTGGTCTTCTTCCAGAAGTTCATGTGATAGTTAAACCCCCTCTTATTATGGACAAAGACTAGTACTTGACTCAGAATAAAGTATTGTTGGAGGATATTATGGTACAAGCCTAAATTCAGTTTTTTATGTAATGCCCTAAAATACCAATGTATTTCACCTTTTGTACTTGACTGAATTAACTGAATGCACATGATGCCCACAAAAGGGTCTTAAACTACGAAGATGAAATAAGCTGAATCATTCAATCTATGTATTATGAAAGATGGTCATTTAGTTTATATTTTAGATATATTACACGTTCCTTACACATTTATGTCACATCCCTCGTTTCATGTTTGTCTGAAACAGCAGTGATGTGCTTTCATTCTTGTAATGTGATTCTTATTTTGCGCTTTTAGCTCTTAAACACCAGCGATATTTAAATTGTCGATCTCGACTCCTGCCTATGTCAACACACAATCTAAAATGTCAGCTGGAAAAGGCTTTACATTAATCCTTTACTCATAAGGAAAACAATAATACAAATCAAATAAGAATCTTGTATAGGAGCCGCACAGTATTTATATAAAAAACAAGTAGTAGTCAGTGGTGTATTTATAAACGTGACAAACACAACTGAAAATACGATTGTGGTGCATTTCCTACAAATATATGGTATGACATAATAAAAGCTGGGTAACACGTTCCATACCATGATTCCATGATTATTACAATTTGTTTTGATTATGAAGTGCTACAAAATGACAGCTCTGCAACACAGCTTCGCCGTTAACACATTGCAAACAATACAAACCATAGCTAATGCAACAATGTGAGCTTTTCAGTGTAGTTTTAAAACGACGCGACAATAATGTTGGTAACCAGTCCCAGTAACCAAAACCCAGGTGTTAACTGAATTCTGAGTTCCTCTATTAAATGAATGACAATTTAAAACATGTATATGAGAGGTATTGGAGTAGGTGAGTCCAGCTGGTGTCCACTCTCGTCCACAGCCTTCACACTGGTAGAGAAAAAGAGAGAGACCGACTTTTAACCACCCTTACTGCACATAGAAGAAATCAAATTAGAAAGAATGCAAATGTATGTAGCTGTTCTACAGAGAAAACATTTAGCATTCCCTCAACCATTACATCCAACCAGAAGACACACAAATAAAAAAATATAACACTTCACATTTAAAAAGCCCCTGAAACAAAACACCCCTTTCCCTATAATCACCCAGAAAGCTAAAACCATACAAATACAATACAAATAAAAATACCATACTGACATTAAAACCATCAATGAATATGGTACAGAAAAAGCTGTATGGTCTGTTACAGTTCTTCCCAATTGTTTACACACGATTGCTGAATCTTTGGCTCATAACACAAACACACACATGCAATACAGTAACAAAAACATTGTCATTTATTTCCAAAATGCAGTATTTTTGAACACTTGTGTTTTGTATGTAACACGTTCCATACCCAACAGGAGAAAACCAGGAAAAACATTCAGTAAGATAAAGGGTTTTCTGTACAAAAATAAATTAAAGTGGCTCATTCTTTCAAAACTCTAAACACAAAATGACAGACACATGCAAAATGTAAGACAAAAGAAATTAGGCTGCATCCCGCCTCCTATTTTGGTCTGGCCACAGCACCTCATCTACATCACAAGCAATTTTCTCTCTGGCTAAACAGCGGGGACAGAATCTTCTGGAGTGACGGATCCAGCCGCAGAAAGCCCCCACAGCAGCTTCACCACATGCATCCTCCATTGCCTGGAGAAGAGGCACGCGTGCGAGAGGATGGCGGTCATACACCTTCCATCGCCATGCCAGAAAACACTCTTCAATTGGGTTTAGGAATGGGGAATATGGTGGGAGGTATAGAACAATACATTTTTGGTGGCTGATGAACCAGTTGCGGAGCAAAGCTTTGGTCCACCCCTCTGCTCGGCTGGAATGAGGATGCCATGTAGTGTGTCCAGGACTGTGATGAGAAGGGCGGTGTTGTAGGGACCAAGCCTGGCATGGTGATGGAGGACGCATGCGCACATGGTGATATTCCCTCCACGCTGTCCAGGCACAGTGGCCAATAATGATCCGTCCCCGTCCCCTTCTTTTGGCTAGGTTGAAGCCAGCCTCATCAATGTAAACATAAATGTGCTGAATTGCAGCGGCATCCAGCTCCAAGACTCTCTGAAACAATATGTGAAATAGACCTAGAGCAGTCAATATGGTGAGGCACAGTACACTGGATTACAGTACTGTAATGTGTCTATACAGTGCTGATAGGATAGTAAATTCACAGTATAGTACTTACTTGCAGATATTCATAGCTCTGTTCTTTAACCCTCTCTGAGTTTCACTCAAATGGCACCCTGTAGACCTGTTACATCCGGTTCTGGATTTCTTGTAGTCTAATGGTAGTGTTTGCCACCACCATGTTCACAATAGCGGTCTCCTGATCTGGTGTGAACAGCCGGTGTCTTCCACCATGGCCTGGCCGTCTCTCAGTTCTGCAGAAGATCCACAAATATGAAATGATGGGTTACAGTAAGCTAAAATAATCTATTTTCTTTCAATATGAAATGACATTACTGTAACATTGGCCAACAATCACCGAGTAACATAGGCCCACTGATATGTCGGACTGCAGTATACTACAGTATACATTCATAAAGAGCTTAGTGTAGATGGTAGGTAACTTACTGGTTCTCATTTCTGAATATACAGATGATAGATGCCACTGTGTAGCGGCTCAGGTTGGGCTGAACTCTCTGCCCAGCCTCCCTCATACTCAATCCATGGTGGAGCACATGGCCAACCAATGTGGCCCTGATCTCATCTGAGACAACTGTCCTTCCTCGTCCTCCTCTTCCTCCTCTTCCTCTCACTCCTTGACCTCTAGCTCTTGCTTCACCATTGACTTCCATTTTCCTCCAAAACAGGAGAGCTCATCTGTGACCTTTTCTAGTGCTGAAGCTCTGATTTCTAAGTGAACAATTCAGCAACTAGTGTTCACACCTGTGAGGAGTGGGTGTTGCCAATTGGTGTATAGAGCTTGACATTGTGATTGGCGTTACTTTCCAAAGGGACTACAGAGATTTTAATTTTGAATGTTGTGCCTAATATAGAGAACTGTGTGTAGTGTTTTGCAAGAAGTGTGATACAGAATTGGAAACTGAGTGTAAAGCAGGAATTGTGCTTGCAATTTTGCGGACTTGGTTTAGGGATTTGGTTCATGAGTTTCAGGTTTCGGTGATTGCGTTTCAAGTTCCAATTTTAGGATGTAAACAATTGGGAAAAACTGTAAAAAGACTCAACTGAGAGAGAGTGGGGAGAGAGAGAGAATCAGGGGGAATTGCAGTACCTGATTAAACACAAGTATTGACCATATTGGAGCACTCATTAAGCACAGGTAATCAGTAGGAAAGAACTACCTTAATTGCAAAGTAACTGCGTGGGTTAGTGTTGTGAAGGGTCATGGGTTCAATCCCAGATGGGGGACACTGCTGTTATACCCTTTAACAAGGTACTGTACCTACATTGATGCTGTTGTAATGTGTAATTGTATGTAAAAATATAGTGATATATTGTTACAATTGTAAGGATAACAGCATCTGCTAAGAAATGTAGTATTATAATATGACCTGCTATACTAGAAACTAGAGTTTCATATTCCTGCAATACATCTGAAATGTGTCCAATCATTACTGTAAACGTAATAATACAAAACATAATCAATACATAGAAAAGTATAATACGTGAAAGCTATTGATGTCAATGTTAGAGCCCTTATTTAGATGCCTGCTCTTCACTGTACCACAGCAAGCACATGCGATGACTATATCAGACTTATTGGTTGAAACATTGTCTGCACAAGTTGAGGGACCCCAAAAGCCCCCGCCTAATGAGTGCTCTTGTGCGGGTTGTAAGTGATTAATAATAATAATAAGTAAACATTGAATTACCTCGACTATCTTGCCTCTACATCGACCCTTGTGAATATTTAGTGTCTTATACAGCGCGGTCTTATTCAGTGAAACTGCTTTGCAACGTCATTTTAAACTACTCATGTGTCTGTTTACTTGAATTTAGTTGAGAGTGCTGGTGTGAGGGCAACGCATATTTCGAGGTCCCCTACCTCTATATAAACAAGGGGTGGCATGCAATTCGGGTATAATCAACTATTTGCGCAAGTACAACAAGGAACAATAAGTTCCAGCATTGGACCAAAACAGTCCAGAAAATCATCCTGATAAGAAAATGCGCATCAGTGGTGCTGACGCAGTGGCTCCTCAGGGCTGTTGAGTGGGATCTTACCGGCGCGGCCTGGGAGCTGCTCCTGCTCAGTGTGGCCGCTTCTGGCATGAAAAGAGCTGAAGCAGCGAGCAGTCAGACCAGCCTGTAGAGGAGCAGCCGCTGTTTTAGCACTGACTGCTGGCTCGTCTCAGAGCCTTATTTCTCCCTTTCATTCAAACTTAAACCAGCCGAACAAGGCGTATTTCCTGCAGCAAATGTGATTTGTTTTTTGTGGTTTTCAGTAACCACTTGGGATTACCTCGCTCTGAAAGTGGGGGTATTTGGTCTAACAATCTTTTCCCCATTCTGACACATAGGCCTATTGAAATCAGCCTAATAAACATACAAAACAAATGTTTTATCTAAGTGTCAACCTTGGGGGGGTAGGGATTTGAATTGTGAAGATGTTTTCGATTGAAATCATAGGGTGCCACACCCCCAGTCGGCTCAGGAGTTTTCTGCTGTCTTACATAGGTTTGATTTGGTAGATGTGTGGAGGACTAAAAAGGTGAAGAAAGGCAGTATGGATGTGAGGAGGTGATATTAGAGTATCAGGTGCTGGACCAGGTGTATGTCTGTAAAGACCAGATACATTGTATTGAGGACTGCAAAATAATACCAAGTGGGCTCTCGGACTATAGCATTATGTTGGCTAAAGTGGCATTTCCTGATTCTAGAATACGCAGACTCTTTTGGCACAAGAATACTGGCCTTTTGAAGGATGCTTATTTTATCCATTGTTTTATTTTTTGGGGGACACGTGGAGAGGGATAGTGACAATGGTGGGATGTGACAATTCGAATATAACAAATCAAACCACTGGCTCAATGCCATGGGCCTTTGCTTTTTTCTGAAGGGGGGGGGTTGAACACTTGCCACAGGAAACTTAGTGTGACACGTGTTCAAGATTGTGGGTTAAGTAGTGTTCTGAAACATACTAATGTAAAATAAAAACATAGTAATGTAGGTAGTGATTCAAACAAACTTTTAATCAATCATTCAAAAGCAGTTTATGGCATCTGAGTCTCGGCTTTCCTGCTGTCTCAGTTGCTTTGGTGCTGCAGCTTTCTTTCTCCAAAGGGCACCTTTAATATTGTTAATAATTAATAGTGTACCTTTTTACTATCACTAAGATCAGTGGAATCAGATGGTGTATAAACTCCCCTTTAACATTGTTTCAAAGTGTAAAACAGGGATGGGCAACTTTGACGGTGGTGAGGGCCAATACATTTGCATCCTTACTACCAGAGGGCCAGATTACAAACCCGCACTCTCATTAATAGAATATTGCAAACCACCTTCCTCTACTTGGCTAATATAACTACTAATTTATTAAATAATCCAACCTGTGATTATTGTTATAGTTTTTATTATAAAAGCACACCAGTTCCCCAAAGCTTTAGTTTTAGTTTAAATAAAAAAGATAATCTGTCTCCCATCTTGGCTGGAATACACGGTTCTCGTGATCAATTGTTATTTTTTTAGAAGTCATTGTATCCCGGCTGCTCTACTGCTGGCTACAGAAAAGTGCTTTTAATAGGCATCTAATTATTAGCCTAATGCTTCTTGAGCTAGCACCCTCTAGTGGTTGAGTGTAGTAATTAACGGAGCAAGCAATTATTGCATTGAACTGCGTTTGTAGTAGAGATCCAAAAATGTGCGCCCGAACCCAAAGAGACTCGGACCCAGAGCCTTCTATTATTTGAAAGCACAGCTCCACCTCAATTAGGCTGTCCAAAATACCTCCGCGGGCCGCTATGACATGTGTATGCGGTCCCCGGGCCCAGAGTTGCCCATGCCTGGTGTAAAACAATCAGAAGTGTACCGTGGACCACAGTCATCAGCAGGACTGTGTGATTTAATACAGTATAACACTGACACAGGGTTTATTAGAAACCATTCGAAGGACATCATCAATAACTAAATGAACACATAAGGGGGTGAACACAATTCCAGTGCATAAGTTAACATTCAGGGCTTTTGGGGTTGTATGTGCAAAACAAACAGCAGTTCTCCCTGTATACGTTTCTTTATTACTGAAAAATACATTCATACATTTTCAGATGTATTAAGCAGTAAATAAATGTTTTGGCCGCAAAAAGGTGGAATACATCTCTCTCTCTCTCTCTCTCTCTCTCTCTCTCTCTCTCTCTCTCTCAATTTTCAATGCAAGCTTTATTGGCATGGCATTTGTATACAAGTATTGCCAAAGCATGTGATATAATTGATACATATAAACAGGAAAATATAGATGTATAGGAAATAAAGTAAAACTAAAAAAATACAAATAAATACATAGATTAAGCGTGATTATTAAAATTATTTATTTCTTAGCAGACACCCTTATACAGGGCGACATCCAAATTATAAGCGCAATACAAAGTGTAAAAATACAGTACAGTTCAAGGCATAAAACATTACAAATTCCAATTAACACAAGTGTAAACAATATATGAGGTCTTACATCCTGGATTGTAAAAGCCGAGTGCAGACAAGATGTTAGGTCACTGTCAAGGGCCAAGGGAAAGGGAGCCTAGGGGAAATCAAGATTACAATGCGAGTAACGCAAGGCAAGTAGTATGATAAAACATTGTATATTCTTACAGGCCAATGAATGACTAAATTACAAGTAGAGTCTGACAAGATACATCTTGAGTAATCACTGGAAGGAGGTCAGGGACTCTGCTGTTTTGACTTCAGTGGGAAGGTCGTTGCACCACTTAGGGGACAGGGAGGGAGCGGAGCAGTGGAGTAGCGTGTGTGAATCGTGGCAGAGAGACACCAGACGAACCGCAGAGTTGTGGATGAGCTGGAGCGGCGGGTAGTGGATGCAGGCAGGCCGGCCAGGAGGGAGTTGCAGTATCCAGGCGAGAGAGAACCAGGGACTGGACGAGCAGCTGAGTCGAGTAGTCGGTGAGGAAGGGACGGATCCGGCGTATGTTGCTCAGGAAGAATCTGCAGGTGCGCGTCAGCGTGGTGATGTGCTGGGTGTAAGAGAGCACAGGATCAAGGGTGACTCCTAGATTTTTAGCGGAAGAAGAAGGAGAGAGTGTGGTGGATTCCAAGGGGATCGACATGGAGAGATCAGCAGGAGGTGAGGAAGAGTGGGGGAGAAAGAGGAGATGCGATTTGGAGAGGTTGAGCTTGAGGTGGTGCGAGTGCATCCAGGCAGAAATAGCAGACAAACAGGAAGAGATGCGAGAGGGGATGAGACGGTCAGAAGAAGGAAAAGTCAGGAAGATCTGGGCATCATTTGCGTAGAAGTGGTAGGAGAAACCATGGGATGTGATGAGGGGGCCCAGGGAGTGAGTGTAGAGAGAGAACAGGAGGGGGCCCAGGATGGAGCCTTGGGGTACACCTGTGAGTAGAGGTTGGGGGGTGGATGAGGAGCCTCACCATGTCACTTGGTAGGTCCAGTCGCTGAGATAGGAGGAGAACCAGCTGAGAGCAGTCCCAGAGATTCCAAGGTCAGTAAGGCAGGAGAGGAGGATGGAGTGATCGACTGTGTCAAATGCTGCGAAGAGGTCAAGGAGGATGAGGACTGAGGAGAGGGAGGCGCCCGAGCACAGCTGAGGGAGTCAGTGACTGCCAGGAGAGCCGTCTCAGTGGAGAGAGCTGTGCGGAAGCTGGATTGCAGAGGATCCAGGAATGGTGATGGGAAAGAAATGCAGAGAGCTGGAAGGGGAGTAGAGAGACAGGGCGGTAGTTCTGAGGAGAGGTGGCATCAAGGGTTGATTTCTTGAGCAGTGGGATGACAGCAGCTTGTTTAAATGCAGAGGAGAAACAGCCAAAGAGGAGTGAGGAGTTGAGGAGGGAGGAGATGAAGGGGAGAAGATCAGGAGCAGTTGCGGAGGAAGCGAGTGGGTAGAGGGTCCAGGACACACGTTGTAGGTTTGTGACCTAGGAAGAGAGAGGAAAGTTCAGAGTCTGAGAGAGGTGAGAATAAAGAAAAGGTTGATCGGTGGGAGACTTGAGTGGGATGGGAGAGGAGGGGGGACTGAAAATAGTATTATTTTACATTTACAAAGGTAATATATATCATAATAATCATAATATTCATGAAAAAATATGCAGGCTGTCCACCCACTGTCCACACTGTCCACACAGTCCCTACATTGTCCCTCTGTGGCAGGCAGACACATTAGTGTCAATAGAAGGGCTACACCACAAACCTTTTACATTTTTTGTTGAGTTTCATGCATTTAACTGAGGATTTTTTCCACCATATTCCACAGTGTTCAAGGGAAGAAAAGGTTTGTAAAAAATAAATAAAACATAAAAAACATAAATTTCATAATTTGACAAGTCTCCACTCCCCAGAGTTAATATTTGGTGGAAGCACCTTTGGCAGCTCTTTGTGAGATAATCGGAATTTGGAAGTTATTGTTCTATGATTTGTAGCAGTATCTTGAATATTCAAAAATACATTTTAAATTTCTTTAAGAATAAAATATATATAAAGCCCTACAAACAATAGTTGCACACCAAGGTTGCATAAATATCTGTCTATATATCAATAGATTGATACATTTAGTTGTGTTCACAGTACCATATGACTTTAAAAAGATAAAGAGTTGATTGATACTTGCTTGTTAAGAAGCAATGTGTGTGTCAGTTGGTGTATATATATATATATATACTGACAGGTGAAGTGAATAACACTGATAATCTCATTATCATGGCACCTGTCAGTGGGTGGGATATATAAGTGAACATTTTGTCCTCAAAGTTGATGTGTTAGAAGCAGGAAAAATGGGCAGCGTAAGGATCTGAGCGACTTTGACAAGGGCCAGATTGTGATGGCTAGACGACTGGGTCAGAGCATCTCCAAAACTGCAGCTCTTGTGGGGTGTTCCCGGTCTGCAGTGGTCAGTAACTATCAAAGGTGGTCCAAGGAAGGAAAAGCGGTGAACCGGCGACAGGGTCATGGGCGGCCAAGGCTCATTGATGCACGTGGGGAGCGAAGGCTGGCCCGTGTGATCCGATCCAACATACGAGCTACTGTAGCTCACATTGCTGAAAAAGTGAATGCTGGTTCTGCTAGAAAGGTGTCAGAACACACAGTGCGTCGCAGTTTGTTGCGTATGGGGCTGCGTAGCCGCAGACCAGTCAGGGTGCCTATGCTGACCCCTGTCCACTGCCGAAAGCACATACAATGGGCACGTGAGCATCAGAACTGGACCACGGAGCAATGGAAGAAGGTGGCCTGGCAACTTACAGGACTTAAAGGATCTGCTGCTAACGTCTTGGTGCCAGATACCACAGCACACCTTCACAGGTCTAGTGGAGTCCATGCCTCGACGGGTCAGGGCTGTTTTGACGGCAAAAGGGGGACCAACACAATATTAGGCAGGTGGTCATAATGTTACGGTTGATATACATATACATATACATATATACACACACACACACTTGTACACTAGATGGCAGCACCTTAAGAATGTGCAAATATGGAAACTACACAGCAGTTTATAATAATAATAATAATAATAATAATAATAATAATAATAATAATATTAAGTAATGGATGAATGCTTATAACCTCATATTACTGGTATTATGTTGTGTATGTTGTTGGCTGTTAATTAAAGGCACTTGATAATTTGCAATCCATCTTACATGAAAGCTAATGTGTGAATTCTGTGTGAATATATATCACATGCTCAATATGCCCGATCCTAATGCAATATCCTTGATCCCTGAACTCATTCTCTGTACAGCTCTTAGGTTTACAAAGCTGTTCTCATGATGGGGGACAGGGACAGAGACAGAGAGAGGGAGACACACAGAGGACTGATACAGTAGAGGAGATTGGCACTGCCCTGGAGAGGGAGAGGGAAGATCAGAGAGGGAGAAGGTGGGAGGAAGAGAGACGGTGGATTGGAGCGGGAAAAGGAGAAGGAAAGACAGAGTGAGAGGGGTCTGATATAGTACAGGAGATGGACACTGCACTGATAAAGAGAGAGGGAGGGAGCTGTGAGGGACAGTTGTGAGCCCAGGAGGCCTCAGACCAGGAGGCCTGCCCAGAGTGGAGCTACTGGAGACAGAGGAGTGAGAAATGAAGAGAGAGACAGAGAGAGAGACATTTCTCCTGTCACATCCTGTTGGGGGGGTCTGTGGGCTGGGGGGCATCTGAATGGGAGTGGAACCATCACTGTATCGCCCCAGCCCTGCTCCTTCCCTCTGTTCAACATCCCCACTCACGCTGAGACAGAGAAAGAGAGAGAAAGGTAGATTAACACAGACAAACCCTGCAGCAGTGCAATATTGGAATGAGACACAGAGACAGGCAGAGACACTGGGAGAGAGACGGCTGTCCAGCAGGCAGTCAGGGTACTTGTGCTGTGAGGGCTGATGCTGGGAGCTGTGCTCTCTGGGCTGCTGGGAGAAGCTGGGTCTGTGTCCCTCCATACTGTCACTCCTTCTGTGAACACAGGATAAAACTGTTCTTTAAGTCTGACTTCAAGCCTGAAGAACAAGCAGACAAGAATGTCAGTGCCCATGTCAAAGATTTAAACTGGAATGAAGCATCTCTCAAAGTATCACATGCAGAAGCTGTTGTGCCCCATGCATAACAAACTTTGCGTGTACCATGACACGTATGATGATGAAACCCTTGTGTTCATATAATGATACAAGAAGTATATATATGTTACAATGTTGTATAAATGTTTTACAAACTCAAATTATATACTATTTAATCAAAGTGCGTAATGGTTTTCAGTTCAATAACAAAATCACCCTGAACTCAGATTAGATGCTACAATCATGTTTAGCACCTTTTTCAATTAATAAAGAATAGCTTTTTCACAAAGCAAGTACATCAAAACTGACGATATACTCTCTATCTCATGTATTAAGAAAATGTTTTCTTTGATCATCATATTTAAACACATCTATATTGCAAAAAAAGTATTTTGGGACCTCAGCTCTGTGTTTTCCATGCACTGACAATTGGTGAACAAATTATAATGCATCACTGTATACAATGTCTCTAGAAAATAAATATTATTTTGGTAAAATGAACAGTAGAGATTATAGGTCTGGACCACAGCGAACAAATGGTCTGGACCTCGGCACAGTGGTTCAGATCACGTAGCGCAAACTGGGAACGAGACTGAAGTTGACTTCTTATTCGCAGCTTCTTATTCTTATTCCCACAACTTCCTATTCAGTCAGGGGTGTCAAACTCATATTACGTAGTGGGACGGATTTGTTCAAATGAGACCTCATGAGGGCCGGATCATTTTTTGCTAAAATCAATTTGACTCTACACATGGACATTTAGGCTGCTTGTGGATTTATTATTTTAAATCATTCAAGAAGGCCTACAGATACCAATCAATGCATTGTTGGCATATGAAAATAACAATGTATTATTACATAAAGCAAAAGAGAGAACTGCAACAAATACATGTTGAACAGAAAGCATTTTCCTATTCAACTTTGACAAGAATACATTTCCAGTAGAATAGAGAAGTGCAACAAATAGCTAATAATAAGTGCCATAGAAAGCATGTTTTCTATTGTTTGAATATCTGTGTTATTCATTAATTATACATTTGAAAGAATTCAGGTTATAGTTATAAAACGCCAAATGTCTGTCCAGAATAGCTCAATCAGAAATTGCATGCTGGCACATGAAAACACCAAAATATAAAATTACAAAAAGTAAAAGAAGTGCCACGTAAAGCATTTCATACAACTATTAACAACAATAATTACATATGGTGTTTGAATATCTGACTAATTAATTAACTATAAATTTGTCCAGAATAGCTGGTTCAGATACCGTGGTTAATGCAGCCGGCCTGTGATCAGTAGATATAGAATCCAGTGCGCTATAGGGAGGCTGTGACATTTTCACTTGCTGGTTTGAGCTCAGATTGAGTGGATACAGTGGATACCAGGTCCAAATGGCACCGAGTGCTTTTACTCCACTGATCAATACGCGATGCTACTGCAGCACAGAGTGCAATAGCGCAGCACATCCACCAAAATAATGATTCACGGACATTATCAACAGAGGAGCATTTATTGCGATGCTATATATTCGAGGAGTAAAAGAGTTGACCTGGAGAGGCTGTCAAAATGCAGTGTGAGGTACAAGCTCATGCAGGGAAAGTGCAGAAACGTGTCCTGTGTGACTGTACCAGCTGTCAGGTTTGCAGGCTAAATATATAGTAAACAGTTTTCTGAAATGCAAAGCTACAGTGAATACAAGCAATGTATGTTGAAAACAAAGTTTGCACAGTGTTGAAAATGTTTACTTTAGTGTACAATTATTGTCATGGTTCCCTAGCCATTACCCTCTATCCCCACTAGAGGCCGCCAATGCTCCCTTGCCTTTTCCTTCTCCCTTCACTGCTTTCCTTCGTCAATCTTTCAATTAACATTCGTCCACACCCTTGTGCACTTCTGTTCCTTTCCTCTGCTCTCATTGGCCCTGCACCTCCCTTCCCAGTATTCTGCTTCCCTTTATAAACCCCTCATTGCGCTCACTCAGGGTGAAGTGTCGTCAGTTCTACCTGTGTCACCAAGCCGGCTCTCCGTCGCCTAACTACCTTGCCCTGCGGTCCACCCCTGAGACTGTGGCAATTATGTTTTGATGAATGCAATAGTTATTTTTTGAGCATTATTCCAATATTTACGTTTACACTTGTTTCTTTGCTTCATTGTATGCCATTTTTGAGCGTTTTGCTTATTGTAGGCTATATAGTTAATTATGGTTTGACTGCAGTGTGTGCGTTTAGGGAAAAAAAAAGTGCTTTGATGTTATTTTTAGCAATTATATTAATGTTTTATGGTCATATTTAAATACTCCATTTGTGCATGTAAATGTTGGATTTGATATTAATGAATAAAACTGAGTTTTATACGATGGTTTGGCTTTGATTAACATCACAACTGTTAAAGTGCTATCGGTTACAATGACTGGCTTTGTCGCTTGTAGGTAGTCCGAAATGTCCGCGATTCTAGTGTTAATTAATGTATCATATCATAGAAACCTCTTACTTTGCTTATTACACATAGTTGATAACTGTATTGTAACGTAAGGCGGGGCACGGGAACAGGGGATACAGTTGCGGTGCATAGTAGAGGTGTTTAGATGGGCGAGGGACAGATACCGGCAGGACAGGGCAATCAGGGACAGGGACGTGGTCACAAGCGATCAGGTAAACAGAGTCAAGAGGAAAGTCCAAAGTCGTGGTCGGGAGGTCAGGCAAGGAATCAAGGGAACAAGGCACAGGGAGTACAATACTGACAAAAGCTTCACAATAGCTGGGAGTTAGTGAGAGGTTTATAAGGGGAACAGAAACCAGGTGGGGAGGTGCAGGGCGAATGGGAGCAGAGGGTGATTGCGGAAGTGCGCATGGGTGTCAGAAATGTGATTGAATGAAGGGAGCTGGGAGAGGTGACTGGGAAAGAAGGGTGATGGCGACATCTAGTGGAGAACTGGGGATGTGTTTTGAACTGTGACATATATGTAAACGTTTTTTGGTTTTGTTTTATTTTACCCAAAACATCTCGGGCCGGATGAAACCTGATGGCGGGCCTTATCTCTGACATCTCTGGTCTAAGTGAAGCTCGCATGAGGAAGGTACCATGAAATGTCCCTGCCAGGACTCAAACATCACTTCATTCTGATTGGCCAGGAGGAATTGAATTACGATTGGCTCTCATTCCCGCCCTGCTATTGGCTGCTGAACCACCTTCTGTTTTTAATGTTTTTGGCGGATTCTGCTCATCATTAGACTGCTAGCGGGTTGACGAACATATTAAACTGCAGTTTTAGACAAAATGTGTTAATTATATACATTTGTAATCATGCTAAAATCATTATATTATAATGCTACTCGATGACAAACAGTTTAGCCGACGACTCAGATGGAGTCCGAAAGGGTTATCAAGTAATCCGCCATCAGATGCGGGAAAGCGCTCTAAACCTGAACACAGCCTGGGAAAAGCCTCCATTTTAACTGAAGCGGCTGTATGGAGGAAGGATTTCCTTTTCTCAAGTAAGAGTATATATATTTTTGTGTAGGCTATTGAAAGGGTCTCTGCTGCTTGAATGTTTAACTGCAATATACTGTAGAAATTGATGAAGGTGTATAATGAGAATTTAAGCACATTCCTCTAAAGGAAAAATATTTGTGAGGATTCGTTAATTTAATTAAGTAATTAACGGCTAGTTTAACCAGCAAATTATTTCAGTGCAGGATAACAAAATTATATAATGTGTGCATTAATCAAATGTATTATCAAAATAGTAACTACAATTAAAATATATTATTGCATGGAACTAGTTTTAAAAAGATTGATAGCATTTTTTTAATCTGTTTTTCAGGTGGTTTAATATACACTCTTAGAAGTAATGTGTAGAAATTCAACACAAGAAATGTGCTAATACTATGACACATTTTGTGTTATTGTCTACACAATATGTGCAGGGTATTGTCTTTCTTCTAAGACATGAAAATAAAGTAATTTCAGCCGCAAGTGATGTTTGGAGTTTTCATTCTAGGTTCATCCTGAAACTGTACAGTGTTTTTTCCTCTACTGTTTTTGTATAGTTAACACCAAGAAGTGTATTTAGTTGTTTTCTTTTCTTCTCCCCCCAGATTAACCTGCCATCACTCTATCTCTCTCTTTCTGTGGTTGTTTGCATTTGCTGATTAAATTGATGTTGAATGAATGTTGACAATTCGACTGATTCCATTTGCAAATCCAATCAATTTTCAATGTATATTCAACGTTGAAATATGACGTTGAAACAACGTAGTTTCTAATGTATTTTGCCTACTGGGTTGGCATATGTGGCATGTTTACCTACTGTTTTGCCAATGAAAGCCACGTTGGGCCAGGGTAAATACTCTTGAACCTGGTAGAGAAATTACATCCGCAGAGAAGTAAGTGACCAAGGTGAATTATTCCGTTGCTTTCATTGTACAAATAAAATGTACACTTGTTTACCTGCCGTTATGCCACAGTGAACCGCGTTGGCCGGGCTAAATACACTGGGACCTGGCAGAGTCCGTACCCCTCGTCAGGAAAACAGTGGCCCAACGCGAATTAACCCGTTACTTACATTGCTCGTATGCGACTTGTATAAATAGGTTGGCATAGCGAAGCAGAGCGAGCAAGAAGCGGGGTGGATGGCATGTGCGGCATGTTTCCCTGTTGTTTTCCCACTGGGAACCGCGTTGGCCGGGCTAAATATACTGGGACCTGGTAGAGAAAATGCCCCTGGTGAAGAATGCGCAGAGAGATCCGTGACCAAGGGCGATTTAACCCGTTCATTTCTTTGCTAAATATGCGACTTGTATAAATAAATGTGCGCACTTGAGCAGCTGAGTGAATAAGAAGCCAGTCCATGTATCATAGAAACGGATACATGATCATGTTATTCACTTTCGACCTGCCATAGACGTGTCTCCTCACACGGGACTGCAGAGCCGCTGAAGCGCATTGAGCCTCATCTGAGCAGCGACACTAACAATGAGATACACTGCACTGAGGCTGTTATACTAGCCAACATTGAATGTATCACATATTTACTGTTATTTTGTTAATTACATTTTGTCAATTTTTATATTAGTTAGCATCCCAGCAGGCACTCGACGTCATTTCAACGTTGTTTCGTGGTTGAAATCTAGTTGCGACGTGAATACAACTGCTATTCTACGTGGTTTTGGCAACGATTCATCAACGTCGAAATATACGTTGCTTTCAGGTTGAATAGACGTCGTGACAGTCAAAACAATCAAACAGACCCAAGATAACAAACACAATATCCTCTCAACACATGTATTTCCCCAGTCAGTACTTTTTTCATGGGTGTATTTTGACTGGCATGGTAACAAATGCGCAAAATTCCTCTTAATAAATAATATATATATATATATATATATATATATATATATATATATATATATATATATATACAGCAGACGTATATATCCGTTAATATACATAAATACACATACATGTATATGTGTGTGTGTGTATATATATATATAATGCTACTCTATGACAAACCGCTTAGCCGACGAATCAGAGTCGGAAAGGGTCAAGTAATCAGCCAATCAGATGAAAGCGGGAAAGACTCTGAACTTGAAAGCCTGGGAAGAGCCTCCATTTTCACTGCGCTGGCTGTATGGAGGACATCAGAGTATATATTTTTGTGTAGGCTATTTAAACGGTCTTGGACTCGGGTTTCCCTCCAATAGTGAGAGAAACCTTTGTCCAGCAGGGGGCTTTTTGAGCTGTATTTGACAGTCTTTCCTTTTTCCTTGCAGGGAGCTGATCCATCAGGCCAGACCAGACGAGACGGGGAGGTGCCGGTTGACAGAGCTGCAGAGTCCTGGGTCCTTGGAGCGGTCCGGAGGCCGAGGCGAGTGGAGATTGGGACGGACCGGGAGCGACAGGGGACCTAGCCAGAGGAGTCGGAGGACTCCTCACGGAGTGGGTCCCACCTAGAAGCCCGGCCGACCATCTACCCGGAGCCCGGCCTGACCAGGACTGCTCCCCGCTGACGTCACCAGCCAGGATCCAGGAGAGGCCTCGGATTCCAGGGACCGACCAGGCCGATCGGCAACGTCCCTGAGGGAGGCCTCCTGCAGCCAGGGCCCGGACTTCTCCCCGCAAGGCCCGCTCCCTGCAAGAGCCCCGGAGGTGGAAGCTGCTCCCCAGCCAGGTGGACTTGCCCCGACCTCCGGATTGAGAGCCTCCCGACCCTTCTCCCAGGTAGGAAAGCGCAGCATGGCCCAGCGAACCGCCGGTGTGAGGCGCCATAATGCGGTGCGCTTCAGCCGTGAGGCTGGAGCCGAGACCGCGGCCCTCACCCGGCTGGAGTTCAGCAGGTCCGTGCTGCAGAGGGGCCTGGGCTTTGCCCCTTCTGAGCTGAACTGTGTGGTTAAACTGCCTGGACCTAGGGACGTGTTCGAGGTGAGCTTTAAGAACCCTCAAGTGCTGGAGAGTTTTTGGAACCTGTATAGGGAAAAAAAAGACAGCATGCCCCTGAATGACTTTGTGGTCGACGCCCTGACAGATAGAGAAATTAAAATTGTAACTATTCAGTTTTATAATGAAGCAGTGGCAGAGTACGACGTAGAAGTATGGCTGAGGAGACACTGTGAGATCCTGTCTGAAAGCAGGAGAGTTAATGATGAGGATGGGGTCTGGACCGGTGCTCGGCGGTGGCAGGTGCGCCTGCAGGTGGAAGTGGCCACCATCGGCGGAGTACGCCATCTGCCAAGCACCGTGGTATTAGGAGCAAATAGGGGGCTTGTCTTCTACCATGGCATGCCCAAATTATGTAGGAACTGCGGGGCCCTGGGTCATTTAGCCGCAGCCTGTACTGTTGTCAAGTGCAAGGTCTGCGGCGGAGAACATCAGACCAGGGCCTGCAAGCAGGAGAGGGCCTGCAACCTGTGCGGTGGGGGAGGGCATCTCTTTAGGAATTGTCCCTCCTCCTATGCAAATAGGGCGCGGGCCCTCGGGGGTGGTGGAGAGAGAGAAAATCAAGCGGAGGCTCCTCCAAAGGTGATACCCCAAGATGGGGGTAGAGAGGAAACAATCCTCAGGAGCCTCATAGGCTCCCTCTCTGACTCTGGGTCAGAAGTGGAGGCAGAGGGGGAGTGGACAGTGGTAGCGGGGAAGAGAAGGAGGGCAGAGAAGAGGAGCATGGGTAGGGGGGGTATGATGAAAAAAAGGGCCCATTCTGCAGATTCTCCCCCCCCTGCCGGCTCCTCCCCCGCTGCAGAGTCCTCTCCCTCTAATTTCTACACGCCCCACTCTGACTCCGGAGAGGAGAGTAGTGGGCCTTCTCCACTGCCCCGAGTGGGCAGCCTGGTGGACGAGAGGCCCCCTAGAAATACCATTCCTCCTGCCCCACAACTGAGACTCTCCCAGGGGAGGGGTCAGGTATGCCCTCCCGGCAGTAGTGGGAGAGCCGCAGGTCCTCAGGAGATGAGAGTCGGCGCCAGTGTCCTTTCCCAGAAAGACATCAGGGACGTGATGGTAAGGTCACTGGCGCTGGGGGAGGAGGCCTGCGGCGGCAGACAGCCGGGAAGGGAGAGACCACCCCCTCCCCCACCATTAGTTAAAAGAACAACTAGCGGGGTCTACACAGTTTTCTCCCCAGTTGTACATAAAGCCTCTGCCCTGCCATCTGTTCGTCGGGCCTCGGCCTCAAAGGAACCAGGGAGAACCTCCAGCACCACGGGCCCTGAGCCCAGTGGAGTTTTGCCAGCCTTACCGGGTGGCGGGAGCCGAGCCCCCCCCATAGTCTTCCTAGAGGATCAAGCGGTGAGGCAAATGATTGAAATGATGGGTGCTAGCGCTAAGCTAGGTGAGGGAGAAGAGAGGAGTGGGGAAGAGAAAGGTTTCTTTACATGATTGTTACGGAGCGGGTAATTGCCCTCACAGCCATTATGGCATTAACCATTATTTCAATAAATGTGAGGAGCATTGCTGAGGTGAAAAAGAGGACCGATGTTTTAAACTCTCTGGCTGGAATGAAGGCAGACATTATTTGTTTACAGGAGTGCGGCATCCCGTTCCAAAAAGAATATAAAGATCTCCGGGACACTTGGACCCTAGGAGAATCCTTCTGGTCGGGGTCCAATGTGTCCCGAGCGGACGGGATTGCCGTACTCCTGAAAAACCCCTTCTTAACAGTAAAAACATTTAAGGTAATAGAGGCAGGCAGACTGGCCATCCTCGATTTTAAATACAAGGGGGCTGTATTGAGGCTGGTCAATGTCTATGCCCCCACCAGCCAGAGAGAGAGAGTCCTCTTTCTCCCTCAGCTACGCCCGCTCCTGATCGGCACCTTGCCAGTTATCATTTCAGGTGATTTCAACTGTGCTCTGAGGGATGTAGACCGGAGTAAGCCCCGCAACGATAGATCCAGCAGGGACCTCGCTGCATTCGTGGAGGACTTTGAACTCTGCGACGCAGGTCGGGACCTGGTCCCCTTGTTCACCTGGGTGAGTTCTTCTGGCTCCTCCTTCTCCAGGATAGATCTCGTCCTCCTCAGTAAGCCACTGGAGAGGACCGCCATGTCTTCGGAGGCGGTCTTCTTTTCAGACCACAGGCTCCTGACGACAGAGGTGCTCATTCCGAGCACACGGGAGTCGGGGCCTGGGGTCTGGAAGCTCAACACCTCTCTGCTCGATGACCCTCGTGTGATTAAGACCTTTAGCAGACGCCTCGAGGAGTGGAGGACCCTGAAGGACCTTTTTGATTCTCCCATAGAGTGGTGGGAGATGATGAAGAAAAGAACCAAGGGCTACTTCATTCAGCTGGGGAAACGGAAAGCTCGCGAGAGGCGGGCGAGATATTCCCATCTAAACGCCCGCCTCCAGCGCCTGAGTCTTTTACAGCTCAGAGGCTTCGACCTAGCTGAGGAGGTGGCCCGGGTCAAACTGAGTCTCTCCGCCCTCTATCGGGAGGAGCAAGAGAAGATCAAGGTCCTTTCCAGGGTCCGCATCATGGAGGACGATGAGAAATGCAGCCGCTTCTTCTTCAAGAAAACGAAGGAGAGGCGGCCTGCAATGTCCTCCATGATCGACTCCTCGGGGCAAGAGGTGGAGGGCAGAGAGGCTGTTGAGACAGTGGTGCGGGATTTCTACAGGGAGTTGTACGACCAGAAGGTGGTGGTTCAAAATCTGATCCATCACTTTCTGTCCCTGTTGGTGTCCCGCAATGAGGGGGACGAGGAGGAGGAGGAGGATCCAGAGATCACCACCACTGAACTCTCCCAGGTGATAAAGAGTCTTAACTCTGGAAGGACACCGGGTCCCGACGGGATCCCTGCTGAGTTCTATAAGATCTTTTGGGAGGTGCTTAAGGAAGATCTGGGCCAGGTCCTGGGGTCGATGTACAGAGAGGGCAGATTGGCCCCTTCGATGAAGAAGAGTATCCTCTCCCTTCTTCACAAGAAGGGAGACCCAAAAGATCTGAGGAACTGGCGGCCAGTCAGCCTCCTGTGCACCGACTACAAGATACTGGCCAAAGCACTGACGCTCCGGCTGCAGCGGCCACTCCCTCAAGTCGTGGGTCCCGACCAGGTCTGTGGTGCCCGGGGGAGATCGGCGGCCGACAACGCCATGCTGCTCAGGGATGTCGTGGCCTACTCGAACGAGAGAGGGCTTCCCCTGGTCCTAATCAGCTTGGACCAGGAGAAAGCCTTCGACAGAGTGGGCCACGAATACCTGCAGCTCGTCATGGAGAGGATGGGTCTCGCTCTTGGCCTGAGGAAGTGGGTCAAGATCATCTACAGCGGCCTAAGCAGCAGGGTCCTTGTGAACCGCCACCTGACCGAACCATTTCCGGTCAGGTCGGGGGTCCGGCAGGGATGTCCCCTGTCGGCCCTGCTGTACGTCCTCTGCTTGGAGCCGTTCATGCAGGCGATCCGCCGGGACGTCCGGGTGACAGGTTTCCATCTCCCGGGTTCCGGCGGAGAGCAACTGAAGGCCCTGGCCTATATGGACGACGTGGCCGTGGTCTGCACGGACGCTCCGTCCGTGGCCAGGGTCGAGGAACTGCTGGACGGCTTCTGCAGGGCGACGGGGGCCGCTGTGAACAAGGCCAAAAGCGAGGTCTACCTCTCCAGGGCATGGCCTGTCGGCCGGGGCCCGCCGACCGTGTTCCCTGTGAAGCCGTCTATCAAGGTTCTGGGGATCACGATCGACGGGACCAACACGGGCACCCGGAGCTGGGAGGAGGCCATAGCAAAGGTCCAAAGGAAGATCCACGGCTGGAGCACAAGGACCTTGACGATGGCTGGTAAGGTGCTGGTCGTAAAGGCCATCCTCTTCCCGATACTCCTCTACGTAGGAATGATCTTCCCCCCAGACAAGGTCATCGCAAAACTAGTGACCCGAATTATATTTCGGTTTGTCTGGGGGAGCAAAATGGAGAGGCTGAAAAGAGTACAGATGGTGAAGGGTACCCTGGATGGAGGCAGGGGGGTCCCGGACGTTGTGCGGCTGATAAAGGTGCAGGGGCTGGCCTATGTGATCAAGAACATCCAGGCTGCTGGCAAGAAAGTGAGTTTCATGAACCGCTTTTATTTTGCCAGCAGCCTGAGACCATTCGGCCTCTGCGCCATGGATAACACCAGGCCGCACTCGTGGGATCCCCCGCCGTTCTACAGGGCGCTCCGAGCCTTTGCGCTCGAAGTAGGCCTCCATAAAGTCGTGCTGGCCTCCTGGGATTATAAGACCATCTGTAGTCAGATGAGATCCACCCAGGAGACCAGCCGGATAGAAGATTTCCCTCCCGAAACCTGCCGGTTTATCTGGGCTAACGCTACGCACGTTTGCCTCACGAACACGCAGAAAGATGTCTCCTGGATGGCTGTGAGTCGGTGTCTCCCCACCCGAGTGTTCATGCACAGAAGGGGCATAGCTCCTTATGACACCTGCCCCTATAAGGGTTGCCTGGGGAAGGAGACGGAGGCTCACATCTTTAGTGAGTGCCCCTCCGCCCACAGGGTCTGGCTCCTGTTTTCTCCGTTCCTCCACAGGTTTGCCGTTCCTGCGCGGGCGACCGCCCAGCAGATCCTGTATGGTCCGGCCAAGGGAATTTCTTCATCTACCCTGAGGTGCTGGTGGCGTGTCGTCTGCGCAGTGAAGCAGGCACTGTGGGAGGGACGGAACATCTGTTTGTTCAATAAGCAGGAGCTGGACCCGATCGTCATCGCGCGGAGGGGCATGGTGTTTGTAAAAGACTATGTCAATCTGGAGGTCCATCAGAGGGGCAAGGAGGAAGCCTTTAAGAACTGGCGCATACAAGATCTGGGGGAGCTCAGGATCCCATGATGGGACCCACCTCCGGGGACGGTTAGTTCCCCCTGCTGGAGCCCGAGTCCAAGACCTTTAAAGATTTTAAGGATGATTGTTTTAAAAAGATTTTGAAAAAGGAATCTTAATTGTTTTTAAAGATTTAGTTGTTTTTAAATCACATTGTTCAGGGTTTTTTTGGTATAGTTTTGTTATATTTTGTTGTCAAATACATTGACCGTTTTGGGTTTAATTTAAAATGCATTAGACCTTTTTTGTTTGTTTTTTATTTTTTCCTTTTAATTGTTTCTTTATTTTGTTTAATGCATTTTCAGTTATTTTCAATGTATTTGACCCTTTTGTTGGTGTGCAGTTTTTGCTTTTATCACGTTTGTTTTGTTGATTTGAGCACGTTTATTTTAAAGTTAATTGTTTTAGTTTGTGTTAAAATCACAAAGATTTTAAATTTTTTTAAGTGATTTTAAGGATTGACATTTTAATCACAAGTATTAAAAATTGAATTGTTTTTATTTACGAAATGTAAAATACTTAACCCAATAAACAGTATTTAAACGGTCTTTGCTGCTTAAATGTTTAACTGCTATATACTGTAGACATTGATGAAGGTATATAATTAGAATTTAAGCACACTCCTCTAATGGAAAATATTTGTGAGTTTCGTTAATTTAAATATGTAATTAACGGCTAGTTTAACTCAATATTTTACTAGCAAAATATTTCAGTGCAGGATAACAAAACTGTATTACGTGTGCATTAATCGAATGTATTACCAAAATAGTAACTACAATTAAAATATTTTATCAGTGACCGTTGATGATATTTGAAATTTGAAAAATGTCAGTGCATAGTTGTTGTTTTTTTACTTCAACTTTAATTCAACTGGAGACATAAAACATTGGAAAAACTGTGTGTGTGTATAAAAGTGCTCTCTAACCATAACTTGCATGTAACTCGTTTTAAAAAGATTGTTAACATTTTTAAAATCTGTTTTTCAGATGTGAAGAAATTCTTCACAAATAACGTGTTAATAGTCCTATGACACATTTTGTGTTATTTTCTACACAATATGTGCAGAGTACGGTCTTTCTTCTAACACATGAAAATAAATTTCAGCCAAAAAAACGATGTTTGGAGTTTTCATTCTTTCATCCTGAAGTACAATGTACAGTGTTTTTTCCTCTACTGTTTTTGTATAGTTAACACCAAGAAAGTGTATTTAGTTGTTTTCTTTTCTTCTCCCCCAGATTAACTCTGTCATCACTCACTCTCCCTTTCTGTGGTTGTTTGCATTTGCTGATTAAATTGATGTTGACAATTGACATTGATTCCATTTGCAAATCCAACCAATTTGCAGCTAAATTTGGAATCGATGTTGAATTTCCAACGGTGAATCAACGTAGATTATTCCAAGTTGATCCAACGTTGAATCATCAACGTTGATGCACCGTTGAAAATTCCACGTCGATTCCATTTGCAAATCCATTCAATTTTCAATGTATATTCAACGTTGAAATATTACGTTGAAACAACGTTGTTTCTAATGTATTTTGCCTGCTGGGATAGTGGTTAGAGAACAGTGCTGGCAATGTGGATTCAATTCCTGATTAGTATTTTTGTTTTCTCATTTGTACATTATTATATCCTGGAGTTAAACGGTATCAGAGTAGAAATAACAATTAGAAGGCTTTTGAAAATTGTCACCGGGGTGAATTGTCGGGGACGAATTGACGTGCTCCCCCTTCATAGTACACCTCTCACAACTATAACTGTCTGTTTGTGTCAGGCAATGTGGACATCTACACTCACCTAAAGGATTATTAGGAACAATCTGCTCAGTTACTGGGATTTTCACGCACAACCATTTCTAGGGTTTACAAAGAATGGTGTGAAAAGGGAAAAACATCCAGTATGCGGCAGTCCTGTGGGCGAAAATGCCTTGTTGATGCTAGAGGTCAGAGGAGAATGGGCCGACTGATTCAAGCTGATAGGAGAGCAACTTTGACTGAAATAACCACTCGTTACAACCGAGATATGCAGCAAAGCATTTGTGAAGCCACAACACGTACAACCTTGAGGCGGATGGGCTACAACAGCAGAAGACCCCACCGGGTGCCACTCATCTCCACTACAAATAGGAAAAAGAGGCTACAATTTGCACAAGCTCACCAGAATTAGACAGTTGAAGACTGGAAAAATGTTGCCTGGTCTGATGAGTCTCGATTTCTGTTGAGACATTCAGATGGTAGAGTCAGAATTTGTCGTAAACAGAATGAGAACATGGATCCATCATGCCTTGTTACCACTGTGCAGGCTGGTGGTGGTGGTGTAATGGTGTGGGGGATGTTTTCTTGGCACACTTTACGCCCCTTAGTGCCAATTGGGCATCGTTTAAATGCCACGGCCTACCTGAGCATTGTTTCTGACCATGTCCATCCCTTTATGACCACCATGTACCCATCCTCTGATGGCTACTTCCAGCAGGATAATGCACCATGTCACAAAGGTCGAATCATTTCAAATTGGTTTCTTGAACATGACAATGAGTTCACTGTACTAAACTGACCCCCACAGTCACCAGATCTCAACCCAATAGAGCATCTTTGGGATGTGGTGGAACGGGAGCTTCGTGCCCTGGATGTGCATCCCACAAATCTCCATCAACTGCAAGATGCTATCCTATCAATATGGGCCAACATTTCTAAAGAATGCTTTCAGCACCTTGTTGAATCAATGCCACGTAGAATTAAGGCAGTTCTGAAGGCGAAAGGGGGTCAAACACAGTATTAGTATGGTGTTCCTAATAATCCTTTACGTGAGTGTATATATAGAGTATAGCCTACATTTTGTTTGTTTATATGCTTGTGCAACTGGAAGAGTGATGGTTTATATAACAGAGGGCAACAGAAGACCATATTTGGGGAAGTGGAGAGAGACGTATGTGCTTGTGTAAACAACAATAGTGATTGTAAAGTTGAAGAGGCAAATGTGTTGGAGGGACATGATTATGCAACTGGACAATTTGTCGAGACAAATATTAGTTATAGTGAAGTTACACTTGAAGCAGGCTTCACGATGGGGTTCCACCACTTCCGAAGCACAATGTATCAAAGTCTGGCGACACCTTACCAGACACCATGTGATCACTGCAAACAAAGTGTTATTACGTCACAGCAGCATCTGGCAGTGTCGAATTGGTTTTGAACTCCCTGATCATTCGATACAGTCGAGGTACAAGAGCTTTGAAAGCTTTGTCGCTGCTCTTGCTGCTCTTCTCCTGCTACAATACAAGACAAGCAAAGACAGCACAGGTGTGGTTAAGTAGAGGCTAGGCTGATTTGGGTGAGGTGGCTCTGCTCTGCTGTAGTGTGGAATTGTCCCCTGAGCTGTCCATGGTCCTGACTCTGGGGAATATTGCCTGGTGCTGTCTGTGGTCCTGTCAGTCAGAAAAGACATACTTGGCAGGCATATAATGTCCAACAACCCCTAAAACTGCTACAGTATGTATTGTGTGTGTGTACATATATCCTGTGTGTGTATATATACAGACAGGTGACAAATTAAAGGAAAAACCAACACAGTGTCTCAGTAAGGTGTTGGGCAGAACAGCTTCAATGTGCCTTGGCATAGATCAGTGGTTCTCAATCCTGGTCCTGGGGAGCCCATGCCCTGATGTTTTTGTTTTCTAGTTGAGCTCTCAATCACTTAATTACTAGTAGGGACCTTTATTTAACTAATCAGCTGCCTAATCTGAGATCTTAAATTATTTTAAACAGTTGTAGAGTTAATGTTAAATGTGAAACTGTAGATGGAACTTGACATCTCCAACATTTCAATAACTTTTCCCCCCTCACTGTAGGGGTCAAGCAGTCAGGCCTGTACCGTTCTCTTGGTGTCATCACACATGCACTTGTCCAGAACACTAGCCAATTGAGCGTCTGTGTGACTGAAGCTCCTGCCATTCATGCCCTCATAATGACCACTTTTTCAAAGTCACTTAGATCCTTTCCTCTTGCCATTTTGATCCAAAATTGAGGTCAACTGGGCATGCTCAGTATTTGTATACATGCCACGGATCATGATATGATGTTAATTGCTTAATTATATCATGCAGTTTGGAGGCATCTACACTCATGTATTCAGGTTTTTCCTTTAATTTGTCACCCGTCTGTATATCCTGTGTGTGTGTATGCTGTGTGAGCATAGTAACCATTGTTACCACAAGTGAAATAAAACAAGATATAAGGCTCCTGAATCTGAAGTGCTGTAAGTTACGCAATAATAAACAGCAATCTGAACCAGGTTTGAGCTCCATGAGGGTGTCGGTGAGGTCACACAGAGCTCAGCTGGAAGGGGGTCACTTTGCTCTGACCTGGGGGGGACGAGAGTGGAGAAGGTGCAGTTCTGGAGACCGAGGAGCAGGGTAGTGAGTCCAGCAACAGGATCAGTAGTGTGTTGCTGTGGTTGACAGACAGAGGGCCACAGCCCAGGTCACGGGGGCCTCCTACTCAGACAGACAGGGCCCACTGATAATCTAAACACATTTGCTTATGACTTTGATTTGCTGTCCTTTGATTTACTGCACCATAACGTCAATCAATCAATCAATCAATCCAGTTTTATTTAGTATAGTACCCTAGCTGGGAAGCCACAGAGCGCTTTAGCGATTTAAAATAAACCAACACATGACACAAATAAACCATAATATTAAAAATGTATCGGGCACGGGTAACTAAATAACATGCTTCATATTCCTATGCATCTTCATGAGACAAAGCTTTGCTATAGGTACTACATTCACTGTTCTCATCACCCCTTCATTCATGTGGACCAAGGAGGGGAAGGAAGGAAGGTGTCCCAAAATCTTTGGCCTCTACCCCATCAACCCCTCCTCTCCCCTGCTGTGGCTACAGTGACTTCCCAACTAAGCAAATAACATATTGGCAACATTGCAGTACAATTAATACAGAACAAAGAGATTAGAAATTTTCTAAAACAGCTATGCATTGCCATCAATAACTACATTGAGTAGAAAACAATATCTAATGGAGAATACAATAAAAATAATGTAACAATGTAATGTACTGTATACATGCCTATGAAATGACACAGTTGCACTTGATGTGTATGGTTCCAGCGATGGTCCTCCGATACATGATACATGCAGATGTTATTATGCACCGAACAGAGAACATCAGTGCCCCTGTGTGCTCAGCATTTCTCTCCCACACACATTCAGCAAGCGGGCTGTGCCTGCTGTATCACAGTATTACTAGTTTATCACAGAATTGCTGCTTTGTCACAGCAGTGCTGCTCTAATACACTATGTTACTGTGAGGGTGCAACACAAATGTATTAGAAACCATTTGGAGGACATCATCAATAACTGTACACTAACGTGTAAGAACATTAATACAATTCCAGTGCACAAGCTAACATTCAGAGCTGGTGGATTTCATGTGCAAAATAAACATCACTTTGAATGTAAACGTTTCTCAGATATTCAAACATACATTATTTTCTTTTTCAGATTTATTAAGTTGTAAAGAAATGTTTGTGTTGCACCAAAACACCAAGGTGGCATAAATCTCTCTCTATCTATACAGTGCCTATAGAAGGGCTACACAACAAACGTTTGTCAACGTATGTTAGTGCCTCCAAATGTCATGGATTTAACTGAGATTTGTTTCCACTTATCTACACACCATACTTCACACTGTTGAGGGGGAAAGTTTCCATTTTGAAAAATGAATAATGAATCTCCACCCCCTCAAATTCTTACATGGTGGAAGCACCTTAGGCAGCAAATACAGTTATGAGTCTGTTGGGATAGGACCCTACCAACTTTGTACACCTAGATTTGGCAATATTTGACCACTGATCTGTACAGCACTGTTCAAGCTCTGTCAAATTAATTGGGTCTTCAAGTCCTTTTTTGGGGGGCTTTGACAGGGCCACTCAAGGACATTTACCATTTAATTCCTTAGCCTAGTGTTTTGGCTAGTGTGCTTCAGGTCATTGTAATGCTGAAAGGTGAACTTCCATCCTAGTTTCAGCTTTCTTGCAGAAGGCAGCGGATTTTCCTGCAAGATTTTTCTGTACTTTGCTCTATTCATTTCTCCTTCTATCCTGACGAGTGCCCCAGTCCCTGCTAATGAGAAACATCCCCAAAATACGATGCTGCCACCACCATGCTTCACAGTGGGGATGGTGATCTGAGGGTGATGTGCAATTCCATTTTAGTTTCGTCAGACCACAACACGTTTTGCCACATGGCTACAGAATATCCCATTTCAGGTGGGCTTTCTTGAGTAATGGTTCCCTCTTGCCACTGTCCCATACAGGCCAGATCAGTGGAGTGCTGGGGATATTGTTGACACATGCATACTTTGAAAGGAGGTGTAGACTTTCTTTAGAAACTGTAAATATAGTATAGTCTATATATAGTTCAGAAGCTCTCACAGTACCCCACAGCAATTAATAGATTACGAGCTCTGAATTTGTTGATATATAGGAATCTGAGCTGCAACTTTATGACACTTCATGACACTTTATTACACACTGACACTTTATGATTGTAATCAATTTATAACTTTTTTGAAATGCGTTTGTCTGGATTTTTTTGTTGTTATTCTGTCTCTCACTGTTAAAATACACCTACCATTAAAATTATAGACTGATCATTTCTTTGTCAGTGGGCAAACGTACAAAATCAGCAGGGAATCAAATACTTTTTTCCCTCACTGTATATATATATACAAATATTTGTGCTAAACTGTGTTGGATGTACAGTAATGAATAATACTAAAATTAAACAAAAACTGTCTAACTGTCTAAGTGACACTACCCTATAATTGTTTCAGATCCCAGATGAAAGGAAATTTGGTGGTATTTAACTTCATATGATGACAAAAAACTGAGGCAAGGAGGAAAATAAAATAACAGGGTTGTAATGTACATGTAAACATAATTAACATAGACTGCATGTTTTATTTTTCTCAAACTTCTTCTCCATTATTAACGTGATGTACAAGACTGTTACTGTGTGTGCATGTGTGTCTGTTACTGTGCGTGTGTATCAGTATATGTGTGTTTGTTAATATTATTATTATTTATTTCTTGGTAGAGACCCTAATCCAGGATTACAGGATACAAGAGCCATACAAAAGTGCTAAATACAGTTAACAATTACAAATTAAACAAAATACAATTGCAAAAATGCATGTGCCAAGTATTTTGAGCACTGACTTGAGTTAAGTCTTTTCTTGCAGAAACTCGAGTCGAGTCTTTTGGTATCAATGACTCGAGTCATCAAGAAATGTGACTCGAGTCATTACAACTCTGCTGTGTATATATAGATGCATATCAAAAATAGAAATAACAGCTTTCAAAATGTACAAAATCAAAAATAATAAAGACTAAAAGGTTAATCCTGTATTACAGGTGTATGGAGGAAGAATAGAATGAAGAAATAGAAAAAGCGTTTACGAACACTGTTTTTAGAAGAAGACAAAGTCCACAAGAAAATGTATTTTCACTGAAACCACATTTAATTTTTTTTAATCAGGTCTAAAGTGCTCAAAAGTGCACAAATGAAAATAGCAGCAAACATTTCACCAGTTTTCTTCAGAGCTTGTGTATCACAGTTCAAAAAGATCTTTTTAAAGTTATCCATACAGGTGAAACTTGTATTCAATAATCAGGTAATTAGACATTCATTAAACCAATGTGGCAATTAGATGTTATATCAGAAACAAATTAACATAATTAACCAAAACAGAATTGTATTTAATACCAATAATGGTTAAATGATTATAATAACAAACACATTTATAAATGAATAATCAAATTAAATAGAAAAACAAAAAGAAAACCAATTTAAATGTAGTTTCATTGAAAGTACATTTTCTTGTTGACTTTCTCTTTTTCTAAAAACAGTGGGTGGACAGGATTTTTCTATTTCTATATAGATACATACAAATACACTGTGTGTAACAGCGTTTCATTCACACACTGCTGTGTGTAACAGCTTCTCATTCACAGAGACAATATAGACTGTCTTGTTCCAGCTCTCTAATCAGGCTGTTTTAAAGCCAAGTGTCTGTTGGGTTTTGATCCATACAGGTCCTCCGTCTACACAGAGCCCAGAGCAGAGAGAGTTTAACACTGAGAGCACAGAGCCAGGAAAAGCCCGAGAAAGACACTGCTGACAGACAGGACAGACAGAGCTGGGAAGAGAACCAGAGCACAGGTGACCAGCTGGACAGAGGGACTCACCTGTCATTGTGTCCCAGAACCAGGAGCAGATACACCAACTGAGAGAGAGAGAGAAAGCAAAGTGTATCAGTACTGAAGAGAAGGTGGAGCCAGTGAGAGAGAGATCAGTGAGAGTCATGCTCACTGTAAAGCGGTGGCTGGGTCAGCTGATCAGGGAGTGCAGGGCATAGATGTAACAAGATGATTGGTTTAGTCATACATTTCATTTTCTCTGACTGCACTTTGATTTGCGTATACATTTCCAATAGCTGTGCAACTTAGTTTATTGCGTGTCATGTGACCCTCTCTTGTATCCCCTTGTTTTGTGTATTTAATCTCTGCTGATCTGTTGCTCTGGAGACCCAACACACTTGCTGCTCCTCAGTCTTGGTGCCCTTACCTGCAAGAGAAGGACAAGCGCGGCATCTTTTGAAGAGGGGACTCAGCCTGGCACAGGGGCAGACAATCCTGTACAAGGACACCCCAGCTGGGAGAACGAGCCTTTCGTACCTGAAAATTGAAGCCCAAGCCGACAGATTGCCTGGTTACCATTAAAGAAAACTTCTCCCCCATCCCTCTCTGTGAACAGAACTACTGGCAGCACAGAACAAAAACACACAAAACACACAGCGGCACGAGGCAGAGAGGAGACCCCAACTCGGTTCAACAGCTGAAGCTCCACCCTGCAGTCCCCCCTTGAGGCCTTGAGGTGTTATTAAAATGTTATTACTGCGCTATCTCTGCATTGTTACCCAGGTATCCCTGTGGTTTGCACTTGTTATTCATGAGTTATTAATGTGTAATTTGTGTGTTTTTGCTGTTACTTGTGCATCGCTACAGAATTCACATCTGTTGTATAAATAAATGCATACAAACTCACAGCTCACACCTGTGCAATGACTCAGTGAAAAATACTGCACACACAGTCTCCAGCAAGGACCACAATTCCACAAAATAAAACATTCAATTCTCTGAACCATAAAAACATCCTCCCTAGTACTGAGGCGATGTGGGGCTGCTGGCTCCACTGTCAGTGAGAGTATCACTGTATCAGCCCCCACCCACCACCCCCCACACACAACATCTTATATAAACTCACACCAAACAGTCGGACAAAATTAAACATCCTTGCCTTTAATAATAATAATAATACATTTTATTGAAAGCATCAACAATGACAACATTAAGCAAACAATACTATGATATACAATAAAACGTTGGAAAATACAAAATATGAACTCAATGCATACACAATCATAAAAAAGCCAATTTAAAAAGGTAAGTTTTAAGACAAAATTTAAAAATATGAAAACTTTCACTGTTACGAATGTGCAGAGGTAGGGAATTACATAAGTAAGGAGCAGTATAACTAAAGGCTCTAGACCCCATAGTGTTCAAATGAATACGTGGTATAACAAGAAGAGTTGACGAGGAAGATCTAAGAGTACGAGTAGATGTATAGGTATGAAAAAGATCAGAAAGGTATGAGGGAGTAAGATTATTTAGTAAGATAAATTATTATTTATTTATTTCATAGGCATGTAATTTCTTATATGTAAGAAGCAAAATTTTGAAATCAATTCGGTACTTAACCAGAAGCCAATGCAAATGTTGAAGAACAGGTGAAATGTGTTCAATAGAGGGAGTTCTAGAAATGATTTGTGCAGCTGAGTTCTGGACCAGCTGGAGAACTCCACTGGCAACCTATTATTGCCAGGAGCTTCTGCTAAAATGCAGCCACTCAAGGGTGGAATTGTATTGAAGCAACAAAGCACAAAAACATATGAATTACATAATAATATCTAATGAATAACACATGCAATCCACAGGTAAACACAGTCTCAACCCAGAGGTGATCTCGTATCATCCGGGGTGAGATATAGCTTTAGGTATACGCGTTTTCCAGTGGTCTCAATGCCACAAAGAGAAAACCTGTTTCATTTAAATAATCATTTTAAGTTGCTTAAAACTAATACAGCCGATGGATTAAATGAAGACATAATAACAACTTTTAAAAAGAAATTGTATTTTCTCCCAAATATAAATTTGAACATATCTGGTGAATAGAGACATAGATGCATTAATCAAAACAAAACCCCATCCGAAATATTATAATCTTACTAAAGAAGAACAATCTGCTTTGAGACAATTGAGCTTGAATAAAGATATTGCATCAAACCTGCAGATAAAAGAGGGGCAATTGTCATTATGCAGAAGGAGAAATACAGATCTGAGGTACTATCACAAATTAGTAATATACAGTTCTATGCCCCGCTGAAAGCTAATCCTACAATGACAATTGAGGAGAGAATATACAATACTTTGGACGGAACATTAAAAAATAGATGGATTTCTAAGGCTGAATATGACTTCTTAAAAGTGAATCACCCTATCTGTCCAGCATTCAACTGCCTAGTGACATTTAATTTACTTATTTCTAAAACCCTTTGTTTCTAAACTTCCATCTTATCTATCTGATACACACAGTGTATTGAATTGTATTTGTGACTTCAAAGTTGAATGTTCAAGTATTCTTGTATGTCTGGATGTGACCAGTTTATACACCAATATCCCACATGCAGAAAGCATAGAAGCCGTTACACGCTATCTTAATTTAAGACCATCTGATGCTAATTTGTATTTTGCAATTGAAGGTAATGAAGATATTGGGAAGAAAAAAAATCTCAGTAGTGACTAGAATGAATTCTTACCACATATTAATCTATGGCGAGGATATATAGATTATGTTCTGCTAACTTGGTCGGGATCAGAAGTACAACTTGATCAGTTTGTGGGGTATATTAATTCAGTTAATTGTAATTTGCAGTTCAAATTTCAATCAGATTTACCTAACATTCACTTTTTGGAATTAGGAATGTAGGATGAAACAGATACCCTGCAAACTACTATGAGTCACCAGTAGGGACATAATTCACCCCATGGTACATACACTATACTGAGATGCATACACTACATACTGGGACACTTACATTATTACTTAACTAAATTTCTTAGCAGACACCCTTATCCAGGGTGATTTACAATTGTTACAAGATATAACATTATGTTTTACAGTTACCCATTTATACAGCTGGGCATTTAGTGGAGCAATCTAGGTAAGGTACCTTGCTCAAGGGTACAACAGCAGTGTCCCCACCTGGGATTAAACCCACAACCCTCAGCTCCTGAGTACAGAGCCCAGACCACTACTCCACACAACTGCCCCAAGTGACATGGTGATGATCTTCATCCACACCTCAACCTCTCCTCACAGGCGTTCCCCAAGGCTCCGTCCTGGGCCCGCTCCTGTTCTCTCTCTACACTCGCTCCCTGGGCCCCCTCATCACATCTCATGGTTTCTCCTACCACTTCTATGTTGATGATGCCCAGATCTTCCTGTCTTTTCCCTCTTCCGACCCTCTCATCCCCTCTCGCATCTCTTCCTGTTTGTCTGCTATCTCCACCTGGATGCACTCACAGCACCTCAAGCTCAACCTCTCCAAATCTGACCTCCTCATTCTTCCTCACCTTCTGCTGATCTCTCCATCCCAGTCCCCTCAGAATCCACAACACTCTCTCCTTCTTCGTCTGCTAAGAACCTAGGAGTCACCCTAGATCCTGCGCTCTCCTACACGCAGCACATCACCACACTGACACACACCAACAGTTTCTTCCTGAGCAACTAATGCTGAATCCGTCCCTTCTTGACCAACTACTCGACTGAGCTGCTCATCCAGTCACTGGTCCTCTCCCGCCTGGACTACTGCAACTCCCTCCTGGCCGGCCTGCCTGCAACTATTACCCACCACTCCAGCTCATCCAGAACTCTGCGGCTCGTCTGCTTTGTCAATGCACGGATTGCACTTTTATAATGTTCTTATATTTTGTAAGTTGCCCTGGATAAAGGCGTCTGCTAAGAAATATTATTTTAAAATTATAATAATACATTGTGCTGACAATCATCTCCCCTTTCAGGTATTTTATACATTTTGAACTGTTTATAAAGTTCCTAAAATCTAGCAAAACTGTTGGTAGTGATGTTTTCAGTGAATGGGTATAAAGGACTATCCTTGCCAAAATTATAAATAAATAAATGTTGAAATCAATGAATAAATCATAAATGTTAAAATATGTATTGAAATGTATACATGCATTTATTTATTTATTTCAACATATATTTATTTCAATATATATGTATTTATTTAATCTTTTCATTGTCGATCATTCAATAATAGACCATGACATTAATATTGGTTCATAGGTTTTGTCCCATTCCCAGATTCAAATCTGCAATGCTGTTAGAGTAGGGTATTGCTGCAGACCCAGAGATATTGGAATATGGGAGGAGTAACTGTCAATAATTTTTGCAGAAAATGCTTGTCAGTAATTTTTTATTGCGGACAATCACCTTCTTCTTTTATTTGTAAGCACTTCAAGGAGGAGGGAGATAAACATAATATACACTCACCTAAAGGATTATTAGGAACACCTGTTCAATTTCTCATTAATGCAATTATCTAACCAACCAATCACATGGCAGTTGCTTCAATGCATTTAGGGGTGTGGTCCTGGTCAAGACAATCTCCTGAACTCCAAACTGAATGTCTGAATGGGAAAGAAAGGTGATTTAAGCAATTTTGAGCGTGGAATGGTTGTTGGTGCCAGACGGGCCGGTCTGAGTATTTCACAATCTGCTCAGTTACTGGGATTTTCACGCACAACCATTTCTAGGGTTTACAAAGAATGGTGTGAAAAGGGAAAAACATCCAGTATGCGGCAGTCCTGTGGGCGAAAATGCCTTGTTGATGCTAGAGGTCAGAGGAGAATGGGCCGACTGATTCAAGCTGATAGAAGAGCAACTTTGACTGAAATAACCACTCGTTACAACCGAGGTATGCAGCAAAGCATTTGTGAAGCCACAACACGTACAACCTTGAGGCGGATGGGCTACAACAGCAGAAGACCCCACCGGGTACCACTCATCTCCACTACAAATAGGAAAAAGAGGCTACAATTTGCACAAGCTCACCAAAATTGGACAGTTGAAGACTGGAAAAATGTTGCCTGGTCTGATGAGTCTCGATTTCTGTTGAGACATTCAGATGGTAGAGTCAGAATTTGGCGTAAACAGAATGAGAACATGGATCCATCATGCCTTGTTACCACTGTGCAGGCTGCTGGTGGTGGTGTAATGGTGTGGGGGATGTTTTCTTGGCACACTTTAGGCCCCTTAGTGCCAATTGGGCATCGTTTAAATGCCACGGCCTACCTGAGCATTGTTTCTGACCATGTCCATCCCTTTATGACCACCATGTACCCATCCTCTGATGGCTACTTCCAGCAGGATAATGCACCATGTCACAAAGGTCGAATCATTTCAAATTGGTTTCTTGAACATGACAATGAGTTCACTGTACTAAACTGCCCCCCACAGTCACCAGATCTCAACCCAATAGAGCATCTTTGGGATGTGGTGGAACGGGAGCTTCGTGCCCTGGATGTGCATCCCACAAATCTCCATCAACTGCAAGATGCTATCCTGTCAATATGGGCCAACATTTCTAAAGAATGCTTTCAGCACCTTGTTGAATCAATGCCACGTAGAATTAAGGCAGTTCTGAAGGCGGAAGGGGGTCAAACACAGTATTAGTATGGTGTTCCTAATAATCCTTTAGGTGAGTGTATATATATATATATATATATATATATATATATATATATATATATATATATATACAGACAGGTGACAAATTAAAGGAAAAACCAACAAAGAATCTCAGTAAGGTGTCGGGCACCACGAGCCGCCAGAACAGCTTCTGGGCACAGATTGTACGAGTCTCTGAACTCTACTGGAGGGATGAACATCATTCTTCCAAAAGATATTCCCTCGTGTGGTGTTTTGATGATGGTGGTGGAGAGCGTGTCTAACACATCGGTCCAAAATCTCCCATAGGTGTTCAATTGGGTTGAGATCTGGTGACTGCGAAGGCCAGAGCATATGATTCACTTCATTTTCATTCTCATCAAACCATTCAGTGACGCTCGTGCCCTGTGGATGTGCATTGTCATCCTGGAAGAGACCACTCCCATCAGGAGAGAAATTTTTCACTTTACCGATTGAAAATAAACAGACACGTGAAACAAATAAACCAAAATAATATTAAAAATATGTCATTAAGCACAGGTAACTAGATGACATGCTTTATATTCCTATGCATCTTCATGAGATAAAGCATTGCTACAGATAATGCATTCACCCCTTCATTCATGTGGGCCAAGGAGAAGCCCGAAGCCTGGGAAGGTGGCCCACAAAGAGATTCAAGACATTCTAAAAAAACATTATGCATTGACATCAATAACTACATTGAGACAAAACAATATCTAACGGAGAATAAAATAAAAATAATGTAACAAAGTATACTGTATACATGCCTATGAATCAACACAGTTGTGCATTATGTGTATGGTTCCAGCGATGGTCCTCCAATACATGAGGTCAACGACCTCCGTTAAGTTGGCACCCCATGTGTTCAGAATGTGAATCAAAATATATGCATTCGTTTGTTCTGCATTTGTGCTGGTTTGTACCGCAAAAATCATCGTTTGTGCCGGTATGGTTCCCAAGATATTAAAGATTATATTTTATGAGCTGTGACGTCACTCAGCACCCCATCAACATCCAAAATAGCTCATGCATTTTACAGCACAAATCGGCACAAAATATAATGTATATCTCCAGAATCATGTTGGTATAAACAATTATTTTTGCAGCACAAACCAGCACAAACATAGCACAAACGAATGACATCACTTCGGATCGATTTGGAGTTTGATGGGGTGCTAGGTGACGTCATCGCTGATAATTAAAAAAATTATATCTAAAAAACTATAACTGCACTGATGAAAACAAATACGGCACCGGCACTAACGTAACACAAACGAAAGATACTATTTTGGTGCGATTTGGACGTTGATGAGGTGCTGAGTGACGTCACAGCTCATAAAATATAATCTTTAATATCTCGGGAACCATACCGGCACAAGCGATGATTTTTGCGGCACAAACCAGCACAAATGCAGCACAAATTAATGCATATATTTTGATTCATATTCTGAACACATGGGGTGCCAACTTCACGGAGGTCAGACACCGTTATTATCTGCCGAACAGAGAACATCAGCGCCAGCGTGTGCTCAGGGTGACACATTTGTGCAGCATTTCTCTCACCTCTTCTTTGTCAGAACTAAAATAAAACCAAACTACTACCTCAAACTGCTCTAATACAGTATGTCACTGACAGAGTGTAATGCAAATGTATTAGAAACCATTTGGAGGACATCATAAATAACTGTAAACTAACGTGTAAGAACATTAATACAATTCCAGTGCACAAGCTAACATTCAGGGCTGGTGGATTTCATGTGCAAAACAAACCTCACTTTGAAGGTAAATATTTCCGAGTTATTACACCATAAAAAATGTTTGGTCTCACAAAAACACCAAAGTGGCATAAATCTCTCTCTTTCTATTAATACAGTGCATATAGATAGGCTACAAACAAATGTTTTTCAGTGGCTCCAAGTTTCAGGCATTTAACTGAGGATTATTTCCACTAATCTACACACCAAACTCCACGCTGTTGAGGGGGGAACTTTACATTGTGAAATATAATTAAAAATATAGGAGTCTGTCTGTGACTGTAGTTATGAACCATGAGCTGCAGACTTGACACTTCATGATGGTAACTGGATAGATTGCTTGCTTACAGAGACATTGATCATCTATATGTCTATATTGTATTTAACACACACACATGCATTTAAACACTAGATGGCAGCACTTCATAAGGAATTACAAGTATACTATAAAATCTACGTGGCAGTTTATTATTAATAATTTGTTTTCTTAGCAGACACAAATATCCAGGGTGAAACAATTATTACAAGATATCACGTTAGCCCTAACCAATTCTCCACACTGCAATCCTTAATGTAAATAATAATAATAATAATAATAATAATAATAATAATAATAATAATAATAATAATAATAATAATAATAAGCAATGTAAGAAATCTTATATTTCTTGTATTATTTGGTGTATTTTGTTATGGTTTAAGGTTATATATTGACATTGCCCTGAGAGGGGGAAAGGGGGAGAGGGAGGGGGAGGATGGGAGAGGAAGGGCGGAAGAGAGACAGTGGGTTGGAGAGGGAGAGGGAGAAGGAAAGAGAGAGAGGGAGGGAGGGAGGGAGGGAGGGAGGGAGCTGTGAGGGGCAGCTGTGAGCCTAGGAAGCCAGGCATCAGTCCAGCGGGTCTGTCCAGAGTGGCACTGGAGATGGAGAGAGAGACAGAGAGAGAAACATTTCCCCTGTCAGGTCTTATTGGACAGGGGGTTTGTGGCTCGGGGGGCATATGAGTGGGAGTGGATCCATCACGGTGTTGCCCCAGGTCCGCTCCATCCCCCTGTTCAACATCCCCACTCACACTGAGAGAGAGAGAGAGAGAGAGAGAGAGAGAGAGAGAGAGAGAGAGAGAGAGAGAGATGGGTTAACATAGACAAACCCAGAAGCAGTGTAATATTGCAGTGAGTGGAGTGAGACGGGCTGTCAGTGAACCTGTGCTGTGAGGGCTGATCTTGTGAGCTCTGCTCTCTGGGCTGCTGGGAGAAGTTAGGTCCCTCTTCCTCCATATTGTCACTCCTTCTGAGAACAGAGGATAACATTGGTCTTCAAGTCTGACTTCAAAGCAGACGTTTAAATTCTAAAACCACTTAACCACTTCAACGCCATGACGTACTTGAAATGAAACACTCACACAGTACCATGGCGTATACTGTGAATGTCATTTTCTTATTCTATTAGCGGCCTCTCAGTCCAGCGCTTTACGTTTCAATCCCAAAGATCCGTTCACGTCATTTAGAGCTGCCACTGTTCCTGAGTGCGTCTAGAACTATTATTGCGACAATCCTGTCACCTTTTACAAATATATAGTTTTATATTATTATTGCTAGTTCAATATTAATTGAACCTGTTTTTGACAAAATCTATACAGTGCTGTGACGAAACACGTTCAGAAAACAGTGCTGAATACGTCTGCGCAGCCAGATCCGTCGCAGTCTGCCAAGTTTACTGTATTGAACATTTCAATAAACGGCACAGAGCAAGCCGGTGATGGCGTAGGTTTTGATAGTGACTGAGTTTTTAGTTAATAAATACTGTTCAGTGTATGTAATTACAGCGTTTTAATGTATTATTTTAATTTGCGTCAGTGTATTATTATTTTCATATGAGTTCCAGTGTATTGGGTATAATTTGTATTTGTATTTCAGCGTTTTGTTTATTATGTTTATTTGTATTTTAGTGTATTGTTTTTATTGTTAGAAAAAACCGTTATTTATTATAAAGTATAACATTGTAAATTAAAAAAAAAAAACAATGTATATTGCATTTGCATTGTTTTCTTTGTTCAAACTTGTTAAAAAATAGTTATCTTTCTGCTGAACATGGATATGTAGTGCACGGGAGCATAAAGGGTTAATGAAAAGCACATTTCGAATCTTTTTTTTTATTTTTATCATGTTTCATATATTTACATTTAAAGCAATTCCAGCTACTTTTGGCCGTGGCCTCCGCCTGAAATAATACAGTACTAGACTACTTTGCACAAAATACAGTACTAGACTACTCTGGCTCCCTCCTTACAGTGCTGTGGCCGGGTCGCTACAATATATATTTTTTTTCACATTTGGATAATTCGTTTAAGAGTTTTTTGTTCCAGATAATTTTGAGAGAGAGAGAGAGAGAGAGAGAGAGCGCATCAGTAGTTTGTCGTCTACTATGTGTCATCAAGAGTAAAATACTGTGTACTTTCACAGATTTAACTTTAATGTCGTGTTTTTTTTTCTCCAGATTTAAGAAATAATTTAGACTTTTCCTCAAAATATTTTAAATAGCTCAAACTCAATATATACATACTGAAATAAATCCCAAATCACCATTTTGAAAATGAAGTATTGGCGGTTTGACACATTTAACATCTAAACCTAAAAGTTAAATCAAAACTTTACATCTAAATGATTACTTTTACTTACTTTACTTACTTTGGTTTTGTCATGTGTGATTAAATTAAGAGACAGGCCGTTTTGCTCAAATCACTACAGCACAGTGACTGCTGGAGAAGTAAGGGGCTTAATCCGGTAAACGTGGTATCATTATCGTTATATCTGTATGACTCACCGGCCAACTGCCTGCTGAAAGGGTGGTTAGTTCTCCTCCTCCTTCTGCCTCTGCTTCTGCTTCTTGGTTCACTTTGTCTCCCAGTTTTAAAGTGAACTAAAATCCGCCAAAATGGATTTAAATAAAGTAATATTGACTTTCCTGCAGGCGTTCATACAATAAACACCTGACCACAAATCAAATTCCAACTATCCCCCCCGCCTCTCTCCTTAGTGCTCTATAGGTCACACCAGAGGAATGCACCAATCCAAACACAACCTCATGACTACTCTATAAACATCACATGACAGTGCAACAATATTTAACTTTAAAATATATAAAACAACATTAACATTAACACAGTGATACATCCAAATAAACGTCTGCTGGAGTTGCACTCCCTTTTGCCCTCAGAACAGCCTCAGTTCATCAGTTCATCAGGGCATGGGCTCTACAAGGTGTTGAAGGTATTCCACAGGGATGCTGCCCCATGTTGCTTCTTTTATGGGTCTGTCAGGACCAGTGTTGTGCTAGACTGTCAGTTAACTAACCATCTGTTGCTCTGCACAATTCGTGTCAGCCTTCTTTGGTCTCTTTCATCAATGAGACATGTTTCGACCACAGCCCTGCCATTGCTTCATGTCCTTTGGCTGGTGGACCAAGCTTTATACACGAGGGAAACTGTTGACCATAAACCCAGCAGTATTGCAGTTCTTGACACACTCAAACCAGCACACCTGGCACTTCAATCTTTTGTCCCATTTACCCTCTGAATGGCACACATACAACCCGTGTCTCATTTGTGTCAAGGCTTAAAAATCCTTCTTTAACCTGTCTCCTCCCCTTCATCTACACTGACTGAAGTGGATTTAACTGCTTACATTAATTATGGATGATATCTTTCACCTGTTTACATCTCTTTAAATGCCCGAAACGCTTTCTGTTCTTCCCAGTATCAGTCTTATCTAGAAATGAGGCTTAAACAAAATGTAGGGGTTTGCTTAAATCTCTTACTATTTTGTGAGTTTTTTTTATTTCCTGTTTTTTGTTTTGTGTTGTTCTTTTGTTCTTTTGTATTTTTTGCAGTCCACTGCAGTGGACATTGGGACTAAACGACAGGAAAATGAGAATAGGATATGCATACTTTTCTTATTCAGATATAGAACATTTCCTGAAAATGAAACATAATCAAATCAATAATTTTACTAAATGTGTCTTTGGTGGTGCTTAATTTTGTTACTGTATTTTTTACTGCAGAGTTCAGTTTAGAGACAGGAGAGAGAAAAGAAGATAAGAGGCAGAGATAAGGGAGAAATTGGAAGGGAGAAGAAAGAGGAAAGAGCACTATTGTATTGTAGCACTATTGTACCTTAGTGTTACTATTACTTTTACAAATTCTGTTCAGTTTAACAAATTGTAGAAAATATGTATACATTATTATTATTAAAGTACATTTTTAATATTATGTACAATATGTATTACAATATATATTTTGTCTGTTTTGACATCTTTGTAATTTTGTCCAGCATTCCAGGTTTTTACCCAGTCCCTTTCCAAAAGGTTGTCCACACGATACCAAATAACATCTTGCCTAACTGTATTGGAGATTTGAATCTGCTTCCCTACAAACCAATAGTAATTGCATTGTCTATTATTGAATGAAAGGATTAAATAAATAAATAAATATTGAAATACATTTATATATTGAAATAAATAAATATATGTTTAAATAAATACATTCTAAAGTCCTTCATACCCATTCAATGAAAAAATCACTTAAAATATTATCAACAGTTTTGCTACGTTTTAGGAACATTATAAACAGTTTGAAAAGCATAAAACAGGAGGGGGCCCAGGACGGAGCCTTGGGGAACGCCTGTGAGGAGAGGTTGAGGTGTGGACGAAGATCATCGCCATGTCACTTGGTAGGACAGGTCGCTGAGGTAGGAGGAGAATCAGCTGAGAGCAGTCCCAGAGATTCCAAGGTCAGTGAGGCAGGAGAGGAGGATGGAGTGATCGACAGTGTCAAATGCTGCGGAGAGATCGAGGAGGATGAGGACTGAGGAGAGGGAGGCCGCCCCCGAGCACAGCTGAAGGGAGTCAATGACAGCCAGGAGAGCCGTCTCTGAGCTGTGCGGAAGCCGGATTGAGAAATGTATCCTCAACAAAGGGTTTATCATGACTGAGGAAAACCCTACTGCATACTTGCAGGCATAAGTAATCAATCCTGATGTATTAGTCTCTACAAGTAGATAGACAATCTAGAAAAATTATCCTTTTGGGAAAACCAGTATGAATGCTCACAGTTTACTTTCTGAATCTTATTAAACATCTTTTAACTTTTCAAAGACTTACTAAATTTCTTACATTTTACTTCACACATGAATTATCTAAAAAAGTTATTATTTGCATGTAATATTAATTTACTAAATAACTAACATGTAGCCTACGGCATATATTGTTAACTGCATAACGTGCATCTAATCTATCACATAAACAGTTCAGTCTTTATCCATATCTCATGCACTGCTCTACCCAGTGCTTGAAAGGGAAAATGTCCTTTCCTACAAATCTATTTATAACTACCTGCATGAGAAAATATGTATGTGATCTTTTTGTCAGATTTCTTGGTGCAACTCACACATTCCTGTAAAGTGTTCTGAGTAATATATTGCGAGATCCAAAATAAAACATTTTGGCAAGGAATGCAAAGTGTCTGCAGGAGTGCTCCTTTAATCCACACTGTCATAAAGGAAAAAGGTGTGTAAATTAAGCAAATCAAATAGTGATTTATATGTGCAACAAAAACAGATGTAAATATAAGAAGTCGTGTCTGTGATACATTTGTATTTCGCTATTGAATTAACTTCATTTAGAGCTTATTGATCCTCTCTGTGTGACCATAAATGGAATCTCCTTTGTGGCACAGATCATTAGAATGTCAATCACAACTTGTTAATATGTTCACGATTCCTGTCCGATACAAAAGCTATTAATTGCATTGCGGGAACATCAGGAGTGCATCAGTGAGGGAGTCCAACTGGGAGCCCAGGCCCCAGCCCATCACATCTGCCCAGGGAGGAGCTACTGGAGAAGTGGAAATTAATAATTGTTGCCCCAGCTTTGCTCCACACACCTGGTCTCAAAAGAGAGGAAGAGAGAGAAACTTAACCACATTCATGAGTAATATTAAAACAAGCAAATAAGAAAATCTATATATAGCTGTTCTGCACTTTGCCAATGCAAACATCCCCATTTCCTTAATATCCTTCCCTCTCCTCACTTTCCCCTAACCTCTGGAGGCGGGACGGGGAGCTGTTTGACAGGCAAAGGGGTGACAACATTTGTCAGAAATGAAAAGGCTAAAACTACAGTGAGTGGAAAGTATTATAAAGTTTGATGAAAAAAGTTTTGATTCCATTCAGTTCAAGTACAAATTTGTATTCAATGTTTTATATGAGGTTTAGTTTGATACCAAAAACTAAACTCTGGCTAAACATTTTAAAATGAGATTGTGCTTGGTTACTTCCAATTATAATTCCAATAAAATTAACATAAGAACACAAGAACATTAGAAAGTGTACAAATGAGAGGAGGCCATTCAACCCATCGTGCTCGTCTGGTGTCCATTAATATCCAAGTGATCCAAGGATCCTATCCCGTCTATTTTTAAATGTTCCCAAACGTTCAGCTTCTACCACATCGCTGGGGAGTTTGTTCAGATTGTGACGCCTCTCTGTGTGAAGAAGTGTCTCCTGCTTTCTGTCTCGAATGCCTTGAAGCCCAATTTCCATTTGTGTCCCCGGGTGCATGTGTCCCTGCTGATCTGGAAAAGCTCCTCTGGTTTGATGTGATTTTGAAGACTTGAATCAAGTCCCCACATAGTCTCCTCTGTTCCAGGGTGAAAAGGTTCAGTTCCTCAGTCTCTCAGTAAGATATTCCCTTCAGACCTGGAATAAGTCTGGTTGCTCTCCTCTGAACTGCCTCTAGAGCAGCGATATCTTTATTGAAGTGTGGAGCCCAGAACTGCACACAGTATCCAGATGAGCTCTAACTAGTGCATTGTACAGTCTGAACATCACTGCCCTTGTTCTCAATTCTACACTTTTAACAATATACCCTGACAGCGGGGTGTATGTGAGCCAGTGAGAGGAGTCAGCATCAGTGACATTTGTTGTATTTCCAAAGCAATTATATATATACAGACAACAACAATCACAATAAATATGACACCTATACACACTATGGACATTCCTCACAGGGAAGTGGGATAGGGCAATTCAAATATATTGACAGTATTTATATAATATATGCATACCTACCAACATGCGTATTTATACAGACTTAAATCATACAAACATACATATGTATACATGCACACGTATACATATACACATCTCTCTCTCTCTCTCAGGTCTGGTTTGTTGTCTGGTTGCTCTCCTCTGAACTGCCTCTAGAGCAGCGATATCTTTCTTGAAGTGTGGAGCCCAGAACTGCACACAGTATCCAGATGAGCTCTAACTAGTGCATTGTACAGTCTGAACATCACTGCCCTTGTTCTCAATTCTACACTTTTGACAATAACTTTACACTCTACTGACTTCTTAATGATCTAATTGACTGTGCTGCAAGGGATATTCAATGTCTTCCTCCCCTGATCTGTGCCTTACAACAACTTTTTTCTTTTGGTTTCTTCATTTTATATTGATAGCACTGCATTTTACAGGACAGAGCAACAAGAGATTTATAGTGTTTTCCCCTCTACTTATACCTATAAATACGCATGTAAACAGGGGGTGTGTGCAATGACTTTTCAATTTGTATTTTAGTGTTTTATTGTTTTGTTTTGATTAGCTTTTTCCTTCTATTGATTTTGACCGAATTGTATTTTGTTGTAGTGTAATTTTTTTTAAGTTTGTCTTCTGTCTGGGACTTTTTTTATAAAGGGTACATATATGTATATGTAAACATATACACCGATCAACCATAACACTATGACCACCTGCCTAATATTGTGTTGGTCCCCCTTTTGTCATCAAAACAGCCCTGACCCGTCGAGGCATGGACTCCACTAGACCTCTGAAGGTGTGCTGTGGTATCTGGCACCAAGACGTTAGCAGCAGATCCTTTAAGTCCTGTGAGTTGCGAGGTGGGGCCTCTATGGATCGGACTTGTTTGTCCAGCACATCCCACAGATGCTCGATTGGATTGAGATCTGGGGAATTTGAAGGCCAAGTCAACACCTTGAACTCGTTGTTGTGTTCCACAAACCATTCCTGAACCATTTTGCTTTGTGGCAGGGCACATTATCCTGCTGAAAGAGGCCAATGCCATCAGGAAATACCGTGTCCATGAAAGGGTGTACATGGTCTGCAACAATGCTTAGGTAGGTGGTACGTGTCAAAGTAACATCCACATGAATGGCAGGACCCAAGGTTTCCCAGCACAACATTGCCCAAAGCATCACACTGCCTCGGCCGGCTTACCTTCTTCCTATAGTGCATCCATGTGTTCTCCAGGTAAGCGATGCTCACGCACCCGGCCATCCATGTGATGTAACAGAAAATGTAATTCATCAGACCAGGCCACCTTCTTCCATTGCTCCGTGGTCCAGTTCTGATGCTCACGTGCCCATTGTAGGCGCTTTCAGCAGTGGACAGGGGTCAGCATGGACACCCTGACTGGTCCCATTTTCATTTTCATTTTCATATACTAGTACGCACATTCGCAGACACTATTAAAATATAAATGCAAAAGTCAATTGCAATTGCATTATCAAAAACGTTTAAAAAAATCCCTGCTTTATGGTGGACTTTATTCAAATTATTATGTATTTGCAAATACATGTCCTAGCTCTTACGCCGTTTTCTGGACAAAATGGAAATTCAAATGTCAAACGCTATTGTAAATGCATGGTCAAAGACTGATATTACAAATGCATGACCAACCCCATTCCAAGACGGACTTCATTTAATTGATAATGCCATTGTGAAATCAGAGAAACAGGATTTCTTCCTCTCCTTCACTCCTTTAACTTCTCTCTCTCCCTGTCTCCCCCCACTCACAGGGCAGGCCGCCAGCTAGACCTCATCTTCTCTAGAGGCTGCTCCCCTTCAACACTCTCCGTGACACCCATGGACATCTCGGACCACCACTTCATCTCCTTCTCCCTTTCCCTCCCCTCCCTCCCCACTCCACCCACTCCCTCCGTCACCTTCCGCCATAATCTCCGCTCTGTCTCCCCCTCCACCCTTGCCTCCACTGCCCTCACTCTCTTACCTTCCATTGACTGTTTTTCCCATCTGTCTGTTAACTGTGCTACCTCCTCTTTATTCTCCTCCATCACCTCCTCCCTTGACTCTCTCTGTCCTCTCACGTCTCGTCCTGCCAGTTCCTCCCCTCCTCAGCCTTGGCTCTCTGCTGTTCTCCACTTAACCCGAACTAGTCTGCCTGCCGTCGAACAGAAGTGGAAAAGGTCCAAACTCCCAGCTGCCCTCGAAGTCTACCGCTCTCTACTGTCTACATTCTCCTCTTCACTCAACCTCAAGTCTTACTTCCAATCACTCTTTGAATCCACTGTCAACAACCCCCGCAAACTCTTCTCCACCTTCTCCTCCCTCATTGCCCCCCTCCCCCTCCTCCTCCCCCATCTCTCACTGCTGATGATTTTGCCTCCTTCTTCTCCTCCAAGGGGGCTCTTCAACACTCCCCCCTCCTCTCCCATCACACCAAACCCAAACCTCCCACCGACCAAGCTTCCTTTTCTTCATTCTTGCCACTGTGCCAACTGACATACAACTTTAACATGAAACCTATTTTAAGTAGCCTTTAGCTGTTGCTGACAGCTGTCATGAATAATTGTATAAAACTTAATTATTGGGGTTATAGTCTCAAATGAATGTATAAATTAAAAACGTACAGTATAATAAATAATACAAAAGAGTTGTGTATGTGTGTGTATTTATATATATATATATATATATATAGCCTGCCTACTATATATACACATATGTGTGTTCTGTGGCTCTGTAATAAGTGAATGCACTCGTGGTTACAAATGCTCAAGTGGAGAGTGTATAATGATGGGGATGAATTGACGTGGCGATGAATTGTCATGGACCCGCAGCAGACATTGTAGCATACATAACATTTTTATATACATGTTTTTTTCTGTTTATTTGATATGTTCTTTTATTTTCATTCCTGATGTAGAGGGAGATTATTACTATAATTATCATTATTATTATTAAGTATTATCTGTTTATTATTCACGAATGTAATTATTATTTGCACATGGTTTGTTGTTTGATTTGACCTGAGCTTACCCCACCTGAGACCAATCGCTTTGGATTGGTCACCCAGCAGTGCTGCTCAATTGCTTACACCTGCTCCCACTTGAACATATAAGCGAGGCACAGCCGAGGATCAGCAGATTGAGCTCCACCAAGCAACAGCACCGCAGTTGCTTGTAGCTGGGGGAGAGGACTGATTGACTGATTGACTGATTGACTGATTGACAAAATGAGCTGTATAAGCCAAGCAGCGAAATTACAAGCTTCTTTAAGACTTAAACCCGTTGAAGGTGGACCAGTGAGATGGTATAGGAAGGGGAGTCGCTATGGCAGTGGCCCAGCAGAGGTCCAGTGGAAGAGTGAGATAGGTGACCTACTGCACTGAAGTATTATGAAGAGAAGTAAAGAGGTGCAGTATGTTTTGATAGGATAAATACTTTATTTTTACAGTAAAAATACAATGTCTGTTTCTCCTCCCTGTGGCTGATCCGCTGCTCCACGGAAAGACACCTATTGGTTAAAAACTTTTATGTGAACTTAAATGTAAAACCAATTAGTACTTATCTTTGTTGCTCTGCTCCCTCCAGGTGGACTTCCTCTGCTATTACACCTACAAGAAGAGGAAAAGAGATTGCAATGAATGCTATTAAAAAATAATGCTTACTGTTTAAATCGGGACCTTGAACTTTACATAACTGTTCCTTGTGCTCCCAGCAGGGGTGCCCTACAAAGCTTATCAGAAACCTGAGGAGAATCACACGGCGTTAATATACTTTAGTTTTAGGTTATGTATGATAGCCCAGTTTTATTAAAGGTGGTTTTAGCATAGGTCTCATTATATATTGTCTTTTTAGATTATATAATTGTCGGCTCGCTCCAGACTTCATGTCCTGCTGCTCAGCCTTTTCAAATCTTTTTTTATTTTCATTGTATGTAACTGTTGGTGTGCCAAGATCCAATACATCCTGTGTGGGGAGGGTGTTGGGAGGTCCCCGACTCTATTAAATCAGTGTCGTGTAGTCACTCCATTGCCTGGGATACTACACAAGCATGAATTTATTTGTCAGAAGTGGAAAAACAGGGTTGATTTAATCGAATCGGATCTCGGGCTTGGCACATGATGCAACAGCTAGGATACAATCAAATATTTGATTCTATTTACAAAATTTCCAGGAGAGGGTATCCCCCACAACTCTCTATAAACCAATTGTATCTCAATTGAAAATGCCCTTTGCTAGCACAGAACCAATTATCAAACTCACAATAACTTCTAAAATATGGATCCAATTAATTAATACCAATAACTTTACCACCTGCACCAGAATATTATCCATGTTCCTCTCAGCCCTTCTGTAACCACAGCAGGACTCCCCTGGACACCACCAACACCCCTTTAGACCAACCCTGCAAAACCAGGAAAAAAAACAAAAACACACGCACATGAACAGCCATGTCTTCCTCCTCACTGCTTATTGTTCTTTGAATAATGATTTCTGGTTCAGACTCAAGATGTCTTTCAGCCCTTATTATAATTAATCTTCACCAACCCCACATAATCAGTTCTGAGAAACCCTGAGGGAACGACAATGTGCTTTACAGTATGGTTTTAATGATGTTGTGTTGCACACCCTTAACACACTGCCCCAGTTTCTGCTCTTAGGCAAAGTGACAGGTATGGGGCTGGGGCTGGGGCTGGGGCTGGGGCTGGGGCTGGGGCTAGGGCTAGGGCTAGGGCTAGGGCTAGGGCTAGAGCTAGTAGTCCAGGCGGGAGAGGACCAGGGACTGGACGAGCAGCTGAGTCGAGAAGTCGGTGAGGAAGGGACGGATCCGGCGTATGTTGCTCAGGAAGAATCTACAGGTGCGTGTCAGCATGGTGATGTGTAGGAGAGCTCAGGATCGAGGGTGCTAGGTTCTTAGCATAAGAAGAGGGAGAGAACTCCAAGGGGATTGAGATGGAGAGGACTGTGGTTCAATATAAATAACACATTTCAACTGTGCTCTGCACATATTGTGTAGAAAACAACACAAAATGTGTCATAGTACTATTGTGGATGAGGCATTGTCATCCTGGAAGAGACCACTCCCATCAGGACAGAAATGTTTCACCAATGTGTGCTTTCAAACACAACCCTATTTACTGATGTCTTTCCCATAGATCTAAATGCAGATGTAAATTTAGTCACTGTTCCTATTGAAACACTACCAGTTGCGACTGAAGCTCCTGCCATTTGTGCCCCAATAATGACCCGTCTTTCAAAGTCACTTAGATCCTTTCCTTTTGCCATCTTGATCCAAAATCGAGGTAAACTGGGCCTGCTCAGAATTTTTATACATGCCACAGAGCATGATAGGATGTTAATTGCTTAATTGTATCATGCAGTAAACCTGTTTGGAGGCATCTGAATTCGTTTTTGTCACGTTTGCCTCGGGGGCTTGGGAACAGGGGACCCAAGTGCAGTGCTGGATCATGGGGACCTTGACAGTACCCCCACCACCACGCTCGGCGCAGGACAGAGAGATACTGTTTTATTGGGAAGTATTTTACATTTCAAATTTAAAAGACATTCAAAATTGTAATACTTATGATTAAAAAAAAATTAAAACAATTCAAAAATCACTTTTTTAAATTATTTTAATTTTAACGTGATTAAATTAAACCTAAATACATAAACTCAATTAAACATGTGCATAAATCAATCAAACAATAAACTTGTGATAAAAGGCAAACTGCCAAACCACCAAAAAAGGTCAAATGCATTTAAATTAACTGGAAATGCATCAGATAAATCATAAAACAAATAAAACAATAAAATAAAGACAAAACCAAAACAATCTGATGCATTTGAAATTAAAATCATTTGACAAAATAACAGAACAAAACAATCAAAAAAAACAAACAAAACTAGTGCATTTAAAATCAAGACATTCTTTAAAAGCAATTAAAATTCATTTTTAAATGCATTTTTAAAAACAGTCATTCATTAAAAGAGGCTAAAAGATCTTGAACTCGGGCTCCAGCAAGGGTTGATGGTCGTCCCCGGAGGTGGGTCCCATCACGGGATCCTGGGCTCCCCCAGATCTTGTATTTGCCAGTTCTTAAAGGCTTCCTCCTTGCCCCTCTGGTGGACCTCCAGATTGACGTAGTCCCTTACAAGTACCATGCCCCTCCACGCGATGACGACTGGGTCCAGCAGCTGCTTGTTGAACAGACAGATGTTCCATCCCTCCCACAGGGCCTGTAAATTATCTTAACCCATTTCCTCAGGCCAAGAGCGAGACCCATCCTCTCCATAACGAGCTGCAGGTATTTGTGGCCCACTCTATCGAAGGCTTTCTCCTGGTCCATGGCGTTGTCGGCCGCCAATCTCCCCCGGGCACCGCAGACCTGGTCGGGACCCTCGACTTGAGGGAGTGGCTGCTGCAGCTGGAGCGTCGGTGCTTTGGCCAGTATCTTGTAGTCGGTGCACAGGAGGCTGACCGGCCGCCAGTTCCTCAGATTCTTTGGATCTCCCTTCTTATGAAGAAGAGAGAGGATACTCCTCTTCATAGAAGGGGCCAGTCTACTCTCTCTGTACATCGACCCCAAGACCTGAGCCAGATCTTCCTTAAGCACCTCCCAAAAGATCTTATAGAACTCAGCAGGGATCCCATCGGGACCCGGTGTCCTTCCAGAGTTAAGACTCTTTATCACCTGGGAGAGTTCAGTGGTGGTGATCTCAGGATCCTCCTCCTCCTCCTCGTCCCCCTCATTGCGGGACTCCAACAGGGACAGAAAGTGATGGATCAGATTTTGATCCACCACCTTCTGATCGTACAACTCCCTGTAGAAATCCCGCACCACTGTCTCAACAGCCTCTCTGCCCTCCACCTCCTGCCCCGAGGAGTCGATCACAGAAGACATTGCAGGCCGCCTCTCCTTCGTTTTCTTGAAGAAGAAGCGGCTGCATTTCTCATCGTCCTCCATGATGCGGACCCTGGAAAGGACTTTGATCTTTTCTTGCTCCTCCCGATAGAGGGTGGAGAGACCCAGTTTGACCCGGCCACCTCCTCAGCTAGGTCGAAGCCTCTGAGCTGTAAAAGACTCAGGAGGCGGGCGTTTAGATGGGAATATCTCGCCCGCCTCTCGCGAGTTTTCCGTTTCCCCAGCTGAATGAAGTAGCCCTTGGTCCTTTTCTTCACCATCTCCCACCACTCTATGGGAGAATCAAAAAGAGGTGTTGAGCTTCCAGACCCCAGGCCCCGACTCCCGTGTGCTCGGAATGAGCACCTCTGTCATCAGGAGCCTTTGGTCTGAAAAGAAGATCATCCCTCAGAGCACGGTTGAAATCACCTGAAATGATAACTGGTAAGGTGCCGATCAGGAGCGGGCGTAGCTGAGGGAGAAAGAGGACTTTCTCTCTCTGGCTGGTGGGGGCATAGCCCCCTTGTATTTAAAGTCGAGGCTGGCCAACCTGCCCACCTCTATCACCCTACATTTTTTTACTTGTATAAATGGGTTCTTCAGGAGTACGGCAATCCCGTCCGCTCGGGACACATTGGACCCCGACCAAAAGGATTCTCCTAGGGTCCAAGTGTCCCGGAGACCTTTGTATTCCTTTTGGAACGGGATGCCGCACTCCTGTAAACAGATGATATCTGCCTTCATACCAGCCAGAGAGTTTAAAACATCAGCCTTCTTTTTCACCTCAGCGATGCTCCTCACATTTATTGAAATAATAACTATAGGACAGGACACAGGACAGAGAAAGTCTTGAGGTCGGGGAGGCTGCCACAGGACAGGAGCGGGGTCTGGTGGCTGGGGAGGCGGCCACAGGATAAGGACAGGGTCAGGAGGTCCAGGAGGCGGCCCCAGGATGGGAGTGGGGTCCGGAGGTCCAGAAGGTGGACCCAGGATGGGAGTGGGGTCCGGTGGCCGGGAAGGCGGCCCCCGGACGGGAGCAGGGTCAGGAGGTCCAGGAGGTGGCCCCAGCAAGGGAGCGGAGTCCGGTGGCCGGGAAGGCGGCCCCAGGACGGGAGCAGGGTCAGGAGGTCCAGGAGGTGGCCCCAGCACGGGAGTGGGGTCCGGTGGCCGGGAATGCGGCCCCAGGACGGGAGCAGGGTCAGGAGGTCCAGGAGGTGGCCCCAGCACGGGAGCGGGGTCCGGTGGCCGGGAAGGCAGCCACAGGATTAGGACAGGGTCTGGAGGTCCAGGAGGTGGACCCAGGACGGGAGCGGGGTCAGGAGGTCCAGGAGGTGGCCCCAGCACGGGAGCGGGGTCAGGAGGTCCAGGAGGTGGCCCCAGCACGGGAGCGGGGTCCGGTGGCCGGGAAGGCAGCCACAGGATTAGGACAGGGTCTGGAGGTCTGGAAAAAGGCCACTGGGCAGAGTCAGGGCCTGGAACTCTGGCTGGGCGACCGGGAGGGCAGGTTACTGTACGGGAAGGCGCTCAAGCACCAGGTTCAATTTGACAATAAGCCCCTGGAGCAGCCGCGTATTCTCCCCTATCATGGCCCCCCGGGTATCGAAGGTGGTCAGCATCGCTGGGTCCTTTTAGCGGCAAAGTTTTCTGTCACGTTTGCCTCAGGGGCTCAGGAACAGGGGACCCAAGTGCAGTGCTGGATTGCAGGATGGTCGGACAGGCGTGGCTCGGGTACCGGCGGATCAGGACAATAGAGGCTAAGCAGAGACGTGGTCGTGGTCACAGGCGATGGTCGGAGGAACAGGGCTCGTTGCAGATAGCGCTGGCAAAACTTCGCCCTGAGTGAAGGCAGTGAGGTGTTTATAAGGGGGAGCAGGAACCAGGCTTGGGAGGTGCAGGGCGAATGGGAACAGACGGTTGAAGCAAGAGTGCACATGGTTGACCGGAATGTAAATAGACTGATTGATGAGAGCAGGGAGTCAGAGAAATGGTGACCCCTAGTGGGGATAGAGGGGGAGCGCTAGGGGACCATGACAGTTATGTTCCTCCACTAATTTTTTGGTGGGTTTATGTAGCTTTCTATTTCATTCTGCATTTATTCCATCTCTGTGGTAGAAACAGCCGCAAGGCATTGTGGTTGAAAGTGAAAACGTTATCCAGTTGACGTTTTGAGCAGAAAACAGTGCAGTGACTAAACGTCAGCCTGTTGACGTTTCTCTCATGAGACTGGGTTGCAACGATCATGGACAATGCAGGGATAACTTTGTAATAACACATACATAATATAGTAATGACATCATAAAGCATCTCGGATAACACCAGGGGAAGGGAGGGGAGATACATTTCATATTTATGTCTTTTCCAGTTTACTCAAAGAGTCAGTAGTGGCAGAGAATACCCTAAACTCCCCTAAAAATAATAAGGTTATGAAGTAACGGCGGTCAAACAGTCTGACAAAACACCATCAGCCCCCACTAAACTGTCAGTATCCCCCCACACACACTCTTACAGGAGAAAACGCTGTCAGCAAAATGAGGCCGAAAGCGAATAAATACAACTGTAAATATGGGAATCAATTAATATGCCTTAAATACTGATTAATATACAAATCTAACGGATTGGCTACTGAATAATCAACAATATTGCTGAATCCACTGAATTAAAGTGTCAAGGCAAGGGAAATTGAATGTATTTAGAACTGAGACACAGACAGAAAAGCAGGTGCACACAGGCCCTGTATGAGCGAAAATTAATTAATATGATAAGTTAAATATAGTTGCTGATCAATACTAGAAATTCTCACAATCGGATTTTGAATAATAAGAATATGATTAGAGTTCTTGCTGTTATCAGCGCCAGTACCTCTGCCCCTTGTGACCTCAGCCATGCTCCCCCCAGCAGCACCCCTCCTGCTACACCAAGAGCTGCCCCTGCCTCCCCCGCTGCCCCCAGAACGGACGATACTGCTACCCATGTAACTCCCACTGCCGCCCCTGCTGCCCCCACTGCTCCCAGCATCGCCCCTGCCCTGGCCATCTCTGCCAGCACCCCAGCCCCCCACACCACCACGTCCTGCACAACCTTGGCTGCCACCGCCGCCCCCAGCACCACTTTCACAGTGTCTCCCCCTCCACCCAGCTCGTCCCTGGCAATGGGTCCCAGCACCGCTCCTGCTGCCAATGCGGTCACCAGGGCTGGACCAGCCGCTGCCCTCAGCACTAGGACTTCCCCTGCTGCTCTTGCTGCTCCTGACACCTGCCCTGGCAACAGGAAGCTGACTACATATACCAGTATTAATCCAATCCATGTGTAGGACATTGTAAACATTACAGAAGAAAGTACAAAGTTGAACTCCAACTTTAGTTCTGTTATTGTCTGTCTGTTATTGCTGACTATCCCAGCTCCCAGAATCAGAGCGTGTTGGGTCGTCCATACAAATACTTGACACAACATAAGCACTGCTCCTATAGTTTCTATAAGCACTACAGCTATTGCCAGGCTTCCTGCAATCAGTTCTACCTCTCCCGTAGCTCTCACAAGCCACACCAGCATCGCCAGCGCCATCCCTCCTGCTACCAGTGCTATCTCGACTCCAACACCCCCCACTGCCACCACCAGCACCACTGAACCTCCTAACATCAGCTCCGCCATCCTTGCCCCCAGGCCCACTGCGACGGCCACGAGCACTGCCGCTAACAATAGCATAATTGTTCCCAACATTGCGCCTTGTGCCACTTCAAATGTAACCCCCCCCCACATCATATTTGTCCACAGGGGCATTAGCACTGTGATCAGACCCATTTCCACAATTAATTTCTTCTGCACCCTCAGAAACACCCTTCGTACCGCCTCTGCCCCTGGTGTGACTGCCGTCACTATGGCGGTTAGTCCTGCCATCACCAGCAGCCCAGCTACTCCAAGCACCAAGTCTTTTCCCGCGAGGAGCAGTAAGGCTCCCAACCCCGCCCCTACCCCTGTTGTGCCCACCACTGCTACAGCTCCCGCAACTTCCAGTGTCTGTAAGGGCCCAATCTCCCACTGGGCTGCGTGGCCCACCCTGCGCACTGCCACCATCGCTTCTGCTCCAAGCACCACCCCCACCACCAGCGTGACCAGCGAAGTGACTGTCCACATGAGCACCACTTCCATTGCAGCTTGAATGCGTCCCAGGGCTGATGACATGTTGCCCAGTTGACCCAGCAGGGGCCCCTGGCCGGCTTTCTCTACCTGCCACCGCTCCCAGCACCGCCTGACCCAATGCTGATGCCACTTTGGAGGCTGAAAAGTGGTGGAGAAAGGAGAGAGCAGGGTGATTTGCAGGTATACTGTGATACATACAGTGGCAGGAGGTACCCAATGTGACCGACAGGCGGTCGTGGGCACGCTTGTAGTGGTAGAGATTGCAGCTCATAGCTGGATCAGGCAGGCCCTGTGGCAGCCCTCTGTTACCGGTGTAAGTTTTTCACTCTGTATTCCACCTGCGGCTTGGTAGTGACCGCTTGACCCAGTGTGATCTTTGTTATGTGATCAATGATATACTTTGTGCTCATTGGTGTTAAATGTTAGTGTGTGTGCAATATTTACACTGATTTGAGATTCATGCACTGTGTGATTAGATTATTATGGTTTGAGTTTTGGTTGTTTTGGTTATATTGGTGATTTATCTTGTCACTTTTGCTTACTGTGTATTTTCTTTTTTTATATCTATTCATTTATATTTCCCTTCATTTCCCTTGGGCAGGGGTTTTATGACGAAATGAAAATTCAACACGACTAATGGATATAAATTACAGTATTTTGCGAGGCGGTCAGGGAGCAGTTTTACGGTCCAATAATAATCATACATGCCTTCCAAAAGAAAACTACCATGCCAAGATTACATCACTCTGTCAGCGTGTTTACATGGGGTGCGACACACAGACTCGGTCATCATGTTGGTGTAGTGCAGTAGATTTGAGCTGCTCCACCAGTGGGCTTGGGATCCCGGTGCGCAGAGCTGTGGAAATCTGCGCAACAGAATGCGGCCCAATTGCACCCAAGCCTCCGTCCTTCTTTGGCACCAGGAAGTACCCCGAGTAGAAACCTGCTCGAGAGTCTTCGTCGGCCACTAGTCATATTGCTCATTTCTCCCACATCACAGAGATCTCCTGTGACAGAGCTTGAGCCCTTTCGGGACATCTGACAGGTGCTTTTCAGAAGCCACTGAAGTGCGGTCCGGGGGGCAGGTGCTCGAGAAAAAGGGCACTTTGGAAGTCTCACGGAAAAAGGGCATGTGCAGGTCGAGACAAGGCGAGACGAGACGCAACCCGACCAAAGAAGGGGGTGAGTGACCTGGCCCGGGAGTCAAATGGATGGAAGATGGTAGAGCAAAGGTGGGTGCGTGCCCTGACCGTCCACGGGGAAGCTTGTGGCAGCACGGGTGGAAGATGGGCAGCCCCAGGGCCCCATCAGCTCGGGTGCTCGGGACGAGCGGGGGAAGGAGTCACAGACCCCGGGGTCGCATTGCCTCTCCCCTCTGCGCCTGCAGACCCCCAGCTGAGAGAGCGCTGAGTCCAGCTGGCAGCAAGCTTGTGCCGTGGACTGAACAGGAGCCAGGGTGAAGGTAGCAGAGCGGAGTGCATGGGACCTGGACGAGACGGGAGGTGGCCATGTGGCGGCGGTGGCGAGGACTGATTTTATTGTTACAGTGGATGGCACACCCGTGATGAGAAGACGGGAATTCCTGGTGCAGGTGGAGAGTGGCTTCTGAGAAGCGTGAACCCATGGTCAGAAGACGACAATCCCTGACACGGGGTGGAACATGCCAATGGTTTGGATTATAAATGGGAAAAGCCACTGCCAGTGCCTCCCATAGTTCTCCTTGCTGCCTCCCCTGAAGATTGCATATTTTTGCACATGTAAAAAAACTGCGTATTTGCACATTTTGTTCCTGACCCTTAGATTATGGTGCCAGGTGGAGGCATTCACCTGTGGTGGTGAGAGCGCCATCTGGTTGGACTACATCTGGACGAGATAAGCAACGAAATAATCAGGTAATCAGTTTGCGAAGATAAAATCCAACGTAGCCCCGATATCACGCTTACTTAGTGGTGGTAGTGTGTGGTGTTGCTGTCTGTGGGGACAAGCCCAGGACATGTGTGCACAGTCACTTTATTGATGAGAGAGGGAGTAGCTTTAGTTAGGATTATTATATTTTTTGTATTTTGGTTTAGATTAGGTTAGGGATTTTATAGCTATGGCCCGGGCCAGTAAAGGCATTTTAAAACGGTTTTAGAAATTAAGAATTGTCCTTCTGTGTATTGTGATTGTTTGTCTTTTATGGATCTGTGGTCCTTGAATAAATATGTACATTGATTGAACCTGGTGTCCTGTTGGTGTGCCAAGATCCAACCATGCAGACTGAGTTCTCTGACTACAAATCAGAGTGGTGTAGTCAAGATTTTAAAATGTATGGGGGTTTTGGTTTTTCCCCTGCCAATGCACTTGTGGCATGGGACATCAACATTAAATAAAATAAGTGTGTTTGCTAATCTAACCTGAAAACAAACACACAAAACGAGCTAACATTTCGGATTCAGCTCCAACGTAATTAACTGTGTGACACTGGATTAACCAATGCAGTACTGTACTGTTGTGACCTCTGGATGAATACTAAACAACTAAAAAATAATAAAAATGGGAGAATAGGCAGATGCATTATGCGCACACATGCAGTTTAATGTTCATATTTGTTAGGGTGTGGCTCTCCATATTGTTGAATGTACAGTTTAGCACTACCTTACACCGACATCTTCTCCCTGCCTGCATATTAGGTTGCTTTCTGGTACCGCTGATTTATGCAGATCTGCGCAGAATCTGACGATTTAACCAATTCACAGTCTCTTGGAAGATTTTGCACAATACCCTTGCATTTGCTGACGTTATGATCGTAGAGCTGTGCTAAAGGCTGGAAAGCATTTCCATAGCAACAGTCTTGCAAATCACTGCAGAAGTCTGTTCTGTTTATGTGACTACGTGTAGAGAAGGGGCGTTTTTGTTTTAATAATTTTTTACATAAAGACAATGACTCGAGTCAGATGGAGACTTGTGTTTTGACTCCAGTCGAGTCACAGATTTTGAGCACTGACTCGAGTCGAGTCTTTCTTGCAGTGACTTGAGTCAAGTCAATTACTCGAGTCTGACCCGGTTCGAGTCACTGACTTGAGTCATTACAAGTCTGCTGTGTATATATAGATATCAAAAATAGTAATAACAGTTCTCAAAATGTACAAAATCAAAACAACAAATTAAACAAAACAGTTTAATCCCATATTACAGGTGCATGGAGGAAGAATAGAATTAAGAAACAGAAAAATCCTGTCCACACACTATTTTTTTATTTTCACTGAAACCACATTTATTTTTGAAATCGGGTCTAAAGTGCAAAAAGTGCAAAACCAATTTGGCAATTAGCTGTTATATCAGAAACAAAACAAATGTATATAATTAATTACCTATCCACAAGAAAGGGGATAAAACTGAGCCAGGAAATTACAGACCAATCAGTCTCACCTGCATCACCTGTAAAATGTTGGAAAAAATAATTAGACAGAAAATAGAGGAGCATCTCAATGAAAACCATATTCTTGGAGATAGTCAACATGGGTTTAGACGAGGCAGATCATGTCTTACTAATTTATTATATTTTTTTCATTCAAGTGCAGCTGTAGATCATGTGAAAGCATATGATATGATATACTTAGATTTTCAAAAAGCTTTTAATAAGGTTCCACATCAAAGACTGATCCTCAAATTGGAAGCTGTAGGCATTCAGGGTAATGTAAGTAGATGGATTATGAACTGGTTGATGTATAGGAAACAGAGGGTGTCGATTAGAGGAGTTGCTTCTAACTGCAGTGAGGTTGTTAGTGGAGTTCCACAGGGATCAGTACTAGGGCCTTTGCTTTTTGTAATCTATATTAATGATCTGGACTCTGGGATAGTTAGCAAACTTGTCAAATTTGCAGATGATACTAAAATAGGTGGCTCAGCAGATCCAATCTCAGCAGCACAGGCTGTTCAAAGGGACTTAGATAATTGTCAGCTGTGGGCCGACACCTGGCAGATGAAATTCAATGTGGACAAGTGCAAGGTAATACATGCAGGTAACAAAAATGTCCACTATAATTACATTATGGGAGGTACAGATCTAGATGAAGTAACGCATGAGAAAGACCTAGGAGTCTATGTGGACTCCTCACTTTCTCCATCCAAGCAATGTGGGGAAGCAATAAAAAAGGCAAACAGAGTGTTAGGATATATTGTCAAAAGTGTAGAATTGAGAACAAGGGCAGTGATGTTCAGACTGTACAATGCACTAGTTAGAGCTCATCTGGATACTGTGGACAGTTCTGGGCTCCACACTTCAAGAAAGATATCGCTGCTCTAGAGGCAGTTCAGAGGAGAGCAACCAGACTTATTCCAGGTCTGAAGGGAAAGTCCTACTGAGAGACTGAGGAACTGAACCTCTTCACCCTGGAACAGAGGAGATTACGTGGGGACTTGATCCAAGTCTTCAAAATCATGAAAGGCATCGACCACATCAAACCAGAGGAGCTTTTCCAGATCAGCAGGGACACACGGACCCGGGACACAAATGGAAATTGGGCTTCAAGGCATTCAAAACGGAAAACAGGAGACACTTCTTCACACAGAGAGGCGTCACAATCTGAACAAACTCCCCAGCGATATGGTAGAAGCTGAAAATTTGTGAACCTTTAAAAATAGACTGGATAGGATCCTTGGATCACTCAGTTATTAATGGACACCAAACAAGCACAATGGATCGAATGGCCTCCTCTCATTTGTAAACGTTCTTATGTTCTTATATTCTTAATTAACAAAACAAAATTGTAATTAATACCAATAATGGTTAAATGATACAATAATTAATAATTATAAATGAGTAATCAAATTAAATTGAAATACAAAAAGAAAATAAATTAGATGTGGTTTCAATGAAAATACATTTTCTTGTGGACTTTGTCTTTTTCTGAAAATAGTGTGCGGACAGGATGTATATATGACAGAGAGAGAGAGAGAGAGAGGACAGTGTAGGTGTTGACAGCCAGTATATTGACAGTGTATATTGTTTCAGGCTGAATGAGAAGCTATTACACACAGAGTACTTACTACACCAAGATGTGCTCCGTGTGTAACAGCGTTTCATTCACACACTGCTGTGTGTAACAGCTTCTCATTCACAGAGACAATATAGACTGTCTTGTTCCAGCTCTCTAATCAGGCTGTTTTAAAGCCAAGTGTCTGTTGGGTTTTGATCCATACAGGTCCTCCGTCTACACAGAGCCCAGAGCAGAGAGAGTTTAACACTGAGAGCACAGAGCCAGGAAAAGCCCGAGAAAGACACTGCTGACAGACAGGACAGACAGAGCTGGGAAGAGAACCAGAGCACAGGTGACCAGCTGGACAGAGGGACTCACCTGTCATTGTGTCCCAGAACCAGGAGCAGATACACCAACTGAGAGAGAGAGAGAAAGCAAAGTGTATCAGTACTGAAGAGAAGGTGGAGCCAGTGAGAGAGAGATCAGTGAGAGTCATGCTCACTGTAAAGCGGTGGCTGGGTCAGCTGATCAGGGAGTGCAGGGCATAGATGTAACAAGATGATTGGTTTAGTCATACATTTCATTTTCTCTGACTGCACTTTGATTTGCGTATACATTTCCAATAGCTGTGCAACTTAGTTTATTGTGTGTCATGTGACCCTCTCTTGTATCCCCTTGTTTTGTGTATTTAATCTCTGCTGATCTGTTACTCTGGAGACCCAACACACTTGCTGCTCCTCAGTCTTGGTGCCCTTACCTGCAAGAGAAGGACAAGCGCGGCATCTTTTGAAGAGGGGACTCAGCCTGGCACAGGGGCGGACAATCCTGTACAAGGACACCCCAGCTGGGAGAAGGAGCCTTTCGTACCTGAAAATTGAAGCCCAAGCCGACAGATTGCCTGGTTACCATTAAAGAAAAGGGGCGACCAAGTGAGATTAAAGGACAAAGAAATTCCGAGAGGATATGCAGGTTGGTGAGTTGGGACGCGGCATGATCACCAATCACTGTAGATTTAATTTTATTGTTGGTCATCCTCCCACCTCCAACTTCTCCCCCATCCCTCTCTGTGAACAGAACTACTGGCAGCACAGAACAAAAACACACAAAACACACAGCGGCACGAGGCAGAGAGGAGACCCCAACTCGGTTCAACATATGAAGCTCCACCCTGCAGTCCCCCCTTGAGGCCTTGAGGTGTTATTAAAATGTTATTACTGCGCTATCTCTGCATTGTTCCCCAGGTATCCCTGTGGTTTGCACTTGTTATTCATGAGTTATTAATGTGTAATTTGTGTGTTTTTGCTGTTACTTGTGCATCGCTACAGAATTCACATCTGTTGTATAAATAAATGCATACAAACTCACAGCTCACACCTGTGCAATGACTCAGTGAAAAATACTGCACACACAGTCTCCAGCAAGGACCACAATTCCACAAAATAAAACATTCAATTCTCTGAACCATAAAAACATCCTCCCTAGTACTGAGGCGATGTGGGGCTGCTGGCTCCACTGTCAGTGAGAGTATCACTGTATCAGCCCCCGCCCACCACCCCCCACACACAACATCTTATACAAACTCACACCAAACAGTCGGACAAAATTAAACATCCTTGCCTTTAGTCGTATATGTCTGTATTTACAGGTATTTATAGGTTTCACCAGCACTGACAAAGAGAAACGGACACAGTGGTCGCAGGCTTCTGTACTTACAGTGGTTAATACAGAGAGCACAGCACTGACACACACAGGGAGAGAGGCGCTCTGACACGCACACACACACACAGGGAGAGAGGCACTCTGACACACACACACATACATACACAGAGAGAGAGGCACTCTGACACACACACACACACACACACACACACACACAGGGAGAGAGGCGCTCTGACACACACACACACACACAGGGAGAGAGGCGCTCTGACACACACACACATACATACACAGAGAGAGAGGCACTCTGACACACACACACACACACACACACACACACAGGGAGAGAGGCGCTCTGACACACACACACATACATACACAGAGAGAGGCGCTCTGACACACACACACACACACACACACACACAGGGAGAGAGGCGCTCTGACACACACACACATACATACACAGAGAGAGAGGGCTCTGAAACACACACACGGAGAGAGAGAGGACTCTGACATACACACAGACACACAAGCACAAACGGAGAGAGGGGCTCTGTTGACACACACGGAGGGGGCATTGACACACACACACATACACAGAGAGAGAGGGGTGGGGGAGTGGAGAACAGACCTAAGTTGGACACACAGACAGACTGAACAGCACACAAAAGGACACAGGCACTCAGTCAGACACAGAGAGGCAGAGAGACACACTCACTCACACAGACAGACAGACAATCAGTCAGACACACAGACAGAAAACCAGGTCAAGCAATATAGATATTTTACAGGAATTTACATAATTTTACAGCTCCTTGCAATTTTCACAAAATTACAAAATAATAATAACAATAATAATAATAATAATAATAATAATAATAATAATAATAATAATAATACATTTATCATTTACAGACCATTGGTTTTAATGTTAGGTTCGTCATTAATTCCTTGTCTTGGGATCAGCAATTGATATGGAAGCAGACTTGCTAACGAAACACAAACTAATGATCTAACTAATTAATCAACTAACTACCCACTTTGCCCCTGCCCCTCCTCTCCAATCTCCCATTCTCTCCTTCTTTCTGTTGTCTCTCATTCCTCTCTCACTCGCTCCATCCCAACACACTGCTCCACCCTCTCCCATGCAATCTTCCCTACACTCCTCCTGACCATTCTCCCTCCTTCTCTCCATCCCTCTCCCATTTTCCCTCCAGCCTCTCTCCTCCCTCTCTTTCACGGGCCTTGGAACACCACTTTCTATGCCCTGATCCCTTACTCAACAATCTTATCCACTTCTCCTGCACAGTTCTCTCTGCTTGCCCATTGTCTCTGTCCACCTTTTCTTCCCTCTCTCCGCCTCTCCGTCCTTCGTTTCTCCCCTCTCCTCTTGCACTACAGCATCCTGTTGCTGTGGAGACATGTCCTGAGTGGCGCTGGCCCCTGGCCAATCTGGAGCCAGACGGCACCTCACTGCTGTACCCACACAGCGAGAGGCCGGGGCTTAGAGTGTCTCTCTCGCTCTCTCTCTTGCTCGTTCTGCCGGGAGGAAGCAGGCAGGGGAGGTGGAGACTGAGTTTCCACGGCGACCAGCCCGCTCTGTGCCCGGCCCCTTGACGGCCTGCTGCCGCGATCTGATTGGACAACAGCAACTGGCTGGAGGCAAACAGGAAGAGACAGAGTCAGTACAGGGACACAGTGTGCCAGTCAGTCAGTGTGTCAGTCAGTGTGTCAATCACCGTCTCAGTCAGTCAGTGTGTCAGTCAGTATCAGTGTCTCAGTCAGTCAGTGTGTCAGTCAGTCAGTCAGTATCAGTGTCTCTGTCAGTCAGTGTGTCAGTGTGTCAGTCAGTCAGTCAGTATCAGTGTCTCAGTCAGTCAGTCAGTCAGTATCAGTGTCTCAGTCAGTCAGTGTGTCAGTGTCTCAGTCAGTCAGTGTGTCAGTCAGTCAGTCAGTATCAGTGTCTCAGTCAGTCAGTGTGTCAGTGTCTCAGTCAGTCAGTGTGTCAGTCAGTCAGTCAGTATCAGTGTCTCAGTCAGTCAGTCAGTATCAGTGTCTCAGTCAGTCAGTGTGTCAGTGTCTCAGTCAGTCAGTCAGTCAGTATCAGTGTCTCAGTCAGTCAGTGTGTCAGTGTCTCAGTCAGTCAGTCAGTCAGTATCAGTGTCTCAGTCAGTCAGTGTGTCAGTGTCTCAGTCAGTCAGTGTGTCAGTCAGTCAGTCAGTATCAGTGTCTCAGTCAGTCAGTCAGTCAGTATCAGTGTCTCAGTCAGTCAGTGTGTCAGTGTCTCAGTCAGTCAGTCAGTCAGTATCAGTGTCTCAGTCAGTCAGTGTGTCAGTCAGTCAGTCAGTATCAGTGTCTCAGTCAGTCAGTGTGTCAGTGTCTCAGTCAGTCAGTCAGTCAGTATCAGTGTCTCAGTCAGTCAGTATCAGTGTCTCAGTCAGTCAGTATCAGTGTCTCAGTCAGTCAGTGTGTCAGTGTCTCAGTCAGTCAGTGTGTCAGTCAGTCAGTCAGTGTCAGTGTCTCAGTCAGTCAGTGTGTCAGTCAGTCAGTCAGTATCAGTGTCTCAGTCAGTCAGTCAGTCAGTATCAGTGTCTCAGTCAGTCAGTGTGTCAGTGTCTCAGTCAGTCAGTGTGTCAGTCAGTCAGTCAGTATCAGTGTCTCAGTCAGTCAGTGTGTCAGTGTCTCAGTCAGTCAGTGTGTCAGTCAGTCAGTCAGTATCAGTGTCTCATTCAGTCAGTCAGTCAGTATCAGTGTCTCAGTCAGTCAGTGTGTCAGTCAGTCAGTCAGTGTCAGTGTCTCAGTCAGTCAGTGTGTCAGTGTCTCAGTCAGTCAGTCAGTCAGTATCAGTGTCTCAGTCAGTCAGTGTGTCAGTCAGTCAGTCAGTGTCTCAGTCAGTCAGTATCAGTGTCTCAGTCAGTCAGTGTGTCAGTGTCTCAGTCAGTCAGTGTGTCAGTCAGTCAGTCAGTGTCAGTGTCTCAGTCAGTCAGTGTGTCAGTGTCTCAGTCAGTCAGTCAGTCAGTCAGTCAGTATCAGTGTCTCAGTCAGTCAGTGTGTCAGTCAGTCAGTCAGTATCAGTGTCTCAGTCAGTCAGTGTGTCAGTGTCTCAGTCAGTCAGTGTGTCAGTCAGTCAGTCAGTGTCAGTGTCTCAGTCAGTCAGTGTGTCAAGTCAGTCAGTCAGTGTCAGTGTCTCAGTCAGTCAGTGTGTCAGTGTCTCAGTCAGTATCAGTGTCTCAGTCAGTCAGTCAGTATCAGTGTCTCAGTCAGTCAGTGTCTCAGTCAGTCAGTGTGTCAGTCAGTCAGTCAGTGTCAGTGTCTCAGTCAGTCAGTGTGTCAGTCAGTCAGTCAGTGTCAGTGTCTCAGTCAGTCAGTGTGTCAGTGTGTCAGTCAGTCAGTCACTCAGTCAGTGTGTCAATCAGTCAGTCAGTGTCTCAGTGTGTCAGTCAGGAAGTCAGTCAGTCAGTCAGTATATCAGTGTGTCAGTCAGTCAGTCAGTATCAGTGTCTCAGTCAGTCAGTGTGTCAGTGTCTCAGTCAGTCAGTCAGTCAGTATCAGTGTCTCAGTCAGTCAGTGTGTCAAGTCAGTCAGTCAGTGTCAGTGTCTCAGTCAGTCAGTGTGTCAGTGTCTCAGTCAGTATCAGTGTCTCAGTCAGTCAGTCAGTATCAGTGTCTCAGTCAGTCAGTGTCTCAGTCAGTCAGTGTGTCAGTCAGTCAGTCAGTGTCAGTGTCTCAGTCAGTCAGTGTGTCAGTCAGTCAGTCAGTGTCAGTGTCTCAGTCAGTCAGTGTGTCAGTGTGTCAGTCAGTCAGTCACTCAGTCAGTGTGTCAATCAGTCAGTCAGTGTCTCAGTGTGTCAGTCAGGAAGTCAGTCAGTCAGTCAGTATATCAGTGTGTCAGTCAGTCAGTCAGTATGTCAGTGTGTCAGGCAGTCAGTCAGGCAGTCACTGTGTCAGTCGGTCAGTCAGTAACTATATCAGCGCATCACCTGTCTTTATCTCCGTCCCTCTCGCGCTCGTCTCCGTCTCTCCCAGGCTCCTCCCCCCCGCCCTTCCCCCCCGCCCCCTGTCGCTAACTCCGGCCGCTGTGATTGGCCAGGCCGGACTGGGCGGCGGCGGCAGCGGCAGAGGAGAGGGACAGGGAGTCGGGGACCAGCAGCCGGAGCCCCGCCCCTGGGTCCCCCCCGCCCGTCCCCATTGAGACCAGACCCCCAGGGTGAGACAGGGTGGGCGGGGCTGACTGCTGCTGCTGCTGCTGCTGCTGCTGCTGTTGCTGCTGCTGCTGTTGCTGCTGCTGCTGCTGCTGCTGCTGTGATTGGTTGGCGTTGTTGGCATGAGTTCCCATGTGGCCTTGCAGCTGGGTGGGCGTCTTGCAGTGCACCCCACAGAGCTGGCACAGCAGCACGCCCCCTCCTGGGCCCCCCGCGCCCCCCCGCAGCACCCCCATCTCCCGCCAGTCCTGACCGTGGTGCTTCTGGGCATGGACTCGCAGGTAGGCCAGAGTGGTGAAGCCTGGAGAGACAGGGAGAGAGTGGGAGAGGTAGAGAGAGAGGAAGTTATTACAGAAATGTACAGAGTATCTAAAAACTGACTGACACACTGATTGATTGACTGAGACACTGACTGACTGATACACTGACTGACTGACTGACACACTGACACACTGTCTGACTGGACATTACAGTGCCTTAACCCTGCTCTGAGAGAGAGAGAAAGAGAGGGAGGATGCGAGTGGAGAGAGCAAGAGAGAGAAGGAGAGGGAGAGGTGTGTCAGTCCAGGAACTATCCCCGCAGCCCCACTCTGTGAAGTCACGCACCCCTGTTGCAGATCTCGCACACGTGGTGCTGCGATTGGTTGTGCACCCGCATGTGATCGGTGATGTAGGCGGCGGAGAGCAGCTTTCCACACACGTGGCACGGCACTTTCTCCTCATGGCGGATCATGTGAGCGCGCAAACGGTCACGTGTGGCAAACGCAGACTCGCACCTCTGGGGAGAGAGAGAGAGAGAGAGGGGTTAATATTGTACAGACACACTGACTGGCCACTGACATTGCTCTGACAGAGGGAGAGAAAGAGAAAGAGAGGGAGGTTAGTAGAGTGACTGAGTGGACCCTGTAGGACATCTCACTGAGAGAGAGGCTGGATTGACTGCACTCAAGAGAGGAAGAGAGGTAGAGAGATGGACAGAAATACGCAGGCAGAGGTGCAGGTGAACAGACAGACAGACACATTACCTCACACTTGAAGGGTCTCTCAGTGGAGTGGACCTGTCTCACATGACTGTTGAGGTGATCAGGCCTGAGAGAGATGGAGAGAGTGTGAGAATGAGGGGTAGTGGAATACACTGTACCCACACTGTACCCACACACGGTACACATAATATACACACATGGCACACACAATGTATCCACTGTACTCACACTGCACATACACTGTACACACAATGTACCTAAACTGTACACACTGTAAACACACTGTAAATACACGTTACCCACATGGTACACACATTGTATCCACACGGTAACCACACTGTACACACCCAGTTCCCCCCGCCCCTCACCGTGAGAAGCCCTTGGCGCAGTGTGGGCACACGTATGGCTTCTCCACGCCACCCTGGTGCGATCGCACGTGGTAGGCCATGCGGTCCTTGCGCTTGAAGCGCTGCTGGCAGATGGGGCAGGAGAAGGGCTTCTCGTCTGAGTGGGACAGCCGGTGCCGGTTCAGGTGGTACACGTCCCGGAAAGCTTTCCCACATGCCTCGCACGCGTGGCTCTTCCGCACCCGCCTGTCGCTTCCGGCCACAGCCACCCCTGGCACCGCCCCGACTGCCACGCCCAGGCCCACGCCCAGGCCCACGCCGAGCCCCACCACGCCCATGCCTGCCACACTGCTGCTGCACGTCTCCTGAAAGAGAGAGGGACAGAGAGGGGGATAGAGAGAGAAAGGCTGGTTAATATTGTACAAGACATTGACACTGAACTGAGTAAGAGAAAGGAAGAGACAGGGAGAGAGAGAAAAAGGGTCAAGATAGAGGGGAAGAGAAGAATGGAGAGAGAGAAAGGCATTGCCGGCCATAGCCATACACACGTTACACACATCGCCTCCCACTGAATCTTCATATTGTATTAATATTGAGAGATTCACAAAACCCTATTGCATACATGAAGCGGCGCTGCGTGATGGGACTTGGCGGCGTTGTGCGTTTATGTTCTGAATGACTAGACAACTGGGGGGTGGAATACACAGCTGTCACTCTGTTATAGGTGCTTCAATCCTGTCTTGATTTTATTTAGAGCTCAAATTGCCAGCCCAGGTGAGGAGAACACAGGGGAGTTTGAGAGTGGTGAGGATGGGTACTTCAGTAGTTAGGAGGCCGAGAAAAGAATCGATCGGTGCAGAAGTGCGAACCATTAAAATACTGTGAGAGGGTTTATTGTCATTTGCCACAGAATTTGCCCTCTTCCGCAGAATTCCACAGAATAAGCCACTTTTTAAAATAAAAAAAACACACACAAAAAAAGTTGTACCATATATAACCACATGTTGTCAATAATGTTAAATTAAGTAACTAGGGCCAATTTTGCATTATATTCACTTGTAGCCACCTTATTTCAACGATCTCCATTATGTATTTTTGTATTGTTAGACCTGCTATTACTGTCATAGGAGGGACAAAACTAAATTGCTTAACTTTGCCAACACGATCAGTTACCCATAGAGACAGGTATAAAATGGGGAGATGTTTTAGACCAAATAGCGTTAGATGAAAAAGTTGGGAATGTACTCAGCTGAACACACAAGGGGACAGTGGGACGGGGGCACAGTATTTATTGTACTGTCTGTAACACAGTCCGGCCACACAAGGAATTCAACACTTGATGATCATCTCAAATCAAATCGGCGGACAAAGCGGACGTCCAGCAGCGCTGGCTCCTCCAGCCTGAACTCATTTTAAAATTCCTGAGAGCCTTGACAACTAGTATACATAAGACTGTGGCTTCAGAAGAGAGAGAAAAGGTAGATCACTACAGAACACAGTGTTCTATAAGTTCTATTCATATTCCAATGCTATCACTATCAGAATAATCTGCAAATATCGGAAAAATCATTATTATGAGTGCACTTCTTGTGGGCTTCGAGTCTTGTCAGATGGGAAGAGTGGAGATTATTACACTGGCAATGAATTAGAAAAGTGTGATTTGGAAAAGTGTGAGCTAGTGTCCCCTGTTTTAAGTGCACTTTAAACCGAGAGAGACTGAGAGACTGAGAGACTGAGAGAGAGAGAGAGAGAGAGAGAGAGAGATGGGGGTTGTTAATATCGTACAGCAGACTCACTGACCTGCCCCAATCCCCCGAGCAACGGCTGAGCAGTGGTCGCCACGGTGATGCCGGCAGCGGTCGCCATGGTGCTGATGGCGGGGCCGGGGGCTGCTGCCCCCCCGGTGCCCCCGGCCAGGTGGCCGTCGTGGTTGCTGTCGCTGTGGTTGTGGTCGCTGTTGCCGATGAGGGAAGCGTTGGCGCAAGGAGCCAGGACGGGGGCGTGAGTTGGAGGCGGGGGAGGGGGCAGCGTGGGAGGAGACTGAAGAGGGGAGGAGAGGTGGAGGAGGGACACAGGGACCCTCCCCCCCGCCTGCCGCTCCCGCCCTCCCTCGCGCTCCCTCGCTCCACTGTGCACCGACTGGTGGCGCCGCAGGTTGTAGCCATTCTTAAACTGCTTGGAGCAGATGGAGCAGATATGGAGGACTCGGGACACCCTGAGGGGCTTCACTGAGAGAGAGAGAGAGAGAGAGAGAGAGAGAGAGGGGTGGGGTTAATACCGTAAAGACACCGCACTCCTCCTTCTCTTCCTTCTCCTCCCACCCTCTCTTCCCACTCCCAACCCTCCTTCTCTCCTGTGCTCTCCTACTCCCTCCCCCACTTCTCTGTCTCTACCTGGTATGGGGTCTTCATTCAGAGCCGCCGTGTCCACCGTCGATGGCGGCGGGACCATGTGCTGTGCGGGAGGCGCCTGGGAGGAGCCATCCAGGTCCGGGAGGAGATCTGACTGGAGGTGCCCCTCCACTTGACCGTGCGTGGACGGGGTCTGCAGTATAAAAAAATCATGCTATATCGATATTATATAACGCCAAAACACGAGTACATACATATAGATAGACAGACAGACAGATAGATATGCAGCACACATCCTATTGAAGAATAAGTGACTAGGCAGATACAGAGATATAAAACCAGACTGCTCTACACATTCTAGACAGCTGGGTAGGTGGATGTATTCATATATACTAGAGAGGAAGAGACACACACACACACACACTGTTGAACATCCAGGATATTCAAGATCAACTTTCCACAAACAACACCTCCGACTGTCCTTACCTGGAAGAGGAAACTACCCCAGGCAGCGTCCATCCCGAATAATAATAATAATAATAATAATAATAATAATAATAATAATAATAACTACAACAATAATAATAACAACAACAAACACAACAAAGATTCGGGGGGAATGCGACCCCGTCCCGTGTAAAGGCGCTATAAAGTCGTCTGGCTGATCTCTCTCTCCGCCAGTGCTCTCGGTTACAGTCCAGCCGGGCCCCGCTAACGGATACACGTCCACGGCCGCACACAAGACCCGCAACCGGGAAATAAATGCTGGCAGCGCATTGTAATTGAAGACACACAAAGCTGGCAGTGGGCACCGGGGCGCGTTTCGGTGCCAAAAGGCAGCGGAGTGTTGTTTTTAAAAGAGAAAACTGCGATGTAGGTCACCACTTTATTATAAAAATCAAAAATAATAACTACTTTTCTGATGACCGATCGTGGAAGCTGTGCTTAAGAACAGCCCATCACAAATCAATGCATTTTACTGATAACTACTCCTATACTATAGTTAGCCAGGTTATGTGTGTGTGTGTGTTATTTTTTTAATTGTGATCAGATGTATTTATTGTATTCTTCAATGCATATTAGTATTAAAAGCAGATTTCTCTACTCAGTTTTAAAACTTCTGCATTCAATCGAAAATCCCATCCAACTAAACGGCAGTGAAGCACCGCTGCAGAAATATTATGATTACAGCAACACTGATCTACAGAGGTTACTAATGGAGAGATCAAGAGCCGCAAGTTTTCACATTCCTGCTGATCCCCTGCTCGCCTTGTTCCCAGCTGAGCCCACTGATCCCTGCGTCTGCTTTATTGTTGTTATTATTATGATGGCGGTGGTAAATATTGTTATTATTATTGTTGTAAAAAGAGGGGTCTTTTTCAGTCAGGCCGACGCTCCGGTTTTGAAGCCGCGGTGTCGCGTTCGGTCCCCGCCGCCGCTAGAGCGCCCTCGGCCGGGTGTCGACCGTCTCTCCGTCTCGGCTGATAAAATAGCCAGATGCCATCTTTTTTTCTCTCTTTCTTTCTTTTCTTTTTTTTCTCTCTTTTTTTCCCTCTCTCCGCTCCAGTCCCCCCTCGTCCTTAAAGGGAAGGTCTACACGTCTCCCCCCAACCCACCCCCCTCCCACTTCTATCCAGTCTGAGCCGACGAGATAATGCTGCGGAAAAAAAAAAAACGGAGAGAGGGGAACTGACACCCCGCCTAACAGGACCCTACAGCTCGGCAACTCATCAGCTCCGACCGCGCCGCAGACTCGCACCGAGAGAGGGAGCGGAGACGGGGCCGAGAGGGGTTAATGCAGACGCGGACGTCTTAAAGGCAAAGGCCCGGCGACGTCAAAACGCAGGCGTTGCTTTTCGACGTCGGGCCGTTCAGGCGCGTCTTACGTCATCTTACCGCGCTGCCCTGCGTGATGACGACGATGATCAAAGTTCCTTTATGGAATTCCGTGTTGTTATTATTGTTGCTACGCCGGTGACGGTAATCATTGTGTTTTAGCTAAATTATGACATTTATAGTAATGTTTACAATCTCTGTGTATAGAGGGAGAGATTGCAGAAAGACTACAGAGAGACAGAACACATACACACAAAAAGATATTTATTATGTTTTATTTATTTACATATATGCGTGTGCTTTGTGGGGTTGCACCTGTATTAGACATGCTTTAGCTATACCAAAGAAACAGGTCATGGCCAATAAAGAGCTGTTGAATTTGAGAGATGGAGAGATAGTGACAGTCATCAGTCAGACAAACATCTGAAGACAAATAGGAGAAATTCACAGCCGGAGAGAAAGAGAGAATGACAGAGGGGCAGGGAGAGAGAAACAGAGCTTATATATAGACCGGCAGATATGGAGAGGGAGAGAGAAAGAGAAACAGACACAGGAAAACAGATACAGCAGAGAACGACACCAAACGAAAAAGAGAGAGACGGACAGCTATGGAGAAATGGAGACACACAGGGACAGGAGAAGTGGAGAAATGCTCAGACACTGGGATTGGTCGACAATCACACTCACACGAGTTTATTGGTTCCTTTCATTGTCATACATCGTATTCAACTCAACAGACATGTAACACCCCATCTCAAAAATACTCTATCTCATATATATTTATGTTTTCGATCTCCAAGCACAACGCAGGGCGTGAGATTGCAAAGCAAAGCTGCTACACAGGGGTGTGGCCACTTTATTAGGAACAGATGGTCGGTCTGGTCCGTCCAGCTGCACTACAGAGCTGGAGAGAGCAAGCCAACTGGATTTACAGTGCGAAAAACCTCCCGCAGTCAGGCCAGCCATATCTATAGATCAGAGCTACAGCCTCATTTGTTCACAGATGTGGTTTGGACTGCCTGAATAGTTTCTGATACGTCCTGCGGAAAACTGGCCACATTAAAGACCGTAGGAGAAGCAGTGGTGACAGAATGTGGTCTTGGCCGCCGACCACAGCAAGTGCTTGAACAGTTTCCGATCTCTCTCAGGGAGCTGGCCCGATTCAACGCGTGAGGTTTCAGACTGACAACCAGGGCGATGGGGACGGAATGTGGTTTTGGCCACAGAACACGGCGAGTGATGGAACAACGGCCCCTGTAGAGAAGACTGGTCCCTACATATGATATGCACTGTAATAGGTCCACTTACTAAAGCACAGTATACAGCTGCAGGAGCAAAGTTCACTCACTAATGGGGTTTTGAATTAGGGGAGGGAGCTGCAGCCGTACACTGAGTGGACTTGTACTAATTACACAGAGTTTCACAACCCATTTAAAAGCTTCAGAATAGTTACACTGAAAACTAAAACCAGTGTCAAAATAACAATTTATAAAACGGAACAATAACAGTACAATATAAAAACTAAAATTATTATTACAGTATTGGTATTTGTTGAGGGTGGGTAATCTCTTGTCTCCTGAGCCCCAATAATAATAATAATAATAATAATAATAATAATAATAATAATTTAAAAAAAAAATGGCTGATAGTCTTTCACAATCCATAAATAAATGTGTGGTTTAAATAGATGTTAAATTCTGTCAATTATCTCTCCCTTTCCCACTTCTCAACCCTTCTCCTACCCTCCCTCCCTCCCTCCCTCCCTCAGTCCTTGTGCACCAGCCTCTTTTGCGCTCTCTCGGCACAGTCCAGGGCAGCCAAGTTCCTGGAGGCAGTGACCAGGTGCACCACACTGATGCCTGTCTTGAGCAGGCATATCGGAGCACTGATATACAGCAGCCACAGCAGGGACACTGTGAGAGAGAGAGACAGACAGGGTTAATACAACACTTGACACACACACACAGACAGAGAGAGATCAATCCAGAGTCTCACCGTGTGGCTCCTCGATGAAATGCAGCAGGTACAGCAGACAGTAGAAAAGCTCGTTGCCTGAGCACATCACAAACAGGGTGGTCTGAGAGAGAGAGAGAGAGAGATAGAGAGTCAATACCGAGTTTCCTCGTGTGCGTGCTTGTGTGCCAGTCTCTGCGAGGGTCTCTCAGTGTCTCAGTCTCTATGCCAGTGTCTTGCGGAGAGCAGCCCACTCTGCAGCCCCACTGTCCAGCCCTGGGCACAGGCCCCTGTCCCGGTCAAGATTTTCCCACACTGTGTCGCTATGTACCATCCCACAGTGATGTGGGGCAGCCTGGGCCTCTGGCTCCCGTTTACGGTCAACAGCAGCCGTTACAAAAGGGTGCACATGTGTGTGTGAAAGAGAGAGTGCGAGAATGCGTGTTCGTGGGGAGGGGGTAGCTTCAATTGTGGAATGATTTGTTGTTTCTATGGGAGAATCAGCAACAGTGCAAATTAACATGGTTAGAAAAACACTGATCTTCTGAAGAGATCCTTTTAACAGTACAGTATTAAAATTGATATATATAGATATATACATTATATATTTCTCCATTGTACTGTAAAGTTGTGTGCTAAACAGTCAGATCTACATAGTGAAGCGGTGCCATTCGGGCGCTCACCCGTGAGGTGTAGTAGATCCGAAGGATGGGATTCCCAGAGAGATCGATGGCCTTGTGACTCGCGCTGCCCTTCATCGTCGAGCTGAGAGAGAGAGTTAATACACACACTGATACACCGATACAGAGTTAATACACACTGACAGAGTTAATCACTGAGCACACTGACACACAGAGTCAGAACACAGAGAGAGAGAGAGAGAGAGGGAGACCCAGAGTTAATATAGACAAACTGCAGGACACCAACACTGCACTGAAAGAAAGGAGGAGAGCTAACAGACAAACACTGACTGGACACCACAGAGGGACGGCCAGGAGGACTGGGGTACAGGGAGAGGTGTACCTGTGCAGGTGCAGCCAGTGGCTGGCGATGTCCAGAGACATGCTGAGCTGGAACAGGAAGGCATACTGGGGGTACAGCATGGACAGGTTGACGAGAAGGCACATGGTCACACAACGGTCTGTGAGCATGTCCAGCATCGCCCCGAACTGCGTCCCTGGGGGAGGGGGAGGAGAGGGAGTCAGTCAGTGTAGCACTCAGGGTATCAGTGCTTCAGAGTGTCAGTCAGTGATCAGTCAGTGTGTCAGAGTGGGAGTGTCAGTCAGTACCTTGGTTGAGGGCACGGGCTGCGTGTCCATCCAGGCTGTCCAGGAAGGTGCTGAGCAGGTAGCTGCACACAGCCGGCACAGGGTTACTGGGCATGAAGTACAGCGCCAGCAGAGCCAGCACGATACGGACATATCCTGAGAGAGAGAGAAGGGTTAGTACAGCACAGATGCACTGACTGACTACACAGGTGTGCCGTCGGTGGTCAGCCATGACTGCAGCAATCCTGTTATGCAAATGAAGGCTTCCGATCTCCAATTTGATAACTAAAGATGAACAGCTTAGTCAGGGAAGCACAAGATCTGCACAGCACAGTACAGCACGCTTCTGTAGTATCCTGCATTAGAACAGTACGGCACAACAGAGTGCAGTATTATTGTTATTAAGTCAGATGTCTTCATACACGAACATACAGAGCAACTCAGTCACACGCACACACACACACTTCTCAATGGCAGGACAGCAGCTGGTGCCCAAATAAGGGAGTGCAGCGTGCGTGTGCGTGTCTGTCTGTGTCTGTGTCTGTGTTGTATATGCATGAGTGGTGTGTGGGGAGGGCGAACAGCACCAGGGACAGCTATTGTGTCAGGCTGAACTGGACTGCACTGTATGGTGTTACACTGTACTGCAGTATAATGTAAGAAGTATAGCATATTAAAGCTCAGTCCAGTACAGCACACTAAATCTCAGTACAGTGCAATTCAGATCACTGCGCTACAGTGTAGCATACGGGAAATAACAGTCTTGTATCATTTTCACCTATATTGTTATTTTCATGGTTTTATTCTGGCTGCTCTGATCTGATTTAAGCAGCGCTTCCTGCAATGTTGTTGTTCATTTACTGACCACTACCTGTGTATGCTGACCGGTTATACAAATGAGTGACGTCACCCGCTTAAAAAATACCGATCAATAAAGTTAAAGTTAAAGCCATCACAGCTGACGCACTGGTTACACCGGCGCGGACGAGATTGTGTCGTGGTGCGGGGGCTAAGTGACGTCACCTACAGTTAATTAACATTAATATCTTCAAAGACATGAGAGCACAAACATGCATTACAAAGGACGGCGCAAACGAGTGACATTTCATTCATTCAAATTATAGGTTTAAATCGGGGGGGGGGGGCGCAGGGGCAACTTCACGGAGCTGAGACCGACACGATCAAGATGCAGAAGCGCTGCCTGGACCGACACACTCACCGATCAGGTTGGGCACGAAGAGGAAGATGTTTTCTTCCGCCATGGCGTCTGTGGACGGCTCGCAGGGGGATCGGGCGGCTCGGATGCTGCGACACTCTCTCTGCGCACTTTTCTTTCGCCGTCCGAAATTGACTGCAGACGGCGCTTCCGCTAGCTGACTCACAGACGTCCCCTTTAAGTGGCCGCTGACGTCACAGACACCCCTCGCCCACACGGCTCGGAGGACTGTACTATTCCTCAAGAAGCGGGGGTGGGGGGGAGAATCGTAATACGCGGTCAAATATGAGGCCTGGTTAGTTTCTATGTCTTCAAAACGGTCGTTTTCTTGATATGAAATATAATTTCACCAGTGTTATGGAATTGAGTTAAAGTTTTCTTGACCTCCCCCCTCCTCATGTTAGTGTTGATTCACCTTGACTGTGCTATTGGACGAGTCCAACTTAAAAGCAGGGTGACGTTTTGATTGTTTTCCGTGTGATAGATGTTTCACGCTTCGGCTAATTAAAAAGAAATGCGTGTGCTGTCACTCACCCCTATCTGCAAAGGGTTGTTCACACCGGCTACCGTAAATAATAAAGTAAACGTGAATTTTATTTCTGTCACTTTTACCTGCAGATTTACTACTTGTAATAGAAGCGCAATTTGGATCTACTTGTTACAGAGTGGAAATCCTTTTGGTTTCAGCCTTATTATTATTATTATTTATTATCCAGGATCCAATGGGAATTTACCTCAGGTATCAAGACTGAAAATACTGGTGTAAACTGTACAGTTGCTATAGGAAGTATTCACCCCCCTAACTCAACACTTGGTAGAACCACCTTTGGCAGCATGTACAGATGTGTCTCTGCCAGGTGTGCACATCTGGATTGTTGTATTCATCCATTCATCTTGGCAAACCTGTTCAGGCACTGTCAGGTTGGATGGGGATCATTGGTGGACAGCAACCTGCAAGTCTTGCCACATATTCTCAATTGGATTCAAGTCACTGCTCTTGCAGTTTAGTTTAGTTTTAAATCACATGAACCACTTTTACTGCACACAGATGGACTCCATTCAACTTAGTGTCTGAATTCTGAAGGCAACTGGTTGAACCTGAGCTTATTTGTCACAGCAAGGGGGGTGAATACGTCTCTAATGAAGACTTCAGGTTATTATTTGTAATTGATGGGTTTTTTTAACCACACCATTTAAATACATAATTTCAGGTTGTAACACAAAAAAAGTTAAAAAGGTGGTGAATACTTCTTAGAGCCGCTGTATATCAGATACAGGTCCCAACAGTGTCCAATCAGCCATACTGTATATGAGCTACAAATCCTGATGACATCACACACGGGAGCAGCCCCAGTTTTGAAAAGCAATGAAGACACCAGGCTATCCTTAGTGGTTTTATTATTTTTTTAATTAACTCTTCTCTTTGTTTCTGTTTATAACGGCTATTCACATTATTATCAACATTACAACGAGTTTCACAGAAAATCATTAACTTTTAAAACGGCTGCTGTTCCATTTTTTGGGTTTTTAGTTTTTTCAGTTTTTTTTCTCGTTTTTTATTTTAGCTCAGTCTTCCTTTTAAGTTTTGTTGTTATTGAAGTTTCTGTACAATCCGTTTATAACAACCCCCTCTCCTCCTGTCACTCCCCCCAGCTCCACCCTCCCACACGCACTGACCTCTTGTGGCAGGACTGTGCTATTACAGCCCGTGGTCCGTCAGTGTAACAGTGGCTACAAGGACTTCCAATTGTGTTCATACATGCGCACACACGCACGCACACACATTTATATATATATATATATATATATATATATATGGGAATGTAGCTTGCCGTCCTATGTTTCATAAGAAGGTCATCCATTCAGCTGACTGTAAGACACAGTGTCAGTTCGGCACCTTGCCTCTCATCTTAATATTTTAACCCTGCCCCCCCCCCCCACTATTGCCCGATAACACTTCTTTGTAACAAACTACAACCCCCCACAATGCAGTGCTCCCTGACACCTGTCCTGGAGCCCAGCAGGGAATGTTGGGAAATGTAGTCCTGTTATACCTTTAAAAAAACAAACCAAAAAAAAAACTAAAAACAGGCTCAACCACCCCCACCCTCCCCCTCTCATTTTTTGGAGGACAGCGTTGGCAAGAACAGGTGGGTCATATTTTAAGTAACAGGAAAAAAAATATCAATTAGTGTGAAACATAAATATAACAATATTAATAGTTACAAAATTATGATATTAAAAAAAACTCTTTAAACACAATTTACAGAACCTGGTGTATGTGATGTTATCGTCATTATTATTATTATTATTATTATTATTATTATTATTATTATTATTAGTAGTACTAGTAGTAGTAGTCTGGTAGGTGTAAGTGTTGAGCTGCAGGTGAATTAGAGAGCTGCAGTGACACAGCAAGGTGTGCGAGAGCTGCAGTGACACAGTGGTGTGTGTCAGAACTGCAGTGACACAGCAGGGTATGGCAGAGTTGAAGTGGCACAGCAGAGTATGTGAGAGCTGCAGTGACACAGTGGTGTGCGTCAGAGCTGCAGTGCTGTGAGTGGAGTCCCTGCACTGCTCTCACTGCACTGAGACCTGCTACCTCTGGGCTGAGCTCTCACACTGCTGCACCACGCTCACCCACACCCACGCCACAGTATTGCACGACAGGCAGGCAGGGAGAGAGAGAGAGAGACAGGGGGGTCACACAGGGCAGATCACTAGCTACATCAGCCACAATGCACCTCCCATCTAATGTCCCTGTGTGCAGAAAGGAGCTGGGGGTTACAGTTCTGTAGTGCAGATACTGACAGATACGAGACTTCTGTATCCTGCCTGCCTGCATGCAACTGTCTTTGTCTATGTGTGTTAGTTTGCCTGTGTGTGTGTTTACTCTAAGGTTGCAGATTCGAAGGTGCTATTCCATATGGGTCACTAAAATAATAATAATAATAATAATAATAATAATAATAATAATAATAATAATAATAATAATAATAATCATTATTATAATGGATATGTAACACAGCAGAATCAGTAATAGTAACAGCTAAAACCCTGATTAACATTCATACAGCCCTGCACAGACAGAGTGTCTCCATCTGAATCCTCTCTCTCTCTCTCTCTCTTCACTGTACAAAGCCTGGGCAGCCTGCAGCTGCACCCCACCCCTGCTATTGCTCACCCATCACACAGGGGAAGGTACGCAGCTCTGCTCTGGCTTGCGGGGAATAAAAACAGCAACTGACCCACTGAGCACACAGAGATGCAGCCAGTGACACAACACTGAAATGGGTGAGCCCTGAATAGCAGGAAAGGAACCATCCCTGGGGCCCACTGTGGCACAAATAACAATAATAATAATAATAATAATAATAATAATAATAATAATATAAAAATAGTATTTTAAAGTTAAGCCCAATGTTAATATATATTACATATAATTGTATATAATTATATATAATATATTGTACACAGACAGATTAATATATACATATATATATATATAGATATATATATATATATACACACACACACAGGAATGGGTGACAGTAGTTTGATGGTGCGTTCTGTTGCCAATCCTCTCTTGGAGGCTGCTGGTCAGTGGAGTTCAGTTCAGACTGGAGCCAGCGCAGTGTGGGCTATAGTATAGTATCGTATAGTATAGGGCTCAGATTTCTCTGCTCCCTGTGAATTACATTACACCCCTTAGTGGCAAAATCAGAGAGCACTCAATTCCACTGATAAACAGCCTGTAACAAATACATACACATACAAACATACACACACGTGTATATATATATATATATATATATATATATATATACACACACACACATATATTGTCAGGCCAACATAATACTCCATGGCAGCATCCCTTTAAGAGGTCTTAAAGGTGGTAGTTGGAGTTGGAGTTAGTCATCCCTGCCACTTGATGGCAGTGTTGAACTCTTCTTTAAAAAAAAAAAAAAAAAAAATCCAACAAAATAAAAAAAGGTTTTAAGTCCTTTGTTTCCCCCACAAAATAAACGATGCATTTTTAAAGTCTTCCAGTACAGACCTATATATTTATTTACATACATACACTCCCCTGGCAGACCTCCCGACGCCAACACACATTCTGTCACGGTATATACTCCCCTCCTCTCTGCCTCTCGGTCTCTAGTGTTTACTACTATTGGCCATAGTGATTGACTGACACCGACTGCTCTCTCTCGCCTGATTATCAGCACTCCTCCTCCGTCAGTGTGTCGTGTCTTTCTGTGCTTCTTTTCCCTGTGCAGATCTACCCTTTCTCTGACATTTTCAACTCATTCAATGTCAACCCCATACTCTCTCTTTCTCTGTGTGTGTAGTGCGTTCGTACTGTAGTGTCCAGTCAGTTGGTGTGTGTGTGTGTTAAAGCCCCTGTCCTTCTACCCACTGCAGTGTCCAGTCAGTCAGTGTGTCTGTACTGTATTAACCCCCACCACCTCTGAGTGCAGTGTCAGTGTAACGTAGTGTCCAGTCTGGTCAGTGTGTCTGTCCTGCACTAATCCTCTCTCTCTCTCTCAATGTAACGCAGTAACCAGTCAGTGAGTATCTAGTTCACTGTCACTGTTCACCCCTCTCCCTCTCCCTCTCTCTCTCCCTCTCTCCCTCCCTAGGAGTAGGAGAGGTGGGAGCCGTTGGAGATGTGCGAGGTGACCGACGTGCTGCGGCTCAGGCCCCCCTCCCCGCCCGCGCCCCCCCCCCCCCCAGAGGCCGTGCGTCTCAGCGGCTGCGGGCTGTTCCTTAGCGCCAGCATGCTGGAGCCCCTCACGCCCAGTCCCGCCCCCAGGCCGCCGCCCCCTCCGAAGCCTCCCAGCCCCCCGCCGCCGCCTCCTCCTCCTCCGCCCCCTCCGCCCCCCCCCTGCGAGGAGGACGAGGAAGAGGAGGATGGGGGCGAGTGCTGGGAGGAGGAGGAGGAGCAGGGCGGCGGGGGCGGGGGCGGCGGCAGCAGGGAGAGGGACTGCGAGGAGGAGTGGGAGGGTGGGAGGTGGGCCCAGGGCAGCTCCCTCTCCCGCTCCCGCTCCCGCTCTCGCTCCCTCTCCCGCTCCCGCTCGCGTTCCCGGTACAGGTGGGGGGTGCTCTGGTGGTGGTGGTGGTGGTGGTGGTGGTAGTGTTGGGGTAGGTAGTGCTGCTGCTGCTGCTGCTGCTGGGAGTGATGGTGGTGCTGATGCGGCTGCTGGGAGGCTGTCTCCCGGGCCACCGAGATGTTGCTGTGGCTGCCGAAGCCCAGGCCCATCCCCAGGCCCAGGCTGTGGCCGCTGCTGCTGACACTGCTGCCCACCCCGCTGCTGCTGCTGCTGCTGCTGCTGCCCCCGCCGCCGCTCCGCTCGCCGCGCTCGCCCCGCTCGCCGCGATCGCCCCGCTCCCCGTGCTGGCTCCTCCAGGAGTGGGGCGCCCCCCCGGCGTTCTGGGGGTGCAGCCCGTGGGTCCAGTGGCTGCCAGAGCGCGGGACGGGCCGCGAGGGCCAGCCAGGCGCGGTTGGGGGGTTGGGGTAGCCCTGGGAGAAGGCCTCGGCGGGGATGCCGGTTAGCGCCATGTTGCTGAAGCCCAGGCGCATGCTCTCGGAGTCGAAGGCCTCGATCTCGCGGGCCTGGCGCTCCAGCAGGGTGCGGATCCGCTCTGAGCGCTCGTTCTGCAGCGACAACATCTCCTCCTCGATCTGGGCACATGGGAACACAGGGGGGTCAGGACAGGGCTGTGTACACTGACTGACACACACACTGACCGACTGACTGACACACATAGGCCATAAGCTGTAGTTCAGAATGTGGCTAGAAATATTGTTCCGTTCCACCAGCATGGGGACTAATTTCTCTCAATGGTTTCTTGACCTCATATATGTACTTAAGCTGGAAATAAAAGTTCTCTATGTGAAACTTGCCAGTATTTCAGTAATACAACATCAAACTTCATACTTTTGGGTCAATCATTTATATTGAATCACTTTTCACGACCCCATAACTTTACTATCTCTTCAGTTAACAAGCTGATTTTTGAAGGTGCTATAGACCTCAGTACTTTCTATGAAATGACGGGGGGGGGACTTATCTTTTACATACAATATAAAGCAAAATGTAAAAGTACACTTTGTGCAATATCTCAAAGGCACAATTGAAACTTCATCATACCATCTTCTACCTAAATTTGTTTAAATCTTTAAATAAACTGCCTGCTAATCTATTAATCACTCAAACTACTTTTAGAAATCCAAACTATCAATTATCTTAATCATGAGTTCAATATAGGTATACAGCAGAACTTGCTTAAAACAACCCCAAATTATTATACAAATAAGACAAAGAGTTATCTTATCAAATGTATAATAAACTAATTTAACAGTATTCATAATAAGAATTTGTAAGTGTATAGGTCATAGGATTTAACAATTTTGCAGGGCAGAATTATCAGCAAGGTTAAGGTTGAGACAGTGATCATTAGAATGAACACAATCATTAATCAGTCACTTTCACCTGTCAGACTGACATCATCAGAATCAAGGGGGAATTACTCTGGAGTATCTTGACAATTTTCACAATCCACACATTGACACCGTGGAGAGCCTTTAGCCTTTAACCTGTGCCTTTAGGCATGAACACCTCCCCTGCTGGCATTTTCCAGTTTTACACCAGCAGTGTATGGCGGACAATCCATGTCAAAATTAAAAATAAACACAGAGAAATAAATATATAAATAAATACAGAAATGAATAAATACATGTCTATTTATTTCAAGATTTATTTCTTTTTTTCTCTGTGTATTTATGTTTAATCTTGGCATGGATAGTCCTCTATAGCAGTGGGATGACTGGAGGAGCACATACTGGCTCATGGGCACAGCCATCTCTGCTCTGATCTATGGGAGAACTCGATCAATACAGCCCTCTGATGGGCTTTGAGTGTGATGAGTCAGTAAATGTAGTTCAACATTGTTGTCGGAATTAAAAAAATAAAAACAACTGGCAGAAATCACATGGAGAACTTTGAGATTCAACATTAAATAGTATGAATAGAATATTTTACAAGCGTTAGTTTTTGGACCCCCGATTACGGGAACGTGTACAGCCTATGGACTCACAGACTGATATTGACTGAATGACCTATTTTAACAATCACACTCTCCCTCTCTCACCCTCTGCTCCAGCAGGGCCCTGCGGATGGACACACGCTGCTCCAGGTCCTTGGCCTCTCTCTCATGCTGGGAGTCCGTGTGGATCTTGATCTTGCTCTGGTAGGCGTTGAGCAGCTCCAGCTCCTGCTGCAGCTGCATCCTCAGCACCTGGTACTCGGCCTCCTGCGTCTCGTCCAATCGCAGCTGCGGGGGGCGGGGAGACAGACAAGGGGGTGGGGTTTAGCTATCAAACACGTTGTGGGAAATGCAGTGTGTGCCCTGAAGAGGTGCATGATGGGTTGTGTGGACAACTATTCCCTCTCTCCGCCTCCCTCCCTCACAGAGCATGTGGTGGATGTAGTGACCATACTCCTCCCTCCCTCTCATCCCTCTCTCCCTGACTCACAGCCTGTGTGGACAGCATGTCATTGATGGAGTGGTCGTACTGCTCCGCCAGGATGGCCAGCTTGCGCGTCTGCTCCTCCTTCAACCTCTTGAGCAGGGCCTTGTGGTCACTCTTGGGCGTGCTCTCCAGCAGGTGGTTGCGCAGGGCCTTGTACTGCCGGGTCTGGATTTTACAGGTGTCCTGGAACTGGCGCTTGATCTGCAGCTCCTTCGACTGGGAGGGAGAGGGGAAGGAGTTGAAGGAGAGGGAGTGGAAGAGTCCGGGAGTGGGGAGAGATATGAGCAGGGGACGAGGGGAGAGAGTGAGTGGGTGAGGAGAAGGGAGTGTGAGAGCCAGGGAGAGGGGGAGGAAGAGGAGAGGAAGAGGTTAAAAGAGGTTATGGTCTCCCCTATGAGACACCACGTTCACCCCCAAGCTGACCGATCCCAGGCCTGCTGCTTAGTCTGGTCAGTACAGGGACAGTACTCATGGCTTTGTGTTACTATGCCTGTCAGTGTATCTCTGTGTGTTTGTGAGACTTTCTCTCAAAGTGATTCTGTGTCTCAGTGCTTGTGTGACTTTTTCAGTCTCTCTGTGTTAGTGTGTTTATGCGACTTTGTCAGTGTGTCTTTGTGTTTATTTGACTTGCCACGTGCACATTGAGAGAAATGAGACGATAGACCAGTACTTCTTGAGTTAATCCAAATTGCTCACATTGGCAGACATAGACCGTGCGTCTTGCCTCTATAGCAGACACTCGATTATCTAGCTCTCAAACATGAAATGGCCTTGACTCTGTCAGGGGATGTTAAACTGGTATACATATTGGTAAACTGGTAATAAACCAAACCTTCCTGTAGACCTTGAGAGGGGGAATTGTACCTGACAGAGGGGCTTCATATTCACTCATTATCTATACTGTTGATAGTAGCCAATCTAATCTCACAAACCTGCATGTGAATCAGTATTTAATGAGTATGTATTGATTTATGAATTTGATCCCATCTATGGACTTCTCCTGAGGTCAGGACCTGTAACTGACCGTACCCATTATTCTCAGGGGCTCAAAGCCGTTGCTGAGTCAGAGGATCCTGTGTCTCAATCACCGGTCTCTGCAGATTATTTTACTACCCAATAAATATCCTATTGATTCATTCTTATGTCCCCTGGATTCCATAAAGCATGCGTCTCCGTCTCCTCTGTATCCATTCATCTCTCTCAGTGGATTTATGTGTGTGTGTGTTTTGCTCTCTGTCCACATGTAGGTTTTTCCATCTGTGCACATTATCTGTCTGTGGGCATTTCAGTTGTGTCAGTCAGTCACTCTCTCTCTCTCTCTCTCCCTCTCTCTTTAGGTCTGTCTATGATTGCATCTGTCTCCATCAATTGGTCCATATATATGCGTGGCTGTGGGTCTCTGTGTGCAAGTGGGACTTGGTGTCTCAGTCTCTCTCTCTCAAGACCCCAAGCTCTTTTTTTTTTTTTTTTACACACAGAGACTGTAGGGAGGTGGAACAGTGATATTGTGGATACACCTCTCTCCACCTCCATGTCTCCTTCCACATTTCTCTCACTCTTCCTTCCTCCCCCCCTCCCAGGAGCACAACCCCTCTCTTTGTCCCTTCTCTCTCCCCGACACACCTGCCCTCAAACCACACATCCTTACCACATTAAGTGCAGGAGTCAGTAATTATAATTATTTCAGTGCTCTCTTACCCCTGCCCACTGAGGAGATGAGCATTTTCATTCAGTAACACCCCTAGCGTGGAGAAAAGCAGTTTTTTGTACCTGAAAATTACTTCTGAACTCTACATTGAATTGTGGATTAATGCTGGCAGTAATTTTGATTATAATCATTATTGTTGTTGTTATTTTCACTAGACAGGCCGCAGGGATCGCTCCTGGCCACATGCTAATCAGGGCTCACCCGTTTCAGTGTTGTATCACCAGCGGTGTGCTCAGTAGGCCAAGTCACTATTGCCACCTCCACCCCCACCCCCCAAAAAAAACTGTCCTGCAGCCAGAGCAGAGCTGTGCATCTTCCCCTGTGTGATGGGTGAGCATTGGCATGGGAGGAGATGCCCAGGCATTGTACAATGGAGGGTGCTTGCACTATTATTTTTCATTGTCATTTAATTTTCCCTTTGCTTGTTAAATGCTTACTGACACACTGCTCTCCCTTCATTTAAGTCACAGCAGGCTGACTTTTCAAACTCAAAGGAGAATACCCCCCACCCCCCATTCACACAGCAGGATCTCTGGATACAAGTCAATTATAAACAAGCCCCAGCAGCTGTTCAGAAAAAATATCAGTGTGTGTCCATTCCTACCCCCCCGTGTCATCACTGGGGCCGACGCTACAGTTTTAGACCCTGCTCTACAGCGGTGTTCAGGTGAGCGGTGTTTAGAGGACATCCCTGTCAAATATGAGAGACGGGAAAGTTTCTATAAACAAATATAAGGAACTGAATTTCTACCAGACTGGGTCTGTACTAAGGCTCAACAGTATGTCCTCATTAGAGTTAGCACAGTGCAGGTGTGGCTACAATACTACACCACCTACAGATGAAGCTCAGAGAGATAGAAAGAATCAGAGTGTCTCTCTCATGCTTAAAAGTTCAAAGTTGAGCTCCAGATCACAGTATATAGCAGCCACACCTGAACACAGTATTAACACTAGTAAGGACAGACTTACTGTAAGAGTGGCAGTTTTCCATTTCTAAAATATGACTGCGACCTTCAGAAAAATAAAATAAAAAGGGGAGGAAGCAAATATTTCTGCAACTATAGCAAAGAAAGCAGATGTACATAATCAACAAACCAAATTAAAGTAGATCAACTGGGCTAGAAGGAGCTGACTGGTTAAAAACAGAGGAAGGTGTGCGATTGGCCAGGTCATACAAGACTATAGGGCAGGGGGTGATGCACCTGGATGGAAAGTTACATGAGAGAAAGAGGAAGTAGAGCAGTGATCGGCCACTTCATAATTTTGAAATTCTGTATGAGGAGGAGGGAGGTACAGAGAGATGACCGAGGAAAGATTTCTGGAGAGAGGTTATTGGCCAGCTGGTACAAGATTGGCAGAGAGGAGGTATGTCATTGGCCAGCTGCCACAGCACTGGGAGAGAGGGAGGTGATTGGTCTGCTGACAGCACTGGGAGAGAGGAGAGAGGCGATTGGTCCAATACCACCCCTAAAATATTCACTGCTAAATCACTGTGCTGTCTGAATATGAAGTTGTACAAAACAATAATAAAAGTAATCATAATTGAAACCAACAGAAGACGATGTTGAAAAACAAAAAATATAAAAACAAGACGCAAGAAAAACTAAAGGAATTAAACAAAACACATTTATTACTGTTTAAACTTAAAACTTATATGTGTGAATACAAATTACACACATATACAGTGATGGAGGGTTAACAGAATGAACACAAACATTGAAAAAATGCTAAAAACGGAAACACTGCAAATATAATTGATTTGATATATATATATATATATATATATATGTGTATAATTTATAGATTTTTTTTTCCCATTCCAACTGAAAAACAACACAAACAAAAATTACAATTACAGTAACACAAAGGAATGAAATGAATTTTCCACCAAACAAAAATAATAAAAATAAAAATGATAATGGAACAAAACTAAAATAAAATAAAAATACATTCATGGTAGATGGGGAACAGGTATTGATAGTATAGTACTTCAGGGACAGCAAACTCCCACTGATGAAGCAGACATACACTAAAGACCCACTGGGTACAGTATACAGGTACAGTACATATATTTGCCCACAATGCACTGGGTCCACATAAATGTAGAACAGAGCGGTGCATCTAGGAGTCAAAACCGCGCCGATCCCTACCAAGACCCAAACTGAATTCTCTGTCCCCCAGTGGCTTAATTACTGTACTCTGCCTGCAGCTGTGATTTGTGCGTCTCTGCCTGCCTCCTAGACTGGACCCCATATCGACCGATTGGCCAGAATACTGACTGACTGACCGAGACACTGATCGACTAAGACATTTACTGATGAACTGAATGACTCTCGGTACAAGTCTGCCAATTTAGTCATCTAGGGCTGTGATAAAGTGAAAAAACACAGGAGTCTCAGACCAGGACTATGGACCATACTGGTGTAACCAAACAGAACAGCAGCAATCCTGCACTCCAGGACACACTGGCAAATGTTTAGTGTCAATCTGGGTTACACCATTTTCTCCTCTCTCCATCTGTCCCGCCTCTTCCCTCTACACAGTGCAATGTCAACCACCCCGACTGATCAACCTCACTCCCCTCTCAGCTTCCAGACCCCCTGTGGGGTATAGATTACAGAGGGATCCTTGATCTCTTTCCTCTCTCTCTCGTTCTATAGTGTGCTAATTACTCACATACTCTGTCTCTCTGCGCATCTGTCTCACTCCAGTCCATCTCGCACTCACACTCACCATGTCCGTCTCACTCACTCTCTCTACCCCCCGTCTGTCTCTCCGACACTGTGCCACCAGAAATTAAACTGAGGGCATTAACCATCGTTAAAGGGCCAGGGGCAAAGGGGTGGGACGAATTGTTATTGGCTAATTATTTTACTGAGTGCAGGATTCCTACTCAAGACATACATGCATATATATATATATGTATGTAACTATATATATATGAAAGGGGCAACAGATTCTCAGAGTGGCAAACTATAAACCTCCTCACATTGCACACCAGCCCACAAAAGCATAACTGAACAAAAAAAGAACAACGTCACACAATCATGGTGACAAGGTATCTGTTCTCAAGCCCTCTGAGCAGCGAGTCTTTATGTCATTCTGCCAGCGCCCTCTACTACCCTTCTCTCCTCCCGCTGTCCTATTGAGGGGCAACTGTCTCTGTAAACAACTCTCATGTGCCCCTCTCCCTTGAAATTATCACTTATTCAGTTATCAGATGTGCAGAACTGCCGAGTAACTAACTTTCCACTGGCCTTTACAACACAGAGGGGTCATCGCTGACCGCTGCTCAGGACAGTTTGAAAACAGACACCCGAGGCTTCAAGACAAAAACAGTGAATCTTTGGAACACAAAATCACAGATCAAGAACAGTAGCTCCTTCAACTTCTAGTTACACCTACCATTATCATTAATAAGGATAATAACAATAGTGACAATGTTGCAAAGGATCTACCTTATGTCAGTGAACCAGTAAATAAAAGGAACAAAACAAAAAAATACAAACAAAAAACACATGGAATTGAGGAAAATTAGAACGGACCAATCCCTCTCCTTTCTTCCCGTGCTGTTATTGACTGGCCAATCACACCCCTGCTCCATTTTTCGGTCCTGTAGCTACTGGCCAATCACACCCCTCCTCTCTTTCAGTGTGGTCTCCGCTCAAACAACACTCTCTACTCTCTCTCAACAGGCCAATCACACACCTGATTCCTCCCACTGTCTGGCCAATCCCCATCCTCCTCTTTGCAAGGCCATCTTCTAGCTAGCCAATCAGATCAGTCAACCTGGTGCAACACAGTCTGCAGTGTGTCAGACTGCTGGATCATTGTCAAGGGGAGTGCGATTATAACCTTGGTCAAGACCTAATGCAGTTCACAATAAAGTGACGTTCGTCATGGCGGAGACCCAGATCCCAGAAGCATGGATGCTGATTGGAGGATGGGCTATCCATATAAGGGGTTGGTACTTAAATGGCTATGGGCAGTGGGCATGGCTTCCTACAGAAGTCACTAAGATAAATTGTTTGGGGGTGACAGGAAGCAGGGAGGGCTCAAATGTAGGAGGGTTGAACTATAAGAGTCAGGGCTGGGGGTGCTAACTACTCAATACTGAGTACTTTGGGCCATAGCACGTGTGGTGTGGTCTATCTACAGTAGTGTTAAAATGGTGCCCTGAGTTCAATACTTCGCTGTTCTGGATGCATCGGCACAGCCAGTTTTGGAGCACTTATATTCACTTAGAGCTCATTAGAGCTGAATACTGGAGTAGATAAATGGGAATCTGGCACTGCAAGGGGGTAGGGCTGAGAGAGGACGAGTCGCATTCAGAGTGGGAGGGTTATTTGGATGAAATGCTGAAAAGAGGGGTTGAGTAGTGGGTGTGGCCTCAGACATGGCTCAATATTGCACAAGGGCGACATCACTGGCAGAGGAGGCCGAGTTTGTGGTAGTGGGCACACCTCTTGATTAAGGAGGCCGTGATGTCACATGATGGGGATGGGCTTATTCGTAGTGGGTGTGGCCTCTGCAGGAGCTCAATATTGCACAAAGCGGACGTTGCTGAAGGCAGGGGTAGGGTGTGGCTCCTGAATGCCGAGACCATGACATCACTAGGAAGAGCTTTGGGGGGTGGTGTAGTGGGTGTGGCCTGCTCAATGGGAGGGGCGCTGTAGCACTACAGGAGTTGGAACCCCCAGGATATGGGTGGAGTCTGTGTGAGTGGGAGTGGCTATATGGTGTGTTGATATGGAGTGGGTGTGGTCTTCGGAGTGGGCGTGGTTCACATTTGTAACACTAACGTGATAACAGTAATCATATGCCTAACAATACAAATAATAAAATAAATCACACAAAATAAAACACTGGCAATGCAGCAACACAGGAAAAATCTTAAAACCTTCCCCACCCGCCCACGATGTGGATTACTTCATTAGCAATCACAATAACAACAGTAGTAATAATAAAACATTTAGTTTAAAAATGCCAAATGTTTAAGGAAGACTTTTACAAAAAGCAGAATCCACAGTAATAACACTGGAGCTGCTACTGAGCTGTAGAGCAGCCCAGAGCTACATACTGACACAAACCGGAGAGGGGAGAGCAACTCATGTGCGCAAAAGCCCTGTATGCCGAGACTATGCATGTATGGACTGGAACTGCTCTTTCAATCTATGTAAATGTCACTCTGACGTACTAAATCTTTCCTGCCCTCTCTCTCACTCCCCAGTTCAATCTCTTTCCTGTCTCTCTCTCCCACTGTTAGTCTCTCAATCTCCCCCGCTCTCTCTCTCCCCCTTTCTATCTCCAGGGCACCACTTTCCTGCCCGACGCAGTCCTGCGCAATCCTGTCACCCAGGCCGCCTGCACCCTCCCTGCCCTGAACATCTCCTCCTCCTCCCTTCTCCTGTTCCTTCTCTCCATCTCCCTCCTCCTCCTCCTCTCCCTGTCCCGCTCCCGCTCCTCCCGGGGCAGCAGCTTGGGCAAGCGGCTGGGCCTCTCCTCCCTGAGCAGGCCCAAGGCGCGCAACCGACTCAGGTAGCCGTGGGGCAACCCCGTCAGGACCCGACTGGCCAGCCAGAGCACCCGGGCATTGGCCCAGTCGGCGAGGACCCTCAGGGGCCGTCCCAGGAGGCGCCCGAGCCGAAGGGCAGGGGGGAGAGGGCGGACTTTGCAGTGGCTGACGGAGCGGAGGGGCACCGGGAGACGGCTCTGACGGGGGCCCCAGCCACGCCCTGCTTTAGGGAAGACGTCATAGAGACTGCGCTCGGTCAGCCCACCCAGGAGTGACTGACAGGCCACGAAGAGAGGGCGGGGCAGGCGGAACAGGAAGCGCACCCAGAGCTTGTTGGCTTTCCTGGGGAGCGTCTCCAGAGCCCCCCTGGCCGGCCGCACCACCAGCACTACCAGCAGGTAGAGGGAGAGGAAGAGGGAGGGCGAGCTGAGGAAGGAGGCGGAGACTAGGGTGGCCGGGATGTAATAGAGGCCCAGGCTGAGGGAGAGGCCCAGGCAGGCTAGGCCGCAGCCCCAGCAGGCCAGGGAGAGGTAGAGCGAGAGGGAGACAGAGCAGCAGGAGCGCAGGAGGAGGTAGGAGAGGAAGAGGGTGAGCAGGACCAGCTCGGAGTAGAGAAGGAGGGAGGGCAGGCTGGGGAGGGGAGGGGAGTGGCGCAGGGAGAGGAGGAAGACCAGCAAGAGGAGGAGGAGGGGGAGGGAGGGATGGGTGGCAGCTGAGAAGGACAGGGCCAGACAGAGGAAGTGGGAGAAGAGGGAGGGGAGCGAGGAATGGGAAGATGGAGGGGGAGGGGGCGGGGGCGCGGGGTTGTCGGGGAGATAGGCACTCTCCAGCTCCTCCAGGGACTCGGGGAAGTAGAAGGAGGACAGCTCGTCCTCTCTCTCGCTCTCCTGCACTCCCGCTCCCTTCTTGCGCTCCAGCACAGAGATGAGCTCGGAGGGGCAGCCGTCCGCCACCCCCCTCCCTTCCTCCTCGTCCTCCTCCTCCCCGTGCATCCGCGGCACTTCCCTCTTCTCGTCCTCTCCCCACAACTCGTCGAACTCTGTCCCCTCCAGCACTCTCTCCTCTTCCCCCTCTCTGCCGCCCTCTTCTCCAGTCCCTCCCTGAAGCCCGCTCTCTGCCTCCTCCTTCTCAGGCCCCTGCCCATCTCTCTCCCTCTCCGCCCCAACCTGCTCTTCCCCCTTCTCTCCCTCCTCCTCCGCCTCTCGGGCCTCGCAGTGTCGGCCCACACTCTCCACCTCCTCGGCCTCCGATGCCCTCTCTCTCTTGCTCTCCGCAATGCCCCTCTCCCTCAGCTCTTGCACAGTGTCATTTAAGCCCAGCCCCGTTTCTTCCTCCTCTCCAGCATCCTCCAGCCTCCTCCCCTCACAGCCTTCATCCTGCCCCTCTCCAGTGTCCAGCCCTTCCCCCTCACCCTCCTCTCCCTCCTCTCCCTTGCTCTCCTCCTCCTCTTCCTCTTCCATATCCCCCTCTCCCCCCCCCAGGTCCCCCTCTCCGCTGGCCTCTCCCACGGCCACGCCCATGCCCTCCCCCTCCCCCTCCCCCTCGCCTCCTGCGCCACTCACTTTGAGGCTCTTGGGCTGCTGGCGCACTTCCACGGCGTGCTTCTGCCGCAGCTCCTGCTCGCGCCGCTTGTTGTACTCCAGCTGGTTGGTGAGCTCGGTCTGGTGCTGCAGGCGGATGAGCTCGGCCCGGGTGCGCTGCACGGTACCCAGCTGCCGGAACTCCAGCTCCTGGGTGGACTCGTGGTGCCGCAGCAGCATGGCGCACTCCAGGTCCTTCTGGGTCTGCTTCTTGTTCAGCTCCTGGAGGAGGATGAGAGAGTACGGCACAGCGGTATGAGTACAGCAATATAGAGGAGTGTGAGCACAGCAGACTAGTAGACTAGTAAGAGCACAGTACCTCTCTGAGCAGGTCCTGCTCCAGGTTGTGCTTGGCCAGCAGCATCTTCCTCTTGTACTGACGGCACTGCAGGTCATAGTACTGCCTCTGCCGGCGCAGCAGCCCAGCCTCCTCCTCCGCCTGCAGCTGCTGCAGACACTCCTTCTGGCGGATCAGCCACTCCTGCTTCTCGCGCTTCGGGGTCGACTGGTTCTCACTGAGCTCCTGACACACAGTCAACACACACAGATCAGTACACACACACACACACACTCAGGCAGGCGTGTGAATCTAGTGTGTGGGGGTGTCTGTTGTGTGGGTAGTGCAGCGCGTTGTATACCTCTTTGAGCTGCTCCTTGCGCTGTCTGTACTGGCGCTTCTGAGACTCCAGCAGGCTGGTCAGCTCCTTCTTCTGCTGCCCCAGGATGTGCTGCTGGAACTTCTTCTCCTCCGCCAGCGCAGCCTTCGTCTGGAGAGGGAGAGACGGGCAGTTTAATCATACTGTAGTGTTTAGATGACCATATCACTGCCAAATATCTACAAGCCCCACAATGCACCTCTGCAGTACTACAGCCCTCCACACAAGCTGTGGATTCTCTCCCTCACTCTCTGCTCTCCTTTTTTGCTTTCCATCTCTCTCTGGCCCGGCATTTCTTGCTCAAGCATGTGCTCTTTCTCCATCTCACGTCTTCCTCTCCCTCTCCCATCCACTTCCCCTCTCCCCTCCTCTCCCCACCTCTCTCTCATTCTCTCTCTCATTCTCTCTCTCCCCACCTCTCTCGCTCGCTCTCTCTCCCCACCTCTCTCACCTCCTTCTCCAGGATGGCGAGGTGCTTCTTGCTCAGCTTGTCCCCCTCTCCGCCAAAGCTGTTCCTCTGCGTTTCCAGCTCCTTGTCCAGCCTCAGCTGGTGCTCGTCCATCTCGGCCTTCAGCTTGTTCTCCAGGGCCATGAGCTGCTTCTGGTGCTGCCGCCGCATGCGCTTGTAGCCAGACATCTGCTCCCTCAGCGCAGAGCCCTGCTCGTGCTCCTGGATCTGCCTGGTTACCTGCACACACACACACAGACGGGTGTTAACACAGCATGGACACGCGGACGCCGGCGAGGGAGAGGGTCACGGTGTGGAGGCACTGACCAGCGAGGCTGTGCGGATGGTGGCGAAGTGGTCTCGGTTGCGGTAGTAGGCGCGGCGCCGGGCTGCGGAGGAGGCCTGCTGCTGCGCCTCCATCTCGGGCTGGTACGGGTCGTCATAGATATTGTCATGCCCCTGTGAACACACACACGCACAGGGTTAACACACACACAACTAACAAGACCCCCGCAGTGTGAGGGGATGGTGTAGGGACCCCGCAGTGTGCTGGGTGCAGGGACGTGTGGAGGCTGACCGGGGGCCGGTGGATGACGGAGCTGTTGGAGGTGACCGTGTGCTCCCCCTCCTGCATCATGGCGATCTCCCCGCTGTCGTCTGAGCCGTCCGCCAGGCTGTTGACTGAGCTGCTCTGGGAGCTGGCGCTGATGGACATGGAGGGCACCGAGTGCGAGCTCTCCATGCTGTTGACTGTGCCCGTGCGCAGCATGTACTGCTCCACCTCCTGAGAGAGAGAGAGGCTGTCAATACATGCCCCAACACGGCACAAAGAGAGAGAGAGAGGGAAAGGGGGCACCCGTACCTCCTCGTCGTCCTGGCCCTCGGGCGCGGGGCCGTTGTGAGTCTCTTGGAACAAGATCTTCTTCATCTTGCGGTACTGCAAGTTGTCCAGCTCACGCACCGCGTCCTTGGTGCGCTGGATCAAGTCCATCACCACAGACAGGGGGCGCTCCCTCATCAGAAACCGGTGCTGCAGAGAGAGAGAGAGAGAGAGAGAGAGGGGGGGGTTACCACAGAACAGTCAATGGACACTACAGTACTTCTATTAAAGAGAGCGAGAGACCAAAGGAAGGGGGAGTGACGGAGGAGGTCACCTTGAGCAGGACGTCCGAGGTGGGCCGGTCTTGGGGAATCTTCTGGAGGCAGGAGTCCACGAAATTCCGGAAATAATCCGACCTGGACAATTAGGACACACGGACACCCCAACTGTCATTAAATATTACCAACAGCGAGTTTCCAGTCCCAGGGCTGTGTGAACGAGACTCTGGGACGGCCTGGACAACACTAACACAGTGGCAGTCTAGAAACAGAAGCCGCTCTAGACCAGACCAATCTCAAGCGCACAGACAGACACACACGTACCAGTGGTTGGACTGCAGCACTGGGCTCTCGTTCTGGGCGATGTGGTATAAGGCACTCATAGCATTCATATTGAACAGAGGGGGCTTCCTCTCCGCTATAGAGAGCAAGAAAAATTGAGTGAGAGGTTAAGAGAGGGGGAGGAGAGAAACAAGGAAATGAGGGAAGGGAAAAGATAGAAAGAGGACAAGAAAATGTGAGAGAAACCATCATTAGCTTGTCCTTCTTAAAACAAAATATAAACACTTAGGAAAATAGCATTTCATTTCTGTACTGAGGTAACTAAACATTGTGCTTCCTGTGCTAAAGAAATAGTTCCCATGAGCCTCTGCAGTAATAAAGGAGTTCAGGAAGCTAAAACTAACATCTCCCATGAGCCCCTGCACACCACCCCTACAAACATGTTCCAGGCCCAGTGCACTATGGGAGTTCCTCTAAGGGCCACTCGCTCACCCAGCTCGATGCAGGTGATGCCCAGTGACCACACGTCCACCTTCCCGTCATACTGGCCCTCATCCATGGCCAGAATCACCTCAGGGGCCATCCTGCAGGGGTCAGAGGTCACAGTGCGTCAGTGTTTCCGTGAATGTCAGTGTGTCGGTGCTGCCGTAGCGTAGGTCTGTGTAAGTGTGCAGTCTCACCAGTATGGCGTGCCCACGAAGGAGTTGGCAGGGGCAATGATTGATGCCGACCCAAAGTCCCCCAGCTTGACCTGCCCCGGCTCCGTCAGCAGGATGTTCCCGGCCTTCACATCCCTGAGGACGACACCACATCACGACACAACACACACAGACACACACACAAACTGGCGTCAGCAACACTCCCACAACACACACTTCTTCCACATGCCTACCCTCCACATACAGCACACCTGCGAGTCTGACCCACGCTGGGGTTCTCAGTGGCCACCAGAGGGCAGCAGAGACACTGAAGGACAAGGAATGCTGGGATTAATACAGGGATCCCCTTTAGTTAATGATATTCGGTGTCAGAGTGGATTATTATACAGACATTCTGGGGGGGACTGAGACACCATTAAATTCAAAGGGTAAAAATCGGCCAGGTCTCAGGATGCCAGCAAGAAACGTTCAGAATAATTATGAGAGCGAGAGACAGAAAGACTGAGAGAGAGGGACACAGAGAGACTGATATACCTGTGGATCATATTATGAGAGTGGAGGTATGCCAAGCCTTGCAGTGCACCATGGGTAATAGCAGCAATTTCCACTTCCTGTAGTGGCTTCTTGTGAACTGTGTGGCGAGGGAGAGGAAAAGAGAGAAAACATAAGACACAAACCAACAAAGCACACTGTACAAGGGTAGTCCTGATACTACAGTCGTGAAGATCCGTCCCCCACAAAGCCAGGGTTGGGGTCCATTCTCAATGTGTTGGTCAACTCCAATGTTATGATGATCAGAATGTGCCATTCCACTCTTAAATTCTATTTCCGTTCTATCCAATTCTAGAACTGTAGTCTACCAGCACATTCCCTTGACCACAGCCCTTCTGTACTCAGTCAGTCAGTGTACCAGTCAGACGGTCAGTGGGTATCCGAATAACAGTGCCGTCTCCCTCCCACTCAACTCACCTTCCAGGAGGTCAGAGGCTGAGCCCAGGCAGTACTCCATCACCAGCTGCAACACAGAGAGAGCAAGAGAGAGAGAGAGAGAGAGAGTGAGAAGAGACTCACAGACTGTCTCACTGACGAGACATTAGGATAGAGAGATGGATGGTGACTCCCAGCCACAGCGCTCACTCACCCAGGCGGTGTGTTCCCTCAGGTAGCAGCCCCTGTACTCTATAGTGTTGGGGTGTCTGAGTTTCTGCAGGAACTTCACCTCTTTGATGATATCCTGCCATTTCTGTAGAGAGAAAAAAATTGATTTAAACGAGATCAACTTGAGAAGGAGCGTGGGTCTGAGTCCTGGTCCTAGAGAGAAAGAGAAGTACAGCAGGGTCTACACACACAGACCGACAGACTGACTCACCTCGTTCGACTGCTTGCCACTATAAGACATCTTCTTAATGGCCACCACCTCATTTGTGCGGATGTCACGAGCCTGAGAGAGAGAGATTGGGTTAATACAGGCAATACAGTACAGTAAAACTGCAGACACTGACCAGAGTATGTTAAACCTGCACCCAAACACAACCGACACACTAAGTGAAAACTACATACAGGATAACACAGCCATGCCACCCCTCTCTCTCAACCCCCTCATCTGCCACACTTCAAACAGAACGCCCCCCCAGGCAAACATCCTGGGCCTTCTTTTCTCCCTGTCTGCCTGCCTCCTCATGTCTATGTTTCTCTCTCCTTTCTCTTCCTTCTTCCCCTATCCTCTCCCCATTTCCTGTCCCCCCTTCCTGGCACTCCCGCTTCTCTGCAGTCGTGAGCCCAGCTCCCCAGAGACAGTTACACTACAGTACGACAGTGTTACAGGGCCTGAAATGTACTTTTCGGTGAACCGGACGCTTTGGCTGGTGCAGGAGAACTTTTCAGTATCCAAGTTCACAAAACAAAAAAGGAGGAACTATTGGGTTCACCAAACAACTTTAATCTAATTAAAATCTTACAGTACACCACACAAGGGGATGTTTAATCTATAGCTTTGAATTTGAACGACTAAATATTTACATTGTTTTGTACTAGATCATTCTGAAAATGTAGCAGAGATAACGGGGCAGCTGTGTTCCAGTAACACAATCACAACTTCCTCTGTATTTCACACACATACAGAGATGCCCCGTCTACATTGCGGGGAATGTTTCTGCATTTCTATACTTTACAGTTTTATTTTAGCACACACTATCGTTGACTGTGTGGCTGTAGCCTAGGAAGGGAATGTAATCGTGTCCCTTATCTTGAAATGTGAAGGTGCGCCACCCTCGTTTGCGCCATTTACCGGCCCAATGTCTGGTTTTAGGTGACAAATCAATTGATAGTTAAAATCCAACAGCACTCAGGCAAACCAAAACCGAAGCAGGACTGGACAAGGAGGAGAGGGGGACAAAATTAGGGTCAGGTGTCCAGGCTCGGCAGATTCCATACATTTAAAACTATATATTCCAATATATTTCCTGTATTTTTTTGAATTTCCAATTGGAGATGCATTTTACAGGTTTTCTCCAGGGCTTGCAAGAGCACAATACCCTTTCATCTGCAGCGTCACAAACGCGCCATTCCGATACTTCCAGCCATCACCCACTTTCGACTTCTCATTGCATTTCCGGGCCCTTTGCATTTGCTGCACCTCAGCCACTCGTTTCCTCTTTTCTGGAGGCTCAGACACCCCTGTGCAACTTGTCCACATTCTTGTTCCTGTTCTGTTGTTCCAGTATGACGTTACCCATCGAGATCTGACCTGGCGTTCAGCTGGAGCGCATGTTTTATTGAGGAGCCATAAATCTTAGTAATAAACAAGCAGAAACCAGTGTGGCTGGTAGGACTGGGAAATATACCCCCCACGGACAACATTAACCACACCCATATTACAGTATACTACAGTATGTTCCATTAAATTACAATATAGCACAACCCTCTCCACCCCCGGACAGTACGTACGAAGTAGACGGCCCCGAAGCTGCCATGGCCGATCTCCCGGAGGTCAGCGAACAGTTTCTCTGGGTCATCTCTGTAGAACAGCTCAGCCACCTCCGGGTCCTTCAGGCTGCCCGCCCGAGAGCTCGACGGCATGGCCAGGGCCTGAGGAAGAGGGAGAGGGGTTAATACAGCACACACTGATTGAATGAATGGACACTAAACTGAAAAAGAGAAGGGTTAATACAGTACAGACACACAGAATGAGTGGTGCTTTGAACAGCGCTGACTCCTGTGAGAATCACAGCAGGAAGACAGGGAAAATAAACACTTGTGTTCAGGGCGTGACGAGGTTCAGCCACAACAGTTTAAATGACACTTTAATGGCAAAGCTGGTACAGCGACGTAGCCCCTCTCAAAAAAACATACAGCAAGCCCACATTGACAAAAAGGCTCAGGATTGGCCGGTTGTAAATACTGCCAGACCAGTCTGACCTGAGGCAGCACAGCCACTAGCTCAAATGTTCCAGCTGGAGTGACTCCCTCCACCTCTCACTAGATTCCTCTCCCCTCTATGCCTTCCTCTTTGTCTTTCCTCCTCTGACCTCTCAGTCTCCCTCTCTCTGAGCCTCTGTCAGAAAGGTCACTCATGGTTTTACCAGCATTAAGGAAGAGACAAATTGAAGCGGTACAAGTAATCTAGATTTATTTACACGCAAATTACACCGATGTAACACGTACTTGCAGACAGATTGAGATCGTGCAGTCCTGCTTTTTGTTCCTCTCATTACCACGCGATTACGGAGAATTTCCCACACACGTACACAGAATGTTCGGGATATATAGCCAACTTCTCATGCTCCCAATACTCACAATATGCCCTGTACAGACATGCCCTCCTGACAGGTGCCAATCAGTCATACAGAGAAAGACTGTCATTACGAAACCTCATTCAACCTCAACGGAAAATGTCTGCCTCCCTCAACATCGTAGCACTGTGGAGTGAGGGGTCTGGCCGCCAGGGTACGGTGCAAAAACCGATTGTAGACAGTGTAGACTAAAAAAAATTAGACAGACCTACAAAAACCATACACAAAACCTTCTCCTCATCGAGTCACATATACACACGAAACAGGTCACTCTCCGAACATGCAGCTAATGAAAGTCACAAACACCAGACACACGGGGACCAGTCCGAATCCAGAAGCCATAAGCCCAAGACCATAAACACAATCCATTACTGTAGTGACACCTCGGTAAGGAAAATGGAGTTACATTATCTACACATATTTGAGGTATTCTGTGATACAAGTGGGGTATTCTGTGTCAGAATCTGTAGAAAACGTGTTCATGGGGGTTGGGAATGATCTGGTGCAGAAAGAGTATAAATGGGTTGGGTGAACCTCTTTTGTCTAGGACTATTTGGTACAACAAAAGAAGTAGTTGGTTATGGATTTACATGTTTAAGAAAGTACTTTATCTGATCACTTCATGTAGATTAGCATTCGTGAACAATGTCCCCGATTATGAAAAATGCAAACAAGACCAATGGGGCCCCTGCCTCCTAGACTTGAGGTGTGAAGTATTCTTAGAGATGGGGAAATGGATCCTTGTCTAGATGTTCTAGATCGAGACCAGCGTTCTACATGATAACGAACATGGTTGCTTGTTATTAGGGTAGCACCCAAAAGGGACCTGGGTGGAGAAATGGTAATAACATCAAAATGCAACAGTAAAATGAATTAATGTTTTGAGTACAATTTGGGAAACAATTTATGAAGACCTCGCTATCCTCTCTGACACCACACTGTGGAGAGGCTGTGCTCACAAGTTCTCCCCAGAGCTTCAGGTAAATAAGTTATCTGTACTGTCGATGCTGGCGGATCCTTTGCAGTCTAATGCAACTGTTACTAGACAAGTCATATATCTATCCTAGACACAATAAATGTTAGGTCATTTTTGGGATTTTATAAAAACATCACTAAACGAAAGACCACTACATTTGTCCCTACAGCTCATTCAGCTACATGTGCACCCCCAGTAGTTTTTTTTATTACACCATTTACAATTCGCACAAAAATGAATGATAGATAAGTGGTGATCTGACCCACTCGGGCAGCAGCAGAGGGGGGGGGAAGGGGGTTTAGAATTGGAAACAGTTACTGTATTGTTCAAATTTGCATTTTAAAACATTCCTAATATTTAAGACAAAACTTAATTAGACAATTTCATCAGACCGGTCACGTGAAGCTGGTTCCCTAGCACTGATGAACCCTAACCAGATAACCGGCTGGCATCTCCACACCGCCACTGTGTCAGCATCTCTCTGGGTATGAGGTGGCTGCCCTGAGTGGGAGTGGAAAGCGGAGAAACTTCACCACATGCTAGTTAAGTACTGTCATTTGTACATTTGTAATTTGATTCAGGCTGCCGACTCCAGTCTGGACCCCTATACTATACTATAGTCCACACAGTGCTGGCTCCAACACTAAAGCTCAGCCCAGCACTCACTCTTCCCATCTCGCCCCTCCATCTCTCTCATTCCCTCTCTCTCATATCACAATTCCAGGAGTTTTTAATTCTATCACTCTGGACTCCATTGACAGTGGTGTTGTGTTCAGGGCCAGTGATGCCTTATAGCTGCACTGAACCAGCAGACAAGACACAGAGTGGTGTGGACAACTACAGGGTGTGTGGGGATGGATAGAGAGCAGCTGCAACCTGGAGAGGTAACTGTGCTCATAGCATATGAAGCATGGCAGTGGAGTAACTGGATTGTAATTGACTGCACTGTTACTACAGCCCCCTATTGGAACAGCACTATTGTACTGCACTGTTACTACAGCCCCCTATTGTAACAGCACTATTCTACTGCACTGTTACTACAGCCCCCTATTGGAACAGCACTATTCTACTGCACCGTTACTACAGCCCCCTATTGGAACAGCGCTATTCTACTACACCGTTACTACAGCCCCCTATTGGAATGGAACTATTCTACTGCACTGTTACTATGGCCCCCTATTGGAACAGCACTGAGGACACAATTTGTCATAAAGTTACATTGTACTATGGACCAATCAGGTATGGCAATATAGATCTCTTCTGTCAGGTGGTTTGTTGGTGTCAATCACCAACGCTTGTGCATCCTCACAATAAAATAAATAGTCATGAAAAATAAATTCCGCTGGTCAAACGGGGGAGGCGAGGCAACTCATGTTGAAATTGGGGACTTCATAAAGAAATAAATCTGAAAGCCTGGTCAATGAATCTACAAGAGGAGAAGCAAGTGGCTACACTATGGAGCACAAGGTAGGTCTAGTTCAGACAATCGATCAGTTACACTCCAGGTGTACCTCGCTATGGGTACAGTAACTATAGTTTGTCATCATTCTGAATGAGGTCTAAGCCTAGATCAAATGTTAAATTAATGGAATCCAAGTGTGCCTCTTTCTTTGTGTAGAGTTTTGTTGATGTCTGGTTTGTTTGTTGTATAAAAACTATCCCACTATTAAAGCACTATTACTATCCATACTCCTAATGTCCTTAAAGTGCATTTCCAATGCCTGTGTCCTTTTTTTGGGCTTTATCATTTCCTCTGTAATCTAAAATACAATTTAAACTGGCTCATGGAATTATATTATTTTCATGAAGAGGGCAGGATGTATTTTATTCCAGTACATTTGGTAGTTGGAGGGTGATGATATTTTACATTGTTCACAGTTGATCTTGTATGAGTGTAGTGATGGATACACCCACGAAATAGCAAAAGGTCTGCCGAGTCTTGTCCCTGGACACCAATGGGAGCCTAGGCAGCACTCCATTTTGGAATTTGAGATATTTTGGGGTTTTGCCACTCTCATATCTGGGCACACACCTGCCTGACTGACACAGACAAGTCCTTGACTGGGGCAGGGGCTGGATGGGCCTCCCTTCAATGTCTCCCATGCGTTTCTGTGGAAAGCGCCGACGGCACAAACACCAGAACTCCAGAGCTGTCTGAACACGCGGGCCTGCGGAGCCGGTCTCTCAGGTTCACCCCAGCGTGCCACCGCTTGAGCACCCTGCACCAACAGCAACTTCTCAGGTGCCCTGAATCGCACAGCAGTAAGGAATCCCACAGCACAACAACGGTCAACAACAACTAGGCACCCCACAACTGACAGGCCCAAAATGAAGAATGATGTCTCTCTCTCCTCACTCTTCCCTGCCATCTACTTGTCCTTTTTTTCTCAGCGTCTCCTCAGCTCTCAGGCAGTAGGCTCACATGGCCCAAGCATTTGGAAATTTGAGGCATTCGGAATTGAAGTTGTTGGAATATATATCCTGTATGCTCCAACAATGCGCGTCAGAACTCCCCATGTTCGGCGTTGACACGGCAAGCGGGAAAGATTGGACTATCCCACCCTCAATATTCCTAATATTGAGAGCTGAATTATCCCAATTCACATTCCTAAAATGCCACTTACATGGTGGGATATACATTCAGGATGTTCGGTGCTGTGATTTCTAGTGAAATATTAGTGGCCATGGAAACGCAGTGAGTGTCACACAGACAAGGAGACAGGAAACTGCATATGCATAAAGCTAGTGATCTTCACAAGACTTACACACTCAAAGATGAGTGTGTGTGTGTGTGTGTGTATATATTGACAAAGATAGATGATACTGACCCAGTTAGATGTACTGATACAGGGAGAGAAATACAAGAGAGAGACTTATATTGACAAAGACAGCGAGACAAACTCCTTCAGACAAATGACATGATGTATAGACAGACAAATGTATAGGTAGATCAGCAGAGGACAAGTAGGCAGAGAAAAAGACCATCCCAGGCAGAGAGAAAGAGAGAAACTGGGGGGAGGGGAGAGAGAGAGAGTAAGAAACAGAGACTGAGGAAGAGAGAGATCTTTTGACAAAGCATGGAAGACCGATTAACCGAGAGAGTCAGACAGACTAGACACAGAGACTGAGACGCTAATCAACAACTACAGTGACTGTCAGGTACAGAGGTAAAGCAGTATTGATAGAGAGAGAGAGAGAGACAGGCAGAGAGAGAGAGAGACAGCGTAACAGCCTGAGAAAAACTGACACAGAGATGTTATGAGAGCCAGACACACTGACTCACAGTGAGACAGCGACAGACAGCGGACAGCTTGGTAAACAAGGAAGCAGATCTGCAGAAACGCACAGCCAGACAGAGGTGAAACTCATAAGAGAGACTTAAACATAGACCCACACACTCAACCACAGAGAGGCCTGACAAGCACACTGCCTGACACAGAGGGAGAGGGACACATGCACTGACAGACACCCAGACACAGAGGGATGGACGCCCCGCAGACACCCAGACACAGAGGAACGGACACACCGCCAGACACCCAGGCACAGAGGGAGAGGGACGGACGCACCAACAGACACCCAGGCACAGAGGGAGAGGGACGGACACACCGCCAGACACCCAGACAGAGGGAGAAGGACGGACACACCGCCAGACACAGAGGAAGAGGGACAGACGCAGCGCCAGACAAAGAGGGAGAGGGACGGACGCACCGATAGACACAGAGGGAGTGTGAAAGAGACTGGATCTGTCTCTTTGTGTGTGTCAGAGACAGACAGACAGAGACGAATGCACTAACAGACAGACAGCGACTGATCCACTGACAGACAGGGAGCGCTCCAGTCACAAAGTTGCACTTTTCTGACTGGAAGTTGGAGAGAAGGAGGGAACGCAACGTGTCCTCATTATATATACAGTACATTGAGGGGGCCGCAGCTGCCAGATTACAGAACATCCACACAGCCCCCTCCACAACAACATGGAGTCACACTGCACACCCGCACTCAACACTTCCACACAGCACATAAGGTGTACAGACACTGTAGATGGACGGAGTGCTGGACATATAATTAACTGACATAGAATAGGGAGAAAGAGAGAGGGGGGGCATCTCAAGCACAGAAATCAACAGATAGAACAGATAGAGGCTGAGAAAATCAGGCAGGCAGATGGAGGGGGGGGAGCGAGAGAGGGAGAAAGAGAGACACAGACAGATCATCTTAAGTCCCAGGCCGGGCTGGGGGGTGGTAGCCAGTGTGTGTAATGGTGTGAGTACCGGTGTGTACTGGGAGCTACATAGACGGAGTATGACAGATATTAAAGAGGAAGGGGAAGTACTCAAAGAAGCGCCGTTAAGTGACGGTACGCCGTCAGAATCACAACCATCCGCCAACCACTCCACTGCCCAATAATGCAAATCATTAATAATACTAATAATACTAATAATCAACTTCCAATTGTGGTGCTTGAGAAGAAACAGAATTATATGCATTATACATAGGATGTCTATGCAAAGCCGGTTTACATGATCAATGGCAGCATAAGAAGAATTATATCATCAACCATGCAAATTAGGATTGAAAAGATATTAATTGCCAACGACGGCGGGCTCTCGATCTACCAGCTGTCAGCGTCGATCGCGCTTACCGAACGGAATTAACGGGAAATAAGACGACCCCCCCCAACACACACCCTCCCCCAGACTGGACAACACACGGAATCTCATTAAAATACCAGGCGAGGCTCCGGCTCGGGTGTGTTTGTGTGCGTGTGTGTACATACAGATACATACAAACACAACACATACAATAAGAGGCGTTAGCTCCCCCCCCCCGGTCCCAATAAATAGGACAGCTTAGTGAGAGAGAGGGGGGGTGGGAGAGATGGTCGAATTCGAACGCCCGTAAAACGATTCACGTTCGATTATTCGTCAACATTCCATGCATCTAAAAGCACATATGATTGAATATTAATAATAAAAAAAATGTAATAAAAAAACGTATAAAGCGTCGTCTAGCGGATGGGTAATTCTATAAAGCACCCCGATCCACTACATGACAAGCCCAACAATGAAATATCGCCCACCGTGCCTGTAAAGACGCCGTCATTCGGCAGACTCACCGCGGTTTAGTTTTCCTCCCCAGCTCGCTCGCCTGCAATCTCTCTCCCTCTCCCCCGCTCTCCTCCTCGGTGTCTCTCTCTCTCTCTCTCTCTCGCCGCTCTCAGTCGGTACGGTCCATTTTAGACTTAAGAGAGCCTCGCTTTCTCTTCACATATCCCCCACTCCGTCGCTCTGTTTTTCTCTCTCTCTCTTTCTCTTCCGTAATTCGTTGGTGTTAATTCGGCTTCTCTCTCTCTCTCTCTCTCTCTCTCTCTCTCTCTCACACCGTCGCCGTGTTGTCGGTCTCGGGCGCGGTGTCTCTCCCCTGCTGCCTCGCTTCCTTCATGTTTTTTTTCTTTAACATCCGCTTCTATATTTCTAGTTCTCTTTCTCTCCCTCTCCCCCTCTCCCCCTCTCTCTTTCTCTCCCCCCGTTTTTTTTTTTTTTTTTTTTTTTTTTTTTGTTCAGAAATTCAAGATGGCGGCGCGGGCGGGAGCCGACCGGAAACCGGAAGTAAAGGTCAGGACCAGCGAGCGTGTGTTTCCGGGGAGGGCAGAAGGCGGCCGCTGGAACAGCAGTGGCGTAGGATAGTCACCATTTTGAGAAGGTCGTCCCCTCTGTCCAGGTGTATATGAAAACATAAGGCTATTCGACCCATCGTGCTTGTTTGGTGTCCATTAATAACTGAGTGATCCAAGGATCCTATCCAGTCTATTTTTAAATGTTCCCAAACTTTCAGCTTCAGCCACATCGCTGGGGAGTTTGTTCAGATTGTGACGCCTCTCTGTGTGAAGAAGTGTCTCCTGTTTTCTGTCTCGAATGCCTTGAAGCCCAATTTCCATTTGTGTCCCCGGGTCCGTGTGTCCCTGCTGATCTGGAAAAGCTCCTCTGGTTTGATGTGGTCGATGCCTTTCATGATTTTGAAGACTTGGATCAAGTCCCCACGTAGTCTCCTCTGTTCCAGGGTGTAAAGGTTCAGTTCCTCAGTCTCTCAGTAGGACATTCCCTTCAGACCTGGAATAAGTCTGGTTGCTCTCCTCTGAACTGCCTCTAGAGCAGCGATATCTTTCTTGAAGTGTGGAGCCCAGAACTGTACACAGTATCCAGATGAGCTCTAACTAGTGCATTGTACAGTCTGAACATCACTGCCCTTGTTCTCAATTCTACACTTTTGATAATATACCCTAACATCCTGTTTGCCTTTTTTATTGCTTCCCCACACTGTTTGGATGAGGAGAGTGAGGAGTCCACATAGACTCCTAGGTCTTTCTCATGCGATACTTCTTCCAGTTCTATTCCTCCCATAGTGTTAGAAAGTGTTGTGTACTTCACTCATAATACAGGTAATGTTGTACAAAGATATACTTCCAGCTACCCGTTCTCTTGTTACAATAGAGGGTAACAGGAAAAGTACAGTAGAATAGTGATGTCATAATAGGGCTATAGTAACAATACAAACATATAAGTACAACATTAAACAGTTTTAATGATTTTATTGAGGGAGTGTGCACTTGGCCTGCTGACTGCAGGAATGTCCACCAGAGCTGCGTCAGGTCCAGACCCTGGTGAGGACAATGAGTTGCATAGGAGACGCTTTCTGACAGTTTGTGCAGAAATTCTTTGGCTGTGCAAACCCACAGTTACATCAGCTGTCCGGGTGGCTGGTCTCAGATGATCCCGCAGGTGAAGGAGCCAGATGTGTAGGCCCTGGGCTGGCGTGGTGACACGTGTTCTGTGGTTGTGAGGCCAGTTGAACATACTGCCAAATTCTCTAAAGTGACGTTGGAGGCGTTGGTAGACAAATAAACATTACATTATTTGGCAAAGCTGATGTGAACATACCTGCAGTCAGCAGCCCATCACACACTTTTATTGTACCAGTACAAGATGTGTAATGAAATCATGTGGTTTAATCAGCTTCTTGATGCCACACCTGTCAGTTGGATGGATTATCTTGGCAAAGGAGAAATGTTCACTAACAGAGATTTGTGCTTTTTGTGTGTATGGTACAATTATGAGATCTTTCATTTCAGCTCATGAAACATGGGACCAGTGCTTAACATGTTGAGTTTTTATGTTTGTTCAGTATTGTACATGAGCTAGTCCTACTCCTGTTAGAATAGGGACTGTGGACATTTGCTTTTAAACAGAAGCTATTGTAACAGTACATCGTAAAAACACTATTCTATTCTACTGCACCGTTACTACAGCCCCCTATTGGAACAGCGCTGTTCTACTGCACCGTTACTACAGCCCCCTATTGGAACAGCGCTGTTCTACTGCACCGTTACTACGGCCCCCTATTGGAACAGCGCTGTTCTACTGCACCGTTACTACGGCCCCCTATTGGAACAGCGCTGTTCTACTGCACCGTTACTACGGCCCCCTATTGGAACAGCGCTATTCTACTGCACCGTTACTACGGCCCCCTATTGGAACAGCGCTATTCTACTGCACCGTTACTACGGCCCCCTATTGGAACAGCGCTATTCTACTGCACTGTTACTACAGCCCCCTATTGGAACAGCGCTATTCTACTGCACCGTTACTACGGCCCCCTATTGGAACAGCGCTATTCTACTGCACCGTTACTACGGCCCCCTATTGGAACAGCGCTATTCTACTGCACCGTTACTACGGCCCCCTATTGGAACAGCGCTATTCTACTGCACCGTTACTACAGACCCCTATTGGAACAGCACTATTGTACTGCACCGTTACTGCAGCCCCCTATTGGAACAGCACTATTCTACTGCACCGTTACTACAGCCCCCTATTGGAACAGCGCTATTCTACTGCACTGTTACTACAGCCCCCTATTGGAACAGCACTATTCTACTGCACTGTTACTACAGCCCCCTATTGGAACAGCGCTATTCTACTGCACCGTTACTACAGCCCCCTATTGGAACAGCGCTATTCTACTGCACCGTTACTACAGCCCCCTATTGGAACAGCGCTATTCTACTGCACCGTTACTACGGCCCCCTATTGGAACAGCGCTATTCTACTGCACCGTTACTACGGCCCCCTATTGGAACAGCGCTATTCTACTGCACCGTTACTACGGCCCCCTATTGGAACAGCGCTATTCTACTGCACCGTTACTACGGCCCCCTATTGGAACAGCGCTGTTCTACTGCACCGTTACTACGGCGCCCTATTGGAACAGCGCTGTTCTACTGCACCGTTACTACGGCCCCCTATTGGAACAGCGCTGTTCTACTGCACCGTTACTACGGCCCCCTATTGGAACAGCGCTGTTCTACTGCACCGTTACTACGGCGCCCTATTGGAACAGCACTATTCTACTGCACCGTTACTACGGCCCCCTATTGGAACAGCGCTGTTCTACTGCACCGTTACTACGGCCCCCTATTGGAACAGCGCTATTCTACTGCACCGTTACTACAGCCCCCTATTGGAACAGCGCTATTCTACTGCACCGTTACTACAGCCCCCTATTGGAACAGCACTATTCTACTGCACCGTTACTACGGCCCCCTATTGGAACAGCGCTATTCTACTGCACCGTTACTACAGCCCCCTATTGGAACAGCGCTATTCTACTGCACTGTTACTACAGCCCCCTATTGGAACAGCACTATTCTACTGCACCATTACTACAGCCCCCTATTGGAACAGCACTATTCTACTGCATATCTACCACAGTTATATAAAAGACAGTAAAACTCGCTCTTGTTCATTACGTGACTTTTTCCGCTGTTAACGGAGGCCGAACGGCGTCAGTTTCGCCGCGTTTCGGAACGTCCGAGCGGTTTCCATACCCGTGTTAAAAACAAACATATTTTCGCAGTTTATAGCGCCCGGCGTGCAGGTGGTGATTTATTAAGTCGTATTTACTTGTACTAATCAATTGAGGAACAAGAGGAGGTCCCGGAGAAGACTTTCAGCTCCCGAACTATAACGGTAAGGTGAATGATGGCTGTTTATCAATTAAATGATTATTATAATTATGACATATTTTAGCACACTGATTTATCCTAGGCGACTTATATGGTTTAATACTGACAAATCATATTATAAGCATAAGCAAGGACATTAATAGATATAAGAAATATAATCCAGTGATCCAGATTTTGCATTAAATAATAAACGTGATATGTAACAGATTATTTTAGTTTACTATGCTTACAGTTGCCACCTCTGACTTCGGAAAAAAACAGCCATTTCATAAAAAAACAAACAGGCATATTACTAAGACGTTATATTTGCAGCTCTGCTTCCAGAGGTGCTGGCTGTTCTGTGAGGTTGACCCCTTCCCCCTAAATACCACAAATGGAGGATTGTAGTGCCTGGCGTTTTATTAATTTGTATGCTTTGCTACGTTCAGACAGAGGGACAGTGCCAGTGTATTTGTCTCTGTTCTTCAGCAGGACATGGAGAGACAGGGAGACCCAGGCCAGGGGGACAGCGACAGTGTGCTGGAAGAGCAGGAGAGGGACAGGGTTACAGAGCAGCTGGTGATGGAAATCGGGGAGCTCTCTCTCGCTGCCAGCCGGGCCCTGACTGATGCCCAGGTCGGTGCCACTGCCACAGAGTCTCAGTGCGGTGTTGTGCGGTGAGCGGTGGTGTAGCGTTTGTGTGTGTTTGTGTTGCAGGGCACATTGCTACAGTGCTCTCAGAGTCTGTTTCGCTGTCAGGAGGCTCAGCTGCAGCTGGAGTCGCTGCTGGACACGCTGCTCATATACCGGAGTGCCACCGCAGGTCAGCACAAACACCCTGTACCATATTCTACAAAACAGTGTACACAACACCACAGTAGGCATCGAACCTTCACCAAGACGGGATCGGGCAGGGATGAGTGTGGCAACACTGCCCTCAGCTGGGAAGCACTGCTCACTCCACCTCCCCCTCTTAGTGCAGTGTCCCTGTACTGTAATGTCCAGTCAGTGCGTCTCTGTGCCGTATTAATCCCTCTCTTTATCCATTTACTGTATTTATAGGAGCGCAGATTAGGGACATTGACCCCAGCAACCCAGGACTGTGAGTACAGGGAAAGAGAGAGAGAAGTATAATCATCTCTGGAAGTTTGCTGCCTGTGATCTTTCAGGAAAGAAAAGAGAAAGAGAGAGACAGGGAGACAGACATGTATGATTGACCACTGTTTCTAACCCCTGTACATGGCAAAGTACTGTTTTGGTTTCTTTTGCAGGAACCCTCCTCTAGTAGCAATCATTGGCCCGGGAGTTTCCCAGAGCAACCCGGTGAGTCCGTCCGTCTGTCTCTCTGAATTTGGTGATGTCTGGATCTGTGTGTGTATTGCATCGTCCATTGCAATAGAGACAGTGGCAATGACAGACAATCTCTCCCTCCGTCCGTGCAGGGCTCAGTCATTGAGGAAGTGACATCATGCCACCCGCAGCTGGAGGCGGTGCGCAGGCAGGAGTCCCGGCTGGGCGGAAACCATTACCTCACCAACCACCGCAGGTCCCCACGGCAATCGGCATCTGGGAGACAGTTGTCCCCACTGCTCACCGGGAGTCAAGTCCAAATCGTAAGAGTGAGTGAGACAGACAGAAGCAGAGGTACACAGAGATGACAGAAGGATAGAGTCAGAGATGGAACTAAAGGGGGAGAGGAAAAGAGGAAGAGTGACTGAACTGTGAACTGCGTGATTTATTTGAGAGGGCAGATGGAAAGGAGGAGAGTCATCATACTTTATTGGTCTGTGAACTTTATTAAGTCTCCGTGAACTGCAGTGTCCAGTCAGTCAGTGTCCATTACTGTAATAACCCCACCCTCTCTCTCAGCCTCTCTCCCGCTCCCTCTCTGGGCAGGGCTCTGCGCTGGTGCAGGTCTGTGAGCCGGAGGCCCCAGAGAGCAGCGCCTCCCCGGGCCTGGAGGACTGAACTGCAGCCATGATGGGACTGCAATACTGACCCTTATCACAGAGACACCCCCCACCCAGCACTCCCCTAATAAAGAGCCAGTGAAGTCAGCAGTGAGAGCACAGGTCCTTTATACATCTCCCTCCCCTCCCTTTTTCTTTCCCCCCTTCACCCTCTCCCTTTCTTTCTTTCCCTCATTCTCTCTCGCTCCCTTTCCCTCTTTCCCTTTCTTTCCCTCCCTCTCTATGCCTTTTTCTTTCTTTCCCTCCCTCTCGCTACCCCTCTCTTTCAGTTTCTTTTTCTTTCCCTCCCTGTCCCTCTTTCCCTCCTTCCCACTCTCATTCCCTCCATTCTTTCCCTCTCCATCCCTCTCATTACATCTCCCTCTCTCTCCCCTTTCCCTCTCTTCCTCCCTTTCCATCTTTCCCTGCTCCTCTCTCTCTCCTTTCCCTCCCTCTTTTCCTCACCTGGTTTTAAAATCTTTAACTGTTCAGAATCACTGAGACCATAATTTATTTTTTCTTAGTCAGCTCAGCTACTGGTGTATTTTTTAAGTTCCTGCCAGACATGTGGAGGGAGAGAGGGGGACAGAAGAGAGAAATGACAGCACAGTTGTCGGGGGTGGTGTGTTGGTGTGTTGTGGTGTGTGCGTCAGATAAAAGAAAGAAAACGCAAAAAAAAAAAAAAAGAGGGAATAAATGATTTAGCAGCCCCCTCCCTCCTACCTCGTTAGTGTCCCAATTAACACACACAAAAACCACACGCACACGTCAGGGTACTTTTCATTTTCCAGTGTCTATTCGTTCATCAGGTAAATTATTCGGCGAGTCGCTCGCTTTCATACGAAAAAATTCAAGTATCGGTCGGGAAACAAACAAAGCGAAAAACAAAAACTGAACACAGCAACAGAAGAGCCAAAAAGGTGAAAGTAAAAGCGGTTGACACTGAGAAACCAGGACCAAGTCAATGAGGCCAAACACTCCCTCAGACAGCACACACATCCACCACTCACTCCCTCACACACACACACACTCACTCACTCGGACACCATACACACACGGCTAATTGGTCACCATTATCCAAACCACACTCTCCCCCCTCCCATCTCACATTTTTCTCACAAAGATATAAAACGCCCCTACAGAAAATCATAACACATGATCTCTCCCAATTTCTACCCCACCCGCCCCCAGCAAAAAAAAACAAGTGGTATCTCCCATTGTTCACTACATCTGCTCTACACACATGACCTACAGAGACAACCCAGCAGCGACAGCCAAACACAGAGCTGCATTAGGGGCCTGGAGGCCCGCCCCACGGCCATTCAGGGGCCAATAGCTTGAGGGGAAGACCGCCCCTTGTCCCGAATGGGCCCCCGATCACAGACAGACACAAACCAGCAGCTTGGACAGCGTGAGTTTCTTTCTTCCCCAATCACAGAAACCATTTCAGTTCCTCCAAAAAGTAACACAAATCAGTGCAAGCCTGTGCATGGGACATGGAGTGCTCAGCGCCAAGTGTACGATTCATCCTCCCCTCTGTGGGACAGGACACGTCCCAAGCAGACAAAGAGGAGGAATGATCTAGAGTGGATAAGTACAGCTGGTACTGAAATGGTTTGAAGCAGAAAAGAAAAACTCACCCTTCACAGGATTATCTCAAGCGGCCGATTTTAAAGATTCGCTCCCGTTCTGCATATACAGGATTCCGCAGCCCTAACTTCCCAGGCCGACTCGCAAGGCGCCCCAGTGACATCAACCAGAACAGCACAGGTTCAGAATAAACCCTGGTCACTGCCTTTGTATTTGCTAGGCTGAAATAAAGTGCGCGAGTTTTTGCGAGTGAGTATAAACGTGCGAGTGCGCATCTGTGAGTTTGTGTGAGAGAACGTATGCGAGTGTGAAGCATTCTCTCTCATATTGGACCAGGGTGTCCTCTAATGAGAGAAACCCCAAACACAGCTGAAGAATTGGATCTAAAACCGTCGATTAAACGCTCCAGCCCTTAACTGCGCCCACGCCGGCGCCACAGTGATGTCATCCACCAGCGCCAGCCAGGCAGCCGGGGAGTCTGGGAGATGTTGCCTGCGTGGGGCGAACGGGACGGACAGATCGGAGTGCGGAGGGGGATCCCCTTGGGCTCACAGAGAGAGAGAGGAGCTGCCCTCAAATGTCCAACAGCGCAGTTTTCATATTCATATTAGACAACGCAATCACAAGTCAGCCTGGGCAGTTTTGTCCGCTGGGAGATGCTGGATTTTGCAGTGGGCTTGAAACAGAGAGCTGTGAAAGGGGGTCTGTAGTCAAATCAAACAAAGGCCTAAAATGATCGCGTATCCCGCAGAATTCTCCGCAACTAAAGTGAGGGGCGATCGGTCTCCAGCACAGACACCCCCTCGGATGCATCTAGGCAGTTTGTCCTCGTCAGACTCCATCATTATTTGCGTGGAAAGAGGCGGAATTCAGCCAGGCAAACATACTGAAGAGAAAGCTGCGTTTACACAGGATTCCCCTACACTCTTTCAGCACGGCCAGCGAGGTGGGCATCAGGGTCCCTGGGCAATGAGGCCTGGTGTGACAGAAGGACTTCAGAGCCTTCACAACGCCCAGGGAGCAGAGACACTCCCACATCAGGACTGCAGGGGACACAGACAGAATATATGGGCCTATTTTAAGCCTTTATTTTGACTACAGTTGTGATGCACCCTGGGGAGCTGGCGAAACCGGGCGCGTTTATAACATCCTGTCAAGAGTCTGCAGCAAGACAAATACAGCCCAGGGCAAAGCAGCTGGGCGGGTGGGAGACAGGGGAGCTGCTGTGACTGACCCCTGAGCTGCCCAGGGGGGACTGCAGCTGGTCTCCCCTCCCCTCCTCCGCCACCCTCTGTAAATAATATACCTGAAGTTACACAAATCCACATTCTACCGCACTATATTAGAATATCCGTTTCACCAGGGATTCAGCATGATTATTTTACTTGTGTGGACTATAGTATAGTATAGGGGCCAGACTGGAGCCAGCACTGTCTAAGACTATAGTATAGTATAGGGGCCCAGACTGTGTCGTTTACTACAGGGATCCAGACTGTCCTTCATCTCAGAGCTCAGTTGGTTGGGGGGGGATGGGGGTGGGACAAGGGCATCTGTGTAGCACCTACTGGTTCGCAGAGGAGGACTGCGGACACAAAGCCTTACTACAGTTATTAACATCACTACTACTGAGAACAGCTTAAAAACATCAGAACAAAACTTGGAAACCTGAGAAGAGTAATGGGAGAGGGAGGGGTGGGCTGGTGATAAGGGGGAGGGACCAGGGTGGGCAGTCCAGTCCAATGGGGAGACAGCACTTGACCATGGGGTGTGGTTTAATGGGGTGTGGTTAAATAGTGCAGTTCTCTAGGGGTGTAGTTTGTGGACTGTTGACCTATAGGGAGAGGGGGTGTGGTCTGGGAGGGCTGTGGTCCTATAGGGAGACCGGGATTGGACAGTGGGGCCTCCATTCCCGCCCCCTGCCCCAGTCTACAGTGCTTTATTAGACAAGTTACCTCGTTAGCGAGTCAGGCGAAATAATTAAGCAACCACTATGTACCGGGGCCCTAAATATCGAACAACAGCAACGGCAACAACCACAAATAAATCATCAGCATCATCGTCATCATCATCATCATCATCATCATCACAAAATAAAACCTACAACAAAACAGTAAGAAAACGACCAGGCTTCGGACACCGAGCGGCAGCATCCTGGGTTTGTTCTTAATCTTCTTGTTTCTTTTCCCGTATCTTTTACCTTCCTTCCGTCCGTCCGTCCTTCTTTTAATCGTTTCTCAAGTTTATCAGCAGCATAAGCGAGTCTAGATTCCCTCTTTCCCCTTCCTCCTCCTCCTCTCCTCTCCTCTCTCCAGAGGTTTTGCGTCGTTCACTCGGCACAGGTTTCAGTGTCTGAATGTTAAGTTTTCCTTCTCTTCCCATCCATAGTCCACCTCTCTCTCTCTCTCTCTCTCTCTCTCTCTCTCTCTTTCAATCTCTCCATCCCTCCCGCCTCATCTCTCCTCTTTCCTGGACACTTTAGAGGAATGCCAAGCAGTGGACCTGTAGAGGGAGAGAGCCAGGGAATAGTGTCCAGTCAGTGTCTCTCTACTGTATTAACCCCCACTCTCTCGCTCGCTCTCCCTCTCCCTCTTCTGCCCTTCTCCCTCTCCCCCCGTACCTGATGAATGTCTTGAAGGCGGCGCTCTGGGGGTTGATGCACAGCGGCACTCTCTTACCCTGCTGGTGCTCGGAGATAAACCTGTGGATCAGCTCTGATGGGGAGGGGGGGAGAGTGAATAAAAAGAGGAGAGGAGAGGGAAGGAGGTTAATAAAGGATAGACACCCTGCCCGACTCCCCACCTTTGCCCTGCCCAAGGGAGGCCAGGCTGTGCCCGCACTGCTCCCCTCCCCCTCACCTTTGCCCTGCCACACGGAGGCCAGGCTGCGCTCGAGCTGGTCCCCCTCCCTCCTCTGTCCCTCACCTTTGCCCTGCCACACGGAGGCCAGGCTGTGCTCGTACTGGTCAGTGAAGCTGCGGGCGGCGGGCGGCTCGAAGTCACGGGTGTAGACGCGCCCACTGGGCACCGAGAAACAGCACTGGCACATGCAGGTGTGGTAGCGCAGCCGGCCCTCCTCCAGGTACGGGTGAGACAGGGCGTCGCTGCCTGAGATACGCTTACACTGGGGGGTGAAGACAGAAGAAAGGTATCCAGTTAGTCAGTCGGTGCATTGATGCATGTGTATATGCAATGGTTTTGGCAAAACACTACGGATGCCCATCATGCTAATAAAGCACCATTTGAATTGAATGGAATGGTGACGATCATAGAATTCCATTATTCTAGAAGCGATCCTGCTCCTGACCAGAGTATGTCAAGCGGGCGCCATCTTATGAAGGTCTGACAACTTCAATCTCTTTGATAACTGATATAAATACTGTATGAAAAAACTGCAGCAAGACAACCAACCAAACAGACAAAGCAACAGGAGATATGTATCCATCTTGTGTTGTTTTAGCAATGTAAAGCATCTATAGCTGGTCTGGGCAAAATACGGCCCACGGGCCAGATCCGGCCCATTCCTTACCTCACTCCAGCCCGTTATGACCTCCAGACTAAATCATCATTTTGAATAATATACACTCACGTAGCTTGTGAAAACTTTAATAAAATAGTGTAAGAGTCCTCATCAGTATGTACTTGACACAGGCCTCTGATTGGTTACTGTGATGCGTGGCTATGGTTCAGCACAGTGCGGGAAGTGATTTCACATTCACCAGCACATTTACCACTGCAACATGAGCTTATCTAAGAAGAGAAAAACAGATGCGGAACACACAGTGTTTATGAAAGAATGGACATCAAAATACTTCTTTACTGATGTCACAAGAAAAGCTGTGTGCTTAGTTTGCAAATAAATTGTAGCAGTATTCAAAGAGTACAGCTTGAAACGTCACTTCAAAACGAAACATGCAGCCAAATATGAGAGCATGTCTTCGGAAGAGAAAGGTAGACAAATCGCACAAGATGGTTTCACAAATGCAAAAGGAACAAAGCTTTTTCATGAGACTTTATTCAGCTCAAGATGGAATTACCAGAACAAGCTGTGTGGTTGCTCACAAAATCGCAAAAAACAGCGAGCCATTCTCAGAGGGAGAATTCATCAAGGAATGTTTGGTTGAATCTGCTGCAATATTGTGACCTGACAAGAAAGCGCTTCTTGAAAAACTTTCACTGTCAAGACGTACTGTGACGCGAAGTGTTGAAGGAATCTCGGAGAACTTGGAACGACAGTTGAAAGGTAGGGTAAACAATTTCTCTTATTGTTCTCTGGCCTTTGACAAGAGCTGTGACGTTGAAGACCAGCCGTTGATTTTCATACGAGGCATTACTACAGATTTTACATTGACTGAAGAACTTGTGTCAGTGCAGTCAATGAGAAACACAACTACAGGCAAGGATTTAATGGACGAAGTTAATGAGCGTGTCTCAAAACTTGGACTGAGTTGCCAGAAATTGGCTGGTGTGACCACTGATGGGTGTCCAAACTTGAAAAATGCTAGGTTATTAAAAAGGATACAAGACCAAGTGACCGAAACTAACCCAGAACAGAAATTACATTTTTTGCATTGCATTATTCACCAGGAGGTTCTCTGCAAATGTGTTCTAAAACTTAGCCATGTTGTGGACACAGTTACACAACTAGTGAACTTTATTCAAGCAAGAGCATTAAACCACAGGCAGTTTGTCTCTCTACTGGAGTCTGAAACAGAGCACACGGATATTCCCTATCAAATAAATGTCCGATGGCTCAGTTTGGGGAAGGTGCTGAAAGTGTTGGACACACTGGTTTCACACCGGTTTATTGATTTTCAAATGTTAGAAAATGACATGGCTTTGATTCTGTCCCCTTTCACATTCAGTGTGGACAACGCTGCTATTGATCTCCAGCTTGAGCTTATGGACTTGCAGTCTGACGCACTGCTCGCGAACAATTCAAATCTGCGCCACTGAGGTTTTATGCATCTCTCAATGAACAGACCATTCAAAAGATTGGGGCCCACGCTCATAAAATGCTTGTACTGCTTTGTTCAACCTAGGTATGTGAACAGACATTTTCGGTGATGAAATTCAATAAATCAAAGAACAGATCCTCCATTAGTGACGCCCACCTTGCAGCAGTGCTGCACATTGCAATATCGCAATTGACACCTGACTTCACCTCCCTGGTTAATGTCCAAGAGAGACTCCTCTTCTTCACATTGAATGAGTAAAAGTTTATTGCAATCTGAAGAAAAAAGAGGAAAGTCGATGTACCTCTTTGAAACGGTTAATAAACGCCAGTTTGTTTTGGAAGACTTCTGTTTCTTTTGCTTTTATTTCAACAGGGACCATCAAAAGGCAAGGTCACTACAATATGTTAAAAAAATTAAATAATAATAATAATAATAATAATTCATGACAAAATAGATATGTGGCCCGAGATGCCATACTGACATTCATACAGTGGCCCACTTATGAAAATTGCCCACCCCTGATCTATAGGTAGCAACAGGTATAACGATGGATGTATCCATATCCCTAATGTGAATTGTGAAAAACAAATGTTTTAAAAGGCTGTACCTTAATCTTCAGCTTCCGAATGCTTTTCAGTTCCTACTCAATGTTTTTAACATTTTATCCACAGAAATAACCCAGTCAAATGTATAGAAAACGAGAACCAATTTTCTCTCACAGAAATAAACACTATTGGTGAAAACCAATAATAAATATTCAAAGATGTCTTTGGGGGGGTATTGAATTTAACAGAAACAAGAAAAATCTGCTTTTTGTGAGTACCTGTGCAGTAAGATATATAATTACAGGGGAGTTTAAATTTTATACATTGCGATTAACTAGCCATCAATATTTTTCTAGACATTTGTGTCATTAATGTAGAGGCCTAATGTTTGTAGGTTTTGGTGTTCAGAATTAAAAGGGTCCTTTACACTACTAAATTAAATGTATACATATTAATAAAGAGTATAATCTCAAAATAGCTGTGACCTGTGTAGGCATTTAGGGTCCAAACCAGCTGAACAAAACAATAGTGCCATAAATACCGTACTAATAATATACAACGAAAACATTTACAGCTAAAATGTTTATTTCTACACAGCACAGTAGCTAACCCGCCACAGATTTTGTTATTTTATGACCTGCATCAGCGTAGTTCGTTTACATTTGCAACAAGGCAACAGACCTACACAAGATGGCGGCTGTACACGTCTGTGGTGCCTATAGTGCATTAACCCCTTCCTCTCCGCCCCACTCACCGGGTCAAACACCAGCATCCGACACAGCAGGTGAACGGCTTCGTGGGTCGCGCCATCCGAAAGCATGTACAGCACTGAGAGAGAGGGCTGGCAGGGGAAGAGATAGATAGGGAAGAGAGGAGGAGAGAAATGCTTAGAGACATTGATAAACGCTGACAAAGAAGAAAATATTGTCAATTTTCAGGTGTTGCCTTACCGCTTTGTGGGGACCTCTCAGGATGTGTGCCCGTGCCCCCTCACAGGCCGACACCATGGCAGACAGAGGAGGCGTCCCCAGCAGGTCTGTGATGAGGTCCAGCTGAGGGAGGGAGAGGCGAGTGTCAATACGGACGCACCGACTGCATTACACAGCCCTGCACGCCCCCGTCGCAGCAGTACCCGGCACTGACCTGCTGGATGGGGCTCTGGGCCTGGAACAGGATGCGGCGGCCCAGCAGCTCGGCGAAGATGCAGCCCACAGACCAGATGTCGATGGAGCTGCTGTAGTGCCGGCTGCCCATGAGGATCTCGGGCGCGCGGTAGTACTGCGTCACCACCTCCTGGGTCATGTGACGCGATTCGTCGCGCTCCTCCACCCGCGCCAGCCCGAAGTCACAGATCTGAGAGGGGGCAATGAGGTGCAGGGGGCAATCATCAAGCAGGAGGACACAAAACGGGACAGGCACACCACAGAAAGAGTTCTGCAGAGAAATACCCCGAACAATGCATGCAGTGCCCTTGAAAATGGTTGACCAGGGTGGCCAGAGAGAACAGGCTCTGTGGGCACTGCGATATATACTTTACAAAATATGCATGAGAGAGAGAGAGACAGGCAGGAACAGAGAGAGAGAGAGAGAGAGAGAGACAAACACAGGCAGGGACAGGCGGAGAGAGAGAGAGAGAGAGAGGGAGAGCGACAGAGAGACAGGCAGGGACAGATAGAGTTCTTACCTTGAGCAGACAGTTGCTGTTGACCAGCAGGTTGCCGGGTTTGATGTCTCTGTGCAGAATCCCAGCAGAGTGGAGATATTTCAGCCCTGCAGCAACACAAGCAGTCAAGCACTGGCATACACATACATATACACGTACACACACATATACACACACACCAGCAGTCACCACCGACACACACACACACACACACACACACACACACACACACACCAGCAGTCACCACCGACACACACACACACACACACCAGCAGTCACCACCGACACACACACACACACACACCAGCAGTCACCACCGACACACACACACACACACACCAGCAGTCACCACCGACACACACACACACACACACCAGCAGTCACCACCGACACACACACACACACACACCAGCAGTCACCACCGACACACACACACACACACACCAGCAGTCACCACCGACACACACACACACACACACCAGCAGTCACCACCGACACACACACACACACACACACCAGCAGTCACCACCGACACACACACACACACACACACCAGCAGTCACCACCGACACACACACACACACACACACCAGCAGTCACCACCGACACACACACACACACACACACCAGCAGTCACCACCAGCAGTCACCACCGACACACACACACACACACACCAGCAGTCACCACCGACACACACACACACACACACCAGCAGTCACCACCGACACACACACACACACACACCAGCAGTCACCACCGACACACACACACACACACACACACACACACACACACACCAGCAGTCACCACCGACACACACACACACACACACACACCAGTCACCACCGACACACACACACACACCAGCAGTCACCACCAGCAGTCACCACCGACACACACACACACACACACACACACACACCAGCAGTCACCACTGACACACACACACACACCAGCAGTCACCACCGACACACACACACACCAGCAGTCACCACCAGCAGTCACCACCGACACACACACACCAGCAGTCACCACCGACACACACACACACACACACCAGCAGTCACCACCGACACACACACACCAGCAGTCACCACCGACACACACACCAGCAGTCACCACCGACACACACACCAGCAGTCACCACCGACACACACACCAGCAGTCACCAGTCACCACCGACACACACACCAGCAGTCACCACCGACACACACACCAGCAGTCACCACCGACACACACACACACACACACCAGCAGTCACCACCAGCAGTCACCACCGACACACACACACACCAGCAGTCACCACCGACACACACACACACACACCAGCAGTCACCACCGACACACACACACACACACACACCAGCAGTCACCACCAGCAGTCACCACCGACACACACACACCAGCAGTCACCACCGACACACACACACCAGCAGTCACCACCGACACACACACACACACCAGCAGTCACCACCGACACACACACACACACACACACACACACACCAGCAGTCACCACCGACACACACACACACACACACACCAGCAGTCACCACCGACACACACACACACACCAGCAGTCACCACCAGCAGTCACCACCGACACACACGCACACACCAGCAGTCACCACCGACACACACACACACACCAGCAGTCACCACCGACACACACACACACACACCAGCAGTCACCACCGACACACACACACACACACCAGCAGTCACCACCGACACACACACACACACACACACACACCAGCAGTCACCACCGACACACACACACACACACACACCAGCAGTCACCACCGACACACACACACACACACACACACCAGCAGTCACCACCGACACACACACACACACCAGCAGTCACCACCGACACACACACACACACACACACACACACACCAGCAGTCACCACCGACACACACACACACACCAGCAGTCACCACCGACACACACACACACACACACACACACCAGCAGTCACCACCGACACACACACACACACACACCAGCAGTCACCACCTACACACACACACACACCAGCAGTCACCACCAGCAGTCACCACCGACACACACACACACACACACACACACACACACACCAGCAGTCACCACCGACACACACACACACACACACCAGCAGTCACCACTGACACACACACACACCAGCAGTCACCACCGACACACACACACACACACACCAGCAGTCACCACTGACACACACACACCAGCAGTCACCACCAGCAGTCACCACCGACACACACACACACACACACACCAGCAGTCACCACCGACACACACACACACACACACCAGCAGTCACCACCGACACACACACACACACACACACACACCAGCAGTCACCACCGACACACACACACACACCAGCAGTCACCACCGACACACACACACACACCAGCAGTCACCACCGACACACACACACACACACACACACACACACCAGCAGTCACCACCAGCAGTCACCACCGACACACACACACACACACACCAGCAGTCACCACCGACACACACACACACACACACACACCAGCAGTCACCACCGACACACACACACACACACACACCAGCAGTCACCACCGACACACACACACACACACACACACCAGCAGTCACCACCGACACACACACACACACACACACACCAGCAGTCACCACCGACACACACACACACACACCAGCAGTCACCACCGACACACACACACACACACCAGCAGTCACCACCGACACACACACACACACACACCAGCAGTCACCACCGACACACACACACACACACCAGCAGTCACCACCGACACACACACACACACCAGCAGTCACCACCGACACACACACACACACACACCAGCAGTCACCACCGACACACACACACACACACACCAGCAGTCACCACCGACACACACACACACACACACCAGCAGTCACCACCGACACACACACACACACACACACCAGCAGTCACCACCGACACACACACACACACACACCAGCAGTCACCACCGACACACACACACACACACCAGCAGTCACCACCGACACACACACACACACACACACACACACCAGCAGTCACCACCGACACACACACACACACACACCAGCAGTCACCACCAGCAGTCACCACCGACACACACACACACACACACACACCAGCAGTCACCACCGACACACACACACACACACACACCAGCAGTCACCACCAGCAGTCACCACCGACACACACACACACACACACACACCAGCAGTCACCACCGACACACACACACACACACACACACCAGCAGTCACCACCGACACACACACACACACCAGCAGTCACCACTGACACACACACACACACCAGCACACACCAGCAGTCACCACCGACACACACACACACACACACACCAGCAGTCACCACCGACACACACACACACACACACACCAGCAGTCACCACCGACACACACACACACACCAGCAGTCACCACCGACACACACACACACACCAGCAGTCACCACCGACACACACACACACACACACACACCAGCAGTCACCACCAGCAGTCACCACCGACACACACACACACACACACCAGCAGTCACCACCGACACACACACACACACACACACACCAGCAGTCACCACCGACACACACACACACACACACACACCAGCAGTCACCACCGACACACACACACACACACACACACACCAGCAGTCACCACCGACACACACACACACACACCAGCAGTCACCACCGACACACACACACACACACACCAGCAGTCACCACCGACACACACACACACACACCAGCAGTCACCACCGACACACACACACACACACACCAGCAGTCACCACCGACACACACACACACACACACCAGCAGTCACCACCGACACACACACACACACACACCAGCAGTCACCACCGACACACACACACACACACACACACACACCAGCAGTCACCACCGACACACACACACACACCAGCAGTCACCACCGACACACACACACACACACACCAGCAGTCACCACCGACACACACACACACACCAGCAGTCACCACCGACACACACACACACACACACACACACACCAGCAGTCACCACCGACACACACACACACACACACACCAGCAGTCACCACCAGCAGTCACCACCGACACACACACACACACACACACACCAGCAGTCACCACCGACACACACACACACACACACACACACCAGCAGTCACCACCGACACACACACACACACACACACCAGCAGTCACCACCAGCAGTCACCACCGACACACACACACACACACACACACCAGCAGTCACCACCGACACACACACACACACACACACACCAGCAGTCACCACCGACACACACACACACACCAGCAGTCACCACTGACACACACACACACACCAGCACACACCAGCAGTCACCACCGACACACACACACACACACACACCAGCAGTCACCACTGACACACACACACACACACACACTGAAAACCACCCTATCGCAGTGATGCATCGGGACACACACAACACAGCACACACTGACATCAAGACACCTAGTTCCTGGCACAGCACTGACCTCTCAGTATCTGGTAGAGGAAGACCTTGATGTGGTCGGTGGTGAGGGCCTGGGGGGAGACGATCACCTTGTGCAGGTCACTCTGCATCAGCTCTGTGATCACATAGCTGACACCTGGGCTCAGGAAAACACTGGACTGGACACACCCCACTGTACCGCACACACTCACTCACACACATCTCTTCACACCCCCTGCCCTGCACACACTGTCTGAGGAGGATACATCTCCTCGAAGCAGTCGATCTGTGGCGGCTGCAGGATGTCCAGCGCAGACAGCACCTGGAACACAGAGCACTGAACACTGACCCACTGAGCACTAAACACGGTCACACACAGCACTGAAAGAACACTGAACACTGTCATGCACAGTGCACTGAACACACACACAGAGCACTGAACACTGTCACGCACAGAGCCCTGAAAGAACAGTCAAGCACAGAGCACTGACGCACTGAAATATTTCACATCATGTCATTATCGCTAGAGTGAAAACAACCACCAAAGAGTTTTAATTCACAGCTTCTGATACGTCAAAGTGACCTTCACTCGCTTTAATTAATGAAGCCCAACTCTCGACAGCAGTTAAGATGACGCGTGGGCTCTGGAGCTGGGCACATGCAGAACTCAGGGCATGGAATGCTGCGAAGTCCGTTGCTATGAATATGCCTGAAAATCTTACCCGGCGTTTTAAACGGGGCATTTTCAACCCTGGAGGTTCTGTATCCGCCCATACTTGAAACATAATGATTAACGCCAAATAATGTTAGAACAAATCAAAATATTGTTTGTCTAGATGTATGAATTGAAATAACGTAATCTGATTTGACTCTCTCAGTGCAGTGTCTGTGTACTGCAGTGTCCAGTCAGCCTGTGTGTAGCCCGGTACACTGCAGCCTCCTCTCTGTGCGTCGGTGGGTGTGTGACTCACATTGTCGTGTTTGAAGAAGCAGAGCATGCGCAGCTCCCTGAACACCCTCTTACAGGAGACCAGGTTCTGAAACACGTTGGGCATCTTCTTCAGGGCCACCCTGCGCCCATCACGAGGGTCAGTCACTGACCTGAGAGAGAGTTAATATAGTAAAGACACAGGGTACACCCCCCACACACTCTCTCCACGCTGTACCCCCCTGTGCGCACACTCTCTCCACGCTGTACCCCCCCCATGTGTGCGCACTCTCTCTCTCACGCCACGCTGTACCCCACCACGCGCGCACGCACTCTCTCCAAGCTGTACCCCCCACCCCCCCGTGTGCTCTCTCCACGCTGTACCCCCCTGTGCGCGCACTCTGCATGCTTTACCCCCCGTGCACACACTCTCTCTCCACGCTGTACCCCCGTGTACCCCCCCCACATGCGCGCGCGCTCTCCACGCTGTACCCCCCTGTGCGCACTCTCTCCACGCTGTACCCCCTTGTGCACACACTCTCTCTCTCCACACTGTACCCCCCCGTGCACACACTCTCTCTCCACGCTGTACCCCCTTGTGCACACACTCTCTCTCTCCACACTGTACCCCCCCGTGCACACACTCTCTCTCCACGCTGTACCCCCGTGTACCCCCCCCACGTGCGCGCGCGCTCTCCACGCTGTACCCCCCTGTGTGCACGCACTCTCTGCACGCTGTACCCCCCCGTGCACACACTCGCCACGCAGTACCCCCCTGTGCGCGCACTCTCTGCCCGCTGTACCCCCCCTGCGTGCTCTCTCCACGCTGTACGCCCGTGCGCACACTCTCCACGCTGTACCCCCCCGTGCACACTCTCTCTCCCCACGCTGTACCCCCCCGTGCGTGCACACTGCCCGCTGTACCCCCCCTGCGTGCTCTCTCCACGCTGTATCCCCATGCACACACTCTCTCCACGCTGTATCCCCGTGCGCGCACTCTCCACGCTGTACGCCCGTGCACACACTCGCCACGCAGTACCCCCCCTGCGTGCTCTCTCCACGCTGTATCCCTGTGCGCGCACTCTCCACGCTGTACCCCCGTGTGCACGCACTCTCTGCACGCTGTACCCCCCCGTGCACACACTCGCCACGCAGTACCCCCCCTGCGTGCTCTCTCCACGCTGTACGCCCGTGCGCACACTCTCCACGCTGTACCCCCCCGTGCACACTCTCTCCCCACGCTGTACCCCCCCGTGCGTGCACACTCTCCACGCTGTACCCCCGTGTGCACGCACTCTCTGCACGCTGTACCCCCCCGTGCACACACTCTCTCCACGCTGTACCCCCCCCGTGCGCGCACTCTCTCCACGCTGTACCCCCGTGTGCACGCACTCTCTGCACGCTGTACCCCCCCGTGCACACACTCTCTCCACGCTGTATCCCCGTGCGCGCACTCTCTCCACGCTGTACCCCCGTGTGCACGCACTCTCTGCACGCTGTACCCCCCCGTGCACACACTCTCTCCACGCTGTACCCCCCCCGTGCTCGCACACTCACCACGCAGTACCCCCCTGTGCGCGCACTCGCTGCCCGCTGTACCCCCCCTGCGTGCTCTCTCCACGCTGTACGCCCGTGCGCACACTCTCTCCACGCTGTACCCCCCCGTGCACACTCTCTCCCCACGCTGTACCCCCCCCGCGTGCGCGCACTCTCTCTCACGCCACGCTGTACCCCACCACGCACGCACGCACTCTCTCCACGCTGTACCCCCCACCCCCCCGTGTGCGCGCACTCTCCACGCTTTACCCCCGTGTACCCCCACCGCGTGCACGCGCTCTCTCCACGCTGTACGCCCCTGTGCGCACACTCTGCATGCTGTACCCCCCAGTGCGCGCACTCTCTATGCTGTAAACCCCCTCCCCCGCGCACTCTCCACGCTATGAACCCCCCCCGCGCACGCACTCTCTCCACGCTGTAAACCCCCCCGCTGTAAACCCCCCCCCACGCACACGCACTCTCCACGCTGTGAACCCCCCCCGCGCACGCACTCTCCATGCTGTACCCGACCGCACACGCTCTCTATACTGCACCTTCACACACACCCTCCCTACACTGAACCTATACACAACCACACACACACTACACTGTACCTATCCACAACCACACACACACTACACTGTACCTATCCACACACACACACTGTACTTACACACACACATGCTCTGTACACTGTACCCACACACACTATATAATGTACCCCCCCACACACTGTACCCACACTCACTCTGTACCTATCCACACACGCACACTACTGTACCCACACACACTGTACCTACACACATACACATGCTCTGTACACTGTACCCACACAGTACACTGTACCCACACACACTGTACCCTGTACCCCCCACACACTGTACACTGTACCCACACGCACACACTGTACCCACAAGCACACACTGTACCCACACTGTACCCCCACACACACTGTACACTGTACCCACACACACACAGTACCCACACTGTACCCACACACACAGTGTACACTGTACCCCCACACTGTACCCACAAGCACACACTGTACACTGTACCCCCACACACACTGTACACTGTACCCCCACACTGTACCCACAAGCACACACTGTACACTGTACCCCCACACACTGTACACTGTACCCCCACACACACACTGTACACTGTACCCCCACACTGTACCCACAAGCACACACTGTACACTGTACCCCCACACACAGTACCCACACAGTACCCCCCACACACACACTGTACCCACACACACACACTGTACACTGTACCCCCACACACACACTGTACACTGTACCCCCACTGTACCCACACACACACTGTACCCCCACACACAGTACCCACACTGTACCCACACACACACTGTACACTGTACCCACACACACACTGTACACTGTACCCACACTGTACCCCCCCCACACACTGTACACTGTACCCACACTGTACCCCCCCACACACACTGTACCCCCACACACACACTGTACACAGTACCCCCACTGTACCCGCAAACACTGTACACAGTACCCCCCCACACACACACTGTACCCCCACACACTGTACACAGTACCCCCCCACACACACTGTACACAGTACCCACACACACACACACTGTACCCCCACACACTGTACACTGTACCCACACACACACTGTACCCACACTGTACCCACACACACACACTGTACACTGTACCCACACACAGTACCCACACACACACTGTACACAGTACCCCCCCCCACACACACACACACTGTACCCCCACACACTGTACACTGTACCCACACTGTACCCACACACACTGTACACAGTACCCCCCCACACACACACTGTACCCCCACACACTGTACACTGTACCCACACTGTACCCACACTGTACCCCCACACACACACTGTACACTGTACCCACACACACACTGTACCCACACTGTACCCCCACACACACACTGTACACTGTACCCACACACTGTACACTGTACACACACACACTGTACACTGTACCCACACACACTGTACACTGTACCCACACACACACACTGTACACTGTACCCACATACACTGTACACTGTACCCACACTGTACCCCCACACACAGTACCCACACTGTACCCACACACACAGTACCCACACTGTACCCACACACACTGTACACTGTACCCACACACACACACTGTACACTGTACCCACATACACTGTACACTGTACCCACACTGTACCCCCACACACAGTACCCACACTGTACCCCCACACACAGTACCCACACTGTACCCACACACACTGTACACTGTACCCACACACACACACTGTACACTGTACCCACACTGTACCCACACACAGTACCCACACTGTACCCACACACACACACACTGTACACAGTACCCCCCCCCACACACACACACACTGTACCCCCACACACTGTACACTGTACCCACACTGTACCCACACACACTGTACACAGTACCCCCCCACACACACACTGTACCCCCACACACACACACTGTACCCACACTGTACCCCCACACACACTGTACACTGTACCCACACTGTACCCCCACACACACTGTACACTGTACCCACACTGTACCCACACACACACACTGTACACTGTACCCACACACTGTACACTGTACCCACACACTGTACACTGTACCCACACACACACACACTGTACACTGTACCCACACACACACACACTGTACACTGTACCCACACACACACACTGTACCCACACACACACACTGTACCCACACACTGTACACTGTACCCACACACACACACACACTGTACACTGTACCCACACACTGTACCCACACACACACACTGTACCCCCACACACAGTACCCACACTGTACACTGTACCCACACACACACACACTGTACCCACACTGTACCCACACACAGTCTTTACTGTAAACACGCATACTACACGTAATTCTTCTACACATCTAATTTCCCTTTTGTATCAACAGTTTCGTTATAAAAAGCTTATTGGTTTGCCGAAACATCAAACAATATAATAAGACTGGACGTAATATTATTAGGATTATTCTTATTAATAATTAAAAGATGCAATACATTCGATGCAATGATATGTTATTGATGTCTATTACAGCAAATATCACGGTTCTTTTAAATACTCACCAAACCACACCGAAAGCTCCATAGCCAATAGGACGGTCCGGTTCGACATCGGCCGGGCTCGGAACCTCACTCCCGGGGTTACTGTGCTGCTGCGGAACCGCCGCTCCACCCCCGGTGCCTCCGCCGAGCGCGGGCAGGTGGCGAGGCGTCCCGGCCGGGGCATTGGGCCCACTCGAGGACGGGGTCGCGCTGAGGCCTGTGGAAGCCCCCGCCGTCGAGGCGTTCGCCGGTATACAGAAGAATTTCGGGCCCAACTCCGGGCCTCCGAACAAGTTGCCACAAACAGACTGGTGGCTTGTTCCGTGGAAAGCCATTTTAAAAAATAATATTGGAGACGGTCATTAAAAAAAGAAAAGTTATTCAAAAAAATAAAATGTAAACAACGCGTCGTTCACGACACAATGTGAGGTAGCTTAAGCCAGCTTCCAGGGGAGACGTTACAAAACAGCAACCTCGATAAATTAAAACACAAAAATAAACTTAATAAAAACACAAAACAAACACCAATACCCTCAGATAATGAAACGCAAGACTCCCCGCTCTCTCTCTCTCTATGACGGCGACTATTCATAAATATGAAAACAAACCCCGACAATAACTTAAATCTTTAAAAAGAGCAACCAAAAAAAAATATTAAAAAATAAAAAAAATAAAGAAGGTGTTTTTCATTTTCATCGGTAGGCGCTGTGGCCGTGCGGAGCCGCCGGACTCACGGCGACCTCAAATCGCTCCATTGTCTCCCGGCCGGAGACGGGGCTGTGCGGCCGCCGAAAACGAGTTAAAAAAAAAAACCGAAAAAGACGAGGCGGCCCACGGCGACAGAAAGAAACGACACCCGAGCGGAGGTAGACTATCCGGAGAGGGAAGGATGGAGGGAGACGAGGGAGAAAAGTGTCCGGGTCTCTCCGGGCTTTGTTAGAAGAACATACCGGGCTCAGGGAACTCAGACCACAGCCGGCTTTCCAGGCAGAGGAGGAAGCCGCCGTCCAGCACGCAGTTAGAAGCCATTATGATTATTTATTCATATTAAACTAAATATACTCCAATTAATCAGCGTACACCGAGCCCAAACCTGGGCAGCAGACCCCGGGCAGGATTTGTCAAGCAATGTCGTGGTTACACTACAAACCCCGTCCCCCGGAGGTCCATGATGAAGGTCGCCGAACCGTCCGCACAGATCCGCGGCCGGGGAGTGCGCTACACTGCCGCCGCCGAGCCCGTCCCCCCGTGTCCCGGGTAATCGATAAACCGGCTCCGGGAGTCGGCGATCGTTTCCGACATATAGGACCTGCCACTGAGCCCCGCTGAGGAACAATGGTAGCTGGTGTGTTGTGAGTTGCACTGACAAATAAAGATCACACGCACACACGCAGTCAGACGAGGTGCCGGTTATGCACAGTGTTAAAAAGCGCACCGATTAAAACTGAGGGATTGCCGGACTGCTCGGCTTCACATTCTTTCTGTTTTTCTTTCTCTCTAATCATGTGGCGTGCATTCTCTCTCTTTCTCTTTCTGATCAGCTGTTTGGGAGAGTGGGGGAGGGACGGGGGGGTGGCTAGAGAGCCAGAGAGAGTAGTGTAACGGAGCGGCCGACTTCAGAGGGAGGGGGGGAGGGGAAGGAAAGACAATAGGGGAGAGTGACGAGTGCTCTAACCGTGTTATAGCACAGGAAATACAGTCTGCTACTGTGCTCTGTGCCAGCTCGTCATGCCAATAAAGCTCGTTTTGAATTGCAGTGTGAAGGACGATGGAAGTAACACACTACTGCCAATTGTAATCCAGCTCTAGCAGTTTATGGTGGGACAGACACGCACCCCTACCTGGAAGTGGGTTTGATTAGGACGTACCGGCTCGTCCCCCCGTGGTCATGCCCTCCTCCAGCTTGACTTCCACAGCCTTAATCAAATTGATCGGCCTCAAGTGACTGAAATTGGCCCGTGGCCCTCTGCAAGTCCTAGCATTGGGATTCTCCCATCCAGACAAATATGGCAACCAAGCAGAATCGAGCGGCACCATGGACTGAGACATTAATGTCCTAACCAACGTCAACTGCAACAATCAGAGCTCTGCAACCCACAGGGCCGCACAGGGACTCTCCTCACCCACTGAAGAAGGACTTTGTAATATTAAGAGTTTGAAATTCAGTTTACCTGCATGTCCCCCCCCCCCCACTTACCCATATGGAATTGTTTTAAAGCCATTGTGTTTTTATATACACACACACACACACACACACAAGAATACAGCATTCAAAGTGTGGATCACTGATTGAGCAGATGAACTGAAAGAGTTTGATGCATCTCAAAACAAACCCCAATTAAAATTAAGTGTCTCAGATGGGTTGGAGACCTTAATAGAATCAGACGGGTCCAAATGATTAAAAACGAGGTCAATATCTTCTCTCCCGCACCACCCGTAGCAATGAGACGCTGAAGCACAAAACAGACACAGCCACTGAAATCTGCTAGAAAACCAGCAGTGTAGCACCGTGGGATTGAGTTTATTTATTCATTTATGGACATTTCTGGATAAAAAGCCTGCTGTACAATGGTGGTGGGGGGGGGGGGGGGGGGGGGTGGTCCAGGAGTCAGACTGGAGTGGGGGTCCACCCTCAGGTCGCCAACACCTCTAGGGCCCAGAGTCGTCAAAAATCACTCCACGGTCAGAGAGGGACAGACGGAGGGGAAAATAAGTATATAAAACCAAAAAATAAAAAAAAAAGCCCGGATGCATTCTACATCAGAAGTAGCGGTCCAGGGTCCGAGGCAGTCTCTCCGTGGGGTGCGCCGGACACACCGCAGTCCGGGTCTTACAGTCCGTCCTCTCATCCCTCTCTCGGTTTGGGGGTTAACTCCAAAGTGTGCAGGTGCAGATTTCAGTGTCTCGAGCGAGTGTGTTGGGGGAGCATGAGTCTGTCGGTTGTATATGGAGGAGGGTGTCAGTGTCAAATGTTTAGGACCGTCTGTCGAATGTGTGTGTGTGTGTGTGTCGGTCTGTCCATTCGGGGTGTACAGTACATGGCCAGTGCGTCGGTACGGCACGGCATTGGTCAGCGTCAGGCTCGGTGCGTACTCTTGGTACGCGTGTCGTCATATCACTCAGGTGGGCGTCTCAGTCGGTACAGTGTTGTTCAGTCGGTGGCGTGCGCATCTGTGTGTGTGTGTGTGTGTATGTGTATGTGTGCTAGGCCGGCCTCTCTAGTGGCTCCTGGTACCACAGTACCCGGGCTGGATCTGTGGAGGAAGCAGAGATCAGATCAACCCATTTTGTACCACAGACTCTTCTTGGGAAGCCAACACTAGAACAATGGAATAGAAACTTCACCCTCTTAGTGGTCCCTGGGAGCAACGCATATTTAGTTACTGTACATTAAAACAGTTGTGCATACTCAACTATACAATGTAACATACCGAAATTCAATAATTCCAGCAAAAGTAATAAGCTCATTATACAACAGTCGCTTGAAGTCGATTCGGGCTGTACTTCCTAAACAGAGTGATTACTGCAGACGCATGTGATCACATAGCACAGTGAACTCCGATTGGCTGAAGAGAGGGAAGTGAAAGGCATAGTGTCACCTGACCAGTCAGTGCGATTCTGCGTTTAGTTTTTGGGCGTTGCTAAATATCTAGGTTAGCTGGGGATGCGGTAAGCATCGGCATTGTGTTGGTTTGGTTTTTAAGCCCTTACACACAATCTTAAACCGAGTTACTCTGATCTGTGGGGGGCGAGAAGGGCTGCGGGCTTCAGTTCAGACGGTGTACTCACCTCTCCTGTGTGCAGTGCAGGCCCGCTCCCATTCTGAAACACAGAGCACACAGTCAGCACACAGCACCACACGACACACACAGCAACCTGCGCTTCAACTGTCGCACACAGACCAGCGGGGGACGGGACTCACCGTAGCTGTGGTAGCGCAGGGCCTCCACCAGGTGGCGACAGCTCAGCAGCAGCTCCCCGGAGCTCTCGGCCCCCTTCCCCGCCTCCTCTGGCAGCCGGCCAACGGGCAGCAGGGGCTTGGCCGGGGCCAGCCTGTCAGAGTCCGGGGTGCGGGGGGCGGGGGGCGTGTCGGGGACTGCGACGCAGCCGAACTGGGGAAGGGTGGCAGCCGGGGAGGAGCGCAGGCTGGGGGGGGAGGAGGAGAAGGAGGAGGAAGAGGAGGACGGCGGAGAGGGGGAGGAGGAGGAGGAGGGCGGTTGGGGGGCAGGGGGGCCGTCGCTGATGAAGCTGAGCCCCCACTGGTTACGGAGCAGGGCCCCCAGACTGGCAGGCTCCCCCTGCCCGCCTCGTCCGGCCCCCTTCACCTTGGAGGCGTAGCTCACAGTAGGCTGCAGCTTGGCTGGACTGTCCTGAACGGGGAACGAGGGGGGGGGCTTTAGCAAGGTCCAGGTCCCCCCCACCGCTATCTCGCCCTCTCTCTTGGGGGTCCCAGGGGGCGGGGGGCTGGCAGGCTGCTGGGGGGGCCCTCTTCTCTGGTGTCTCTCCAGGCCTCTGTCCGCGGGCCGGCCCCTGTACACCCACCGCCTTTCCCGGGTGGAGGTGTGCGGGCCGGCGGGGTGTCTGTGGGGGTAGGTGGGGGGCGAGCCGTGTTGTTTCGAAGACCCCCTCTCAGCGCATCCCCCACCGCCGCCGCCCCCCACCGGGGAGAGCCGGCGATTGCGGATGTGTGGGGTGGCGGCCGGGGCCAGGGGGCCACGGTCGGACAGGGGATCCAACTCCGGGGCCGGGTCACACACACTGGGCTCCCAGGCACCTGAGGGAGAGGAGGGAGGGAGTTAAAACAGGGCAGACACCCACTGGACATGGCAACACACTGACTGTGTTTATATAGACACCCTGACTTACTGGCACTAACAGTACTGGACTCCCACAGCGTCAGCAGCCTCCTGCCTTGTCTGCAGCAAAGGGAGGCAGACAGCCGATTAACTCCCCCCCCATACAGCCATTTCACAACGACCCCCCCCCACACACACACAACACTGAGCACCAAACAGAGCACCCCCTAACACAGTAGAAGACCGATTAAATCACTTTCAAGTCCTATAGGTCAGATCAGTGGGATACAAACCCAAATCCCCTCCAGCTCCACAACTCATTCGCTGGCCCATGTTTTCCAGGCTGTAGATTATACAGACTGACTGAAAGGGCTGAGCTGGAGAACCGAGTGGACTGGGGCTCCAGAACCAAGGCTGAATAATAAAAGGGGTTTGCAGTGAAATGCAAGCACAAGCACCTGGCATTTGGAGCCACCCTGAGCACAGGCACATTACTCAGACGCCAGTAGAAGTGAACTCCACACTATATTTGCCTACATAAATCACTTGTTGCTCTCTTTTTAAATTTCAAAGCCATTGTATCCTCTTGCAGGAAGGTGGCAATGGGACTTTAAATGGAAGCATTCCCTTCCACCCACTACTGTTAGAGCTCCCCCACTGGGATACAGAACCAGTTCTTCAATGTAGCCTGGACGAGTGGTACAGCCCCACCCAGTTTTATGCGCAGTTTTGTCCATTAATTGGCCACTTTAACTTCTTTAGGTGTGGGGGAAACAAAACTAAAAACTCCAGACCTTATTCAAGCCACCTCCAAAGATGAGATTTTCTTCCTCACACTAAGGCTGGTTACGTCATTTTAAACTGTGGGAAAGTGCAATGTATTGTATGGGAGGAAAGGAAGAGTTAAACGCCAAATGTGTAAAAGGTGTTGCATATACTCCAGCAATTTCTATGCAGAAACTTTTGAAAATGTACCCTCCCGAGGAGCGCATCGGGCAGGACCCGCAGGTTTGTTCAATTGTTTCCACGTCAGCGTTTAACATTGCTATGGAGTAGGCCTTTCCACTTATAAATAAGTATATTGAATCATTCCGGGTTCTCACATGATTTGTTTTAGAGGATTGGATATAATGGTGATCAATACTAGCACCAGTTATATGCAGTAGGCTAGCTGTAGCAGTGCTATTGTATTTTTAGCAAATCCATTTACAGCTCAATCAAAGATCCTTAAGAGCATCACTCACGGGCAGAAATGTGTATATGCGCAAGAATCTCAGATTGCATCTTCTACTCAAGCAGCCGCTTATTGTTTTTCCCCCTGCGTCACACGCACATGTAAAATGTAATAAACTGATCAAAGTAAATCTGTATGTGTCCTTGCTGTTGCTGTGCGATTGCACATAGAAAGCCCACACTGAATACCTCACCAGAAACCCCCACCTGGGATGTATGGGCCGTTTGATCTGAGGGCAGGGCTAAGTCAAAATGTAATGAGTTAACAGTCAGATACCAGGAAAAAATCCCATGTTAATTAGAAGCTAAAAGGCTTAATAAATTGCCAAACAATTAAGTATGTTGTACCAAAGCAAAACATTCCTTTGACTGTTTAAAGTCATGTTAGTGTAATCTACTCATTATAATACATTATTGCTTGTGGTCCCTTTGCCCATTTAAACAGGATACCCAGCAAAATCCCAAAACCGATGTCATGTAGATGAAAGTGCACCTGGGGCTGCCCAGTACCCTGAGAAAAACAGCTTGACTCCTGGGGTGAAGTCTCAAGGGGCAAAGTTCTGCACTGTGGCGAAACTGACCAAGAAATATCAATGCACTCCTGCAAACCTCTGTCCCAATTGAGAGAGTATTCTGGACAATGCGTGTTAAAAAAGCAAAGCAAGTAAAATAACCTGCCATAACAGATTGAGTTACATTTATTTCCCTATGCGTTTACTCCACTTGGAATCGAGCAGCACTATTAATCAGTCACCTATTAGGGGGTCGTCCAGGTGGTTATCGTGCAGGACGGTATCTTTCGCAAGTCTGGGGGGGTGGGGGGCACAAACTGAGCTGACAAACTTACCACGACTCGCCCTAAAAGCAAAAGAGATCGGGGATCGGATGGGCAGACTGCAGTTACACAAAAAACGAGAAAAACCCATTGACACCAACAAACAAACGACACATCTCAGGACGTAATCGATACAAACCCTTGGCCCGATTTCGAAACCGTCCACACAGCGGTTTAAACGCGGAATGGCTTCCTGGGATGCAATTTATTTTTAATTCACAATGAATCAGAGGCGTGTCTGTTTTTCGGGCAGTGGCATCACATTTGCGGTCAGCCTACTTTACTGGATTACAACTTCAATGTGGAGAAGAGGATTTGAACATCATCCATTATTACAAATGAGAATTACCCGATTGTTTCTAATTAGTTTAAAAGGCGCATTGCTCGTCAGTGGTTTTTAGTCTGTGCCACCAAAAACACTCCGAGTTGTTCATTAAAACAAACCCAATACAGGCACGACCACAACTGCAGTGCGCAGCAGGCCGGGGTTACCCGAGCCCGGGGTTAGTACACTGACCTACATACTGGAGCGGCGATGCCCGTCTGCGCCGCCAGAGCCCCGCACACACCGCGCTGCGCAGACCTGCCGGCTCCGCCAATGGGAGAGCGGGATTGTGCAGATCCACGCAGCGCTGCGCCACACAAACCACCACAAACACAAACCGCTTCCGCCTCTCGGCCAGAGCAGGAAAAAGAAACCGAAAAGTCCATCTTTACCGAGAAACGCGGCCCGCAATAATATTCGGGGTCGTGATCCAAAAACCAATCCTAGCTCCACCTCGAAGCAGGCCTCAAAATGGTGCCAAGACACAACAGCCACCGCACCGCCGTCCACACAGCGTGTAACAGGACCCAGGCGGCCAGGCTGGGGGCGCCGGAGCGGCAGTAACACCGCAGCCGAGCACCCCGGCTCCACTCGCTTCCATTTTAAACCTCGCTAGAAAATGTCACTTCCCCGCCGCCTTTCGCTCCCCGGTCCCCCGGTGCGAAGTGCGGCCAAGCGGCGGCGCTTTTCCGCCCCGAGTGAAGTTCACCCCCGGCAGAGAGTTCCAGAAAAGTTAGGCGGCCGGGCTGGTTCCCACAGAGCCGGGCGGCCGCTGCCATCGGCGCCACTTTATCAACACCTTTCATCCCGTTTTCATTCGGGCGTCCGCGACTCCAGAGCCGGCCTCTGGATTAAAACGGACCCGGGGCGAGGGGTCTGCGTCCCCGATGCGCTGGCCAAGTTGAACGGCAAATAAACACACCCAGAGATTACACAACACTACACACCAGCGCCGGCAAGTTGGCCGACGCGTTAAATAAGTTCATGTCCTTTTATACGTTACATAAAACCCCCGCCACAGCAGCGCTCGCACCGACGACAGCCTCCACAAAAAGTTTCGTCACCTCTCCGCCTCAGACACACAAACACACGACCCCGTCCCCGCCGGGCGCAACTCGCCTGGCCGACGGACGGACGGGGAAACAAACGGGCCCGGTAGCTACCTGCTTTAATGTGCATCTTGGCGGGTTTCTGTGGTCCGAGGTGGGAGGCCGGGAATTCCGTGTTGTTGCGGTTGGTGTGCGCGTCTCGGCGAGAGGAGCGGAGGAATAGGCCAGAGCGGTACGGGCAGCCGCGTTGGAATCGAGAGGGGAGGCAGCGCTCCGCCCGGTTATAGAAGCGGCAGGAGGGGCGGGAGGGAGCGGGCGAGGGCGGGGATTCGGGCCTCTTCCGCTACGATTACATAAACCCTGCTGAGGTATGCGAGTGCGGGGAGACGCCGCCGCTCACTGGCTGGATATAAACGGTCGCTTTTGTTAGCAACTCGGCCGATACGCAGGATTTGTGTCATTTACGGGTGTTTCTATATTAGTTATAGTGTGCGGCGTGACGTCCACCCTGACGCGCACAGTGAATTATTCAGTCCGTTCGCTGCCGTTAACTGCTCTATTTTTCAAACTTCAGTCTCTCTCACCCTGTCTCTGCCTGCCAGACCCGGCTCCGCCCCCTGCCTGTCCTCTGGCTCCGCCCCTGCGTCGGCTCCTCCAATCCGGGCTGCAGTCTGGCCGCCACACGTCCCGCCTCCCTCTCCTCACTGGCTCGCCCCTCCAGCCCGCGCATCGCCATTGGCTGCTCTGCCTGTCGCCCCGCCCCCTCGCCCGGCCCCATCTCTCCCACTCCCTCTCTCTCTCCCGCTTCACCTCCCATCCCATTCCTCCTCTCCCCCTCTCTCTCCCTCTATCCCCCCTGTGGGAGTGTCTGGCTTCTAGCGCGCCGCCGCAGATCTCCTTTTCTAGCACAGCCAATCCTCTGGCACCCACCCTGCCCTCCCACAAATCCACCAACTCTTCCCCTTCCTCTTCTGGAAGATCTCCCCACCATATCTTTTCTGGAACCACGGCAGAGAGGTCTGTCCCACTGCTCTTTGGCTCTAGAACGTCAGGACTCCTCACTTGTCTCTCAGCTGGATCCCATGTTTCCGGGCCTCTTGCCTCCTTGTTCTCTTCTGGAATGCCAGTCTGGAACATCTCTGGCTGGGGACACGGCCCAGCGTTTTTCTGTTCTAGAACCTCAGAAGCCCCTCTTTCTGCATCTTCCTCCTGCAGTTCCAGAAGCTCACTCCACAACACCCCCCACTCCTTATCCCCTGTCTCTGTCTCTCTCCCAGTCCCCGGGCTGGTTTCCACGAGAACTTCGAGATCGTCCCTCCCTCCGTCCTCTCTCTCTTTTAAAACGTCGCTCTGGCTCTCCTCCTGTCCCCCACTCGGTTCTGGAACCCCCTCCGCTAGTAACCCTGTTCCGTCCTCTATCTGTTCCTGAAGCACTGGTATCGCAGGCTGGTCTAGAGCCCCCCCTCCCAGTCCTCCCTCCTCTTGCAGTGTTGGTGTGCTCTTTGACTCCCTCTCTTCTACACTGCCCTCTTCTACCCACCCCCCTGTCGCACCCCTACTCCCCGTCTTCTTTTTCTTTTTCTTCTTCTTATTTTCCTTTCCCTTCTCCTCCTCTCTCCCTCCCTCTCTGTCCAATCCCCACTCCTCTCCCTTTTCCCCTCTCTTCCCCCGCTTCTCCTCCCTCCCCACCCTCGGCCTCCCTCTGTCCCCACCTCCCTGAGCTGTGCTGGGCAGTTCTTCTAGACCCTTCTGCGATGGCCCCTGCCCTGCCTTGAGGGCCCTGCTTTTGCCCCCTGCCTTCCCCCTCCTCTCTATCTTCTGCCTCCCTTCTTTCTCTCCGTCTAAACTGAGGTTGCATGTTGTCAATACATCCCTCCCTCCCCCTCTTCCTCTTCTCTCCTGGGGCCACTTCTGTCTCTCTTTCTCTCCTCCCTCCTCCTCCCCTTCTCTCGCTTGTCCCTCTAGGGAATTCTGGGAAAGCCCCCTTCTCCTTTCTCCTCTTCGTCGTTCTAGAATGTCCAGTAAGGAACGCCCCCTTCTAGAGCACCTCCTAGTCAGAGGCGAGCTACAGTGAGGGTGCAGGGGAGGGGGCTCCATAGTGAGGAGCAGCCTGAAATCCACCACAAATTCAACCACCCTACCCCCTCCTACTCCTCTCTCCTGTCTCCAATCCCTCTTTCTCCCTCTCCCCCTCTCCCCCAGCCCCTGCCTCCCCTGTGCCCACCCCCAGACTGGCAGCTCTCCTCCCCTGCCCTCTCTCTGTCTCTCTGCCTCTGCGCTCCCCTCCTCCCCATCTCTCTCTCTCTGAGGGGCGTCAATCTGTCTGCCTGTCTCACTCCCTGGCCCAGCGCTACTGCTGGTCTCTTCTGAAAGACACACAGACACGCACTCAGACAGTAACACACAGTGACACACACAGTCATACACACAGACACTTAGTGAGGAACACACAGATATACAGACCTATACAATTACCCATTTAGACACACACACACCAGTCAGCCACACAAAGTAAAAGACAAATAGACAGACAGGCACACAAACAGACAGACGAACAGATGGAGACACAAAAGCAAAACTCACCACAGTTTCCTACAGGAGGTCTCTGGCCACTCTCTGTCTGTCTCCCCTGAGGCCGGTCTTCAGTACAATCTTCTATTCTCTGCTCTGTGTCTATGTGTATGAACTGGTCTGTATCTGTGTGTATAGACTGGTCTATGTCTGTGCGTATAGACTGGTCTATATCTTTGTGTATTGGTTGATCTATGTCTGTGTGTATAGACTGCTCTGTATCTATGTGTACAGACCTCCTCTCTCTCTCCCACCCAGCCTCACTTCCTCTCTCTCCTCCCTCTGCCTCCCTCCCTCCTTCTTCTGTCACCTCTATCTCTTCTGCCTCTTGTCTCTCTCCTGGTCTCTGGCCGCAAGTCTCTGTCTCTCTCTCTCCCCCCCCCTCTTCTGTCTCTCTATCAGCTTCTCCTCCAGTCCCTCCCCCCATCCCTGCCCCATCCCCTTCCCTCTCTCCCCCCTTCCTCTCTCCCTCTAGGGCACCCTTCTCTTCTGCCTCGCCGCTCCTTGCCTTTGCCTCCCTCTCTCCGCAATTTCCCTCTCCCTCGCGCTGTCCTCCTCTCTTCCTCTCTTTCTCCCCCTCTCTCTTTGTGCCTTCCCCCCTCTCTCTCTCGGCTTCCAGGGCAGACAGCTCAGTGGTAGAGAGTCGGCAGATCTCTCTGGTCTGTCTCACGATCTCCTCTACCTGTTTAACACACAGTTAACACACAGGAACAATTACTGACAAGAAACTCCAGTGTGGCCCCTATATTATACAATACAATACAATACTATACTATACTATACTATACTATAGTCCACACAGCATTGGCTCCAGTCGGGCCCCTATACTATACTATACTATACTATACTACAGTCCACACAGTGCTGGCTCCAGTCTGGCCCCTATACTATACTATACTCCACACAGCATTGGCTCCATACTGGCCCCTATACTATACTATACTATACTATACTATACTACAGTCCACACAGTGCTGGCTCCAGTCTGGCCCCTATACTATACTATACTATACTATACTATACTATACTATACTACAGTCCACACAGTGCTGGCTCCAGTCTGGCCCCTATACTATACTATACTCCACACAGCATTGGCTCCATACTGGCCCCTATACTATACTATACTATACTACAGTCCACACAGTGCTGGCTCCAGTCTGGCCCTATACTATACTATACTCCACACAGCATTGGCTCCATACTGGCCCCTATACTATACTATACTATACTACAGTCCACACAGTGCTGGCTCCAGTCTGGCCCCTATACTATACTATACTATACTATACTATACTATACTATACTACAGTCCACACAGTGCTGGCTCCAGTCTGGCCCCTATACTATACTATACTATACTATACTATACATACTATACTATACTATACTATACTACAGTCCACACAGTGCTGGCTCCAGTCTGGCCCCTATACTATACTATACTCCACACAGCATTGGCTCCATACTGGCCCCTATACTATACTATACTATACTATACTATACTATACTACAGTCCACACAGCGCTGGCTCCAGTTTCTATGTCTTCTATCTCAATCTCTCAACAGATGTTAAAATGACAATGAAATAAAAAATATAATACCTTTTCATTAAAGACAAGATATTAGATTAATACATTTGGTTTTAATAGAGAAGCAGGCAGACAGACTATGTAGAGAGCCCTTGACAGACACAGACCATATAGACAGGTAGAGAGATACATAGAGAATCACACACTAAAATACAGATATACAGACACAACAGCCCAATGCGTGACTATCACTAGGAAGACCCGTGTTATATTAAGCGTGCATTATATAACTACTACTGCAAACAAAACCAGACAGACCGACCCCGAGAGCAGCAGGTAGCAGTGGACATACCAGAGGCAACGGCAATGGCGTGCTGCCCTCTAGCGGCACAGCCGGTTCCCTGCAGCCACAGTCACTGCCTCTCTCTCTCCCTCCCTCCTTCCCCGGCTCACCTGCTCCTCGGTGCGCCCCTCCTGCCCCCGCAAGCGGTCGTACAGCCGGACAAACTCCTCGCTGTCCCCGGCCAGCACGCATCTCCCCAAAAGCGAGGCGTACGTCCTGCAGCTCCCCGCCGCAGCCTCCATAGCGCCACTTTGTCCTTTCCCCCACGGAGAAGCGCACAACTCGGTCGCAGTGGGTCGGGCTGGGCGCACTCGGGCTCGGCTCGGGTTGGTGCGCAGGCCGGGCGGCTCATCGGGTCCTGGGACGGTTAGGGGTTTGAATTTCGGAAAGTAAACAAATACAAAAAACTCTGTCCGGCTGTTGGTGGAGCTTGACGTCACTGGGAAGCGCCGGTTGCTAAGGACGCCGCAGCGAGGTGTGTGGGCGCTTTCATTTGACGTCATCGGATAGAAACTGATTAACATCAGCTGAAGTGTGTGCAGCCCTTTTACTTAGTAGTAGTTGGAAGGAGTGGATATTTGAATGTATAGGCTTTTTAGTGCATTTTATTATCACACATACACACACTACAACCCCTCAGAGTAAGACAGGTGCGACACAACGGGAAACAAGGACAGGGGCCCAGTGTATCGAAAGGCCTTTATTACAGAGCACAGCTGAGCCTTGTGCCCGAGGAACCCAGGCTTTAAAAATACATCTCTGAACAGCAATAGACAACAGTAGAAAATTATTATTATTAATATTATAGTGCAGTTTCTGTACAAAGGTGTGGCGGACAGGGCAGTCCGAGCACATCAGCACGGGGCGTAGAGCAGGCAGGGTCAGGGGTCAGCACTGAGGACAGGCCATTTTACACACGGGGGGTGACACACACTCTGACTGACTGACTGACACTGTGTCTGACTGACAGTGACTGAATGAGTGTGTCAGTCGGTGCGTGTCCGGCTCTCAGTCGCTCTCTGCGTCGTCACTGATGATGCCTTTCAGGTTGCTCCAGTCCGTCCCTCTCTTCTGCGCCCCGCCTCCGCCGCCACCCTCACTGTCGGAGTCCGAATCGACGCAGCGCTGGTATCGGCCCTTGGCAGGCGACGCCGAGGGCCGGGGGGGCCACGCTGGTGCCGAACTGCGCCTGGGCCGTCCTGAGAGAGAGAGAGAGAGAGATTCAGAGTCTCAGAATGGCAGTATAACAGTGTGTCCATGTGTCAGCGTGTGGGGGCGTAACTGTGTCAGAGTGTCAGTACCCTGCGTCTCGATGATGTTGTTGAGGTCCAGCTCGGCCACTTCCTGCGCTCTCTCCCTCCGCGCCCGTGCCTTCTTACACTTCTCAATGGAGGGGTTATCTATAGAGAGAGAGCGAGATCACTGAATTAACACACTGCAGTGTGGACACACACCAGTAAACACACGCGCAGTGCGGTACAGGACAGACACGCACCAGAAAAGACAAGGGGAGAGAGAGGGAAGAACAAAATGAAAGAGCAAGGGTACAGCTCAGTACGGCACGGCTGCGCAGACTGACCTTTGACCCCCAGCTCCTCCAGCGTCCTGCGCAGCACGCCGACCTTGGCCTTGACAGAGTGGCAGTCCTGCAGCAGCTGCTTGTAGTTCTTGCGCACGCCACAGAGGGCGATGTAGCGCTTCAGCCGCTGCACTGACTTGTGCTCCTCCTCTCGGCCCCCGGAGGACGACGTCTACACACACACACGGCACGGGAGAGGGGTTACGGCACGGACACACACTGACTGACTGCACAGCAACACTACGACATGGGACCCGTTATAACAGCAATGGTACAATGAGCACACTCACTTTCTTCCCCATCTTCCCTTCTTTCTCGGCGCTGCCCTTCTTTTTCGCACCCCCTCGCTGCGGGCCTGCCTTGCTCTCCTCCTCGTCCAGAGAAGGCAGGGAGGAGGAGTCGGAGTCTGATCCCTTCTGTTTCTTCTTCTCGTCCTCTTCCACACTTTCCTCCAACTCTGCCGGGTGAGAGAGAGAGAGAGAGAGAGAGAGAGAGAAAGCAGAATGACCAGTCAGACACAGAGACAGGCTCTTATGATGTCCAGTCAGTCAGTGTGTCTGTACTAACCCCTGTATTAACCCCTGGAAGACACACTCTTTCACTCACCATCTCCATCGCTCTCCTCCTCTTTTCTCCCTCCTTTCTTCTTCTCTCCCTCTTTCATTCCATTCTGCCCTCCCTCTTCATCGCTCCCCGAGTCCCTCTGTTCTTCATCTTCTTCGCTCTCTCTCTCGTGCGGTTTCGTTCCCATCTTCCTGGCTCTCCTCCCTCCCCCCTTTCCCTTGCTCTCGGTCTCTACATTTCCCTTCGTTGTCTTTTCCATCTGTTTCTCATCACTCTCTTCCTCGCTTTCTGACCCACTCTCTACCGCTACTGCCTTCTGTTTTACTCCCTTTGCCTTCCCTCTGCTATCCTGCTCTTCCTCGCTCTCAGACTCACTCTCTACCTCTATTGCCTTGTGTTTCGCTCCCTTCTTCATCTGAACTCTCTTCCCCTTCTCTTCCTCGCTCTCAGACTCACTCTCTACCTCTATTGCCTTCTGTTTCGCTCCCTTCTTCATCTGTCCTCTCTTCCCCTTCTCTTCCTCGCTCTCCAGCTCACTCTCTACCTCTATTGCCTTTTGTTTCGTTCCCTTCTTCATCTGTCCTCTCTTCCCCTTCTCTTCCTCGCTCTCCGGCTCACTCTCTACCTCTATTGCCTTTTGTTTCGCTCCCTTCTTCATCTGTCCTCTCTTCCCCTTCTCTTCCTCGCTCTCCGGCTCACTCTCTACCTCTATTGCCTTTTGTTTCGTTCCCTTCTTCATCTGTCCTCTCTTCCCCTTCTCTTCCTCGCTCTCCGGCTCACTCTCTACCTCTATTGCCTTTTGTTTCGTTCCCTTCTTCATCTGTCCTCTCTTCCCCTTCTCTTCCTCGCTCTCCGGCTCACTCTCTACCTCTATTGCCTTGTGTTTTGCTCCCTTTGCCTTCCCTCTGCTATCCTGCTCTTCCTCGCTCTCAGACTCACTCTCTACCTCTATTGCCTTGTATTTTGCTCCTCTCTTCCCCTTCTCTTCCTCGCTCTCCGGCTCACTCTCTACCTCTATTGCCTTGTGTTTTGCTCCCTTCTTCATCTGTCCTCTCTTCCCCTTCTCTTCCTCGCTCTCCGGCTCACTCTCTACCTCTATTGCCTTGTTTTTTGCTCCCTTCTTCATCTGTCCTCTCTTCCCCTTCTCTTCCTCGCTCTCCGGCTCACTCTCTACCTCTATTGCCTTGTTTTTTGCTCCCTTCTTCATCTGTCCTCTCTTCCCCTTCTCTTCCTCGCTCTCCGGCTCACTCTCTACCTCTATTGCCTTGTTTTTTGCTCCCTTCTTCATCTGTCCTCTCTTCCCCTTCTCTTCCTCGCTCTCCGGCTCACTCTCTACCTCTATTGGCTTCTGTTGCTTCCCCCTCCCTGCACGCTCAATGCCAGAGTCCGGGGAATCTGAGAAGAGAACAAACAACCGACGAGCAAAATGATTAAGACAGATGTAAGTGCAAACAAAGAGAAAACTCCGGACGCAGATAGAGAGACCAGGAGAGACGCGCGGATATGGGGGGGATCACCGTCAAAAAGATGAATATGCCTAAAAAGAATGTGTACTTCTATTTGTGATTTGTACCTGCATTTACTAGAACAAATCTGAAAATTACGGGTACAAATCGCATTCTTGTGAGTTACAGCGTTAAATCACTGTCTAACACACGTCACAAAGGTCCCAGGCTGGGACTGTGGGCCAATCGATGAGGACGGGACTGTGCACGGCTCAGCTACGGAAACCCAGCGGTGTGACATGCGAACGCTCGAGAGAAATGCCGATGCCCGTGCCGTTTTTGGTGCATTTTAATAAATCGACGCCATTCTGGCCAAACTGCCGATTCTATATGCTAATTGTAAAACCAAAGTACAGACCGAACAGTCCAGTCTTCCAAAATATGCATAGCGAGTTTTTCAGATCAGCAGGGACACACGGACCCGGGGACACAAATGGAAATTGGGCTTCAAGGCATTCGAGACAGAAAACAGGAGACACTTCTTCACACAGAGAGGCGTCACAATCTGAACAAACTCCCCAGCGATGTGTTAGAAGCTGAAAGTTTGGGAACATTTAAAAATAGACGGGATAGGATCCTTGCATCACTTAGATATTAATGAACACCAGACGAGCACGATGGGTCGAATGGCCTCCTCTCGTTTGTAAACTTTCTTATGTTCTTATGTGGAAACCTTGCAAAGATGTTGTAGAAACTTTATGGTAAAAATAAAAATGATGGAATATTGTAAAAATAAATAAAAATAAACACAAACAAAATAGTTTTAAATTGGATGTATAAAGATTATAACACCATGACATTTAATAGTTGATGTAATAATCTTTATGCATCCAATTAAAAATGATTGTTTGTGTAGGTTAGTTTACTTTCTATTGAATGATTCCATATTTTGTTATCTTAAAGTTTCTACAAAATATCTGCAAGATTTCCACTTGATAGACCGACCAGAGTTTCAAAATTAGAAACCGGGACATATGGAATATTTATAAAATAATAATAACGAAATCACTTCAAATTATGGTATGTGTTTAAAAAGAGTGTTAATTCCCAGATGTCTTATTTCTGCAGGGTGAATGTGCCCGTCATTTGTCAAATTCTTGGTTTCACGGGCAGCTGCACGTCTCTGGGCGCACAACTCAGCTCTCAGTGCCTCGTGTCTCCGCTGTCATCCAGAAAACCCTCTCTAGCAGCATCACCGGATTAAATGCAAGTACAAGTTATGAGGGTTTACCAATATCAGTAAAACGTTCACTTCTTCGTGTGATCGATCACATAAATCACGCCGTGTCTATTCTAAAGGTTTGAAGAGTTTTAAGTGAGTCTGAACAAGGGAATGCTAAAAACCGGGACGTGTAAATGATTTTGAGAGAATTGTCGGGACACCGGGACATTTAATTCAAATCCAGGACGTATGGTCACCCTAAAAAGAGCCATTACTTCTCAAAAGACAGGGCGGAGGGTTTGGTTTGCGAGCCCTGCACATGCGTAGTCTTTACAATAGCATTAGCATTGTGACAAGACAGGCACTGACTTATTAAGAGAGACGCAAAGCCGTCAATTTCGAGACACACAGACTGTCAGACACACGCAGACAGGTGCCAAGACAGACACTCTCAGAGACAACACACACACACACACACACAGACCGACCTGGATCAGAGGGAGCCCGTCGAGACTTCTTCCTGCACTCCTCCTCTCCCTCGCTCTCCCCTCTCTTGCGCTTGGGGGCGCGGGCGGAGGACGAGACCAGTTTAATGAGCGGCTCGTCGTCATCGCTGCTGTCGCTGCCCTGAAAGCGAGAGAGAGGCGCAGGGGTTGACACAGCACAGACACCGACTGCCTGGCGCTGCCACACACACTGTCGCTGCACTCCTTGTCCCCAGCGATGAAGACCCTCCCGCCCACCTGCATGTTCAGCAGCTCCTCCTCCACGATTCGCTTCAGCAGCTGCCGCTCGTCTTTGCTCAGCGAGTCAGAGCCACAGTGGCACAGGTAGCGCTCCCGGATTATGGCCTGAGTGAGCTTGCTGCGGGAACAATGACAATCACAACAATCTCAACAACGCATGTGGAACTATTATATGAACTCTTATCATAAACACTGCTAGCAGGATCGGGATTCAAATGACTATTAGCAAATTATTATTTTGAATCATAGTAGTAGCAGAAGTTAGTAGCAGTAGTGCAGATACTAGTGGTAGACGATTAGTAGTAGTAGTAGCAGTGCTATAGCAAGTACTTCAGTGGAATGGCGTCACTGAAACTACATTCTGAAACGGGCCTCCTGCGTGGAGAAAGCTGATCACAGAGGTGCTCTACCGAGGATAGAGAGACGCAGGGAACAAGCCGCCTATAGTCGCAATATAAGCTGCAGTCGCACAGCAGTAGTAAAATCCGTTCCAGTATCTTAGCGGAGTAGTAACCAACTAAAAACCCCTACTAAGAGCAGTAGTAGTAGCAGAAATGTCGCTCCGATATAAGTAGCAGGTTCCACAGTAGTAGTAGTAGTAGTAGTAGTAGTAAGGTAGTGTCAGGGTATATAGTAGTAGCAGTAACTATACCCCCAACAGAAGCACTACAAACAATCCAGGGACAACATGATTGTATTAGTGGCAGTGTATGCAGCCTGTTAGGAGCAGTAGTAGTAGTAGTAGAGTAGTGGCAGGAGAAGATGTAGCTGCAGATGCACGCAGAGCTGTAACAGCAGGCTGAGTAGCAGTATTAGCAGTGCATGCAAGGACCTACTACTACTCATCACACACCTCCCCATCACAGGGTCGATGCGACATGCAACATACAAGACACGAGTCACTTTCTCCTCCTCAGGAAATACACAGTGCAGCAGCTACACGGACGCCCGGCCTCGCTGCGGGTGTAGGCTGGGCTGGAGGCGCTCATGGCGGTGTGCGGCTCGTCCTGCTACCTGAGGTCCGGACTCCGCCGCAGCTCCCGGGACACGAAGCGCCGGATCCGGGTCTCCGCCGACATGCCGTCTCCTCCGCGCTTCAGCCACTGGCGGGACAAGCGCGGCGGCGCGCACGCCAGCACGCAAACACCAGGGGCGGGGCTCCGTACGTGTGCCGTGCGCGCTCTCGGAAACCATCTCTGGCACGTCAGCGTGGGGGCAGTTGATCACAGAGGTGCTCTACTGAGGCTGGAGGCAGAGCGTACTTATTTCGGTTGTAATCCGCATAATAATTAGGCCAAAATGTCGTCAGCCTTTATTGGTGGTCAGTCTAACCCCAGGAAATGATCAACAAATATCCGTGTTTACAATACCAGGCCCCATCAACACACGAAACTGATACTGATTGTGCTGATTAAGAACATAAAAACATTAGAAAGATTACAAACAAGAGGAGGCCATTTTACCCATGGTGCCCATTTGATAACTAAGTGATCCAAGGATCCTATCCAGTCTATTGTTAAATGTTCCCATGTTCTACCACATCGCTGGGGAGTTTGTTCAGATTGTGACGCCTCTCTGTGTGAAGAAGTGTCTCCTGCTTTCTGTCTTGAATGCCTTGAAGCCCAATTTCCATTTGTGTCCCCGGGTGCGTGTGTCCCTGCTGATCTGGAAAAGCTCCTCTGGTTTGATGTGGTCGATGCCCTTCATGATTAAAGAAACCCGATTAAAATAACTAGGTTCATCCCCAGCAAAAATAATAATGAAAGTACCCCAATAATATAAAGAAAGAATTAAATATGAACGGATGATTGTATTACAAACAAAGGGAAATCAATGATATGTGAACAATAACCAAATACAGAATAGGAACAATATAAAGGGAATAATAAGTAAAAATATCCCACTGCACACACAACACACACACTCTCACATACACTGACAATCACCCACACAAACCCGTTGTGCAGCCTATATCACAATGCCATCCAGCGTTTTCATTTCTATTTGTTCGTTGTAAATTCTTGTCTACGAAATTGTTGCTCCTGTCATCGTATTTGTATGAGCAGGGCTGCCACCTTTCCCAGGAAACGATTGTCGTACTGACCACGCCACATCTCGAATTATGGAAAAAAAAATAGATGACATGATGTAGGACATTTTTTTCTTCTTGCTTTTCCTAGATTAGTTGAGTTTCTCTTTTTGTAATCAATACTAATAGAACTAATCCGAATAAGCACCAGTAGGTGTGTTTTTTAGCTCACACTTAAAAGAAAAGGGCACAAATCCCTAATGCAGTCATGTTGGCACACCCCACACGTTGAGACCAAAGGGACCTATAGAATATAAAACACCCGTTATATTAGCGCACACACACAGACACAATAGTAAGAAAAGCAGCTGCAGTTTATTGTAAAGGTTTCAGACTCACAGTGATACAAAACACATAAGTGCTGCCCAGCTCAAGTTCAGTCACTCACTGGCATTGGTTCGCTGCTTGTTGGTTCTGGGTTGGCACCTGTGAACTGGGCCAATGCTGGGCCACTAATGCCAACACCTACTCCTCTTTACAAAGTGTCAGTTGGGTAATGCATCACTCCGTCAGTCAGTCAGTCAGTCAGTCAGTGTATCAGTGCAATTGATCAGTGTTATTTATCAGGACCCAATCGCAGGGCAGCCAACATGTACCAACGCTCAGCCAACTCAGCCACCTGGGACAAATTCCTCCCCCCCGCCCACCCAAAAAGTACCAAAATATAAAAGGAAAATTCAAGACAATAAATTAAGCACAATTCATAAAAAAAAAAAAAAAAAACATTGTCAAGACAACAGTAATAATTACATAAATAATTACAACACAAATTCCAGTTTTAAATTAAATGGCCTTTTCAGCAGACCAAGGACTCCAGTTTCCCAAAACAGTGTCGTGTATCATTTTGTGCCAATCCCTCAGTTCTCTCTCTCTCTCATATTGTGAGTATTACATAGAGACTCTGTTTGAGGGGGGAAGAGGAAAGAGAGAGAGAGGTGTGGAAGAGATGAGGACAGAGAGGGATGAGACAAGGACAGAGAGAGAGAGGGGGGGGATGAGAGGAGGACAGAGAAGAGAACTGGGCAGAGATACAAACAATGTGATTTTCATACATTATAAATAACTTAAAATTAACATAAAGCGGAACTGTAAACAACCTTGTACAAAGATCCCTCCCTCCCTCCCTCAGTCCTTATACACAGTCTGCTGCCCGTGTCCTCTCTCGTCCGTCATGATGTGTCTGCGGACGTGGATCCGCCGCACCCGCCGGTCCCCGCCCCCGGCCCCGCCCCCTTCCTCCTCCGACTGCAGGCCGCCCGGCGACGAGCCGGCGCCCGAGTCCAGCATGGCCGAGGACACGCCCCCGGGGCCACGCCCGCTCTCGTAGATCAGGATGTTCAGGGTCTCCTCGAAGATACGAGCCTCCGGGAACTCCACCTGAGAGAGAGAGGGATTAATACGATACAAAAACACTGACCGACAGAGAGAGGGAGAGGCCGAGACTCACCTTGGTCTGCTTCTTCTCGGTGGCGTAGACGATGGAGGTGCAGCACACCTCGGCAATCTTGCGCCCCTCCCCGTAGAAGGACCAGCAGCAGATCTCGTCCCCCAGGACGTCACGCGCGAACAGCACCCGCCCGTTGAAGCGCAGGCCCAGCTTGTCGAACAGCTCGATGTTCTTCAGCAGGTTGTCGTCCGAGTTACTGAGAGAGAGAGAGAGGGTGGTGGGGGGTTAATATGGGATAGATGCAGTGACTGACTGATAGCTACGAAGCAGCGGGACAGAGAGGGACAGGGGGAAGGACCGGAGACACAGACGACACAGACGCACCGTACCTGGTGTAGGAGTATTTGTTGTTGCCTCGGTTGTGTTGCAGCTTCACCACAGGCTGAAAAGCAGAACACACACAAACCAGTCAATCACAGTGGCCTGCCCCCCCGTCTCCTCTTCTTGCTCGCTCAGACATTTTGTATGCTGCGAACTACTGTATCCCACAGCGTGTTATTGAAAAAAAGAAAAAAAGCTACCATCTTCTACAAGGCAAAGGCATAAAGCGACGGGATACAAGAGTTGTGTATTTATTTGTATTTTTTAATCAAATCGGCACTGTTGTACACATTGGCTGCTTGAATACAACTGTTTATTTCTACCGGTGAAAGTGTCTGGATTGCTCTAAACGTGCTCATCTGCCCCGTCTCTTTCGCCGACTCGAAGTCGACTCTCTGGCACCGGTTGATGACATCATGAATGTGGCGTTTCATTTTAAAAGCATGATATCATCTACAGGTATGTTCAGCCTGCATCTTGGTAGAGGACCATTAGATATTACAATTGGTCCCCCCCCCCAGTCCATGCTGAGCAGGTCACAATTGGCATCCATGTTGTTTGCAATGTTCATGGGGAGTCTCGCTAGCTGCGAGAGATACAGTCTGCCGTCCTCTACAGGCGTGTTCAGATTTGGTCTCCTTGGAGGAACAGGAAGTCCAGCTGGAAATTGTATCCCACCCACCCACTGGGCTGGGCTGGGCTGGGCTGAGCAGAGGATCATGGGAAATGCTGCAGCCGGTCTCTCACCTTCTTGCAGGAGGCAATCATCCTCTGCTCCTCCTTGGGCGAGGTGATCATGGGGATCCGGCAGACGGCCTCGTAGCCCTCCGCCCGCTTCTGCAGAGAGAGAGAGAGTTAGGCAGGATAGACACTGGCTGACTGGACACTGCAGTACACTGATACTGCACTGAGACGGAAAGAGTGACAGAGGTGGGCAGGGGGAGAGTGTGGAAGTGTGCGTCTCAGAGTGTGTGTCATTGTGTGTAACAGCGATGTGCGTCTCAGTGTGTGTGTGTCTTTACCTGCAGGGCAGTGAGGCAGTGAGACACTAGGCCCTGCAGCCTGTAGTATCGCGCCTCGCTCAGGATCTCCTCCAGCTCTCGGGGGCAGTCGGGAAGTGGCACCGCTCCGTCCCGCAGAAAGTTCAGAACCGAGCCGAAGTGCCGTCCGCTGCGGTCCAACACCAGCCACCCTGAGAGGAAGAGAGAGGGGGACACGAGTCAGTCAGTCAGTCAGTCAGTCAGTCGGGGCGTCTCCGTACTCCTCAGCATTTCTCCTCCGCCTCTCACCCTCCGAGTCGATGGTGACCTCGGTGTGTCCAGTGCACATGCTCCTCAGCAGGCTGTCGCTCTTGCTCAGGGTCTGGACGGTGGTGTAGTGCAGAGAGCCCCCCACGTTCAGCTTCACGTACTTGCTGCCCGCCAGGCCCGTCCCCTTCTCCTCCCGGCCCGGCCCGGCTGACGCCGGAAGCAGGTCTGACGCCAACGCCGCCCCCCCGCCCTGGCCCGGGCAGCAGGAAGCCTCGGCCGACATCAGGGCGCAAGGCTCAAATAGGCTGGAGGGGAAACAAGGGGGCACATCGATTGTGGTTCCTGCTTGGAATTAGATTTGAAACTATATAGCTCAAACATTATTTCATATACAGTTTATTTTTCTGCCAACCTAATTTGACACCTTTGTCCCCCCTCTCTCTCTGTGTGTAGGTGCCTGTATCATTCTGCTGTCCCCCCCACCCCCTATTTTTTTTACAAAACCAAGGCCCCTGCAGTCCAGTCCAATCCAGTGTCTCTATAGCAGGCCAGGCCAGGCAGTGACTCTGTAGTATACAGTTTGCAATACAGTCACCTCTAAATTCTGTCTCTGTGTTCATTAAACACACCACACGAGACACAAACAGAGGACCCGTCAGTAACAACACACACACACACACACACACACACACACACACACACACACACACACACACACACATCACAGTAAGAGAATCAATCGGAGAGGAAGGCGGGGTTGATGAGGAAGACCGCTCATGTTCAGCCGGTCCTTATTTCCTTATTCATTATCTCCTTATTACTCCCGACAGGCCACTCACAGGGTGCACACAACAGCAGGGCTGTACTCACCACGCCGACGCAGCTGGAGCTATCAATGGATCTGGCGAATTAAATATGGATAGTTAAAGTGCCACATAAATAAATAAAAAATCGAATTGTTTCTAATTTCTAGAAAATACTTCACAAAATCATCGCTCGCTCTCTTTCCCTTTCACTCCCGTTCTTTTATTCTCGCTCTATTTCTTTCTCTCTATCTCTCCCCTGTCTACCATAAAGCTGCCATAATAATAATGGCGTTTCCTCATATCTTAGGGAAACGGCCGCTGTTTGCGGCCCCGGGTTGGCTGAACTTCACGTCAATCAGCGACACACTCCTCACGCTCATGCGTCTCATTGGCCGGAGGGCTGTCGCGTCAACTGCATCCCTGTGCTGTGATTGGTCAGTGTGCCGGAGTGTCGTCCCCACAGGGCTACGTCACCCTGAGCAAAGTGGACGGAGAGCTTGCAAGGGGCCGCCTACCGCCGGATTGGTCGTTACGTCATAAGTGAGGTGCTGTATCTACCGCAATATATACAATATCTCAACATCAAAACACATATCGGTCAGCAGTGTTAGTGCTGTAGTGTCCAGTCAGTCAGTGTTAATGGTCTGTAGTGTCCAGTCAGTCAGTGTTAATGTGCTGCAGTGTCCAGTCAGTCAGTGTTAATGTACTGTAGTGTCCAGTCAGTCAGTGTTAATGTACTGTAGTGTCCAGTCAGTCAGTCAGTCAGTGTTAATCTACTGTAGTGTCCAGTCAGTCAGTGTTAATGTACTGTAGTGTCCAGTCAGTCAGTCAGTCAGTGTTAATGTACTGTAGTGTCCAGTCAGTCAGTGTTAATGTGCTGTAGTGTCCAGTCAGTCAGTGTTAATGTGCTGTAGTGTGCAGTCAGTCAGTGTTAATGGTCTGTAGTGTCCAGTCAGTCAGTGTTAATGTGCTGTAGTGTCCAGTAAGTCAGTGTTAATGTACTGTAGTGTCCAGTCAGTCAGTGTTAATGTGCTGTAGTGTCCAGTCAGTCAGTCAGTGTTAATGCGCTGTATTGTCCAGTCACTCAGTCAGACAGTCAGTGTTAATGGTCTGTAGTGTCCAGTCAGTCAGTGTTAATGTGCTGTACAATAGTTGTCCAGCCATTCAACCAGTTTGAATGCACTTTCTTGATTAAGATCAGGATGAAACAGAACTCAATGGAGATAATAATACTTTTTAATTTTTTTCTTTATTCTGCAAACAAATAAAACCATTTTAATAAATAAATGAACATACAAATAAATAAATTGCTTGATAAATAATTACATTAATAGTAACAAATCATTGTTATTCTGTATCTTAGCAAGCAGCTTCATTTTACACTTTCATCGTATCAATAGTGCATTTACAACAACAACATTAGCAATAATAATAAATAAATATATAAATAAATAATAATGATTGAGCAGAAGCAATAAAAATTACAATCATCACGTGCTTTTCTGTGGATGGAGGGATGTGTCTATATCATTCTGCTCTATTGCCCCTCTCCTCCTCTCTCTCTCTCTCTCTCTCTCTCACTCACAGTGTGCTGTCCCCAATTGTGAGTTTATAATGGAGGGATCCCCCATTCTCACTCTCTCTCTCTCCTCTCCCTCCCTCTATCTCTTCTCCCCCCTCCCTAACTCTGTCCTTCTCTCTTTTCCCTCCCCCTCTCTCCTCTGCCTCCGTTTCTCTCTCCCTCTCTCTCTTACTATCCTAGTGTGTGTATGTGTGTTATCACTTATCACAACCACACACAGTAAGACAGACGACAGAGACAGAGAGAGAGAGAGAGAGAGAGAGGGGTTAATACAGTACAGAAGCACTGACTGACTGGACACCGCAGCACACCGAGAGAGGAGATAGCATGGGGCAATAGCACAGCATGACACGAACGACATTGATATTAATAAAGAAACTACAAAAGGCCAGGATACAGTGGGGCCAAGTGGATGGGGCGATGGCGACTACGTTACTTATGGAAACCATCCGGAAGGGAAACAGGAAGTGAGGGTGTCACATTACAGGGCGGTGTATTTGGCACTGAAGTGATGGCTGATGGGTACAGCAATACTGATAGAAGCCTCGGTAGGCAATCAAAATATTTACATTCAATGAATTGAGTGTCTATCTGTCTGTCTCTTCCTATGGGTCTGACTGTCTGTCTATCTGTCGCTCCCTCTGCCCCTCTCTCTGTCCCACTCTCTCCATCCCTCCCCTCTGTCTACCTCTCTTCCTTTTCTTCTCTCCCTCTCCTCGCTCACCACCCCTCTCCTTCTCTCTCTTCCCCCTCTCCCTGTCTCTCTCTCTAAGGCACCACTATCCTGAAGACGGACATCTGAACACAGCACTATAGTCTACACACTGACTGACTGACTGATAGACACACTGACACACCCAGAGACACACAGTGACCCAGACAGACACACAGACACGGGAGCGACAGAGAGATAGACAGACAGACAGACAGACAGACAGACAGAGAGACTCAGAGAGACAGTGAGACAGACACAGAGTGAGAGACACGCAGACAGACACACAGAAAGAAAGACAAGCCAAACAGAGACTGACAGACACAGGTGTGGAGAGAGAGAAAGAGAGAGAGGGATGGGTTAATGGAGCGATGGAGGGTGGAAAGTAGTTGTCAAGAAAGGAGAAAGAAGGCATTCCCTTTCTCTCTCTCTCTCTCTCTCTCTCACTCTCAGCTCCTTTCTCTCAGATTGAGACTTCGTACTCCCGTGTGTCCTGGGGAAGACAGATAGAAGACAACCGACAATTAGAGAGAGAGAGAGAAAGAGAGAGACAGAGAGAAAATGAGTGAGGGAGGAGAGAGACAAAATGTTGAACAGACAATTACAAAGAGAGAATGAGTGACAGAGAGACAGAAAAGGAATAAGGCAATAAGGCAAACAGAAAGACACACACAGACAGACGGAGAGACTGGGAGAGAGACAGACAGACATACACACACACACACACACACACACACACAGACAGGCAGGCAGGCAGTCTTACCCCAGCCTCGTACAGTGGGTTGTTGAAGTCAGACTCCACTGTGATGGGGCTGTAGGAGTGGGTGTGAGAGAGAGACAGGCCGAACAGAGACTTCCACTGCAGCCTGCAACACAGCAAGCCCCTAGAACGGTCAGTACAGTACACTATATACACAGTCAGCACTGACATGAATACACAATTATACCAGCGTTTATATAATAAAAATAAAATAATAATAATAATAATAATAATAATAATAATAATAATAATAACAATAATAATAATAATAATACAATATTCAACTAATACAAAGTTGAATGTGGTGGTTGGGGCTTACTTGGTGTAGTATAAGTATATTCCACCAATCAGAAAGATGACCAGGATGATTGGCAGGAAGATCGCCAAGACAATGTTCCCGCCTTCTATCTGGTGGGAGGGGTCAGTCGTCCGGGAAACTGGAAGAAACAAGACAACAGATTGGTTGGAGAATGCGTCAGTCACTCCGAGTCATCCAATCAGGGTGCAGCATGAAGGGCTCAAACTCAGGTTGGGACACTACAGTGATAATAATAGTAATAATAATAATAATAATAATAATGATGATGAAAAGGGACAGATTAGTACCCACCTTCTAACTTGTGGTCATCTAAGAGCTCTTCATAAGCTACTGTGAAAGAGTGATAGAGAGAGTGAGAGGGGGAGAGAGAAAGAGAGAGAGAGAGAGGGGGGGGTTAATATAGTAAAGTAGAGGTTAATACTGACACACCCTCACCTTCTTCCCTCTACCATTCCTTTCTACCTCTCCAACCCACCCCCCCATGCTATCCCTGACTTGGTCCATTCCAGCGGCAGGGCCACCTTTGCAGAAGGGGGGCGGGCTGTTCCACTGTGAGGGGTGTCCGGACAGACAGGTGATGGTGACCTCGCCGATGAGCTCGTAGCCCTCGTAGCAGAAGAAGTGCACCGTCTCCCCGGCCTGGTAGCGGTGCTTGTACAGCGTCTGGTAGCCGTTCTCCGGCACCCCGGGGTTCGGGCAGGGCTCGAACTTCACTGGGGGAGAGGGAGAGAGAAGGAGAGGAAGGAAGAATAGAGAGAGACACAGGGGTTATTACAGACAGAGGGGTCCCTGCAGAGATAAACAGAGAGAAAGAGAGAGAGAGTCAGAGAGATAAGATGGAGAGACCACGACAGATCATATTTACACCCTACAAACCCTAATAGACAAACGTGCACAGCCAGAAAAGCTAAATCGTTGCCCATTTAATTGACATTAAAAAGGCATTTGATTCAGTTGGCATGAGGGTTTATATGATACAATTCTTCAAAGTGGTGTAGAAACAAAGATGCAGTAAAAAATGTGGCAACAAACAAACGACTGAAACGAGTTTTTCAGTCAGGGGTGTGGAGTGAAACACTGACTGTGTTTACATGCAGCTTAATATTCCATTAATAATCCGAATAAAGTCCATTCTGAATATAATTCCCTCATATCAACACCTCATTCGGAATAGAATAACCCAAACGTAGACATTCTGACTGACATTTCATTCTGAATAAAGGACCTGGTATATACCTTTGATAAACCGTTCAATAGAAGAATATTAGCCATACAAATGCTTGTTCGCATTACATTATGAATTGCAATGAGTTAATGTTCAGTGCGCATGCTCCACTTGGTCTGCTCATTCGAAAACATGGTGGCGGCAGCGAACAGACAGAACTGGGCTAATGAAGAGACAATGTATTTAATAGAAATACTAAAGGACTTTTTCATTTTAAAGCGGCTTGATAGGTGAAAAGTTCTTAACAACGAACTTCATGTCAGCGCTGTCTGAATAGTAGGATGAGAGCTTGCAATTGCTGCGTCTGTCTTAATCGCAAGGCTATATGATTGATATGTAAACAGGTATCCACAATAAACCTCATGAATGTGCGATCATGTAAATAGCTGAATGAATGAACTGATTCCGAATGACCAAATATTGTGCACGTAAATGTCATCACCTGACCGGGAATGATCTCAAGGAAAATTCCAGAAGAGCTTTCTATGCGGTGAGAAGAAGATGCTATAAAATGTACATTCCTGTCAAGTCATGGCTAAAACTAACTGACAGCCCATTGCTCTGTGTGGCAGTGAGGTATGGGGTCCACTCAGACTACAGTAAATGGGACAAAAATACCCAATTGAAAGCCTACATGCTGAACTCATACCAAATCATGCATATGCTCGCAGTACAGCATTGTGAGAGATTGACGGAGGACTTAACAAAAAAATACACTAGAAGAATAACCTAGCACACCAAAGTAACAAAAGAAGTCAAAATGACCGGCATGGACCCCCAATCTGTCAATGCATTTATAGTCAGGCAACAGCCCCCTCCTATCAGACCACTGCCACACAGTCCTGTACCTGAAAACCAAATTCAAACAAAACCATTCGAATCCGACCCCCCCCCCATGTCCAAATTGTATTATCACCTCAAACCCGCCTGTGAATGGACACAGAGAGAGCAGTGCTGAGGAGAACGGACTCACAGAAATGTCAGCACAGAAATAGAACGTCTGCTAATCAGCTTTCTAATTAAAACATAAATCAGACACAAATTCAATCAATTCGATCCATACAATAAATGAACTTAATATTCGCAGCAGCAGCGACAAAATCAAATCGTAAACAATCTATAAAAGAAAACAACTGAGACACAGAACGCAAAACAGCACAAAAGGAACTAAGAAAACTATCAAACCGGAAGCACCAAGAGCCTCCAAACAATTGACTCCAATAGGGGAATCCATAGAATAAAATTCCTTTTGGGAAAGATGGAACCAGCAAATTTGATTTGACAGAGAGAGAGAGAGAGAGAGAGAGAGAGGGCTCACTGCACAGTCTCACTCACAGACACACTTGGGGTTGCGGTCACTCCACTTGGGGGTGCCCGTGTCCCGGCTGTAGCAGGTGAGGGAGGGGGGGCCCTCCAGCTGGTACCCCTCGGAGCAGGAGAATCGCAGGACCGCACCCACTGGGAACACCCCCCCCGGCCCCACTGGACCCCCCTCTATGCCCAGCACCGTCCGCGCCCCGTTCACCACCTCGCCCGGGTCAGAACAGTACTGGACTGAGAGAGAGAGAGAGAGAGAGAGAGGGGAGAGAGTGCTTAATCAGTTTATGCAAGACCTAATATAGACCATAGGGATAGCGTAGCATATGACCAAGAGACACTAACAGAAAGGGAGTGAGACAGACAGACAGACAGACTGCCCAATGGCTGACCTTTCTGGCAGGTGGGCGGGCTGTTGCTCCAGGAGAGGTCCCACTGGCAAGTGATGAGGTCGGAGCCGATGATGTCATAGCCCGGCTGGCACTGATAGGTCAGCACACTGCCCCTCACCAGGCTGGGGTGGGAGGAGCTTCTCCAGCCGAACTCGATTGGCGGGAGGGCGGGACAAGTGTCGTTGCGCTCCACCTCTGATTGCACAATAATCACAATTACAACAATAATCATGTTATAATTAAAATAATAATTTACTATATTAATGAAACATTACAGTACAGTGATGTGTGCTGCTGTCAATAGAATATATATTTTTGCACTTTGTATTGCTCTTATGGCTAAGGGCATCTGCCAATAAATAAAAAATAATAATAATAATATATATGCTGTGGGGACTATAGTATAGTATATTTCAATATAGGGCCCAGACTGGAGCCAGTGCTGTGTGTAAGGTAGTTGTGTTGTGTAATTCCTGTGCTGTTGTGTTGTCTGTGTGCTGTGTTGTTCAGTGTTGTGTTTCCCAGTGTTGTTTATTGCTGTATTATGCCATTCCCATGTTGTGTGTATGTAGGTCCTGTGCAGTGTACTGTAGTACAGTGTAGTGTAGTGCAATGCGGTGTAGATTGGTGTTACCACGGTAGTGGATGAGGAAGCCCTGGCTCAGGATGAAAGAGGAGTCGTCGGGGTCGCTCTGGAACTGGATGGTGACCTCTGACCCCCCGGAGTAGACCCGGAAGCGCTCCCGCGACCCCAGGTACTGGCCAATCACATGCGAGGTGAGGTCATGGCCATCGAACAGGGTGAGGATGTCACTGCGACGGATATTAAGACTGAGAGAGAATGAGAGAGAGAGAGAGAGAAATTAAGAGAGTTAGAGTGATGGGAGAAGGGACAGAGAGACACACACAACATAGAGAGAGACACAGACACATACAGACATACATATCCACATCCACACACACAGAGACACACACAAATGCAAACACAAAGACAGAGACACAGAGAGACAAACACACAGACTCACAAATACACAGAAGAACAGATACAGAGACACACGTACACATACCACTCACATACACACAAATACACAATAACTCACAGATAGACACAAACACACAGATAAGCACACACACATACATTTCGAAACACACCACTCAACATATACAGAGATGTAGACACACACAGATAGACACTCTCTTACATCTGGACGTCCAGCTCGATGCGCTTGTCCTCATTGACGTGGATCTGCCACACACAGTCCTGCCCTTTGGAGTAACTCTGGGGCCAATCGGGGGACAGCACTGTCCCCATGGGTTCGGACAGCTCCCCCCCACACAGAGCTGATACGTGGGCAGAGCGAGAGGAGAGGGAGAGGAGGAGGGAGGGAAGGGGAGATGTGTCAGTCAGTTTATCAGTTTATCAATGTTAATATACTATATTTTCCCTGCCCGTCTCTCTCTCCCTCCCTTTCTCTCTCTCTCACCCCGGCAGACTGGCTCGCTCTCGTTCCAGTGGGGGTCGCTGGGGTCGACGCACTCGATGACCCCTGACCCCTGCTCCATCAGGAAGCCGGGCGAGCAGGAGAAGGCCACGCGCGTGCCCAGCTGGTAGGACAGGTCCGACGAACTGAAGTTCCCATGGAGGAGGAAGGGCTCGTAGCAGTGCTCCCCATCAAACGCTAGAGAGAGAGATTTTACGTTATGTAAAATCACAAAAATAGCCACTGCAGGACATTGACACTGCAGGACACTGGCTGTTCCCCGTCTCTTCTCCCTCTCCTTCTCTCTCTCTCTCACCCTCGTATCGCAGTGCCAGCAGCAGGGGGATGGGGGAGGAGTCAGACTGCAGCTCCAGGTACAGGGCCGGCCCCTCGCTCATGATGCCGCGCTCCGGGATGTCGTCAAGGTCTGAGTCAAACTGCAGGGGAGCCTGGGAGCTGTTGCCACTGCGCACTATCAACCTGAGGGGGAGAGGGAGGAAGAAGGAGGGAGGAGAGGGGAGGTGGGAGAGGTGAGGATAAGGAAGGGAGGAGAGGGAGAGAGAGAGACTTCAGATAGTCAGTCAGTCAGCCAAAAGCAGTGTATCAGTCAGTCAGTGGGTCTTGTCCAATCAGACAGCAGCCCCGACCAATGGCTGGCCGGGGATGCTGTGATTGATGGGAGCACCGACCTGTCGTTGTCCTCGTCCAGAGCCACCCTCTCGAAGTGGAGGTGGAGCCTGTGCCCCTCTCGGGCCTCCAGCAGCCAGTGGCAGCTCAGGTTGTTGCTGTGGTTACCGGAGGGGGTGGGCGACAAGATGCGGCCCAGAGTGGCGTTCCGGATCCAACCCCCACACGCCACCGCTGAGAGAGAGAGAGAGAGAGGGGGCGGACGGGTGGGTTAACACAGTAAGACAGTTCCTGAATGACTGGACACTGCAGTGAGAGAGAGAGAGAGAGAAGACAGGGCGAGAGAGAGAGGGACAGAGGGAGAGAGAAAGCTTGTGAGGGCCTCTGCTTTGGGTTGCCAGGTAGGTTCCAAAAATCCTACCCAAGCGTTCACTTCACTAAACAACACTGCCACCGGGACCTGGTGGCAATTCCGCAGTTGCCCACATAGGCAACACAACATAGTGCAGTGACGTGGATAATCCACAAGGGGGCGTGTGGACCTTGATATGGCAACCCTCATACCCTACACCCCTTGCGGTGCCACAACACACAGACACACATATATATAAATGAGGTTTTCATACTATATATATATATATATATATATATATATAGCTTTTTATGCTTCTTCATACCTGGATCCATATATAAATATACACCGATCAGCCATAACATTATGACCACCTGCCTAATATTGTGTAGGTCCCCCTTTTGCCGCCAAAACAGCCCTGACCCGTCGAGGCATGGACTCCACTAGACCTCTGAAGGTGTACTGTCGTCTAGCCATCACAATTTGGCCCTTGTCAAAGTCGCTCAGATCCTTACGCTGCCCATTTTTCCTGCTTCTAACACATCAACTTTGAGGACAAAATGTTCACTTGCTGCCTAATATATCCCACACGGGTAAATGTTGTCATTTCGAACAAAAAACTTTCTTCTGTTTGAACCCGTCTCCTCGCACTCAGTGGACTCCAAGACAGGGATACGCCGATCACAGAGCATTCAAGAGACTGAGACGGATATTGGTCTATGGCAATTGGGATTGATTGCGCCTATACATTATGCATGGAGGAAATGGGTTTTATAATAAAGATAAATGACTCTATATATACATGAAACTAATCTAACGGGCGATGTATTTAAGGGCTGTGGCTCAACCTTTTGAGGAACTTTACAGACAGCCACAAGGTAGAGAAAGAGAGAGAGGGACAAAGAGAGAGAGTGAGAGAGGTAGAGAGGGAAACAGAGGTAGGTAGAGATAGACAGAGAGAGAGAGAGAGACAGAGAAAGAGAGAGAGAGAGGCAGAGGTGGGGCACAAGGCTGATACTGACCCACACACTGGGGTTCCCCGGCGCTCCAGTGAGGTCGTGTGGCATTCAGGCAAGTCACAACCTCGTGCCCTCTGACCTCAAAGCCGGGGTCGCAGTGGAAGTGGGCGGAGCCTCCGGGGTGCAGGTCAGTGACGGACACGCCCCCTCCAGACGGAGAGTGAGGGAAGGAGCAGGAGAGGAGGAATGCTGAAGGGAGAGAGAGAGAGTAATATAGACACACTGACTGATTCATTTACTGGAAAACACTGGTAATTCAGTTAAGTCAATCAGAAAGTCGGTCAGTCAGTCAGTGTATCAGTCAATCAGTTAGTCAGTGTGTCAGTCAGTCAGTCAGTGTGTCAGCAAAGAAGAGCAGAGCCACTATCTGATTGGACACTCTGACCTTCCGTGAGAGAACCTCCCTGCCCCCTGATTGGTGGGTGTACCTTGGTAGTGAAGGCTGAACACTCCAGGGTTCGTTGGCTGGAAACTCTGGTAGTGGATGAGCACCTGATTGGTGGAGCTGCGGATCACCTGACCCTCACTCATCAGAGTCTCATTGGCCAGGAGCTCCTGCCCCACCCCTCCCAGCCCCAGGATGGTCAGCGATTCGTCCTTGGATAAATTCAGCTTTCTTACCTGAGAGAGAAAGAGAGAGAGAGAGAGAGAGAGAGAAAGACATTCTGTACTCAAATGTGCGTCCATTGCACTCACGCTGTACTCACACTCCACTCACACTGCACACACACCTGTATCTCCACTCCATAGCCCCTGTACACAGTGATAGTGTAGGTGCAGTCCAGACTGTGATACATGCCAGAGGAGCCCAGAGCCTCCGGGGACTCCACTATGCCTTCTGAGCCGGAGAGATTCGCATTGCACTGCACTGAGGGACAGAGAGGGAGGAAGAGAGAGAGAGACAGAGAGAGAGAGGAAGGGTTAAAACAGTACAGACTGACCGACAGTACAGCAGGATCTCCAGCCCTGGTCCAGGAAAGCTACAGAACATCTAAAGGACAGCTGTATACCTGGAGTGTGCACTGTAGTTACAGTCGTGGTGGTGATGAGCGTCGTTGTGGTCTCCTCCTCCTGGGGTGATGAGGTGGTGGGCACCGAGGTCACCGCTGCCAGGGGTGCGGAGCTGGCCCTGCTCCCCGACTGGCCAGCTCTGGGGGCAGTGGCCGACGACGTCACGGCGGTGGTCAGCACTCTGGGCGACATCATGGTGGAGCTGGGCTCTGATTGGTGGGGAGGAACTGCTTGAGTGGGATTGGTCACCGTCCCTGTGTGGAGGAGGGATTTACATATAAATACACACACATTCTCCCTCTCTCTCTCATACACACACTCACAATCTCAATTAAAAAAAGCTTTATTGGCATGACTAATTTCCATCAGTGTTGACTAACTGACATCTCTCTTACACACACGCACCCACTCTCTCTCTCTCTCACACACACACATTCTCATCACACTCTTTCTCTCGCTCTTCTTCTCTCTCTCTAGCAGCTCCGGCAGAGCTCACCAGCGAAGACGGGTCTCTGCCTCAGATACTCTTTGCTCAGCAGAGCGGCGTGAATGAGCTGACTGAGGGGCGTCCCGGGTGCTGCTGGGATAGTGCTGGAGGGCTGGGAGGACTGAGGCGGCGGGGCAAAGGTAGTGTAGAAGTCATCGCCTTTGACCTCGTGAGGGGCAAAGGTCAGAGCTGGGTGAGAGAGAGAGAGAGAGAGGGGGAGGGGGGGTTGATACAATACAGACACACTGACTGGAAAGAACGAATACACTGTACCCACACTACACACTCTACTACACAAAGTGTACCCACACTGTACCCACTCTCTCAGTGGGCAGCAGTGGGCGGGGCTCACCTGTGCCACAGTGAGTGAAGGCCAGCGCCACTGTGAGGAGCTGCAGTCCAGCGGCCATAGTGACCCAGCTGAGCGACGCTGAAATGACACCCCACACTAATCACAGGAGCAACAACAACAAATTAAGAATAACCACAACATTACTCATAGTAAATACACGACTACTGGTAGTAATAATAATAAGAAGAAAAGTAATGAGGATGATTTTTGTCATACAAATATTTTAGTAATAATAATGATGTCTAATTAAGAGTGCTGTTTGTCTTTCCCTCCCTGGATGTGTACCTGCTCCTCTCTCTCTCCCCATCCCTCTCTCTCTCTCTCTCTCTAGATACCATCACAGCCTTGTCCTCTCTCCCTCTGTTATGTACACAACGTGATGGAGGGAATAGAATCGGCCTAGTCACCAGTCAGTGTCTCATTACACACACAATAAAAATAATAATAATAATAATAATAATAATAATAATAATAATAATAATAATAAATAAATAACGTTGTTATTATAGCCAGATTGATAGAGAGGTAAACGTATAGGCTATTTTGTAATCCAGGATGTTGCAGAGAGAAGCAATAGCGTCTCTGTCTCTTTTTCATTCATATTTCACCCTCTCTCATTCCCTCTCTCTCTTTCTCTAGCTCTCTCAATACCTTCTATTCAATACCTTATTTTTAATTTTGCCCGTCATTTACCCTGCATCCCTTCATCCATTCCTGCCAAATTTATCTATCTATCTATCTATCCACGCCATGTTGAGGTATATATTTCGGGCCAAATAAATACATACATACATACATACATACATAAAATCACCTTATTGTATGAATTTGCTATTCAAATAAAGAAAAAAAACACCAGTAGTAATAATATTATCAATAATAATTCAATAATATTGTTACAAACACGCATGTATATGCATAGGCTATAGATATATACACGCATAAATACAGAAACACAACATATTTACCTGTATATACTGCACTTCTCCTCTCGTGTACCGCGTTGTCTGTCGGTCGGTCGCCCTGTCTGTCTCTACCCCTCTCTCTCTTTCTCTCTCTCTCTTTCTATCTATCTACCTGCTCGCTTTCCTTATCAGTCTACGTATGTGTCTGTCTGCGTATCTGTCCGTCTGTTTTTCCTCCCTCTCTCTCCCTCTCTCTCTCTCTCTCTCTGGTAGATCGACGCGCAAACGTACAGACGCGTTAGATTAAATTATGCATCCCTCTCTCTCTCTCTCTCTCTCTCTCTGTGGGGTGTGTAATGTCTACAGCAAGGGTAAGCGCAGCAAGGCAAAAACAATAACGTAACTCTCATCACATGTGAATCAGTACGGGTCAGGGTGCGTGTGTGGAGCGCAGTTGGAGCCGCGGCTGGTGTCCCGATGGCCGGCGGGCTGTGCGGCTGGTGCGGCTGTCAGAGCTCCAGCTTTCTTGCTGCTATCAGTGCATTTCTCTGTCTGCCCGTCTCCGGCTGCACGGTGTTTCTGTCGCCCTCCGGTGGCGGCCGGGCAGCACTGATCTCCCCGCAGCGCGGCGCCCTGCCACCCACCCCCCCCCTGGTGACAGCGTGGCACTTTGCTCCCCGGACCGTGGGTCGGATCTCGATGATGAAGGGGATGATGTGTCGGTGCTTAATTAGATGTGATATCATACAGCTATTCCCTTGCCCACCCCTCCTGCAAGAAAGTCAGGCTACGGCCCTGAGACTGTGATGGATAATGCGCACACACACACACAGCTTACTGGTCACAGTTATAAGTATAAGTCAGGAAGCCTGGCAGAGTCTTAAAATGTTGTCAACTTATTCTGTCAACCTGTACATGTAACTAGGGCTGCAGAGTGCGTGCGTGCGTGCCTGTTGCGTAGGTGAATGTGTGCTATGTTGTGTCACTTTATGTTTCGAGGAGAATGACAGAAGTCTGTGCCTTCCTCTCACGGGGGCGCCAGTGTAAACCAGCCACTTACACGTTGGGTGGCCTGCCTGCGATACACACACATGTACACAGCAACATAAAGCATAAAACATAAATGTAGCACATTCAACAATACTAGTAATGAGACAAAAATAACACATAGTGAATACCAAAATCTTGTGCAGACACAGCGTAAAAGCAAAACAGTTGATATATATAGATCACACTGTAGACACACTCTACTCACACTGTACCCAAACCATACACATACTGTAGTCACACTCTACTCACTCTGTACTCACACTGTACCTACGGTGTATATACACTGTGGTCACACTCTAATACACACATTGCATCCAAACCAAACACACACTGTACCCACTCTGTACTCACACTGCACCCAAACCATACACACACTGTTCTCAAACTCTACTGACACCATAGTCACATTGTACACACACTGTACTTGCACTGTACTCACACTCTACTCCCACTGTACCCATGGTGTACACCGATCAGCCATAACATTATGAGCACTAACAGGTGACGTGAATAACACTGATAATCTCGTTATCATGGCACCTGTCAGTGGGTGGGATATATTGGGCAGCAAGTGAACATTTTGTCCTCAAAGTTGATGTGTTCGAAGCAGGAAAAACGGGCAGCGTAAGGATCTGAGCGACTTTGACAAGGGCCAAATTGTGATGGCTAGACGACTGGGTCAGAGCATCTCCAAAACTGCAGCTCTTGTGGGCTGTTCCCGGTCTGCAGTGGTCAGTACCTATCAAAAGTGGTCCAAGGAAGGAAAAGCGGTGAACCGGCGACAGGGTCATGGGCGGCCAAGGCTCACTGATGCACGTGGGGAGCGAAGGCTGGCCCGTGTGGTCCGAGCCAACAGACGAGCTACTGTAGCTCAGATTGCTGAAAAAGTGAATGCTGGTTCTGATAGAAAGGTGTCAGAACACACAGTGCGTCGCAGTTTGTTGCGTATGGGGCTGCGTAGACACAGACCAGTCAGGGTGTCCATGCTGACCCCTGTCCACTGCCAAAAGAGCCTACAATGGGCACGTGAGCATCAGAACTGGACCACGGAGCAATGGAAGAAGGTGGCCTGGTCTGATGAAACACAAGTTCCCCAGATCTCAATCCAATCGAGCATCTGTGGGATGTGCTGAACAAACAAGTCCGATCCAAAGGATCTGCTGCTAACGTCTTGGTGCCAGATACCACAGCACACCTTCAGAGGTCTAGTGGAGTCCATGCCTCGACGGGTCAGGGCTGTTTTGGTGGCTAAAGGGGGACCTACACAATATTAGGCAGGTGGTCATAGTGTTATGGCTGATCGGTGTGTGTATATACACTGAGCTCACATTCTATTTATACTGTACACACACTGTCCTCACCCTGTGCACAAAACATACCCACACTGCACTCACACGCTACACACAGTCTTGTTATGTCTGTGAGCTTACGTCTGCCGTCTGTGTTTTATTGTATTAATGAATTTGAGAATGTGATTTCATTCTTTCTTATTATTGATGTTCACATTATTTATGTATTCATTTTAAAATGTATTATTTGCATCGTTTCTCTATTGCAAATGCTTTGCCAACACCAAAGAGCAGTGGGTCATGACAAAAAAGCTATAGTGAAGAGAGAGAGAGAGAGAGAGAGAGAGAGAGAGAGAGAGAGAGAGAGAGAGAGAGAGCGAGAGAGCGGCAGGATCACGGCAAGCTGAGTTCGGCTGTTTCCGTGAGCCGTGACTCGGCTCAGTTCGGAGAGCTCCTGTTTGCAGCGCTGCAGATGCGGACGTCTCCGGCACTGGCTGTGGCGCATAGCGAGGTACTCGACACACACGGACAGCGACAACACACACACACACACACACACACACACACACACACATACACATACACATACACACTCACACACGGGGCTGAGGAGCGCAGAGGGTCGTCCGGTACCGGCGGTCTGTCGGTCTGTCTGTCTGTCTGTCTGTGTGGAGGGTCTCTGTGTTCGTCAGCCTGTCTGTCTGTCTGTCTGTGTCATCTCTGTGTAACGGTGTCTGTGTATGTGAATACGCCTGTGCCCGCTATATTATTATTATTCTGATTATTACTGCTGTTGTCAGTGATGCTTTATGGTTCTGTGTGAGAAGAGTCAGAAACGATGGACCAGGATCTCGCGTCAACTCGTGGTTATAAACGTGACGAGTGAGGAGACACTGTTTACCTCCTCCACCACTCCCTCTGTTCGTGTGAGTCTGTCTATCTCTCCCTCTGTCGATCTGTTCCCCTCTCTTCTTATATTCATCCACGTCTCCCTCAGCTTCTATGCCTTTCCATACTCTCTCTTTCTCCCTTTCCGTACCTGTGTGTGTGTGTGTGAGAGAGAGAGAGAGAGAGAGGGAGGGAGGGAGATTATTCTATTATTAATTGCGTTTCAGTTGCAGAGAGGGAGAGAGACAAAGAGAGGTAAATGCAGACAGAAGGCCTGGTAAAGAGGGAGCAGGTTGTGTTGACAGTCTGCATTGTGCTTCAGTGAACTGGAAAAGGGAGCCTTTTGAGAGAGAGGGAGAGAGTGAGAACTACCGGGGGCAGAGTACGCTCTCACTGACGGACAGAGCGCTGTGGGTCTCAGCGCCATCACTCCGCATGTCTGTGTTAACTCCAAATAGATAAATACAATCAGGTGTCAAATAAAAGAAGTGGTGAAAATGTACCGTACTATATTACATCGCTCTTCTCTTTCCTGCCCTCCTTCTCCCTCTCCTCTTCCCTCTCTTCTTTCACCTCCTTCCCCCTCCCCTTTCCTTTCCCCTCCTTCTCTCTTGCCTTTCCCCTTTCTCTCTACCCTCTCCCCTCCCATTTCTTTCCTCTCCTTTCCTCTTTCCCCTCCTTCTCTCCCCCTTTCTCTCTCCTTCCCTTTCCCCTCCTTCTCTCCCCCTTCCCTTCTCTCTACCCTCCCCTCTCCCCCTTTCTCTCCTCTCCTCTTTCCCCTTCTTCTCTACCCTCTCCCCTCTCCCCTTTTCTCTCCTCTTTCCCCTCCTTCTCTCTACCCACTCCCCTTCCCCCTCTCTCCTCTCCTTTCCCCTCCTTCTCTACCCACTTCCCCTCTCTTCTCTTTCCCCTCCTTTTCCTCCTTTCCCCTCCTTCTCTCTCTCCTCTCCTCTTTCCCCTCATTTTATCCTCTTTCCCCTCCTCCTCTCCCCTCTTCCCCTCTCCTCTTTCCCCTCCTTCACTCCCCTCTCCCCTCTCCCCTCTCTCTCTCTCTCTCTCTCTCAGTCAGTGATGATGCAGTGGGATCTGGAGTCTCTGGTGTCGGTGGTCCTGTCCCGCGCTCCCTCTCCGGGGCTGGGTGGGCGGCCGCTGACCGGGCTGCTGTGGGCCCTGCTGGTCCTGTTCCTGTGGTACTGCTACCGGGTCGGGGTGGAGAGCGCCGGCCCGGCCCGAGCCCAGTGCTCCCGCCACCGGCGCCGCCGCCCCCCCCGCCTCCAGTCTGCCTCCGGGCCCGTCTCCCTGGGCGACGCGGGGCTGCCCTTCATCGCCATGGAGACGGCGGGGGAGGAGGAGGAGGACGAGGAAGAGGAGGAGGAGGAGCTGGGGGGGGCGGGGCGGTGCCGGGGTTACCTGACCCCGGTGCTAGGCCACGCACTATTCCCAGGCCAGGCCCCGCCCCCCAGCCGGCGGCTCTATGGTGCCCTACAGGAGTACGCCAAGAGGTACTCCTGGGCTGGCATGGGCCGCATACACAAGGGGCTGCGGGAGCAGGTGAGGCGACTGACACCATCTTGGCTCTAGGGAAGGGGGTTAATGTGACTTTGGTGAGTTGGAGCCAAAATGGCCGCCATCTGGATGTCATCTTCCTTCCAGCAGGACAGCATTTAAATAGTTGAGAGTCAGAATCTCTCTTATCCTTGTCCCCCCTTCTCTCTCCTTCCCTCTGTTCACTCTCAGGGTCGTCTCCTCTCAGAGAGGCACTCTATCCAGAGGCCCCAGGTGTTCTTCCTGCCCGACGTTCCCAGCATCCCCTTCTTCCCCCGGGACGCCCAGCGCCATGACATCGAGGTCCTGGAAGCCAGCTATCCCATCATCCTCTCTGAGTTCCAGGCTGTGTACCAGAGGGGCGTGGACCCCAAGCTGGGCTGGACTGTGGGGGGCCCTGGTCAGCCCAAGGTGAACAACAAGTGCCAAAAAAACAAAAACGACACTTCCCAGAAACCCCCACAGCACAGGTGCTAGCGTGGGGCCACTGGGAAATGTAGTTTATTTTTACCTTGAGATAGATTTCATGCTGGGTGAGCTGGTGTTACACTATTCCTCCTCCCTCCATCTGTCCCTCTCTAAATGTCTCTCTCTCACTCTCTCTCTCAGGGTTACTCAGTGTTCTCTCTGTACAGTAAGGGGGTGTGCGTGGCGCTGAACTGCCGCTCTTGCCCCCGGACATACCGCACCCTGTCCTCTCTGCGCACCTTCATGGGCGCCAATGCGTTCGGCCATGCCGCCTTTGCCCTGCTGCGCCCCGGCACCAGCCTGCCCCAGGGCTACGGGCCCACCAACACCCGCCTGCGCTGCCACCTGGGTGAGGGGGTGGGCGAGAAGAGAGAGGAAGGGACTGATACATTGACTGGCACACTGACTGACTGACACACTGACTGACTCACACACTGACTGACACACGGACTGACTGACTGACTAACTGACACACTGACTGACACACGGACTGACTGACTGACTCACTAACTGACTGACACACTGACTGACTGACACACTGACTGAAACATGGACTGACACACTGACTGACACATGTACTGACTGACTGACTGGCTCACTAACTGACTGACTGACACACGGACTGACTGACTGACTAACTGACTGACTGATAGACACACTGACTGACCTGACTGACACACTGACTGACTCACTAACTGACTGACACACTGACTGACCTGACTGACACACTGACTGACTCACTAACTGACTGACACACTGACTGACTCACTAACTGACTGACACACTGACTGACTCACTAACTGACTGACACACGGACTGACTGACTGACACAATGACTGACACACGGTCTGACTGACACATGGACTAACTGACACACTGACTGACAGACTAACACACATGTATGTTTTGTATGCATTGAAAACCTTCTCTCTCTCTCTCTCTCTCTCTCTCTCTCTCTCTCTCTCTCTCTCTCTCTCTCAATTCAAATACAAATTATTATTATTATTATTATTATTATTATTATTATTATTATTAATAAGAGCTAAGAGGAGGAATTTATTTTAAAAGGTAAATCTCTCTCTCTCCCTCTCTCAGGGCTGCAGACACCTCCTAACTGTGAGCTGGTGGTGGGGGGGGAGCCTCAGTGCTGGTCAGAGGGACACTGCCTCCTAGTGGACGACTCCTTCCTGCACAGCGTCTCCCACAACGGTCAGCCCGCACTACCACTCCCACAATCCTCAGCGCTGCACTGCATATGGGCGAGGCTTTTGGAAACTGTAGTTTTTTTAAATATATATATATTTTTGTATTAAATAACAATAGCTCTGTGTGTGTGTAAATTGTGTCCAGTCAGACTGTGTGTGTGTCTGTCTTGCTCAGCGCAGTGTGAATGCAATGTTCGTTTTGTCAGTGCAGTGTGTTAGTGGCGTTCAGTGTTAATGCACTGTGTCCCTCTGTGTTCAGGCACTGTGGAGGACGGCCCGCGCGTGGTCTTCACTGTGGACCTCTGGCACCCCAATGTGGCCGCGGCCGAGAGACAAGCCCTGGACTACATCTTCGCCCCTGAGCAATAGACTGACACACTGAAAATACTGACACACTGATCATTCTGACATACTGAAAATACTGACACACTGACATCACTGAAACACTGCCACACTGATTGACAAACTGATACACTGATATGTGCTGACTAACTGACCGACTGTGTCTCTGTCTGTCTGGCTGTATACAGCTGTCAGCCGCTCTGTCTGTCTGTGTGTCTGTGTTACTGTCAGCGTGTCTGTCTGTCCGTCTCTGTGTCTCTGTCCCTCTGACTTTTCGAAGCCGCCCACTGTTTTTTACCCATGATACCCCGCTTCCTGCCTGGGACACCAATCAGAGGAGCTGAAGCAGAGGGAGCAGCCACAGCGGGGTGCTGCACCACAGAGAGTTGAGTTGAGGCCTTCACCCCACCTCCACCCCGTCTCTTGGGGGCGCTGGTCTTGTACGCCTCACCTAGTTACTGTTGCTAGGTCTGACACGCAAAGGAGAAAGTGCCATAGGGAAACACAGAGATCCCAGTTAGCCCGTGCGTGACATCTGTGTCCTTTCACACTGAGCGCGTGCAGATTATTTATTATTATGATTAATTTCGTAGCACACGCCCTTATCCAGAGCGACTTACAGTTTACATAAGAAACACTTGAAACACTTTTTGTCTGTCTTAATATTGACCTCCATCTCTGTCTTTCTCTCTGTCTTTGTCTCTGTTTAATTACCTCTAACAGTCTGTCTGTCTGTCTGCCTGTCTGCTTGTTTACCTTTCTCTCTCTATCTGTCTTGTCTGTCTGTCTGTGCCTCTCTGGCTCTCTTTGATTGTCAACCCCAAACTAGTGTGTTGCTCTCCGTGTGTGTGTGTCACCGTCAGCTTACCTGTCTGTCTGACTGCTCTCTTACTATTCCCGCTGTCTTGTGTATCTGTAAAGCAAACGTATCAAGAAAAATATATATTATTATTATTATCCTGATACTGTTGTGAAGAGTCATTGCTTTGAACTATATATAGATACTGTATATATCTGGACTGGCGTTCAAAAGCAGGAGGGGTCTCGGTATCAGTATAGCAGGGGTCTCCACTGCTGTCAACCAATCATTGCAGAAGTCTGTGATGTATCGGCCTCTCTCTCTCTCTCTCTCCCTCTCTCCCCCCCTCTGTCTCTCTTCCTCTTGCTTTCTCCCCCTGTTTCTCACACCCTTCCTCTCTTCCCCCTCTCTCTCAGTTCCACAAACTTTTTCATATGTAATAAAGGTCAGAGTAGGTTGCATCACAAGGGCACTATAATCCCAGTAATCTCTGACTCTGTAATCCCTCTCTCTCTCTCTCTCTCCTTCTCTCTATCCCTCTATCCCCCAGTGTTTGGAAACACCAGGCGCTCTTACACAAGGGCTGTGGTGGCTGTGTGGGTAATCATATCGGAGAGGGACACACTGTGCCTGGGGACGGTGGACGGGAGACGAGGGACGGGGGGGTGGGGGGCAAGAATTATGCAAAGGGATTAAACTGAATATGAATTTATGTAATGGGTAGGGTGAGGGATTTTATAACAGAGATAGAGGGAGATTGGGGGAGAGAGATTGGGAGGAATGATACTGAAAGAGATGGGGTGGATATAGTGAGAGACATAGAGGAGGGCGAGTGAGAGAAACTGAGGAGAGAGAGAGCTAGATTGCATAGAGAGAAATGGGAGTGAGAGAGAGTGCTCTGGGTCTCATCTGCAGGGTTGGTGCATCTCCACTGGACCCGAACACACCACCGCTGTCAACAGAGTCCAGAGCCATGGAAAAAACTGCTGGAATTGTGCTGGGTGACATCACGAGAGAGAGGGAGAGAGAGGTCAGTCACTGCAGGGTCAGTGCAGCCCCACAGCATCACTGGACCTGAACAGGAAATAGGTCTTACAATCCCCTCTCATGTCAATAGTTTCCAATACTAACACATTGCACCACACACTATACTATAGCAGTTTAATACACACACACACACACACACACACAGCAACACACATATATTGATATATAGCTAGATATACAGATGGATATTTAGAAACATAAATAGATAAATAAATACAGTGGATTGCATAAGTACTCTTTCACATTTTGTTGTTACAATCTGAAATGAAAACTGATTTAATTGTGATTTTCTACCTTTGATTACCTTTCATTAACAACCTGGAGGTGCAAAATTGTGAAAAACTGAAAACTGGAATGTGAAATGTGTTAGTTGAATAACTATTCACCCACGAGTCAATACTTGGTAGAACCACCTTTGGCAGTTATACAGCCTTGAGTCTTTTTGGATAAGTCTCTACCTGGTTCCTGTAATTGTTGCCCATTCTTCTTGGCAGAATTGCTCAAGCTCTCTCAAGTCCGAAGGGCACAATTGGTTAAGAGCAACTTTCAAGTCTTGCCACTGATTCTTAGCTGGATTGAGGTCTGGGCTTTGACTGGGCCATTCTAGAACACTAGTTTTTAACACCTTCAGACCTTGTGTCCATTACAATCCACCTCATTGAAGAGAGGCCTGGCAGGGCTCCAAACTACATGGCAAAGTAAAGTAACTGTAGTGCAGTCTGATGATCTCACACTACATCAACACTGTATAGTAAATATAGTGCAGTCTAATGACCTCACACTGTAGAGTAACTATAGTGCAGTCTAATGTTCTCACACTGTATAGTGACTATAGTGCAGTCTGATGACCTCACACTGTAGAGTGACTATAGTGCAGTCTAATGACCTCACACTGTAGAGTGACTGTAGTGCAGTCTGATGACCTCACACTGTACAGTGACTATAGTGCAGTCTGATGACTTCACACTGTAGAGTGACTATAGTGCAGTCTGATGACTTCACACTGTAGAGTGACTATAGTGCAGTCTGATGACCTCACACTGTACAGTGACTATAGTGCAGTCTGATGACCTCACACTGTACAGTAACTATAGTGCAGTCTGATGACCTCACACTGCAGAGTAACTATAGTGCAGTCTAATGACCTCACACTGCAGAGTAACTATAATGCAGTCTGATGACCTCACACTGTACAGTGACTATAGTGCAGTCTGATGACCTCACACTGTACAGTGACTATAGTGCAGTCTGATGACCTCACACTGTACAGTGACTATAGTGCAGTCTGATGACCTCACACTGTACAGTGACTATAGTGCAGTCTGATGGCCTCACACTGTAGAGTGACTATAGTGCAGTCTGATGACCTCACACTGTACAGTGACTATAGTGCAGTCTGATGGCCTCACACTGTAGAGTGACTATAGTGCAGTCTGATGACCTCACACTGTAGAGTGACTATAGTGCAGTCTGATGACCTCACACTGTATAGTGACTATAGTGCAGTCTGATAGCCTCACACTGTAGAGTGACTATAGTGCAGTCTGATGACCTCACACTGTAGAGTGACTATAGTGCAGTCTGATGACCTCACACTGTAGAGTCACTATAGTGCAGTCTGATGACCTCACACTGTACAGTGACTATAGTGCACTCTAATGACCTCACACTGTAGAGTAACTATAGTGCAGTCTAATGTTCTCACACTGTACAGTGACTATAGTGCAGTCTGATGACCTCACACTGTAGAGTGACTATAGTGCAGTCGAATGACCTCACACTGTAGAGTAACTATAGTGCACTCTAATGACCTCACACTGTAGAGTAACTATAGTGCAGTCTAATGTTCTCACACTGTACAGTGACTATAGTGCAGTCTGATGACCTCACACTGTAGTGACTATAGTGCAGTACATAGATATAGTGTAAATATGATGCTATCATATGATGTTGGTATTGGTATTTTAAAACTGTTTGGACCCACTTGTTGCAAACCGCATTTTATTTAAGTGTGTCATAGCAAAGGGGCTGAATACTTATGCAATCAAGACTTTTCCATTTTTTTTATTTGCAGTTAAGAAAAGATGTAATACTCTGTAGATCAGTGACTGAAAATCCCAATTAAATCAATTTTAATCCAACACTAAACAATGTCCAAAAGTACCTGGGGGGTGAATAATTATACAATCCATTGTACATAGATAGCTAGACTGATACACATATAGATAGATAGATACACAGATTTTAGTTTTTAAAATAAACCATATACAAAAATCAAATAATCATACTAGAAACACGGCACTTTTCACACCAAACCACACAACCCCAACCAGAACCCTATTCCCAGAATAAAAAGAAACTAAAGAATAAAACAAATCAACTCATCTAGTACATACTGCCGACCATTGAAAAACCAAAACAGATTACAGAGTACATCATAGAGACATGACTTGTCCCCACCCCCCAGCCCTGTTTGACACAGCTGAGCATTAGAGCACCACATGCCCCTCCAACACGGCCAAATCCTGCGGTGCTTTGCAGACTTCAAAATCTACTCTGATCTTTGATAAAACCGTCTGTCTAAAAATATCCACAGGATCCCAATCACCCTTAAAAAACCCAACAACCTTGCATTCGGCCAAGATTGCCTTTTCCATCTGCACGCCACTACCCGAGTAAGATCCTCAATCATAGCCGCCCACGCAGGGCAACTGGTGTGTGTTTGTTTTACCTCTCAATTACTGTAGTGGGTGCTTAGCAGGGGTCTCGGGTCAAAGCACAGCACCCCACTCTCTGCTCGCCTCCCTCCGGTTTGAGCCCCCCGCCCCAGGCTTACTGTAACACACAGAAGTGATTGGAACGCTCTGCGTCAAACCTGGATAATTGAGCACCAGTGCGTCTGAGAGAACTTCCACAGCTGGTTTTGCAGACTACGATCTGCTCTAGTCTGGGATTACCCTCTTTAAAATAACATTGGGTGGTCCACGACTAGTGTGGATCTGGGTCTGCGAACCCAAACCTTCACACAGGGCGCTCCAGGGCGCCTTCGGATCAGGTGACCTAAAAAATGTGAGTTGCTCCAAAAACAAGGCCGCGATAGTCCTTGTGTTGGTTATGTGTCGGTTATGTGCCTTGTCTTCGGAGCAGGCTGAAGAAGCCAATTGTGGGAAAATCAGCCCAAACCTTCACAGTGCCACCACCATGCTGAACAGGTTCTTCTGTTTGAAAGCAGTGTTTGGTTGAGGCCAGAAGGTTCAACCGTTGATTTGTCTGTCCAGAGAAGTCCCCGTGGATCATATATGTACTCTTTGGCGAACTTCAGGTGGGCAGCCATGTTCTGTTTAGAGAGCAGTGTTTTCTTCCGGGCTCTCCTTCCATGAACACCATTCTTGTTCGGTCTTTTTCTGATTATTGAGTCACATTAGCCAAGGCAAGAGTGGCCTGCAGAACCTTGGCTTTTACTCTGAGGTTCTTTGTGACTTCTTGGATGATTTTCTGGTTTGTTCTTGGAGAATTTTGTACAGGATGCCCTGGGTAGAGTGACTGTGGTCTTGAAATTCTTCCATTTGTACACTATCTGTCTTACAGTGGACTGCTGGAGCCCCAAATCATCAGAAATGGGTTTGTAACCTGTTTTAGACTGATAAGCATCAATTACTGTTTTCTGAGGTCCTCAGAGATTTCTTCTGATTGTGGCGTGACGTGTTTCCACACACCTGTATGGTGAAGGCCAGACTCACAATGTTTCTAATCTTTATATAGGGTGGGGTCTCCCATAGTCACCCCTGAAGGTATACCTAATTTAAACACCTGTGCTCATATGCATAAAGCATCTGAGAGTGGGAAATCGGTCCTAAGTCCCTGAAATATCTGAGAGTGACGTCAATTTGGTCCTACTTTTACTCTTAGGAATAAAAGCTTACATCACAGCCTTAAATAAGCAGAATTTCCCGTCAAACCATACTGGCATTAACAGCACCCGAATTTATCTTTTTCCCCACCACTGCGCGACAAATACCCCCAAAACAAACCACATTCATAATCAATAATTATGCCTAATCAATGCTAGCCTATTTTCATCAAGGATTTTACATTACACTGATTCTATATCCGACAATATTTTAACACGAGTGAAATTAAAAAATAAGCCGCAAAATAAATGAAAAATGATCCAGCTCATACAAAGCACATTCATAATAAACTGTATGGACGGTGACGAATGCATGTTAACTTTAAATTGTATTTTATTCAAAACACAAAAATTGTCTGAAATAGCGAATCGGTGTAAAACCCTTCATGAATAGACCACCAGTGTTTCCACACTGTAGCACCTTAACATCCTCGTAATGAAGGAACGAGGGGGAAACTCTTAATATTTTGTGTCAAATTATAAACAAATAAAAGGTTGAGTTAGCTTAGGATATTCCTATAGTTGTCTTTTCACGTCTGCTTGTCTACATGTGAACTCATGTTTTTTTTCTTTTTCTTCCCAAAATGAAGAAAATACGTCACAGTGAGCCGTATTCTAACAAACTGTTTGCTCAAAGTTTTTCCTACAATTGGATCCTACTCCCAGTTAAAAGTAGCTGTAAGAGACTTTATGACTACCTCCTACCTCCTACTCTGAGCAAGGAGCAATCTTACTCCTAAACTAACTTTAAGCATGATTCCTAGGAGTAATTCTGGGATGTTTTATGCATACGGGCACTGATCCTAATTATCCCCATTAATTGAGTTGATAAAACCAGGGTTCACTTACTTTTACTTACAATTACCTATTGGATATGTAAGGGGTTCACAAACTTTTTCTCACCGCTGTAGATAGACAGTAGGACACAAACATACACACATAAACAGATACACAAACACACACAGAGGCACAAAAACAAACAAGACCGTCCCTGTGTGTTAAATAATGCCCACGCTGTCCGCACAGCAGGGCCTGTGGGTGATGTCAGAGGGGCAGCTGTTGTTTGGGATCCCAGAGGCTTACAGGGGCATGAACATCTGGAGCCACTGCAGCCCTGGATTATGTGGGACAAACATACACTTTCAATATATAGATGGGATGTGTAATATGTGTATGACATAACTGATGTATTGTACACAGACTCAAGCATTTGGATGATGAAAAAAACATAGGTGCCTAAATATATGGGGTTGGCTTCTATTTCCCCTTGTCCCCAAAATGGCCCCTGTTTTGTGTATGCATTTCCCATTGATGTTTTAGGCTGTAATTAAACTTTAAGGTTTTGAAATTCACATTAAGGTGTGTCTGTGTGTGTGCTTCTGTCTGTCTCTCTACATAGCATTTCCTGATCCCTCTTTTCATCAGTGAGGGAAAGAAACAGATAGATAGATAGATGGATAGACAGACAGATTGACAGATAGATAGATAAACTGACAAATAGAGAGAATCAAATTGTCAGAGATAGTGACAGACAGGGAGACAAATTCAGCCAGATAGATAGATAGATGGAGAGAGAGAGACAGAAGGACAAGCAGGCAGAGACAGAAGGAGAGAGAGGACACTTTAACTTATCTATTTCTACCCCCTTCCCACCTCTCTTTCCCTCCCCTCCCCTCCTCTCTCCTTTCCCCCCTCCTCTCTCTCTCTCTCTCTCCTCAGTCCCTCCCTCAGAGTTACAGTAACAGGACACTGACACTCATCTGTCATCAACTCTGCCACACTCTGTCTCTCCGTCTCCACCAAGAGGGCGCAAAGGAAAATAAGTGAAAGGAAAAATAAGAGGAAAAAAGAGAGAGATAGATGGACTAGGCACCATCAATTATCATAAAAAGAATAAATAAAGAAAAAGAAAAAAGACAGAACAAGGTTATTTTAATAAAAAGAAAAAGAAGAAGGGAGGGGACAGCTGTGGACTTTCTCATTCTTTCCATCACTGCAGTGAAGACAGACTGAGAGGAGAACAGGTTAGTCACTCTCTCATTACAGCACTAATAATAATAATAATAATGATAATAATTACACATTACACTCATTTATTGTTTAATTTGACAATCCTATTATCATTATACTTGTGATAATTGCTTCAAAACTATTATAATACTTATTATAATTAAACAATCTGCATAATATATAATATTGTTGTTAATAATAATGTAATGACAATAATCTTTATTAATGAGACTGGCGTCCCGTCCTGGGTGTATTCCTGCCTTCCCCGCGACCCCCTCCAGGATAAGCAGTTTCGAAGATGGATGGATGGATGGAGTTAATAATATTGATATTATTCAATAAATGCAAGATGAATATGTATTCATAATTCAAATGTGCAGTCAATAATAGCAAGTGTTCTGCTTTAGTGGAATTTGTATGCCTTTTTTGTGTAAAATAATAATATTAATATCGATAACAATACATGTATTAAGAGTAATAGTGTTGTATTAATTATTAATAGAAAATAAACAGTTACTATAATAATACAACATCAATAATAATACAAATTATTGACAGTACTATTTTAATGTTAATATGCACTTTTGTAAGAAATGAGGTGTAATAAGTCATTAGTATGACTATTATCACTACTGCTGCTACTAATAATAATAATTCTGTGGGATTAAGCCCCAGCAGCAGCAGTAATATGTGCCCTGGCAGCTGTCTCAGAATCAGCCTCAGCCTTTGGCTCTGTCCTGCGGTGCACTGCTCTGGCCACTGAGTGTAGCCATCGCTCTGTGTGCACCTGCCAGAGGGGTCAGTGTGCCCAAGAGCAGAGGAGAGCGTGCCGTGCAGTGCAGTACAGCACGGTCTCCAGCCCTGCTGCTGGAGACACTCAGTCCAGTCAGTTCTGCAGCTCAGCTCAGTCCCCAAGTCCTGCAGCCTGGGACACATGGGCCAGTGAAGGAGCTGTGGGCCTGTAGGGGCTGGATGGGTGTGTTCCCACTGATCTCTGAGTTCCTGACAACACAGGCAGACGTGTCTAATATACATATACTATCTACATGTATTTCAGTATAGATCGCTGTATATTATATATAAGGGTCACTTTTCTGGTCTTCGTTTATTTAGAAATCTCCAGCTGTATTTGGCTACAATGAAGGGCTTTAGATTAATGCTGTGTCATATTGTATAGTACACTACACTACATCACACCACACTGTACTGTACTGTACTATACTTCACTGCTATACTACACTGTACTGTACTAAACTGTGCTATACTACACTAAACTACACTACACTGTGCTATACTACACTGTACTGTACTAAACTGTGCTATACTACACTAAACTACACTACACTGTGCTATACTACACTGTACTGTACTACACTGTTATACTACACTAAACTACACTACACTGTGCTATACTACACTGTACTGTACTACACTGTGCTATATTACACTGTACTACACTGTGCTATACTACATTATGCTATACTACACTGTGCTAAACTACACTGTACTGTACTACACTGTGCTATACTACAGAAAACTACACTACACTGTTATACTACACTCTACTGTACTACACTGCTATATTACATTGTACTACACTGTGCTATACTACACTGTGCTATACTACAGTAAACTACACTACACTGTGCTATACTACAGTAAACTACACTACACTGTGCTATACTACACTGCTATATTACAGTGTTCTACACTTAATTGCACCACACTGCACTGCGCTACACTACACACACTGTACTACACTACACTGTACAGCAGGACTGCACATATGGCCCACCAGCATTTGAAGAGAAGCACTGAAATGCTTCAGAGGGTTCTGTATTGGCATTGTGTTGCTGTTGTGATTGACATTAGCTCCACCCTGTGCAGGGGTGTGTCTGCAGTCCATGTGGTTGCGGTGCGGGATGCTCTAATACCACACGGTGCTGGGCCTGTATGGACTGTCTGGTGCTTGGCAGGGCCATGGGAGTGTCTGGGCTGGATAGGAGTAGCACTAGAGCAGAGCTTTTAATTGATGGTACCAAACCCAAACTATGACTCAATAGCACACGGTCCGTAACATGCTGAATACATACCCTGGATAAAGGCGTCTGCCAATAAATAAATAATAATAATACTCAGATTGATAACTGTACACTGGTGATTGACATCTAGGCTGTAGATTTGAAAGAGAGAGAGAGAGGCAGTGTGCATGATTACAATTTCTTCCTTGTCTCCTTTAGGAGGAAGAGCTCCCTCCAATCTCGGCACTCGTTCACTCGCCCCCCCTTTCACACTCCCTCCATCTGGAGGAGCCCGAGGACAGACGGACAGACGGACAGACAAAAAGAAGGACAGACACGCAGGGAGACACCCACACGCACACACACAGACACCTCTCTCCTCTCTTCCTCGCCTCGTTCTCTCCATCCCTCACTCTGCTGCCGTCGCCATGCAGAACTTCGGACCAGCCTGTATCTTCCTGAGGAAAGACATCGCAGACAAGCACGTGGTGAGTAAAGTGGTGTGTGTGAGTGTGAGAGTCTGTCTGTGTGTGAGTGTGTGAGAGAGAGTGCAAGTGAGTATGTGTGTGAATGTATATGTGTGTGTCTCTGTGTAGGTCTCTTGCTGTCTGATAATGTCTTGGTGTCTCTGTGTCTGTCCACCTGTTTCTCTCTGTCTCTCTCTGTGTCTGTCTGTGCCTCTATCTGTCTGTCTCTCTCGTGTCTGCCTGTCTGTGTGGTCTCTCTCTCTCTCTCTGCACACGCTCCTGTTGTGTCTAGGGCTGTACATTAGCAGACTGCTTTGCTAAACTGACCGATACACTGACTGACACACTGACTAACCCTGTGCTTCCTGTTTCAGGAGCGGGAGCTGGCTGACGATGAGATTGAAGGTAATACACACTGCACACCAATACACTCACACTGTACACTAACACACACTCACAGAGCTCAGTAATACACACTGCACTGTTTGTCCCTGCCAGAGCTGCGGGAAGCGTTTGAGGAGTTTGACAAGGACCATGACGGCCTGATCAGCTGCAAGGACCTGGGCAACCTGATGCGCACCATGGGCTACATGCCCACCGAGATGGAGCTGATTGAGCTGAGCCAGCAGATCAACATGAACTGTGAGGAGACACTCTCACTCTCTCACTCTCTCTGTGTCAGTATTCTGCAGTGTCCAGTCAGTCAGTGTGTCTTTACTGTATTAATACCCTCCCTCTCTCTCTCTCTCTCTCTCTCTCTCTCTCTCTCTCTCTCTCTCTCTCTCTCTCTCTCTCTCTCTCTCTCTCCTCCTCAGTGGGTGGCAGGGTGGACTTTGATGATTTTGTGGAGCTCATGGCCCCCAAACTGCTGGCAGAGACGGCGGGAATGATTGGAATGAAGGAGCTGAGGGACGCCTTCAAAGAGGTGAGAGAGAGAGAGAGAGAAAGAGAGAGGGAGGGAAAGGGGGAGAGGGAGGCAGGAAGGGTATGGTTGTAGGAAGAGGGGTAGGGCAGAAAGAGAGAAAGAGGGAGAGAGAGAGGGTTTTTTGTGGGGATGAGGGGGTGAGAGAGTGAGGAGAGAAATGGTTGAGCGAGTGTGTGAGGTCAGTGCGTGTGTCTGTCCTGTCTGAAGCCCCTCCCTCTCTCTCTCTCTCTCTCTCTCTCTCTCTCTCTCCCTCTCCCAGTTTGATGCAAACGGCGACGGCGAGATCACCATCGAGGAGCTGCGCCAGGCCATGGTGAAGCTGCTGGGCGAGCAGATGAGCTGCCGCGAGATCGAGGCCGTGGTGCGGGAGGCCGACCGCAATGGAGACGGCACGGTGGACTTCGAGGGTGAGGGGGAGAGAGAGAGAGACGCTGCTGATCAATAGTGCTGTTCACACTGATTGATAAACTAGATCGATACCAGTGAACTTCCACACTGAGCTATAACACTGATCAGACCACCGAGCAATAAAAGGGATCAATAACAGTGATCTATGACACGGGCCAATGACAGTGATCAAAAACACTGGAGGCACTGTGGAGAGAGACGCTGCTGATCAATAAATACTGTACCATACTGTAGTGTACTAGAATATACTGGGAAATACTAGACAGTACTGTACTATGCTATACTGTCTGGTACTACACTGTACTGGCCTATACTATACTATACTTTTGAGGGGGATGTACAGTTTCCAGATCAGCAGGGACACACGCACCCGGACACAAATGGAAATTGGGCTTCAAGGCATTCAAGACAGAAAACAGGAGACACTTCTTTACACAGAGAGTAGTCACAATAATAAACTACCCAGCGATGTGGTTGAGCTGAAAATTTTGGGAACATTTCAAAATAGACTGGATAGGATCATTGGATCACTTAGATATTAATGGACACCAAATGAGCATGATGGGTTGAATGGCCTCCTCTCGTTTGTAAACTTTATTTTGTTCTTATACTGCACTATGCTGTACTGTACTGTCCTAAAACTAGACTACACTGGCCTGGAGTGCAGGGAGTCATGTGACAGGGCTCCTCTGTCCATCTACAAGGACTGCCCTGCTGGGGTACAGTGTGCTCACCGAGTCCTACCCTCATCCCCCTCTCTCTCTCTCCCTCTCTCTCTCTCTCAGAGTTTGTGAAAATGATGTCACGGCAGTGAAAGAGCAGAGAAGAAAAGAAGGACAATCAAGATGAAGGGAGGACAAGGGGAGGGGAGATCAGTCAGCTCAGTGATGAACAACAATGACACCTGTCTTATGCACAGCAACCCTGTCTGTCTGTCCGTCTGCACCCTCCTAACCTAGTCTGTCAGTCTGTCTCTTTCTGAACCAGTCTTTCTGTCTCTCTTCCTGACCCAGTCTGTCCCTGTCTCTTTCTAACCATCTTAGTCTGTCTGTCTGACTCTTAACAACTCACTAAGTCTGTCTCAGTCTCTCTGTCTGTGTGTCTGTCTCTCTGTCTCATTCTCAGTCTGTCTCTTTCGATCCCAGTCTGTGTCTCTCTCTGTATGTCTGCCTGTCAGTCTGTCTCTGTGTCTGTGTGTCCATCTGCCTATCTTTATAAATATATATATATATATATATATATATATATACTTATATTATAAGGGGGAGGGGGATGTATCTATTGGTCTTCCTGTGTATCTCTGTGTCTAGCTCCCTGTCTCTGTATTCTCTAATAGAAACCCACACACTGTCCTCACCCTGTTACAGAGAGGCTACTTCTAGAGCCGTGCAGTACAATACAATGTAGCACAGCACAGTACACTACAGTGCCATATTGTACAGTACATTACAGTACAATGCATTACAGTAGTCAACTACAGTGCTCTACAGTAGAGTAGAGCACAGTGTAGTGTAGTATAGTCAAGTTCAGTGCATTGTACTATAATTCTTTCTAAATGTATGCATTTATTTAGGGGGATGTACAGTTTTCACAAGAAACATTTCAAAGCATTACAAAGCAAAGGCAGTCCAAACCACATCCTATTATGAATGAGCTAACAAGTGCACAACAGAGAAGTCCTATCCCTGGGCTGTGCCATGGGGTGCGGCTGGCATGGGAACATGATAGGTACAGCACAATGATTAAAGGACTACAAATAATCACCAGGAGTATGAGGGAGCAGAGAACAGTGCAGTAAAGTACAGTATATTGTAGTGCAGTGCAGAACAGTGCGGTGCAGTGGAATACGGCACGGCACGAGCCCCTGCACAGTGGAGGGGAGTGTGTGGGTTCAGACTATGATTTGTACAGAGCCCTGCGCAGCCATTTGACCAATAAAATACCCTGCAAACTGCACTGTGTGGTCAGAGTCTCATTTACCACAGAAAGACGGAAGAACAGACTGTAGACTGAAGTGGACAGAGACGGATGAGTGAAAGGCAGGAAGGGACAGACAGACAGACACACACACACACACACAAGCGGAAGGGATATACGGGATAAATAACTGCAGACATAACGGGATGAGCCGCAGGTCATCCGGCTCACAGCACGCAAGGCCGGAACAGCTGGGGCCCCTGACACTGGCCCTCAGATTACTGCCCAGGGAAAACAGACATAAGCCAGCGCAAAACACACAGCATCAAAGTAATCTGCTCTTCTCAGAAAATAAAACACAGCACACAGTGTACTGGAGCACTGCGAGAGAGAGAGATAGAGATAGTGCGGGATAGAGGTGGAATTGGGGGTCATGAGAGGGGGGGAGAGATGGGGTACAGAGATTGAGAGGAAGGGAGAAATGGGGTATGGAGGGAGGAGGGAGGGAGGGAGAGAATGAGGGGTAGAAAGAGGGGGGGATAAAGGTAGAGAGAGAGAGAGAGAGAGGCAGTAATAGAATTCGAATGATGATATAATATTATGTTATATTATACAATACTTCCTCTTATCAGCTTGTAATAAATAATGGGCAGGTTGTGCAGAAGGTCAATCTGTGTTTATAGTTCAAATATACAGTGCTGACTCCCGTCTGGCCCTTATACTATACTATACCCCTCTTAATCCATCTTCACTATAGTTCCCAGTCAGTTGGTAATTAAGGAGCTTGCCCCGGACAGACCAGACATTAACATTACTCAACAAAGACAAGACGAAAGCGAACAACAGGACATTTTCAAGCGGATGGTACAATGAGAAAAATCGGCTCTGTTGCTGCTCTACACAGAATACAAGTATTCTGTTTTCCCTGCTTATTGTCCTGTTCATCGTTTGCAGGAGATATACAGACAAACACAGGGGGAGAGATTTGAATCACTTTTCAGAACAGGCTAAGAAACACGAAACACAAGAATAAGCTGAAAAGAGGACGCAACCCTCTCTCTCCTGAAGGCTTATCCAATGTAAATTTAAAAATGGACATATCCTTCTCATTTTTGTGAAAATACTTTAAATTGGAGTAGGCTATTTTTAGATTTGAGTTTATCCTCATGCCTTTTTTGTTGAGGACACTGGGGTTATAGAATAAAGGAAATCCATCTTTTAAAGCATGTGCAACCGCAGCGTTTTGTGTGCTGTTAGCTGCAATGGTCTCAGGAGGCTGTTTACTGTCAATTCTCTTATAGCCTAAAACTCAGTTACAGGTGACTCTCCACTTGCCTGAATCCCATTTAATTTCACGACGTTATTCAACTATCTATTTCAAAAGTGGGCGTGGCTAGCAATTCAGGGACTGCCCCACCAGAATTAATAGCCACAAGCCGCTACTGGGCTGTAGTATTCTCCTCTCCTGCAATCCTCCTCTCTCCCGCTCCCTCCCATCTGTCTTGTCCTCCCTGTCCTCAGACAGACGTTCACACCGGGCCGTGAGGTACATGTGTCACCTGAACGGATTAGAGAGGATCATTCTCCCCAAACAGCAGCAACACGTCAACAAAGGAATTGAAACCCAAACACAAAGTGGGGGGGACAGAGAGATAGTGAGAGAGACACGCAGCGCTCCCGCCTCAGATTTAGGAGAGTAAAGCAGATTATTTTCAGGGGGGATTAGACCGCGAAGCCGGGCTGTCTCATTAGTTTGGGTTTAAGGCAGATGTGTGACCTTTAACCTCGATCCGTTCTGTTCGACATTAACGCCTGCAACTCTGCGGGGAGAGGACATATGTGTGCACGAATGTGCGTCCGTGGAAGAGTTTATATGTGTGTTAAGTGAACATGTGTATGTGAGTGAACGTGTTTGTGTATGTATGTATGTCTGAGTGAATGTGTGTTTGAGTATGTGTGAGTGAACGTGTCTGTGTATATGAGTGAACATGTATGCATGAGGGAACGTGCGTGTGTAAGTATGTGTGCGTAAACGTGTGTGTGTGAGTGAACGTGTGTGAGTGAATATGTATATCTGTGTGTGTGTGTGTGTGTGTGAGTGAACATGTATGTCTGTGTGTATTGTAAGGAATCCACAGGACAAGGATGAATCAATTGGATATTTATTTTGGAAATAATAGAGAGACAAGTGACAGAGATACATCGAAGACTCAGCGAAAGCTCCAAGTGAACCAAGCTGTGGTCATTTATACATTAGTAATTAATACTCACATCGCCTTCATTAATATGTACATCTAGCAGGTGACACAGCATTGTGGGAAAGAACCACAAAAGCACAGGGTGAAGACTGCTGAATGCCACTAGGAAACCAAGGCCCCTGGGTCAGTCAACACTGGCATACAGTGCAGTGCTGAGGCTGTACCCTACAGTGTCTTTGAAGGCACAACAACCCTGAGAAGGAGTTACAAGGTCAGAGGTCAAAGATGACAACCAGTCTCTGATCTCATCAGCCATACATCAAACGGCCGAATAACAAATAATTCTTTTTAAAGCAACCAATCGGATGCAGGGATTTGCCCAGGTAGGCGTGTCAGTTGGTTACCATGGACGTGGAGGGGGGCTGGAGGGCAAGTGAGTACAGCCCCCCTCACTGTCCCGTTCATGTGAAGTTCACAGCAATAACGACGCTAATAGAGGGCAGCATGTCCCATCTGTGCGTGAGAGATACGGGATTAGATTTATCCACTCAGTTTTGTATGATTTCATAGACCGGAATTGGAGCTGAGCAGAGTGAAGAGAGGAGGAACCAGACTTGAAAGAAAAGGAATTTACCCCAAACCTGACTGACTGACTGACTGACTGACTGACACCCACCCACTGACTGGTACAGTACACTAATACTGCACTGAGAGCCAGAGAGAGAGGATTAATGCAGTCAGTATGCCCTGACAGGATATTACACTACATTAACACGGCACTAAGAGACAGCCAGAGAGAGAGGGAGTGAGGGACAGAGAGAGACAGGGGGGGAGTGAGGCTGTTTGGCCAGAAAGGGATTAATTTCTGGTCCAAAATGTTGATTATAGAAGCTCATCAGAATCCGGGGTGGGGGGGGGTAGTTAAGACCAGATTAGTAGGAGTCACTGACGATACCCTGATCACTGGCTGACCTTATATAATCACACAGCGCAGTGTCCAGTCAGGCAGAGTGTCTGCACGGCATTAACCACCATCCCTCCCTCCCTCCCTCCACAGTGTTCAGTAGGCACACCCAGCGCGTCGAGAGTCTGTGGCCCGATACCCTCTTTCGTGTTGCACTGCTCACAGTGAACACAGGGGGCAGTAGTGCAACAAAAAAAGGGCCTCGAACCACAGGGGTCAAAGGGCATCGTCACAGAGGCAGAGGTCACTGCGATGGGACTGAGAGGGGGTCACGGCCTGAGAGAGAAATCAGGAAAACAAAGAAAACAGAGTGAGAAGCCACAGAGAGAGAGAGAGAGAGAGAGAGACACACAAGATATAACAGTTGAGTGAGTAGCTGCGGCGTCTCCTGACATCTAGTGTTGATTTTCAGGAATATTAGAATTCATGTGCTGTAGTGTCCAGTCAGGTATACTGTATATTCACTACAGGTCCATCCAGTGAGCATACTGCGCACATTCACTAGATTATTATTATAAACACAACAATGATAACAACAGCAAGAAGAACTGTATTCAAGTGGACTGACCTGCGTCTGCTGAAATGCACTGGTTCAAAAACGAGGTATGTGTTGTGGCCAGCCGCATTTTCACACTACACGAATCACATTACATGAACGTATATATTACTAATTTTATTATATTCCCAAAACAAATTGCAAACGAATTAGTAGTGTATTTATTATTATTATTATTATTATTATTATTATTATTATTGCTGGCCTTTCACTGTTTCAGCGCCAGGTCGAACTACACACCGACGCACCCATTATAAAGAAAAAAAACGAGAATTTATTTACATGATACATTTCTTCAACCCAGTGTCAAGCGAATTTTCTCACTTTCTCCTCCGGTTCGGTGCCTCTTCCCCCGCCGAGGGAGCCCGTCCCGGCGGCGCTGCCCGCTCTGCCGCTGGCGGAGGCCGGTGTCCGGAGCCGCGCCGCTCCCCTTCCTCCGCTCCGCCTCGCCGCCATTTTGCATTCCTGGCATTCCAGAGCGGGAGGCGGGCGCACGCCGGGGGGCGGGGAGAGCGCGTCGTCTCGGCTTCTCATTGGCTGCGGCCTCCCCGACGCGCGGCGCTCATTGGCCCCGGGGTGTGTGAATACGCGACGAGGCCCCGGCTCCTCATTGGCGGAGACCTCGGGGAGAACGCTGGAATGAATAATTAACGACGCCCTTCGGGTTGTGATTGGACGAAGGGAGTGAGCGCTTCGTTTGTGATTGGCTCAGTTTGGGAGAGGCTGCGCTCTTTCTCTCACTGGTCCCTTTCATCCAGTTCATCCCAGGGGTGTTCCATATGGGACTGAAGAGAGGAGCCAGCAAATCTACACTGTACTGTACTATCCTACATTAAACTATACTGTTCTGTTCTATACTCAACTATTCTATATTCTTTACCAGGGGTTCCCTGGAGGAGCCCCTAGCCTGCTGGTTGTTGTTCCAACCGAGCTCTCAATTACACACACACATTAATTGAACCCCTGATTTAATTTAAATTATTTTAAACAGGTTTTAAGTATAATTGTATACGCCCTGCAGAAGCCGTCCAGCAGGGCGACGGGGGCCGCTGTGAATAAGGCCAAGAGCGAGGTCTACCTCTCCAGGGCATGGCCTGTCGGCCGGGGCCCGCCGACCGTGTTCCCTGTGAAGCCGTTTATCAAGGTTCTGGGGATCACGATCGACGGGACCAACACGGGCACCCGGAGCTGGGAGGAGGCCATAGCAAAGGTCCAAAGGAAGATCCACGGCTGGAGCACAAGGACCTTGACGATGGCTGGTAAGGTGCTGGTCGTAAAGGCCATCCTCTTCCCGATACTCCTCTACGTAGGAATGATCTTCCCCCCAGACAAGGGTATCGCAAAACTAGTGACCCGAATTATATTTCGGTTTGTCTGGGGGAGCAAAATGGAGAGGCTGAAAAGAGTGCAGATGGTGAAGGGTACCCTGGATGGAGGCAGGGGGGTCCCGGACGTTGTGCGGCTGATAAAGGCGCAGGGGCTGGCCTATGTGGTTAAGAACATCCAGGCTGCTGGCAAGAAAGTGAGTTTCATGAACCGCTTTTATTTTGCCAGCAGCCTGAGACCATTCGGCCTCTGCGCCATGGACAACACCAGGCCGCACTCGTGGGATCCCCCGCCGTTCTACAGGGCGCTCCGAGCCTTTGCGCTCGAAGTAGGCCTCCATAAAGTCGTGCTGGCCTCCTGGGATTATAAGACCATCTGTAGTCAGATGAGATCTGCCCAGGAGACCAGCCGGATAGAAGATTTCCCTCCCGAAACCTGCCGGTTTATCTGGGCTAACGCTACGCACGTTTGCCTCACGAACACGCAGAAAGATGTCTCCTGGATGGCTGTGAGTCGGTGTCTCCCCACCCGAGTGTTCATGCACAGAAGGGGCATAGCTCCTTATGACACCTGCCCCTATAAGGGTTGCTTGGGGAAGGAGACGGAGGCTCACATCTTTAGTGAGTGCCCCTCCGCCCACAGGGTCTGGCTCCTGTTTTCTCCGTTCCTCCACAGGTTCGCCGTTCCTGCGCGGGCGACCGCCCAGCAGATCCTATATGGTCCAGCCAAGGGAATTTCTACATCTACCTTGAGGTGCTGGTGGCGTGTCGTCTGCGCAGTGAAGCAGGCACTGTGGGAGGGACGGAACATCTGTTTGTTTAATAAGCAGGAGCTGGACCCGATCGTCATCGCGCGGAGGGGCATGGTGTTTGTAAAAGACTACGTCAATCTGGAGGTCCATCAGAGGGGCAAGGAGGAAGCCTTTAAGAACTGGCGCATACAAGATCTGGGGGAGCTCAGGATCCCATGATGGGACCCACCTCCGGGGACGGTTAGTTCCCCCTGCTGGAGCCCGAGTCCAAGATCTTTTAAAGATCTTTTAAAGATTTTAAGAATGATTGTTTTTAAAAGAAGATTTTAAATAATGAATCTTAATTGTTTTTAAAGATTTAGTTGTTTTTAAATCACAATTGTTTAGGGTTTTTGGTAGAGTTTTGTTATATTTTGTTGTCAGATACATTGACCGTTTTGGGTTTAATTTAAAATGCATTGGACCTTTTTTGTTTGTTTTTTATTTTTTCCTTTTTAATTGTTTTTTTAATTTGTTCAATGCATTTTCAGTTATTTTCAATGTATCTGACTCTTTTGTTGGTGTGCAATTTTTTGCTTTTATCATGTTTTCTTTATTTGATTTGAGCACGTTTATTTTAAAGTTTATTGTTTTAGTTTGGTTAAAAATCACAAGATTTTAAAAATTTTAAGTGATTTTAAGGATTAATATGTCAATGTTTTTAATCACAAGTATTAAAAATTGAATTGTTTTTATTGATGAAAAGAAAATACTTAAACCAATAAACAGTATAATTGTATACGCAACTTATCTTATTAAGCAACCAACTTTTGATCAGTTACACAATTTTAAAAGTCAAATGTAAGCAAATTATTAAATTAAGAGTTCAATTAAGTAATTGAGAGCTCGGTTGGAACAAAACTCAGCAGGGTAGGGGGTCCCCCAGGACCAGGGCTGGGAAGCACTGTTCTATACTATATCACACGGCACTATACTGTACTGCACTGCACTACATTATACTATACTGCCCTATTGTATTTTGATGGAGGCCGCTGTCTATGTTAAGTTGTGCTGTGGGTGCTTGGCATAACTGTGAGTTGTGTTGTGCTGTGATGTGGTACAGCACACAACCCCTGGAAGTACAGTGTAGTACAGTGAGAGGGTGTCAGGGCTGTGCAGTATTGCTTTGTATTATGTAAATGTGAATTTAATGTTTGAATCGTTGTACTGAACTGTATTCTTGCACTTTGTATTGCGCTTATGTTTGGTAAGTCGTCCTGCATAAGGGCGTCTGCCAAGAATTAAATAATAATATGAACTGTCCTGTGCGAGGTGTGCGCTACTGCCAGTGTCCTCTAGGCGGCGGTGCGACTCTACGGTCCTGGCAGAGCAGGAGTCACGCAATATTCAGTCCGTTATACAGCCCTGCCCGCCCGTCTGCCTGCCTGTCTATAGGCGTCTCTCTTTGTGCACCGAGAGGGATACAGTTATGTGTGTACAGAGATGATCATTATTAATAGTATTATACAATCAGACCATACCTATATAACACACAAACATACACGCACACCCACACACAGACATATACACACACGCATGCACACACGCAGACAACACTGACACACAAACACAATATATTGGTATACAGAGGCAGGCAGAAAGACAGACAAGCAGATAGACATATACATAGATATATGCAAGCCCATGCTGTAAACCTGAGGGGGAGAGGGAGCTTTCTCGCTGTATCAGCAGATCGAGTGCCGCGGTACAGAGTGAGGCAGAGAGAGGGATGAGAGAGAGAGAGAGAGAGAGAGAGAGAGAGAGTCCGTCTTCACTTTCTCCAGCTTTCGATTTCTCAATTTATATATTCATTTTCTCCCTTTTTCTTCATTCATCCCCCGTTTCACTCTCTCCTCCTCACTCGACCCCCCCTTCCTTTGCTCGCACACACACACACACACACATACATAGAGAGAGAGAGAGGCAGGGAGGGAGGGATACCACCTAAAGCGTCGGAGAGGCACAATCGGACCTGTCGCCACAGAAATAGAGAGACAGAAAACATCAGGAGAAATGAAAGAGAGATCGGTGGAATAAACAGGGAGCGGAGAGAAAGAGAAGTTGAAATGAATGAATAAATACATGAATAAATACATAAATACATTCATACATACATACTAATTGGTTTTAAACGCGTGTATCGGTGGGGAATGTAGCTGGACTCTCGAAGCGAACTACTCTACCCGACCACCGAACCTCCTGCGATCCAGAACAAAACCGACAAGAAAAAGTAAGTATGAGGCTAATTAGTATTATTTTAATTAGCAGTAATTGTAGTATCATTAGTGGTAATGTGCGTGTTTCTGTTTGTCTGTCTGTGCATGTGTAGGTGGGTGTCAGCTCCCCCCTGTCTGTCTGTCTCAGTGTAAGAGTTGTCTGTCTGTCTATCTATCTGTCTATCTGTCTGTCTTTATTCTAATCTTGTGTCTGTGGAAATGGGTGTGTTCAGTATGGAATACACGTGTCACATTTTACATGCACCCTAAAAACCTACACAACACAGATACACTATGATACATACACATACACACATGCACACTGCTGTAATACAGACACGATACCAACACACACTGTAATACGCACACGCACACATGCACACACACAGTAACACGCACACACATGCACACACACACTGTAAACAGTCGCATACGCCCACTGCACACACTATACACAGTAACAAACAGGTAGAGAGAGACAGACAGAAAGAGAGAGAGGGAGAGCGATATAGAGATATAGGGAGGGATAGTTTTCTTGATATCACTGAGAACAAAGAAATAGTAGCACTGCTGTAAACCTGACAGAGAGATAAGGAGGGAGGGAGAGAGAGGATGGGGAAGGAGCAAGAGAGACAGGGAGGAAAGGGCAGAGGAAGAGATGGAGATGGAAGGAGTGAGAGATGAGAGAGAGATGCAGAGTTGGAGGGAGGGAAAGTGATAGAGGGAGGGAGAGAGTGATGGAATATGGGAGAGGAAAAGAGAGAGGGATGGAGGGAGAGAGGGGGGGAAGACGTGGAGGGTATAGTGCGCCCGCTGCTCCTGCCATTTTCTCTCCTCTCCTTTCCAGCTCCCTCTGTCCTTCCATATGTCTCTGGCTGACTCCCTGTGTCTCTCTCTCTCTGTCCATATGTTTCTCTCCCTTGCTCCCCCTCACTCTCCCACTAGCCTCCCCATCTCCCTCCTATCCCCTCCCTGACTCTCTCCTTCTACACCTCCCCTATTTTCACCCAATATCAATAGTGTTACATCACTACATGCACCCCAAGAAGAACCACACATGTACAGAGCAGACGCTTTGAAAATAATCAGACATGAATCAAACTATGCATGTCATGACGAGCAGCTTCAAATATGAAAGAATGCAAATATAAAAGTACACAAACATCCGCATCCCCTTCCTTGCCCTCTCAGTCCCTCGCTCCCTCTCTCTCTCTCCCTCCTCCTCGCTCTCTTTCCCCCCACTCTCTCCAGTCTCTCTCTGTCCCCCTCCATCCTCTCTTTCTCCATCCCTCTTCCCCCTCTCCCTTCCTCGCTTTCACTCCCTCTTGCCTGCCGTATCTGTCGTATCTGTTGATACAAACTGAACACAGTGTCCACAATGAACACACCATACAAATTGCACGCACTTCCCACACTGAACACGCTGCACACTACTGTGCAAATTTCACACCCAGGCAATCTGAATCTGGTACACACACACACACACACACACACACACACACACACACACACACACACACACTTACACATACACGCTGCTGTAAAACGCACACTGTATACACATACTGTAATATGCAAAAAAAAAAAAAAGAGGAAGGGAGAGAGGTTGAGAGAGCAGGAGAGAGGTAGGGAGGTTGATATAGATGTATGGAATATATGGCGGGGTGTAGAAGTGAACCTGCTCAGATACATGCGTGTGGAATGCGGGCTCAAGATCGATTTCTCATACACTCCACATGATTTGAAAATATCCAGACAAGAGCTCCGTGTGGGTAGATGAGCAATTGTTTTTTTCATCATTATTATTATTTATTTCTTGGCAGATGCCCTTATCCACGGTGACTTATAGATTACACAAGCATTACAAAAGTGCAGTAATACAAACCAATACACAATTCTATTTAAGCATGACGACAATGCTGCTGTATTATCAATACAAAGTACAATTTAAGAGTTAGAATTGTGCAGTTGTACAATTAATAGAAAATAAAATACAAAGAGGTAACAAGTTCAGACTTGATGCAGTGAAGTCCTAGGTATGAGTGAAAGGGAGGAGAAATCACAGTAAAACAGCAGGAGATCTAACAATGTAAGTAAGCCAGAGCACAATGAAGCGTAGTTAAATAAAGTGCGAAATTACGAGTGTGCTGAACAGCTCGGGAGAATAAGCTGCTTTCTTACAAGTACAGTCTGAACAGATGTGTCTTGTGTAATCGCCGGAAGAAAGGAAGGAACACACTTTTCTCTAGCGCAGATTTAAAAATCGCTGCTTGTGACTTTATGGCTCTGCTGGATCACTTCAAGGAGTTAGCAAAGAAATCAGAGTGGACAGCAGAGTAGACACAGAGTGGACTGTTGGTGTCAGCCGTGGGATAATGACACAGGCCTGGCTCCTTCACGCTGATAAACACACGAACCTCTCTCTCTCTCTCTCTCTCTCTCTCTCTGTCTCTCTCTCTCTGTCTCTCTCTCTCTCTCTCTCTCTCTCTCTCTCTCTCTCTCTCTCTCAACCGAATAGGAACCTTCTTCTTTCGATTAGGGTGAGTGGGTGTCTCCTTTCTTTTGAGCCTCCCTTCATTATTGGAGAGGAGAGGAGGCTGTGGTGCCCGTGCTGGGCTGACATTCAGGTGTCTGTGGTGAATTGCATTTTCTGGGGGTCCATGACCGAGTGATGGGTCCACCTGGGGGATCCATCCTTTCCCGATAGAGTAACTGTTGTGCGCTACGCCCCCGCAGTGTGTCATGGTACAGAGGACCAGAGTGCTTCTCTTAAAGCTGCCTGCAGCTGTGTGTGTGTTTCTAATGTTTTGGTATTTTAAGAATAAAGCAAAAAAAACAACTGTTGGAGGATGCAAGAATAGGAGAGTGTATTCAGCTCACCCTGTCAGTGGATTGAGAGGCGTGATGCAGCCTGCAGTGGATTGGGGATTTGTGGGATTGTGGGGATTCAGTGATTGGAATTTGATTTGGGGAATTGAGCGATATTCCCTCTTCATAGGGAAAAGGGAGGGAGTTCTGTGAAATAGCTATAGTCTCTTCTTAGCAGGCGTATTGGTTTCAAATAAACCTTTTCTCAAAGCATTACAAAGCACAATAAATAAATCAGGGCAGACCACAACAAGCACACATCCTCGTTCAAATGGGCTGCCAAGAGCAAACTAATAGAATCCGGTCCCTGGGGTGTGCCAAGGGGTGGGGAAGGCATGGGAGAAGCTACAGTAAAATGATTGAAGGGCTAAAAATACATAAGCAATCAAGAGCACGAGGGAGCAGAGTTAAATAAGCAACTGCATAAGAGCAAGAGTGCTCAGCTGTCCTGAAGATTAGTCTGCGGTATTATATTGCATGCTTTTAATTGTATGTGTATAGGGGGGGGGGGGAGCGGGAATACATATTCCCCCTGAGAAATGACAGTGTGGCATTAACGAGTGCGAGAGCTAGAAGCTCGTAAGAACGGTCTTAATCAAGAGAAGGCCTCTTGCGCTTGTTCGCTAGCTGGTAACTTAGCGCTCCAAGGGTCCTGTCTGGACTGTCCTTGAAGGAAGGCACGCAAGGCGGTTGAGCTCTGTCACGGAACCACTAAAGTGCTTTCATGCATGTATTTTTACTTATTTAACTACTGAAGAGAGTGTGTGTCAAATATGATTGTCTTTTTGTTAGCTAGTGATGATTGAAAATTATCTCAGATTGACATAAGGTCACATTTAGTGCTTTCAGGATATAGAGATGTTTTATCTATTGTATTAGTATCATTAGGCTGCGAAGGAATCACCGTCATATGTGCAGCAGTATAAAATAACCATAGAGAGCACCTGCAATTTCCGCCAGTTTGCTGGATCGCATAGGGTCATTAAGCTATGCGATACAGCCATTGAAGCTCTGGGTCAGTAGTTTCAAAAGTGACTACACTGTGACTACACTGTATAAAGACATAACGTACCCACAATGCACTCCTTCACAGCATAAAGGCCTGTCTTCAACCTGCGCTATCTCAGGATAAGATAGGGTTAGAGAGCTACAGTGAGGGAAAAAAGTATTTGATCCCCTGCTGATTTTGTACGTTTGCCCACTGAAAAAGAAATGATCAGTCTATAATTTTAATGGTAGGTGACAGTGAGACACAGAATAACAACAAACAAATACAGAAAAATGCATTTCAAAAAAGTTATAAATTGATTTGCATGTTAATGAGGGAAATAAGTATTTGATCCCCTATCAATCAGCAAGATTTCTGGCTCCCAGGTGTCTTTTATACAGGTAATGAGCTGAGATTAGGAGCACTCTCTTAAAGGGAGAGCTTCTAATCTCAGCTCATTACCTGTATAAAAGACACCTGTCCACAGAAGCAATCAATCAATCAGATTCCAAACTCTCCACCATGGCCAAGACCAAAGAGCTGTCCAAGGATGTCAGGGACAAGATTGTAGACCTACGCAAGGCTGGAATGGGCTACAAGACCATCGCCAAGCAGCTTGGTGAGAAGGTGACAACAGTTGGTGCGATTATCCGCAAATATAAGAAACACAAAATAACTGTCAGTCTCCCTCGGTCTGGGGCTCCATGCAAGATCTCACCTCGTGGAGTTTCAATGATCATGAGAACGGTGAGGAATCAGCCCAGAACTACACAGGAGGATCTTGTTAATGATCTCAAGGCAGCTGGGACCATAGTCACCAAGAAAACAATTGGTAACACACTACGCCGTGAAGGACTGAAATCCTGCAGCGCCCGCAAGGTCCCCTGCTCAAGAAAGCACATGTACAGGCCCGTCTGAAGTTTGCCAATGAACATCGGAATGATTCAGAGGAGAACTGGGTGAAAGTGTTGTGGTCAGATGAGACCAAGATCGAGCTCTTTGGCATCAACTCAACTCGCCCTGTTTGGAGGAGGAGGAATGACCCCAAGAACACCATCCCCACCGTCAAACATGGAGGTGGAAACATTATGCTTTGGGGGTGTTTTTCTGCTAAGGGGACAGGACAACTGCACCTCATCAAAGGGACGATGGACGGGGTCATGTACCGTCAAATCTTGGGTGAGAACCTCCTTCCCTCAGCCAGGGCATTGAAAATGGGTCGTGGATGGGTATTCCAGCATGACAATGACCCAAAACACACAGCCAAGGCAACAAAGGAGTGGCTCAAGAAGAAGCACATTAAGGTCCTGGAGTGGCCTAGCCAGTCTCCAGACCTTAATCCCATAGAAAATCTGTGGAGGGAGCTGAAGGTTCGAGTTGCCAAACGTCAGCCTCGAAACCTTAATGACTTGGAGAGGATCTGCAAAGAGGAGTGGGACAAAATCCCTCCTGAGATGTGTGCAAACCTGGTGGCCAACTACAAGAAACGTCTGACCTCTGTGATTGCCAACAAGGGCTTTGCCACCAAGTACTAAGTCGAAGGGGTCAAATACTTATTTCCCTCATTAACATGCAAATCAATTTATAACTTTTTTGAAATGCGTTTTTCTGGATTTTTTTTGTTGCTATTCTGTCTCTCACTGTTAAAATACACCTACCATTAAAATTATAGACTGCTCATTTCTTTGTCAGTGGGCAAACGTACAAAATCAGCAGGGGATCAAATACTTTTTTCCCTCACTGTATGTGGCAATTTAGAACTCTGGGTCTCTACTTTCTAATGAGCTCTATGAACCAGTAATACTGAAACATTTAAATTAATAAATACAGGTTTAAATCCAATCCCTCCCAATCCAATATTTAGGAATTTGCTAAATATTTGGGATGAAACAGATAATGTGTTTACCTAAACCCAGGAGGAGAACTTGTGAGCACAACCTACCCCCACCAAAAATAAAGTAATCAACACCTCAACTCAAGAGAACAGTGGTCACCAGAGTGGGTCACATGTCAGTTGTAAAACATTCCCAACCTTAATGAACAGGGTTGTCACAGATGTCACATAATACCTCAAATCTGTGTGGAAAATATAACTCAATTTTACTGTGTGAAGGCTGTGAAAAAAGAAAACTTCCAAGTTTAGACCTTGACAGCTCCAACCCCCTAATTTGACCCTCTAAGTCCACCTTCCAACATGCATGGACCAGCAACAGAAGACAATTTACGCGCCCAAAAAGTGGCATTGAGCGCCATTACTGTCAAGAGCCTTCTGACTGTGTTTTAGAAAATATATTGTACACACTGTCCACATCTACACGATGTACACACTGAACACATTCAACATTTACACCCTGAACACACTGTTAAAATGTACATACTGACCACGCTGTGAACATTTACACCCTTATCACACTGTAAAAATGTACACACTGAACACACTGTCAACATCTACACCCTCTATCTCAGTCAATCACCATGTCTATACTTTATTAACCCTCCCCTCTCTCTTTTTCTCTCTCCATTTCTCTCTCTCTCTCTCTCTCTCCCTCACTCGTGTCAAGCCAGTGTCCTGCAGTGTCCGTCAGTGTGTCTGTACTGTATTAACCCCTGTCTCTCTCTCTCTCTCGATCTTCCTTATAGATCATCTTATTGCCCCCAAGAGACCGAAAGACAGGCAAAAAGAAGTCACCAAAACATGGCTTTAAACACAGAGAACATCCAGCCCCCTCTGGAGGAGAGCGCCACCCCCTCCGCCGGGGAGGACCAGCCACAGCCGGAGGAATCACAGGAAGAGGTGGGGCCGCAGACAGCCCCGCACACCGCCCCCTCACCTTCCCCATCTGCTCCCTCCCCCACCGCGGACGCCACCGCTGGCTCCCAGCCAATCACAGAGCCGCAGCCGCCCGTCGACCCTGACCCCTGTCCCAGTCCCGCCTCCCCGGTCCTTGCCCCCGTCGCCTCCAAGACCTCCTCCCCTCAGCAGGAAGTGGTCAAGCCCATACAGGAAGTGGTCATCGTGAATGAGAAGAAAATTGAAAATGGTAAAGTGTGTGTGTGAGTGTTTGAGTGTGTATGTGTGTGTGGCACTGAGTTCAGTGTTTAGATTGCAGTGTGATTGAATTAACTGTTTTCTGACTCTCTCCACCCCATCACCCTCTCTCCTCACTCCCACCATCTCCTCTCTCTTTTTCTCTCTCAGTGTCAGTGTATCAGTGTCCAGTCAGTGTGTCTATCCTGTATTGACCCTCTCCCATCTCTCTCTCTCTCTCTCTCTCTCTCTCTTTCAGTGCATCGTCAGTCTCCAGTCAGTCAGTCAGTGTCTGTTCTGTATTAACCCTCTCTCTCTCTCTCTCTCTAGGTAACGGAGTGCCCATGCTGCCCGCAACCTCCACCCCCGACATGAAGCGCTGCCTGCGGGAGCCCAATGGACGGTCGCGGGTGGGCAGCCGCTCGGGGTCTCTGTGCCACGTGGGCGGCTCCCCCCGGCCCAGCCTGTCCCGCCAGCCCAGCTTGGCTACCAGTGGCCTGGCGGATGGGGAGAAGCCGAGGGACTACCTGCTGCCCGCCATCCTGTCCTGCTTCTGCCCTGTCTGGCCCCTCAACATAGTGGCCTTCGCTTACTCTGTCATGGTAGGGGTCAGCGCGGGGGTGGGGAGGGGTGTGTAGTCGGTCAGTCAGTGTGTCTGTACTGTGTTAACCTCTCTCTCTCTCTCTCTCTCAGTCCAGGAATAGTCTGCAGCAGGGGAATGTGGACGGGGCTCGTCGCCTGGGCCGTGTAGCCAAGCTCCTGAGTGTGGTGGCGCTAGTGGGCGGGGCTCTCATCATCATCGCCTGCGTCATCAACTGGACCAGTGAGTCAGTCTGGCTGTCCAATTGTCCAACTAGTTGTCTATCTGACTGGACTGGACTGGACTGTAGTGTGTGTGTCTGTGCTGTTGTGGATTGTGTGTCTTAACTGGACTGTAGTGTGTGTATATGTTCTGTTCTGGACTGTGTGTGTCTGTGCTGGACTGTAGTGTGCGTCTGTGCTGTTGTGGATTGTGTGTGTCAGTGCTGTACTGTCTCAGTTTGTGTTATTATCTGTATTAACCACACCTCTCCCCTCTCTCTCTCTCTCTCTCTCCTTTCCTCCAGTTATGGTAAAATCCTGAGTTGTCAAAACTTCCACAAATGGATTCAAAAGCAACAACAACAACGACAACAACAGCGACAACAACAGCAACAACCCCCATCAGACACCTCTCTCCACCACCCCGTCTCCCCTCTGACTCCTGACCCTTGAACCCTGACCCCACCAGCCTCAGACCCACCCACAAGAGGTCTGCTAGGACTGGTGGACCCAGGATCGACTGACACATCGATTGACCCTTGACACACGGATTGATTGACCACAGATGCACTGACCCTTATCCCCAAGATCTTCTGACATTTCACCCCAGGATCCAATGACAACGGAGCCTCCAACCATTGACTCCAGTCTCTGCGGACAACAAATCTTCTGACCTTTGACCCCAGGCTCTGCTGGTCCTTTTTCCCTGGGATCTACTGACAATGAATCTTCTGACCCTTGACCCCCAGATCAACTGACCTACAGAGCTGACCAAACCCCACCCTCACCCTCATGTCTCTGGATTTAGCTATCCACTGTCCACAGACAGACTTAGGGAAAGACAGATACAGCGACACACAGACCCACGCACACACACAGGCACACACCACACATACAGACTAAATGTAATCCAGTCTGCTTACGGTGTCAATCCTAACACACACACACATAGACTACACGTATAAATACCATATAACAATATACTCTACAACAAAAGATATTACTTGGAAATTGTGTTTCCAGAAGCAGATGCTGCCATTGTTTTCAGAGGTGCCATAAAGTAATGCTAAACTGCCTCACTGTGGGCTGCAGTTGCTTCTTTGACTTGATTTTACACTTACAGGCCTAAACACAGTTACACTGCACGAGCAACAGTCTGAGGGCCACAGCTGTGCAATGCCACACCATGCAGTATACAGTATACACAGTATAGTATAATGCAGTACACTACAGTACAGAGTGGTATGATATAGTTTAGTGTAGCACAATGCAATGCAGTATAGTATAGTATAGTATATTATAGTGTAGTGCAGTACAATACAGTACAGTGCAGTATACCATAGTATAGTACAGTACAGTGCAGTATAGTGTAGTGTAGTACAGTTCAGTGCAATATAGTATGCTGTAGTACAGTGCAGTATAGTAGAGTATAGTGCAATCGAATGCAATTACCTTAATTGACTGAAAAATGCTGTAATATACTCCACAATATTATAAAACAATACTATACTGGAATATAGTATACAGGCACACACATAAACTGTATACAGACATACACACACACACACACGTAGATGATCTGAAGAGAAAATTGTGTGATTTGAGTGACTCATGCCTTCCAAACAGACAGAGAGAGAGAGAGAGAGAGAGACAGAGATGGAGAGAGACATCACTGCCACTGTCTAGCCAATACAGCACCACGGAGCAGAGAGAAAGAGGGGGGAGGGGGAGATTGACAGAGAGGAAGAAGACTTTCAAGAAACAAAAGGAGGAAATGGAAGAGAGGAGGTGTCCGTCTGACAGAGGGAACCCAGCCGGAGTGAGTGACTGCCAGTCTGAACCCATCTGCCGGGTTGAGAGTTCCATACGTATTATATTTGTATCCGCAGCAGGCGACGTATAGCTTTCATATACCAGCTGAATACATGTGATCCACACATTTATTCATATATTTAAAATATACCATTTCAACTCCACCATGTTCTCGTATTGCGAGATTACCCATAAGAACTACAAATGGTCTTGGACTACGCATTTTTTTTTTCGTGGCAACAACATGCCTAAAAATTTTTAAATTACAATAAAAATCCCCTGGCAGCAACATGCCCCCAAAATACGACAAAAAAAAAAAAAATTGGATTGGCAGTATATTTTTATAGATTCCGTATATTTTCCGAAGGGGAGAACCGTAAAAAACAATGGCGACGGGTTTCAAGGAAGGGCAGCTACTTTTGTTCGGATGATAAAACTTCTCTTTTGTTAACACTTCCAGCAGCGAGGGCGTGAATGTACCAGTCTGCATCGCCGCAGCGCCCCGAATCGAGACGCCAACACAGTCTCCAAATATATAATTCCATATCTGCAAAAATACAAAAATTGAAAAGCAGAGTGTAGGCTATATCAGGAGCCACAGATGAAGTTCAGGAAGATGAGAAAGATCTTTATTACTGAAGGGAGAGAGGAGGACAAAAGCAGAGCTCACGCTTCCCACTCCATCTCTGAAGTCTGAGTGAAGCCCACGCGAATATTTATACTGTGAATAAATTCCCATGAGTCAGCAATCCCATAAATCTTGTCTCCCATAAAAGAACATCTTTAATAGGTGTCTTGAACATCTTTGTTTTACATGTTTAGAGTATCTCAAGCAGGGTCGCAGGTCGAATGGGCCCCAAAATCCCCTGCTCTCTATTCCCCCAAGTCCAAGTGTATTTGATTAACCTCAGCATTTCTCACATATAAACCGTATTAATACTTAATTGTTTTGGTGACTCCGCAGCATGGCCATAATATCCCGCTCGCCGTGTCAACACCCAATAGTGAGAATTTCCGATTCTATGTAAATCGGGATATATTCCAAACGTATCATATTCCCAATACTCAACATTTCAGAATTCATGAGCCCTGTTAATGTACCAAAGGCTGTACTGAGGTTTTATTACAGCGGTTGCATACTGTAGCTGTAGATGAGGCTCTAAGGCCGGGGATTATCACATGTCCGTCCTTTAATATCTGTAAGTTGACTTTTTTTATTAAAGGAATGGGAGGTGATGACCCTCTCTAATACCGGTCATCTTATCAGTCAGGGCATGCCACTGTGCTAGTGTTGCAGTGGTTTCCTATGGGGTTCAGCCTTAGCTGTGCTTTACAAGGGTCCGACCACTGTACAGCCCTGTTAAAAGTGCACAGAGCCTATGGTGCATTTACTGAGGTCAGCTTCTGATAAGCAGAGGATTTGAGAGAGAGAGAGAAACAGAGAGAGTAGGGAGAGTGAGGGAGGAAACTGAGAGGTATTGAGAGGGAGAGCTTGCACTGCTATTGGCTTCAACTGAAGACAAAACATTGGTTTCAATAGGGATGTGGAACACATTTGTGTGGGTATGTGAGTGAGGATCTATTAGTATATACTGTGTGAATCCCTGACTCAGCTACTGTGTGATAAGAGACAGGATTGTTTACAAAATTATGGATCATTACTTACATACACTTTCCTAGTTTGTTCCTGCATTCCAGACAGTCCAGACCTATAATATACTATAGTCCACACAGCACTGGCTCCAGTCTGGCCCCTGTACTGTAGCTGTGTCTGTAGCTTTAGATGGGACGGTGGGCTGGAGAGCAGTGCTGTCAATGTTTACAATGCCTCCTGTGTGCAGACTGCCAAATTAGCCGCACACCCCAACTGTGTGTGGTCGAGTCAGTGTGTGACGCTGTTCTCTCTATCTTGTCTTATCCTGTGTGCTTACAGCTATCTCCTCTCTCTCCCTTGCTCCTTCTCTCTCTCCCTAATAAACAGCCACAACAGAGCAGGGAGAGGCGATGCGAAAGAGAGACATGGGGAGAGATAGATGGAGAGAGAGATACAGAAACAGAGAGAGACATCACAGGTGGAGGGGAACAGCGCGACACACACTCCTCTGTGAAAGACTAAATGCTGCATTATGTTTACAAATAGACTCAGTTCAATAAGATTAGTGACCTTAATGACTCCAGAGTCCTAGAAAATGTAGTATAGGCTGTAGGATTAAAAGAGATACATGTTTACAAACTGAGGACTGAAGACAAACGTGTGTGTGTGTGTGTGTGTGTGTATATATATAAATAGTTATATGTATGCATGTGTGTGTAATGACATGAACACACACAGAGGAATGTTTTTACCACTCTACCTGCCTTTGGAGTTGTTGTATAGTCAGTGACTCTGCAACTACAGTTCAGTACAGCAGGGGTCTCCAGCCCTGGTCCTGGAGAGCTACAGTCCAGTCCAGTAAAGTACAATCCATTGGGGATGTCGTCCACCAGCACCAGCAAGGAAGCACTGGAGACCCTGGGAGCTGTTGCATGCGTGGGGCGGACAGGACGGACAGATTGGAGCATGTTGAGCACCCTTGGGCTGACAGAGAGAGAGAGAGGAGCTGCCCTCAAATGCACAACAGCGCTGTTTTCATATCAAACAATGCAATCACAAGGGGACCACCTGATGAACTTGATCCTGAGAATGGCCTGAGTATGACCTCTTAAGAGAACTTTCCTTTCACTGGTTTGATGCCTGGAAACCTTATTGACAGAATCTCAGATGTGTTTATTGATAAAATGAACAGGAGACCAGGAGGGAAAAATCTTGCAACCCCCTCCTTCCCAATGATCTGCCCTTCAGTACAGCCCTGGCTGCTTGGTTGGTATGGTGTGGGTCTTTATTGGCTCAAACACAATCCCAAAGACACTGTAGCCTCCTGCTGTAGAGACACACACACATTCACAGACACACATGCTCACTCGCACACACACGCACATTCACAGACATATACACACACTTGCACGTTCACAGACACGCTCACACGCACAGACACGCACACGCACAAACACACTCACACATGCACACATGCACAAACACACATGCACGCACACGCACATTCACAGATGCATATGCGTACACTCACAGTCTCTCTCACAAAATCACACGGATCCCTTTCAACACCAGCCTGGGTTCTGGACCCACTCCTTAGTGACCCAGGTTCTGATTGGCTTTAGTGTGAATGCACAGACACAGGGAGACAGTGGGTCGACCCAGATCAAGAGCTGCCCAGGCTGGAGGTGTGTGAACCAGCCAGCCAGCCAACACAGGCCCGGGCAGAGCCAGGCGACAGGCCCGGCACACGGTGGGCTGCTGTACTGGTGTTGCAAGGGGCTTGGGTGGATTGGACACCTGGAGTGAGACCGTAGCAGAACTGGAGCCACAATGCCACTGTAATACGCACCAGACCCCAGAGGGACAGGGCTAATGTCTGCCTCACTGAATAGTGTTTACAGTCCCTGTCAGTCAGTGGTCAGTGCAATGCAGGTCAGTTGTTGAGAGCTGATGTTTGCAGCCCGGCCCACGTCTGGCTCGCACAGACAGGCAGGTAGACAGTCTTTTATTTATTTTTATCCTTTCAATCAAACTGAGAGCCTCATGCCTTTTTGTACCTTTCTCTCTCTTTCTCTCTCACTCTCTCTCCCTTTCTGTCTCTCCTTATCTTTCCTTCTTTCAGAAGCTCTGCCTCTGGCAGGGTGGAATGTAGTGTACACTGGGACTCTTACCATGTACAGCGCACTGACACAGACACACTTACACACTGACTGACACACAGACACACAAACTCAGACGAACACTTATTCTGAATGTCAGACACACAGGCACATAGACAGACAAGAGAGACAGACCCAGACCCAGAGCCAAACAGACAGGGCCATCTGGGTGGACAATAGAGAGAGAGAGACAGAGAGAGAGGGAGAGTTTGATGAAGGGAAGAGGGTGGGGAGGAGCAGAGGGTGGGGTGGAAACACAATAAAACAAGACACAACACAATACAACACAACACGACACGACACGTCAAAGCAACAAACATCTAATTTTGTATAACGTAGGAGGGTCCTATCTATCAGTTTCTGTACGGCGCCCGGCACCACACAGAGACAGCTGCATGTTTTCTACTGAGAAGCGAGAAAAACAACAAGAAAATGAAAAAAAGATAATAAAACCACAAAAAGAAAACAAAAAAAGAACCATTGTGAATGAAAATCGTCTTGCTCTAAGTTTTATACGGAGTGCACAGATATTATTACTACTATTACTATTGTTCATATGATTATGATTATTATTGCTTGTACTATCCTTGGTCTACTATATATCCACATATATAGAGATGACATATGATTATTATATGCGCTTATCACTTCTCGGATTATTGTTAACATGACTGTTATGATGTGCTTTTCTGGACTTCTTCCTTTCTGTCTTTCTTTTTGTTTTATTTTGACAACGAATTTCTCGATTGACTTCCCGACTGAGGGATTTATTTTTGTACAATTACTTACTCGGCCTCTCCGCTCTCGTCTTGCAAATGTCATTACCAGGAGCCTCGGGGTGGGGGCCCTGTGCATGGTTACAGTTTTACTAACGAGCCAGTCAATTAACTATTCTTTGATATTTAAGCAAAGGTATAAAAGACTTCGTACAGTGCCACAGTGTTTATCACCAGCTACTTAATGCATTACCTGTCCACTTTTTTTAACGCACCATACATTACACAGCTATACGTTTTATATATATCTATATCTATCTATATATATCTATATATACTGTATAAAGATATATGTTCATTTTTTTCATATATATATATATATATATATATATATATATGTGTGTGTGTGTGTGTGCAAATGTAGGAGTTTCAGCCAGACTCATGCTCTGTTCCATAGTATTGAATTTGATGTAACCATGTTGTATGGGGTTGGGGGGTTGGGGGGGTGGGGGGGGGGTTGCATTAATCTGGACTGGAAAGCATAGAAGCACTGGTTTAAGATGCTTGGGTTGGGGGTGTAAGGATGGAGGAGGAGGGAAGGGAGACAGAAGACATCACCAAAAAGTGTCAAGACGATACACCTACATATATATATATATATATATATATATATATATATATATGTACTGTTTTTCTTCATGCAATTTTCTGCCCGTCGTCACAATGTGGGCAGAGCTGACATCAAAATACTGAAAACATTATATATATATATATATATATATATATATATATATATATATATATATGTGTGTGTGTGTGTGTTTTTGTTTTTTGTTTTTTGTAAAGCTTGCCAGTGCATGCGTTTTAAAATACATTGATCAATGATGACACCGAAAATGTTTGTTTAAAAAAAGGAAAAGGAAGAAAAAGTTACAAAATAAAAAAAAATATATAAAAAAATTAAAAATGTTTCAAGGGAATCTGTGAGGATGAATAAAAGGCACTGCATGAGAACCTGACTGGAGACTCGCTGTGTTTATTGATTCTGTGATACAAAGTTATGTAGTTGTGTAGTTTACAGTGTGTGTAGTGTGAGTGTACAGTGTGTATAGTGTGTGTGTTGTCTGAGTGTACAGTGTGTGTAGTGTGAGTGTAGTGTGTGTATACAGTGTGTTTAATCTATGAGTACATGGTGTAAAGAGTGTGTAGTGTATGTGTGCATCAACATGAGAGTACATTGAATGTACAGTGAGTTTGCACACACAAACATTATTCAACCTCAAAACTGCACTGCCCTATAGGAGCTGACTAGGCACTGGCATACAGGCCGGCTGCGTATGAACTGTACAGGTTCATATTGTGCAGTACAGTGTGTACCGAGAGCCTGGCTGCAAGACTTTCTGGTTGCCAGGGAAACTGTTCTGGGACAGAGAGAAAGAGGGAGGGAGGGAGGAAGGGAGAGAAAACAGACATTTCAAGAAAGAAGGAGAAAAAAAATCAATTTCATTTGAAATTTTATAGCACATGAATTATTTAAAAATGCTGCCACAGAGAGAGAGAGCGCGAGAGAGAGAGGAGAAAGAAGGGAGGAGGAGGAGTGTGTGTGTGAGAAAGGGAGAGGCGACAGAGGAATAGAAATAGACTTGAATGCTACAGAAGAGAAGGGACAGGGAACAGAGGGAAGGGAAGAGAGGCATGGATACAATACAATGATGTTCTTCTGCAGGAGGGAAGAGAGAGAGAGAAAGAGAGGGGCTGTCAAACAACACCAAACAATTCAAAAAGAAAGACAAGGACTGAGATACCTTATTGAGCGCTGCAGGAGAGATGAGAGACATAGATTAGACTATTGAATTCTACAGGAGAGAAGAGAGGGAACAGAGGGGGGGAGAGAGAGAATGGGATAGAGATAGAATAATGAATGCTGCTAGTCTGCAAGTGAGAACGAGGGAAGAGAGAGAGAGAGAGAGAGGTTTGTACTCTCAGGGAGAGAGGGGGGACTGTAGTGTTTATATCAGGGACTGAGGGAGGAACCTGCTGTGTTATTTCTGCCTGTGTTGTATCTTTTGTGTTTTATTATATATATATATCATTTCTATCGCAGTAAGGCAATAAAAAATAATAGAACTTGAGAGGGGGGGGAGAGGAGGAGAGAGGGAGAGAGAAAAGAGGGAACACTGACTGAACACCATAGCATATTAACACAGACGGGGAGAGAGGGAGGGAGAGAGGGAGGGAGAGAGGAGAGAGGGGGGGGGGTTAACACTGACTGGACACCACAGCATATTAACACAGGGAGGGAGGGAAAGCTCCTGCTGTCATAATGCGGCTGTGGAGTGAGAGGGAGGAGCGAGGGGCATCTCTGGGGAAAACGAGTGCAGCTCAGAGAGGGAGAGAAAGTGAACAAGAGGGGGAGAGGGAAAGGAAAGGGGAGAGTGGTAGAGAGTGCCAGAATAAGAAAGGTAACAAGGGAGGAGAGAGATAGAATGACAATGATTGGATGAACGTGAATGTGATCGGGCCCTAAATAGGAATATTAAAATATTAAAATTAAAATCAGCGCAGATACTTCATTCATATGCGGGTACAGCAGACAAGACTTCCCAGCTTGAATTCCTTTCCCATTTTCATCATTTAAACACAGCTGTATCCCAAACACCTGACACGACAAAATCTGAACACACTTCTAGAAGATGACACACATTTTAAAATACAATCGTCCACTTATCAACGTAACTTTTAACACGCGTGGAACGGTGACATCATCAGATATTCGATTCAGGACGTTCCCGAGTGGGGCGAAGGAGATGGACAGATGAGGGCATGTTTAGAGAGAACCAAACACTTTCACCTCCTTCATCCAACAGAGCGAGGGAAAGAGGAGCCGTGTTGATGCAGCCAACGTATAGAACTGCCCCGATTGGGTTACAAAATGAATAAATCAGTACAATAACAATGAGACAGGAAGTCAAGTCCGTCTGACAGGAAGTCAAGTCTGTGTATCTTCACCTGAGAGCCAGTAGGCTCTCAGGTGAAGATACACAGACTTGACTTCCTTTCAACTGGAGCAATTGTACAGGAATGGAACAAACATATATTTTTTATTTTTTATTTATGCTGTAGGAAGTTGCTTAGCTACTAAAATCAACCGGTTTCCTGATTTTTAAATATGTGGTTTGCAATGTACATTTAAAAAAAAAAATGTCAGTACCTATTAACAGTTCCCAGTGATTAGAATGGTTTATCCACATCCTAGAAGTTTTACCCAAGGGACTTAAAGTTGACAGAAAGTACATTTTGAAAGCATTACAAGACACCTCAAGCAAAGCACCGCCCAAGTCCTGGTACAGGCGAGCTAAAAGAAGTGCCAAGTGATGTTTTTTTAAAGGAGTAAATAAACCGATAAAGAGATTCACACGGTTGAGAGATTTCACAGCCAGTATACAGTGGAATCAAGCACATGAAAGACAAAGAACAAGGTAAGAGACGGGAAGATGGGAAGATATAGGATGAAGAAGAAAGCAAAATCACAATAAAAAGAGAGTGACATGTTGGGAGAGAATTCACGGTCGGTGTACAGTGGGACCAGGCACTTGTTGAAAAAGACAAATTGAACGATGTATGATTTCAGTTAAGAAAAGAAGGAAGATCGAAAGAAAGCTATAGGAAGAAAAAGAAAGATTGAAGAATGAAAGGTGGGAAGAAAGAAGGAAAGAAAGAGAAGGAAAGACATGGAAAAGATAGAAAGGAACAAAAACCTCGAAAAACTAATATAAAAAGAGTAAAAGACACTGAAAATAATACAGGTAGACATAGTTGGAAATTAGACATCTGCTGGGAAGTATGGACCGAGAGTATTGGCAGCTGTGGACACACAGGGGAAGAGGGGGGGAAGAGATGGAGAGGTAGAGAAACAGAGAGGGAGTCATGGAGAGAGGGTGAGAGGAAGATTTGGAAAAAGATGTGGAGAGAAAGGGATGGAGAAAAAGAGAGAAGGCATCTGCAGTGCAGCACAGACAGTGAGGGAGTCATGGAGAGAGGGGGGGGAGAGGGAGAGAGATGGAGAGAGGAAGATTTGGGAAAAGAGGGGGAGAGAGAGAGGGCATGGACCCAGCCAGAGGGGGGACGGACGGACAGACAGACAAAGCTGGGGCTGGGCTGCCATCTGGCGGTGGCACTCCCCCACCACAGCCCCAGTGTACACTAGAGGGAGCCAGTCAGCTGGTACAGTAACGGCTGTGGAGTATAAACCCTGTCAGCGTGGTGTTCATCAGCTCGGCCCACGGCAGGATCCCCAGGGGCCGGCTCTACCAGACGTTTCCATCAGAAAACACAGCTCAACATAAAGAGCCCCACTGTTTCCCATCAATCTGTCCTCCTTACCATAACGTAGCCATACCTTGAGATTAAATAAATATATTAACATCCACAAAACTAACTGATCGTTTAGCTAGGCCTACCTACCTTAAATAATGTGGCAATGCAGATGGAGAGACAAGGCCATTCAATAATTGAACGTTGGTATTGCCCATAAGGAGAAACACCACAAAAACAGTTCATGAAAACGTACAAAACCTACAGATGCAGAGCCCATGTGTGCTGTGTAGAAACATACACAGAATAATACTGCATATCAGTTATATGGAGCTGAAAATGACTATCCTAGGGAAACAGCAAGATTGCTGTATATTTCCTTCTCCTTTCCAGACACTTTAAAGTCGTTGAATTTGAAGTTCAGATAGATTGTTACAGTTTTAATACCATATAAATAATTAAATCCATACATATACATATAAATTTGTATAAATCTAAGCTTAAAAGCAGTCATAGCTTGTCGCTGGCATTGACAACCTACCAACCTTTACCAAAGGGTTATTATATCAGATACAGTGCCTAGTATTACAATAGGGGCTACAGTAAAAGTACAGTAACATTTAGCCTACCACTTTTTTCACTATGAGGTTGTTAAGAGTTAATGAGTTGTGTTGGAATCATGTCAGATTTGTACTGAAACCACTTGCATTGCAACCATAAACTGCAGCCATAATAAACACAAAGCCGCCACTTTTCGAAGTGATGACGTCACTACACAGCACCGCCCCCTCCCGTGTCCTGCTTACACAGTAAATTAAATCAACTCAAATGAAAACGAAACGCATCATTACAGCCGCCGAAAAATCGTGGTCAAAGTGCACTTCTCGCACTTTGTGACGGATGTATCTGAATACACCAAACACGCACTTCAGCCCGATGTATTTTTTTTTATTGAAGTGTTGCGTTTTGGTGTGGAGCAGGACGATGACGCGCACAAAATGGCGTCGTGTTTACAGCGCCGCTGATCGATACACCTATAGACCAATTGTTTACACTCGTCTGGCTTTCGGCGAGTTTCACAGCACGGCGGTGGCGTCGGGCTTTTTACACAGTACGAACCTAGTCGGATTATAAATACAGGGGACACAACATAAGGTACGTTTGGAGAGAATCAGCTGAAACCAGGGAAGCTGCTTCTTTCTGAAAACCTGCTGATTTCCTTCTCTTTCAATCAGAAACACCAATGAATCAGTCACACTACGCAGGGGAAATCGGTGTGGATAACAGAGCAATATACATAATCAGACAGCGATGTGTTAATTATAATATCCCCCAATAATGCACAATTCCTGTCTTGATTGATTAGCTGATTAGGCACTCTATGAGACAGGAAGGGGTTTTCAAGAGTAAAGTTTTAAAGACATTAAGACCCGAGTCAGGGCTTTTATTTACAGTTGTAATAACCAATACAGGCTGATTACACATCTGATCGTTGCACTGGGCGGGTCTTATTGGTTTTGTATCCTTGGCCGTTATGAATGCTGATGTCATTGTTCGTCTCCCATTCATTAATGACGATTAACGCAGCTCCGGTGACGTCAGTCGCTCTGCTCAGCTGTGCACTAATTTGCCCGACACAGTGAAACAGCTGATCCGTGGTTCCTGTCTGGAAACAGCACCGGCACTCATTTGGTGTGGTTTCAGCTTCATGGCGACTTCCACATCCCGTCTTCTCCCACAGTGACCCGGTGACTGTGACATCACACAGGCCCCCGAATAGAGATTTGTTTATCTTTGGAACATTTACCTGTCCCTGTAACACTCGCTCTGTGGGAGAGAGATAATATCACATTTCCTGAATTTGGATGTTTGTCTCTCTCTCTCAGTCAGTGTGTCTGTACTGTATTTAACTCAAATTCAAATTCAAAGGTGCTTTATTGGCATGACCAATCACAACATTGTCAAAGCAGATACAAGTGTACTACTCTCGCTCTATCTCTCTCTTTTTTGGGTGTGCAGGCAGATGCAGTCCACGGAGCCCGCAGACTCGTCCCTGAGAGAGGGGATGCAGTCTCTGGGTGTCGGGGAGGAAGAGAGACCAGAGGGAACGAGCCGGGCCGAGGAGGGAGGACAGCGGGAGAAGGAGGAGCAGGGAGAGGGGGAGGAGGAAGGGGAAGCTCTGCGAGAAGCGACCGAGAAGACCCTGGATTCAGAGGGAGAGGGGGACACGGGAGGAGAGAAAGGTAAAGCACAGCGAGGGTGACTGGGCTGAAAACTGTAAAATCATCAAGGGGGAAAGAGTCCTGCTGGACTGACTGACACACTGACTGACACACTGACACGCTGACTGATACACTGACACGCTGACTGATACACTGACACGTTGACTGACTGACACACTGAAAATACAGTAATAATCTCCCCCCCCCCCACCACTCCAGATAGTGAGATGGATGAGGATGCGGCAGAGGAGGAGAGCGAGGTGAAGGAGGAAGGGGAGAGAGAGAAAGAGGGAGAGGGGCAGCAGGAGGAGGAGTGGGGGGTGCCCTGCAGTGACGAGGAGATCGAGGACCCCGCCTCCTGGATGCCCCCTCCCTTGGAAATCAAACGTCTGTATGAGCTGCTGGACCGGGGAGGGGTCCTGGAGCTGTGCCTGTCCCCGCTGCCCCGCCGCCCCCCCACACCTGACACACAGTCCTCCCCCGACAGAGACAGCGCCGACTCCGAGGAGGAGAGAGAGAGGAGGGAGAGGGAGGACAGGGAGAGAGACTACAAGTGAGTGAAAGAGAGAGGGAGGGACAGGTGGAGGGTGAGGGAGGAGGGAGAGAGGTGGAACAGGAGAGAGAGAGAGGGAGGGAGGGAGACTATCTGAGGGGATGAGAGAAAGAGGGAGGGAGGGAGGGAGGTGTGTTTCGGTGTATACTGTGTGCTTGGTGGTGTTCAGTGTGCTCACTGTGTTCACTGTGCTGCTGTGTTCAGGGCTCCCAGTCCGACAGAGTTTGACTTTGATGAGGAGACGACCCTCAGCACCCCAAAGAACACCTACATCAACCGCCGCAGAACCCCAGGTACACAGTGTGTCAATCAGTTTGTCAATATGTCAATATGTGTGTCAGTCAGTCAGCGTGTCCGTCTACCCTTCTTACCCTCCCTCCTTCTCTCCAGGCTCCTCCGGCCGCTCCCAGCGGCGGGAGGCCCGGCTGGACAAGGTGCTGTCAGACATGCAGCGGCACCGCAAGATCGAGGAGCACATCCTGCGTACGGGCCGGGACCTCTTCAGGGCCGAGCCCTCGGGCCCCACCCCCACGCCCATCCCCCCCGCCGCCCCCTCGGCCCAGAGAGCCGACCCCAAACACATCTTCTCCCCCCGCCAGCGCCGCTACTGAGGGCAGAGAGAGGGCTGCCCGACGCACTGTGTGCAGTACCGGACCGGACCGGACTGAGGGCCGAGCTGTCTGTCTGCCTCCGCTCGCCTCGTTCTGTAAATAATTGTACTTTTATACTGAAATAAACCTTTTCCCCAACAGGAAGGCTTCACTTGGAATCAGACTCTGTGCCCCGTGCTGCTGAGAGAGAGAGAGAGAGAGAGAGCGCGAGAGCAAGAATGAGAGAGGGTTGAGAGAACGAGAGAGGGGGGGAGAGAGAGAATGAGAGAGAGAGAGGGAGAGAGAACGAGATTCCCTATTCTGCCAAGTGTGTTCAGTGTCAGTGTGTTTATAATACAGCGCTGTCAATCCTGTGTGTGTAGCAGCAGTTGTGGAGTAATACAGTACTGTTCCCCAGACTGCAGCTGCTGATCAGCATGTCTGTCTGTGTGTGGAGACGCTGGCTGAGAGAGAAAGAGAGACACAGACACACGGGAGTGACTGGCGGGTGGAGACATTGGACTCACGCTGCTCTGATTTCTGTCAGCTGGAGTCATGGCTTGCTCCCTCTCTCCCTCCCTCTCTCAGCATGCTGTGGTATAGCATGGCTTGGTCTGTGTGTGCCTGCTGTGTATTGCAGTGCAGTTTATAAGTCTTGACTGTTACACAGTTTGGTTCCCAAGGAAACCCATTTTTTCCCTGATGGAGAGAGCGGGGTTGGGGGCAGAGGGAGGGGGAGAAAGAGGGGCAGAGATGAGGTAGGGGAGAGGGAAAACATGAAGGAAATCATCTTTACGTTACATGCCCTGAATTATTAAAGAAACATTGTGTCACAAAAAGGGAGGGAGGGGGAGGGAGAGGGAGAGAAAGCAGAATATACCTTTGCAGGAGGAAATGAGGAATGTAAGAGAGCAGGAGGGAGAGCTGGAAAAGAGGGAAGATGGAGGAGGGAGACCCAAGGAAAGAGGGAGGGAGGGAAAGCTCCTGCTGTCATAATGCGGCTGTGGAGTGAGAGGGAGGAGCGAGGGGCATCTCTGGGGAGAACAAGCACAGCTCGGAGAGAGAGAGAGAAAGAGAGAGAGTGTGAGAGTCAGGCAGTAAAAGCAGAGCAGGGTGCACTGCCTGCCCCTCTCCTCTCCTCCGACCGACACACCGCCAGCGTCCCCCGTACCCGCGGGGCTGTTGCTGGGGATGGGCAGCTCCGGGGATGGCAGGCAAAACTGAGGCTGTGCTGCCATCTGGTGCTCAGGCTGCAATCTGTTTACCCACACTGTGGTCTGACTGTTTGTGTTATTAAGGAATATCAGACCGCCACCCTATGGCCTGTGCAGCCGACACACATTATTGCATGTAACCCCCCAATAGAGGCAGTTCAGAGGAGAGCAACCAGACTTATTCCAGGTCTGAAGGGAAAGTCCTACTGAGAGACTGAGGAACTGAACCTTTTCACCCTGGAACAGAGGAGACTACATGTCCACTATAATTACACTATGGGAGGTACAGATCTAGATGAAGTAACACATGAGAAAGACCTAGGAGTCTATGTGGACTCCTCACTTTCTCCATCCAAACAATGTGGGGAAGCAATAAAAAAGGCAAACAGAGTGTCAGGGTATATTGTTAAAAGTGTAGAATTGAGAACAAGGGCAGTGATGTTCAGACTGTACAATGCACTAGTTAGAGCTCATCTGGATACTGTGTGCAGTTCTGGGCTCCACACTTCAAGAAAGATATCGCTGCTCTAGAGGCAGTTCAGAGGAGAGCAACCAGACTTATTCCAGGTCTGAAGGGAATGTCCTACTGAGAGACTGAGGAACTGAACCTTTTCACCCTGGAACAGAGGAGACTACGTGGGGACTTGATTCAAGTCTTCAAAATCATGAAAGGCATCGACCACATCAAACCAGAGGAGCTTTTCCAGATCAGCAGGGACACACGCATCCGGGACACAAATGGAAATTGGGCTTCAAGGCATTCAAGACAGAAAACAGGAGACACTTCTTCACACAGAGAGGCGTCACAATCTGAACAAACTCCACAGCGATGTGGTTGATGCTGAAAATTTGGGAACATTTAAAAATAGACGGGATAGGATCCTTGGATCACTTAGTTACTAATGGACACCAAACGAGCACGATGGGTCGAATGGCCTCCTCTCGATTGTAAACTTTCTTATGTTCTAATAGAGTTCAGTGAGAGGAGAAAGGTCTTTACGCTCCCAGAGAGGGGAATCGGGTTAGGAGGGCAGTCCTCATGTCAGCACTATCATCTCGGAAGCTCTTCTCGAAATATATGCACTATTTATGCAGTGAATACCCACAAAAGAAACAACAATAGGTAACTTAACACCTCTGTTCAGGTCTAGAGGCTCAATAGAGCTTTTCCTCCCTGTAAGGAAAGGAGCAACCAACTATCAATACACACTGTTCTACAGCTTACATATCCGTTAACTACCTAAAGCAGGTATACTTACCGAATAGCCAGCAATTTCCAAATTTCTTTCAGCTGGTTTGATATTTGACTGTTCTTACAAATAAAGTAGCTCAATAATTGTGCAACTGGTGAGACTGTACCTTTTCCCGATTAGTTAACTTGCTCTTGGGAAGGTTACAGTGTTTTTCTCCCCATTGCCTTTGGAAGAGTTGCTGATTGCAACTGCTTGTAACACATTTCCCACAGTTCTTAACTACCCGATGCAATTGTAAGAGCCGCAAAGGCAGGCAGCTTCAGTGCATCTGATTGGCATTAATTGTCACCTCATTTGCATAGTCTCCTCCCTGTTTTAGAGGCTTTTTGCAGAAACACCCAGAATGAAATCTTAAATCAACGGCTGAAACACGCTGGCAGATTGTTGCTGCAAAACTGTAAACCACACAAAAGCTGTGGTGTTAGTCCACGCCTCCCCAACATCGATTGCAACGGGTTAACAGCTCTTAAACCATGCGCAATCTTGTCGTACATCCAGCCCGTTGAGAAAGATTTAAAGATTGTGATGGGTTATTTGGGTGTAGATTTGAGGAGAATGGGATAGGGTGTAGGATGAAATATACAGTCAGCCTGTGATAAATCTTGCCAACATTGTACAGTCACACACACACACTGTTCAATGTACACATGATGTATCAGTCTGTAGTGGATGTGTATTACTGTGTACAGTCAGTCTATTGTCAATGTGTCATGTAAAAAGTTACAGCTTTTAGGTATTACAAGATTTAAGGTATAAGAAAATAAGTTAAAACATAATGAATGTGTGGCAGGGTGTCTGGGAGTGGCAGGGTATGGCAGTGTGGCAGGGTGTCTGGGTATCAGGCAAACATAATTCCATTTAACTTGCATAGGCTTTTATTCCTCATTATATGGACAACAGTTTCCACTACAGCCTGTTAAACAGTTACACACACAGCAGTGGTCCTTCATGTAGCAGACAGACAGACTGCTGCCTCCCATCTACAGACACTGTCATTGCAAGCTCTGTAGTCAGTTATCAGACATCAACCGTTGGCCTGATCAGGGTGCGGAGGTGCCATTTCCCATTGGAGTATATATCCCAATGGTAGCAGCCGGCAAAGGCAAATGGTAAGCAAGAAAGAGAGAGTCTTCTACGGTACACAGAAAGAGAGAGAGAGAGAGAGAGAGAGAGAGAGAGGAGGAAGGGGGGGAGAGAGAGAGGGAGGAAGGGAGAAAGAGAGAACGAGAGATGCAAAGGAGGAAGAGTTTACAGTTTTAAGGCTTTTTAGTGCATAACAGTGAGAGGCAGCTCCGCAGATCCTCAGGGGACACTGTACAAACGGCGCCCATCTCTCTCCACAACTTCTCCTCCTCGCTCCTCTCCCCCTCTCTCTCTCCCTCCTGCTCTCCGGGACCGGCCCTCTCTCCCCCGCCCTCCCGCTGGCCCCCTCACTGCTTGCCCACCCCCGGGGCCTGCAGCGTCCCCAGCAGGCCGGAGGCGGCGGTGAAGAGGTTGACCGGGGATGAGCCGTCGGTGATGAGAGTGGACTGCAGCCCCAGAGACTGGAGCAGCTTCACCTGAGAGACAGAGGGAGAGAATCGGGTTGGGAGGAGTGAGGGTCGGTCACGGTCAATAAATAGTGGTCAGTGAGGGTCGGTCACGGTCAATATCGGTCAGTGAGGGTCGGTCATGGTCAAGAGCGGTCAGTGAGGGTCGGTCACAGTCAATAGTGGTCAGTGGGGGTCAGTCATGGTCAATAGCAGTCAGTGAGGGTCAGTTTCCCACATGGGAATCAACGGGGCTTAGTAGCGCTCATGTCAGAGAGTGTGAGTCAGTAGTGGTCAGTGTGGGCTAGCAGTGTTCAGATTGGGTGAGTGAGTCTGTCATGGCCAGCAGTGGTCAGTACCTGCAGCTCGGGCCCTGAGCGGGCGATGTCGCGGACGGTCTCGGCCCCGATGCTGTCCATCATTGCCTTGAAGCGCTTGCTCTCGATGGTGACCAGCTTCTCCTGCTTCTCCACTTCCAGACGGATGGTCTCCTGCTGGAACTGCAGCTCCTGCTCCCGAGCCTTCGCCAGCCTCAGCAGCTCCGCCTCCTGCAGAGAGAGAGAGAGAGTGGGGGGTTCATACAGTATAGACACACTGACTGACTGACACAGCGTCTGACTGACTGACGCACTGCCTGTGTGCATGTCTGCCTGCCCCAGCCCCGGTCCTGCCCCCGGCCCCAGTCCTCACCGCCTCGATTTTCTGTGCCTCGGCTCTCAGCTTGGCCTCCTCCACCGCTGCCTCCCCCTGTATGCGCGCCGCCTCCGCCTTGGACTGCGCCTCCGCCTTGGCAGCGCCGGTGCTCTCCACAGCGGCACTGAAACGGCAGGGCAGCATCAGAGTTGGCACCGCCGGCACCATTACCACGGGCACTACTACTACGATTATTACCACTTTTATTATTACTACTAGTATAATAATATTCATAATAATTATTATGTTCATAGTAGCAGAAAAGCTATGTGCATGCACGAATGAGTGAGTGAGTGTGTGTATGGGTGAGTATGTATGGGAGCAGCTGACCTGAGGGCCTCCAGCTCCAGCAGCTCTTTCCTGGCCTTCTCGGCCTGCGCCTGGTCACTGATGCGCTGCCTCTCCAGCCGTCCCCGAGCCTCTTGCTCCAGACGCTCCGCCTCGTGCCTGAGAGAGAGAGAAACAGGAGTCAATACAGTACAGACACAGTGACTGACTAACTAATAGGTGTAAACAGCACTGCAGGCAGAGGTGTTACAGTGTGTGTGTGTGTGCGTACCGTGCAGATGCCTCCTGTGAGTTGGTGGTGATCTCAATGGCCAGCTGCACGCTCTTCTGCAGCGCGTCGCGGGTGCGCTGGTCCACCGGCTCCACGGACTGGATGTCCACGCTGGTGATCATCAGCCCGTTCTGGGGGAAGCACAGGCTGGAGCGCAGCTTCACCGACTCGTCGAAGCCGAACACGGCCGAGCAGATGATTCGGTTCGAGTTCTGGGTCCCGGAGAGGTGTGGAGAGAGAGTTTAGCACCTCAGGGCCTCAGTCAGTGTGTCGGCGTGTCAGTGTGCAAGTCAGTCAGTGTGTCAGCGTGTGAGGGTGTCAGGGTCACACCTTGTGGAAGTCGTCGAACTGCACGGAGGCAACGGCGCCCCTGATGCGGGAGGCCAGGGCCTTGCAGGCGTCGCCGATGAAGTCTGGCACAGAGAAGATCTTGGATGCCTCAGCACCCTTCGCATCCTGTGACACCTCGAAGTGCCTGAGAGGAGCGGAGACACGGCACACTGGGTCACTCTGCAGCTCGTTAGTAGAGACACTCCATAGCTCGTTAACCCCGAGTCACACTATAGGAAATACACATGGCACACACAGCCCAGCCCTGCCACACTCACACACTCAGCCCAGCTTTACCAGTTGTAGGAGAGCTGCAGCTGCAGGCGGGCGTGGTCGGCGGTCTCAATGGTGATGACGTCGGTGCAGAAGTCGGGGCCCAGCAGCAGGCAGATGGCCTTGATGACGTTGGAGCGCTTGGGCTTGTCCCCCGACAGAGACAGCACGGTGAACTGCTCATCTGGTCCCAGCATCACCAGCTCAGGCCCAAACACCACCCTGAGGGAGAGAGGGAGGGATTATAAACACATTGACTGACTAGCTGAGTCTGTATCTAGCAGTCCAAATATTGCCAATATAGCCCAGTCTGTACCCAGCCATTCCCCACTGTACCTGGCCTTCTTCTCTCTGTAGTCGTACACTTGCACAGCAGCGTTGTGTGGTACCCTGTAGGAGACAACGCGGGTGCGGTCCCTGGGCTCCTCGGGTCCCTGGCGTTCGTGCCCTCTCCGCTCCGAGCGGTCAGCCAGGGGGTCTTGGGCGGCGGCCAGCAGGCTCTCCACGTTGGGTGGCAGATCCTTCTCCCACAGCTCCTCGTCCTGGGTCAGCATGTAGGTGTGCCCGATCATGGCACGCACCTGGGGAGGGACCGGCCAATGGGGAGCGAGTTAGCGGGACCAAGGAGCCAATGAGGGCTTATTTGGGCAGGCTGGGGGTGGGGGAATTGAAACTGTCTGAGTTTGAGCCCATTGGTAAATTCCAACACTAGTTAGCATCTCTGTTCTCATAGTAACTGCATTGTCATAAACAAGGTAGATGATACATGTGAGGGGGTCAATTTAAGTAACCGAAAATAACCCATATTCCCCATCAATGATAATGGGAAAATGCAAGTCACACAATTCATAATCATTAATACTAGTGTAATCATTAAATCACTGACACTAGTAATGACATCACCAATCGTGATAATGACATCAATAAACACTACAAAGAAAGCCTCTTCCTCTTCCTCTTCCCCTCTCCTCCCTCCCTCCCTCCCTCTCTCTCTACCTTCCCACTCTTGATGTCTCGGATGTAGATCCCCTCGTTCTCGTCCAGCGGTATGGCCTGTCGCTGTAGCAACACCTCCACCCCCACCGGTGGCACGTATTCCAGCGGCCCACGCAGCATCCAGCGGTCCCCGGGGCGACGGAGCACCCCCCTCTCCCCTTCCTCTCCCTCCTCCGCTTCCCGCTCCGTCTCCTGCTGTGAGTGAGAGAGAGAGAGAGAGAGGGCGAGTTAATACAGTGCAGACTTACTGACCGGACACTGACACTGCACTGAGAGAGAGGGGCATATGATGCCTGCTTTAAAAGCATTGAGTTGAGAGAGAGAGAGAGAGAGAGATGACACAGAAGTCAAATTCCTGCTCTATGCGGATGGCCTAGTCCTGCTGTCGCCCACAGAGCAGGGGCTTCAGCAAAACCTGGCACTGCTAGAGCAGTACTGTCAGTCCTGGGCCCTGGCAGTAAACATGAAGAAGACAAAGATCATGATCTTCCAAAAAAATACTGTTTTATTAGGTTAAGTATTTTACAATCAAAATAAAAACAAACAAAACAAATTTTAATACTTCCAAAAAAAGGCCAGACCTCAGGGAAACAAATACCACTTCACGCTAGGCAACACTACCCTAGAACACACCTCACACTACACTTACCTGGGCCTGACTATTAGTGCGTCAGGGGGTTTTAACCTGGCAGTGAAGGCACTCAAAGACAAAGCAAGAAGAGCTTTCTACGCAATCAGAAGAAGATTCTATAACATTAATATTCCAGTCAAAATCTGGCTCAAACTAATTGACAGTGTGATCCAGCCCATTGCGCTGTACGGTAGTGAAGTATGGGGTCCACTCAGTCAACAGGACTACACTAGGTGGGACAGACATCCAATAGAGACCCTGCATGCTGAACTCTATAGAAACATACTGCAGGTGCACAGGAACACACCAAACCACGCATGCAGGGCAGAATTAGGCCACTTCCCAACCCTCATTAATATAAAGAAAAGAGCACTGAAATTCTGGATGCACCTGAAGAAAAGTGAGTCAGACTCACTCCAGTACAAGGCCCTCCAAACCCAAGAGCTCAGCCCTGAAAAGAGTCCCCTGAGTCAGCTGGCCCTGAAGCTCACGGCACTGACCCCCGCTAATACTGCGAACAGAGACCAGCTTCAGGTCAGCACTGCTTACCTGCCCCCAATTAGAGTCAACCAAATCATAAAGATAACCAAAACCTCCTATCTGGAACATTGGAACAATGAAACCAAATCCCAAAGTAAATTGGATTGCTATCGGGCCCTAAACAGAGAATACACCCTGGCAGAGTCTCTCTTCACTGTCAGAGATACGAAGCAGAGACGGATCCTGACCAAGTACAGTGACCACAGCCTGGCCAGAGAGACGGGCCGACACAGGCAGAGCCGGCTGCCCAGAGAGGAGCAGCGCTGTGGTCACTGCGAGACAGGAGAGGTCGAGACAGAGATGCACTTCCTCCTTCACTGCAATAAATATGCCAAAATAAGGGACACATTCTTTAATAAATTCATAAATATTATAAAATAATTTTCTGAATTGATAAATCCCCTCCTGGGGGAGGGACACACAGCCCCCCTGGCTGCCCAATATGTAGCCGCCTGCCACTGTGAAAACATACATGAGCACCAGCTGTAAACTTGTAAACTATAAATAAAGTAAATGTACATGTCTATTAAGATTTTATTTATAAATTATATTGTACTGTTTCAATTTTTTATTTTTTTTCCTCCTTTTTCTTACCTTTTATTATTTTTCAATGTATGTATATAATATCAACTGCTTTGGCAACACTACAAAACTGTTTGTCATGCCAATAAAGCACCCTTGAATTGAATTGAATTGAGAGAGAGAGATGAATACAGCCCTGACACAGAGAGAGAAGGGGGTGGTTAAACAGTGAGACACTAATATTATAGTGAATGGGAGACAGATACATATCTCAGCCCCAGCCACTCCCTCTTTCCGCTCATTCCCCCTCAGTGTCAGTGAAGCACCAGCATCCTTCCCTCTCTCTCTCTCTATTTATATGGCCAGTCCGTACCAGTGTGTATATATGACCAGTCTGTATCAGTCTCTATATGGCAAGTCTATAACCCTTATCCAGGGTGACTTACAATTGTTACAACATATCAAATTATTTTTACATTTTTTCACATTTTACATTACTGGAGCAATCTAGGTAAAGTATGGCCAGTCTGTACCAGTCTGAATATGACCAGACTGTCATAGTGGTCTGTACATGGTCAGTAGAGCACAGTCTGTGTGTGGCTCATCTATAGCAGTGTCTACACCTTGCCCTCCCTCTTGCTCACCCCCTCAGTGTCAGTGAAAGCCTCCACGGCTCTGAGCACCAGCCCCTCGTCCTCCGACAGGATGTACACGTCTTGGATGCCTTGTTCCAGGTTCTCCCCAGGTTGCAAGAAGAACGACTTCTCCCCCTGAGAGAGAGAGAGAGCGAGAGAGATGAATACACACACGGACACACAGACAGACACACACACAGTCACCCCCCCAACCCCTGCACCGCCGCCACCTACCTTGACAACCCTCTTCTGGCCCAGCTGCGGCTTGCCGTCGGGCCCCAGGGGGTCCAGCACCACGCAGTACTGCCGGCCGGTCAGCGTGGTCACCTGCACCACGCCCACCACCTCCTCGCTCACCTCGGGGATGTGCGCCTCGCAGTCGGCCAGCGTGATCAGCCACTCCTCACCCGTGCGCCGCAGCCGGCCGCCGGCATCCCGGAACGAGCGCAGCGCCCGCACGTGGAGCGCTTTCTGGGAGGGAGGGAGTGAGGGAGAGAAGGAAATGACGCTGTGCACTGTGAATACAACATGTCTGTTTATATCTGATAAAGTCTTCAATATCTAATGATTGTATCTGTTGTTCCTGAACACTGGGCCTGTCTGGCAATGCTTTGGCCACACTGATGTCACTCAGTCATGCCCATAAAGCTTCCTTGATTTGAATTGAGAGAGAGAGGGGATGTAATAGAGACAGTCACTCACTGACTGACCGATAGAAACACAACAAAGATCAGAGAGAGACTGACAGGCACACAGAGAGACAGTGGGACAGTCACATAGACAGACAGAGGGACGGATGAGCAGCAGTACCTTTTCGGTCAGTACGAAGGCATTGACAATGTCGATCACCTCCTCGTGGACTCCGGGGAGGTAGGCCCCCACTTTACGCACCAGCCACTCCTCCCCTGGGGCGACACACACACTGTCACAGTATGACACAGTCTCACACAGACGATCACTTCCACATGCAGTCACACAGCAGTCTCACACATGTCACTCTGTGATTGCTATTCCTGTCCAGTGTGTAGAGGTCAGTGTCGTGTTTAGTGTGTAGTGAGCGGCGCTGCGGTCAGTGTCTCACCAGTCACTCTCTGATTGCCGTTCCTGTCCAGCCCCTCCTTGCGGGCGCGCAGCCGGATGGCCTGGTTGTGCTGGATCACCGTGGCCTTCACCGTCTCCATGACCTCCACCTCCTTTCTGGGAATATAGGTCCCTAACGCACAAACACAGCACAGCAGTGCGTCACACCCATCCTGTCAATCTGCTTGTCACTCTCTGTCACTATCACCCACTCACTCCCGGTTCCCCTGTCCCCCGTGTCCCCAGGATCTCTAACCGGGCCCTTCGAACAGCCACTCGTCCCCAGCGATCCTCTTCTCCCCGTCGGCCTCCTCGAAGTCCAGCAGTGAACGCAGACGCAGGGCAGAGTCTGGCAGCACCACTTGCAGAGGAGCTATGTTCTGGAGGTGGGGGGAGGGGGGTGGGAAGACAACCAGTGTGTACAGTGTGTCAGTCAATGTGTACAGTCAGTGCATCAGTGTGTACAATGTGTCAGGGTGTACAGTATGTCAGTCCATGTGTACAGTGTGTCAGTCAGTGTGTAGTCAGTGTGTACAGTGCATCAGCTAGAGTGTACAGTGCATCAGCCAGAGTGTACAGTCAGTGTGTACAGTGTGTCAATCAATGTGTACAGTCAGTGTGTACAGTGCGTTATCCAGTGTGTACAGTGTGTCAGTGTAGGATTCAGACCTGCTGCAGCTCCTCTCCAGGGTACAGGGGAAAGGGCTCCTGGGTCAGCCGGATCTCCAGGTCGGCATGGCGCAGCTTGGCCTGCCCCGCCTGGTCGAACTGGACACGACCCTCGTCATCGCGGGCGACTGGATTGACGATGACACAATAATGGCGCGGGGGCACCATCAGCATCCGCACTGGACTGAACAGTACCCTGAGAGAGAGAGAGGAGAGAAAGGTAAGGAGGGAGGGAGGGAGGGAGTGTGTTTGCAGTGTATTACACGCCCAGTGTGCGTACCTCTCATTGTCCTGGCGGATGTAGGTGTTGGGCCCGGTCTCGACGCGGGCGATATTGGTGTTCTGGTCGAGCACATGGATGTAGTGGTGGGGGGGGATGCGGATGATGGATTCAGCAGACATGTCCATACGGCTCTTCTTCGCTGTCATTAGTGAGAGAGAGAGAAAGAGTTAATATGGACACTGGGAGGACACCTGCACAGAGGGAGGGAGGGAGGGAGGGAGGGACTGGCAGTCTAGTGCTGTGCTTTAAATAAGGCAAAATTGTGACTCCCGCCAGCAGTCCTGGACATACACAGACAGTTTGCCTATAGGGAAATGTGTGTCAGGTAAGTAATCACAGTTTTGCCTTCAGATTCAGATTCAGATTTCAACAAAACTGCCACAGAGGGTCCAGGTGGGTCTGCCTAGCAGAGCCCCCGTGCACAGCACCCCCTGTGGCCCCCTCAGGCTATGACAGGTCACAACATAATTTCCTGCTAGTGTGACTGCGTGCCTTTCTTCCGGTAGTACAATTGCTAATCTCTCTCTTTCAATCAACTGTGGGAAATGGATCTTGAGCTTGGCAGGTGTGATTGTCTGGCGTTTGTTTAGTAATTTCAGCTCTCAAATTTGATTTTGCTCTTTTTTTATATGCTTTTGCTGGATATCTGTACAGCGGCTCTCCAGAGAGTTCTGTTTTGGAAAGCCATTTCTTTTATTTTGGTCGTTGCGGTGTTTAAACGCTTCCACTTGTCCCAACCTGGTTTTGCTCGGACAATTTCTCTACAAGTTTTCTGTCGAGCGGCGGTTTTAGCAGTGCCATTATGACTGGCTTTTCCTATATCTCATTGAGAAGTGGAACTGCCAGATTGAGTCCCAGCTCAGTTGGCTGGTACTGTGTGTTAAGGGACGTGTTCACTGGGTGCCTCTGTGCTGTTCAGAGCCCCGGTGTATGTTTCAGGTTGTACAGCTTACAGGGCAGGGCGGTGTCAGGAGCACTGTGAGTCGGAGCGGCTCTTTTTAGGAACACAGCGATTCATTTTGCTCCCTCTCTCTTGGTGCAGTGTCCGTGTACCGCAGTCCCCAGTCAGTCAGTGTGTCTATACTGTGTGTGTGTGTGTGTGTGTGTGTGTGTATGCATGTAGGTGGATGGGTGGCCGCTCCCTCTTGCCTCCACAGTCAAGAGCTGTACTTTGACCCCGATATACGACTTCCGCACAAAGACAAAATCAAAGCAGAATCCTTTCTATATGCTGGATTCAAGATAATGCAGAATCCTCTTCAACATCATCACCATAATAATAATAATAATAATAATGAATAATAATAATAACAGCAGGATTTTAGATCCCCATTTTGCAACCCACACAGAACACTGGCTGCAAGCGCCTATAAAAACACATAAGCGGACTTGACATAATAACATATCAGTAACGACAACATCATTATAATATGAATACTATTACTAATCTTAATCGTTTTTCCTTTTATTAAATGCAAGTTTAGCTCCTTGTCATGCACACCTCATTTTGTTAGAACACAGAAACTTTGGTTTCAATAGCAAACGTCCTGTCAGCCACACAAAACCTCACCTGGAGCGTCTGATGCCATTGTTCGCCGGAGCTGGAGATACGAGCGAGGCTCACGCAAATAAAACGTTTATTCTACTTCTAGAACGGGCAGGAAAGAACGCCGACGTCGTTCTGACAAGCCACGCCCACCAGGGGCTGCCAGCCAATCAGCGAGGTCGGTGCGGGAACCAGGTGTGGCGAAGCTCCAGTAAAGAGAGCGGCGCGGCGCGGGGGGCAGGACCGGTCCGATCACATTGGCAGTGAAGGCGCTTTCAGACACACTGCTGCAGCGTGGGAGTGGACCACACAAAACATTGTCATTATTATCATGACGCACACTACAGTACTGCCCGCTCCCGTTTTATTGCAAAAAATGTAAACGATTGTAATTGGCTGTCTGTGCATTAACTTCTAGTTTGACAAGTGGATGCGTTTCAGTTGCAGGGCGAGTCTACCCCGTCCTGCCTCAGACGGGATCCTGGTCTCATATTTATATACAACCCAGTCACTTTCTACTGCAGCTTTTTTGTTTGTTTGTTTTTGCTGGCTGTGTATAAACAGAGTACGCACCATGACACATAACACATAACACACCTCAACAACCCGGATGCACCGACACACACACACACACACACACACACCACGCCTAAATCCAAACCCAATAATCATCTCCCAACTTACTTTAAAGGCTGAATGTTGCTTAGTTTCCCACACAACTTTTTGCTCAGTCAGAACCGACTCAATCGACCTCTCTGTCTTATCTATACTTTACTCTATATCTGTAAGCGTGACGTACAAACCTAATATATATATATATATGTTTGGCTCTCGGACGTGTATCAGCTGCCCCGTTGCAGAGACTGACGCAGGACCCTGACTTCCTCAAACGATAGCAGAACAGCCCACGCCCCTAGCAAATACCGTAATACCCGGCTGTACGGAATAGCCAGCCTGGCATCTGCCCACGCAGTCATTCATCATCATCATCATCATAAATCAGTGTGGCTGCTATTCATGGATCACTGTCAGTTTCTGATATAAGGGATAGTATATAGTAATAATCATAATAATAATACTAATAATATATACTGTAGTGACTGTCAGCACTTTTCTGTTTTCTGTCTCTAGGCTATAATGTGGCCCCTCGCTGTTAGAGAAACGTGTTTAATCTGATCATTTCCACTGAGCAATACGGTAATGGGGAGGGATTTCCCGGCATCCACATTGCAGCTGGCACTGGAATTGGGTCACGCATGCTCAGTTGAGTCACGTTGCAACAATGCCTCTCCCCACCCCGGGCAAGACTGATCGTTTTAATCAGCCCTACCCCCCCCGGCCTCTCCCTCCCTCCTCCGGCGGCTGGTGTAGTCCTGTAGTATATAGTGTAGTATATACTAGTATAATCGTAAATCTCGAAAAACTTCTCACTTCTAAATCTTTTGTAGTCATTTTGTGTGTACTGTATGTCTGGGTGTGTGGGTGTGTGAGCAAGGTGGCTGCTCCCTCTTGCCTCCACAGTCAATTACTATACTTTTTGACCCCCATAAATGACAATGACTGCACTTAGGACTTCTGCAGTTTAGACTCTCCCTCTGCTGCCGTGTGGTCAGCCATGTCTGATGAGAATACAGATCGATTTTTGTAAATGTAAAATACTTTTACCAATAAAACAGTATTTTACTAATTTTGAGAATTAATGTTTTTACTTGTGTTTTAACAATTGTTCTTAATGAAACATTTTCTTTTGTTGTGATAGTTTGGAGTTTATTTATTTTTTTAGTTTGTTTTTTATCCAATGCATTGACCGTTTTAATTATTTTAAATGCATCAGATTGTTTTGTTTCTGTTCCTTTGATGTTTCCCCTTTTTTGCATTTTCGGTTAAATTACAATGTTTTTGTAAAATGTTGTTGCTTTGGCAGTTCGCCATTTATTCACAAATGTAATTGTTTTTATGCTTTCATGTAAATGTTCACTTTGAGTTTATTTGGTATTTTTGTTTTCTTTAAAACACTTGAAGAATTTAAAAGTTATAAATGATTTTAGAATTGGATTTTATAAAATTGCAATCAAAAGTGAAATACTCAAACAATAAAACAGTATTTTTACTAAAGACATCTGTGGAGAGGAGCATTGATGAGTTTCAATATTTTTTTTTAGACAAACTAATATTAAGTGTGTGTGGAATGTGTCATATTTTGTTGCTATGGAATAAGAAAGTTGAAAACACGAGAAAGCGCATACAATGCCGTGTATCCCAATTCAGAAAAACAACTCACAAGAAATTGTACCCGCATGGTGAAGTGGATTTGCGACGACTATGACTTTTTCTGCAGTTGAACATGTCAGTTTAAAAATGAGCAATCACAATTATAAAGTCCCTTATGTAATTACCTTATACAATTACCAACGCACTCACGGACGAATGGAAACAGTCCAGGCGGGACAGCGCAGTTCTGAGCTGAACACACCCGTGATGCTGCTGTTGCGCGCTGTTCTCCACACCCACAGCCAGACTACAGGTTCGTTTCAAGACAAGATAGTGTATAGTAAATCGGCCGTGTTAATACTCTTGCTGTGCTGAATTCTGACCAATCAGGCATTTTCTTTCTTCATTTTTGCATTTTGAGGGGAGGGGAGGGGCCCCTATTTTGTTCACAATACCATCTCCCTCTGGGGGTGAGGCTGGTGTCTATATTGTCTATTGTCTTCATGTCAATTTAAAAATAATATTGTCACTAGCAAATTGTAACAAATATGGTGGTACATTTTTGCTGGATATTAATGATTTATAATGTATAAATTGTATTTATTACTTGATTCAATCTTCGCTTACAGACTGTTTTTAAAAGCCATTTTACAAAATAATCTGCAAAACTAATGCCATGCAAAGACATTTTGGGGGACAGCAGCTCATGGGGCACCCTACTCCTCTGGGGGGAGCACTGACGGGGGCACTTGTAGAGTCACAGGGAAAAAGGGCAGGGGCTCAAGCCCCCCCTGGGGTCTATCTGTGCACGTGCCTGCCCTTATGGCACCCCCATTAAAAAAGAAAATTGCCTATTGCAAATTAACCTTCTGTTACTGTACTATTTCATATGATATAGGCAGCATATGAGCTATCAGCTGTAGGCTGTGTGTACTAGTTTTCTCCCCAACTTATCCTTGATGACAATAAGAACTGAAAATAAGTCTGTTAATTTGGCACATTTTGGAGCATCTTCCTCAAGAGCCTTTTTTTCAGGGGTCTATCACTGCCACCACCTTAATTTTTTCCAATCCATCTCTAATGAATGACATCGAGTGAAAGTGGATCTCAAGCCTGTTTGACTTTGAATGAGAATTTGCATAACCATAAGATTAGCCTCCCCCTTAGCTAAACAGAAACCCGGGCTGGCCATTTTTTTATTTTATTAGCAGGACTGGTGATTGCATGCAGATTGGCCAAATGCTCTTTATGACAGAGAAATAGTGCAAAAATGCTATATATTTGTTTCAGCTTCAACCGGCCCACCTGTCTAAAAAATGGTCTGGCCCATCTGGCATTTGGCAGAATTGCCAGGTGGCCAATCTGCCTATGTCTAGTAGCAACACCAGCTCAGCAGTAAAGTGGAAGGCCACACAAGCTCACAGAACAGGACCACCGAGTGCCAAAGCACGTAGCGTGTAAAAATCTTCAGTCCTCGGTTGCAACAATCACTACCGAGTTCCAAACTGCCTTTGGAAGCAACGTCAGCACAAGAACTGGTTGTCGGGGAGTCTCATGAAATGGGTTTCCATGGCTGAGCAGCCGCACACAAATCTAAGATCACCATGTGTGATGCCAAGCGTTGGCTGAGTGCAGTAAAGCTCCTCTGGAGTGATGAATCACGCCTCACCATCTGGCAGTGCGATGGACGAATCTGGGTTTGGATGCCAGGAGAACACTACCTGCCCGAACACATAGAGCCAACTGTAAAGTTTGGTGGAGGAGGAATAATGGTCTGTGGCTGTTTTTCATGGTTTGGGCACCTTATTCCAGAGAAATCTCAATGCTATAGCATACAATGACAGTTTCCTGTCCTCTATCAGCATGACAATGCCCCCGTGCATAAAGTGAGGTCCATACAGAAATGGATTGTTGAGATTGGTGTGGAAGAACTTGACTGGCCTGCACAGAGCCCTGACATCAACCCCATCCAACAGCTTTGGGATGAATTGGAATGCAGACTGCGAGCCAGACCTGATCGCCCAACATCAGTGCCCGACCTCACTAATGCTCTTGTGGCTGAATAGATGTAAATCCCCACAGCAATGTTCCAACTTCTAGTGAAAGCCTTCCTAGAAGAGTGGCGGCTGTTATAACAGCCAAAGGGGGGACAAACTCCATATAAATAACCATGATTTTGGAATGAGATGAGCGATGAGCAGGTGTCCACATGTTTATGGCCATGTAGTGTAAGTACCAGATCGGACCTCCCTGTAGCACAGACAGAGAAAGGGATGTTGCAGTTCCATGCTGTATCCACGTGGTGTCAGGGTTGAGTCATCTCCAGTCTGCGTCGAGCCGGCACCAGATTTGGGATAAAAACAGCTAAAAATATCGAAATACTTTCAACTCATTTGCAATATGTCACTATAACAAAAAGTCAGCCCAGTCTGCTCGGTAATCTAAATGGAGACCATGTTAATAACTCTTTTTCAGTCTTTTACCAATTCAAAGTTACCCCTGGTGACTTGAAGAGAGCAGTTACATTATTTATTTATTTTCGTGTGTGGACTCATCCTGAAATATTTTTGAAAACTTTTACTATGTGCAACAATATCTATTTAAAAATATTAACTTTTTGAAAATGATTACTTAAGTAAGAATCAAACAACTATTTTTGTCATAGGTCCAAACTGAACATACATATTATAATTTGTATATCAGTTGGTCAGTGTGTCAGTCAGCCACCCAAACGGCCCACAGAAGAGACAGACACATGAGTCGGGACAGTATACAGTTTAGATTATATTGTTGCAAATGGATATTACATTACCAATACAGTCTTAATATCGCAGGAAACAGTAAGCAGGAGCAGATATATAAATATATATATATACATGTACAACTGAAATAAATAAATAAAAAGTCAATAAATAAATAAATAGACAAACAGGTAGATTGGTAGACAGAGAGAAAAACAAACAAAGAGAGAAGTATATATATACTGGAAGAGATATACTGTATATATATATATATAGTATTAATACTTTTCCTACATCCAGGCTTGTAACTGTATAGAAGTAGTTTTCTAAGTAGGGTTTTTACAGGGAGATGCACTTAGATGTTTCTCTAGGCGTAGTGTCTAGTAAGTGTGTCTGTCCTGTATCACCCCTTCCCCACCCACCCAGCGCAGTGTCAGCGAACTGCAGTGTCCAGTCAGTCGGTCTGTCCGTCAGTCCGTGTGTCTGACCTGCATTAGTCTCTCTACCCACAATGCACTGCAACCCCTTCACAGCTGCTATCAGTCCACAGGGAGGAGAACGAAAGTCACTGACTGCCTTTTTCACGACGGGATTCAAATTGGATCAGAGTTACAAGGGATAGAGCACCATTCACACACGGGACACGAACGCCACAGCCAGTCCAGCCCCGTCCACATCAGTGCAGTGCAGTCCTGTTTTTAACAGGATTTCACAATTAGTGATAGAAAGTTTCAGATTCCCCCTGGTTTCTCCCCTCTCCCCCTCTCCGTCTCTCCCTGTGTCTGTGTCCTATTGTGCGTGTGTTCTCTCTTCTCTCTCTCACTCTCCTGTTCTATTGTGTGTGTATTACTGTGAAAATCTGTTCTCCTCCCTCCATCCCTCCCTCCCTCTTGCTCTATTGTCATCTTCCCTCTCTCTCTTGTCCATGTCTGCCTCTCTGTGTGTGTGCAGCACCGAGGGACAGTGAGAGGTAATAGGAGTTTGCCTGTGTAGAAAGTGCAGAACTGATGGATTTAGGCATAAAATAAGCAATCTACAGCTTAGGGGCCTCTACATGGGGGGGGGGAATACTGAATTTCCACTTTTACATCAGAAGTTGAAAAATAATGGAATAGGGATGGGACAGTTTCAGTCAGATACGACTAAGAAATGACACTTTCACTGCTACACGATGACTTGTCCTACTCGGGCTGTCCCTCTGTGCAGGAAGAAGTACAATTCATACGGAAATGCCATTCACACTGAGGCAGCGTTTCAGAATCGATCGGTTTGCTCTAAAACGAGTCGACGTCAACCCGAAACAACCCAAGAAATTCCTGGCCCCCTGATTGGCTCATAGGCCTGCTCCCCTGTCAGAGCCAGTCCGTACTGTTAGTCTAATGGGTGCTCAGTTCCATCAGTCAAAATGGGCCCCTTTTTCTTTATTTTTTTTTCTTTCTTCATTTAAAACATATAGAAGCTATTTGACTTCCGTTTCGGGCTGCAATCTGTATATTTAGCTGTTAACTTCAACCCTGAAACTCCAAATTGCTTTGAAATCCTAAGAAATGCTGGCATTCCTGGTGTAAATGTACAGTCTGTTACTCAGTAACTTGATCAGATTAAATGGGTTTTGGATGAGAAGCCCACTTGCATTGTCCCTGGTCTTATTCAGGCTTTAAAAAATAGTCTTTACCTGGTGATTAAGTCTAGTTATTTCTGTTACAACACACTTTATTTTTGGTAATGCTGTGGCGGGCCTCGAAAGCTTGACACCGCTCAGACCTGGAGCCCCGTTCAAACAAACAGACACTTTGCATCTATGGGAGAAACATGTGCTCCTCATATTGATCAATGGGCCCAGACGGGCCCCTTGTCGGTATCTCTCAAAGATAAGCGCTGACTTTTGGAACGGATTTCAGCCTGTAGTCCACATATTTCCTCGCTAGGTCGACAACATCGCATAGAAATTATATCGTTAGTCTTGGAGAGGTTGGAAACATATATGGCGAGGTACCTTTCTGACCAAAATCAACATCAACATGGAAATAGATGTCACATCGATCCCACACTTTTTACACCCCCAAAAGGGGCCCATTTTGGTATAGAAACAACATCAGGAGCACGTGTCTGTACCATATATGGAAAAGAGGGCACAGATGGCACCGAGCCCCGCCCAGGAGAGAGGAGACGCACTAGTGGAGCCCGGTCTCTGTGGAGAACAGCTGGCCGCCCCTGGGAGCTCTCCCTTCAGGGGACATTGGACAAATAAAATCAATTCCTACACAAAAAACAAAGCTACATAAATACATCCATCCATAAATAAATAAACAAATAAATACATAAATACATAAATAAACACATTCATCAACTGGTGTACAAATGCAGTCAAACAGAGACATAAGAAATAATTACCGATCGAAGGAAATCAATTACACAGGGATGTTAATTACAGCAGCTATGTACACAGAAGGGGTCTCTGGTTAGAATCCTTCTGCTCCAGGCCTTGTTATCCCTCCCACCCCCATTCCCTCGGCCTCACTTTTACCGCCTCCTGTGTCAGTATGTGTTTGCTTATCAATGAGAGATTTGGTTCTCTCCTGCCTCTCCCCCTCCCTCTCCCCTTACTCTCTCATCTCTCCCGTCCTTTTTATATGTGTTTAGTACTGAGGGATCCTCGTGTCATCTCTCTCACCCCCTCCCTTCCTCTCTCTCCGTCTCTGCCTGTCTTCTGTGCCGTTGCGGAGTGAGAGGGATTTTCTGTTATCCTCTCCCTCTCTTTTGCACGACCTACTGTGTGTGCATTACTGTGGGCTCCTCTCTACCTCTCTCTCTCCCAATCTGTGGAGGGCATTCGAACTGAGGGATTGAGAGAGAGAGAGAGAGAGAGAGAGAGAGAGAGAGAGGGAGCACAAACAGGCCAGAAAAAAACCCAAATACATCCAAACTTCAAATACAAAGGAACCCCAACCAAAACCCCAAAGAACGTAGTCTCCGAGTTCAGAAAGTCATCAGATAATACACTAACTACAATGGTAACAGTGACAGCTGATCCACTGCTCTTACTGACCAGTAATCTACAGCTATGTGCTCTCCTCTTCCCCACACATCCAGGCTTTTACATTTCACATTTACAGTATAATACATTCCTATTCTGTAACCTGAATAAACACTTGCTTTTTAAGGTTTTTTACTGTTTGTTTCTCATTAAAAGGAATACAATCTGCGGGAGATTCTACTAAAACCACTGGTTTAGCCCCCCACCCAGCTCCCTCTCTCTCTCAGTGCAGTTTTAAAGTACCGGTCAGTCTGTCAGTCAGTCCATGTGTCTGTACGGTATTAAACCCCCTCACCTCTCTCTCTCTCTCTCTCTTTCACACCTACGTTAACACACTGTAGCATCCAATGAGTCGGTCAGTGCGACAAGCAGTCGGTCAGTCAGTGTGTCTGCTTTAACCCCTGTTCCCTCCCTCCTCTTCCTCAACGGGGTGAAAAACAAAGTACCGGTACCAGTAACAAAGCCCAGTCGACGCACTTACACCACCAACCCCCTTCGCTCCCTCCTCTCTCTCCCTCCCTCCCTCTCTCAGTGCGAGGGGGCGTCTCTGTCCAGAGCACCATATCCGTTGGCGTTGATGTGGTCGCACCCCTTGCCCCAGACGCTGTGCGGACAGTGTGGGGAGGTGGGAGAGGAGGAGGAGGAGGAAGAGGAAGAGGAGGAGGAAGGATTGGCCGGTGAGGAGAGGGCTGGGGGGCTGGGGGGAGGCGAGGGAGAGTGGCGGCAGTGTGGGTGGGCATGGGAGTGGCCGTGGGAATGGGAGTGGGAGTGGGAGAGGAACAAGCGCAAGGCGCCCCGGCAGATGAGGGTGAACCAGTACACCTGGGGGGCCATGAGGAGGGCGGCCCCAAGGTTGCAGTGCCAGGGGACGGCCAGGGGCACCCGGTGCAGGGGCAGCCCGGCGTACCGCCCGTAAGCCCAGTACAGGTAGGGGAAGAGCAGGATGCGGCAGGTGAAGAAAGTCACCAGCATCAGGGCTCCGTTCACCTTGTGCAGGAGAGTGTGCTGCTGCTTGTACTGATGGAGAGAGAGAGAGAGAGAGAGGGGGGGGGGTGAGTACAGTTTATGCTGACTGCTCATTGACCTTGCATTGAGCCTCAGAGACAGAGACAGGCAGGACAGACAGAGAGGCGGGGATTATTGGGAGAACACACACATACACTGAGCCGGAGAGAGACAGTAAGAGACAGTGAGGGACAGTGAGGGATAGAGAGACAATGAGGGATAGAGAGACAGAGAGACAGTGAGGTATAGAGAGACAGAATGAGACAGTGAGGAGTAGAGAGACAATGAAGGATACACTGAGCCGGAGAGAGACAGAAAGAGACAGTAAGGGAAAGTGAGGGATAGAGAGGAGAGAGACAGTGAGGGATAGAGAGACAGAAAGACAGGAAGAGACAGTGAGGGAGAGAAAGAGACAGTAAGGGATAGTGAAGGACAGAGGGGGGGGGACAGTGAGGGATAGAGAGACAGTGAGAAATAGAGAGACAGAGGGAGACAGTGAAGGATAGAGAGACAGTGAGGGACAGAGAGGCAGAGAGACAGTGAGGGATAGAGAGACTGAAAGAGAGTGTGAGGGACAGAGGGACAGTGAGAGAAAGAGAGAGAGAGAAGGGGAGAGATATTGTCAAACACAAAAGTGATGTGCTCAGTACAGAAGAGGCGCTTGGTGCCTGAGCGCGGGCTCGGCCAATCAGAGAGGAGCCCCACGAGGGATCAGCGCCGTAATCTCCTCCAGGTGCTGCTCATTTCAGCAAATTAAAAATAGCTGCAGAGAAGAAAACGACACAGGTCTCCCTCCAGTGAGGAGAGCAAAGCCAATCAGCCATTTAAAAGGACTGTGTTTAAAGAGACAGCCGCCCCAGGTCTCCTTAGAAAGCCTGTGAAAATTTTTTATAGGGGAGCAGATATTTTACTTATACACTCCTACTAACACCCGAGACCAGAGAAAGCCATTGTTCTTGGGACTGCGCTAGATCCCCCCTTCAGGAGGAAGTGACATCAGAGGTCATTGTAAAAAAGCTGACTTAAGAGACATTCAGGGACTGGAAGAGGCAGAGAGAGAAAGAGGGGAGGGGGTAGAGAGAGAGGGGAGGAGTAAAACAGATGGAAACAGAAATAAATGCCAGAGAGTGTGAGAGGCAGAAAAGGGAGAGACAGAGAGTGAAGGAGGGGTGGGAGGTGGGGGGGTACTGTAATCGGAGGAACAAGGACAAAAGGTTAAAACAGAGAATGACAGAGAGAGAGAGTGACAGAAAGTGACTGAGAGAAAGAGAGACAGAGAGAAATAGAGAGAGGGAGAGATAGAGAGAGAGAAAAGGAAAGAGAGAAAGAGAGTGGAGATATTGTTGTAACCCTGTCCTACCACGAGAGCTATATTTGGGGTATGAGCAGCTGTTAGACTGTGCAGTTAGAGTTACTGCATAAACAAGCACACACACATTGCACACACATACAATATGCACACGCACACACACACAACATATACTGTTTAAAACGCATACACACACACACACGCAGAAGCCTTAACTGTATAGTATAGTATAGTATAGTATAGTGACCAGACTGGAGCCAGTGTTGTGGGTACTATAGTATAGTATAGTATAGTGACCAGACTGGAGCCAGCGTTGTGGGTACTATAGTATAGTATAGTATAGTATAGTATAGTATAGTATAGTATAGTATAGTATAATATAGTATAGTATAGTGGCCAGAATGGAGCCAGCGTTGTGGGTACTATAGTATAGTTTAGTATAGTATAGTATAGGGCCAGACTGGAGCCAGTGCTGTGCAGTTCAGTGCAGTATAATGTAGTATAGGGCACAGGCTATGTGTGCAGTGAGCTCACCTGGATGAGGATCTTTCCCAGACACACAGATGGGGTGCTGAGCTCCGCCAGGAACATACAGCCCTGGAAATAATCGCCCTTCCCCTGCCGCCAGAACTGAGAGAGAGAGAGAGAGAGAGAGAGAGAGAGAGAGAGAGAGAGAGAGAGAGAGGGTTCATATAGACACACTAACCGACCGGTCACTGCAGTACACTGACACAGAGAGGGACACACATACCCAAGCCGATACGCAGAAGCATACCGCACACACATCATAACACACAAACTGAGAAATAAGGGGAAGCTGGTTACCACGGAGACGGGGAAGCAGACGGTCACCATGACGACGTGGTGCAGCACCATGAGGAACTCCCGGCGCAGGTAGCTCCGCAGGGCGGCCGCGAGCGCGCCGGGGCCCGAGCCGTGGCCTTTGACCTGCAGCTTGTGCCAGTAGCACATGAACATGGCATAGATGTCGTAGATGAAGTACGGAACAGCGAAGAGGATGTAGGAGCTGGTCAGCCAGTGTCTGAGAGAGAGGGGGGGGTTAATACAGCATAAGCCAACTGACCGACTGAACAATGCAGCCCACTGACACTGTGCTGCGAGAGAAAGACACACACGTGCAGACAGACATTCGGCAGATACACATCAGACAAACAAACCGACTGGAAACTACAGAACACTAACACGGCACTAAGAGCCAGAGAGATAAATATAGAGCGATGCAGACACACAGATTAACTGAACACTGCAGTAGAGATGGTGGTGGGGGGTTTAATACAGACAAGCCCAAACATACTTTGGATTACACTCTGTGTTACACCTTGGATTTCCTGGATAGAAACTAATTAGGTTTCTAATTAGATTAACAAGGACAAAAGATTAAGCCTGAGAGAGAAGGAGGGGGAGGGGGGAGGGAGAGGAGACAGAAGGGGAGTAGTACTGATTTGCTTCTAAAATGCATTGTGTGACTACAGTCTAAAGCACCAGTGGTATATTGCTATGTCAGTGATTACTAACGGTTTGTGCTGTCTGAAGAAGTAAGAAAATATTCTGCAGTCTACAGTACACTGCAGTCACTATCAGTCCACCAGAGAGTCAGTCAGTCAGTCATTCAGTGTGTCAGTCAGTCAGTGTGTCAGTCAGTCAGTCGATGTGTCAGTCAGTCAGTCAGTCCAGTGTTTCTGTCACTCTACACAAACACATACACTCACACACACACTCAATCACTCACACAGTGCCTGGGTGCAGCAGACCTGACCTTCTCTACACTACTGCAGACCTTCATTCGTCCCAAACATTAAATATTTACTAATTATTGAACAGGGATCTTTGCAACACTTATCGACTGCGATGTGCAGACCCAGACCTGTGAATAATGGATGGACTTTTCCCTGTTTTCAGTGTTTGTGTCCAGTGGTCAGCATCTTTCCTTTGCTGACACAAAAAATTACTGAAAACAGTGTGGTGTACCAGCGCTGTGTGGACTATAGTATAGTATAGTATAGTATAGTATAGTATAGGGGCCCAGACTGCAGCCAGCGCTGTGTATAGACACCCCCAGAAACACTCTCTCCTACTTCATGGAAAACTTCAGAATGAATTTAGAATTTATTTTAGTCATAGTAGTGTCGTAGAGTCCAAGGCTGAACTCGAAGCGTGTTGATATCCCACAGATCCCTTCTCCCCAGCAGCCACTGTATCTCTCGATTTAGAAAAACAAAAGTGCTTGTGACCTTCCTCAGAAACGCAGAGACACTTCCTTTTCCAGCAGCGTCTCTCCCTCCCCTATAGAAAGACACACACTGTCTTTCCACGGCCCCTAATCTTCCACTCGTATTCCCAGTACTGAGTCCTCCGGCTCTGAATATTTTGTAATCTCGAGGGATGGGACAGTCCTGGAGCATCCGCAATACGTAAGGAATTCGGTGCCATGGAATCGGCACGTACCGCAGGCACATAGAAGCGCATGCGTGAAAAACGTGGCGTCGGGTTCAGGGAAGCGCTGCTTTTGGCGGGACGATGAAACTTCGCTTTAGTGAATGCTCCCAGCAGTGGAGGCGTGAATGTGCACAGACACAGTAGTGCCCAGCGTACAAAACATCCCAGCTTGGCATCCTGTCTCACTTCGGTTATGATAATACGAGCTTATTCCACACAGCCTGGACTGTCTGCTACCAAGATGCAAGCTGAACACACCTATAGAAGATGACATGGTTTTACAAAGAAGCGGTCAAGTTCTCAACGTCACTTTCACATGAGCGCGACAGTGATGTCATCAACCAGCGCCAGATAGTCGAATTGGGAAGTTCCTGTGTGGGGCGAAGGAGACTGACAGATGAGCATGTTTAGAGTAAACTGCCGCCTTCAGGTAAAAGGTAGAAGTAAAGTGGAGCTGCACTGAAGCAGCCAGTGCCGAATTGATTAAAAATAAACACTAAAAATAGGACAGGAAGTCAAGCTGGAAAATTTTGTCCACTGGGAACTCTTAAATCCCACAGCAGTTTGCAACACCACAACCAGTAGCGCATCCTGATAGACAAGAAGGCCTTCATCCAGGGGACCATCAGCTCTCATGCCTTTCATAAAAAGTCAGCCTACAGATATCACTGTGTCAGCTGACAATCAAGACCCATCTCATTCCCTTTTATTTTCCCTTTCTCCATGAATTGTTTAAGATTTGACAGTGTGACAGCACCACTGAGACCAACACAGTATCCAAATGTTCAGTTTCATATCTAAAACGATACAAAAGAGTAAATGTCTGGTGTTACATGCGTGGCTACTGGAACAGCAGCCCTCAGCTCAGTTCCAGGGGAGCTGCAGACACCTGGGCGATGCTCTCGGCGAGGGTCAAGTTGCAATTATTTCATACAGGCCTTGTTAGGATTTCAAAACAATTTGGAGTTTCAAATAGTTTCTGTATGTTTTAAATGTACAAAGAAAGAAAAAGAAGCCCATTTTGACAGATGCAAAATATAAGGAGCACTCTTTAGGCTGGCTCTGACAGGGGAAGGCCTAAGAGCCAATCAGAGGGGCAGCTGGGACTCGCACTGCGGGCAGACGTTGGGACTGACGTGTGAATTATTCTGTGGGAAGAGCACTGATTGGATAATGCAGAGATACCCTCAACCCAGCTTTCTGTTCAGGCCGATAGGGATACAGTCATGTGCTGATCAGCATCTCTGATGACATGGGTGCCTGTGGCTAGATCCCCGATCGTGTCCCTGACAGGGGAATCGAAATATCGGAGGGCCACGGGGGGTGAGGGGAGGCTCACTGTGGCGCAGTGTGCAGGCAAAGCGGCACCATGTCACAGCAACTGTGTAGGGAGACCACAGGCATCCCAGAGAGGGAGTCAGTGTGTCAGTCAGTCAGTGTGGCAGTGAGTGTGTCTGTCAGTCAGTGTCTCAGTCAGTCAGTGTGTCAGTCAGTCATGGCCCTATTCAATAATATGTCAGAGCTACAGTTGATGGGACCCACACTTCTGTCAGTTGTTCCAGAGCATGTTCTTGCAGTTGTTCTCTTCTGTAATAAGTTATATTAGACTGTGATCTGTGCCGTTCCTGTGCTGGGCTCAGAGACAGGTGTGGCTGGTTCCATACAGTGGCGTGTGGGGCTGTGGTGTGGTGGGTGGACAGTTTTGTTTCAGGTGCCAGTGACCCTTGCACAATGTGAGAGTGTGAATTAGACCAGGACATGTGTGTGTGTGTGTGTGTGTGTGTGTGTAGCAACTACTACTACGAGTACAACTGCAACTACTACTACTAAGAATAATAATAGCACAGCCTGATGCCCCTACTGTACTGTACTCACATATATCTGAATATAGCATAACCTTCACTATAGCACCAAACAGCACTGCAAAGCACAGTTAATCTGTTTAACCTTCATACTGAATGCTCTCTCTCTCTCTCCCCCTCTATTTCCAGGGATCATAATCCTATAGCAGGGGTCTCCAGCCCTGGTAATGGAGAACTACAGTTCCTACTAATTTTCTATTAAAAAAAAATGGACCTGTCTATATATATTTGTTTAGACAGTCAGTTTATAATTAGTTAATACAAATATGCAGCATTTTGATCAAAAGAAAGAAAACGTATGATTTACTTCCAGGTCAGAAACCTTAAGTCAGCATGTCTCCCTGGTGTTTTATGCATTTAAAAATAAAAATGGGATTCAATTGCACCAGAGAACACACCCCTTGCTGCCCTTATGGATCAAACATATGTTATAAACAGGACCTGTCCGTCAAAATGAACTCAAGGCTGCAGTGTTCAAACATACACCCTGCCAGTGACCACTGCAGTCCTGATTGTGGTGCTTTTCCTGCCACAGGCCTTGCTGGCCAGTCAGCACTATCGCTCTCTCAGGTTGGGAATGAGTGATGGAGCTTAAATATATAAAGAATGCTGTGTAAGATCATTATAGTTTTAAGGTACTTGTATACATTTATCGATGGATTTTTACATCTATGTGGATTGTGTTTTTTTCTTGGAGTAATTTGATATAGTTGATGGTTTTAAGTGCTGATTGTATAATTGTGTACTGGTTGATGCACTGGGTTTTAAATTAACTGAATATAAAAGTAAAAGTCTCTATCCCTCTCTTGGGCTCTCTCTCTCTCTCTCTCTCTCTCACTGTATCCCTCCTCTCTCTACCTCTCTCTCTCTCCAAAACACAACTGAAACTGTGTGCTCAGGGGTCATACGTTTATGCCTTCCTCAGCACTGTCCGAGAGAAGTGTGTCACAGCGGGGACGGTGCGTCAGTGTACACAACCACAGCCTCGCATGACCTGCAGGTGTTTCACACTGCTGGCCTGCCTCTCTCTCTCTCTCTCTATTTCGTACTGTCTCCCCCTCTTTCTGTATGTCTCGCCCTCTCTCTTTCTCTCCCTGTATCTCCCACTCCCACTTTCTCTCCGCCACCCTCTACCTCCCACTGGACACCATCGCTGCCTCTACTGGCCTGCAGCTGTTCAACGCCGCTGGTCACAGGCTCAGGTGACAGCTGGGCTGGCCTGCCTCTCTCTTGCCCCTTTTCCACTGGCACATCTGGTGCGGTGCTGGAAAAGGGAGGATTCTTCTTCCCTCTTCCTTTTGGCCTCTCTCTTTCCCTCATTTCCCTGGGATCCCTCACTCTGCCACAGGCAAGCAGACACACTGGAACCATCCCGGGCAATCCTTATTATGATTATAATGATTATTATTAAGTTATTCAGAAGATGCCTCTATCCAAGGCGACACACATGCGTTCAGAATCACTGACACACAATGCTCTCCATGTACACAAAATCACAAGGAAGACAATATATGAGTATCAGACCGGAACTGATCAATTTAAATTTTTTTCAACTAAACTGAGGAAGCTGAAACTGTACTTCTGCATGTCTGCCTGCTGCCTCGCAGAGCATGTGTGGGCTCCCCTTGACCGCTCCCCGTGGACAAAAAGTGTTCCAGACAGAGGGGACATCCCAACTTATCTCACCCACACACAACCTCACCCCTTTTCTCCGCAGGGCTGTGTATGCCCCCCCCCTCCAAGTCACACACATATATTAAGCAGTGTTTCTCCCGTCAAGGTAACAGTAAGGAGAAAGATGATGTCATCAGATTACTCACTGGTCCTCAATGATGTCATCGCAGGAAGTGGCGATGATGTAGCCGGCTGTGGAAGCCATGATGGCCTGAATTGAGGACACCAGCCTGCGGACAGACAAACAGACAGACAGACAGAGAGACAGGACTGTGTGAGTTGGACAGACAGACTGGCAGGGTCCAAGAGTCGGAGATGGAAAATCAGAGTCACCGGGGCTATACTGAAGGGTGGATAATTTGGGAGACGGATGGAGAGTCAGGGACAGACAAACACTCTGTACAGTACCGTCTCCAGTCAATCAGCTAATGCAAACCGCATTGTCAGAGTTAATGCACTGGCTTTGTTAATGTACTGCAGTTGCCGGTGTGTCAATATAACCCCCTGTGTTAATGCATCCAGGCAGTCCTCTCTGTGTGCAATGTTTCTGCCCTGCGGTCTGCAAGTCAGTCAGTGTTTGTGTAGTATTACAATCCCCATGTTACAATGTCCAGTCAGTGTGTCTGTTTCAGCCTTTAGGTCACCCACCTCCCTCCCAATACTGTGTTAGTGTTAGTGTACTCACAGTGCAAAGTGAGTGCACCTGTTCCAGTGAACCAGTGTCTCTACTAACTTCCGGTGACTCTCTCTCACTGTCTAGGTGTAGTGTCTGTATACAGTAGCGTCCGTACAGTGGCAGGCAGTGTGGAAACTCGATATTAACCCCTCCCTTGGCCTCTCTCACCTCGCCGACACGATCACGGCATCCCCTTCGCTCCATTGCAGTGCCGGGAGCTTCTTGAGGCAGCGCTTTGACAGGACAAACAGGCCGGGGAAAAAGAGCGAACCGGCGGCAAGGATCGTCAGCATGGTCTGAGCGGAAGAGGGCCAGAGAGAGAGACGGGAAAGGCCTCGGAAAACGCCACCGGGCGTCACAAAAATAAGATGTAAAAAAACGATATATATATACACAAAAATAACCCCCAAATGATGTTACTAATGAGAAATGATTGGGTGTTTAGGGGTGTGTGAGGTGTTCCCGCCTCTTTTTTAATATATAAACAACCCTCTCCAGAGAGTCAGTTGAAGTTCACTAGGCCACACGTGTTTACAGACGGATCTGTGGGTTTAGTATAAGGTGCCTCTTGCCTGCAAAGCCAATTGTCCAATTAACAACGCATGCGCTGTTATCAATAACGGTATTAATACAGTTTTAAGTAATAACTCATTTTCTGAATTATTCAATTTGAAATGGACGTGTCTGCCTTAACCCCCCTCCCTCCCCACCCCCCCAACCCCCCACCCCCGTCCCCCCCACGCAAAAGCTTAACAGATTGCTAACCTGTATTTTATTTCGTTAAATAGACGGAGAGAAAAAAGGATACAAAAGAAGAAAGAGGAATGGGGAGGGGGGGCAAGGGAGGGAGTGAATGCAAGAAGCAGTGGGGAGAGAGAGAGAGAAGACGAAATTCACTTTACTGTGGGCAGTATTTTGGTTCCCCCACACCTCTTCAGTTAGGAATAAAATGACTGTACAATTTATACGGAATTTAATGTCTGTTACTAATCTTAAATCAATAAATAGACTCGCCAATGGATACACACAATTAGAATAGACAATGACCTTCTCTCTGTCCCTCACATCTCTCTGTGTTGGAGGGTTGGAGACGGAGAGGGGGATTGGGAGAGAGAATAAAATGTCAACCAAAATAGATCTGGCACGGATTAGACAACGGGGAGATTTAGAAAGATTACAGACACACACACACACACACACACAGAGGGAGAGATGGACGGATAAAGGGATAGACGGAGAAAGAGGGAGTCAAGGAGGAGGGGTGTGGGGGGCGAGGATGTGGGTTACGTGTGTCTGGGGGGTTATGAATGGGCAGAATGTGGAAAAGGAGAAAGGAAATCGAGGAAGGAGGGAGGTGGGGGGGATCAAATTGGGGAGTGGGAAGTGTCGGATGAAGGGAAGACAAGGCTGGGTTTGTCTAGTGGACGCAGGCCGGGCCACCACTGACAGACACAAACACACACTGCTCTCTCATGATCACCCTCTGCCAATGCGGGAATTAAAACAATTAATAACGCTCGTCTGCAACGGTATATTTAGTTACAAGCGCTAACAACTGCACAAACACGCACAATCGGCCGCATTCAATCAAAGCGCAGCTCCTGCCTCCCCGTCCCCCCGCACCACCGGCGACACAATAACGGGGCTGTTTCGCTGGATGCGCCCGTCCTTTCGTTCAATAGGGTTTTGGGTCTCGCAGACGGGACAGGATCAGCAAATGCACCCCCAGCACTGAGCTGGACCACGGGCCCAAATCCCAGTTTGTGTGCGGGTTATCTTTGGAGAAAATGCGCAATGCGCTATATAGTATAGTAGCAGACAACGGCCGAGCGCTCCGTATTGGAATTAGACGTCGCTATTCTTTTTATAACACAAGCGAGGGTGATTATAATAATACTGATAATATTAGAAGAAAGCACACTTACGTCTTTGCAAAAAACATTTTTTTTTTAAATCCTCCACCGCTAAATACCCAGTTCTCTCGCAGAATCCGTGCTTATTATTTAATTCCCCCAATACAAAAAAAAAAAAAAAAAAAAGACAATTTGCTGTACAGGAATGAAATTGTTTTTGCAAAAAAATCAAATGCAATCCTTTTTGTCCCTCTCTCGGCTCAATCCCGTCGCTCTTCTCCAGCAGCGACCGCCGGCGATCATCAATCAATGAGGCAGGACTGATGCCCAGTCCGAGCAGCGGCGCACACACGGACCCACACGCACTGGCACTGGCACAGTCCCGGGTCGGGCCCAGTCTTGGCACTGGGAGGTAATCGCAACACTGTCGTCTGTGCACCCGGGTCGATATTAAACCTGGGTGGGCATCGATGTTGGATGTTATGTGTCAATTTTTTTTTTATTTCTATATATCTTTGGTTTTCTTTCAAAGGGCACAAGCGGCGCCTGTCGTGAAATGTAGGTCGAGCCGTGCCCGTGTCGCTGCGGCGCCGAGTCGATGTGTCTCTCTCCCCGGCTCAAGCGAGTCGATGCCCCGGCTTCCTGCGGCACAGACGACCGCGATAATTCTCCACATGTTTAGGAGCCGAGAGGAGGGGGGGGGATGGAGGGATGGAGGGAAGGGGAGGGGGGGTTGCTCTCTCTCTCTCTCTCTCTCTCTCTCTCTCTCTCTCTCTCTCTCCTCCGCCACAGGCTGTCACAGCAGTCCCCAAGTCCTCCCTTCTTCCTCCCCCCGATAAAAACCAGAAGCCGCCGCTGTTTACAGACGCACCCGTGGGGACATCTCTGTTAGCCGCCGCATGAATGAACCGCTACTTCTGCGTGTATGTGCGTGTCTTTTTATTTATTTATTAAACGCGATCTTTCATTTATATAATTTGGTATCTCTCTCTCTCTCTCTCTCTCTCTCTCTCTCTCTCTCTCTCTCTCTCTCTCTCTCTCTCTCTCTCTCTCTCTCTCCCCCTGTCGCCGGCACAGATGTATAATGCCACAAAAAGAGAGAAAGTGCCCCGGTTTTGCTCTCTCTCTCTCTCTCTCTCTCTCTCTCTCTCTCTCTCTCTCTCTCTCTCTATGAATGAGTGAGAGAGGGGGGCTGGGGGTTATACAATGTCGCCGTGTGAGGCTGTCAGAAAACGGGAGGAGGGGGAGAGAGAGAAAGAGTCGTTTAAGGTCGAACGGCCTACTTTGGAAATCGCGGTTGTTTTTGAAGCAGGGGTCTTTCCGCCGCTAGGTAGCCGGCCTACCTGGGCCCCCCTGCCCGCCCCCCACTGCAGACAGGGCCGCGGTCTCGCAGTCTCTCCTTTCCCCTCAGGACAGAGGGTGCAGGGGGCACCTACAGGGCATCCCTCGTTGTACCCCTGCTGTACTTTTCTTTATACCGTGGAAACTCCCCACCTCTAAACTCAATGCCTTACGCCTGCGCCTTGGTCTGCTACATATGGCCTGTGGTGGCATAAAACGCTGGACCGGGAGAGACCTTGAGTCACTGTGCATGAGTGTTGGCTGCAGGATCGCACGATGACTATGGTGGACACACAGGGCAGCACAGAGAAACAGGTGTAGGACAGTGGTGGCCCTGGGGGGGGTTTGTTCACCTTGCATGATCCCCCCCCTTGGAAAAAAGTGCCAAATCTGTCCCGGTGCACGTATGTTATCCAGGTATCAGGTGACAGCTGTGATATATTGCGACAGCGATGAGAGTCCGTGTATTTAACCCCTGGCAATGCACAAACACTTGGGGGGGCTACGGTTATTCTGGGGAGTCCTGCCAAATGTTTGATCCGCTCCCTCCTCTAAATGCAGCTGTCCCCCTTTAGCATCTCCCTCCCCAAGTGTCAGATCTCTGACACCATCGCTTTGGTGTCAGGAACGGATTAGGTTTGTATCTAGCTTGCACAATACTGCTCAGACCCTTTTGCCACCAGCATGCCCGGCCCAGTTTGGACTCAGGTTCTGAGTGGTGTTAGTGTGAAAGCACAGGCATGGGGAGAAGGAGGATTGGGGTTCTCCAGGACCGGGCTTGGACACCCCTACCATACAGTGAACCCAATCAGAACCCAGGTTGCTGAGAAATGGGTCTAAACCCAGGTTGGTGAGCTGGTGTGAAAGGGGCTATAGTCACACAGGGATCTAGAGTAACATGTACTAGTGCCTGTGGATAATGCACTCAACCCAAGGCACCAAGCATTATTATTACAAATAATAATTACAATTTGTCTTAGCACACACACAGTATAGACACCCACACACAAAGTATACACACAGCATACAGACACACAGCTAGCCCCAGGAGAAAAATCCCAGACCAACATACCCCACCCCATTCCCCAAGGTGGCCAATCAGACACAGCAACACACGTGACCTTGGGCACCCCCTACTCCCCAGACACGCCCTCTTACCTCACAGAAAGGTCTCCCTCATTTGTTCAGCACTAGGGGCCACACCGTCTGAGACTCCTGAAGTGGGGGACGCAACAAGATCCCACAGATCCCTGATGGACCTGCCCTGTCAGAAACACACAGAAGCTAGCAGATTCCTTTAACGTGAGGTAGAATTGTGTGATCCCTATCTTTTCATACGCCAAAACAGACCCTTTTTGGTGTACGTAGAATAAAAGGATGACACACATCTTCTATATCAATATCTAAATCTATATCTATATATCGATATCTGCATTTGTTTTATATGGGTGACTCTTCTGTCTTTCCCTCCCATATAAACACACACACACATTGCGTTGCCCCTGGCCATGACAGCACACAACCCACGTACTGCTTTATCGAGCCGGCTGCACTGACCCCAGAGCAGGAGCAGCACGAAATCTATTATAACTTTTTACATTTGCCCCCCCCATGGACAGAAATAGGCCCGTATGCTATGTGTCCTGGCGCACAGATTATTAAACAGGTATCAGGTGGCATGGTGTGATATTGTGGCAGTGCTGAAAGTCAGTATATTGATATTTATATTTAGCACAAGCACGTAGTCATTTCGGGGTGCACCGGCATGAGTTTCACCCACAGCAAGTTGTACTGTTACAGTGTGACACTTTTATCAATCTGTTCTGTCCACATGCATAATATGTACATTACATACATACAGTTCAAATACTCTACCAGTGACAATATCCTAAATGTATTCCAGCTTACTACTACTGATTATAATAATAATAATGATGAAGATGATGAAGATGATGTGTCTTGTGTGGATCGACCGTACCAGACCTTCGGCGTGCGGTTGCCGAGGTAACCTGTAATCCCGCCTCCTGTCAGGTCGGTAATCTGCCGGCGCGCTCCTGGCAACCGCGCCGCGATTGGCCAGCTCTCCGATCAATCATCATGACTCGCTGCCACTCATTGGTGACTGGCGGCGCCGTGAGCCAATAAAAGTCGAGCACGACGTCTGCCGATCTAATTGACGTCAGCACCAGCCAATAGACCTCCGGGAGCAGAGAATAATGTGAGCTATAAAAGGAATAATCCACTAGTATTGTACTGCAGCCGCCTAATGTAACAGGAGCGTTTTAAAGTACTGTACTGTTACTACAGGCCCTTAATGGAACAGCACTATTCTACTGCACTGTTACTACAGCCCCCTATTGGAACAGCACTATTGTACTGCACTGTTACTACAGCCCCCTATTGGAACAGCACTATTCTACTGCACTGTTACTACAGCCCCCTATTGGAACAGCGCTGTTCTACTGCACCGTTACTACAGCCCCCTATTGGAACAGCACTATTCTACTGTACTGTTACTACAGCCCCCTATTGGAACAGCGCTATTCTACTGCACCGTTACTACAGCCCCCTATTGGAACAGCCCTATTCTACTGCACTGTTACTACAGCCCCCTATTGGAACAGCGCTATTCTACTGCACCGTTACTACAGCCCCCTATTGGAAAAGCGCTATTCTACAGCACTGTTACTACAGCCCCCTATTGGAACAGCGCTATTCTACTGCACCGTTACTACAGCCCCCTATTGGAACAGCCCTATTCTACTGCACTGTTACTACAGCCCCCTATTGGAACAGCGCTATTCTACTGCACCGTTACTACAGCCCCCTATTGGAACAGCGCTATTCTACAGCACCGTTACTACAGCCCCCTATTGGAACAGCGCTATTCTACTGCACTGTTACTACAGCCCCCTATTGGAACAGCGCTATTCTACAGCACCGTTACTACAGCCCCCTATTGGAACAGCGCTATTCTACTGCACCGTTACTACAGCCCCCTATTGGAACAGCGCTATTCTACTGCACTGTTACTACAGACCCCTATTGGAACAGCACTATTCTACTGCACTGTTATTACAGCCCCTTATTGTAAGGCAACTGTTCCAATGCACTTCCATTAAAAGACCCCTATTGCAACATAAGCTTTGCCTTGTATTACAGCCCCCTATGGCAACAGGCCTCTATATCAGTGCTATGATGGTAGACCGTCAGCAGGGAGCTGAATTATGTATCAGGCTGTTATGAAAGTTTCAGACAAAGGGAGGCTGGGCAAGTCCAAGGTGGACGAATCACATCGCTCCACTGCCTCCCGCTCTGAATAAAACATGAGCGTCTCCTCATTGCAGCCCCAGCCCTGACATCATCAGCCAGACTGGACTTTATGAGTGTGTGTGCCTGTGAAAGTGTGTGCGTATGTGTGGGCAAGTTAGAGAGAGTGTGTGTGTGTGTGTTTGTGTATCTGTGTGCGCGTGAGAGAGAGAGAGTGTATGACTGTATAAGAATGTATGCGTGTGTGTCTGTTGATCAGTCTATATATCAGTTTATCTGCTAATCTGTCTGTCTGCCATTTAAAATATATCCCATTTTATGAAATAGAGAACAAAATATATCTACCATATTGTAAGAAATCCAATGTGTAAGGATTACATAGCACCATGCTGACTCAATAAGATGTATATTAAATAATGGTAAGAAAATAATCTAGAGAAACAGGTGGATCCCCAGACTCCGGGAAGGTTCATTTATAGATTGAGACTTTGAAAGCAGACAAAAAAAAAGTCCCTATATGGGAATAATTAGAAGAATCAATGAATATGCATTAAATACTGATCAACATGCAAGTCTAACAGATTATATTGGCTACTGAATAATCAACAATATAGCTATAGTAGATAACTAACAACCTTTGGTACATTTCCACCTCAGCACTTCTGTAACCTTGTGGACGACTCTCAGAAACAACAGGAAGGTTTGTTATCAATAAAGCCATCTTTACCTCATTCTCTGAAAGTGGCGAGGCAGGGAAATCAGATGTATTGACAGCTGAGTGTCTCTGTCTCCGAAGTTCAATATAGTTTGCTGATCAATATTAGACATTCTCTAACACTATAGAATTGCCAGCGCTGGATTAACAGCCTGGAATCTCTGATTATTTCTTAGGCCTGTAGTGTATTCTGGAAGTCACCTGTAGGTGGCGCCCCCTGGTGCACCATCTGTCAAGACCAGACTGGAGCCAGTATTTTGAGGGATTCAGAGAGAGAGAGAGAGAGAGAGAGAGAGAGAGGGGGGGGGGGTGAGTACAGTTTATGCTGACTGCTCATTGACCTTGCATTGAGCCTCAGAGACAGAGACAGGCAGGACAGACAGAGAGAATAAGAAGGAGAAAAACAGAAAAAAACACCTGTTTTCTATAGATCTGTTATTGGCATGACTCTCTCTCTCTCTCTCTCTCTCTCTCTCTCTCTTTCTCTCTGTCTGTCTCTAAGCCACCTACCCCCTCTTCTCTCTCAATTCGATTGGATTCAGTTCAGTTCCATTCAGTTCCGTTTAGCTCGGTGTGTGTTATTAGTGTGACAGTGTTATTGGAGTCTTGTTCAGGCGTACAGTGCAGCTGGACAGTGAAAGCAGTGACGCACATTGAGCACAATACAGTACAGTGCAGCGCAGTACAGGACAGTACAATTGTAGTACAGACACGGGACAGTCCCTCAGTGTGTGTGGGGCTGCACCTGTTGAAGAGGGTGCAGTGTACAGGGTCTGCCACAAGGCAGCAGAAGAGCTCTGGACTGGAGGGGCTTCCCTCTCCCTGTTTCCTTCTTTCACCTGTCTGTCACTCTCTTTCTCTCTCTCTCTCTCTCTCTCTCTCACGCACACACACACACATCAACTCTGACACAGTCTCTCTCTCTCTCTCTCTCATGCACACACACACAAATAAACTCTGACACAGTCCCTCTCTCTCTCTCACGCACACACATACTCTCTCTCTCTCTCACGCACACACATACACACACTGTCACGCACACACATAAACTCTGACACAGTCTCTCTCTCAAGTAATCACACACACCCATACACTCCCTCTCTCTCTCTCTCTCTCTCTCTCTCTCTCTCTCTCTCTCAAACACACACAATGCACTGTAAACAAAAACAGTAGTATTGCAGTAGAGTATCACGGGGCTTAAGTGTCCTACTGTACATTTTACATTAAACTGTGTGTTAACCATAACTAATCCAGTACACTGAATACCTTCTGACTCCTTTCTGACGCCTTTGCCCCAGTTTGGCTCATTGTGTCTAACGTCAACACAGCGAGGGCTGGCCAGGATTCCAACCTACAGTCTGGCAGAGTTGAAACAAGTGTCATATCCACTGTGACACCGTTCCACCCTGTGGCACTAGGGAAGACACCTGCATGTATTTTGGGATTTAGCCATTTCCGCACACTGTGAACCACACTGAATGAATTAACTTCCCAGTCCTGTACTCACCTGCACCAGGTTTGGAAAGACAGCTTGATATCTCATCATGCATGTACACCGTAGGTTACATGTTTACATTGGCAGTTGTGTTTACAAAGCCAGTTCCATCCCATGCAACTACACCCAGGCTGCAAATTCAGCACAATATGAAACCGGCACACCAGTCTGATCAATTCCCACAAAGGCCACCAAGCTGCCGACAATAGGTCTGGACTGAAACAATGTATCAAAGCGATACGAAGCCTGTCTGACTCAAAAAGACACATATTCATCAATCAATCAATCAATCAATCAATTTATATTTGTATAACGCCCTTCGCAGGGTAGCCACAGAGGGCTTTACAGAGTGGTAAACATACAACAGACATATAGCAAAATAAAAGACAATAAATACATTAATAAAATGAATAAAAATAGACCTTTATCAGTTGAAATGAACTAAAACACAGCAAACCAACATTAAAATAACACACAGCAAATTTGTACATAGCAGTAAACAAAAATGCAGTTATAAATCAGTTATCCTGACATCATCTTTCTACGTGTGCTAGCAGAACAGGGTTCTCAAATACCGGGAGCATGTTGTTGATCAATAGATTAGGATGATGAAACTTAAATAACAACGATGAGTTTGCAAAAGATACTGTCATATGGTGTTCTTTTCATAATATGGCAAGAGTCCAGGTACCTCCCAAAACACAACCTGTCCTGTTGACATTTCTGTCAACAGCCCAGGTACATTTTGACATAAGGAAGTTATTGTCTTAAAACATCACAGGAATTTAAACCTTGCACGCTAGTATTTCATTACCTTCCTTTCACAACTCTAATCGTGCAAACAGTTCCTAAACTGACAGTCAGCCAGTCCTGTATTCATTTCAGCACAATATTTTGCTGACTTTTGATGTTGCCCACAGCTATATAAAGGTGGAGAACTACTGTCTATCTGTGATATAAAATTTGCAAAATACTGCTTCCTTATCAGACGATGGGCTTCTTAGAAATCTGAGCAAAGTACAGTAATAAAAACATAATGTTGTGTTTTACTGTGAGGAATACAGTTTATATGAGGAGCTTCAGCTGTTGAAGAAATACAGTAGATTATAGCTGTGTGTGATATAAAATGTTAACAAGGCTGCTAAATGCTGCCTCCTTACCTGGCAATTGGCTTCTTAGAGATCTGAGCAATGTACAGAAAAAACAAAAAAACATCACAGTGTTTCACTATGAGGAATACAGTAATATACAGCATTTGTGTACAGTGTGAAATAGTCTCACACTCACACTGACACAGCCTGCGGAGAGAAAGAAAGAAAGGGTCGGGGATGGGGAGTGCTTCATTGAAAGACTATGACAGAAGAAGGGAAAGTGAAGGACAGAGAGGGAGAGGGACAATGTCAGTGTCTATCAATCATTAATGTGGTCTGGACCAGAGTTCTTACACTGTCACCCACTGCACACATCCTGTACACACACACACACACACACACTCTGGCTATAGTCCACACAGTGCTGGTCCCTATACTGTACTATACTATAGTCCACACAGCACTGGCTCCAGTCTGGCCCCTATACTATACTATACTATACTATACTATACTATACTATACTACAGTCCACACAGCGCTGGGGTGGGAGTTAACCCTTTCCTTCCAGTTTCTCTCACTTCTCAGGTTATGCACTGCAGCACCTATACTGCACCTACCTTTTTCTCGGTGTGCGATTACTGTATCTTCTCCTATGCCTACCCCACCCTTTAGCACTTGACCGAACTGAGCAGAATCATGTCTGCAGCCAGATCATTAGTACAGGGACTTGCGCTTATTGTATACAGTAGCTTACTGATTGCATTTACTGCACTTTTTCATGCGTTGAAAAAGGTTTCTTGTGAAAACTGTCAACTAATATGGGGGGTGGGTAGTATTTATTAATTTGCTTGCTAATTCTTTTACTTTACAGACAAAAGTGTACTGGATTGAGAACTTGTGAGACCTGAAAAACTACACCCAGCAGAGAGAAAGAGAAAGAGAGGGGCGGGTATAGGGGGAGTGTGCTTTGATGCGAAGGAGGGGAATGGTCGAGGGGAGGCAGAGATGGATAAATATATGCTATTGAGAGAGAGAGAGAGAGAGAGTATAGTAAGTTTTGCTCTGTTTGCTATTTCGTGTGGGACCAGCTATAACGCGCAGTGAGTCAATTATTATGATTCTGATGATGATGGTGGTGGTGGTAATTATTAGTAGTGGCAGTATTGTTGTGGTCTTTATTGTTTTCATACTGGGAGAGGAGTGTGCGGTGCAGACAGCGGGCTGTGTCGCGTCCTGTGCCCGGGGCTCGGGCGCTCTCTGCCCGCCTGGCTCAGCGCTCCTGGCTGCCCGCAGCTTTAACCCTGCAGGCATGGAGACGAGTGGCACCCTGTCAGGAAATGAGAAAGATAATGGGACTGAAGTAGGACCAGTGCGTGAGGTGCCTTTCAATAGCACGTCAGTTGAGAACAAGTTGGAAAGGCGTTTGCCACAGCGGGAGAGGTCCCCACCATGTCGTTTTGTCAGGGTTACCGTCTTTGCGGGTTTCACACATTGCTGTCAGTCTCCCAGTACGCCGCAAGGGGGCGCTCTTAGTGTGTCTGTATCATCTAACCCCCCTTCATCTTTCTCTCTGTCCCTCTATCACTGTTTACCCCTCCACCCCTCTTTTTGTCTCTCTCCACCGCTCCATTTCCATCTCTATTATTCACTCTGTTCCCCCCTCTCAAATTCAAATTAAACTCAGGTGAACTTCATTGGCATGCTTTATGGTGGTGCCAAAGCATTTATCATACAGACATAACCATACTTTTAAAATCGTTGAAGATGTTGAACAATAATAATAAGATTAACTTTATATATATATATATATATATATATATAGAGAGAGAGAGAGAGAGAGAGAGAGAGAGCACTTACCAAGCACAATTGCTGCACAATCAATACGAAAACAACAATAGTTAAAACAAGGATACACAAAGAAATACATTTTAAAAAAGAAAAAAAGAACAAGATGCAATCAGGAAAGCACATAAAAAATGTCAAACAATATAGCTAATGAAAATTGTCGAGGAGAACAAATGCAGTAGATAATACAACAATACAACAAGTAGCAACGTTGTGTGTTAGATGAGAACTTACAATAAAACTATCTTTAAAAAATGTTCAATAACTGTTTCATAACATACATTTGGAAGTTCAAGTGTATAAAAATGAGTTTTGAGATGTGATTTAGAAACATGGACCGACTCAGAGGATCTAACGTTAAGAGGTAAAATGGGCCTTTAGGGCAAAAGAACAATCTCAGATTAGATTTCTTAAATTTCAACCTAGACTTTGGAACGGCTACAAATCCCTGGTCTGAAAATCTGAGTGGTCTTCTAATGTTATAGGGAATGTAGGAAGGCGCCAGACTATGCAATACTTTGTATATGATTGTAATATCTTAAAATAAACCAGTGTAGAGAGGCTAGTACTGGGGTAATGTGTGAGCAAGAGCCGGGCCAATGTACGGTAATTTAAGCCTGAAAATGAGGTATTGCAGTAATCGAGACGTGAAGAAATAAAAACATTAATAATGTTCTCTGTATCTCCAAAATATTAAACAGATCAAACTTCAGCAATGTTTCAATAAGTGAGTACAAATAAAATCAGTGTATATGTATTACAGCCTAGGTAATGACCTGGGTACTTTCACCAGCCAGTGTTGTGTGGAGTAGATGAGCGGGGAGATTAAACTATTTTAATGTGATGATCTGGGGGGTTTAATAGGAAAATGGGTTCATTGATTATCTTGGATATGGTTGTTAATGGTGTGTAGTGTGTCTTCTATGATGGTTACATTTGTTTTTTGAGAAATAATGGGGATTAAAATGTCTCTCTCTGTCCCTCCCTCCTCTCTCTCTCTCTCTCTCTCAGGGATGGAGTTGGTTCGTCCAGAGCTGTTTGATTTTCGGGGGGTGGCCATGACTAACTATTTCACTGACAACTTTGACAATGTGGAGAAATTCTCAGCCAAGCCCGATGACATTCTCATTGCCACCTACCCAAAAGCAGGTCAGTGTCAGAGAGCAGTGTGTGTGTGAGAGAGAGTTAGAGAGTTAGACTGTGAGTGTAATTAATTAAATTCTCTCTCTCAGGCACTACCTGGATGTCACACATGCTGGATCAGATCTATTTTGGGGAGAACCCTGAGACCCTGGCGTCCGAGCCTGTCTTTCACAGGGTGCCCTTCATGGAGATCTGTGCCCCTGGTATCATGACAGGTTGGTGCAGGTTGTGCAATGTGTTGTGCTGTGTCAGTCAATCTGTGTCTGTACTGCATGTATTCCCCCATCACTCTCTCTATCACTCTCAAATTCAAAGTGCTGTATTTGTGTGACCAGTGTACGTATTATGAAAACATTAGTGACAAATCACTCTCTCTCTCTCAGGTGTGGAGCTGATAGAGAACATGACCTCATCTCCTCGCCTGATCAAGACTCACCTGCCGGTCCAGTTGGTGCCAAAGAGCTTCTGGGAGCAAAACTGCAGGGTAACATTAGACTGAGTCCAGTGTGCTGATAATTAGACTGAGTGGAGTGTGAGCACAGTGTGTGTAACTGATTGCAGTGTGTCTGCAGTGTGTGTATAGTGTGTCCACAGTATCAGCACAGTATGTCTGCAGTGTGTCTATCGTGGGTGCAGAGTTTAATGTCAATGCAAACTGAGTACAGTGTGGGTCAGTCAGTTTATCTCTCTCCCTCTTCATCCTCTCTCTCCCTCTCTCTCTCTAGGTGATCTATGTTGCTCGTAATCCTAAGGACAATGCTGTGTCTTATTACCATTTTGACCGCATGAATAAACTGCAGCCGGAGCCAGGAAACTGGGAGAGCTTCCTAGAGAGATTCAAACAGGGACAGAGTGAGTCACACAGAGAGACAGTGTATCAGTCAGTGTGTGTGTCAGTCAGTCAGTGTGTCTGTATTCACCTCATCTCTCTCTCTCTCTCTCTCTCTCTCTCTCTGTCAGTGGTGTTTGGGTCCTGGTACCCTCATGTTAAAGGATGGTGGGAGCGCAAACAGACCAACCCCCGGATACTCTACCTCTTCTATGAGGATCTAAAGGAGGTGAGGCTGCTACCCCTTGCGGCGTACTACAGCCCCCTATTGGAACAGCACTATTCTACTGCACCGTTACTACAGCCCCCTATTGGAACAGCACTATTCTACTGCACTGTTACTACAGCCCCCTATTGGAACAGCACTATTCTACTGCACCATTACTACAGCCCCCTATTGGAACAGCGCTATTCTACTGCACTGTTACTACAGCCCCCTATTGGAACAGCACTATTCTACTGCACTGTTACTACAGCCCCCTATTGGAACAGCACTATTCTACTGCACCATTACTACAGCCCCCTATTGGAACAGCGCTATTCTACTGCACTGTTACTACAGCCCCCTATTGGAACAGCACTATTCTACTGCACCATTACTACAGCCCCCTATTGGAACAGCACTATTCTACTGCACTGTTACTACAGCCCCCTATTGGAACAGCACTATTCTACTGCACCATTACTACAGCCCCCTATTGGAACAGCACTATTCTACTGCACTGTTACTACAGCCCCCTATTGGAACAGCACTATTCTACTGCACTGTTACTACAGCCCCCTATTGGAACAGCACTATTCTACTGCACTGTTACTACAGACCCCTATTGGAACAGCACTATTCTACTGCACTGTTACTACAGCCCCCTATTGGAACAGCACTATTCTACTGCACCATTACTACAGCCCCCTATTGGAACAGCACTATTCTACTGCACTGTTACTACAGACCCCTATTGGAACAGTATATACAGGACCTGTCATTCAGTCATTGTTCCTATACTACCTCTTTCTCTCTCTCTCTCAGTGCAGTGTCAGTCAGTCAGTGTGTCTATACTACCTCTCTCTCTCTGCCTGTGTCTGTGTTAGGACACTGATAGAGAGCTGGGCCGGCTGTGTGAGTTCCTGGGCGTGTCTCTGAGTGAGGAGTCCCGGCAGAGAGTGCTGAGAGCCGTCGGTTTCCAGAGCATGAGGGAAAACAACATGACCAACAGCTCCTCTGTGGACCCCAGAGTGCTGGACCAGAAGATCTCTCCATTCCTGAGGAAAGGTAGAGACAAGAGGGAGAGAGAGAGAGAGGGAGCTGAGGCGAGAAGGGGATGGGGCACACTCACACTCTCACACACTCACACACACAGGCACTCACACACTCACACACTCACACACTCACGCACTCACAGACACACACACACACGCACATCTCCTCACAGCCTGTCTAGTTAGACGTTGTTTCGCATCCCTGTATGGCATGACCTCATGGAAGCATATGTTGGATGTAAGTTCAGCTCTTGACCTGGAGCCTCAACAGAGAGAGCCCCACTTCCTGAGGCACTGCGGTCACCCGGCAAAACAAGCAGTCTGAGAGCCACATGGGAACACACGCTCTTATCACACTTGAAGCTCGTGGTAGACATGTTCGGATATTAGTGGTTGTGGGAAAACCTTTAAAAGTCTGCAACCGAACAAAGAAACAAGGGGGGGGACAAGTAAGAGTGGGAGAAGACACACCAGGCTGCCGGCTCACACTCATACACACTGACCTACAAACCATTAACCCCTCTCTCTCTCTCTGTTTCTCTCTCTCTCTCTGCAGGGATGGTTGCAGACTGGAAGAATCAATTCAGTGTTTCACAGAGTGAGGAGTTTGATGAAGACTACCAGAGGAAGATGAAGGACACCACACTGACCTTCAGGATGGAGATATAGACTTTGTGTACTGTACTGTACTGCATTATACCACTATACTGTACTATAAACTGCATTGTACTACAGCTGAGATAAAGAGAGAGAGAGAGAGAGGGTGTCTCTGTGCTGTAATGTACTGCATTATAGTAATATACCGTACTAAAGTGCATTCACATAGATTTAATATTTATTTTGAATATATGGTATTATATCAACACTCATGTTTTTACAGCACATTACTGCACTTTCTAAGAAACCCATCACCTGATAAGGAAGCAGCATTTTGCAGCCTAATTCAAATTTTATATCACAGACAGACAGTAGTTCTCCACTTTATATAGCTGTGGGCAACATCAAAAGTCAGCAAAGTATTGTGCTGAAATGAATACTGTCTGGCTGACTGTCAATTTAGGAATTGTTTGCACGATTAGAGAGTTTCCACATCAAAGTCGAGTTTGATAGCTTTGGAGTGAGACATATCGACGGCAGCTTGGTGGCCTTAGTGGGAATTGTTCAGACTTGTCTGCTGGTTTAAGATTGTTTTGAATTTGCCGCCTGGGTGTAGTTGCGTGGGACGGAAATGGCTTTTCACAGTTTGTGAAAATGGCTAAATCCCAATGCTAGTGTCATTCGCTAGTACCACAGGGTGGAATGGTGTCTCAGTGGATATGACACTTGTTTCTGCTCTGTCGGATAGTAGATTGGAGTCCTGGCCAGCCCTCGCTGTGTTGACCAATAGATACTCCATGCTGAACTAGGGCACGGTCATTGCTGCCGAGGGGAGTGGGTGTCAGATGTGTGTCAGATTCACAAAGCACTCTAATAGCTCTAAGAAAACAGTAGCTTATCAGATTTAAAACTAGTGTACAGGAATAAAGAGGGATTTTTTTTTACAGTCATGTAATAGTTACAGTAACTTAGTGGCCACTCAGCTGCAGATTTATTTTATATTCATTATTTACAGAGTAGTTACACGTCCACTGACAGGTCCCCTGTATGCTCTGTAATTTTCTCTTTCTTGATTTCATTCTTCCCTTTTTTGCCTGGCTTCCTTCCTCTCTTGTTGTCTTGCCAACTCTCTGTCTCCAGGAGTACTTGCGGAAATTAGAGAAAATGTTAAGAATGCATCCCATGGGGATGGGGGTGGGTAGTGGCTTAACTCGACTAAAACTGTACTTTTTATGGCACTTAGGAATCTTAGAAAGAGAGAGAGAGATTGTTCTTGCCCTAGATTTCACAATCAGTCAATCAAATAAATACTTTCTGTAATTAATCTTGTTCTGGTTAATTCCTACCCGCTGTGATGCACGTCTGGAAGTTATTGCACAGGTAGAGTACAGAAATCACTAAAATAGACACATTTTCTGATCAGGCTTTTTCTTACAGTCACGGACAGTGCGTTATTATATTATCAGGACAAACCACATTTTCCTGCTATTTACCACTACAAAGCAACTGTTTTATTTATTGTATCAGATGGTCTCCTGGTTTCTCGCTCCCTGCTCCACATCCTCCCTGGCCCCTGTGGCGTCCATCTCAATGCAGCTGTGTGCTTGGATGGCCCTTTGGTGTGGGGCGCCTCTGCCAATCACAGCTCTTCGCTGAAGTCCACAGCCACAGAAACAGGAAGTCATGTGTGACAGCGATCCAAACAATGTTATTGACCACAAGCTGCTTAAAGCTCTCAATGGAAAGCAGAACTGGGACTGGATTGTATTTGTGTAGTTTGTAATACATACAAGTGAGGTGCTAAAGTTAAGTTACAGTCCAACTACATATTCTTCTAGAGTACAGACACTGACTGAGCCCTGTACTGTACTGTATATATACACCTGGAGTACAGACACTGACTGAGCCCTGTACTGTACTGTATATATACACCTGGAGTACAGACACTGACTGAGCCCTGTACTGTATATATACACCTGGAGTACAGACACTGACTGAGACCTGTACTGTATATATACACCTGGAGTACAGACACTGACTGAGCCCTGTACTGTACTGTATATATACACCTGGAGTACAGACACTGACTGAGCCCTGTACTGTATATATACACCTGGAGTACAGACACTGACTGAGACCTGTACTGTATATATACACCTGGAGTACAGACACTGACTGAGCCCTGTACTGTATATATACACCTGGAGTACAGACACTGACTGAGCCCTGTACTGTATATATACACCTGGAGTACAGTCACTGACTGAGCCCTGTACTGTACTGTATATATACACCTGGAGTACAGACACTGACTGAGCCCTGTACTGTACTGTATATATACACCTGGAGTACAGACACTGACTGAGCCCTGTACTGTATATATACACCTGGAGTACAGACACTGACTGAGCCCTGTACTGTACTGTATATATACACCTGGAGTACAGACACTGACTGAGCCCTGTACTGTACTGTATATATACACCTGGAGTACAGACACTGACTGAGCCCTGTACTGTATATATACACCTGGAGTACAGTCACTGACTGAGCCCTGTACTGTATATATACACCTGGAGTACAGACACTGACTGAGCCCTGTACTGTACTGTATATATACACCTGGAGTACAGACACTGACTGAGCCCTGTACTGTATATATACACCTGGAGTACAGACACTGACTGAGCCCTGTACTGTATATATACACCTGGAGTACAGACACTGACTGAGCCCTGTACTGTATATATACACCTGGAGTACAGACACTGACTGAGCCCTGTACTATATATATACACCTGGAGTACAGACACTGACCGAGCCCTGTACTGTATACATACACCTGGAGTATATATACTCACCCGCACCCCCCCACCCATCACACACACACAGTGTTTCGATGTGTTTTGGCATCAATTTATCGAAGGAACAGAAACACAGACAGCTCAAAAGATATACATCATTTGTTTATTGGTATAAAATTGTGTCTGAGTTTCAGTGGGCTAAGTCAGTGTCGTCGCTATTGTAGTAATCAGAGCTGAGAGAGGATCGACCCTGCTGTGTGTAACGCACTGAATCAGTTCACACAGTCCCTTGAGTTACTGCCTCTCTGCCCTCAGATTCAGTTTGCAGTTTGCAGTTCTCACTGTTGTAGTATAATGCAGTACAGTACAGCACACAGTCTCTATATCTCCATCCTGAAGGTCAGTGTGGTGTCCTTCATCCTCCTCTGGTAGTCTTCATCAAACTCTTCATTCTGAGAGACAGTGAAGTGATTCTTCCAATCCGCAACCATCCCTGGAGTGAGAGAGGGAGAGATAGAGAGAGAGAGAGAAGGAGAAGGAGAAGGAGAGGGTTGCCTGTGGGTTAATAGTTTGTGAATATGGTGCACCACACTACACTACTACACAATACATTAAACTACATTTGCACTACGCCTCTCCCCTGTCTCTACCTTTCCTCATGAATGGTGAGATGCTGTGGTCCATCACAGCGCAGGTGGAGTAGTTGGCCATGCTGTTGTCCTTCATGTTCTGGAAGCCGACGGCTCTCAGCACTCTGTCCCGCGCCTCCTCGCTCAGAGACACGCCCAGGAAGTCACACAGCCGACCCAGTTCCCTGACCACGTCCTCACACAGACACAGGGACAGAGAGAGAGTGTTAATACAGACAAACTGACCGACTGACCTTCCAATAGGGGGCTGTAGTAACAGTGCAGTAGAATAGTGCTGTTCCAATAGGGAGCTGTAGTAACAGTGCAGTAGAATAGTGCTGTTCCAATAGGGAGCTGTAGTAACAGTGCAGTAGAATAGCGCTGTTCCAATAGGGGGCTGTAGTAACGGTGCAGTAGAATACCGCTGTTCCAATAGGGGGCTGTAGTAACAGTACAGTAGAATAGTGCTGTTCCAATAGGGGGCTGTAGTAACGGTGCAGTAGAATAGTGCTGTTCCAATAGGGAGCTGTAGTAACAGTGCAGTAGAATAGCGCTGTTCCAATAGGGGGCTGTAGTAACGGTGCAGTAGAATAGCGCTGTTCCAATAGGGGGCTGTAGTAACGGTGCTGTAGAATAGCGCTGTTCCAATAGGGGGCTGTAGTAACGGTGCAATAGAATACCGCTGTTCCAATAGGGGGCTGTAGTAACAGTACAGTAGAATAGTGCTGTTCCAATAGGGGGCTGTAGTAACGGTGCAGTAGAATACCGCTGTTCCAATAGGGGGCTGTAGTAACAGTACAGTAGAATAGTGCTGTTCCAATAGGGGGCTGTAGTAACAGTGCAATAGAATAGCGCTGCTCCAATAGGGGGCTGTATTAATAGTGGAGTAGAATAGCGCTGTTCCAATAGGGGGCTGTAGTAACGGTGCAGTAGAATAGCGCTGTTCCAATAGGGGGCTGTAGTAACGGTGCAGTAGAATACCGCTGTTCCAATAGGGGGCTGTAGTAACAGTACAGTAGAATAGTGCTGTTCCAATAGGGGGCTGTAGTAACGGTGCAGTAAAATAGTGCTGTTCCAATAGGGGGCTGTATTAATAGTGGAGTAGAATAGCGCTGTTCCAATAGGGGGCTGTAGTAACAGTGCAGTAGAATAGCGCTGTTCCAATAGGGGGCTGTAGTAACGGTGCAGTAGAATACCGCTGTTCCAATAGGGGGCTGTAGTAACAGTACAGTAGAATAGTGCTGTTCCAATAGGGGGCTGTAGTAACGGTGCAGTAGAATAGTGCTGTTCCAATAGGGGGCTGTAGTAACGGTGCAGTAGAATAGCGCTGTTCCAATAGGGGGCTGTAGTAACAGTGCAGTAGAATAGTGCTGTTCCAATAGGGGGCTGTAGTAACGGTGCAGTAGAATAGTGCTGTTCCAATAGGGGGCTGCAGTAACGGTGCAGTACAATAGTGCTGTTCCAATAGGGGTCTGTAGTAACGGTGCAGTAGAATAGTGCTGTTCCAATAGGGGGCTGTAGTAACGGTGCAGTAGAATAGTGCTGTTCCAATAGGGGGCTGTAGTAACAGTGCAGTAGAATAGTGCTGTTCCAATAGGGGGCTGTAGTAACAGTGCAGTAGAATAGTGCTGTTCCAATAGGGGGCTGTAGTAACAGTGCAGTAGAATAGCGCTGTTCCAATAGGGGGCTGTAGTAATGGTGCAGTAGAATAGCGCTGTTCCAATAGGGGGCTGTAGTAACAGTGCAGTAGAATAGTGCTGTTCCAATAGGGGGCTGTAGTAACAGTGCAGTAGAATAGTGCTGTTCCAATAGGGGGCTGTAGTACGCCGCAAGGGGTAGCAGCCTCACCTCCTTTAGATCCTCATAGAAGAGGTAGAGTATCCGGGGGTTGGTCTGTTTGCGCTCCCACCATCCTTTAACATGAGAGTACCAGGACCCAAACACCACTGACAGAGAGAGAGAGAGAGAGAGAGAGAGAGAGATGAGGTGAATACAGACACACTGACTGACTGACACACACACTGACTGATACACTGTCTCTCTGTGTGACTCACTCTGTCCCTGTTTGAATCTCTCTAGGAAGCTCTCCCAGTTTCCTGGCTCCGGCTCCACATAATTCATGCGGTCAAAATGGTAATAAGACACAGCATTGTCCTTAGGATTACGAGCAACATAGATCACCTAGAGAGAGAGAGAGAGGGAGAGAGAGGATGAAGAGGGAGAGAGATAAACTGACTGACCCACACTGTACTCAGTTTGCATTGACATTAAACTCTGCACCCACGATAGACACACTGCAGACATACTGTGCTGATACTGTGGACACACTATACACACACTGCAGACACACTGCAATCAGTTACACACACTGTGCTCACACTCCACTCAGTCTAATTATCAGCACACTGGACTCAGTCTAATGTTACCCTGCAGTTTTGCTCCCAGAAGCTCTTTGGCACCAACTGGACCGGCAGGTGAGTCTTGATCAGGCGAGGAGATGAGGTCATGTTCTCTATCAGCTCCACACCTGAGAGAGAGGGAGAGGAAGACGGAGAGGGAGAGGGAGATAGTACAGAAACCAATTGGGTGGAGACATTACAGTTTCTGTATTGGGACTTGTAATCCCTTGTATAGCTGTGTCTCTGTATGTTTCCCAAGATAAAGTAAATCCAATCACTTTGAGACTGGAGTGGATAGTTGAAAATGGTCTATAATGTGTCTCTCCAGTAGTGTGTGTGTGTGGGGGGGGGGTGCCCTGAGCTGACCTGGCATGTGTTTGGGGGCACACATCTCCAAGAAGGGCACCCTCTCGTAGACGGGGAGGGATTTCAGGGTCTCAGAGTTCTCCCCAAAATAGATCTGATCCAGCATGTGGGACACCCAGGTAGTGCCTGAGAAAGAGAGAGAGAGAGAATTGAGCATTCATCATTCCCATTAAAATCCCCCTTCCCACACCTATGAAAACAACAACTCTAACCACTGCCCCTCTCCCTCCCCAGCAGCAGTGGCAGGGCCCATGTGACTGCAGGCTGTCAACACATGATCCACACACGGGTCCATACACTGGTCACACACATATAGCTGCTCTCTGACACTGACCTGCTTTTGGGTAGGTGGCAATGAGAATGTCATCGGGCTTGGCTGAGAATTTCTCCACATTGTCAAAGTTGTCAGTGAAATAGTTAGTCATGGCCACCCCCCGAAAATCAAACAGCTTCGGACGAATCGCCTCCATCCCTGAGAGAGAGAGAGAGAGAGAGAGAGAGAGAGGTACTATTTATGTCTACCTGGTTGTTAGTGTTTTACTTTTTCTTTTTTCACTTAGAAGGAGAGACTGATGGAGAGAAAGGGAGAAAAAGTAAGCGACCAGTGAAAGGAGGAACAATGGCAGCTCAGTGTAATAACATGCTGCAATATGTGAGCTCAGTGGGAACAAACTGGGACATTGTTACCGCAAAACATGGATTAGCATCAGCTGTAAACAGAGCTTGTACAATAGGGGGCTATAGAAACAGTAAAGCGGATTAGCGCTGTTAAAGTAGGGGTCAATGGAAAAGGTACAGCACAGTATAACAGTGGTGTTACAAAACAGGGGGCTGCAGTAACAGTACAGTTATGTCCCCTACAGCTTGCCATACAGGTGTGAGCATAAAGTGATTTGTTTCCTGTGAGACACATCCCAGTCCACAGAACAAAACCCTGTAATGGATTAGTATTCTGAGACTGCCGGAACTGAAATTTGACCATGCAATATATGTATTGTGCTGTTTAAAGGGACCAACACACTATTATTATTTCTTTCTTTCTTTGCAGATGCCCAGGGTGACTTAAGGTTTTCATAAGAGACATTTCCAAAGCATTTAATGTGCAGTAACTACAATCAGTACAAACTACAACACGCACACGTCAGTGAAGACATAATTGTTCCGCCTCAGGTGTGTACCAAGTGGTGAGGCTGGCATGGGAACAGGAGTAGTAACAGTACACTGATAAAAGGGCTCAAAATGCAAAAGTAAACAGGAGCTTGAGGGAGCAGAGTTGAATATATGCATAAGAGCAAGATTGCTGAGCTCTCTGATAACGTAATTCAATGTAATACTAAATATACGGTATTCTAGTTTTAATTTAAATTAATTTCATAGCACTTTAACTGCTTTTCCACATGCCTGACACTGTGCTAACGAAGCTGTCAGGGAATTCAAGGAAGCCAGCGTGGCATTAATTACATTCACTATAAGGAACATAAGCTAGTTTTTAAGAAAACGTTGAAGATACACATATCCTATGAAATAAATAATTCTCAAAAGAACATCTATAATAGGCAAGCACTGATTTTTGGGTGGTAAATATTGTTTTTATTGCACATTTATGAGCACACAAGACCTCATGATGGGATCTACTGGTGTACCACTGCACGCACAGGCTGCTGGATCATTATCGCTAACCTTGCTCAAACCAAAGTGTGTTTGTTTTACCACAACCACCCTTAACTTTAAGGCTCAACTGATGGCAGAAAGCACACTTTTGACACCTGTCGACTGCGTGGTTAGTCGGTCATTGTTATCTGTTAAACACAAGCACTTTTAGATAATGCAGTGTATTTGTTTTCATTACAGTCAAAAGTGAGCACTCCATTGCAGGTTATATATCTTGGACTTCTTGTGCAATGTTTTACTTTTACAGATTTATACTATAGTTGAAGAGGAAGGAACTGGTCTTACAATAATAGCAGTCCATTCGCCAGTCTTTCTGCTTGATCAGGCATTGCTTTGACTGCATTGTAATACTAATCATACACTGGAAAACTACAGTGTTGAATACTGAACAGGTTCAAACAAACAACTTTAGAAAAAACATGAATTATTATGATTTTAAAAGTCCCATGTTTGGTGCATAACCGCATGAAAAAACAAAAATGAACAATAACTATACTCTTCTCGATATACAATTAGTAATGACCATTTTTTTTTCTTTCTTTCTTTCTTTCTTTCTTTCTTTCTTTCTTTCTTTCTTTCCTGTCTTTCAGTTTGCTTATGTCTCCCTTTCTTTTGCTCAATCTGTTTCCTACAATATCTGCTGTCAAAAAAGTCTCCACTGTCCACGAAGAATTTAAACATGTTTTCAATCACTTCAACAACAACCCACATCAACATTTACATGTTGGCAACACGCCAGGAAACAAAAACGGTGGACTTTAAACAGCAACCCAAGCACAAAACCTATTGGCTTTCTATTCATTTTTTAAGTCAAGGCTGGAGAGCGGGTGCCACTCTCCACTCTTGTTTCAACATGCTCTTCTCTATGTGGAGACACTACAATCACTGGAGTTATAAGTAGCAATGGCCACAAACAATAATAGTAATAATAATAATAATAATGGACTCACTGCGTGCGATTGCTGGTTGCCTGCTTCCAACGAAAAATCACAATTGCACCCCCCGTCTCTCTTTCTCTCTCGCACACACTTATACACTTCTCCCCTCCCTCTTTTCTTCTCTGACCTACCAGGCTAGAACAGTACACTCCCACTCTCTATCTCTCTCTCTCTCTCACACACAGACACATTTACACACTTCTCCCCCCTCCCTATTTCTCCATGACCTAACATTCTGTCTCTCTCTCTCTCTCTCTGCCAGCCTCTTCACCTCATTCACCCTTTCATTTCTATTGTCATTCTCTCTGTCCCATTTTGCCCCCCTCTCCCTCAATCTCTCTCTCTCTCTCTCTCTCTCTCTCGCTCTACTACTAACTGAAACCGCTGCCAAACCATTCAAGTCAGTCCTAATCCACACTGACAGACTCATAACAGTCTCTACAAATCTAGGCAGACTGACACGGCGGCTCCCCCCTCAGAGCGCCTCACAGCCGTGCTCCCCTGCCCTTGTCACGCCTTGGACACATGTACTGCGTTGACTGGAAAAACTTTTTAACTGTGTAAGTTAACTTTAAAGCGAGACACCTGACAGAGACGAATCCCGAGCCTTTACAGCCTGAGCTGCCACAGCCTGGGGAGAGAGACAGGCCGACCCCGGCAGAGAGGAGAGAGAGTGTGGGCCGTGGGAGAAGTGGAGGATGAGGCCCACTTCCTGCCGCACTGCCCTAAAAACACCGCCATCAGGGACGCCCACCCCCACAGACTCGCAGGCCTGACCCCTGATCTCAGCTGGGGGAGGAGGCACAGACAGCAGACAGAGAGCAGTGCCATACTTCAGACTATCTATACTGTCTACACAACAATTGTCTTCAAAATGTCTGTATTTATCATTGCCATTGCCCTGTTCATGAGCACCAGACACGTCTGTCAATGCTTTGGCAACACCGATGTCAATTAATCCTGCCAATAAAGCTTTATTGATTTGACAGAGAGAGAGAGACTGTGATCAACTGTAAGACAGAGAGACACGGAGACTAAAAGTGGGGTTGGCAAATGGGAAAATTGTGTGTTTGAGTGCATAAGAGATAGAGATACTGGAGCGAATAGAGAGAAGGAGAAAGAGAGGGAGAGAGATGGTGAGAGGAGAAAGAGGGAGAGAAAGAGAGTGACAGTGAGAGAGGGAGAGAGAGAAATGCAGATCTTAAATGTATATTTACTGCATCTATTGTTCACCACTATTGTTCCTGAGCACTGAAGCTGTCTGTCAAAGCTGTGGCCATTCTACTGTCACTTAGTCCTGTCAATAAAGCTTTTCCAAATTGAACTTGAATTGAGACGGGGAAAGAAGTGGGGGTGGGGGGAGTGTGTCAGAGTGCAAGAGAGAGGTAAAGAGGGAGCCTGACTCTTAGAAACGTTGTCAATAAATGTAGAAAGATTAAGAAAACCAGAAAGAAATCACTCACAAGAAACCTGTCTGACGCTCACCTCATTGCAGAAGCGCCATTTGTGTGTTTCTACTGGCGATCTTTACTCCCAAGATAAACTGTCATATTAAAGGGTAGGTTAAGACAAGAACAGGTGTTAGTCGAGGGCACGGGTCGAAGTGGTGAAACGGGGCCCCCCGCTGAGTGCAGGAGGGCCACATGGTCAGAGTTGTAAACAGACACGAGCTGACAGCAATGGCCACGTGCAGGGCCCAGAAAATGAAGGGGGGGTTTCAGTCTGTGCCAGTACAGCTCAGAATTTTGCAGAGTGTACTGGGCATGGGCACGAGCATTAGAATATTCGAAGGGACGTATTTGATTACTTGTGAGATTAGTTGAATTCTGGGAGATTAAAGAAAATTGTAGGCATATATAAAAACATTAAAAAGCTTCGACTGGAATATAAAAATAAGCTATCAGTCTTACATTATCCTAAGGGTTGTGACATTTGAAATTAATGAATGTAAGTCCACACTAGTCTCTCCCCTGCCGTGGATATGGCCACTTTATTAAGAATGCTAATGCAGCTGTACATTTTAGTTTTTTTTAACCGATACCTTATTTCAATGTAGCCTAAGCAATTTATTTATTTTAGCACAAGAACCTGTATACAGTATACGCACGGTACAGTAGCCCAGTTCTGAAGATACAGCTCTTTTCAAATTAATATTTTTCCATGTGTAACTTTTATTTTTTTATTATAATTTGTTTGCACAATAATTGGCGTACCTTTTGAAGTTCATATATTTTTTTCATTACTTTTTTATCATTAACGTGAATGCCGAAGGAAAGGTTTTCGATAATGCAATATATATGTTATTATTATATATTTAGTAATAATCAGAATCCAATTTACTGGTATGAAATAAAAATGTATATTAATCATTTAAAACGTAAGCGCTTAATATGTTCAATTGCCGATGGGAAATTAAGTCACATGACTTTTCATCTTTTTAAAAATACGCATGCGCATGCATGCATCGTGACCACTTAAAGACGGAACCGGAAATGGGACTGGGAAATATACATTTAAATAGGTAAACTAAAAATTAATATAAATGTATATTAATAAGTATTAATGTTGCTAAATACGCAGTACAATTCAAAATTGTCAATTGAATTAACAGCTGTAATACATGATTTACTGTCCCGTAGCACATATTACGTATTGAGACATTAATATAGCATGCGCCAGACCCCCCTCCGTGGAGAGTGGGCTCGGCCCGGCTACAAAAAGCAGCGCGCGCACGCATTCGCTCTTTTCTGCTCGCGGAGACGGTGGGGCGCATGCGCAGGGGCCACAGCGTTGAGGCGCACTGCACGGGTGAGTAACGAGGGGGTAAACATTAGCTAAAATGATTGAAGCCACGAAATACAAGTTCAGTGTAAACGTTTAATTGTTATGAATGTGCGAGTTGGAGTGCAGTGCAGTCCGTGCCAGCAAGACGCTGTCGCAGAGCTAGAGCCTGCAGTCAGTTTTCACCTGCGAAGCTTCGTTGTGGCTAATTTGCGTGACTCGTCGATGACGTCACGTTCATAATCAATGCGTTCACACTTACGAGGCCCTGGGCCGCCTCAAATGGAGTCGGGCCTTTTTTAGAGACCCCGTTCACATTTGCGGCCTAAACGACATGCATGCCGGGAATAAACATCTGCTCAAGCCAGTGATTAGGTCTGTTTACAGGTGTATGCGCTATATTTATAATTACAACTTGTTAATATTGGTGTGTATATATAGGCTACTGATTTGGTTCTATATATCTTTTAAAGTTTTGCAGCCGAAGCTGTCGAATCGAACCAAGTTCCTCGGAAAAACGTGCGACGTTTTCTCTGGACTCCACTGCGTTTGTAATAGTCTGATCTTTGCATTTTATTTTCCTTTAGCCATTGAAAGCAGCCTCTGACGCGTCTATAGTTTTATCCCCAGACAGCAGCGCTGCACATTTCCTGGGTTTGCTTTTTAACTGTATGTTCATCCACATTGTAAACAGCGCTTTCATTTCTGCATCGTCCCAGTTGTCGCCTCTAACGCCGGCATTTGTGATTGTACTGCTCAGCTCAATAACTGCATTTCGGATTGCATAGTAAATAACTGGTCTCGTTTTTCACGTGTAAAATGCATAGTTACATTTCAGACTTAAATCACTACTTGGTACAAGAACAAACAATAGCACGTTTACCAGCTACACGCTTATTTTAATGGACTGAGTAGTTTGAACTGTTAACATTAGAACTAATTACTTAGCCTAGACTTTTTAAATGTATATAAAGATGTGAGCTAGCGAAATGTATCCGTACATTTTAAGGCTATAGATTGACTTGACATTCAAACAATATAGACAATATACTGCGTGTCCTGTAGTAGGGCGAGCTGTCTTGGTGTCCATTTACTTTGCGTTTACTCTCGGTTTACGCGGACACGCAGTCTCTGGGGGCGGGGCTTGTGTTGCGTCACGCTGACCCTGTTCACATTTGAGTTGAAAAGGTGATCGTCCTAAAACTCGAGTGTGAACGGGGTCCATTACATGTTAACTTTAATTTTGTATTTTATTCAATAAAGTGTTGGAAATGGCCAACAGGTGTAAAACCAATGAATATAACCCAGTGTAACCCAGTAACAAGACTGAACTAGTATACTGAAAATAGTAAATGCCAAAGACACCGTAACACGGTAACCTTGACATTTGGGCTAACCATAATTAAAATTAGGTATACAATACTAATACTAATAGGTTAATGACTCGTAACTTGCAGAGTTCGTAACGAGCTGTGTACTAAACACGGGTCATCTCCAGTTTGCTGTCATAAGTCCTACTCAATTGACCCATTAAACATTAACGCACAAAAGGTCCTGAAGCCAGTAATTAGTTTTGAATAGTTGGTCTGTATCTAGTTGAATGGGTTAACCTCTATTGTGGCACAAATCTTTGATAATACTTTAGCATTGCAACAGCAAAGTAATTTACAAATGCACAGTGAGATAATATGGGGAGTGGAGTTGGCCCTGCCTGTAGGGTTTGATTACAATCGCATTTCAATCATTTTTTTTAAGCGGAGGTTCTGTCACACAGCCTCAATCTCACACCAGACTTCTGTCTTCCCAAACATTAGCAACAAATACTTTCCCAGCCTTCACTTTGTTGCCTCCCTCCTCCACAAATCCAACCCCTGCAGCAGCTCCTTCCTCCTTTTACATTACATTTGTCATTTAGCAGATGCTCTTATCCAGGGCGACTTGCATTTGTACCCATTTGTACAGCTGGGCATTTTACTGGAGCAAGTACCTTGCTCAAGGGTACAACAGCACTTCCCCTTCTCCTTCTGTGTGTGTTGCTTCTGCTGACCACCTCCTCATGGCCAGATCAGTTTCCTTAGTCAAGGCGTACTGGCAAAATTACTTGTATTGCAAACATTCAGAAAACCCCAATAGACTGACTGATTGTGGCTGCTAGGTGTCAGTGTTACTGTGAGCAGCTGGATGTGGATGAGATGCCGTCACTGAGCAGCTTCTCTGTCTGTAATGCACTGGAGGCAGTGCTGCACTGCTTGGCGCAGTCTGTGTTTCTGACTCCAGTTCATTGTCCTCTGTTTAACGTGATTAGACACTGCACTGTTTTCCAGTAGAGCCTGGTTCAGCACCAGCTCAGCTCACCCCCACCCTGCTGCTCAGTGGGAGCCCTTTCCCCAGAGTCTGGGAGAGCGCTGGCCTCTACAGCTCCTGGGGGAGAGATGAGACTGGAGAACGGCAGCTCTGAGGACAGACCACCAGTACAGGTCAGAATATTGCAAAGTATTCCAATATCCTAAGAGATGTTTGTATTTGATTTACTTGTGAGTAGAATTATGGGAGATTAGAAAAAAGTAGGCATATTTAGGTGTGGAAAAGCTTTGACTTAAATATAAAAATAAGCTGTCGGTGTCGCACTATCCTGAGGTTTGTGGCCATTCAAAATAATAAATGGATGTCTGCATTCGCCTCTCCCCAGAGCAAGTGGATGCATGTTAATTTTCTTAATGCTTCTGGCTAATGCATTTGTACTGTTGCAGATCTTTTCAGATTGTGTCCACTTGTGACTTGGTTTTAATTAAGGACACTTAATGTTTAACTTATCCTTTTCTTTGCACAATAATTGGCGTCATTGTGCACCACTGCAATTGGAAGACTGAGCCCTTTTCCATTTTCAGCCATGCATTGGGGCAGACTGAACATTTATACGAGTAATGGGCGGAACAACATTCAGAACAATGACTAAAGCAACTAAATAGTTTTATTGTAAACATTTAACTGGTCTGAATATGCAAGTGAGATTGCAGTGCAGTTTGTGTCAGCAAAGACACTCGCAGAACTTGAAATTCAGTCTGAAGGCATAGTTTGAAAGTTAATGGAGTGAGAGATGAAATGTGCTTTTATGAGGTCTGAGCATCATGATGCTTGTTGATGTTCATACAGTAGCCTGTAAAGCGGACGTGTAAGGAAGGGAAAGGAGAGTGGACTGCATCTGAAGCCAAACGCCGAGCCATGTCATCCTATAAAACTGTTAATGTCTTTCAAAGTTCTAAAATGGTATTCTAGTATAAGCGCATGTTTAACTCGCACTTCTGCTGGTGTATTTGAACAAACTAAAGCGAAGTTGAAAACCTTTGCACAAAGCTCTAGTTTGTTACTGTGATTCAAGGTCTGTATGTGGTGAAAAGGGCGGGTAACAGTCTCTCTCTCTCTCTCTCTCTCTCTCTCTCTCTCTCTCTCTCTGCCCGCAGCTGCACTCTTGTCCCGCCACCATGAGATTCTGCAGCCTGTGTCGGCGCCTTGGATTTCATGGTTCCTCTGTACTATGCCGGTGTCCCTTCCACAGACTAAGCCTTTAATATCAGGCCTCCGGGACTAATGAGGAGCAGCAGCCCAGGAAAACTAAACTTAAAGAGATGCGGAAAGGAACCTCCGTCAACCAGAGCTGCTCTGCGGTTTGGGGACATGGGTTTGCAGTGACTGATTGTGGCTGCTAGGTGTCCGTGTCACTGTGGGCAGCTGGATGAGGATAAGATGCCGGTACTGAGCAGCTTCTCTTCCTCTAATGCACCATCGGCTCCTGAGCTGGTCGTCTTCTGGACTACACTGCAGGCTGTGCTGGACTGGAACATTGTGCACTGGATTGCATTTACTACAGTGTATTGTCCAGTCCTATAGACTACTGTAGTATACTGGTGAAGTTCATTTCTCACCACACTTCACCATCACCCCCTCAACTGCACCCCATCCTCAGGGCAGTAGACTCTGGGCCACACTGTCCACTTACAGGAAGCCGTGCTCCCAGTTTACTGCTGCCTCCTGTAATCTTCTCTAGTCTGACATCACTGAACTGGAGTCAGAATGCCACCTGGGCCCAGTGTCTTCCGTCTTAATCTGAGCAGACGCCACACTGGGGTTACACTGTATTCTGGTACAGTCCAGTTCTGCTCCAGCTGGATTTGGTCCCAGTCCCGTTTGAAGCTGGGGATCGGTGGCTTTGCCCTTTGGTCAGTCTCCAGTCCACTGAGCACAGTGTCTCACCCACTGACTTTAAAAGAGGATAATAGCCTACTCTCCCCCTCGGTCACCCGTGTCTTAGACCTGCAAGACTAACTAGAAGATGCATTTGAGTGTGGAATGGGGGAGGGGGATTGAAGGGGCTGTGGATGTATTGTTCAGTAGTTTTTTTATTTATTGGTTGGCAACTGGGATTGGGGTTGATTGGTGCCCCCTGTAACCTTCTTCAGTCCATCACTGGGCTCAGTCTGGGTTTCTGACTGGATTCATGCTGTTTTCCAGTAGAGCTCAGTTCTGCTCCAGAAGGGTTGGGTCCCAGTCCTGTGTGAAACCCGGAGTTGGTGGCCTTTCCCTTTGCTGTTTGCTCCAGTCCACTGAGCTCTGGATTTGGGGTTGTTTTCCCCTCTGTGCTCTGACAGGGTCACTCCCACGGACTTTAATATTGGGCCTCTGGGACTGAGGAGGAGTCTAAGAAAATGAAGAGAAGAGTGGATAAGAGCCTACACCTCCTCAGCCACCCATGTCATAGACCTCCAAGACTAACCCCTTGAGTGTATAATGGGTGGGGGTGGTGTTAAAGGTGCTGCTGTTGTGTTGAGTAATTATTTGTTGCTCCTTGATTGAATTCATTGTTCTTGTTTCTGCCTATTTATTAATTTGATACAAGATATCGGGGAGCTCAGGATCCCGTGATGGGACCCACCTCCGGGGACGGCTATCTCCCCCTGCTGGAGCCCATGTCCAAGATCTTTTAATGAAAAGATTGTTTTTAAAAATGATTTGAAGAATGAATTTTAATTGTTTTTAAAGAATTAGTTGATTTTTAAATGCACCGGTTTTGTTTATTTTATGGTTTTATTTGTTATGATTTATCTGATGCATTTTCAGTTAATTTAAATGTATTTGACCATATTGTTTTTGTTTAATGGTTTTATTTGGCAGTATTGCCCTTAATCACAAGTTTATTTGATTTATTGCACAGGTTTATTCGAGTATGTATTTTGTTTAAGTTAATCACTGTAAGATTAAAAAAAAAAAAAAAAACAATTAAGTGATTTTAAGAATTGATTTAAATTTATTTTAATTTTGAATATTTATTTACTGAAATGTAAAATACTTATCCTAATAAAACGGTAGTAATTTGAAATGTTAAATTTATAAAATGGGGTGTCTGCAAAGCAACCCTACCGCTGAGGGTTTCATTTTTATTACCATTACTACTAAACTGTTGGGTGTAACGGTACAGTCTTGTATAATTTGCACCCTTCATTTGAAATTGTGATTAGCTTAAACCGTGTTCCTTAAACAATACAAATGTATCTAACTTTGCTGAACACTGATTCAGCATAGGAAGTAACACCGGTCCATGTTGCCCACTGTAATTTCTCAAAATATTGATCTAGGTCTCTGACTTAATGCAGCTACATGATATCCAATTAAACTGCTTTGAAACTGGGAAAAGATACTTTTACAGGGTACGGGAAAACCCACTGTATCTTATAAACTGGAGACTACACTCACCTAAAGGATTATTAGGAATACCTGTTCAATTTCTCATGAATGCAATTATCTAACCAACCAATCACATGGCAGTTGCTTCAATGCATTTAGGGGTGTGGTCCTGGTCAAGACAATCGCCTCAACTCCAAACTGAATGTCTGAATGGGAAAGAAAGGTGATTTAAGCAATTTTGAGCGTGGCATGGTTGTTGGTGCCAGACGGGCCGGTCTGAGTATTTCACAATCTGCTCAGTTACTGGGATTTTCACGCACAACCATTTCTAGGGTTTACAAAGAATGGTGTGAAAAGGGAAAAACATCCAGTATGCGGCAGTCCTGTGGGCGAAAATGCCTTGTTGATGCTAGAGGTCAGATGAGAATGGGCCGACTGACTCAAGCTGATAGAAGAGCAACTTTGACTGAAATAACCACTCGTTACAACCGAGGTATGCAGCAAAGCATTTGTGAAGCCACAACACGTACAACCTTGAGGCGGATGGGCTACAACAGCAGAAGACCCCACCGGGTACCACTCATCTCCACTACAAATAGGAAAAAGAGGCTACAATTTGCACAAGCTCACCAAAATTGGACAGTTGAAGACTGGAAAAATGTTGCCTGGTCTGATGAGTCTCGATTTCTGTTGAGACATTCAGATGGTAGAGTCAGAATTTGGCGTAAACAGAATGAGAACATGGATCCATCATGCCTTGTTACCATTGTGCAGGCTGGTGGTGGTGGTGTAATGGTGTGGGGGATGTTTTCTTGGCACACTTTAGGCCCCTTAGTGCCAATTGGGCATCGTTTAAATGCCACGGCCTACCTGAGCATTGTTTCTGACCATGTCCATCCCTTTATGACCACCATGTACCCATCCTCTGATGGCTACTTCCAGCAGGATAATGCACCATGTCACAAAGGTCGAATCATTTCAAATTGGTTTCTTGAACATGACAATGAGTTCACTGTACTAAACTGGCCCCCACAGTCACCAGATCTCAACCCAATAGAGCATCTTTGGGATGTGGTGGAACGGGAGCTTCGTGCCCTGGATGTGCATCCCACAAATCTCCATCAACTGCAAGATGCTATCCTATCAATATGGGCCAACATTTCTAAAGAATGCTTTCAGCACCTTGTTGAATCAATGCCACGTAGAATTAAGGCAGTTCTGAAGGCGAAAGGGGGTCAAACACAGTATTAGTATGGTGTTCCTAATAATCCTTTAGGTGAGTATATAGATTTATCGTAAAGTAAGTTTGCATGAAAATCAATCAGGTATTTATGACACTGGGTGGGCTTGATTAAAATACGTGAAAAGCAACTTCTGGCTTAGTGGGGATGCATGTAGACTGAATGCAAACCAGTTGGGATGGCTGCAGTATGGAAGTAGGTACTCCTGTTTTCCCAGGACATGTCCACAGGTAAACTTAATTAGCAGGGAAGCTTAGGCCTGATTCATTAAACATGTCCGCCTATTTCTAATGTAATGACTTGGCATGGCGGTGCGCATGTATGCAGTGGCTTTGCTCTCCTTGAAACCGTCTTTAATGTTTGTTTTGTGCTAAATTTCGTTGTATAGTTTTGCAATGACAAAGGTATTCTACAAGGAATAGCAGTCAAGTGGCAAGCTGTCCAACTAAAGAGCAAACTAAAATAGCTTGGCATTCTTTGACTGTTGAAGTAGCATGGTGTATATGAGGTTGGGAGGAAGAAGATGATTCAACAAGGTTTATTTTCACTTATAGGGAGTTCTGTATTTTATTGGGTTACAATTGACATCTCTTCGCAATGCACCTTCTCCCTTTTCTCTGAAATGCAAAATGTCACTCAGTTCCAGCTTCACTGCACTGGCCAAGCTGCTTTTATGACTAGTGTATTTTGCTTTACATTACCTTTCCCTGTTCGCATGAGAAGGAAGAGATATTGATTTTGGTTCCCTGGAGGAAATACACAGATAACCAGCTCAGGAATGTATACAGGGTTTGTATATCGGAGAATCACTTTAGATGATTATTATTATTATTATTTCTTGGCAGACGCCCTTAGCCAGGGCGACTTACAACATAAGTAAATACATAGTCCAAGACTACAGTTCAGTACAAGGCATCAAACATTACAAATTCAAATTTACATTAAACAGAGCAATTGAAAATATAATACATTTTACAACTTCCAATTTACACAGGTAAGTATAGTAAGTGAGGTCATGATTTAACGTGTTTGAGAGTGACAGTCTGACCCTCCCCCTCCCGCACAGTGCCATTTAGAGCCGCTCTCTGCATTGTGATGGCACAGTGTCACGTGTCTCCACTGACCCGAGCTGCACCTCTGTGTCCAGGACCGCACAGGAAGTTGACGACCATAATCTCATTCTGTATCAACGAAAAAATACAATAAGACTGGACTTGATCAGATCAAAATCTGTTACAAACATCTACTCAATCACAGTATCATTTCATAGCAGGAGCAACTTTCTATTACATACTAATAATAACATTTGTAACACACACACACACATGTATCTATATATATAGACTAATAATTGAGAAAATAATATGTTTAACATACAGGTTAAAGTGATTTAAAAAAATACTGTGTTAGAGGAAAGTGTGAACCAAACCAAAGACCAGGAACGACACGACATGGGCCGTGTCTGAGCTTTTACAATTGCACCTGAAACCCAGCAAGACCAAAGGGAAACACATTGTGACTGAAGTGGTTTTCTGGAGAAGTCTCATCAACTTATGATGTTCAGTAGCCAGTGGAATAAAACAAGTTCAGTTACCTCTCAATTTCCCCCTGAAGTGACCCGTAGGTCTAACACATATTGAATACTTAAGGTGTTGCATGTAAGTGGAGACAGAGGTTCCTATTTTAATGGCATATATGGAGTTTTCACTCGTTGCAGACTTCTCTCAGGCAAGGTCTGATATCACAACCGCACAGCTGCAGTCCAGAGTCTGGGCTGAATGCCAAACCACCTCTTTCAGCAGCTGCACAATTACAGTGACATGAAAGGTAACATGCGGAGCTGTACAATCAGCGTATAATCTACATGATAATTGCCCGTAAGCAGCACACTATACCTGTAAAGGGTATATGTTTATTAAAATTTGAAATCTGAAGTGTGACACATGAGTAACTGCACTGTAAATGAACTGTAAGCGATCAATGCCACGACATTTACAATTCTGACGATTCCATTTGATGACAAAGTGCACCATCATAATCAGCCAGAGGAATTTGTTAAGCGAAAGAATACAATCAAATGAAACCGTTTCAGGGTCCTGAAACGTAAGCACAGGTAATTCTGGGGGTTCGACCTGGGCTCGGTACTGAAACGGCCTTAACCAAAATAGTGAGTGATGCTCTTCTGTCCTCTGACATAGGTGACTACCTATTATTGTTCTTTTAGACACACATGGGTTAGCCCCTCTACACCATGGCGAGCTCATAGCCCTGTATACACCTGATCAAACACTACCTGGTAGTCCCTAAAATGTGTAAAGACAATACAGGCGGTAAAGCCCTCTGGCACACATCTCTAACTCATCTATTTTGTTCTCTCCGCATTGGATGACAAGCCACAGATGAGGCACGTCCTCCCTGTTTATGTTTACATTGTCTCAAGGGGAGGCAACCATGAGGCCTAGGCCTTACGCAGAGGACCCCCAGAGATTGATTTTCTCCTAGAACCATCTATCATTCCACAGGAATTTTTGATTTTCTCTCCTCTGTGCCAAATGCTTTATTTTATTTGGGGAATTTTGTTTTAAATAACTGGTGTCTTGTTTTTTTATTCTGGAAGCACTCTGTGGCAACCTCGCTAAGGGCGCTATAACAAATCAAAATTGATTGATTGTGAGGTTGACCTGAGTATACAAACAAACCGTTTGCTTCACACTTATGCGAAGTAAAAGCTAAAACATTCCAGGTGCTTTTAAAATGCTTTTCTATGTAACTGATCATTCAGACTGTTGAACTACTACAATAAATTCTACAATGGTGTCACTATATGTATTCATCTGAAGGTTGTATTGAAAATATGAATATGTTCATAAAAGACAGTGGCTTACATGATCTGTAGTAATTCATGTTTGTATTCTTTGTAATTGACCCTTCCTCATATTGCGGTAGATTGTGGTATTTTTTTATTTTTGTTAAAAAAAACACTTTAAGAAAGCTGGTATATATTGTTTAATCATAAAATAATTCACACAGCTACAACAAATACACACAATCTTTGTTTTTTGTATTTTTATGGACCTTTTCAAAAGTGTGTGTAATTTAGCGGACAAGATTTCAGGTTGCCATTCTAGTTAAGTTACCCAAATTATGTTTATTTGTCATTGTCTTTTGCCATTCATTATCTTCATGAAATTAAATGTAAAAAATATAGTATGAAAGAAAATGTGAGCACTATTCTGTTTTTCACTTCTGTCAAATTAGCTACACATTTAAATTAAATACGTTCACTACATTATGAATTAAACAATTAGCTATTGTCACTGTCATCTGAGGTGACACCTATTCTCAATATGGTCTCGAGAAAGAGTGCTCGAGCGCTTTCAAAAATGAAACTGGGACACTTTTCAACAATATAATCACATACCTACATTGTGTAGCTATAGGTTATATTGGTACATGTATTAAAACAAGTTCTACGGGGATCTACAGTGAGGGAAAAAAGTATTTGATCCCCTGCTGATTTTGAACGTTTGCCCACTGACAAAGAAATGATCAGTCTATAATTTTAATGGTAGGTGTATTTTAACAGTGAGAGACAGAATAACAACAAAAAAATCCAGAAAAACACATTTCAAAATAGTTATACATTGATTTGCATGTTAATGAGTGAAATAAGTATTTGATCCCCTATCAATCAGTAAGATTTCTGGCTCCCAGGTGTCTTTTATACAGGTAACGAGCTGAGATTAGGAGCACTCTCTTAAAGGGAGTGCTCCTAATCTCAGCTCGTTACCTGTATAAAAGACACCTGTCCACAGAAGCAATCAATCAATCAGATTCCAAACTCTCCACCATGGCCAAGACCAAAGAGCTGTCCAAGGATGTCAGGGACAAGATTGTAGACCTACACAAGGCTGGAATGGGCTTATACTTATTTCCCTCATTAACATGCAAATCAATTTATAATTTTTTTGAAATGCGTTTTTCTGGATTTTGTTGTTGTTATTCTGTCTCTCACTGTTAAAATACACCTACCATTAAAATTATAGACTGATCATTTCTTTGTCAGTGGGCAAACATACAAAATCAGCAGGGGATCAAATACTTTTTTCCCTCACTGTATAATAACCTGTTTGTGCTGGGATCCTATGCTTTTTGGTGAGCCAGCTGGGCTTAGGAGAGGAGGATGCTGGAATGTGGGAGATTTTTGGAGAGGGGCTGCGCGACACACCATGCTCCTCTTCACCCTCGCTGACCATCTCAATGGCAAGACCATCCGGGAGTTTGTGGAGAACAGGTTCACTACATGGCCAAAAGTATGTGGACACCTGCTCCTTGAACATATCATTAAAAAATCCTGGGCATTAATATGGAGTTGGTCCCCTCTTTACTGCTATAAGAGCCTCATCTCTTCTGGGAAGGATTTCTACTAGATGTTGGAGGTTAAGGTACAATCCTTCAGTTGAAGCAACCCTTCGGGTCCCAGTGAATCAGGCACCCCAGTTAGCGCTTCCAGTAACAGTGTAGACTCTCAGCAGGAGACAGGCCCAGGAAGTAAAGTCACTGACACAATGTCTGTTCGTTTATCTTTGTTTATTGAAAGTTTCTACAAGCAATATTTCAAAGGAGGTTCGGGGCCATCCCGAACCTGGATGATATTTTCTTGGCATATATCCCGGGGCAGTTCCGAGACATGGGAAGCAATAATTCATGAGGTATTCTTTATAATTGGGGAAACAATATTTCATCCAGACATGGAAGCGCTGGTACCAAGGACACAGCACACACTATACTGATGTTATATAATTTTGGTTCGTTAACTAAAGAATGTCCACAGCAGTATAAATGATCTCTATCTGCCACACAGATAAGTCTGAGCAGAGAAATCCAAATAAGAACAAGGAAACCCTTATAAGAGCAAGTTTTAACTAGTATCTTACTGGAAAGCAATTTTACCCCAACATTGGATCATTGCTGCAGGGATTTTCTTCCATTCAGCTACAAGAGCATTAGTGAGGTCAGACACTCACAGCTGGCATTACACTTCATGCCAAAGGTATTTGATGAGGTTGAGGTCAGGGCTCTGTGCAGGCCAATCCAGTTATTCCAAGATCTGGACAATCCATTTCTGTATGCACGGGGTCATTGTCATGCTGCTCAGCCATGGAAACCCACAGTTATTGTGCTGACGTTGCTTCCAGAGGCAGTTCAGATTGTTGTAACCAAGGAGAGATGGTTTTACATACTACACTCTTCAGCACTCAGCAATCCTATTTTATGAGCTTGTGTGGCCTTCCAATTTGCATAGACTGTTGTTGCTCCTAGACATTTCTAGCACATTATTAATATTTGATTTCTTAGCAGACTTATAATTGTTATATCACATTTTACCCATTTATACACTTACTGGAACAATCTAGGTTACAGTACCTTACTGAAGGGTCTCCCACCTGGAATTAAACACACAACTCTCTCAGCTCCAGAGTCCAGAGCCCTAACCACTATTCCACACTACTGCCCCAGTGGACTGGGGTAGCTCTAATAGGGCAGAAATTTGACGAACTGACATGTTGGAAAGGTGGCATCCTTTGATGGTGCCATGTTGAAAATCACTGAGCTCTTCAGTATGGCCCATTCTACTGCCAATGTTTGTTTAAGGAGATTGCAAGGCTGCATGCTTGATTTATACACCTGCCAGCAATGGGTGTGGCTGAAATAGCCGAATCTAACACTCATTAGAAGGGGTGTCCACATACTTTTGACCATGTAGTGTTTCGCGCTCTGGACAACAAGAACAGGGGCGATGGCACAAAATACAGGAGATGAAGGCAGGAAATGATGGCAGCAATTATCTGGCTGTATGACCAGAGTATGTTACTGGCCTGGCAGAGATAGCAGCATGACACTGAGCTCACAGTTATCATAACATCGCTGCCAGAGCCTAAGATGTGTTTGTAATCGTAAGGTCATTAAATAGTGTAATGTAATACTGTAAAAATCAAAACTGCGCTGAGCTGCATGCTGAACTTTCTATTCATCCTTAGTAAGTTATTTATATTTTGTTAGGTTTTAGTGTCCTCGTGTGGTGAGAATATATATTGCAGTGTGGCACACTTGCCCTTCTTTCAGAGAAGGTTAGATGGGTTGCAGAACCAATTAAATGTTTGAAATAGATATGTTTTTTGTGTATGATTTGAATATTTGATTTGTTTATGTTCTTTTAACTACTACTACTACTACTACTACTACTACTACTACTACTACTACTACTCATTTGTGTAATAGAGAAACAATAATTGACATTTTATTTTAACATAATACAATTATGTTTTCAGATCAACAAGGTTTTATTCAGAGTTTTGGCTTTCTAATGAAATAGCTATAATTTTACACAATAACCTATATTCAGTCCAAAAACAACCAAACCACTTTTTATACATGCTAAATAGTAATTTCTATTGGTTGACATTGTATTGGTGTCATGGTGAAAGTGAAACAAAAAAATTGTGTATATGTGGTACCTATAAATACTGACACCAGTTTTCCATTTCATGAATACTGCATGATGAACTTCAGTGCTAACACAGAAGCTGTATCTTGGAGGAAGATTCAGACTGAGAACTGAGAGAGGTTGAGGCCATTGAGAGGTAATTCATTTAAACTTAACTACTGAATTCCAAAAATGTTTGCACTCTGGTTTTCATTAATTATTTTGTGAGTCATACCCTATGGAAATAAATTATATGCAAAAAATTGATGGATAGATGGATGCAAGGGCACCTTTATAAAATAAAATGTGGAATCTTTGTTACATATAAGGAACATTTATTACATATATGGAACATGTGTCACATATAGAGGGCTAAAGGATTAATATTTGCATTTATTTATACTGATATTGTTACTTTAATTTCGCATCGGCCACACCTCATTAAGCAACCTAATGTTGAATTAAACTCTTCTCAAAGGTTTTGTTTAAATAATTTTTTGTTTTGTTTTAAAGGAACTTCTTGTACATTTTTCTTTATTATTTAAACCACAAACACATACTTTCATAAGGAAATGAACAACTAAAACTATGTATTATATATATCGTGATTTGTTAACTTTTATTGTAAAATTGAAACTCGATAGGATGGTTTTGCAGATTTTCTTTGAAAATGTCCCTAGCAATAACGCACACAGTCATCATAACATTGTCATGTCGTTCATGAAGTGCAGATTTTCGCAGTTCTGCGCGGCTCCGCCAATGAAAGCGGAGGATTCTGCAGTTCTGCGCAGAACTGCGAAAATCTGCGCACAAGAACCCGAACTAAAACACGAATATTCAGACAATAGCGCGACTCCCTGTCTCCGCCGTGCAGCACAATTGAGTGGCTCAGAGGGAGAGGGACAGACCTGACGTTTAAATGTATACCTCACGCGAAATGTTTTAAACTACTGAAGAAAATCATTCTCAATTATAGTTGTAAGTAGTGTTCATATATACTTGTATGTTCTGTGTCAGGAGACGCTATTGGACCGAGGTAAAGCTAGTTTTACTTCCGATATTCAACAGACTGCTGTCTCCAATAGCTTCCCAGAAACACAGCGGGTTCTCTCGACACTGGTGGTGATCTGAAGGGAAATGAGAACTACATTGCACAGCCATAGTCCTTTCCTCCACAAACCCGGCCACACGGGGTTTGAGACGCTAGAGAGTTAGAGACGGGGGTGAAAGTGCCTATTGGCGAGTTTTAAAGCCTAATAGCTTTCCCCTCTTAGATGATAGGGACATAAAACCAACTTCTTTATGTGCAGGAAGACACCACACAACTTTCACATTCATTTTCACATTCAGCTATTCATTTTCACCCAAGTTGTAAAAAAAGGTACATCATTGCATTTTTCTTCTTTCTTTCTCTAATAACTGTTTTGTCTTTGTAGGTAGGGACGTGAAACCAACTTCATTGAGTGCAGAATGGCCATTTACAACTTTCACAACCATTTATTTTAACCCTAGTGGTCGAAAAGGGCACAACATTGCATTTTTTCCCCTTTCTTTTTCGAATAACTTTTTTGTCTTTGTAGGTAGGGACTTCAAACCACTTTCATTGAGTGCAGAATGGCCATTTACAACTTTCACAACCATAAAATAGCCTTTTAGGAACTAGGAATCGGTCTTTGTGTGTTCGTTATTTCCTTAGTTCGTCACACAGTAAGTTGACTTTGTGCCCCTAGTGGGTGGTCTGGTCACTGATTAAGCCAAGGGGAGAAGTACATCACTGGTGGGTTACAACATGTTTACTATTTCATTGTGAACCTAGTGTTTCGATATATAAAACATAAGTTCTCTAGTCACTATAAATTCTCTCCTTTGACTATGCCTCACAGAGACTTTGCAAGTACCACTGTGTGTCTGAACTGGTCACTCTCTCCAATTAGCTGGTTGCCTAATACTTAAAAACCCATAACCTAAACTGATAGTCACACCCTTCTTGTAGATATGGAGAAACTTTCTTTCTTCCACAAGTGCTTCACCTTAGGTGATTCACCTCATCAATATATTCCACCACAGCAAGTGTTACACAAGGTCACTACCTGAGCTCTTGGCTGCACTCACTGTACACCTGTGACTGTACAGACAAACAGAGTAGCAACCACATCATCAGGTTGGTAGATGAAACTTCTGTGGTTGGTCTGATTCCCTCCAAAGATTGGACATAAGCCTACAGAAGGGAGGTGTCAGATCTCAGATGTCAGTACAACAACCTGAGCCTGTGAAGAGGCTTATTACAGTTTATTTAGATTAATTAAGTTAATGTTTGCTCCATGTTTCTTATACAATATGAAGAATGTAATAAATCAACAATTTAGTCACAATGACAGTATGTATATGTAACCTTATATATATATATATATATATATATATATATATATATATATATATATATATATATATATATATATATGCATGTATACAAAATAGTATTACAATTGGAGCAGCCACATTTCTGTTCTCACTTTATGTTTCACATTTCTGTTCTCTATATCCTATGATGAAGCTTATAAGGCTCTTAAGGTTTTGACTAGAGTAGAAAAAAAACACAGTGAGCTCTCAGTTGCATGGCTTGGAATGTGTTTTATTGTTGTCATTGGACAATGTACAAACTCTGGCATAACCAGATGTGGGATGCCTATATGTGGGATGCCTATATAAGCCTAATACATTGTATATAGAGTTGAATTCATCTGTGACTTCCCTGATGCATCAGTATTCAATTTACCAATGTTAATTTATTGGTTAAGGAGTCTGTGAGTAAATTGGTTTGTCAGTTAATTTGTTCAGTGTTTGAATCAATTTGAACACCTACAGTAAAGTATTATTGCAAAGAAGTTGGCTTCTGTTTGGAATCTTTTGAAGACCTGCCTCACCACAGAACCTAGTTAAAAATGAAAGCTTTACACCCTCCAGACCTGAACACAAACAAGACACAAACAAGACAAACAAGCTGATTGTTGATTTAAGGACAGGCAAGAGGAGCGCCTCTCCCATCATCAGCAACACAGAGGAGGTAGAGAGTGAGCTGCTTCAGGGTCCTGGGGATGCAATGTATGATGACTTTGACTGGACCCACAACATGGAAGCCATCATTAAAAAGGCACACCAGTGCCTCCCATTTCTGAGGTGCCTGCAGAGATAGGGATTGAGCATATAGATGCTTGTAAACTTCTACCACAGCATCATTTAGATTATCCTGTCCGCATGCATCACAGTGTGGTATCACCACCGCCCAGGACATGTTTAAAATGCAATCCAAAGAGTAGTGAAAGCAGCACAGAATATTATTAGAGCTGAGCATCAAGCCACCAGCTATCTGTACACCATACCACTCCCCCACACCGCTGCCTTAACCAAGCTTGCCGTACCGTGGGACACCGTCTGTCGCTGTCCCTAGTGCTGAAAGCATTTTTTTTTCTATTTCATTAGCACTTGTGAAAGAAAGACATTTCTGTCCATATCTACAAGAAGGGTGTGACTATCAGTTTAGGTTATGGGTTTTTAAGTATTAGGCCACCCACTAGGGGCACAAATTCAACTTACTGTGTGGAAATAATGAACACACGAAGACCGATTGCTAGTTCCTAAAATGCTATTTTATGGTTGTGAAAGTTGTAAATGGCCATTCTGCACTCAATGAAGTTGGTTTCACGTCCCTACCTACAAAGACAAAACAGTTATTAGAGAAAGAAAGAAGAAAAATGCAATGATGTACCTTTTTTTACAACTTGGGTGAAAATGAATAGCTGAATGTGAAAATGAATGTGAAAGTTGTGTGTTGTCTTCCTGCACATAAAGAAGTAGGTTTTATGTCCCTATCATCTAAGAGGGGAAAGCTATTAGGCTTTAAAACTCGCCAATAGGCACTTTCACCCCCGTCTCTAACTCTCTAGCGTCTCAAACCCCGTGTGGCCGGTGCTGACCCGGTGCCGCGCACTTAGAGCTCGTTGTGAAGTGTAGTCCTCACGTCCCCCTTCAAATCACAAGCAATTTCGAAAGAATCCGCTGCTGTGTTTCTCAGAAGCTATTGGAGACAGCACTCCAATGTCTGTTGAATATCGAAAATAAAACTAGCTTTACCTCGCTTAGAAATTAAATTCGGGATTAAATTTGGGGAAATCTCGATGGAAAAGTGCCGAGAACCCAGCTAGCTAAATAAAGCGTACACCTACTTTTCATTCTTCTCCTTCTTCGTCTACAACATTAACATAATAATAATAATAATAATAATAATAATAATAATAATAATAATAATAATACGTTTGTCTAATAGAATTGTGGTTACCCATGTTTGAAAAATCCTTGATTTCGAGCTAAGTTTCACCTACAGTTTAATACTCTTTGTAATGTAGCAGAATACAGCAAATGCAATTTATTTTTCTGTTCTCAGCGTCTGAGAGCAGTTCAATTATATAATCCTATATCCTTAATATGGAAGCGTATTGCTGCCACACGAAAACAAAACAAACACAAAATCATGTTTACCACAGAAATAGAAACATTTAAGTTTTTATTTTTTTTCCGTATTTTGGGGGCATGTTGTTGCCAGGAAAAAAAATACCACAGAAGTGGATAGCAACTGAAACTATATTGTTCATGCCAATCGTTCTGAAAAGGCGTCTCTTTAGTTAAATATTTCTTTGTGTTGTGTTGTCATTAAACAAAGTTCAAAACTGCCACAAAATACACTACTTAGAAACATGTACCAGACAAATCACTTAATCACAAGTGCAGCCGGAGTTCCATGCTTGGGATTTGAGCCGCTATAAGCACAGCAGCCGCAGCCCGTCCAGCACAGTAGTGTTAAGCCGCTACATAGAAATCGCAAGTGTCAGACACTGTCCACCTTTAATTTAACCATGGTCTTAAGCATAAATAAATATTACAGTGTTTGAGCCACGTATACGGAACTGTGCTCAGTATGATGAAAAAACATGCCCGCTTTACTTGAAGTGGCATTGTTTGTGATGGCAGTCCTTCTGACAAATATAATATGCCTTTGTCTTATTAAGTAATTTATTCAGTACACAACAAAATTACATCAACAATTTATGTAAGACAGTACAGTATATAAAACATGCAATCATTTGAATCAATTGTACTTATTTACCCTAAAGATTATTTTATGGAAATGGATATATACACCGATCAGCCATAACATTATGAGCACTGACAGGTGAAGTGAATAACACTGATGATCTTTATCATGGCACCTGTCAGTGGGTGGGATATATTAGGCAGCAAGTGAACATTTTGTCCTCAAATGTATAAAGTTAATTTAATTGCTTGTTTTGTTTTCCAGATTGCAAAACCTTTCTCCAATAATTATACATCCAGACGGAGGGATCAACTTACTCAAAATGGGAAACATAATAACTTGCAGAATATGTGGACAATTTATAGACTTAGATTTTATCAGGTTTCTTTTATCAGTTTTCTTTCCCCATCTTACATTTTCTCTTCATATAATCGCAATTTAACTTATGTAGGTCATGTTACAATAGACAGAAAGATGCAGATGAGGAAAAACAAAAGAGGGAAGAGGAGGAGAGAAAAAAGCAGGAGAGGAGAATGAGGGAAGAGGAGAGAAGAAAACAGAGGGAAGAGGAGGAGAGAAGACAGGAGCTGGAGAGGAGAAAGGGAAGAGGATGAGAGAAGCTGGGAGCAGGAGAAGAGACTGATGGAAGAGGAGGAAAGAAGACAGGAGTTGAAGAGGAGTAAGTGGAGATGGGAGGAGGAGAGAAGACAGGAGCTGGAGAGGAGAAAGAGGGAAAAGAGAAGACAGAGGGAAGAGGAGGAGAGAAGACAGGAGCTGGAGAGAAGACAGAGGGAAGAGGAGGAGCGAAGACAGGAGCTGGAGAGGAGAAAGAGGGAAGAAGAGAGAAGATAACAGAGGGAAGAGGAGGAGAGATGCCGGGAGCAGGAGAGGAGAAAGATGGAAGTGAGGCAGAGACTGGAAGAAACTAAGAATGATTTGCATGAAAAGAGAAGAGAAAGTATAAGAGCTGAGCAGGAGAGGTTTGAAACCAAAGTGGAGAGAAAGACATTCCAGTGCCAGTCCAGCTTCCCAGACCACACATACCCTGACCTTGGATTTCTCAACATCCCTGAAGAAAACATAAACCTCAGGAAACTCTGTCCCGAGCAGATCCTGTCTCTCTCACATTCTCTCCAGGAGCTCTTGTTTGAGGACTGGGTTGAAGAACTGCCCCAGATGGATACTTTGACTCATGCTCATGTCCTGATTGCAGAGCTGTGTGTGATGGCACTGGATACTGACCATGATGACTTTCTGGAGCTTACTGCTGACCAGCTGCAGCTGGCAGTGGAGACAGTGGGGCATGCAGTGACAGTTCAGGATGACCGGGAGGAGGAGGAGCTACAGGTACAGTGTCTGCACTTCACACAGGCCTTGTTCTTGACTTACACACGGCTATTGCTATCGCCAAGGAATGGAGTCAGGGAGAGATTTCATCAGAGCAACTCTTCCTTCTTCAATTCCTGGAACTCCTCCTCAGAGTCCTGGAGTGGCAGGCAGGCCTATCTAGTGCAAAGGAAAAGCGTCTGGAGCTGATCCTGGAACAGGTAGGTCAATCTCTGCCTGAAGAAACCAAATCCTTTGCTTGTTTGCTGCCTATTTTGCAGGCACTACTGAGAGCTAACTGGACACCCCTGGATGCACTTGATTGCATAGAGAGCTTGGGACAGAAAAAGTTGAACTTCAATGACGCACTGTGTGTCTTAGAGCTGATACAACGGCACAATCTCCCTCCATCCTGGACAGACAGTCAGGGTAACTCGCTGAACACTCTGCTGGAGTCCACATCCAAATGCAGCAAATTCTACCGCGGACTGGATGAGAAGCTACAAAAGGAAAGCTCACACTGCCTGGACTCCCTGCTTTCTGAAGTGCAAGAGACAGAGTGTGATCAGCTGAGGAGTGTTATTGGTGCTGTGCTGAAAGACATAAAAGAGATTCAGGAAGAAACAAAAGACAAGGGAAATGCAGGTAAACCTTACAAGACACTTTTCCATTACCTTTTGAAAGAATCCAGGTTTGGGACAACAGAGCTGAGGATAGTGCTGTCCCACCTTTGCAGAGCAATGTTCTACACACATGGTTGGTATCCCTCAGTACCTCAGATAATAAAGTGGTATAACTTGGTTGAAACTTATGGAAGGAAAGACTGTGAGATCCTAACGCTAGAGAAAGACCCCTGTGTGGCAGCCATGTATGCAGCACTCAGGGTGCTTCAGGGGCATCGGGTGGGCATAGTGCTGGGCTCTACCTCCTCCAGGTCACAGGACTGGCCTCCTCTCCTATCATTGGTCAATCTTTCATTCACCTCATTCAAACCCTCTCTCCTTCACAGTACTTAAACCCCTCTGTTTCATAGATTCATCGTGAAGTCTTGCTTTCTTTCAAGAATCAATTCTGAGCCTTGTTTTGTGTTTGCTTCTCCGTGTTTTTTTACCTCTTGCTATCGTCTCTCGTTTACCCCTTCTGGATCTCCCCACTAGCCTGTTCGCCTGATCGATCGATCTTGGACTGTCTCTGTTTTCTCTCTCTCATTTTGCCCTTATTGGATTATCTGCTTCAACTTCTAGCCTGCACTTGGATGCCTTCCTTTGGTCCTTGTGGACGTGACAATATATATATATATATATATATATATATATATATATATATATATATTTAATTTACCCTCTCATATGTCATTCAGACTGAAAAATATGACAATATGAATAACAATAAGGCATAGTTTTATTATACTGAATTCAGGCCTGCATGTAATATTATAATGTATAACCATTGGTTCACTTTATTAATGTATTCAATGTAACTGCACTGTGTGAGAAGGCATAACAAATGATGCAATAATACAGAATGATTTACCTTCTCACACAGAATAAAGTGTGATGTGCTCTAATAGTATGAACTGATGTATTTTCTATTTTTTGTCTTAGCTCTCAAATAGACAAAGACAAGATCAAAACACCTAAAAGATGAAAAAAGGACTAAAGCCATGGAAAAGAAAAGCCATTCACATTTGGAAAAAAAGATGAAGGGATAACAGTGTGGCTCAAATCGACTTGACAGTTCATCACCTTGAGCTCAAGATCAATGCAACTTTGAAAAATGTAAAACTTAATCAATAATGTAGGCGAGCGCAGGATCGAGGGTGAATATTTAGTAAATATTTTAAACACCACACAAACACCTGGAACGCACAATGCTTGAAAAGTGCCCCTGTGGTGTTTTAAAATAAGTTTTGATGAAGAAGTAACCTGTATAACCGGTTAGCAATAGCTTAAGAATATGACATTGTGTTAAAATTCACCAAAGCACATTGTGTTAAATAGACACATTGTGTTGTAATTTTGTAAATTTTAACACAGTTGTTCAATTTAACACATTAGTTCTAAGAGTACATACATAAACAAAAGGAGTTACAACACACTTGTGCTTTAATAGTATCAGCATTTTGTGTGTGTGTGTGTGTGTGTGTGTGTGTGTGTGTGTGAAGGGGTGCAACAACAAATAATAATGTAATAATAAAAATAATAATGTCCAATAAAGTGAAGAAATAATTTGTACCCATCAGTATCTAGGGTAATTTGATTTTTGTATATAATAAACATTAAAGGTTTATCAATTCGTTAACATTTAAACATCCCTATTAGGTAGCACAGTATACAGTGAGGGAAAAAAGTATTTGTTCCCCTGCTGATTTTGTACGTTTGCCCACTGACAAAGAAATGATCAGTCTATAATTTTAATGGTAGGTGTATTTTAACAGTGAGAGACAGAATAACAACAAAAAAAGCCAGAAAAACGCATTTCAAAAAAGTTATAAATTGATTTGCATGTTAATGAGGGAAATAAGTATTTGATCCCCTATCAATCAGCAAGATTTCTGGCTCCCAGGTGTCTTTTATACAGGTAACGAGCTGAGATCTCTTAAAGGGAGTGCTCCTAATCTCAGCTCATTACCTGTATAAAAGACACCTGGGAGCCAGAAATCTTGATGTACCAGCTCAGTGGGATGGCAAGAGACAGTCATTACATTACATTATTTGTCATTTAGCAGATGCTCTTATCCAAGGTGACTTACATTTGTACCCATTTATACAGCTGAGCATTTTACTGGAGTAATCTAAGTGAAGTACCTTGCTCAATGGTACAACAGCACTGCCCCACCCAGGATTTGAACCCACAACCTTCCAGTTACGAGTCCAGAGCCCTAAGTAGGCAACTTGTTGCAGTCACATCTGCTATTTCTACTGCAGGAACTGTAAGCAATTATTACATTACTACTGTAACAGATGCAGCAGCACTAGTAAAAATAATAATAATAATAAAAAATCAGCAGTCTTTTTAATCTACAGAGCCAACAGGAGGCAGAATAACTAGGTCCCTATTCATATCCAGAGTCCAGAAGAAGGGATAGAGCTTATCTCCCTCAGTGAACTGAATGTCAGCGAAGGTGTAGATATGAGCCCTGGACTCCACTTTGTAAAAGGAGACCCGCCTCCTCCAGAGATCCACACACACCGCCATCCGGCTGGGCTGTAGGCTCTGGGGGAGGGGAGTCACAGGGTCGGTGAGCGCTGAGAAATCGGAAGAGAAGGATCCCAAAGCCCAGTATCCCTGCTGGGGCGTGAAGGCGAACTTCCCCTTCCTCTGGGCGGACTCCCGAGCCACGCCTATCCTGCACCAGCCGTTGACCTCCACCATCCAGTAGTGTGTCCCCGAGGTGAAGCTCTCCCGGCTCACGGTGCAGCACCAGGAGTCGAAGCGCCGGGGGTTGTCGGGAACCTCCCGCAGCTTTCCCCGTCGTACTCTCTTCCCATCCTCGGAGAGGGCGAGCTCACAGTACGCCACGTCAGGGTCCAGCGTCACGTCCACTGTCCAGGGAGGGGACACAAACATATAGTGTGGTGCGTATAAACAACACGGCCAGGGTGATACCACCACCATCAAAATTCATCCACACATTGACAGGGTTCAAGTGAAGCCGAGTGAGACGCAGCAGAAAAGACCATTTTGTTTATTAATGCAGCGGATAAAGGAAATAAACCCACCAGCAAGCAAAGGAAACATCTATGTACAGTAAAGAATAAGTAATTTAGAAGAAAAGATGGGACAGTGCCGACATGTATTATTACTATTATTAATCAATCAGGCAGCAGTGTGGAGCACAGGTTAGGGCTTCGGCCTCCTGGGCTATATTGAAGCAATTGTAAGTTGCCCTGGATAAGGGTGTTTGCTAAGAAATATAATTATAATATATTTCCAATCTCTAGCGTTAGTTAAAGTCAAATTTAAAAGGATTTTCCAATCACATCATAAAGGATACTCAATGCTGGTGCAGTACACCTTGTCTCTTACGGTGACGTGTAAATAAAATGTGTGGGAGCGCACAGATGAGGTTGCTTCTCATAAATCAGCAGCAAAGAACACTCACCCCATTTGCCCAGGAGACCTGCAAGAAACAAGGCCATACGTTAAAGATGAAGAAATATTATTCCAATCAAATTGCCTTTTCATATTGCACACTTATGACAAGAAAGATGCACGCTGAATGTCTTGTTGTTTTCATGACACATGCTGTAAGTAAGTGTTTTCTACATTGTCAGATTCTGGAAATATTCTTTGAAAGTAATTGTATTTGGCAATTAACTTACACATGCCTGTAACCCAAATTCGCAGAGTAAACCAATAATTCAACACAAAAATTGAAAATTCATAAACCACAATTTTGTGCTGTGACTTTATGGGAGACATGTGAAAAGTAAGACAATACATGCAACTTACATGGCATTTCACAAATAAAAAACAGAGAATGCGCTTTTTATGCTTTATTGAGAATTCAGACAAAAAAGTAAGAAACACAAAATTGGAGTTTAAACAGCTATGTAGTGGTCATGTGGGTCTTTGAAACTTGCCTCAGATGGAGACTAAATGTTTCCCCTGTCAGGCACTATTGCTCTCAGGCTGGAGGGAGGACTTGTAACAGGCTCGGGTGAATTAATGCAGAGTGGATCCCCAAGAAATACAAATGTCACCAAATTGATTTACTTACCTTTAAATGCCCACAGATTCTCCTCCTCTGCAAAAAGAGAAATGGAGTGGAGTCAGCAACCCTGTGAACCCAGCAAGTCCACTGAAATCGTAGCGATTGCTTTTAAGAAAATAGACTCAAGAAAAGTCTCATCCTGCAATATTAAAAAAGGGGGCTACAGCACAATGTGGAAGTGTAAACCCTCTTCAGAGGCACAGAGAATCCCCAGCACACTGTTCTCATAGGAGTGACTAATTCAGACATGCTTACAAGTGGACAGCACAGAGATTTTATCTATCTATCTATCTATCCAATGATAATCTTATAAAAGGGTCTTTTAGTTTTGTGGATTTTAAGGAATATGCTGCATGTGATTGACTGCCTGGTGAGCCAGAAGAAAGTTCTTGAAAATAGGGTATTAATTGAGCATCTGGGAGTCTGTGTGTGCAAAAAGGCTAAAGATCCTCCCCACTCGATGATCAGTCACCTATCGCTCTTGAGGTGATGGTCATACACCACTCTGTTATCTAGATTGAGGGTGCATGTCAAAGGTAACAGTGTCTTTAAGAACAGCTACAGCATTCACAGTGACACACATTATGATCAAGCTACTCACTGTCCATTCTCCTCCACTGCCTCAACAGAAGAGGAACCGCCACCACACCAGTGACCACAGAGAGAGCTGTGGTGAGGAGGAAGGCCACCATCCACCCACAGGGGTAAGGGAAGAAGTCCACTGCGAAACAGAACAGGAAGGTTAATCCACAGGAACCCTCACACACAACTCCTCCGCTGCTAATCTGGGCCTACGTAGCAAAGCCACTACAATACTGGGACAGACGAGGGCAGTGGCACCCAGTGTAGCACATCATGGAGGTGGTCCTTGTCCTCTTGTTGTCATCATTCCCTTAGTCATGTGAGTCTAGGCCTAAACAAACTATTTACTTTCTGCTACATATGCCTATTGGGTTTGTCCACTACAACTGAAAAGAAGCCATATCGTGAAAATTATTAAACAAAGAGAGTAATTTAGACATCAGATGAGAGATTGGAAGAAGAAAACTACATAACATATACTTGATTGCATGGTAGAATAACAAAGATGGTTATTGAATTGTCTGTTGTGTTGAAACAGCATCCTGCAGTGACTGAAATGAAAAGGGGAACAGCGAGCTACAGAAAGTGACACCTCAGTGTGCAATCGGTTGCAAAGGAAGTGTGTCATGTGACACTTAGGGAGTATCAGCTCTTTGAAAACAGCAGAAGGTCAAGGAATTTGTCTATTCTCGATTACAGTAAGAATTACAACATCTAGTTGAGTAATTGAAGTTATGAGCCAGTTAGGATTATTACTATTTTTTATTATTATTTAAATGTGTGCAGTAAAAATCTACTCTATAAGAACTGGAATGTTGCAGATCTAGGCCAAAAATAGTTTTCCAATTTTTCCAAATAGCCGAAGTAGTATTTAAATATATATTATCAACAGAAGCAATTATTAGTTTTTAGATTCAAATGTTGATTTCACAAAAACAACATTTTCAATATTTGAAAGTATTTTAATTGAATCTCACAAAACATGGGTAATTAATTGTATGTAAACATAATGTGATATATTGTAACAATTGTAAGTCGTACTGGATAAGGGCATCTGCTAAGAGATATAATAATAATATTGTGTATTTGGTGTTCCTGTTCAGGTTTGCTCATTGAAAGTGCTCATAATTGCGCTTTAGCAACTGAGAGAACCTGAAGTACTCACTGGCTATGTGGAGCTGGGATGCCCAGTCTGGTTCAGGCACTGTGCTCCGGATCAGGCAACAGAAGACACTGGAATTCTGTCTGAGTGGGAAGTAGCTTCTGACATTCAAACGCCCCTGACCGTCACTCTCCACCGTGGTCTTGGATTGATTGGTGACGTTGTGCCCGTTGCTGTCTGTCCACATCACTGTGGGCGCAGGGTACCATCCCTCTGACCTGCACTGCAGCTGGGTTTGACCTCCTTCAGAGTGGAGGGACACTGTGGACAGGGTCCCCAGAGCTGGCAGGGGTTAGTACAGCTGGGTGAGTCTGTCTGGGTGGTCAGTGAAGCTCATACAAAGACAGCTGAGACATCATCAATGTTCTAGACCAGAACATATAAAAGTTTAGTATCACCTTATTAGGTACTTTATTCTTATGTCAATGCTCCCCTGATTACCCTGAGAAATGCCACTGGTGTAAATGTGACAAGGGAACCCTGTATTACAGTGTATCATCTACATCTACAGGAACAGCAGATAATAGCCACTGGGCTGGGAGTTCACGTGACATACACAATGTGAAGGTCATTCCTCTTTATTGTCGTACTGGTCGAGAGAAATGCTCTATATTGAGGTATAGAGACACCCAGGCGACCAAGACCGAAAACGTCTATGCCACGTTGCTCTTTTGAACCAATGAAACTCTCACCTTTAACCTCCACATTTGTCACGAGTAGAACAGTAGTTCTAAAGAGCGGTTTAAATAAATTGTTATTGTTATTATTATTATTATTATTATTATTATTATTATTATTATTATTATTATTATTATTATTATTGTTCTCTATCCATCTATTTCTTGATGTAATTGTTGATTCATCGCAAAAGTGCAGACACCTAAAGAACCAAGACCAATAAACCTCACCTTTCACGACAACGTCAATGAGAGCTTCTTCGTACCACTCGTCAGTTTGAACCAGACATCTGTAGCGACCGTCGTCAGAGCCTCGCACCGCCATCAGGCCCAGAGACACGTTGCCTGTCCTGAACTCCTCTGGGAAGAGTCGTGTCCTGTTCTGGTAGGCTGCCATCTGCTTCTCGTTGTCGTACTTGCCCCTCCAGTGTAGACACACAGGCGCCGAGTGGTCCTCTCTGAACCACCTGATCTCCATGCCCACTGCGCTGATGCGGGACGAGAGATGACAAGGCAGAATGGCATCCTCTCCGGCGAAGATGACAAAGGGTTTAGTGGGGCCGAGAACCTGAAAATTCCCTGTGGGGAGACAAATCACACAGTTGAAGAAACAGTCTTTTATACAGACCAACATATAGATGAAAAAAATATATAGACAGTATGGTCCATGACTAGCATGAAGCACCAGATTGTTATAGATGATGGGTCAAATAGAGATGTCTCAAAACCTACACCCAGCTACCAGCACACTCGTCTGTCCCTACACTTCCTCCCATCCATTCTGAACTTCCTGTTCGAGAAGATGCCCCCAGTGTTGTTGTTGGGGGGGAGGGGATTGACCACCACCCCTGATTAGAAAAATATGAGATTCAGATGGAAACTACAATGAAGCTTCCATGGAAAAAATACTTCTCCACTGTCTACTTCTGCCCATCAGTGCTGAAACGACAAACCCACTGGGGTCAGAACTACCCAGTCCCAGACACAGCTTTTCAGACAGTAATACCTCAACAACCTCCTGAGAAGCAGCCTTTAATATAACTGATTTTATGTTCATCTCCTTGGGCTCCTGTGCTCAGAAACCAATGAGAAGAGCTGAACTGCAGGCATCTGGGGTGGGCTGGGCTGAAACCCTGCTGTTGAGGGTCTGAGCCCCACTTGGCAGAGCAAAGCTGCTCTCACTGTACCTGATCCTGAGACTGAGCAGTGCTGCAGCAGCAGGGCAATCACACAGAGCCACTCCGAAGGGTCGGGCTTCATCCCTGGAAGAGACGGACAGATTAGCAGTGACAATTCCCAGGTGGGGTCAAGTGTGAGGAATCGGTGGGGTGTGGGAGTGTCAGACCCCACTGTGGGAGATGGCGGAACAGCTGTGAATACTGTATTCAGGCTGTGTTACGCAGATAAGGGAGAATCTGGAAGTTGTAATGGAACACATTCACGCCCCTCAACAGACACTTGTGCTAGTAGTAGTAGTATCAACAAAAAGAGTAGTATTTCTATTAGTAGCAGCCACAGTTGTACAACTAGTAGTAGTAGTAGCAGCAGCTGCAGGGACAGATGTAGAAGTAGCAGAAATAGCATTTGTAGTAGTAGAAGTAGTAGCAGCAGCAGTAGTAGTGTAAACCTGTGTTTTGGATGTGCTGAAGGGGTTACTTGTCACACTTTAAAATAGGGTGGTGTGATTCAGAAGGAGGCAGACCGTTGCCAGCTGAGTTTTATCACACAGCCTCACACACTGCCCTCGGTTTACTTCCTCATTACCCAACTCCCTTCCTGTGTGAACTCCCAGCTTTATTCACAAAACCTCTTCGACAGAGACCTGAAGAGAGCTGTATATGAAACCTTATGAACACACACTGACAATCCCTGAATTGTTTCCATAGCAAACCTGCTGAACTGAAAGGCCTTCTACCCTTTAACTTTCTTCTGAAGAGCTACTACTTTATGAACTGCTATTAATACTATAAATGTTACTGTACATTGTGGAACCATTACTAAAATACATTTCTTTGCCCTGAATAAAAACTGAAATATTCAAACATTTTCTTATTTTCTTATGGTGTACTCATTGTCTAGTGCTAAAGTGAAATTTTCACACACCGTTGAAAATCATAGCATTGTATCCCAACAGTTTGTGTTTTTCCTACTTTCATTTTCATTTGATGAAAGTATAGGAGGCTGTCTTCTCCATTCTCCCAAAGGTTACATATTAACCACTATTCTAAAAAATACTGTTTCAGTTCACATCAAATGATATACACAAAATAAAGTGAATCTATACGTAGCAATTAAAAAAATATTAAATTTTAATATGTAGAATAAAAATAAATCCCCATTAATAATTCATATATTTTTTAATTCACCTGAACATCGACAAATGTGATGCAACTTTTGCACAGTTTAAAGTGAATATTTTGCTCTAAGGAGATTTTTTTGGCAGGTGTAAATTTGCTATTTTAGATTAGTGATACACTTTCTGTAGTTTATATATATTGCTACATTCAAACCACAAATACTACACAATGTACTCAGAATGGCAGTCTTTAGCTGCTGGTGACCAAGTGTGGGTTCAGTGGCAACTCCAGGATTCTCAACTTACTGGGGTAACTTAGAAACCTCATTGATGTTACGTAGTTGTCCATCAACCAAAAGGAGTAATCTTCTAAATGATAGTAATGTTTAGAAAAACTTTAGTCAAGTCTTCCCGATTGGATGTCTCCGCAGTGTTTCGTTATAGTTGAATAACCTATATTGGAATTATTCTCATTAAATTGGGTCCTTGTTTGCCTATCAATTAAGGGAGTATATTTCTCCATCTCACTCCCTCATCTCTCTTTGCCTCTTTTTGTCCTTTCTCTCTCTCCTGTCTAAACTCTAGTCTGCAAAAGAACATGATAATACAAAATAAACACCACCAATGACAATATAATTTACAGAAATATAAATGACAAAATTACGTTTCTTTGGGGGAGATTCCACTTTTGACATTCCTGTAATAATGATAAAGATGTATTAAAGAAGACCTCCCATTAGTCCGGGAATGTCACAAATGGAACCTCCCCCAAAGAAACACAGGGTTTCCACAAAACAATTGTAGAAATTCACTTATATGGGACATTTATATAAAAATTGAGTTGAGTGAAAAGCAATCCTGCTTGAATATTTACAGTTTTCTTTACAATAAAAGATAAATCTCAAATCTAAGTTTATTAATAATGGCTAAATAGTCTACTGTTAACCTTCATCACCCCATTTCACAAGTTCAACAACCTCTAAAATATTTGCAAGTTAGTAAAAGTGTAGATAATCCATGACTGCATTATAAAAAAATGTATAAAACCTGTTTTTCATAGTATGGCATTCTTTTTCTTGCAAATACAGATAGAAATAATCCCTGCACACTGTTCAACTCTTTTCCAACTTTCTGGCAGAGGTGTTGTTGGAATTTGCCATTTAATCAGGCTAGTAATTGGACACAGACTGACACTAATATCTGACAGAGCTAGAAAAAGTACCATGTCAAGTTTTCTATGTGTGTTATTGTAATCGTCACCTGAGGCAATTCAATACTGTATTACTTCAATAAGGTTCTGCTAGTATCCAGATCTGTTAGTATCTAGTAAATAATTTATAAAACTATGAAAGATGAAAATGAATAATTTACAAGCCGAAGTCATATGTTCAGTTTTATGACAGATATTTAAAATAATGCAATATAATTTTAAATACTGCATTCACTATTAGTTTACTTTACTCCAAACATGGCCTTCCAAAAAAAAAAAAAAGTGCGACTACACGAGGAAACTAATGATGAGACTAAAATGAAGGTTTTGTAGCAATTATTAAACAACCTTGAACTTGATTTATTATAGCCTACGCCTCGGAAACGTTCATTTCGACCTACATACTTTTACATTATTATTTCTTTAAGTGGCGAATTGGCGGATAGAGTTTTAAAAGTTTAAAAATACGCAATGTGAGACATGTAGGAAGCCTATATATATTTCAGTTAAACGTGAAGGATACGGTTGGTAATTGTCGTGAAGCGGGGGGGTTACCTGGTCACAGAGAAGCCTTGACGCAGTTGCACATCTGGCTCTTTCTTGCCGCTGGAGTAAGGTGGGTGCAGTTACACCTCTATTCCGATATAAGGAAGGATCTGAAGAAAATGTATTACAAAAAGTTTGAAGAACACACCATCTGTGGGATAAGGGAGCGCAGTCTGTACATTGCTGTTTCTACAATGCTAGTTCCTTGTTAGTCTCTTTTTTGTCTCCTGTTTCATCCACTGATGAACTCATATGGTTTCTCAATATCTGAATCCCCCCCCCCCCCCCCCCCAGCCGGGACGGATTTAGAAATTGGAAAAACCATAATAGGCGTAGGCAACATCAGTGGAAGAAACAGTAAACAAATGCATACAAAAAAGAACTGTAGCCTATTGTTTTGCATGGACGGTGTTTTATTAAACTGGTGTATTTAATATTGTTTTACTTTTACTGGGCAAAGCAGACTATGAATCACCAGCAAGTGTTTACATCGTCTGGGGGAAACGATTGCGATGACAAACGGCCGAAAAATGTGAATCTGAACCGCAACGACATATTTGTTACACTTTCCAAATTAACAACGAGGTAAAAACACACAAGAAAACGAATGATCGCGAACCGCAACCGTGATCCGTCACCCCATTATCAACCCTGACCGCCTACCTTTATATCCAACTGCGATGAAGCGCTGAGGTACTAATCGTGTCATTCCTGTGGTTCATACATTCCCGTTCCTCGGTAGCATGATATTTGCATGTTTGATCCACAGACATCAATTGTATCGCATTATAGCAGAAGTACAAAAGCCACGTTTGCAACAGGGAATTTTAAACCCGCCTTTCTGGATTTCCGTAGTTGCATCACTGGGACTATGCCACTGAATTTAAGATGAACCCTGGACACGTTGTAACCATGCTTAGAGGTGGGTTCCTAGGACAAAATCACACGCTGTGCTCTGGTGTGAAAGGGATCTGCCCTTTATTCAGTGGCGTGTCCAGGAAATGTTGAATGGCGTGGCCGAGGTGGGCACAGACCCAATTTATGGGGGCCGTCCATAATCGATGCTTTCAAAGCCAGTGTGAATGGAGAGCAATAGGACAAAAGCAGGCTACCGTAGCCTGCATTTGGGTGGCATTTCAGTGTGGAAGGGGCTTTTGACGCGGGCAGCCACAGTGACTCAAACAGTCTTTCTGGCTCCGTGCTCTCACACACTGCGTGAAAGTGTACACCAGGGATGGCGAGCCTGTGGCACCGTGCCCAGAGTGGCACGCAGAGCCGTATAGGTTGGCACGCCAAGTGAGCGACTATCTGCGTTTGCCAGCCCACCCCTCAATTGTCTAAATTGATTGGCACTTTATGAAAACCAGTCAGTATATTTGGGAGTGACGGCACCGCCCACAAGTCATTTTCTGAATATTCATATCTTAGGTTGGGTTCTTGTGCGCAGATTTTCGCAGTTATGCGCAGAACTGCAGAATCCTGCGTTTCCATTGGTGGAGCTGCGCAGATCGGCGCAGAACTGCGAAAATCTGCACTTCACGGACGAGGTGTTAGTGTTATGATGACTATGCTGCGGTGCGGCGCTGTGGGACCGGGAGGAAGAGGACAAACTGTGAGTCTGAGCTGTTGTGATGAATTGTGTCAGCAATGGACGGGTTTGTTGAACACGCTTGTGGAAAGCATTTTGTTAACCGTTATCTCCTGTATCAAATGGAGAAATGGCCACAAGCATTCATATTTAACACTCCAGCAATTTAAAAACTTAAATTTACTTTTTGTAAATTCTCAAAAATAAAGAAATTGTGCTCACGGTAGATTGATACCACTGCATTATGTTTTGTCTTAAAACATGTGCCACAAGATGTATATTAATCTACCCGTTTTAGTTATTTTACAAAATGTAAAAGCAGTAGATATTAAGTAAATATACGTTGAAAAAAAACTAAGGCACATTGGTAATGATTGAGTGCAAGTGCAAACAAAACACAAAACAATATGTATAAGGGTTACTAATGCAGCCAAATGAACAAACCTCTTCTTCTTGTATGTAACGGCAGGGCAATGAGGGAATCTGTGGGACTTTGCTTTGGGGGTAGATTGTGATTTTAATGGGGTTTTTAAATGTACTTTAGCATTATAATCCTCAAACTTAATGCGTGATTAAATGTGATTCATGCATTTTACTGCACTGTAGCAATATTGAAACATTTAAATTATGTATTAATGATATAATTCATTTATTATTTTATTATTAGGGATAAGGGGGTGGGTTCAAGGTGGTGGGGGGGGGTTGGCAGTGGATGCAGGTGGCGTGTGTGTGCATGGGATGGTTCTATCTGTCCATAGTTTTTAGATTTTTCTGTATTGTGGTTTGTTTTGTTGGCATTTTTGATTAATAACTTAAATTACAACAAAAAAATAAATATAAATATTGGTTAATTAGCCCCTGTATAAACTTTGATATACCTAATTTGTCATTGGCACCCTTTGTAACTTAGCAAAGTATACAAACCAGACTTTAGGCACTCCAGTGAAAAAAGGTTCACCGTGCCTGGTTTACACTGTCTGTGCCTGCATACAAAAAAAAAGAAAAAAAGAATCTCAGAACTAGGAATCACGCTAAAAGTTCGTTTTACACATAATTTTAGTTGGGATTATGAATTTTTAAACGTTTAAGATTTAAGTTAAATATATCAGTTAAATATCTAACAAAATACATATTTAGCTTTAACATTGTTTAGTTTAAATCTAAATGTTCAATCAAAATATACATGTTTAATATACCTTTACACTGCTTTGTAAATGTTTGTTAGATACAGGTATATATACAGTTATTCAAGTCTATGTTAAATAGTAGGGTGCCTAAGCCCCACCCGCAGAAATCTGTGCAGAATCGCGCATCTGAAAAGTTGCTGTGGCAGGCGAGCTGAGGCTGTGAGACAGATGCAGATCATGAGGGACCTGTTAAGCACCCCAGACTCACTAGAGAAACGTCAACCAGTTAACGTTTAGACACTGCAGTATTTTCTGCTGGAAAAACTTTACCAACTACTCAACTAAATGCAATTAGACATATCATAATGTATAAATACAATATGATATCAAATAAAAGTAAACGTGGTCCTATCTCTTCCACCCCACCAAGATGGCGTTTCTGTGAATGCGCTATGATGACGTCAGGCTGTAGAAACCGCTCTACTTTTGTGCTGAGCAGATAAGGGGCGGAGTTTGTGCTTCAGTTCAAACCGAGGGAAACAAGTAGAAGCAGCAGCTGCGAGCAGCGGAGTAGCGGTTTCACTTTCTACTCAACACGGACTCACACAGTACTGACCCGCACTGAGTAACTACTCACCTCTTACACACAGCATGTCGGTGTCCGCGGCTCTGAGCGGCCGCCTGTCCTCGGCGCTGGCCGAGCTGATGAGAGCCGCCCTGTGTGAGATCTGGAAGGCGGTGGAAGAGACGGTGTCGGAGTCCCGGGTGGAAATAACCCGCAGACAGAGAGAAAACGAGGCGCTGAGGCGGAGGCTGCAGGAGCTCATGGTGGCGGGGGAGGCGGCTGTGTGTCACTGGAGCTCCGGAGCGGACGGGCCGCCTGTGCAGAGCCGAGGAGCCGGGAGGAGAGAGTGGAGCTGCGGCCGGACGGAGGGGGAGGCCCGGGCCGCCGGCGCTGGTAACATTTATTTAGTAGTGTGTGTGTTGTAAGGGTAGTTCAAAAATCCACAACCTTAGTCCAATAAAGATTTGAAGGGGGTGGTCTAGTAGTAGTAGTATTATTATGTATTCTTATTATGATTATGATTATGAGGAAGGCTCCCGGAGAGAGAAGGATACACACAACGGCAATCCTTAGGCTGTATAACTCATTGCTACAGTACAGGTGAACCGCGCAGTTGCTGTCATTGCCTATTTTCGCGGCTGCGTTTTCTACGGCGGTAGATATATGATGAAAGCTATCGTTGTGTAGAGATACTGTATGGAAGCATATATTGGACTTTATTCAAATGCTAATGCAAAATGGAACATGATTATGCAATCCCACAATTGCATAATCATGCCCCATTTATGCAGGCATTATTTGGGACAAAGTGCAAATGCAATAATACAATTTGCATTTTATTATACGAGTAGACTATGCATATGCTCTGACAGTATTAAAATGCAAAAGCCAATTAAAATGGCATTTTCAAAGACTTTCCCCACTTCATGATTGACTTTATTCATATGATAATGCAAAATGGAATATGATTATGCAGATTATCCCACAATTGCATAATCATTTTCCATGTATGCACGTATTATTTGGGACTAAATATTCATGCATGTTCAACCCCGCTTCATAATGGATTTTATAGTCCCCGCAGAAACTGCCGACATTTTTCTTAAATTCTGCGATTTAAAAATGTATTTTCTGCAGTGATTGAGATCCGATTATTTTTTCCGTGTAATTCTATGAACAGTTAAAATGCATAAACTGAGAGGATGATGTCTAATTTAACTGGTATACAATTTCCATGTGTCAAAAATCAACATGCAACTCTATGATTGCCAATTTGAATGCCAATGCTTACATATTTTAAAATAATTTGATTTAAAAATGCATACAATTACATGAACTGTATGCAAGGGACCCCCCCCATGCTCAATGTGGAGAAACAAAATTATGTGGGAACACAAAGGAGTGCTGCAAAAATGTATTAATTCCAGTAGTAGCATTGCAGTATAGCAGGATGCACCAAAGATTACAGTCAACAAAAATAAGTCAAAACAAACATATATATATGCAAACAACAACTCAGGACTCTAAATGTAACTGAAAATACTTTCAGCTAAACAGATACATACTTCAGTCTTAACTGAAACCTAGGTGGTGTGTGTACAGGAGGAAGTCTAATTAAGCATCCAGCCCCCTTATGTTGGTGCTGGCAGGCTGACTCCTCACATAGTGGAAACCAGTGGTTCTCAAACCTGTCCTTTAAAAACAATAAAAGTATTAAATTCCCCCGATAACCCATATTCAACTCTACTCCCCCCATAGATATAAACTTGTCCTCGCCTGCCCCTTTAAATATAATACCATTGGTGGTGTTAAAATGGTGATGCACACAGACCAGACAAGTAAACTCATAATGTAAACACCCCAAAAAATAAAGGAATATAAATGGAAACATGGTGTTGTTTGTACCAGATTGAACAAAATCTTTAAGGGGAACTCCACTGAAAATCCATATTTTCTCAGATTATTCTATGAATAGGAACCTGTTCCGTGGAGTGAGTTTTTCATGTCCAGCTCATTCAATGTACCAGAAATCAGAGATCGAGAAATATGCTGTGACGTCACTGGGGTGCTATCTCTGGAGCTGCTTTGCTGGAAGTCAAAGGAGAAAATCAGAAAAGTCATGAAATTCATAACAAAATAAATTTGTATGCACGTTCGATGGCCTCTTCACACTATTTTTCCAAAAGATCCACCTGTTTGTAGTACTAAAACCCAGAACTTTTGCTATAATTTTACATGATTATCTTATTCCAGGCACTGCCATGCAAACTACAATTATTTTATCTGGGTGGGGGGAAGGTGGTAGTTTTGCAATATAGTGCGTCTAATCATGATCAACAATGCAGAAACTGATTCTGTAGTTTGTATGCTTTCATTTGAGTTTTCCCACATGCCTGTGGCCCATATAATGGAGAAACGGCATGTATTTTGTGGGACAAATTTTTGTAAAACTTTTCCACATAGGCTAGGTTCTTTCAAATGCATTTTTATCCCCTTCATTTCTAATGCTTTTGTCACGCAACAACTTCTACAAGTTTCAATTTGAGTGGTATTTCTACATAAAATGTTAATATCAAGATTTCCCATAGACATTAATAGAGGAAAAAGGTTAGAAAGGTCAAAATATAATATGTAATCTAGTTTGTCTAATCATGATGAACTATGCATAATATTATACCACAGTTTGTCTAGTTTCATTTGATATGTGTCACATACCTGTACTCCTTATAATGTCCATATTAAATACTTGAGTGTCTAAGAAGTTCCAACCAGGTGAAAATGGGGCTGAGTGTAAAGGGTTAATCTGCTATTACTGTCATAGGAGGGACAAAACTACATAGCTTAACTTTGTCAACATGATCAGTGACCCATAGAGAGGTTTAAAATAGAGAGTTTTTTTTTTTTGGACCAAATGGCGTTCAAAAGTAAAGTTGGAAATGTATCAGTTAAACAGAGAAGGCGGGAGTGCACAGATCTTCACGAGGACGGCAGCAAGTTATATTTTACTGTCTGTAACAAAGTCCTTGACCACACATTGAAGTCAACAGAAGCGGAAGTCCTGCAGCGCTGGTTCCTCCAGCCTGAACTCATTTTAAAATGCTAGGGGACCTTGACAACCGCCATATATAAAATAGTGGCTTCTGAAGAGAGAGAAAATGTAGATAGTGTGCCATGAGTACACACACACACACACACAGCTAACTAACATTAACATGTTAACAAATGCAAACTGATTGTCTAACTTGGCTAAATCATTATCAGTTTGTTACAGTTAATGCTGAGTATGTCTGATTCCAAGCATCGCTCTGTAGACGTATAAAGCCTTAAGTCTCAGTCTAATAAAAAATAATCTTTGTTACACTGGTATTTACAAACAGTGTCCACAATACATGCATTAGAGAGATTAACATTTGGATTGTTTTATTATGCTCACAATAGTCCTCTTGTATATTTTATGGACTATTGTCTAATAGACACTTGATTTGATTAAGAAAATGCTTTTTTAATAGACAATTTAATGTTTTTAATTTACAGTAATGCTATCTAAAGGAATGTATGTTATGCATTTATAGTTCATGTAATTGTATGCATTTTAAAATCAGATTATTTTATTCTATTGATTTTCATAGTGATTTGTCATGACAAATTGGATTTATCTACCTGGGCCACATGAACGCTAATACATACAGCAGGTACCATGTGCTAGCAAGTCTTTCTGTGCAAGATATCTCCAGTCCAGCAGGATATGAGCTGCTACTGCCACGTCATAACTTTTTCTTTTACTTTGTTGGCAAGCCACTTTGCAATGAATGCAATGAAATTTGGGAAAAGGATTTCAAATTAAAAGATAAACTTGAATGTTATCTGGCCCTAATAGGAATATAAAATGTGCAGAATACTTAAAAATCAAAAACTCAAAAGAAAGGCAAACATTGACAAGGTACCACATCCTGGCGATTGAAACGGGCTGACACAGACGGTCCTGGGTTGCCAGAGAGGAGCGGCTGTGTGGCCCCTGTGAGCAGGGAGAGATCAAAACAGAGACGCACTTCCTGCTGTCCTGCTCGAAATACACAGATATATGAAAATAACACACACCCCCAAGTTTCTGAACCATTAAGTTTTGAATTCTTACAGGATAATGTGTTATTACAACAATCTGTTTAAGGAACAATCAATACATAGGTAATGTGATTGATTTATTTTCTTGATGACTTTAGTGTACTTTCGCATTACAGCCATGTTGTTGCTGAACATGTGGACTGTGAAACTCCCTCATCACTCTTATAGGTGTGATTAAGTTGATTTTGTAAACGTCTTTCTCCCCTCCCTTCACGATGACAATATTTTTGGTATAGATAGATGCTGTTCTCCTGTCTTGTCTCTCCCCCAGGAACTCTCCCTGACTCTGGGGAAAGGGCTCCCATTGAGCAGCAGCACTGTGAGCAGGAGTGGAGCACCAGTCTGAGGCAGGACACAGAGCCCACAGCTACTGAAGACAACCAAGGACTGACTGAGCAGCACAGGAGCAGACAGAGTGAGAAGGAGTTCAGGGGACTTGAGTCTGGCCACAAGACAGAGCCACAGACTGAGGATTTAACACTGGGACTCGGGGTACTGGGATCTGAGTGCGGACCCAGTGCAGCTAGTGCCGAGCTTTGCTCTACTGCAACACAGCCTGAACCCAGTGTGGCATCTGATCACATTAAAACGGAGGACAATGAATTGGAGTTAGACGCACATACTCTTCTGAAAGATGAGCTCTATAATGTTAGACTGGAGAACATTATAGGAGGTTTCAGTAACCTGGAACCTGAACTCTGTGTAGATAGACTGAGAGAAACAGAATCCGTTGCCTTGAGGACAGGGCTGAGTGGAGGGAGTGATAGATGTGTGAAGGGTGAGAGCCCAGCTGTGTGTAGACAGCTGTGTCCTAGACTCTGCAGCTCCCACACTTCCCCCTCAGAACAAGCTCAAAAAGATCAAAGCTCCCATTGCTGCCCCAATTGTGGGAAGACTTTTGATAAGTTTGGAAGCCTTAAAGAACACCTGTGCAGTCATACACAAAAAGGACGGTATTGTTGCTCCCAGTGTGGGAAGAGCTTCAGCCATGCAGGGAACCTTAAATGTCACCAGCGCATTCACACAGGAGAGAAACCTTACTGCTGTTCTCAGTGTGGGAAAACCTTCACTCATGCATGGGGTCTTCGGTCACACCAGCGGGTTCACACAGGAGAAAAAAAATACTGCTGCCCCCAGTGTGGGAAGAGCTTCCGGCATATAGGAAACCTTAAATGTCACCAGCGCATTCACACAGGAGAGAAACCTCACTGTTGCACCCAGTGTGGGAAGACTTTCACTCATGCATGGGGTCTTCGGTCACATCAGCGGGTTCACACAGGAGAAAAAACATACTGCTGCCCCCAGTGTGGGAAGAGTTTCCGTCATATAGGGAACCTTAAATGTCACCAGCGTATTCATACAGGAGAGAAACCATTCTGTTGCACCCAATGTGGGAAGAGATTTGGTCGTGCATGGGGCCTTCGGTCTCACCAGCGGGTTCATACGGGAGAAAAAAATACTGTTGCTCCCAGCATGGGAAGAGCTTCACTCAGTTAGGAGGCCTTAAATCACAGTAGAGAGATCACACAACGAAAGTTTTCAATCAACTTCTTAGTTACTTCATTAAAACCTTAATCCTTTCATATGCACCACTGGTGCATCCACTGTTGACTGGTCCCCAGAGAGTACTGCTGTATCAGAACATTTGCATTGTTATACGTGAAGAAACGTATGGTCTGTCTCTCTGTGTTTGGTTTTCTCTTCTCCCTCTCTTCAGTCTGCTTCCTTTTCTTCCTATACATTTTTCTTTGGAAACGCAGTCCAAAATGTGCAGAGTGTTCTGCAGGGGCTGTAGGAAGAGATCAGAGGTTTTGCAATGATTGAGGACAGCCCTGGAATCAGTAATAATTAAAATTACAATTGTGTTATTCAGATTAATTACATTTATATTGTAAAATTACAATGACCAGAAAGCAGAAGGCTGGTTTCATGTTATCAGTGTTATCTCTGATTATGGAGTCAACTTTGTGTCTGATTTTGTCATTTTGCTCTCTCTTGAGCAGCACTATGTTCCCTAGTGCAGGACACAGTGAAGCACCTGCACTGTAAAAGCGATGTTGGGTGTGTTCACTGTGCGTGCTCATGCCTGCCACCAATCCCTTAAAAGCTCCTCATTCTCTTAAATCTAATAGGACAGTAATAAAATACACCTACCTGCCTGACTGCTGGTGTGGCACCTGCCTTTAACGTGGTAAATATTCACACTCAATCTACTGCAACAGGTGGCAAGCTGTGTGAAGCATGAATCTGCTCAGGGCATGTTATTACAGGGTCTTGGCTGCCCTTGACTGAGATTTCCCAGGTTACTGTGTTCTGCTATGTTTCTTTATTTAGTATTACTTTAAGTTATTGATCAACAGCACTGGTACAATATGACCGATTGCTATTTCTCTTATGTTTATGGTTGAAAATAAGTTTTCTAATTAATTATGATGTTTTGTTTATTCGTTAAATTATTCACCTTTTTCTCAGCAAAATAAAATGTTTTTTTCCCTTACCTCTGCTGCCGTTCTTGTAGTTGGGCCTATGAATAAGCTCTTATACAGCAAGGTAATTGCCTGTATGTTGGTATAGCAAGCAGCAACAAATACATTCAACAAATAGCATGCTTTAAAAACAAACAATGTACACCAATCAGCCATAACATTGTTATTCGCTTCATCTGTCAGTGGTCATACTGATAATCTCGTTATCATGGCACCTGTCAGTGGGTGGGATATATTAGGCAGCAAGTGAACATTTTGTCCTCAAAGTTGATGTGTTAGAAGCAGGAAAAATGGGCAGCGTAAGGATCTGAGCGACTTTGTTTATTATCCATAGTCTTGTTTTGCAAAGCCCACACCCCAGGCACTGACTTACAGATTTGACCCCACGTATGATCAGGCCATTCCAGGGACAGACTGGGACTAAACAACAGTGCTGGACTTTAACCCAGACTGGCTCATCACAACCAGCCTATGGATACTTCACCTCCCCACCGATGCACGCACGTTCACACACCAGCCCCTAATACCAGCACCGAGCTGCATCACAGCTATTCTTGTACGCTAAAGCTGAGGGGACCCCAGTCTACATTGTTCTATGGAATATGGGATACCAGTCTATACTGTGTATATATGAAAATGTAATGTGTATCAGTATCTTTCATAATTTATTCTTAGGCTATATTATAATAATTAATATAATTGAGCAAATAAATGAATTAATGAACATAACTGTAAAGAGGAAGACATTTAAATGTCTATTCCATGTTATCTACAGTACCATCCTTAAATAAGGCAGTGAATAATTTACTGTTGAGCACCATGTAGGGGTGTAACGATTTCGATTCTAGTTTGAAAATTTAAAATTATTAGGTTCTATTTCGAACTGTGAAAATATTCAGATTTTTTGTTATTTTTACATTATATTTACATAAAAGTTGTTTTAATAAACAACTAATATTTATGAAACAGGGCCAATAGTCTTAACAGCAGTGTAATCAGCACTGAAAAAAAATTTAGATCATCGAAAATACTATTTTATTGGTATAAGTATTTTACATTTCAATAATAAAAACAATAAAAACTAATTTTAATACTTATGATGAAAAAAAAATAAAATCAATTCTTAAAATCACTTAAATTTTTTTAAATCTTAGTGATTAACATAAACAAAATACATGAACTTCAAATAAACAAGTGCATAAAACAATAAAACAAACTTGTGATTAAAGCAAAACTGCAAACCAACAAAAAAGGTCAAATACATTGAAATTAACTGAAAATGCACCGGAAAAAGCAAAAAACAAATAAAAAAGATAAAAATAAAAAACAAACCAAAACAGTCCGATGCATTTAAAATCAAAATCCTAACGGCCAATGTATTTGACAAAAGAAAAAAACAGAACAAAACTAACCAAAAAACCCAAACAACTAGTGCTTTAAAAACAACTAAATCTTTAAAAACAGTTAAAATTCGATTTTTAAAAGTCATTTTTTTAAAAAACAATCTTTTTTTTTTTAATCGAGTCGAATCGTGACCTAAAAATCGAAAGTGAAATCGAATCGAGGATTTGGAGAATCGTTACACCCCTAGCACCATGTGTTCTCCTAGGACAGGGGTTCTCAACTGAGCTCTCAATTACTTAATTGAACCCTTAATTTAACTAATAATGTCCTAAATCTCAGCCTTTAAATTATTTTAAATATTACAGATTTGAAATGAAGTATAGAATTGTGTAAATAACTTATTAAAGAACCAGATTTTTCATACACATTTTTAAAAGTCAAATCAAAGCCAATTGTTAATTCAATTAAGGTTCAATTAAGTAACTGAGCGCTCGGTTGGTACAAAAACCAGCAGGGAAGGGGATCCTCCAGGACCAGGTTTGGGAAATCCGGTCCTAGGATATATAACAACTTATATATATATAATTTCCATAGATATAAAATGCAACAGAAATGAGTGCGGTTTCTTCTGCCTTTGCGGTTTAACAGGATTGTTGGTAAAATGGCACAAATATTTAATACATAAAAAATACAATTTGTCCAATCAATGTCAGTTAAAATATTAATTAAAATATTCCAAACTACACAATTAGTGACAATATTGAATCTGGTTAAACTAATTCTGCAACAATTCACCTTGTCACATTAAAATCACGAGACCTTTTAATACTTATTGACTGCTTTTATATCGTGCCTGCGATTTACCGGCCGAGAGCCCAGATTTGAACATCTCTGGAGAGATCTGAAAATGGCTGTGCACTGATGCTCCCCATCCAACCTGATGGAGCTTGAGAGGTCCTGCAAAGAAGAATGGGAGAAACTGGCCAAAAATAGGTGTGCCAAGCTTGTAGCATCATACTCAAAAAACTTGAGGCTGTAATTGGTGCCAAAGGTGCTTCAACAAAGTATTGAGCAAAGGCTGTGAATACTTATGTGCTTTTTTTGTTTTTTATTTTTAATACATTTGCAAAGATTTCAAACAAACTTTCACATTGTCATTATGGGGTATTGTTTGTAGAATTTTTAGGAAAATAATTAATTTAATCCATTTTGGAATAAGGCTGTAACATAACAAAATGTGGAAAAAGTGAAGCGCTGTGAATACTTTGCTGATGCACTTTATACTTATGTAAAAAACTAAATGTTGCATTAATGTGTTTCAGTATAAATGAAAAATAATAATAATGCAAGAATCTAGGCAATAATGCAGCAATAGGCAAAACCTATGGAACTACCTTTCCATGTATCACAGACATGTCCATTGAAGTACATGATTGTCAGCCTCTTTGTGAGTTATTCAGGTCCCTCAGACATGCCACTGAGCAAAGCTGGGCCTCTCCATGAAGTGACAGAGGGGCACCTCGGGGTTTGACTCCACTAGACCTCTGAAGGTGTGCTGTGGTATCTGGCACCAAGACGTTAGCAGCAGATCCTTTAAGTCCTGTAAGTTGCAGGAACTCGTGCACCTTGAGCTCGTGATTCATCAGACCAGGCCACCTTCTTCCATTGCTCCGTGGTCCAGTTCTGATGCTCATGTGCCCATTGTAGGTGCTTTCAGCAGTGGACAGGGGTCAGCATGGGCACCCTGACTGGTCTGCGGCTACGCAGCCCCATACGCAACAAACTGCGACGCACTGTGTGTTCTGACACCTTTCTATCAGAACCAGCATTCACTTTTTCAGCAATTTCAGCTACAGTAGCTCGTCTGTTGGATCGGACCACACGGGCCAGCCTTCGCTCCCCACGTGAATCAGTGAGCATTGGCCGCCCATGACCCTGTCGCCGGTTCACCGCTTTTCCTTCCTTGGACCACTTTTGATAGGTACTGACCACTACAGACCGGGAACACCCCACAAGAGCTGCAGTTTTGGAGATGCTCTGACCCAGTCATCTAGCCATCTCAATGTGGCCCCTGTCAAAGTCGCTCAGATCCATACGCTGCCCATTTTTCCTACTTCTAACACATCAACTCTGAGGACAAAATGTTCATTTGCTGCCTAATATATCCCACCCACTGACAGGTGCCATGATAACGAGATTATCAGTGTTATTCACTTCACCTGTCAGTGGACATAATGTTATGGCTGATTGGCGTATATATAAATGTGTGTGTGTGTATGTGTGCATGTGTGTATGTATGTATGTGTCATTTTTGAAAAATTTAAGTTACCCTAAAACTGTAGTAATTTAGTTTGAACATAATTCAAGTACATGCTTCGTTTCTTTTTTTTCTTTTCTTTTTGTTTAACAGACATATTTCCAATTACCAAAATAAAAGATGAAAAGATCCCCTCACCGGAAATTCTTCTAATCACTTTTGGTAACATGAGAGAGGTTAAATAAGGCATCACTCGTTGTGTGTTAGCTGGGTATTTGGTGCGCCAGCTTTAGATAATTAATGTATCCCTCTGGAAATAATGAGTACATGTTTTAAAAAAGTTTTGTAAGATGTTTATATTTTACCAGAAAGTATGTATAAAGCACTCGTACTCTGAATAAGCAAAACCCTAAAAACGTCTTGTTTGACGTTGAGTGTAACCTCTACAGGTTTCTTTGCAAAGTCTAACGTATCTAAGCAAGACAATATCTTTCTGCCCTAACCCCAGTTGAAAATACGTATTGAGAGGTCATCAGCTGCCTTTACGAGTACCTGCAAAACAGGAAAACGAGAAGGCGGGATATCATAAACTTATTTAATCTTTTAACATGTTTAAAATTCATTATATGTTCGAATACAACAGACGAATTGCCACCGCATTTAACACCAACCCCATAAAAACGACACCACGTTCACAGTGCATGCCACAAATCCTGCTGACTTGACTCGGTCTTTCATACATTTAATTTACATTAGGTGCATTAGCAATTTTGCACATTATTATTAAATCTTAATAAGGCTTACCGAACTGTAGAGCAGCTCCTCTTCCAGCTCTCGACTGGCGAATGTTCCGCGGATCTGAATCTGGAAGCATAGTCTACTTAATTATGGCGAAATAATGCAATATTAGCTCATAACGCAAGACTTATTGGGAAATTACGCTATATTATCTCATACAAACGCAATCATTATTGCAAAATTACGCAATATTAACTCATAATAGAACGCGATATTGTATTTTTCGCTGTGGGGCTAATCGGCTTCAGTACTTTAATTCGTAATTCACACTGATGGATCACAGTCACAGACACACACTTCGAACATAATGTCTAAACATTGAAAATGATAATAGATATCTGACAGGGGAGGAGAAAGTGACTTCCACAGCAGCTGGGCGATGCCTCTCGTGTTAGCAAAGGTGATGTGTTAGAAGAATTTCCGCTGAGGCAATCTTTTCATCTTTTATTTTGGTAATTGGAAATATGCGTGTTAAAATATAAAAATAAAAATCATTCGGTCTATGCGAGGCAATTCAGTAAAACGATGAACAGATAAGCTTATTTTAAAATTAATTAACTGTAGAAGTCATGTATGTATTTTCTTTCACTGCCATGTTTATTTAATTTTAAAGATAATACATCGTAGATATAAATTAAGGAAATCATTGTCTAAATTCCCCTAATATCATTACCATATATCCTCTAAAAATAAAATAATATAGTATCTATTTTTCCACAAGAAAACCAGTCTCCCAGGAGACTGTCAAAAATTGCCGGCACCAGCTATATTTCAAGCCAGTGCAAGCGGGGTATTGGGTAAAGTTTTCAACTAGCAATAATCGCGCCTCGGATCAACCTCATCAGCTACGATACTGCCACTGCGCAAAGATAAAGCACTGTCAGGGACGCAAAACCAACCCAATTACAACACGAAGCAAGCGTGTCGTGGTGATGTCTCTTAAATATACATTATATTTTAAATACAATGATATTGAAGTATATAAAGGGTCATTATATAAGCATAAACAACGTAATTGGGATGTATGAGAAAACAGTTCAGTCAAGGGCATTACATACATCTTTTAAAGATAACCGGGACATCATGGGATATAATATTATGCAAATGTAGAGGATGGAAGGAGGGTAGATTCTTGTGCTTGTAAGTAATGCTTGTGGGAAGCACCGGCACTTCTGATGTGAATCTTTTCCCATTAAGTTCAACGCGTTGAATGTTGCCTAATGCCTATGACACACATTTAGTTGAGGATCATTGTACCAGTGACACGGAGTCTGAAGCAGAAGTTGCCAGTGCAGACCCTCTGAATCACTGATGGTATGTCAGCAGCACTCTTGAACACATATATGTCAATGTGTGTCGCACCCTTCATTGTGACGATGCTTCCCTTTTTGAACTAAATATCAGAAAATGTTGGCAGTGAATAGGAAAACGAATTTTTGTGATATCAGAATCTTTCCATTGCTGCACGGCTTGACAAGTGGAAGACATAGAAGACTGTGAAGCAGGTGATATCCACGGGGCCACCAAGTTTTCACCACGAAAGTGTTATCAACACTGCAGAAAATTGGACGTTGACATAACTTGATTTTTATTTCAGTTTTTTTCTTTATCAAGTTTCTTAGTGTATACTGTGCTTAACTCGAAACTTCCTTTTTTAAAGGATTGCAAGACTCGGATTGGGCAAATGATTCGTTCAGTTACGTAACTGATAGCTCAGCTGGAACAAGAAACAGAATGGGTAGGGAGTCCTCCAGGACCAGGGCTGTGAACCACTGGCCTAGCTACATGGCAATGTGGGATTATTTGATGCAGTTACCCCAGTTTTATGGCTGTGTTTCTGTGTGTCATTTAGTATGTTTTGTTCATTTTCCTGTTTAGGCAGACTTGTGCTACTTTGAGGATGACTTGAATTCACTTTCCTTGTACAATAGCCTGGCGTTATTTCAATCATGTGAATGCCTCAAGCGGTCTACTAATAGCATTGTTTAATTGAGGAACTTCAAGTCAGACTTGCACCATTCATACAATCATGCTATACGCAATCAGAATCCGACTTCAGATTTGCGTCATATAATGGTTGTATGTGACAGCTGGAATGACGTCAGACGTCGTAACATTGACATTATTCTGAGGTCATTCCAACTTTCATAGACAAGCATTGTATGAGCACAATCTGATGTCTAGGCAACGTCATTCCAACTAACTGTGGCACCTGGAAAGGACCACGGCATATGACATCTTCTTCAGTAAACCTTATTCAGAAACAAATCGAAGCAGGGAAGCTTTTTTCGGTACAATAGCTTGAAATGGTTCAATGCTTCGGAAAGCTTACTTTCCCCCATCACTAGTTTTCAGCGATCCTTTATAAAGATCTTGATTGAGCCTGATGGGAATCGTTGCGTTTCTATCATTTGAAAGATGATACAGGGAGTCCAGCGTACAGCGTTTAAATTGAGGAACGCATTAGCTACGCTCCTCGGATACCTTGACCTACACGTTGTAGCCAGTCGTGAATCTTCTGTTTTTCCACCAGAACACCAGTCTCCCAGGAGACTGTCAAAAATTGCTGGCACCAGCTATATTTCAAGCCAGTGCAAGCGGGGTATTGGGTAAAGTTTTCAACTAGCAATAATCGCGCCTCGGATCAACCTCATCAGCTACGATACTGCCACTGCGCAAAGATAAAGCACTGTCAGGGACGCAAAACCAACCGTCTTACAACACGAAGCAAGCGTGTCGTGGTGATGTCTCTTAAATATACATTATATTTTAAATACAATGATATTGAAGTATATAAAGGGTCATTATATAAGCATAAACAACGTAATTGGGATGTATGAGAAAACAGTTCAGTCAAGGGCATTACATACATCTTTTAAAGATAACCGGGACATCATGGGATATAATATTATGCAAATGTAGAGGATGGAAGGAGGGTAGATTCTTGTGCTTGTAAGTAATGCTTGTGGGAAGCACCGGCACTTCTGATGTGAATCTTTTCCCATTAAGTTCAACGCGTTGAATGTTGCCTAATGCCTATGACACACATTTAGTTGAGGATCATTGTACCAGTGACACGGAGTCTGAAGCAGAAGTTGCCAGTGCAGACCCTCTGAATCACTGATGGTATGTCAGCAGCACTCTTGAACACATATATGTCAATGTGTGTCGCACCCTTCATTGTGACGATGCTTCCCTTTTTGAACTAAATATCAGAAAATGTTGGCAGTGAATAGGAAAACGAATTTTTGTGATATCAGAATCTTTCCATTGCTGCACGGCTTGACAAGTGGAAGACATAGAAGACTGTGAAGCAGGTGATATCCACGGGGCCACCAAGTTTTCACCACGAAAGTGTTATCAACACTGCAGAAAATTGGACGTTGACATAACTTGATTTTTATTTCAGTTTTTTTCTTTATCAAGTTTCTTAGTGTATACTGTGCTTAACTCGAAACTTCCTTTTTTAAAGGATTGCAAGACTCGGATTGGGCAAATGATTCGTTCAGTTACGTAACTGATAGCTCAGCTGGAACAAGAAACAGAATGGGTAGGGAGTCCTCCAGGACCAGGGCTGTGAACCACTGGCCTAGCTACATGGCAATGTGGGATTATTTGATGCAGTTACCCCAGTTTTATGGCTGTGTTTCTGTGTGTCATTTAGTATGTTTTGTTCATTTACCTGTTTAGGCAGACTTGTGCTACTTTGAGGATGACTTGAATTCACTTTCCTTGTACAATAGCCTGGCGTTATTTCAATCATGTGAATGCCTCAAGCGCTCTACTAATAGCATTGTTTAATTGAGGAACTTCAAGTCAGACTTGCACCATTCATACAATCATGCTATACGCAATCAGAATCTGACTTCAGATTTGCGTCATATAATGGTTGTATGTGACAGCTGGAATGACGTCAGACGTCGTAACATTGACATTATTCTGAGGTCATTCCAACTTTCATAGACAAGCATTGTATGAGCACTATCTGATGTCTAGGCGACGTCATTCCAACTAACTGTGGCACCTGGAAAGGACCACGGCATATGACATCTTCTTCAGTAAACCTTATTCAGAAACAAATCGAAGCAGGGAAGCTTTTTTCGGTACAATAGCTTGAAATGGTTCAATGCTTCGGAAAGCTTACTTTCCCCCATCACTAGTTTTCAGCGATCCTTTATAAAGATCTTCATTGAGCCTGATGGGAATCGTTGCATTTCTATCATTTGAAAGATGATACAGGGAGTCCAGCGTACAGCGTTTAAATTGAGGAACGCATTAGCTACGCTCCTCGGATACCTTGACCTACACGTTGTAGCCAGTCGTGAATCTTCTGTTTTTCCACAAGAAAACCAGTCTCCCAGGAGACTGTCAAAAATTGCCGGCACCAGCTATATTTCAAGCCAGTGCAAGCGGGGTATTGGGTAAAGTTTTCAACTAGCAATAATCTGTTTTATTAGGTGTAGTATTTTACATGACATAGAAAAAAAACAATTCAAATTTTTAATACTTGTGATTAAAAACTTTTAAAATCAATTCTTAAAATCACTTAAAATTTTTAAAATCTTTGTGATTTAACAAAAAACAAAATAATTAACTTCAAATAAACATGTGCACAAAACAACAAAACAAACGTGATTTAAGCAAAACTGCTCACCAACATAAAAGTCAAATACATTGAAAATAACTGAAAATGCATTGGACAAAATAAAGAAACAATTAAAAAGGTAAAAATAAAAAACAAACAAAAAAGGTCCAATGCATTAAAAATTAAATCCAAAACGGACAATGTATTTGACAAAAGAATATAACAAAACTAAATCAATAAACCCCTAAACAATTAGTGATTAAAAACAACTAAATCTTTAAAAACAGTTAAGATCATTTTAAAATAGTTTTAAAAACAATCATCCATAAAATAATTAAAAGATCTTGGACTCGGGCTCCAGCAGGGGGAACTGACCGTCCCCGGAGGTGGGTCCCATCATGGGATCCTGAGTTCCCCCAGATCTTGTATGTGCCAGTTCTTATAGGCTTCCTCCTTGCCCCTCTGATGGACCTCCAGATTGACGTAGTCCCTTACGAGCACCATGCCCCTCCGCGCGATGACAATCGGGTCCAGCTCCTGCTTGTTGAATAGACAGATGTTCCGTCCCTCCCACAGGGCCTGCTTCACTGCGCAGACGACACGCCACCACCTCGCTCAAGAAGGGCAAAAGAAAAATTGTCTCTATGAAACACCCCCTCACAGCCGACCCCCTCACAGCCGACACCCCCTCACAGCCGACCCCATCAGAGCCGGCCCCCTCACAGCTGACACCCCCTCACAGCCGACACTCCTCCGCAACCCGTCCTGCGGTCACTGTCCCTTCTGGCGTCCAAAGCCGTGTCTCTCACACTCCGCTCTCCTGCTCTGTCCCGGCCAGCGCCGCTTTCACCCTCTGCTGGGATAACAGGTGTGACAGCAGTGAGTGAAGGCCGGGGTCAGGCCTCAGTGATTCAGGTGAGTTGCGCAGTGATCACAGTCCCGCAGATTCAACAATAGTGAAGTAAAGTGAAATCAAAGTGAACAGTCAATCAATCAAAATAAACAATCAGTGAAGGAAAAACAACTTAGTGGATAATAAGAATTAAATCAAGTAAACGAGAATAATAAAAGTGCAATAATAAAACTAAATAAAGAACCCAGACGTACCTTCACCTCCATTATAACCCATGGACATGACAATATCGATTATCATTTTTATTTGTGAGAGTGAGGACACATTGTACAAACGCAGGGCACGAAGTCTGCGTACACAAGAGGGGTCATGTCTACATTGTAAAACAGCTCCTAAAATTACTATGTATAAAATATATTCCCTAAACTAATAAACAGCAAAATAATCAAAATGAAAGGAAACACTACACTAAGCTAAAGCACCCCCCTGAATAAATACAAAAGAGAAACAGGGGCAGCAACAGTATATAAAAAGCAGCATTATTGTTACGGTACAAAGCTTCAAAGCAACCCTTCATATTCCCCAGTGAATCAGACACCCCAGTGAGTGCTTCCAGTAACAGATGAGGCTTTTCAGCAGGAGACAGGCCTGGGAAGTAAAGTCACTGACACAATGTCTGTTCGTTTATCTTCAGTTTATTGAAAGTTTCACACAGTCTTTTATACATCTAAAAGCAATATTTCAAAGGAGGTTCGGGCCGTCCCGAACCTGGATGATATCTTTTTGACATATGTCCTAGGGCAGTTCCGAGACACGAGAAGAAATAATTCATTAGGTATTCTTTATAATTAGGGAATCACTATTTCATCCAGACATGGAAGCGCTGGTACCAAGGACACAGCACACACTATACTGATAAGAACGTGATATATATATTTTCGGTTCGTTACCTAAGGAATGTCCACGGCAGTAGAAATTATCTCTAAGCAGAGACATTCTAATAAGAACAAATAAACCCTCATAGGAGCAAGTTTTAACTAGTAACTTACTGGAAGGTTTCTTATATTTTCTAACAATTATTTTTTCCATAGTTAAAGTCCAATCCACCGCAAACAGTGAGTCAAATTTAAGATCTGCTCTTTAGTCATTAAATTGTCTCACTCAGTCAAATAGCATGGTAACCCAGAGGAGTATAGAGGGTTCTGGCCTACAGCAATAATCGCAGCAATAGAACATTATTCTCACAGTGCCATTCCTCACTGTCTCATACAGGGTATTGATCTCAATTCTTCCACTCCGTAACATCCAGCTGGCTTGGCGCATTCACGCATTCATGACTGCCAACTTCCCCGCTACCAGTGCCTCAATGCCTGTCTCCATGGTACATTTGCCCACTGCCATCTGTCATCCTTGGGAATATCCCCGGCCAGCACTACGTCCATGTCGTATACATCTCTGCTCGCTACTGTGGGCCCAGGCTGATACCCTGGCTGTACAGCCGGTGCCCCGCTTCCTCCCCATGCCGTCTCTTTTTCTCTTTTGTTCTCCTCTCTGCTTTCCTTCTCTCCCTGCTTGGGCTCAAACACCCCCTTTACATCCCACAGTTCTCTACCTGGGAAACCAAGTGCAGGTGTTAATAGTTAATCATCAGAAAACTGGGTGGCTCCACAATCAGTGTCGTGTGCCTCCAAGTGGTTACAGCTCAAATTAAATTATCCTATTAAAAAATAAACACACACACACATACACTGATGGAGAGATTTTAAAATTGCCTGGCTTTCATAACATTACATAAAATCTGTCTGTTCAATAAGCAGGAGCTGGGCACAAAGACCATAGCATGGAGGAGCGTGGTCCTAGTACGAGATCATACCAATCTGGAGATCCATCAGAAGGACAAGGAGGAAGCCTTGAAGAACTGGAAGATCCAAGATTTGAGAGAGCTCAGAATCCCATGATGAGATCCCACCTCTAGGGATGGATACTCCCCCTGCTGGAGCCTGAGTCCAAGTGCTTTTTACGGCCTTGTGCCCTATGCCTGCCGGAATTGGTTCTGAGTTTGTCTTGTCTTGTCTTTTAACAGTTTTTTGATGCAGAGAGATACAACGCTCTGCTGCCAGTGTGAATCATGTGACTCAGATGCTTCAACGACTTGCCTGGTATCACCCTGTAATCTGACACCTGCCTATCAAATGACCTCTCAAGCCTCATGTTTGTGTGACACCTCCCTTCTGCTCGGGCTGGGCCCCTGGGCACAAATGCGTTATGCACCCCCCCCCCCCCAATTATGTTTCTGCTAATATATATATATGTATGTATCTATATATTTAAACAGGAATAGGGTATTTCTACACAATCTCTGTCTCTTGCTACAGTCCATTCATTGTGCCTCAAGTTCAGCCGTGTGTCTATCAACAATTGGGAAAAAATTGGTAATAATAATAATAATAATAATAACAACAACTCAGCACTGTGTGGACAGGATGGAAGGTTCAGACATGCTACAGCTTCTCCCTAATCTCTACATCTCTACTCAGCATAGGGCAGAGGAGAAGGGGGAGAGGAAGTGGAGTACAGAGGTGAGAAGATGTTTGTCTTTTCTGCTAATGACAAAATTGAAACCAGTTCCCTTTTTTACCCTATTAAGGAGCGCTGTACAGTCCTGAGTCCACAGTGACTCAGTCATGTGACTCAGATGCTTCAACGACTTGCCTGGTATCACCCTGTAATCTGACACCTGCCTATCAAATGATCTCTCAAGCCTCATGTTTGTGTGACACCTCCCTTCTGCTCAGGCTGGGCCCCTGGGCACAAATGCATTATGCACCCTCCCCCCCCCCCCCCCCCAGTTCCGCCTCTGCTAATATATATGTATGTTTCTATATACTTAAACAGGAATAGGGGATTTTTATACAATCTCTGTCTCTTGCTACAGTCCAGTCATTGTGCCTCAAGATCCAATGTGAGTGTGTAAACAATTGGGAGAGAATTGGGAATAATAATAATAATAATAATAATAATAATAATAATAATAATAATAATAATAATAATAACTCAGCACTGTGTGGACAGGATGAAAAGTTCAGACATGCTACATCTTCTCCATAATCTCTACATCCCTACTATATATAGGCAGAGGAGAAGGGGGAGAGGAAGTGGAGTAGGGAGGTGAGGAGATGTTTGTCTTTCCTGCTAATGACGAAATTGAAACCGGTTCCCTTTTTTATTAAAGAGCGCTGTACAGTCCTGAGTCCACAGTGGTGAGTATTGGTGCTGACAGCTCCAGGGCCCTGTAACTGTGATCTCATCTGGGTGTCTGGTTGTGTTTTATCATCAAGAAACCAACGCATCACAAGCCTTCATCAGGTCAGTCCATCCAATCTCGGCTAAATGCTGCTCTGGACAGCGACCCAGCAGAAACACACGGGCCGGTCCAGCGGGCCACCGGCACAGTGCACTTAACTGCTCAGTCCTGCACAGTGAGTCGCTTTTGCAGATTATAGGTTAGAAGACACAAAATGTGTTGAGCTGATTCCATAATTCAGGCCTGGTGTCCCATCCAGGAGAGTATTAGATTACTGAAATGGAAAGCGAAATGATACCAACAGATGTAAAATACTGTTTATTAGGTTGAGTATTTTACATTTACTTTAAATAAAAACAATTCAATATTTAATACTTATGATTAAAATAATTAAAATGTCAATCCTTAAAATCACTTAAAATTTTTAAAATCTTTGTGATTTTAACAAAACTAAAACAATTAACTTTAAAATAAACGTGCTCAAATTTGATACCAACAGATGTAGTTGCAGTCTCCAGACTCTAGGGTGCGATAGCGCTGTCTCCACACAGAATGCAACATCGGATTACACTCACCTTGGCAGTGTTGCCAGATCCGCGGTTTTCTTGCCAAGTTGGGCCACTTTGAAAACGAAGTCGCTGGTGGCGGGTTTTGGGCTGTAATGCCTCACTGACGATCGTAAACCTTTCGCACAATTATGCTGTGCTATTTGCTGATGACTGTATTAATTAAACAAGCTTAGCTGTTCACTACATTTCCCAATGCATCTTAATATCAGTGTGCTTATGCCATTGTTGAATCATTGGATCTGACAATTATGTAGCCTGCCATCCGAAAAGGACATTGGATACATTAAAACCGTACATGACCTTCCCAGTTTATTGCATTGGTGTGCGTTTTCTCATCAACTACAAAATTATTATATAATAATAATTTGCCAATAATTAATTTTATTTATAACACACTCTTCTCTTGAGATCGAGATCAAGATCGGATCGCGTTAGTACACCCCGTCCCTGGGCCTCGTTTCGTAGCCCCCAGCGATGCCCCTGATTGTCACTATGGAGGCACCTATTGGACACATGTGTAAACTCCTCTGTTGTACACCAAAAAAGAAATACAAAATAAAATGTGCAAGTTTTCAGGCATCTTGGACTGGTTTTGAGCAGTCGTTGTGCTGGAAATGTTTGCTGAACCTGGCAACACTCACCTTGCTCTAATCATTACAGATGAAATGTCGGGGTGACTGCATTGACAGTGTTGTGTTCATGGCTATACAGTTTTATTAACTTTTATCTTATTACTTTCAAGTAAACTGTAACTTAAATATGTGTTACATAATTGTGTGTTAATATTGATCTGTAATTTGGTAACATTAAGTTGTGACTGTTATAGAATAAAACTATGACAGTAAACAATTGTAAAACAGGACGTGGAGTCTGCAGGTAACACTAAGCAATGTGGTTGAATGCATTGCATGTTAATACTGTATCTGTGGACGTGTTTAGAGGACAGTGCAAGGAAGGTACAATATTAATCAGAACAGTACTTAGAAAGACTGAAACAGATGTTATTAAAGAGGGCTAGTCAATTTTTATTTCGTTTATTGAACTGAGTTTTGTTAAAGCAAAATAATAGTATTAGAAAGGGTGATTGAAATAAAACGTTTAAAATGAGTGTTTAGACCTGCTGTAAGTAATTCGAGACTATTACTAGTGCAGATTACAGACTTTTCAATATTAATGAGCCTGGATAAGTGCAGGATTTTCTTTATTCTATTATTATTATTGACTAAAAGGGGAATGCTATGACAATATTATTTAAATGTGTTAATTGCAGTAAAAAAAAAAAGGTTATTATTGAAAATGTTTGCAAGATTGATTTAGAAAGAATAGGTTCTAATGGAATCAGATATATTAGATCAATTTTGGTTCGGATTATTGAAATGTCTCAATATATATATATATATATATATATATATATATATATATATATATATATATATATATATATATGTTATATTGATCAATAAAGAAAAAATACAATTTCACCACAGAGACACAGTGAAGCACCATTTGTGAATATTCAAAAGTATACAATAATATATGATATATTGCTGAATAATATATATATATATATATATATATATATATATATATATATATATATATATATATATATATATATATATAATGTGTTCATTTGTGCATGCACAAATGTATAGAATTAATAAATACAAGCACACACACACACATACATGATGGTGACTTTATTGTGACAAACAAGCGTTTTACAAAAGGAGCATAGTCAGAAGTAGAAAAAGACACCAAAAAAAAAAAACACCAACATTGGACAGAAAGAAACACTGACCTGTACTGAGTAATGTCATTACATAACATTCCCAACATAGTCAATATATATTCAATATATATTCTCAAGTCTTTCACTGTTTGCTTGAATGTTCTTCTTTCAAAGTTATACCCAATTCTTGCAACAAAGTACAGGAAGTGTCTATTATAAATAAAGTGAGAAACACTTTCAAACATGCATATTACAACATGGGACATAGTCAGAATTAGAAAAAGACTCCAATAGTATGTAAAGATACTTGTACTCATTAATTTCTGGTTCACATTACCAACATTGGACAGAGAAAAACACTGACCTGTACTGAGTTATGTCATTCCTTAACATTTCAGACATATTCCATATAGTCTAAGTCTTTCACTGTTTGCTTCTTTTTCAAAGTTATACCCCATTCTTGCAACAAACATCATCACCTATCTATTGTAAATAAAGTGAGAAACACTTCTTGTTTAGATCTAGTAGTCATCTGCAAACTACATAGTGACAAATGCAATCATTCTTCAGGAAACAGCCACAGCAGACAGAAATAGGCACAACGTTATATTTATATGACCCAAGACTGCACTTTACTAAACCCTGAAACCCTGAAAAATCACGAGAAACTCTTAAGTTTTGTAAATGGTTTATTTTACAGACACAGAAACAGATAGGCTCACCCTCAACATAACACTTACAAAAATATGATGTGAACTTAAAAGGTTTACCAGTAGCATAGGGGTATTATTAATCTGTTAATCTATTCAGACAGAGCTAAAAACTGCATTGACAGCAGGTAGCAGGGCTTAGACAACGCTGTGCGCTTTTGTTATAAAATGACTCTGTAGGCCAGGGCTTCAAAACTCCATTTAAACATTGTCAAAATGCTAAGGCATGTTTTTGTATCATAAACATTGTATTACTATGTACATTAATGTGGTTTATACTTTTGATTTAAGGTGTACTTTTATCATATTTGTAATTACAAAATAATATATAATAATAATAATAATAATAATAATAATAATAATAATAATAATAATAATAATAATTCAAAGACATATTAAACAAAACTCTCCATAATAATAATAATAATAATAATAATAATAATAATAATAATAATAATAATAATAATAATTCAAAAACATGTTAAACAAAACTATTGCACTATTATAGACCCTCTGTAGTTCACTCTTTCAACAGTTTGTATGTTACTTGTAGCACAAGAACAGAAACATGGTGGTCTGATCTTACACAACTGTCTATTAAATCTGTTACTCTTATGAGTGTCTCTACAGCCCCTCATGTTTCCTTTGCATTACAGTGCGTGACATGGACTCTTTACATTGAAATTTATGTTGATGTAGAACTTGTCAGCACAAAATTGTACAAAATACATGAAATAATTAAACAAGACAAACATTAAGAACAGCAACCACTTTGAGTTTGACATTTTACAGTATAGAAATTAAATATGTTTTAATTACCACACGTTTTTCTTCAGGCTCTGAGCCATGCACAGTCTTGCCAACAGTGTCAAAAGCTGGGCGCTCTGTGTAGGATGCACAATATAGTTAAGCTGTGTGCAGTGAAGAGGGGAAATGGAGAGGCAGAGCAGGAAGAGTGTCTTTGAGATGGGTCTCTGTCCTGCTTGTCCTACAGAGCCTCTCTTATCTGAACACACCCGAAGCAGCAACACCCCCAGGCAACAGGTCCTTAAGAAAGAACCCTGTCAAATTTAGCATTCAATAAAAAGCCATGGCTTTGACCATTTTCAGTTTAATTAATCCTCAGCATCAAATGCATTGAGACCCTACACAGCTCTCAGATGCCTTGTACTTTAAGATATCTTGTATATCTTGGTTACCATGTTATTGCATGAAAAAACACATTTTATGGGAACAGCAAACAAAAGGGAAAACAAAGATATATAATTTAATACATATTTTTAACCACTCTTGCTATGACAAATAACTGAGATGAAGGCCTAAACTGGCTATCTAGTAATTGTTTAGAAAGAAATGGTTTTCTGTGCTGAGTGTGCTAAAGAAATAAACTTCTAATTTCTATCATTACAGTGAACTAACTAACTAAGTATACACCTACGAATTGCCTAGAATGAAATGCTTTTCTTTATGAAATGTAAGATTAGTGCTCAAAATAATTAGACATCTATATTTCTACCACGGGTTGATTATTTTGACAGTTTATGGCTGCGCTTTGCCATTAATCCAAAATTCACTTTGTTCTCTATGGGTTGGTTTCACAGAGCTTGAATAGCACTAGTTTAAGTACAATACTCAGAATATGTCACCATTGTTTGGTATACAAAATTATTTAGCCTGAAGGCCAATAAAGCATTGGTATATAGTAGTATACTAGGCTAGCATAAGTAATTTACCCATGTACATAAACAACCTACAGTCTGAATTAAACCTAGTCACAATCACATGTAGCTGAATTCAAGAGCCAGCAGCAGGCTTTTTAGTTGACAAGGGCAAGAGTTTTAAATAGTTTTCTAGTCTTTCATGTTGTTTTTGTCTCACATCTCAAATTCACTTCCTAGTTAAAGTTACAAAATGAGGGGAATTTAAACAAAGATGAAGAACTGTCTATTTTATCATGAAACCTTAATCATTTTTGCCATTATAAATAAGTTGAATACCTAAACTGAACACATTGCCACCGCTTAGTCAGAAATGGTTTTATTTAAAGTGACTTTTGTCTTAACAGAAAACTAAGTTGAAGACCTATAATGTCCACATAACAGAAACATTTACTCAGAAATGTGTTTCCTTATCAGACTAGTGAAGTAAAGGCTTAAAAGTGATAATAATAAAAATAAACAAATGTGTCAATATTGGGCTCTTAAAGGGAACTGTATAGAAACAACAGATTTGTGCTATTAAAATAAGTAAACTGAATATGGCACACAAAGACTGTGCGGCAATAATCAAACTGCTCTGTAGTAAAAAGTCATGAAACCCTGTCTATCTGATAATCCTTCTTTAATTGTTATTCTGAGTTTTTTCTCTGGATTAGTGTCCTGTAAAAGGACAGCACATACTTATCAGATTGGGTGTGAAGTGGCAGAGCCCTGAACGCGGCTGTCAGTAGCAAGTGATGGCCACAGTCTAGATAAGACCCTACAACCAGGCCTGGCCATATCAACCCCACAACAGAGCCAGAGAGCTCTAGTTTATGTAGCAGGCCTCAGTACTCAGAGAGTTAAAAAAATTATACATTAAAACAGCCCTATACTTTCTCACTCTATATTGATACATGTATATTAAGTAAAAAATAAATAAACACACTTTGATGTTGTGGTATTGCATAAGCATTTCTCTTCTTTCCTATGTCTGTCTAAATGCAACGAGTATTTTGTACTTTTTTATTTTACCATGCTACACTTACTATGCTCTCTTGTAATCTTAGTCTGTATTGCAGTTTGGGGTGTACAGTATTTCACCCTATTGAAACAAACCGGTTATTCCCAACACACACAATAAACTATTTAACATTTTTACATCCACAGAAGGTGACTAGTCAGTTTTTCTCATGAATGTTTTAAAATCAGGATTTGGTATAGCTGTAATGTTGTTCTCTAGTTGTTAGTACATTTGTTCTAATCATTAATAGTCTTGAGGCATTCCTAGTGTGAAATACATAGAGGCACTAAACAATCTCAGTCAAGTGAAAATAGGTACACTCCATAGAATGGGATATATTTTCTTTCATTTTGTGTGTTGGGTTCTTTCATTCATTTTGTGTGTTGGGTTCTTTCATTCATTATGTTGTTTCTTGACTTTCTCTATTATTATTATTAAGGACATCAGCTCATGTATGACATTTAAACAAAATGTGTGTATCATAACTACTGGTAGACAATATTTATAATTACATTAAAGCTATTGACATATTTTAATAGTTCCCAATTGTCACTTTGTTTAATATATAGTATATTTTAATTAATTTTAGAAACCCACAATACTGTTTTTTCCATTAGTTAGTACAATATTTCATGGTTTACCCCATATAAGGCCATGACTTTATGACCAAATATTACCTTTGATATGTTATTTGTTCTATAATGGAGTGAATAGTTTCCATTCACATGAAGGAATCAAGAGCATCTCTAGCCTGTAGACACCCGATGAAGTTTAGACTCAAAATGATTTGGCATTTGGAAAAGCTTTGAGAAGCAGCCAGAGCAGCAGTTTGCAGCTCAAGAGAGAGAGGACAGTGTAGCAGCTTTGGTCTGAAATCTCCTACAGGAGGCCAGACATACAGAGGGACAAGGCTACCCAGACATATTACTCTTCACAGAGACAGAAATAATTCCTTTCAAAGTTTCAATTTCTTTACTTCAACTATCACACAAAGGCCTCCCCTCCTACTTCGAAAGCCTTCGGTGACCATTCATTGTTTTTACACAAAACCTTAGTGCCATATCGCTTAATGTTCTATGTACATCATGTTGTAACATCATGTCATTTTATGGTCCTTTGTTAGGTGTACATGTGCTAGAAGAATACCTGTTGCAAACTGTAGAACCGTCTCAGAAATAAGTGGAGAGTCGTGGAGACAAAGCAAATAGAACTTTAATCGAGCCGCTCGGAAGCCCCACGTCAGGAATAATTCCTTCAGTGAGACTTAATGTTTACAGACAACTTTATAGGGAAAATGACGTAACATCTTATGGCCGTTCATCCAATCAGAAGATACAGGTCCGGGTCCATTTTACGACCTGTCCTCCTGTGAAGAGGTGATGGATCCAAAGCAGATGTCTGTCTTTGATGTGCACTATGAAGATGCGATCCCACGGTCGTTATTTACCTAGTGTCAATCGCTCTTTAACAGAAACAGTTCCTGCCTATCTGGAGAAATGGTTAAGTCATAAACAAATTCACAGCAGACATCTGTAGGCTATTTTGGCACTGTGTAATCTTTCATTACTAACAGGAGTTTCTAACAAATCGACCTTGTTGACCCTTTACTTGTCCTGCTAAATCTAATCTGCTCAGTCTGTATACAAAACTATTTCTAATGCTAGTATTGATATAAAACATTATATAATTATCACAAAACACTTTCTTCAACATCCTATACAGAGTCTTCACAAACATATATCTCTCGGTGGATAAGCCAGTATATACATTTTTACCTTGATTTTTTTTTAAAAACGATTTCAACTTCTTTACACTGTTTCCAAACAAAAAATGGTAATCTGAAGATTTAATGACTGAATAAATGTTTTGTTTGAATAGGGTGAAATACTGTATATCCCAAATGGCAATACAGCCTACAAAATATTCCTTCCGTTTAGACATACAGACAGACAGTGAGATATACATAAAAAAAATTTAAGATAATCCATATATACACAATTTAAATAAATAGGCCATGTTTAAGAATGAGATTGTATAAATGATCAGGACTAAACATTTCAAAGCAGATCTAATACATAGGAAAGAAGATAAATGATTATGCAATACCACAGCATCAAAGTGTGTTTATTTATTTTTTACTTAATGTACATGTATCAATATAGAGTGAGAAAGTATAGGGCTGTTTTAATGTATAATTTTTTTAACTCTCTGAGTACTGAGGCCTGCTACATAAACTAGAGCTCTCTGGCTCTGTTGTGGGGTTGATATGGCCAGGCCTGGTTGTAGGGTCTTATCTAGACTGTGGCCATCACTTGCTACTGACAGCCGCGTTCAGGGCTCTGCCACTTCACACCCAATCTGATAAGTATGTGCTGTCCTTTTACAGGACGCTAAAAGGCAACCATTTCGTAGAATGACCCATTTATTATAAACAATGACGAGCTCATCAAAGTTCTCTGCCTTCCAAATTCTAGGCTGTGAATTTTAAACAAGTGCTTAGTGTGAACTCCCCACTTTGCGATCCCCTCCCATTCTGGCTGTTTCTCAACATTATTTTCTGGAAGTATCTGTCTTTCTTGGAAGGTCTACTTTTGGACAAACATAACTCATTTATCCAACTGCCAGAGATACAGCCATGTGTCACATGATTAGGTGTGTAATTGTGTTAAAACGTTTGTGTCACATGAGTAGGTGTGTAATTGTGTTAAAATGTTTGTGTCACATGAGTAGGTGTGTAATTGTGTTAAATTGTTTGTGTCACATGCAATATGTGTGAGTGTGGGCAGCCCTGCCAGTGTGGTCTTAAGCACTCAGGAATAAAGCAACAATACATTCCCCCTTATATCACAGAGCAACTTCGTCTGACCGCAGTATAACAGATATGAAGACAGACAACCTGTGTGAGAATTTGGACCTTAAATCTGCCAATCCTTCATCGATGATGAAACAACCTGAACTAGGGACATCCCTGCCAAGAAGCACTGAAGGTACAGTTCAGAATCCAATCTAAAAACACAGTCAGATTTACTGATTGTGAATATTTTCTCTTTATACATGTTCCAATATCTGTTAGGTTGAAATATAATTCTGCTTACTCATGCATTTAATTGGATTCATTTGTGCAAATTTAGGATTTGGGGTGTCCCAATGAGATGCACCTGAGTATCTGGGTATGCTTTGTATTATAAATTAATAATCCAGAATATATCTAATATATTTATCTATAAATCAAATATTAGGATATCAGATTAAGATAATTTCCTTATTATTGGTATCATTTCTTCAAAGGGGGATATCACACATAATTACACGCCAACCAAGAATACGTGTAACATATCACATTCCTTCCACACAGATTTAAAACAGCACAATTAGGAGTGAAGCTGGGCTCAAACATCTTTACTATGGCTGCCAAACTGGAGTGCATTTCTGTAATTTAAGAGCAAGAGACGTTTGTATCAAAATGTTTTTGATGGAGTGGCATTCACTGCAATCTCATGATGACTGTAACACCACTATTACACCACCACCACTTCCATCTAAAATCTATTTTAGATGGAATTCTATTTTAGTTTAATGTGATGTCTGTCATAGTTTAGCCTTGTACCCAGAAAATGAAAATACAACATTTAAATTAAGTTTTTATTCATCTCTCTCAACCTGACCCTAATGAGTCCAGAATAGTAAATTCAGACGGTGGAGTTCACATGCAATCTAGAAAGGCTTACAGATATCAATTTAATTCCAGTGATCTGTAATACGTAATAACTGAAGTGATCTGGTGTAACTTGTAAGAAAGAAACAAGGAATGGATTGAAAGTGCATGCTATGCATCAACATCCATTTTGAGTCAAAGTTTCAGTTTAAATATAGTAACTATGTTGTCCATATATATATATATATATATATATATATATATATATATATATATTAAGGTTTTCAGATAAAGTATGAGATAATAGCTGAGTGCTGGCTCTATTCAATATATTTTCGATTTTTTGATAACTCCAATGTAACAAAGTTTAATTAGACACCATATTTTTGGGGGGTGGTTAAAATGTAACAATTGTGCTCACCTCAATATTTTGTGATCTACAGATAAATTAACAAAATAATTGACCTCAGTTGCACATTTTGATGTAACATTTTTGTATCTGCACTCTCTGGTTGGAGGATATTGACAGTGTGACAACCTACCCATGAGACAACTAGCCCTGGTCTCCCCTACTCAGAAGCCATTAGCCAAAATAACTGGAATTATTTACACAGTTAATAGATTAGTTGTGTTGCAGGGGATAATACAATAAAGAGACAATCGAATCATGACAGTAATGATAAACGAGAAGGACTTGTTTATTATAGTCTTTTCAAAATACACATATAAATTCCTCACTACACTTGATGTAATTACTCACATTGTGGATCTGTTTTTCCCCCCACTCTATTCTGAATGTAGAATCGCCAAAATCGCAACCAATAAACAAACGTCTGACACCCAGCAGCAATATATAAACAACTGCATTCATTTTCTTTTTGCACAATTTTTAATCTCTTAAAAAGTAACTGTTGTTTAATGATGATAAACTTGATTCTAGTGAATATTTAAATGTCTTAACCGCTCTAGACAGAGACTGCAGGGGCCCCTTGGGGCCACACCTGGGCTGTCCAGAAGCGAAGACCTCAGTCACACTGTACTGGGAACTGTCAACAACCAGCATGTACAATGTGGAGCCACAGAGGTCAACTCTTACGCCTTCCATTTACAACAGTAGCAATGGCCTGCTGATTTGCTAGCACCACTAGAAGGGAGGCCACATATCTACTTGTACGACAGACAGCTGCATAGTGGCAGTGGACCAGTGGCACACCCAGGAGCGGGGCCACAGACCCACTGTACAAACTGTCAATAATATACACAGCGGGCTAGCCAGAACACTGGAGTATCCACAGCTGAACACAACAATATATATATATATATATATATATATATAGCAGGCAGCAGGAGAACACTCCACTTCCGCACTGCACTGGAGCAACTGCTCCAATGTGCTTGTTCACAAACTAACTTTATACACCGTGGGGTGCAGGAGCCAGCTCATGCACCTCTCACACAACACAGGAGCAGTTGTCACCTGCCAACCTAGCACAGTTAGACGCAGGACAACAGCGGCTTTACCATCTCCCCCTTTTTAATTGTTTTTTTAATTTGTTCAATGCATTTTCAGTTATTTTCAATGTATTTGACTCTTTTGTTGGTGTGCAATTTTTTGCTTTTATCACGTTTTGTTTATTTGATTTGAGCACGTTTATTTTAAAGTTAATTGTTTTAGTTAAAATCACAAAGATTTTAAATTTTTTTAAGTGATTTTAATGATTGATATTTTAAATGATTTTAATCATAAGTATTAAAATTGGAATTGTTTTATTTTAAGAAATGTAAAATACTCAACCTAATAAACAGTATTTTACCATCTCCCCCTGCTGGAGCCCGAGCCAAGATCGTTTAACCTTTTTTATGAAAGATTAATTTTAAAAATGAATTTTTAAAAATGAATTTTAATTGTTTTTAAAGATTTAGTTGTTTTTAAAAACACTTAATTTGATTGGGTTTTTTGGTTGTTTTGTTTTATTCTTTTGTCAAATACATTGGCCGTTTGGTTTTAATTTTAAATGAATCGGACCGTTTTGGTTTGTTTTTTATTTTCTTGTTTTATTTGTTTATTGATTTGTCCGATTCATTTTCAGTTATTTTCAATGTATTTGACTCTTTTGTTGGTTAGCAGTTTTGCTTTTATCACGTTTGTTTTCATTAAGCACATGTTTAGTTGTTTGAATTTTATCACTTTGAGATTTAAAAAAAATTTAAGTGATTTTAGTAATTGTTTTTAATTTTTTTTAATCATAAGCATTACAATTTTGAATGTTTTTATATTTGAAATTGTAAAATACTTACAAACAATAAAATAGTATTTACCATGTTTTGTTACAAACTAACTTTGTACACAGCAAGGCAACAAGAGCCAGCTCAACTGTGTGCACTGGAAACAGCGGCAGTGGTCCCCTGCTCTGCTAGCACAACTAGTATGGGGCCACAGACCTGCTGTCCATGGAACTATATACAGGGTACAGGCAACACTCATGCACTCCCAGAAGACAATGCAAATTATATATGAAATAATGAATGAACCATATACAGGGTGGCCTAGTTAGGTGACATACCTGAAAGCCACGTGACAGTCCCTTGGAATTATGTCGACATGGCAGTCAAAAGATCCAGGAGCAGCTCACACAGGTGCTCGACTGGAAGGCATAATCTGATAGGAAGGGAAATCAGGTCGACATGACTTCATCCAAGGTAGACACCAGGATGTGCCGACAGGGGCAGATGGGAACAATAAAGGTTAGGAGCCTGTGCCCATAGGCTACTGAGGCTCAACTCAAGCCAACACCGGGATCCCAATAGAGGAGGCTGGTCCCGTCACATCCAGCCTATAGAACTGAACAACAGTGTGCAGCGAGGCCCTTCCTGAGGTCAGCTGATTGCTATGGTTCAAATGTGCCTTGAAAAGTGCGTCCAGCACTAAATCAAGGCACCATGTGGGCAGTGAAGGGGCTCACCATCAATCTGGACATGAAATGTGGAGATGGCCACCAGATACACTTTGAGCGTGGAATGGGACTTGCCCTGGTCCATCAGCTCTTGTAAAAATTGCAATATGACCCCAATGGGGCAATTAACTGGGTCATGACCCCCGTCTTGGCACCAGGTGTGAAATATCTGCCAGCGGCTGGAATACTGCTGACTGAATAGTGGCTACTACCACGGAGCAGGCCCTGGTTGGGGTGCAACAAGTCCGCTCACAGGGGGAGCTGCTAGGGCTCTCTGTCCAGGACAGAGGACAGACTGTCAGGGCTGTGGAGCTCAGGTGCACAGTGTAGTAGAGGACCCAGGTGCAGGGTGAGGAGCAGAGATCAGAAACAGGCTGGGGTCAATGTACTGGCAAGACACTGCAAATGAAGAGAAGGCAAAAGGCACGGTCGAGGTACACAGGCAAAGGTTCAGAGTATCAGGCAGACAGGTGTTTCAAAGGCAAATCCAGAAGTCGAGGTAACAAAGAACCGAAGGGGGACGTAGGAACGACCGATCATAAACTAGGAACATTTTCATAGTTGTAGCTAACAGCAAAACAAAACTTCACAAATAGTAAGGGCCAGGGAGGGGTTTAAATAGGGAAGCAGAGGAACTGGATAAAGGGAAGCAGGTGAGTGGTAAGTAAACTGGGTGATTGCTGTGATGATTAAATTATTGTATTGTGGGAACTGGGAGAGGAGACACGTAAGGAAGAGGCAATGGCGAACTCTCGTGGGGAACAGTTGAGTTGCTAGAGAGGGACCGTAACAATTATTATGTGCTCTAAGATAGTTCTTCATTGTAGACTAGAATCTCAGCATGAAAGTCACATCTGTTCTTTTTGATTTCATTAAATCAGCAATATGCCCTATGTTATAACTCCTGGGTTACATAACACCTGACTTCCATAAACTTGACTGGGCTCCCAGAAAGAAAGAAGAAAAAGGTTCCAATAGGCCCTGTTATGATAATTTTGTGCTAGATCCCTAGAGCAAGTAGTGCATTTCTGACTAATCAAAAAAACTGCTTACATAGAGAGTTGTGTAATGGAAACTTTACATAAGATGGGGAAAATTAAAAAAAAACATTGTCAAAGTGATTATTTTAAAATAAGTCTTAGGAGGAACCTGCTCTCTTTCCCAGGACCTCAGAAGAGCAGTGATGGGAGAGTGTCTCTGTACAAGAGGATCTCACTGCTCCTTGCCTGTGTGTGGATCCTCAGTCTCATCTCTGGACTGGCTGTGTACTGTGAGTATTGAACAAGCAGGAGTTCACTGTCAGAGCTGCTCCCACTCTGGACTGGACAGCAGGCTGACAGTGAGGAATACTGCAGCTGTGCTGATAGAGGACTCTCATCTAGACAGTGTGACACCTCTATAGTCTACAGCAGTTGTACCTTGGCATGTGGCCTCACTCGCATTTCAATCGTCCAGATAACCATCAGACATTTACAACAAAACACATTAAAAAGGCATTAAACACTAAATTAAACCCATTTGGAACAAATTGTGATAAATTTCACTACACTAATGCATAATATAACAGAATTAAATGCATTGTAACTGAATGCTTCCTATGATGTTTTTGCTGACATTTACTGTAACTAATTTTACCCTAAGAAGTCTTCAGTCTGAGCATTCAAGTAAACAATATATATATACTGGTGTGGAAAACAATAAGCCTAGTCCTTTGTTTGGGCCCTGACTCACTTATGCAGACAGCCGTAGCTATCATCAGGTCACTACTAATTTCTCCCAGCTCTGAAGCTCTGTACTTGATGAAGTTAAAATGGCTTAGGCAGTCTCATAGTTGGAGTGTGAAAGCCAGGGTCCATCCATAATCATTGTCCTGCTCTGTTCCAGGGTGGTCTTCCAAATCGGGCTCTCAGTCCAGGCCGAAAATCAAAAGCCAGTACACTACATATTAAGCACACAAAAGTAGAATTCCTTACAACAAATGGTAAACATTCTCCCAATTGCCCTCCACATCTTTCCCTCAAGGTATTTAACAGCACAGTGCTCTGGGCATGGTCCTTATATAGTGAGAACAAAGTACATACACATATGTCTTTCTTCAAGTACTCTGCCCCTTACTGTGTCACAATATTTGTTGTTTAATTATTTGGTTTACTTTCAGTTTTCCTAGGTTCAGTAGACGAGCAAACTTTCCTCAGGGTGAGAGGATGGCACAGTGAGCAGAACAGCAACACTGAGATAACTGGTATTCACATCTACTTATCTGTGCTGTCATTTATTTATACTTTTACAGTGGTGAACACAATAATGAAATATTACAAAGAATTATAATAAGTTTGAAATAAGTTTACAAGAAGTTTGTGTTAAGTGCTTCTTATTGTTCAAATCAAATGTCAGTACTTAATCATATGTCTAATAAATACATTTGAGAGCTGGATATAATGACAAACCAAGTCAAGGAAAAAATGAAGTGTACAATGTTGTATACTACTCTTGAATAACCTATTGTTCAGTGTATATATATTAGGGCTGTCAAATGATTAACTTTTGTAATCATGATTAATCTCACATTTTTACAAACAAGTGTATATATTATATTATATTATATTATCGGGAGCAAGGCTTTAAGTAAAGGGGATCCCTGTCCCCCTTACCAGAACATAAACTGTACAAACCCAAGAAAATAAGCATTACTGTCAATATATATAGAAATCAAGCAGGTCTATATATGCAAAAAAGAAAACATGTTCAGATACGAAATATGAAAACATGCCATATGTAATGCTGTTTTGTGGAGTTCCTGTTCTCATTGCACTTGTCCATGATTATCGTGTCACTGTTAGCAACAGCAGAGCTAGCAGCAGGTGTATAGGATTCAGCCACAACATCTGGATGGCTGTGAGAAGTACACTACTGGTCCAAGATTTTAGAACACCTACATTTTTCAGTTTTTTATTGAAATTTAAACAATTCAAGTCCAGTGAATAACCAGTACATGTTATTCAAAGGGACTTAGATAATATTCAGTTGTGGGCCGACGCCTGGCAGATGAAATTCAATGTGGACAAGTGCAAGGTAATACATGCAGGTAACAAAAATGTCCACTATAATTACACTATGGGAGGAATAGAACTAGATGAAGATAAAAGACCTAGTAGTCTATGTGGACTCCTCACTCTCCCCATCCAAACAATGTGGGGAAGCAATAAAAAAGGCAAACAGGATGTTAGGGTATATTGTCAAAAGTGCAGAATTTAAAACAATGGCAGTAATGTTCAGAATGTACAATGCACTAGTTAGAGCTCATCTGGAATTCTGTGCTCCACACTTCAAGAAAGATATCGCTGTTTTAGAGCAGGGGTGGGGGATGTCCGACCTCTGGGCTGTATAAGGCCTACGAGACCGTTTGATCAGGCCCCTGAGTCAATTCATAAATACATTTCTTTTTAATAGGAAAAGCTCTAGACATTGTTTTTCCACAAAAATAAAATTAAGAACATCCACCCACCCACCTCCACCAATGCCTTGGTGCTACCGTACCAGACAGCTTGTCATCATCGAGCTCCTGTACATCAGAAAAATGGCTACAGTAAAGAAAAGAAAAGTAAATGCGGAGTGTTGCATTTTCCAAGACAAATTAATAAATTAATATTTTGTTGTTGCAATGAAAGGCAAACCTGTATGCCTAGTTTGTGGCGATGCACTTGTAGTAATGAAAAAGGCAAATTTGGAGCATCAGCTCGAAACATGCTAAAGTGAATGAGTTGCAAGGACAAGTTCTTGTGGATAAAGTCTTTGCTCTTCAGCAGGGTTTGGGTGCCCAACAGGCCGCCTCTACGAAACCTAATTTGGATTGGGAAAATGTAATGTCAGCAAGATGGATGGTGAGCAAGCTTATCACCACGTAACTGAAGCCTCATTTGGGAGGAGAATTTGTCCTTGCCACTGCAGAGTTGGTAGCACCAGACAAAGTTAAATTGTTCCAAAGTGTCAGTTTGTCTCGAAGTATTATCATGACATAGCACAAGATATCGCAAAAACATTGAAGGACTCTGCGAGAAATTTTGAGTTTTTCTCTTTGGCAGGTAACATAATAAATACCGCCCAATTTGCCACTTTTGTGTGTGTGGGATTACCATTGTTTGACACAAGGGAGGAATTGCTGTCTTTGGAGGCCTTGCCTGGCACCACCAGAGGTGAGGACTTGTTTGGGAGACTTGTCTTGGCTATGAGCAAATTTGAGCTACGGTTTGAAAAATTAAGTGGCCTACAGATGGAGTGCCAGCCATGGTTGGCTTGAAAAAGGGGTTAACCGCATTAGTGAAAAAATAAATGAGTTGTCTCAATCATGATCCAAGTGATTTAATTGTATGCAACAGCATCATACATCAAGAATGTCTGTGTACACAGTCCCTGAAGCCGAACAACGTAATGGCAACTGTAGTGTTGACCATCAATTTTGGAAAGCTCACGGAGGCATTTTGTGAGCAGTTTAAGGATGTGAAAAGTAAAAAACTGGAGTTGAACATATCTGCAACCCCCGATATGCTGGATGGCCTACAACACAAAGTCATTGAGCTGCAAAGAAATGATGAGCTCAAAGCCAGGTACAACAACCTCCCTCTCCTTGAGTTCTACAAAATGTACGTTGTGCATTTTCCTGTTCTGAGGAGACATGCACTTAAATTTGCATCTGTGTTCTGGATGACTTACTGCTGTGAGCAGTTCTTTTCCAAACTGACTCTTGCAAAGACTCGATTCTGCTCAAAACTGACAGACACAAACCTGAAAAAACAGCTGTGAGTAAGCGTCATCTTCCCTGCCAGCTGACATCAAACACCTCATCAAAGATAAACAGTTTCAGCCATCGAATTAGAGGTGAGTTTGAACAAGTAATCATTATTACAACAACAACATTATTTAAAATACTAATATTTAAATTTAAATAGGACATAGCACTTTTCTAAATACTCAAGGACACAAGAAACATCATAAACTCATATTTAAACTATAAAACCAATGTCAGTAATTAAAGTCACATTAACCATGAATAAAGCAGAAAATAGCAAATGTTTATAATATGGCCCCCAAATTAATGTATAAATATCCAAATGGCTCATGATGGCAAAAAGGTTCCCTTATTTTGGTCTTAAAAATGTGTGAAAATAAAATAAAATAAAAATAAATACATACCCTATGGTGCAGAGCTGCCCTGTTGGCTTTTGTATGAGGAGATTAGCTATTCTTGACTAGCTTTAGAAAATGCATAGTGCTTCATGCTGCTAGCATGGCTCCGGACATCCCTAACACCAGTAGAAGCAATGGAAAATGACTTTCTGCACCACACGCAGTATGCATTTCTACAGTTACAGTGAGGGAAAAAAGTATTTTATCCCCTGCTGATTTTGTATGTTTGCCCACTGACAAAGAAATGATCAGTCTATAATTTTAATGGTAGGTGTATTTTAACAGTGAGAGACAGAATAACAACACAAAAATCCAGAAAAACACATTTCAAAAAAGTTATACATTGATTTGCATGTTAATGAGGGAAATAAGTATTTGATCCCCTATCAATCAGCAAGATTTATGGTGTATTTTATACAGGTAACGAGCTGAGATAAGGAGCACTCTCTTAAAGGGAGTGCTCCTAATCTCAGCTCGTTACCTGTATAAAAGACACCTGTCCACAGAAGCAATCAATCAATCAGATTCCAAACTCTCCACCATGGCCAAGACCAAAGAGCTATCCAAGGATGTCAGGGACAAGATTGTAGACCTACACAAGGCTGGAATGGGCTACACGACCATCGCCAAGCAACTTGGTGAGAAGGTGACAACAGTTGGTGCGATTATTTGCAAATGGAAGAAACACAAAATAACTGTCAGTCTACCTTGGTCTGGGGCTCCATGCAAGATCTCACCTCATGGAGTTTCAATGATCATGAGAACGGTGAGGAATCAGCCCAGAACTACACGGGAGGATCTTGTTAATGATCTCAAGGCAGCTGGGACCACAGTCACCAAGAAAACAATTGGTTACACACTACGCCGTGAAGGACTGAAATCCTGCAGCGCCCGCAAGGTCCCCCTGCTCAAGAAAGCACATGTACAGACCCATCTGAAGTTTGCCAATGAACATCTGAATTATTCAGAGGAGAACTGGGTGAAAGTGTTATGGTCAGATGAGACCAAAATCGAGCTCTTTGGCATCAACTCAACTCGTCATGTTTGGAGGAGGAGGAATGACCCCAAGAATACCATCCCCACCATCAAATATGGAGGTGAAAACATTATGCTTTGGGGGTGTTTTTCTGCTAAGGGGACAGGACAACTGCACCGCATCAAAGGGACGATGGACGGGGCCATGTACCATCACATTTTGGGTGAGAACCTCCTTCCCTCAGCCAGGGCATTGAAAATGGGTCGTGGATGGGTATTCCAGCATGACAATGACCCAAAACACACAGCCAAGGCAACAAAGGAGTGGCTCAAGAAGAAGCACATTAAGGTCCTGGAGTGGCCTAGCCAGTCTCCAGACCTTAATCCCATAGAAAATCTGTGGAGGGAGCTGAAGGTTCGAGTTGCCAAACGTCAGCCTTGAAACCTTTATTACTTGGAGAGGATCTGCAAAGAGGAGTGGGACAAAATCCCTCCTGAGATGTGTGCAAACACGGTGGCCAACAACAAGAAACGTCTGACCTCTGTGATTGCCAACAAGGGTTTTGCCACCAAGTACTAAGTCGAAGGGGTCAAATACTTATTTCCCTCATTAACATGCAAATCAATTTATAACTTTTTTGAAATGTGTTTTTCTGGATTTTTGTGTTGTTATTCTGTCTCTCACTGTTAAAATACACCTACCATTAAAATTATAGACTGATCATTTCTTTGTCAGTGGGCAAACGTACAAAATCAGCAAGGAATCAAATACTTTTTTCCCTCACTGTATCTTTCTCAAAATATTGGGGGTTTGCTGTGTCCAGCAAATATAATATAATATATACTGCATTATAAGTACATGATACATGCACACATGCATAGCTAAAGCTGTTCTGAATCCATAGATATCACATACATAGCAATAGCATCTATTATAGCTGAATTATAAAAGCCTCTCTCTCTCTCTCTCTGGCTCTGGCTCTTGCAGGCTCTGCTCAGTGTCTGTACTCCGACTCTTTGTATCAGCTCATCTATTCCAGCTGCTTGAGACAGGTTTATTGGATTGACTAGTAAAAGCAGATCTCCATTGCTCATGACACACAAAGTGACATCCTCTCCAATGGTCAATTCTAGACCTAGGTGCTGCTTTGCGCACTTAATTTCTAAAACCAGGAATTGCGCGATGTAAACAAATAGTTTCTCTGATAATTAATACTCTAATTGATGCCCCCATTTTGGGCAGATCCGCCTACTTCGTCCACAGGTTGGTTAACACGTTGACCTACCTACGCTCCTCATTAAACTTGTTGAAATAATGTTTGTAAGGACCAGGAAAGTTTGATGGCAGTCAAACAATTTGAGAAGAAGAAATTAGTATTAATGGACATTTTTACAGACAGTCAGACTTTTTCTACAGATTTACGGATAAAATTTGATTTCGATTTTTTTGTTTTTAAATGAACTGTAAATTTATGGATGGTTGGCAACCCTGGATTCAAGGCATTCAAGACGGAAAACAGGAGACACTTCTTCACACAGAGAGGTGTCACAATCTGAACAAACTCCCCAGCGATGTGGTAGAAGCTGAAAGTTTGGGAACATTTAAAAATAGACTGGATAGGATCCTTGAATCACTTAGTTATTAATGGACACCAAATGAGCACGATGGGTCGAATAGCCGCCTCTCGATTGTGAACTTTCTTATGTTCTTATGTTTCTTGCTTAAACACATCCGATTTACAGGTCGCATTCAGATGGGCACAGATCACTCTGTTTTCTTTGCAAATAGGCTTGTTTTGTTCAGAGCAACCTAACAATGAATCCACGTTGTTTGAAAGCTCAGAGTCCCAGCTTTCATGGGATACCAAACACTTGGCAAACAACTCAACAGTGAAGAGTACACATGGGATTTAAGAGAAGCACAGGGATTTGGTGCCATTTTAAGGGTACCAGAGGGGTTTGTCAGCTTAGGGGTTAAATTATGTTAACCAAAATGATTCCATGATTTATACTTTAATTTCAGAGTCCATTGAGATGTTTAACTGCGTTCATTTCAATAAAAACTGGAAACATTGAGGTGTTCTAAAACTTTTGACTAGTAGTGTAGCTTGTTGTCTTGTCTCGCCTCTCGGGTGTTTGGGCACCAGACTTGTACTTTCTACCAATTGTTCCTGCAAGTTTTAGCTAGGCTACACTAGCTAGCTACTGACATGCATGCAGCAGACAAGTAGACTATGCTAGACTAGATATAGACTGACACATGGCACATGTCAATCAAATCTTTTTTTTATAATGTTTTTATTATTATAAAGCAGTGCCACCTCAATCAAAACACATACATTGTGAAATTAAATGATTTAAAAAATGTGTGATTAGGCTGCCTATCATAATTATTACAATGGTTGTGTGTTGTGCTATCATTATTGTTAAAATCAACTACATTTTTTGCTTTAGAAAAATAAAATAAGTGTAAAATGCATGTTTGGCTTTTACATAGCATTATAGTCTGGAGAGGTGAAGGGCAGCCCATATACAGCTCTGGAAAAAATTGAGAGACCACTTAACATTGATTTCTGAACTTGGAGTGATCTCTTAATTTTTTCGAGAGCTGTATATGTAAAAGACTAAACCTCATGTGAAGTGGGTCCATTTATTATGTCATACTGTTCTAAAATATAATCATGCTGTTGTTGTCTTTGTCACCTAGAACTGAGGAAGCAGAACAAGAAGAATGAAATCTCCAATCTACAGACAAACCATTCCAGCATTCAGCAAGAGCATTCTGACTTTTTGCAATTTTTTAAGAATGTGATAGAGATTAATCTCTTCACAAACAGATCCAACATGGGTGAATATTCATATTCCATTGCATTAATTACAATCCAATTGTTTGCTATGAATAAATAATAATAAATAAATAACATGTATATATGTATATAGACAATTGTGTGAAATGGGTCCATTAATAATATCATATTGTGCTCTGAAATCTATTGCTGTCTGTGTCGCCCAGAACTAAGGAAGGAACTGCTGGACGAGAAGAGTGAGAAATCCAAACTACAGAGCAGATACAATAGTAGGAATGCAAGTTATTCCTCCAAAGAGATGTGCTTATCCAATGGTGAGTGTGCCTTGGTCATTTATTGTTGTTGTTGCTGCTGCTTTTCCTTTTTGAATACAGATTTCAATGGTATCAATAAATACTACAGTCAGAATAGCCCTTTATTCATATACTGAACAAAACAATAAACACTATGCAACATTTAAAATTATTTTCCTGAGTTATAGGTCATACAAGACGTGGTTACACGACGTCTGCGGTTGGGAGGCCGGTTGGACCTACTGCCAGATTCTCTAAAACGACGTTGGAGGCGGCATATGGTAGAGAAATTAACATTCAATTACGTGGCAACAGCTCTGGCACACATTGCTGCAGTCAGCAGCCAATCACACACTCCCTCAAAACTGTGGCATCTGTGGCATTGCATTGTGTGACAAAACTGCACATTTTAGAGAGGCCTTTTATTGTCCCCAGCACAAGGTGCACCTGTGTAATGATCATGCTGTTTCCTCAGCTTCTTGATGCCACACCTGTCAGGTGTCTTGGCAAAGAGAAATGCTCACTAAAAGGGATGTAAACAAATGTGTGCACACAATTTGAGAGAAATAAGTGTATGGATAATTTTTGCGATCTTTCATTTTAGTTCATGAAACATGGGATGAACACTTTACATGTTCTGTTCAGTATATTATTCTTTAATTTTGATAGTTCAGACATTTTCATTTTGATATGTGGAATGTTTTTTCAACTGAGCATTAAATCTAACCAACAAAATAGAATACACAGATATTACAGATATAAGGGTCTGGAAATCAGAACCATCAAAACAAGCAAAGAAAAGTAATTTCAGAATTTCAGTCTTTCAGTATCATTTTCAACAGGGCATAATAAGATGTTGGTTACAGAGAGCTTTTGAGAATCTGAATGATGTCATTAAAACACTTCACTTATCAGTTTAAAGGGAAAGATAGTGGAAACATGATATATTGTAGATAAACACATAGATATATGTAGATAACTTTATCATGGTTTTAGAAATTACTTTCCAAACCAACATCTTCCCCCTTTGAAAATAACATCTGCAAAATCACCTTTACTGTCATGTTAGGTTTTCCAGCATGATCATTTACGTTAAAAACATTTGAACTGTGTCACACCTTACAGTCAAACTCTATTATACAGGGTCAAATTCAGCATCAGAGTAAAACTGTAATAACTTGTGATGATCACTGACACTCTTTCAGTCTTGCACTGACCTTTATTTTAAACATTTTCACCCTTGGTCACAAATGGAAATGGATGAACAGATTTTCATTTTAGTACTAGAATTTCTGGTAGCATTAGTATCTAGATATCCTGGAAAATAGATCCATTATGTTACTGAGATACAGGCCCCCCATGTAAAATTAATATAGCATTAGATTCAGTAACCTGCATGTGTTTTCTGGACCCACAAAGAAACCCATTCGTCTCTATTTCATGTAAAGCAATATGACAAGATGTAAAATGATACAGACTAATGCTCTATAACTGTTCATTCTGTTTCAGTCACTGGTGTATTTTCTGAATATACAAGTAAGTTGGACTTGTTTTTTACAGTTTTGTGTTGCTAACAACATTTCAGCACCATTGTATGGAAAGCAGAAGACATGTTTTCATTTTTTTTTATAATCAAATGTGATGTGTTGTGTACGAGTACTAGTGTTGTCTTCAAAAAGTGTCATAACATCAGAACAGTGGATAGAAACACAATAGACCTGTAACACTGTATCTGCTTCTCAACAGGAAAAGAGGGAGTTGTCCTGGAACCAGGTAAATCAAATTAACTAAATGCATGTAGTATGAGACTATGACATACACATTCATTGCTGAGGGCTGAGTGCCCTTTAGCCCAGTTCCATTTAATCTCTTCATGTTGCTTAATGATTTTTTTTATATTGGATATCAGCAATGCATAGTGTTGCAATCCTTATAAATAATTAGGGATATTGAGTTAAATATCTGTATGTGTGTCACTGTGAGACCCAAGGAGGCATCAGAATGGGTTGCAGTGCAAGTGCAATAATCCAGATTTAAGGCAGGGCTCCTCAGTCTCATAGGTCTCTGTAAAGCACTGTCTACTGCCAATGTGTTGAATAGGTCACACTTGTTCAGGCAGACAAATAATTAGTTGTAACTGATAATGCAGAACCTTGTGGGCTTCAATTATTAAGCCCTGCTGGCTTGTAGAGAACAATGCAGACAAATATATACAGACACATATGTATGAGGGTGATATGAATCAGTCTGCTTATCTTTTACAGTGTGGAAATGGATTCATGAGGCAGCAGGTAATATTTTAATAAATTATCTCCCATCAGAAACACATTTTTGTAATTGTTTCAGGATCCGTGATGAAAAGTTTTAATAGGGTAAGAGGGAATATCCCTTAACCCTGCCTTTTCCTGTACCTAATCCTAAACTCCAGTTAGGTAGTTCAGTGATTAAATGGTCAGCTTCCTTTATTTCAAACTGTTTCATTGTGATAGTTGTTTTCACTGACATCACTATTTACTGTGTCACTAGCATTGTATGATACCATTTTGATTTTCTAACATCTAGAGGTCGCCCCTTCAACTGGGGGCCACATCAGGACCACAAACAACAGTAAAGTGACCTGCCAATAGTCGGCAAGAAATTAAAAAGGTTTTGACAGGCAGTCATTTCAGTCGAGCGGTAGTGGAGATTTTTATTTTTAATTATAAACACTGGAACAATGACTAAAACAAGCAAAAACTACACAATCAGAACACAAGAGCAATAAAAAAAGCGTTGTGACTCTGGCAGTAGCAGCTTATATCTGGGGCAGTGACTGAGTAGATATCCTATAGACAGAGACTTTCTTGCACATCGTACCTGATGAAAGTATTTACTTATTGTTATATGAAATTAATGAAATTTTACCCAACAAACCTAGTTGGATTAAGAACAGTCACAACTCAACAGCTGTGAGTATATGATGTTTGCTGTTTCCGTCATATAAAACACTAGTCATTTTTCATATTATAATACACTTGAACTGACATGTATTCAAATGACAATTGTAACATGTTGATAGTGTAGTTTTAGTATTTGTTTGTGCTTTGTTAATTAAATTTTATATTCATTTAAAAATGCTATATTTAAAATCAGGGGTCATTATGCCATTTGAGCAATAAAGTGCATAACACTTAAATAATGAATAATACTTGTGTGCGCTGTCATTTGATCATACAACGCTGATGTGTTCTCAGTGGTGTGGTTTCCCAACATGCAATTGCATGGGGCCCCAAGGGGCTAGAGGGGCCCTGATGACTAGTAGCTGTGTTGCATTACAAGCTGAATTGTATCTTGCAACTAGTTCCTTATTTTTTCAGATAATGTATTGTTAATACTGATTTTTATTTTTAATGTATTGATTCTAAAGCCTATCTGTTTGGTGCTGGTAAAGTCAGTGCACTGCGGCGTGGAGACCCATTTCAAATCCTGCTGTGGCCGTTCAGTGAGCAGTGCTGAGAGAATACAGTTTCATTTTAAGAAAGCCTATTATACCAGAAAATACATTAGGGATTTTATTTTTCATTTATTTTTTCATTATTAAGTATTGTTATGCTAAGATTTTTGTATTCATAGCTCTGAAGTCACATGAATCAGACCAAATGTTAGGTCAGACCAAAACAGGTCAGATTCCTGCAGATTGACAAAAGTCTGCACAGCATGAACGCACCCCATGTCAACAAGCCAACAGAGTGATGCCTGTTGTTCTATAGTTTCTATAGGAAGCCTGCAGTTACAACCATGTAGCCAGATTTATCGATAAAAAGGACTGAGATGAAAGAGTTGAAAAGACTACAACTGCTCTGGCTAACTGTATGATTTATTAAAGGCTGTTTTGGAATCGTGTAGGACATTAATAAGTATTCGATCTATATCAAACGAGACAGTAAATGATCAGGTTTTAGCTACTGAATTGAATACGTAGTATGTGTAGCTGTTATGTACGGTGGCTCGTTGAGGACATGAAAAAAAAGCCCCTCTGGATATCTCGTGATCACAACATAACGAGTTGTTATCTCATGATCATGACATAAATTACCTCCCGTTAACTCATGATCACGAGATAAAGTTTCCTCTTGCTATCAGAGAAAGCGGAAGTGATGTCATTTTCATGAGACAGTGCTGAGACTGGGGCAGTGTTGTCAACACATTCGGGTTTATTTTCAACAAGACTAATGCAGACAAATTATTTTATACCTTTCAATAATTGTAGGGAGCTTCAACACAACTTCTTGGTTAATGTACGTATTGCATTTAAACTTCTATGATGTTTGCTTATTCTCTCCGTATCTCGCTTCTTTTCTAAGTGTATTGTGGTTTCCTCCCATTTCCACCCAGTCCAAAGACAGGTTAATTGGTCACTCAAAAGTTCCTTATAGATAGATTATGTGTCGTGGTGTAGCAGGCTACAGTCAGCACTGTGGAGATTGAGGTGCTCAATAAATGCAGTTTGAATCCAGAGTGGGGCCTTTCAAATGTGTTGCACACAAACATATTTATTGTTATTACTATAATACTAATGCTTTTCCTGTTATTATTATTCCATACAATAGTTGGGTTAAGTCTGTTAACCATTGAGTATAGTTATGCCTGCTTGAAATTATATATTTTAAGCCTTCATCTGTGTACACTTGCTGAGGTCTGGACCATATGAACACAGTGGTCTGAATCACCATGTAGCGGTCTCAGTCCACTGTACGTTTTTCACTTTGATTACTTTTATTAAATACACCTCTATCAAATTTGAACGTTTTGTGTTCCCCCCTCCAGTCCCCGTGCAGTTCGATGTTTAATTGAATAATTGAATAGAGTATTGAAAGCCCCTGTGTCATCAGTTAAGGGGTGGCCACTCCTTTGATGTGTAGTCCTTCAATAAACCCGAATGTGTTGACAGCACCGTCCCAAGTGTCATGGTTTTCAGCCATCACCCTCTCTCTCCACTAGAGGCCGCAGTCTCCCTGTCTTTCCTTTCCCCTCATTGTTCTTTTTTCACCTGTCAATTAACATTCCTACACACCCTTGTGCACTTCTGCTCCTGTCCTCTGTTCTCATTGGTTCTGCTCCTTTTTCCCAGTTCCTGCTCTCCTTTATAAACCCCTCACTGCCATCACTTGGGGTGAAGTGTTGTCAGCTCTCTCTACCTCACCAAGCCATGCTCCTTGTGCTCCTTGTGCTCCTTGTGCTCCTTGTGCTCCTTGTGCTCCTTGTGCTCCTTGTGCTCCTTGTGCTCCTTGTGCTCCTTGTGCTCCTTGTGCTCCTTGTGCTCCTTGTGCTCCTGTCTGCTCGTTGCATGAGCTCTGCACTTCCTGAGGCACATGTGACATCCAGTCTCATCATTTTCTCATGAAAATGACATCACTTCCACTTTCACTGATAGCAAGAGATAATGTTATCTCGTAATCACGAGTTAACGGGAGGTCATTTATGTCGTGATCATGAGATTAACCAGAGGGGCTTTTTAAAAAATTTTCATGTCCTCAGTGAGCCACTGTAGTTATGTATTATTTATTATAGTGCAATTTGTTTGTAAGTAGTGATTTTCAAAAGAGAACTTGTTGATGACAATCTTTTGTCAGTGACCTTATTGTTTTTGTGATTAAAAGCTTGTGATGAAAAGTATGTGGCAAACTGACGGGATACCTTATGCTGCATTAAATAATAGATTTTTTTTAACTAATCATGTACATATTGCAGCTCCGATCATCATTAAAGTCAGACAGTCATGTTGGAATTTTTGGTAACACTTAAAAACAACAATAACATTGAAACTGATTAATTTATATATAGTTCTTTAAAATATGTATTTTAATCTAAAAAGTGTTTTTCAAATGCTCCTTTTAAAGTTGGGATTTTAAGTCAAAAACTTTATAACAATAAAACAATTTACAATGTAATCTGCACATCCGTATTTTAAATATTTATTTTATTCAGTTTGTGTTGTGTATTTATTAATATTTATTAACACTACCTTTATTTTTTATTTGTGTAGTAAATAGTTCTACAGTTTGAATGAACAATAAAACAGAATAGCGGGTCAAAGCCCCTGACTTATCCTGTCAGTGTCTCCACAACGCGGATTTCATAGCGCCCTGCACACCTCATCTGCACGTCTGTCTATTTACAAATGGTAATTTCATTAAGCCTCATGACACATTTGAGCCACCGTACCTCTTCCAGCTTCAGTCAATGAAAGACCGCAAAGTGAAGAAGTTTTAGAAGGTAAAAAAACTCTCCCATTTTAACTTTAGTTTGAGTGCACTGTTGATACTCTAGCCCACCCTTATAATGACACAGGACTGTGGCAGACAATGGTGTGTGTGGTGACGCTAAAACTGTCACGACAGGTAGAGGTGGAGGGGCCCCTAAACTGAGCTATGATTGGTGCCCCAAAATTGACAAACACGCCCCTGAATGCTCTCTTAAAGTTGGCTATTTTTATGGTGAAATAAGCATGTGAGCATGTGAACAATGTAATCATTTGAAATAGCAATTAAAAGAAACTCAACCTGTGACATAGTTTTTGATGATGAAGATGATGATGGTAAAGATAATATTTTGTTTTGTTTATTTATATTGTTTATTTTCTTTGTCTGTTTCACTGGTATCTTCAGCTGTGTGTTTAGTCTAACCTTTTCAAGTGAAACTCAAATGCCAGCTCATATCAATGGTTTGTGAGATATTGTGTGTCAATGAGGACACAGTCCTATAATTCAGCCCATGTGCAGCGCACCAAGTCCCATGAGTCTGTTTGCTCACCTGACTCTGGTGCCCTTTACTGTCTGAAACACTGTCTCACAATTGTGTTTGGAGTTTGTGAACAATACTAAATAGGGCCCTTTGTCTATTGCCTCTACTGTGTCTGCTCTGTGATGTGAATGAAAAAGGCTGACAGGGTGTTGTGTTACAGTGTTGAGCCCCAGTGCTTTACAAACAGGAACACAGACAATGTGTGGCAATGTGCTCACAAACAACACCTGCAGCCATTAACCTGGGAGTCACTTCAGCAGCTACTGGCACAGAATTACTCACCTGGCAAAGAGAAATGTCATCAGAAACCAAGAACAACTCAATTAATGCTGCCATATAGAGACAAATGGAAAGGCAGTACAGATTATATAAACTCCTCATTAATTATGTGCACTGATATTCACTGACATTGAGGAATTTATAGAGTTGCACAAATACAATATCTCAGTTTTAAATGTATTTTGAAGTAGAGCTCCATTATTTCTGAATGAAGCCCTAACAGCTCCTCAGCCTTCCATGGATGTGGTTCAGTGACTCTGGGGATCAAAGTTAACCTGACTGGAGAGGAATTCAATGCAATACAGACTGTGACTTACTTTAAGGCAGCAGTGGAGATTCATAAAATAACTGATATTCTCATCTCTCTCTTTTTCTCAAAATGCTTTCAATACAAATGAAATAATGACAATGTATAAAATAGTTGCTGCCAACAAGACTGTATTCATCATGTCCTCTCTGCTCCACAGTGGATGTGACTCTGGACCCCAATACAGCTCAGCCCAGTCTCATCCTGTCTGAGGATGGGAAACAAGTGAGACTGGGAGACAAACGACAGGCTCTCCCTGACAATCCAGAGAGATTCAATCCTGTTGTCAGTGTCCTGGGAAAGGAGGGTTTCAGTTCAGGGAGACACTACTGGGAGGTGGAGGTGGGGGAGAAGACTGACTGGGATTTAGGAGTCGCCAGAGAGTCCATCAACAGGAAGGGGGAGATTGAGTACCAGGCTCTTGCTGACCCCTCTGTCCTCCTCCCCCTGAGCCCAAAGCCCCGGAAGGTGGGGGTGTTTGTGGATTATGAGGGAGGGCAGGTGTCCTTTTACAATGTGGAGGCCAGGTCTCATATCTACACTTTCACTGACACCTTCACTGAGAAACTCTATCCTTTCTTCAGCCCCTCTACCAATGAGGGAGGTAAAAACGCAGCCCCACTGATCATCTCTCCTGTCCGTCACACAGACTGAAGGTGACAGATTATCTGGGGGGGCACAAACAGTAACCAGTGAGAGTAAAAACAATGATATTAAGATCAGTTATATCAGGTGTGAAATTCCCAGGTGAACTGAATGACCTGCCAGCCGGAGACAATCTGAAACCTCCAGCAGTCAGTCCAGTCATTTCAATGGAGCAGATCAGAAGAATCATCATTCAGCCACCAACACAACACAATATTCTCTAATTCATCATAAAATTCAGGCGGTAATATGTTTGTTTCTGTGCTGATATTTCCCTGAAACACATCAACACAAGCATTTTTTAAGATAATCAAATCAATCATGCTACTGGGTTGAAGCCTTTAATTCTCTTGTTTTTATATGAGAGATATCTTACCAGCGTTCAGTCTTGCCTTATTTAGGGGATCATTCAATATGTTTGTATCCTGGTTGTGATAATGTTACTTTCAGAGCGGTCCTGACAGTCCCTCAGTATTGGCGCTGTGTGGTTTTGAGCCAGTGAGCTGCTGTGAGGTGACTGGACTGGACAGTGTCTGTGGTCCGTCTCACAGGACTGGCCTCTTCAACACTGGAGGCTCTGGGCTGACAAACAGAGCACGTGATCATTTCAGTTCACCTGGGAATTTCACACATTTACTGCTGCAATGTTACTGTCTGACCAGCAGGGGTCAGACTGTAGTCATGTATGTATCAGGCAGTCAGTCTTCAACTCTGGGCTGTCCAGACCCCCACCCCTCTCTGTGTAAAGCATGGTTTCTGTTTTCAGACCTCAGTGCCCCTGATTCTAATCTCCACTGGTGACCTTGCAGTGTCTCCTGCTCTGACTTACCTTGACTTTAGTGCCTTTTGAGGTTTCTTATTCTCCTCTGGAATCTCTTTGTATTACTGTTGCAGGTCAGGTTCAGTACAGTTTTTGTGAAGCTGAATTTTAGAAAAACATTTTAATTCCAGGTCATATAGAGAACTGATGACAAAGAAGAAATCTGTGATAAAGGTTGGGGTATCGTAGTAACCTCATTGACATTATGCAGTTGCACAACTTCTTTGGCATTATTTTTATTAAATCAGGTGTTCCTTCTCTGCCTATCTATTGGGGGAGTAAATCTCTCCCTATCAATAGTACAATATTGGAAACTTTGCTGTGCTATAATATACTATGCAAAACTAGACTATAACTGAAGACTCTGTATATGTTTTATATTGATGTTAGCATTGGAAATTGTTTGTATACTGAAAGACCTGAGGTCTTGTCAAATTTAAATACAATAAATGACATCAGCTTAAATATTCAAATGTATATGTATATATATTTCTTTGAATGGAATATGTAAAATGTTGTATAGTTCTGTCTGTCTGTCTCCTCCCCCTGCACAGCCACTTTTCTCTTTGTCTGGTTCCACGTGCACCACTCTCTCCCCCACAGTCCTTTGTGCATCCCAGAATGCTTTGCAGAGGAAACGGTGATGTCACCCCCGGTGTATGGTAACCTACATTCCAGAGGAAGTAGAGAAGTGAAGACTGAGCCAGTCGACACGCACATCCGGGACACTGTCCTCTGCTGATTGGACATTAGTCACCTTTTGTTTAGAACTGTATAAAAATGCAAACCCGGAAGAGATTTGTAAGAAAAACTGTTTGAACCCCAGACCACCTCGTGTTTGCTCTGTTTTCCTTCCGGGCTGGCCTGATTAAAAGACTTCTTTACCATTTGTAACACAACTCCTGCACTGTGGTTTTCGTCAATTTAAGTTGGCTTCTTCGACTCAGCAAATTAGCTTTATCTAGCCTAGCAAAACCAATGAGGTGGTGGTTAAAGATACATCCTATTGAAATTATTCTCTCTGCTTCCACTTCTGTTTAATCTATGATAAGAAAAATGGTCCAAATGTATCGCCCATGGGTTTGTCTGTGTGTGGATTTCCTGTTTCTGCTCTCAAAGTCAAAGATGTTAAGAAAACCACAAGATCGTACCGTTTGTATTCTGTAACAGGACAAGACATCTGCTTCTATGATGACCTCCTCCCTTGGGAAGGGCAGCCTACAAACTTTCCAGGGCTTGCATCATTTGAAGCTTCTGATTGGATGAAGCCGAGCCGGCTTGATTAAAGTTCTATTTGCTTGATCTCCACAACTTCTCCACTTATTTCTGAGACGGTTCTACAAATACAAACTATACTGTGCTATATTAATCTTCAAGGATATTCGATTAATTAGGAAAACATAAATCTATTGCATTGTTAATACAAGTTACATAGAATTACACATACTACTACTAATACTACTTTTATTACTATTACTATGAATTAAAATGTTAAAATCTTCTATACATTTATCTATTTGGGATTTGCGTTTTTATTGGTGTAATCTGTACTTCAATTCTCAATCATTGTTAAAAATAAATAAGTGAGCAAGAATAATATGACCAGCGAAATTAAATTTGTTATGTTTGAACGCCATTTAATTAGTATGTGTGTGTGTGTTAGTGTGTGTTTGTGTGCATGAGTGCATGTGTGTTCAGATGTATGTAACATCTTACAATTTGAACTCAGAGAGAACAATATATTGCAGGAATCCCTGTAAATAAATATGTAAATGTAACCCTTCTTCACGGTGCGGTGGAAATAATGCAGAAGACACGGCCTACCGGTGCTCAAATGTTTACTGGGTAAAAAGACACGATACATAAACCGTCAGAACAGGGCTGGGGAATCTTTTTCCTATCAAGGGCCATTCGAATGTTCACAAATGTATTCACAAGCCACAACCTTAATTAATACACCTATATCAAAACATTAATACAGATTAAACTCACATTCTAATCCAAGAACAAATTACTTTTTTCTAAACGCGCACACTGCAATCAAAACACAAATAACTATATAGCCTACAATTAGCAAAAAGTTCAAAAACAGCATACAATCAGATAATGAAACAAGTGTAAAAGTAAATATCGGAATAATGCGCAAAAGCAATATTTTCCCCACCCAAACGTCTGTTTTGCCCACTCAATCAGAATTTAGCCAAAGACAGCATTCATCTTTAATTTTTTACGATTTGTCCACTGGTTAAAAGCAATCTGAGGCGGCTGTGTGTTGAGCAGTCTGGAGGAGGGCTGTAAACCGCCCCAACCAATCAAACGATAACACCAGGACATTGTTTTTATTGGCTGAAAGCAAGTGCACTGCAGAGTCCAGACTCGCCTCCAGTAACGGGAAAGCAGATTGTGACAGACACGACACTAGCGACAACATTGACCAGCAGGAGTGTTTGTGTTGGTGCTTATGAAGCCGATGCGGGTCGCAGCTCCCGGCACCAGCGCAGTGCAGAGACAAGCCTGTTAACCCCTCTGCGCCTACTGTGGGAGGCTTACATCTCTACTACTTTTTACTGGGGGGTAACGTCACTTTTTCTAACGGGCTTATTATGCACGAATGAGCCCGTTACACCTATATGTAACCTATATGCAACCAAACTAATTGAAAAAATATGTATGTCCTTAACCACAGCAGATACAGGGTTAAAACATACTATTATTTAAAAAATACCAATTGTGAATTGTTTCACAGTGTCTGTTTTACCTGTGAATACTAAGAATAATTTAAATCAGTTAGTTGCTTTATTAGGGTACTTTGTATGTTAGGTTTCTTTCAAATGTCTTTGGAAAAGTTTACGAATATGTTTTGTTATTGTTCTTATTGTCTTTGTTATTCATGAAGACCTATGTGTGTGAGAGATGTTATTTATTTTCACAAAAATATTACTAGGCATACATAAAACAGACTGTGAAGTGATTCCCAATGTGTCTCTCTTATGATTTGTGTTTGTATTGATTTTAGTTGTAAATCCATACTATTCACAAGTACAAAACATTCTGAAACAATGAAACAGACAACTGGTCTTCTTCACATGAAGTTATTTTTAAAATGCTAGTGTCTATGGGAGCACCCCATGATACACTGTTGCTAGTGGTGGTTAGGGATATCAAGCAATTTCAGGCATGTCACAAATTATTCTTAGTATTCTTAGTAAACAATTCACAATTGGTCTTTTTAAATAATAGTATATTTTAACCCTGTATCTACTGTGGTTAGGGAGATTCATATTTTTTCAATGATTCCGGGAGTTTGGTTACATATATGTGATGTTATTGATTTTCACAAATTATTCTGATGATTCACAAGTAAAACAAAGGTTGTGAAAGAATTCACAATGGGTCCTGTTCATGTGAAAGTGGGTTTGAAGGCGCTAGCTGTGGTGAATACTGTTTTATTGGGTAAAAGTATTTTACATTTCAAGAAATAAAAACATTCAAAAATTTTAATACTTATGATTTTTTTTAAACAATTACTAAAATCACTTAAAAAAATATCAAAGTGATTAAAATTCAAATAACTAAACATGTGCGTAAGGAAAACAAACGTGATAAAAGCAAAACTGCTAACCAACAAAAGAGTCAAATACATTGAAAATAACTGAAAATGAATCAGACAAATCAATAAACAAATAAAACAAGAAAATAAAAAACAAACCAAAAAGGTCCGATTCATTTAAAATTAAAACCAAACGGCCAATGTATTTGACAAAAGAATAAAACAAAACAACCAAAAAACCCAAACAAAACAAGTGTTTTAAAAACAACTAAATCTTTAAAAACAATTAAAATTAAAATTTTAAAATTCATTTTTAGAATACTCTTTCATAAAAGGGTTAAAAGATCTTGGCTCGGGCTCCAGCAGGGGGAGATGGTCGTCCCCGGAGGTGGGTCCCATCATCGGATCCTGAGCTCCCCCAGATCTTTTATCTGCCAGATCTTATAGGCTTCCTCCTTGCCCCTCTGATGGACCTCCAGATTGACGTAATCTCGGATAAGTACCATGCCCCTCCGCGCGGTGACAATCGGGTCCAGCTCCTGCTTATTGAAAAGACAGATGTTCCGTCCCTCCCACAGGGCCTGCTTCACTGCACAGACGACACGCCACCAGCACCTCAGGGTTGGAGATGTTATACCCCTGGCTGGACCATACAAGATCTGCTGGGCGGTCGCCCGCACAGGAACGGCAAACCTGCGGAGGAACGGAGAAAACAGGAGCCAGACCCTGCAGGCGGAGGGGCAATCCCTAAAGATATGAGCCTCCATCTCCTTCCCCAGGCAACCCTTATAGGGGCAGGTGTCATAAGGAGCTATGCCCCTTCTGTGCATGAACACTCGGGTGGGGAGACACCGACTCACAGCCATCCAGGAGACATCTTTCTGCGTGTTCGTGAGGCAAACGTGCGTAGCGTTAGCCCAGATAAACCGGCAGGTTTCGGGAGGGAAATCTTCTATCCGGCTGGTCTCCTGGGCAGATCTCATCTGACTACAGATGGTCTTATAATCCCAGGAGGCCAGCACGACTTTATGGAGGCCTACTTCGAGCGCCAAGGCTCGGAGTGCCCTGTAGAACGGCCGGGGATCCCACGAGTGCGGCCTGGTGTTATCCATGGCGCAGAGGCCGAATGGTCTCAGGCTGCTGGCAAAATAATAGCGGTTCATAAAACTCACTTTCTTGCCAGCAGCCTGGATGTTCTTGACTACATAGGCCAGCCCCTGCGCCTTTATCAGCCGCAAAACGTCCTGGACCCCCCTGCCTCCATCCAGGGTACCCTTCACCATATGCACTCTTTTCAGCCTCTCCATTTTACTCCCCCAGACAAACCGAAATATAATTCGGGTCACTAGTTTTGCGGTGACCTTGTCTGGGGGGAAGATCATTCCTATGTAGAGAAGTATCTGGAAGAGGATGGCCTTTACGACCAGCACCTTACCAGCCATCGTCAAGGTCCTTGTGCTCCAGCCGTGGATCTTCCTCTGGACCTTAGATATGGCCTCCTCCCAGCTCCGGGTGACCGTGTTGGTCCCGTCGATCGTGATCCCCAGAACCTTGATAGACGGCTTCACAGGGAATACAGTCGGCGGGCCCCGGCCGACAGGCCATGCCCTGGAGAGGTAGACCTCGCTCTTGGCCTTGTTGACAGCGGCCCCCATCGCCCTGCAGAAGCCGTCCAGCAGTTCCTCGACCCTGGCCACGGCCACGTCGTCCATATAGGCCAGGGCCTTCAGTTGCTCTCCGCCGGAACCCGGGAGATGGAAACCTGTCACCCGGACGTCCCGGCGGATCGCCTGCATGAACGGCTCCAAACAGAGGACATACAGCAGGGCCGACAGGGGACAACCCTGCCGGACCCCCGACCTGACCGGAAATGGTTCGGTCAGGTGGCGGTTCACAAGGACCCTGCTGCTTAGGCCGCTGTAAATGATCTTAACCCACTTCCTCAGGCCAAGAGCGAGACCCATTCTCTCCATGACGAGCTGCATGTATTCGTGGCCCACTCTGTCGAAGGCTTTCTCCTGGTCCAAGCTGATTAGGACCAGGGGAAGCCCTCTCTCTTTCGAGTAGGCCACGACATCCCTGAGCAGCATGGCGTTGTCGGCCGCCGATCTTCCCCGGGCACCACAGACCTGGTCGGGACCCACGACTCGAGGGAGTGGCCGCTGCAGCCGGAGCGTCAGTGCTTTGGCCAGTATCTTGTAGTCGGTGCACAGGAGGCTGACCGGCCGCCAGTTTCTCAGATCTTTTGGATCTCCCTTCTTGTGAAGAAGAGAGAGGATACTCTTCTTCATAGAAGGGGCCAATCTACCCTCTCCGTACATCGACCCCAAGACCTGGGCCAGATCTTCTTTAGGCACCTCCCAAAAGATCTTATAGAATTCAGCAGGGATCCCATTGGGACCCGGTGTCCTTCCAGAGTTTTATCTTTATCACCTGGGAGAGTTCAATGGTGGTGATCTCTGGATCCTCCTCCGCCTCCTCGTCCCCCTCGTTGCGGGACTCCAACAGGGACAGAAAGTGATGGATCAGATTTTGATCCACCACCCTCTGATCGTACAACTCCCTGTAGAAGTCCCGCACCACTGTCTCGACAGCCTCTCTGCCCTCCACCTCCTGCCCTGAGGAGTCAATCATGGAGGACATTGCAGGCCGCCTCTCCTTCGTTTTCTTGAAGAAGAAGCGGCTGCATTTCTCATCGTCCTCCATGATGCGGACCCTGGAAAGGACCGTGATATTTTCTTGCTCCTCCTGATAGAGGGCAGAGAGACTCAGTTTGACCCGAGCTACCTCCTCAGCCAGGTCGAAGCCTCTGAGCTGTAAAAGACTCAGGCGCTGGAGGCAGGCGTTTAAAATACTGTTTATTAGGTTAAGTATTTTACATTTTACATAAATAAAAACAATTCAATTTTTTAATACTTATGATTAAAATCTTAAAAAAAATCAATCCTTAAAATCACTTAAAATTTTTAAAATCTTTGTGATTTTTAACAAACAACAAAACAATTAACTTCAAAATAAACGTGCCCAAAACAACAAAACAAACGTGATTAATGCAAAACTGTACACCAACATAAAAGTCAAATACATTGAAAATAACTGAAAATGCATTGGACAAAATAAAAAAACAATTAAAAAGGTAAAAATAAAAAAACAAACAAAAAAGGTCCAATGCATTTAAAATTAAATCCAAAACGGTCAATGTATTTGACAAAAGAATATAACAAAACTAAACCAAAAAACCCTAAACAATGTGGTTTAAAAGCAACTAAATCTTTAAAAACAATTAAGATTCCTTTTTAAAATAGTTTTAAAAACAATCATCCATAAAATCTTTAAAAGATCTTGGACTCGGGCTCCAGCAGGGGGAACTAACCGTCCCCGGAGGTGGGTCCCATCATGGGATCCTGAGCTCCCCTAGATCTTGTATATGCCAGTCTGCCCGCCTCTATCACCTTAAATAATTTCACCTCTATGAAGGGTTTTTTCAGGAGTACGGCAATCCCGTCCGCTCGGGACACATTTGACCCCGACTAGCTAGCTGCTGTGGTTGGGGAGATGCAGCTCTTTTCATTCAAGTCGGGTAGCGCGAGTCGAAAATCAAACTAGTATCAAACGTCAAGCTGACTTTCCCGCAATGGACGTTGCCCACTCCTGCGTCAAAGGGATGCGACGAGTTCAATCTCCAACTCTATATGCAAAACTATCATTTAAAATATGGAAATAAATGCCACCAGCTAAACATTCACCCCGCAATTGCAATAATCATGTGTTACAGTATTAGCTTGAAACCGACTCAGTCGACCGACCGGCGACTCAGTCAGATAATAATAACATCAGCTCACGTAGCCGATTCCATTTGCAATGAAATGAAATAATAATAAAACAAAAATACAATCCCAAGTAAACCACGAATACATTGATTATACAACAATTGGAATTCAATGATGAACACAATAAGGCGTTTATTACAGTAAAAGGAGCGGAGAGAAGTTTTCACCCACCCGTCTCTCCAGTTCATAAAACGGGACTGAATAGAAGATGACGGGAGGCTGACAAACACCATGGAGAGACTCCCTCTGACCACTAGGGGTCAATATTTACCCAAAGCCATGTTACTGTATATTGATTATTATAGAAAACAAGAAACAAAAATATAGAAAACATTATTTTGGCAGATTCTAAATACTTGTTTAAATACTTAAAATGTCTTTAACTAGACTGTGTTTTACGTAGTTTTATTAAATTACGTTGCTACAACGTTGTGGCAACATTGTGTGTGTAATGTCCATATTGATTAATTAGGGTGATGTGTGCCAGAAGGCGAGGGGGGATAAAGGGGGAGAGACTTCACAGACCGGGATTGCTGAGTGCGTGTGCAGATGCGAGAGAGAGAGAGAGAGAGAGAGAGAGAGAGAGAGAGAGAGAGAGAGAGAGAGAGAGAGAGAGAGAGAGAGAGAGAGAGAGGCAGGCACCGAGGATGGGTTCAACGGATTACTGGACTGTAGAAAACAGTGGGCTTTGCTGTGGAGAAAAGTGAAAGACGCTACATTGAATAACAACCGTGAGACTTCCTTTTCCTTTTGATCAACCACATTATTTATATCCACCCTGTTATCTGAGTTCAGTAGGTGCAAATCCTGAAGATCAGTTCTCTCCTAACAGAAGGAATCTGAAACCGCTGGCCAGGCGACTTCCAGACACTCCTGCAGGGAGAGTGCCCTGGGACAGGCGCGCCATCTTTGCTCAAGTTCAATGTTGATTAAAATCATTAAAACAAAATCAACAATCGGAGCTCTTGGAAGAAAATAATGATACAAATGACAAAGCAGGGCTTCTTCAAAACAATAATCAGGTACACTATCTAATTAGCTGGGATTAATGCAAAATTTGAATTCAAGAAAAATCAGAGGCTAGCCAGTCTACATTTAACGAGCATCGAACAAGAAATTAAACGAAAACAAATACCTATTGATGGATTTTTCACAAAACGTAAAGATGTATCTAGCACTTATACTATTAGTCCTCTATCCCTGCTAGATAGCACTTCAGCTTATTATGCTCCTCGCGTCCTTGATTGTTCTCCTCTTGCTCCCTTTCCCGTAGCCCTAGTCTGTAACCCTACATCTTGACAGCACTTAGCTTCACCGTCCAGGATGTAGGAAGTCTCTTACTGTACTTGTGTAAATTGGAATTGGAATTGTAAAATGTATTTTGAATTTTCTATATTTTAGCTAAGTTGAATTTGTAATGATTGATACCTTGTACTTCTCTGTATTTTTGCACTTATGTTGTAATTCGCACTGGATAAGGGCGTCTGCCAAGAAAGAAAAATAATAATAATAATAATAATAATAATAATACAATATCTGAAATTCAGTCAAGTGGGGCCAAGAAAATGGGGCACACTTGAAAGCGCTGTTCCGAATTATAGCCATGCACGGGCGACAAAGCTGGCCTTTTCATGGCCACAGTGAGGAGGACAGTTCTACTAATATGGGACATTTCCTCGTTTGTGGACGTGCTTTCAGAGAGTGACAAGAACATCAAATCCAAAACAGACATAATATATGGATATCTTTAGATAGCTTTACCAGACACACGAAATTATATGATATGTGTTTAGGGGGAAAGAATAAAGATCATCATTAATGAGGTAAAAGAGGTTAGTTTCTTTTCTATATTGGTAGATGAAACAGAAGACGTATCAAAGAAAGAACAGCTTGCTATCTTCGTCCGCTATGTTCACAGTGGAATTATTAAAGAGTGAGCAATCGGCATATGATGGACCTTAGTGCAGAATCACTGGCTAATGCTATCTGTGATGAGCTTCTGAGTCAAGGCATAGACATGCAGCTATGTGTGGGACCATGGGCATTGCTAGACCCCTTTCACTGGGGCAAGTTTGAGTTTTAACAATTTACTTTGTCAGTGCATTCATTTAGATTGATAATCGCAGAAAAAAGAAATGGATCTAAATGCAACGCATTAACCCAATCAACGCTTGTAAAATCAATGCAGTTTAACTGTGATCACAAATCGCTGCGTGCGCACCTCTGTGCTGTTGTAATCGCCGCTGCAGCCACAGAGGCCAGTCGCCATGCCAGTCAGAAGTGAGGTCGTCTAAGAAAACATGACGAGACTAAAGTAAGCTTCTAAATAATACCGATGATCTTATTTTGACTTAAACATTATTGGCTCCTGTAGATGGACATCAGACAATTCTCTGTCAGGGACATGGAAGCAGAAAGGAGAGATGAGGTTGAAGGAGGTAAGGCTTGATAAACAAACTACATCCTCAGGCGTCAGTCAGGTCTCAGACTCCAGATGAAAAAGCATCAAGTCTCAGGAAAACCTCTGTGACGTCTATGGAATTGCAGAGAAAATAAACAAATGTTTGTGTTCTGTAGTACTGTATGATAACAATGAATCAATTAATTCATTAATTCGCTAGCGCTAGCGTTAGTTTAGGACACTACATAAACAGTTAGCAATAACTATGGCTGTTGTGTGCTAATTACCTAGCGACTAAAAAGTAATATTGGCTTATTTTAAGTTGTTGTTGTTGCAAGTAAACTTCATGAGTTTCAAACGTCAGTTTAAACTTACACCAATTATGTTAGCCAGCTACTGAGACGGCTCCACACTTGGCTGAGGTGCACAATGGGAAGAATATGAAGAATGGAATGGAATGGAAAAATGAAGAATAGGTGGTACAGTTTAATGCTAAAAAAATGAACCAACTCAGTTTGGACTTGGTGATGGACAAAACCTTTTGGGGAATACTTTGTTTACTTTTAGAATATAAATGCTCTTTATTTTAGTTGTTGAAGTCATAAAATGACTGGTTTTTTGAAATGTTGTAATTGTAAATTCTTGAAAAAGCTGTAGTTATTATCATTTTGTAATGTAGAATGCAAATGTGCAAGAACGTTTTCTCTGCAGTTTTGTTATTTGCATATACAGTGTATGCCTTTTATGCTGTTGAGAATGTGCATGTACAGCTGTCACAGTATCTAGACCGCAGGGCACAGGAAATATGGACCCAAGTGCAGCGCTAGTAGAGATAGCAATGGTCGGACAGGCATGGATCGGGTGCTGGCAGAACAGGGCAGAAAAGGGCTAGGCAAAGACATTGTTGAGGTAACAAGCGAAGGTCAGGATCCAGTAAACCGAGCAAGGAGACCAAGGGCTTGGAGTTGTAGGCAGCACTGACAACACTTCACCCAGAGTGAGGGCAGTGAGGGGTTTACGACGGGAACAAGAAATCAGGTTGGGAGGTGCAGGGAAAATGGGAGCAGAGGGAGAGAACAAGAGTGCACATGATGTTGATGAATGTTAATGGGATGATTGGAAGGATGAAAGCAGGGAGAAGTCAGAGAAAAGGCAGGGACACAGTGACCTCTAGCGGTCATAGAGGGTATGGGTTTGGGAACCATGACAACCGTATGTTGAAGACACTTAAATAAATATTTTCATAAAGATTAATATCTCTACATTTTTACCTTTCCCAGTACTTGTTGCAGTGTAGGAATAGTGGGTTTAGCAAGGGAAGTTTGTATAGTGCATTGTGTTGCACACTTCTTGCACGCAGCAGGCTTTCAAGAAAAATAAGAGATATGAGTAATGGGGGGCCTGTGCCCCAGTAGAGCTTTATGTGTAGCAACACCCCTGTATGGGACAGCGCTATAGTGTCATGCGGAGAAGTGTGAACGGTGTACAGGCAAGAATAAAGGAGTAAGTGCCACACACTGTGTACAAACATTGCCACGCTCACCATCTTAACCTGGTGTTGGTCATTATAAGACACAAATCTGAAGTTGGATTCTGATTGTGTATAGCATGATTATTTTAATGTTGCAAGTCTGACTCAAAGTTCCTAAATTAAACATGGCTATTAGTACACCACTTGAGGCATTCACATGATTGAAATAACGCCAGGTTATTGTGCAAAGAAACTGAATTCAAGTCATACTTAATGTAATACAATTTTGCCTAAACAGGAAAATGAACATTACAAACTAAATAACACACAGAAACACAGCCATAAAACTGGGGTAACTGCATCAAATAATCCCACATGCCATGTAGCTAGGCCAGTGGTTCACAGCCCTGGTCCTGGAGGACTCCCTACCCATTCTGTTTCTTGTTCCAGCTGAGCTATCAGTTACGTAATTGAAGTAATCATTTGCCCAATCCGCGTCTTGCAATCATTTTAAACAGGAAGAGTTTCAAGTTAAGCACAGCATACACTAAGAAACTTGAATTGGAACATTTTTATGAGATATACAAGTTAAAAAGTCAAATGTATGTAACTTACTCCAACAAAGGTGTTCACTTAAATAACTGTGAGATCACTAGCAGACGCCCTTATCCAGATTGACTTACAATTCTGTATGCACTTAACATTGACTACCTAGGCCACTGAAATACACCTTTTAAGTAATTCAGAAGGTTTTTATGCAAATGGGAGAACAGTGCTCAGCAAAGGTTCTGAGTCTTAAAAACAGACGACTAATGTAGAAAGCATGTCGGTTCAGACTTTGGTGCCTCTGTAAGTTTGAAAGATGCTACAGTGCTGTATTGGTGACATTTTTGTTTTATAACTATTTTGTTTTATCCTGGAGTACCTCTGTATATGCTGCTCATAATTATAATGTGGGCTTTGATTTTTTTCATCAACCCTGGATTTAACTAATATTTGACGTTAATTTGGCTTGCCGGCTTGTAGTGCTGTGAGAAGTCTGCAGTGCAGATGCAGAGAAATGTGTCTGCAGTGGTTATATTTGACTTTAATTGTATGTGAACTACTGTTGAATTAATAACGTTATCCACAATTCCAGTAAACACGGAAATTGGAAAAATATCAGTTTTACCTTAATGTGGTTAACTTAGCTTCGAAGTTTGCATAACTTAATGTGAGTTCTACAGATTTACATTGGTCATTTTAATTTAAAAAATAAGTTCCCAGTTGTTCCGGATGGCATGCATTAGGGTTGGCAGTGCTCCGAGTTTGCTGGCTCCGGCTCCGGAGTGGCTCCACAGGTTCAGCTCCAGCTCCAGGCTGGCTCTGGAGCTGATGGAGACCCCCTGCTCCAGCTCCAGGCCAGCTCCAGCAGCCCCGGTTGCTTTTAACCAGCTCCGGCTCTGGAGCCACAAAAAACGGTGCAAACTAGGATGCGAACATTATAAATAACGAGAGAAATGAGAAAGTGAAGGTGTCATAATTACAATTAATAAAAAATAATGTATTATGGACTAAAAGCTGGAGTGAGAACTGATATTATTTTATAACCCCCAACATGACCTCAGCTCCGGCTCCAGCAACGCCAACTCCAGCTCTGCTCCGGAGCACAACTAACAAAAACTGTCCAGCTCTGCTGCGGCTCTGTGTCCTAGAGCTGGCTTCGGAGCAGGTGCACGGCCAACCATAGTACACGTTTGTCCATATGTGTGTTTGGATTATTTTGACATTTACTGAACTTCCTAATTATACTGGGTGTCACTGATGTTTATTAGATAAGGCACTCCTAATTTTTAAACTGAAATGTTCAACTGCAGAAAAAGCCTGTGCATATGCGGATACTAATTTCTGTAAGTGGGTTTTCTGAATTGGTATTGTAGTGCAGGAACAAAGTCTGTTGTTTGGTGATTTGTACCCTTTCGTTATGATACATAGCATTTTATGCTGTTTCTCCAGTCTGCAAATTTCTTATTCACGCATACGAGTGTTTTTGACAGTCATCTTATTCCATACCAACAAAATATGTCATATTCCACACACACATACACTCACCTAAAGGATTATTAGGAACACCTGTTCAATTTCTCATTAATGCAATTATCTAACCAACCAATCACATGGCAGTTGCTTCAATGCATTTAGGGGTGTGGTCCTGGTCAAGACAATCTCCTGAACTCCAAACTGAATGTCTGAATGGGAAAGAAAGGTGATTTAAGCAATTTTGAGCGTGGCATGGTTGTTGGTGCCAGACGGGCCGGTCTGAGTATTTCACAATCTGCTCAGTTACTGGGATTTTCACGCACAACCATTTCTAGGGTTTACAAAGAATGGTGTGAAAATGGAAAAACATCCAGTATGCGGCAGTCCTGTGGGCGAAAATGCCTTGTTGATGCTAGAGGTCAGAGGAGAATGGGCCGACTGATTCAAGCTGATAGAAGAGCAACTTTGACTGAAATAACCACTCGTTACAACCAAGGTATGCAGCAAAGCATTTGTGAAGCCACAACACGTACAACCTTGAGGCGGATGGGCTACAACAGCAGAAGACCCCACCGGGTACCACTCATCTCCACTACAAATAGGAAAAAGAGGCTACAATTTGCACAAGCTCACCAAAATTGGACAGTTGAAGACTAGAAAAATGTTGTCTGGTCTGATGAGTCTCGATTTCTGTTGAGACATTCAGATGGTAGAGTCAGAATTTGGCGTAAACAGAATGAGAACATGGATCCATCATGCCTTGTTACCACTGTGCGGGCTGGTGGTGGTGGTGTAATGGTGTGGGGGATGTTTTCTTGGCACACTTTAGGCCCCTTAGTGCCAACTGGGCATCATTTAAATTCCACGGCCTACCTGAGCATTGTTTCTGACCATGTCCATCCCTTTATGGCCACCATGTACCCATCCTCTGATGGCTACTTCCAGCAGGATAATGCACCATGTCACAAAGGTCGAATCATTTCAAATTGGTTTCTTGAACATGACAATGAGTTCACTGTACTAAACTGGCCCCCACAGTCACCAGATCTCAACCCAATAGAGCATCTTTGGGATGTGGTGGAACGGGAGCTTCGTGCCCTGGATGTGCATCCCACAAATCTCCATCAACTGCAAGATGCTATTCTACCAATATGGGCCAACATTTCTAAAGAATGCTTTCAGCACCTTGTTGAATCAATGCCACGTAGAATTAAGGCAGTTCTGAAGGCGAAAGGGGGTCAAACACAGTATTAGTATGGTGTTCCTAATAATCCTTTAGGTGAGTGTATTTCGTTTCTCTATTATTTACCAACAAGATGAGCACCGCTGTGAAGCCAGGCTTCCTAAAAATTAATTTAAACTCATCAATGCTCCTCTCATTATATCATTATATCGATAATAACTCTCCATAACTATAACAAAAACATGTATAAAATCTGAATCTATTAAAATAATCATGCAGAACACCACTACTTTATAGACAGTAAGGCACAGCTGGCAAAAGTTAGCAGCCTTGATTATTATTAACATTTACCCTTTCCTCACTGCCTCTATAGGAATTCCTCTGACAGTCCCTGTCAGCAGTGTGCCACAGTTAACACCATCATCGTGACTCCATATTTGCATTTCCTTTATAGATCTGCAAAACAACTCTTTCAAAGAGATTGATGAATGATGCAAAATTTCAAATGCTTTGGCAAAAGTACATTTTTTTGGTTTTTTCGGTTTAGTTTGTACTGCTAACATTTTTTTGTATCACTATAATGCGGTCTGTCTGCTGTGTGGATTCGCTTGTGATAACGAAGGTGTGCAAAGCTACTGAAGCACTTCCCACACTGGGTGCAGCATTAGGGTTTCTCTCCTATGTGAATTTTTTGGTGGCGTTTCAGTTTTGTTGAACTAATGAAACTCTTCCCACATTGCACGCAGCTATATGGTTTCTCTCCTGTGTGAATTCGTTTGTGGATATGGAGATATCCTGCATTACAGAACCCCTTCCCACACTGGGTGCAGCAATAGGGTTTCTCTCCTGTGTGAATTCTTTGGTGGCATTTTAGATGTGTTGACTGAGTGAAGCCCTTCCCACACTGGGTGCAGCAATAGGGTTTCTCTCCTGTGTGAATTCTTTGGTGGCGTTTCAGTTTTGTTGAACTAATGAAACTCTTCCCACATTGCACGCAGCTATATGGTTTCTCTCCTGTGTGAATTAGTTTGTGGATATGGAGATATCCTGCATTACAGAACCCCTTCCCACACTGGGTGCAGCAATAGGGTTTCTCTCCTGTGTGAATTTTTTGGTGGCGTTTCAGTTGTGTTGAACTAATGAAACTCTTCCCACACTGGACACAGCTGTATGGTTTCTCTCCTGTGTGAATTCGCTTGTGGATATGGAGATATCCTGCATTACAGAACCCCTTCCCACACTGGGTGCAGCAATAGGGTTTCTCTCCTGTGTGAATTTTTTGGTGGCGTTTCAGTTGTGTTGAACTAATGAAACTCTTCCCACACTGGACACAGCTGTATGGTTTCTCTCCTGTGTGAATTCGCTTGTGGATATGGAGATATCCTGCATTACAGAACCCCTTCCCACACTGGGTGCAGCAATAGGGTTTCTCTCCTGTGTGAACTATTTGGTGGTATTTTAGCTGTGATGACACAGCAAAGCTTTTTCCACACTTGGAGCAGCTGTACGATCTCTCCCCTCTGTGATTTCTATGATTTTTTTTCCCGTCTCCTTTCCCAGTATAGCTCTTCCCACACTGGGGGGAGCGATTGTGATGCAGTTTTCCACACTGTGGTGGGGGGGATGAAAATGTGGGGGGTCTAGGACGCAGCTGTCGGCGCTGTGATGAAAGGCTTTCACACTTCAGTGTTCCATCACTCCCCCCACTGACCCCTGAATTCAGGGCAGCAGACTTTGAGTCTCTCCGTCTGTCCACAGGGGGCTCAGGCTCCAGGTCACAGGTACTGTCTGTAATATTCTCCCATCTGACACGGACCCTTTTCAAAGACACAGAGAGTGGTCTGCTTCGCTCAATTATATAAGCAGATTCCAGTGTATTGTCCTCTGTTGTAATGTAGTCAGACCCCACAGACTGGATCCTGGGGAGTTCTGCACTGTGGGTGGAGTCCAGGTCAGGGTCGCTCCTCATCACACAGGGAGGCTTGAACTTGGATTCTGCTGTATCAGATCCCAGTACCCTGTGTCCCTGTGTTGACCCCTCAGTCTGTGGCTCTTCCATGTGGCCAGACTCCAGTCCCCTGAGCTCCTCCTCACTCTGTCTGCTCCTGTGCTGCTCAGTCAGGCCCTGGTTGTCTTCAGTATCTGTGGGCTCTGTGTCCTGCCTCAGACTGGAGCTCCACTCCTGCTCACAGTGCTGCTGCTCAATGGGAGCCCTTTCCCCAGAGTCAGGGAGAGCGCTGGCTTCTACTGCTCCTGGGGGAGAGACGACACAGAAAAGCATTGTAAACGGGTGAGAAGTGTCCAGACACTAAAACACACTATGTTGGAAAAATAGCACAGCATCAAGAAAACAGTCACTACTGTAAAAGTGATACAGGTGTTTTATACTTCAAATGCGTAGCAACAGGGCAGAAACGCAAATATACCTCACAACTCTCATTGACACAATCAATCACGTTATAATGTAATTTAAACATATCCGTCACAATAAGGATAACAACTTTAAATTGGCAATATCACAATCGCAAAATGTCGAGGAGGGGAAGGGGGGTGGGCATCGTGCAATGTCAAGCATTTCAGCTTTAAAGTTCCTTTAATTAGTTTTTGTGGTTATTTTTTTCCTTCTCTCATGTGTTTGGCCAGGCGACACTCTATGGCCTGTAAAGCACTGCAGGAAACGCTCAAATATATTACCTTTCAATTGAAATCACACGGGCACGTGGGCTAATGTAAATGCTGCCGACTTGAAAGATGGTTAAAGGTTTTGGAGCATCATCCTGTGTCAATCCAATACAAATCTAATCACTGGGCTTCGTAACAGCACAGTGATCAAATATAATAGGGTGATTCTCATGAAATTCTCATTTCAGAGTGATCCTCTTTAAGGTTTTTAAATAATTAAATTGACCAACATTTTATTTGGAGAATGCTTAGTAGAGTCTAAAGTAGGGCTGTGCGATATGACGATATATATCGTATGACGATAGAAAAACGTATATCGTTTCATATTATGCTCTATCGTTTATATCATGGTGTCGCAAATCCCACTCTATTTTTGGTCATTTGTCAACGCTTTGCGTTGTCCCCGGTTCTTCCACACGTGTCGGATGCGGTAAGAAATGTGCATCAGAAACACAGACAGACAGAGGAGAGAGAACTGACACAGAACGGGGTAATTCTGAACAGGAGGACTCTGACCAGCCAAGACAAACGAGGAGCTCGTACCTAAAAGAGGGGCTACATCTGTCGCATGGACGTGGTTAGGGTAGAAAAAGTCTGACACGGACCAGAAAACCCTACTTAGCAAAATATGCTGCAGACCAGTCTCTACAACAGGCTCAAACACCACTAACCTCTTTTACCACCTGCGCAAGAATCATGCTAAACAGTACAGAGAGTCTACACAATACTTTGCAATGTGCTTATATTTTGCAAGTCGCCCTGGATAAGGGCGTCTTCCAAGAAATAAAATATAATGTTATATTTTATATATTTATATTGTGAAACTTAATGTGCTGCTATAATTTAAACTTGAAAGTGTTCCATGTTTACATTTTGTATTTTATATACCAATTGTAGCGACCTCAGGTTTCTAGGTAGTGAAATAAAGGGAAAAATACAAGTAAAACAGGCTTTATTGAACTCACAGGGAGGTACATCTACTTTCCCTCCAAGGCTGTTATTCAATCTCTCCGGTGCTCTCTCGCTCATTACCTACTCCGACTCCCCGAGCGGCGCGTCCCCGCCCTCTCAAATACCCCCCTCAGGTGACTCCCACCCGTCCAATCGCCGCTCTGCGGCAATACCACCCAGAGTCACACAATCACAAATAACTCCCAAACATCCCTCCCTAGCCCAACACAACCCCACCCCACATGCAGTACACACACACACACACACACTCACACGCATACCGACAGACAAGGTTCCTGGTTCCTGGTTCCTAATTACTTACTACAGATTTGTAACTGCAAACAATACTTTTTGCCGTATTATTTATAATGTACTTATCAGATGTCCTTAACCAGGGCAAGTTACAGTTGAAACAAAATACACACGTTTCACGATGATTCACCCAGCTCCAATATAGCAGGTTATAATTGAACTAAAGTGTGCATGTCTCAGTCATGGCGTTTATGGACGCATTTATTAAACCAGTCCTTAATGTTTTAGAGGGAAACCCAGATCTGCTATATTTATTTATTCATTAACTTAAATTGTAAATGGAAACGTTAACTAAATCGTATTCACCTTCACACTGACTGTCTCTGCAGATTGTCCTGCACACCATTCACAAAACACAGCCTGAAACACGGCCAGCTGTTCATAAAATATTAAGAATATCAGCTGCTACGATCCGATTATTATCCTTCAGTTTATTTTAACTAGTCAGGCACTGCAACGATCCTGTGAAATCACAGTGTTTAATACACTCGGATATTAACTGTAAGCAGTAAAACATTTAATTGTTTCTGTACGTGGATTTCACTCCATCTTCGTGATCGCACTCGGCACGTGAGATTATATCTTCCGACACAATGCATCTGTTCTCCTCCCTGTGTCTCAAGTCAAGAACACACGTCCAATTCTGAAAGCTAATCATGTCCTCAGTGGGCGGGACGGACGCTTATGGACACGTCCAGCACCAGCAAGTTAACAGTCCACAAAACACGGACGCCAGTGGAAACGGGGCATAAACTAATCCAGTCTTTTTGATAACCTTGATGGTTTTAATATTCAACTTGCTCTTAAACACTTTGTTTATAATGTTGCTGCATTCAATATATTTGATGGGAATGACTACTCTGTAGTTCTGAGGAGAGTCTGTTTACAGTTCACAAGATGTCATTAAAAATATTATTTAAAATAGACTTCCTTTGTGTTGACTAATTTAATTAAGTGATTCTACGTATAAATACTGATGATTACAAGCTTGGGGAAAAAATGTGATTAATTGCGATTAATTAGTTAATTTTTTTAATCGATTCCCAGCCCTGATATATATATATATTAGTGAGGGAGGCGGAGCCAGGCACTATATAAGGAAGCAGTGCAGGCGGTGGCTGTGGGGAAGAAGGTTGTTTGTGTGTGCCTGAACAAAGAACAATGGTCTTTCCCAACACTGCTAGGGGTTAGAGACAGCCCCAGGTTCAAAGCAAGTCGTTAGAAGTGAGGAGGTAGAGTGTGTTCAGCATATTGAACGGTTTAGTAGGTTTGTTTGTGTTTGTTTTATTTACTCTGCAGGGGTTAAAACATCTGTGCCTGTGAGAGATAAACAGGGGCGCCAAGTCCTGCATTCCCCTGCATGGTTGACACTTACCAGCAGGGGCGCCACACCCTGTACTCCCCGGGTTTAATCCATGCTCACGCCTTTGAATTGGGCAGCTGCTGTGATCAGAGTAAAGAAGCATCCTTGCGGCCCAAATACAGGTGGGGGCCAGTCACACTAATATTATATATATGTATTTATATTATATATATATATATATATATATATATATATATAAAAATATATATTATATAAATATATAAATATATATTTTTTTAACATTCACATATCAGGACTATATTTATTTTGTTTGTAACTATAGTTGAAAAGTGTTTTCTATTTACCATTTTATACATAAAGATTTTATATATTGTTACATGCTTAATTGAAAATTTGCAAAGGTTCTAAATAAAAGGAGAAAAATAATCAAATATGAGTATATTTGTCGAGTATATAATTCAAAATGTAATAAGAAATTGGCCTCTCCATGTGGTCATTTTATATATAGTTTATTCATTGAATTTAAAGAAAATGTGCTATATTGTGAGATGTATCGTTACCGGGATATGAAAGGACCTATATCAGGATATGAGATTTTGGTCATATTGCACAGCCCTAGTCTAAAGTCAGTATAAATGTTGATTTCAAAGAGACCATTTACTTATTTGTATACATTTTAGTGCTTTTCTTGTACCAAGTGAATGATATTTCACAAGCACAAGAGTGGGAAATTAGATTTGGTTCATGTTTTTTTAATTGCTATGATAAAAAGTAGCTGTAAGCTAGCTATAGTAATGGACAAAATTGAATTCTTTACTTTATTAAAATATTTTATTTTCAAGATTTTCTCATTACCAAAAACTACCTCAAAAATGCGATCCTCAACATTTGGGATAAGTCATGTTTAATTATTTACCTACAACATCTTAATTCATAGTGTTGGTCTATATTATGGAAAGGAACAGGGGTGCGATCATTCAGTGCTAAAAGTACTCAAAACATATTTGCGCTCCATAACGAAAGACAAAAGACTTAATGGGCTAGCACATTATGGAGAGGTTCTTGATGAATTTAGGTGTCACAAAAGGAGACTTGAATTCACCTAGAAACTCCTACATCACCAGCGGAAACAGCTTATTTCCAATGAAAACACATTTCTAGGAGGGGGAAAAAAATCAAAAATTGTGTATCCTCACCAATTAAAAAACAAATACAATGGTTTATCATTTCAAGGAACAGTATATATTTTCCTATCACCACAATGCTATGCTGTAAATGGCCTAGTAAAGGCATAACTTTTGAAATTTTGGGACCAAAAATTAAGGTGGGACTCAAGCCCCCTGGATCCACCCCTGAGTATCATAAGAATGTAATTGTTCATCTTTTATATTTTCTCACTACCTGTCAACCTCAGCAACAACATAATATATGAATGTAATATTATCCAATAATATTACAGATAAAAAGACAAGTTCAACTTAAAATGACTGAGAAATATGCTTCTTTCATTACTGCAAACTGTGGTTCTCATTACCAAAATCGTAAAATATATACGTAAAATAGCGGTAATGAGAAAATTGTGGTGATGAGGCCTAGTGAAAAATGCTAACAACAGGGGCAACCTTTTTGACTTTTTGAGCATTTTAAAGTCTGTCATACTGATCAAAAATGTATAATAAAAATAATGATTATACCAATCCATCATCAATAGCGGTAATGAGAATCTATAGTGTCGGGAACAAGGGGCTTAGATACAAGTACAACATTTTTAGTGACTAAAAGTGAGGAGACTAGCATAGTGTGTGTCCATCTTTGGTCTTCTCCTCTTGTTGGTGCATCATGGGAGAATAAAACTTTATTGACTATTTTGTTATGATTTTGATGGGACTATTAACAAATATTGTGGTAATGAGAAATGGGTTGATGGACACCATGTTTTTTCATTATGTTATTCATGTGATGTCTAGATATTTAAATAAATATTTTTTATAGACTATTGGACATTTGACAACATACACTTTTATTTATTTTTAATTTCAGTTTATTTTACTTGTAATACATTAGTTGACCATCTTTTTGAATTGGGGACAGATTGCGGTAATGAGAAATTAACTGGAAAATGCATACAAAAATCTTAAATTACCCATTTAACACTAGAAGCACTGAGCCGGTCAATTTGAGCAATTTGGTTATTAAAATTTGAATTACACTGTGTTCCTAAATACACTGCACATACCCGTTCGTGACTTTTACGAACTATGTGTTTTAAACATGCCTACAGCATTTTAGCTGCATAAACGCAAAAAGAAATAAGTTATAAACACATTTTCCTAGGATAGCCAAAATCGGGCTGTTTTGACTGGTCATTTACATACATAATAAATCAAATATAACATAATCCTGCCTATCCTTTACAATACAGTCAATCTGGCACTCAAGTGGTGATGTCTACCCGTCTACAGTCTTTCATGTGCTTGAAAAAAACACACATTGTACAGCATTACAGGTGTTTTCTTACAGATTTATTCAGATTGAGTGGATACAGTGATTACCCGCAAATAAACATGGATTGGAAATGGAGATTGAAGAGAGCTCATTGTGGAAATGCTGTGTATATGATCATGACTGATTCAGGGGCATCAGTGATACTGGGAATAACAGTGATGATTCATGGCTTTGTACCAGTGTTGTGAAAAAACTGCGAGTGAACGCCAGGTCCAAATGACACAGAGTGCTTTTACTCTACTGCAAAATACTGATTCATAGACATTATCAGTGGAGGAGCATTTATTACGATGCTATATATTCGTGGAGTAAAAGTGTTCACCTGGAGAGGCTGTCAAAATGCAGTGAGAGGTACGAGCTCATGCAGGGAAAGTGCAGAAACGTGTCCTGTGTGACTGTATGAGCTGTCAGGTATGCAGGATAAATATATAGTAAATAGTTTCTTGAAATACAAAGCTACAGTGAATACAAGCAATGTATGTTGAAAACAAAGTTTACACAGTGTTGAAAATGTTTACTTTAGTGTACAATTATGTTTTGATAAATGCAACTTATTTTTGAACTAGAAAATACTGCTTTTTAGCATTATTCCAATATTTATGTTTACACTTGTTTATATATATAACTGTATATAGTTGCTTATGTTTTGACTGCAGTCTGCACGGTTAGAAAAAAAAGTGCTTTGTTATTTATAGCAATAATATTAATGTTTTATGATCATATATCAATTTAAATAATCAATCTGTGCTATGAAAATGTTGGATTTGATGTTCATGAATAAAACTTAAGAGTTTTATGCAATGGTTTGCCTTTGAATATCATATCACAGCTGTTAATGAGCTATCGATTATAATGACTGGCTTTGTGTTTGAAGGTAGTTCAATGTCGGCAATTCTATTGTTAAAAGTTGTAATATCTTTGTGTGCAAGACATAATACATCTATTGGAATAAGGTTTTACCATTTAGTATTATGTTTTTTATATTCAAATTATCACGCACATGGCTCAGGGTTGGTATCATGAGAATCACCTATTTACGTTCCTTCCCTGTTTAAAAACTAGAAGGTTTCTCTTCCCCTACTTTAAGGCAATTGCTGGATTTTGCAAGATCAAAACAATAAGTAATTAATCAACAGCCAATTGTTTTACACTCAGAAATATTTATATTAGCATAGAAAAACACTGGGTGGGTATTTTTAAATAAATGTAGACAATGATGTGGCTCTGATACCTCTGTCTGTCCATACGCTCAGATTTTTATTTTCTTGTGTCATACAACACTCAGAGGAAAGTTCAGAGTCGAGGCATTGCATGTAGTAGGGATGGGAATGAGTAATCGAAGGGACATTAGTATTCGAATACTTTGGATAGTATAAACACACACATACACACACACATAGTGGAGGAACATAAGGAATGCAGATGCCTCCCAACAGGTGTACTGCATGATGCAATTAAGCAATTAACATCCTATCATGCTCTGTGGCATGTATAAAATGCTAAGCAGGCCCATACATACAAACATATATACATAAATGTGCTGCAGAAATTCACAAAATCTATAACATTAGAGGCATGAGGACTGCCTGAAAGAATTCCTTAGTGATGGCTAAGCTATCAATTCATTAAATCTAAAACGAGAACCCACAACGATGTTTCATTACAAGATATTTTCTGCAGATGTAAGAATCCTTTCAGAATTTTGTTAAAGGGGTTCTAGACAGCTGTGAGTTTTATAGTTTCATTTTTGCAACAGCATCCTTCCAGTGAATTCAAGGATCGAGCTGATCTTGCACTTTTTAATTTCAATTTTAACATGGATCTGACTGGTTCGGATTTGTCTGACGACTGCAAAGGCAAATAAAAGAAAAGGGTGAACCAATCACAGACTTTATATTTCACACTAAAACACTCTGCATTAGATCAAACAAATGACTTGTTAATATACTACTCGTATAACTCGTGTTTTTAACCATCATGGCAAAACCCTATCTTCAAATATACTAAAATGTACCTCAGCTGAATCTAGAGCCAGAAGAGACCAGCTGAATTGATTAACCCATTGAATACATTAATGTTTATTAATAGGGATAATCCTGAATGAATTGAAAATAATCATGAACGAGAAAGTTAGAGGTTTAAATCAAAGACTCAGGCTCTCCCAATTCTGGGTGGGTTTGAAGAGACTCCAGGGGACAAGGCCAACTTCTTTTGAGTTTTATTTGAAAATAATTAAATTGAACGTAGCATTTCTCTCTCTCAGATTTATGGTTTTTCCCCCGCTGCTACTAGGACACTTACTTGTCAATGTATCCTTTCTCTATCTCCCATCTCTGGCTTGCACATGGTGCAATGGCTTTATCTAGCACATGTGCTTTATCCCACAGCAGCTCGTTTCTGATTGTAAATGTGTGTTTCATGGAGAAACACCCCCCTCCCCCATTGCTAACCTGCCTTGTTATTGTAATTGCGAGTGCACAGCGTGTCTGGGATATGAGTTTCGTTTCTGTCACACTGGAAAGACTGGCGAACTAACCTTACAACATACATTCACCCTGGAGAAGGGCGTCTGCTAATACATAACAATCATCCTAATATCATACGTGAAGAAATACATGTCTGTTACCAGCCTCTCTCCCTCCCTGTCCGCAACTGCGCTCTAGTCTCCCGGCTCCTCGGCGTTTCTCAGGCGGCCCGTCCGCTCCAGAGCTCCGGCTCCACTCGCACCGCCTCGCCGCCCTGAGCGCCTGCAGCCTCCGCCTCAGCGCCTCGTTTTCTCTCTGTCTGCGGGTTATTTCCACCCGGGACTCCGACACCGTCTCTTCCACCGCCTTCCAGATCTCACACAGGGCGGCTCTCATCAGCTCGGCCAGCGCCGAGGACAGGCGCTGCGTGAAGCGCTCGGAGAGAGACATCACTGCCCGCGCAGCTCAGCACACCTGGACAAATTGAACGGCAAACAGGTCTCTCCGCGTATTCCGCGCACAATGCGTCTCCAACCGCAGCGTCCGGTGGCTGAACCCGGGACAGCGCTTGTCTTGAATCAACCAATCAAGGAGAAGCTGTTTTGCATAGAGGACTTTCTCTGGAACAGCGATTGAGGATCTTAGGAATCGCTGCAGATTGGGATGTGGGAGGAGTCACTGTCAATCTTTCTGATACAGCCAATCACGCTGCAGCAGTGCTCGTCAATCATTATCATGCGACCAATCACCTGCAGAAGGTACTTGTCAGTCACTTGGTATGCGTTATGCGACGCCCCCCCCCCTCACTCTTTTTCCTGATCCCATTTTTTACAATGACATAATTTAGTGGTTTACACATTTTTGCCCCAGGCTTAGTCATAGTCAGCAGCACCCCATCATGTCGTCTGAAGTCTTGTCAGTCAACAAAGGTCCTGACAGATATTTATTACACACTTTGCAGGTTCAAATGTTTAAATTGTTTCTATTATGTTTTTGTTTGTTTATTGATTTATCTGGTGCATGTCCCGTTTATTTCAATGCATTTGATTGTTTGTTGGTTTGGCAGTTTGCCCTTTAATCAGAAGTTTATTATTTTGATTGATTTATTCCACATGTATATTTTGAGTTTGATTTGGTATTTTGGTTTTGTTTAAAGCACGTTAAGATTTTAAAAACTTTTAAGTGATTTCAGAGTTGGATTTGTTTTAAATAAAAACTATTAAAATTTTGACTATTTTTATTTTTGTTATTGTAAAATACTTTACCTAATAAATAGTATTTGCAGGTTTAAATAAGTCTATCTAGACCAGGGGTTCTCAAACGTTATCAAAATGAGCCTCCCTGAGCAATGACAAATGACTGCGCCTCATCATAGTATACTAGAACAATACAACAATATGTTGCAAAATCATGAATACAAATGTAAGATAATAAGATTAAGATAAGATTAATGAGCACAGAGCTCCCTCACTAAAGCTGCAGAAAAGTGACTGCAATGTGAGTGGGAGAGGGAGAGAAAACAAGTCAGAGAAGAAGATTGTGTATGGTAATCAACTTTGTTATTGAAATTGATTACGGATTTTGGATTTGGACTGGATTCTGAGTGTTTGTTCTGCATCTTCATTAGTTCTATGTTTAGAGAGGGACTTGCATGTTTAGCTAGACTCCAAGAATAGTTAGGCCTTGGTTTGGATTTGATCACACAAACAGTTGTCTATAATAAATCAATCGTTGGTTTCCTAAACAAGTCCAAGACGCTGTGTACATCCCCACAAGTTACATACAATCAGTGATTCAGAGCGTCTGCACCGGAGACTTCACCTTCAGACTCAACTAATGCCTCGACTCCACCGGCGTAAGCGCCGCGTCGCGCCGGAGTCCCAGAGCCGTCCTGAGGAGCAGCAGCGACTGTGGGTTTGATTTGTGTTCGTGTTACAAACACACAGAAACACTGCGACTCACCTGACGAGAGAGGACTGTGTGTCTGTTTTATTATTCGTGCTTTACAGGACTGGAAACAGCGAATAAATACACGTTTCTGTTAGAGATATTAGAAGAGCTGGACGTGTAGACAACATTATATTCACACAAGCATGTTCCCATAAGAATACGTTTCCATGCGCGACAATAATACTAAATAGCGAATATGTATTGATATTATTATCGTCATCATTTGTGCTGGTATATATGTATTTTAAACGGCACAGCGACTCCCTTCACTTATTACTCTTACTACAGATTTGTAACTAAAAACGATACTATTTGCGTATTATTTATAATGTACTTATCAGATCCTTAACCAGGGCCAGTTACAGTTGAAACAAAATACACACGTTTCACATTAATCATCCAGATACAATATAGCAGCTTTAATTGAACTAAAGTGCGCGTCTCAGTCATGGCGTTTATGGACGCATTTATGAATCCAGTCCTTATGTTTTAGAGGAAACCCAGATCTGCTGTATTAATTTATTCATTAATTTATCTTGTAAATGGACACGTTAATGAATCGTGTTCCTTCATACTAATTGTCAGCGGATTGTCCTGCACACATTCACACACACAGCCTGAACACCGGCCAGCTGTCAATCAATATTAATACCATTATTATCCTTAAGTTTATTGGAACTAGTCAGCGCTGCGCCTGTCTGTGAATCACAGTGTTTAATGCACTCGGATATGAACTGTATCAGACATTGTTTCTGTACGTGGATTTAACTCCATGCTGCTAATAAACTTGTAATTTATTCATGATCGCACAGGCACTTGAGATTATATCTTCCGATACAATGTATCTGATCTCTTCCCTGTGTCTCAAGTCCAGCGCACATCTCTCTTCTGAAAGTGAATCATGTACTCAGTGGGGACACCAGTGGAAACACCCGTTTAAGCGTCCGGGCCGGAGCGTCCGCCAGTGGAAACGGGGCATAAATGTGTGTCATAGGCATTAGGCAACATTCAACGCGTTGAACTTAATGGGAAAAGATTCACATCAGAAGTGCCGGTGCTTCCCACAAGCATTACTTACAAGTACAAGAATCTACCCTCCTTCCATCCTCTACATTTGCATAATATTATATCCCATGATGTCCCGGTTATCTTTAAAAGATGTATGTAATGCCCTTGACTGAACTGTTTTCTCATACATCCCAATTACGTTGTTTATGCTTATATAATGACCCTTTATATACTTCAATATCATTGTATTTAAAATATAATGTATATTTAAGAGACATCACCACGACACGCTTGCTTCGTGTTGTAAGACGGTTGGTTTTGCGTCCCTGACAGTGCTTTATCTTTGCGCAGTGGCAGTATCGTAGCTGATGAGGTTGATCCGAGGCGCGATTATTGCTAGTTGAAAACTTTACCCAATACCCCGCTTGCACTGGCTTGAAATATAGCTGGTGCCGGCAATTTTTGACAGTCTCCTGGGAGACTGGTGTTCTGGTGGAAAAACAGAAGATTCACGACTGGCTACAACGTGTAGGTCAAGGTATCCGAGGAGCGTAGCTAATGCGTTCCTCAATTTAAACGCTGTACGCTGGACTCCCTGTATCATCTTTCAAATGATAGAAACGCAACGATTCCCATCAGGCTCAATCAAGATCTTTATAAAGGATCGCTGAAAACTAGTGATGGGGGAAACTAAGCTTTCCGAAGCATTGAACCATTTCAAGCTATTGTACCGAAAAAAGCTTCCCTGCTTCGATTTGTTTCTGAATAAGGTTTACTGAAGAAGATGTCATATGCCGTGGTCCTTTCCAGGTGCCACAGTTAGTTGGAATGACGTTGCCTAGACATCATCAGAGACCACCCCCTCCCCCACCATTAGTTAAAAGAACGACTAGCGGGGTCTATACAGTTTTCTCCCCAGTTGTACATAAAGCCTCTGCCCTGCCATCTGTTCGTCGGGCCTCGGCCTCAAAGGAACCAGGGAGAACCTCCAGCACCACGGGCCCTGAGCCCAGTGGAGTTTTGCCCGCCTTACCGGGTGGCGGGAGCCGAGCCCCCCCCATAGTCTTCCTAGAGGATCAAGCGGTGAGGCAAATGATTGAAATGATGGGTGCTAGCGCTAAGCTAGGTGAGGGAGAAGAGAGGAGTGGGGAAGAGAAAGGTTTCTTTACATGATTGTTACGGAGCGGGTAATTGCCCTCACAGCCATTATGGCATTAACCATTATTTCAATTAATGTGAGGAGCATTGCTGAGGTGAAAAAGAGGACCGATGTTTTAAACTCTCTGGCTGGAATGAAGGCGGATATTATCTGTTTGCAGGAGTGCGGCATCCCGTTCCAAAAAGAATACAAAGATCTCCGGGACACTTGGACCCTAGGAGAATCCTTCTGGTCGGGGTCCAATGTGTCCCGAGCGGACGGGATTGCCGTACTCCTGAAAAACCCCTTCTTAATAGTTAAAACATTCAAGGTTATAGAGGCGGGCAGACTGGCCAGCCTCGATTTTAAATACAAGGGGGCTGTATTGAGGCTGGTCAATGTCTATGCCCCCACCAGCCAGAGAGAGAGAGTCCTCTTTCTCCCTCAGCTACGCCCGCTCCTGATCGGCACCTTGCCAGTTATCATTTCAGGTGATTTCAACTGTGCTCTGAGGGATGTAGACCGGAGTAAGCCCCGCAACGATAGATCCAGCAGGGACCTCGCTGCGTTCGTGGAGGACTTTGAACTCTGCGACGCAGGTCGGGACCTGGTCCCCTTGTTCACCTGGGTGAGTTCTTCTGGCTCCTCCTTCTCCAGGATAGATCTCGTCCTCCTCAGCAAGCCACTGGAGAGGACCGCCATGTCTTCGGAGGCGGTCTTCTTTTCAGACCACAGGCTCCTGACGACAGAGGTGCTCATTCCGAGCACACGGGAGTCGGGGCCTGGGGTCTGGAAGCTCAACACCTCTCTGCTCGATGACCCTCGTGTGATTAAGACCTTTAGCAGACGCCTCGAGGAGTGGAGGACCCTGAAGGACCTTTTTGATTCTCCCATAGAGTGGTGGGAGATGATGAAGAAAAGAACCAAGGGCTACTTCATTCAGCTGGGGAAACGGAAAGCTCGCGAGAGGCGGGCGAGATATTCCCATCTAAACGCCCGCCTCCAGCGCCTGAGTCTTTTACAGCTCAGAGGCTTCGACCTAGCTGAGGAGGTGGCCCGGGTCAAACTGAGTCTCTCCGCCCTCTATCGGGAGGAGCAAGAGAAGATCAAGGTCCTTTCCAGGGTCCGCATCATGGAGGACGATGAGAAATGCAGCCGCTTCTTCTTCAAGAAAACGAAGGAGAGGCGGCCTGCAATGTCCTCCATGATCGACTCCTCGGGGCAAGAGGTGGAGGGCAGAGAGGCTGTTGAGACAGTGGTGCGGGATTTCTACAGGGAGTTGTACGACCAGAAGGTGGTGGATCAAAATTTGATCCATCACTTTCTGTCCCTGTTGGAGTCCCGCAATGAGGGGGACGAGGAGGAGGAGGAGGATCCAGAGATCACCACCACTGAACTCTCCCAGGTGATAAAGAGTCTTAACTCTGGAAGGACACCGGGTCCCGACGGGATCCCTGCTGAGTTCTATAAGATCTTTTGGGAGGTGCTTAAGGAAGATCTGGGCCAGGTCCTGGGGTCGATGTACAGAGAGGGCAGATTGGCCCCTTCGATGAAGAAGAGTATCCTCTCCCTTCTTCACAAGAAGGGAGACCCGAAAGATCTGAGGAACTGGCGGCCAGTCAGCCTCCTGTGCACCGACTACAAGATACTGGCCAAAGCACTGACGCTCCGGCTGCAGCGGCCACTCCCTCAAGTCGTGGGTCCCGACCAGGTCTGTGGTGCCCGGGGGAGATCGGCGGCCGACAACGCCATGCTGCTCAGGGATGTCGTGGCCTACTCGAACGAGAGAGGGCTTCCCCTGGTCCTAATCAGCTTGGACCAGGAGAAAGCCTTCGACAGAGTGGGCCACGAATACCTGCAGCTTGTTATGGAGAGGATGGGTCTCGCTCTTGGCCTGAGGAGGTGGGTCAAGATCATCTACAGCGGCCTAAGCAGCAGGGTCCTTGTGAACCGCCACCTGACCGAACCATTTCCGGTCAGGTCGGGGGTCCGGCAGGGTTGTCCCCTGTCGGCCCTGCTGTACGTCCTCTGCTTGGAGCCGTTCATGCAGGCGATCCGCCGGGACGTCCGGGTGACAGGTTTCCATCTCCCGGGTTCCGGCGGAGAGCAACTGAAGGCCCTGGCCTATATGGACGACGTGGCCGTGGTCTGCACGGACGCTCCGTCCGTGGCCAGGGTCGAGGAACTGCTGGACGGCTTCTGCAGGGCGACGGGGGCCGCTGTGAATAAGGCCAAGAGCGAGGTCTACCTCTCCAGGGCATGGCCTGTCGGCCGGGGCCCGCCGACCGTGTTCCCTGTGAAGCCGTCTATCAAGGTTCTGGGGATCACGATCGACGGGACCAACACGGGCACCCGGAGCTGGGAGGAGGCCATAGCGAAGGTCCAAAGGAAGATCCACGGCTGGAGCACAAGGACCTTGACGATGGCTGGTAAGGTGCTGGTCGTAAAGGCCATCCTCTTCCCGATACTCCTCTACGTAGGAATGATCTTCCCCCCAGACAAGGGTATCGCAAAACTAGTGACCCGAATTATATTTCGGTTTGTCTGGGGGAGCAAAATGGAGAGGCTGAAAAGAGTGCAGATGGTGAAGGGTACCCTGGATGGAGGCAGGGGGGTCCCGGACGTTGTGCGGCTGATAAAGGCGCAGGGGCTGGCCTATGTGGTTAAGAACATCCAGGCTGCTGGCAAGAAAGTGAGTTTCATGAACCGCTTTTATTTTGCCAGCAGCCTGAGACCATTCGGCCTCTGCGCCATGGACAACACCAGGCCGCACTCGTGGGATCCCCCGCCGTTCTACAGGGCGCTCCGAGCCTTTGCGCTCGAAGTAGGCCTCCATAAAGTCGTGCTGGCCTCCTGGGATTATAAGACCATCTGTAGTCAGATGAGATCTGCCCAGGAGACCAGCCGGATAGAAGATTTCCCTCCCGAAACCTGCCGGTTTATCTGGGCTAACGCTACGCACGTTTGCCTCACGAACACGCAGAAAGATGTCTCCTGGATGGCTGTGAGTCGGTGTCTCCCCACCCGAGTGTTTATGCACAGAAGGGGCATAGCTCCTTATGACACCTGCCCCTATAAGGGTTGCTTGGGGAAGGAGACGGAGGCTCACATCTTTAGTGAGTGCCCCTCCGCCCACAGGGTCTGGCTCCTGTTTTCTCCGTTCCTCCACAGGTTCGCCGTTCCTGCGCGGGCGACCGCCCAGCAGATCCTATACGGTCCAGCCAAGGGAATTTCTACATCTACCTTGAGGTGCTGGTGGCGTGTCGTCTGCGCAGTGAAGCAGGCACTGTGGGAGGGACGGAACATCTGTTTGTTCAATAAGCAGGAGCTGGACCCGATCGTCATCGCGCGGAGGGGCATGGTGTTTGTGAAAGACTACGTCAATCTGGAGGTCCATCAGAGGGGCAAGGAGGAAGCCTTTAAGAACTGGCGCATACAAGATCTGGGGGAGCTCAGGATCCCATGATGGGACCCACCTCCGGGGACGGTTAGTTCCCCCTGCTGGAGCCCGAGTCCAAGATCTTTTAAAGATCTTTTAAAGATTTTAAGAATGATTGTTTTTAAAAGAAGATTTTAAATAATGAATCTTAATTGTTTTTAAAGATTTAGTTGTTTTTAAATCACACTGTTTAGGGTTTTTGGTAGAGTTTTGTTATATTTTTTTGTCAAATACATTGACCGTTTTGGGTTTAATTTAAAATGCATTAGACTTTTTTGTTTGTTTTTTATTTTTACTTTTTAATTGTTTTTTTAATTTGTTTAATGCATTTTCTGTTATTTTCAATGTATTTGACTCTTTTGTTGGTGTGCAATTTTTTTGCTTTTATCACATTTTGTTTATTTGATTTGAGCACGTTTATTTTAAAGTTTATTGTTTTAGTTTGTTAAAAATCACAAAGATTTTAAAAATTTTAAGTGATTTTAAGAACTGATATTTTAAACGATTTTAATCATAAGTATTAAAATTGGAATTGTTTATAATTTTGTAAAATGTGAAATACTTTAACCAAATAAACAGTATTGCTAGTTGAAAACTTTACCCAATACCCCGCTTGCACTGGCTTGAAATATAGCTGGTGCCGGCAATTTTTGACAGTCTCCTGGGAGAGTGGTTTTCTTGTGGAAAAACTGAAGATTCACAACTGGCTACAACGTGTAGGTCAAGGTATCCGAGGAGCGTAGCTAATGCGTTCCTCAATTTAAACGCTGTACGCTGGACTCCCTGTATCATCTTTCAAATGATAGAAACGCAACGATTCCCATCAGGCTCAATCAAGATCTTTATAAAGGATCGCTGAAAACTAGTGATGTTGGAAAGTAAGCTTTCCGAAGCATTGAACCATTTCAAGCTATTGTACCGAAAAAAGCTTCCCTGCTTCGATTTGTTTCTGAATAAGGTTTAGTGAAGAAGATGTCATATGCCGTGGTCCATTCCAGGTGCCACAGTTAGTTGGAATGACGTTGCCTAGACATCAGATTGTGCTCATACAATGCTTGTCTATGAAAGTTGGAATGACCTCAGAATAATGTCAATGTTACGACGTCTGACGTCATTCCAGCTGTCACATACAACCATTATATGACGCAAATCTGAAGTCGGATTCTGATCTTGGACTCGGGTTTCCCTCCAATAGCGAGAGAAACCTTTGTCCAGCAGGGGGCTTTTTGAGCTGTACTTGACAGTCTTTCTTTTTTCCTTGCAGGGAGCTGATCCATCAGGCCAGACCAGACGAGACGGGGAGGTGCCGGTTGACAGAGCTGCAGAGTCCTGGGTCCTTGGAGCAGTCCGGAGGCCGAGGCGAGTGGAGATTGGGACGGACCGGGAGCGACAGGGGACCTAGCCAGAGGGGTCGGAGGACTCCTCACGGAGTGGGTCCCATCCAGAAGCCCGGCCGACCATCTACCCGGAGCCCGGCCTGACCAGGACTGCTCCCCGCTGACGTCACCAGCCAGGATCCAGGAGAGGCCTCGGATTCCAGGGACCGACCAGGCCGATCGGCAACGTCCCTGTGGGAGGCCTCCTGCAGCCAGGGCCCGGACTTCTCCCCGCAAGGCCCGCTCCCTGCAAGAGCCCCGGAGGTGGAAGCTGCTCCCCAGCCAGGTGGACTTGCCCCGACCTCCGGATTGAGAGCCTCCCGACCCTTCTCCAAGGTAGGAAAGTGCAGCATGGCCCAGCGAACCGCCGGTGTGAGGCGCCATAATGCGGTGCGCTTCAGCCGTGAGGCTGGAGCCGAGACCGCGGCCCTCACCCGGCTGGAGTTCAGCAGGTCCGTGCTGCAGAGGGGCCTGGGCTTTGCCCCTTCTGAGCTGAACTGTGTGGTAAAACTGCCTGGACCTAGGGACGTGTTTGAGGTGAGCTTTAAGAACCCTCAAGTGCTGGAGAGTTTTTGGAACCTGTATAGGGAAAAAAAAGACAGCATGCCCCTGAATGACTTTGTGGTCGACGCCCTGACAGATAGAGAGATTAAAATTGTAACTATTCAGTTTTACAACGAAGCAGTGGCAGAGTACGACGTAGAAGTATGGCTGAGGAGACACTGTGAGATCCTGTCTGAAAGCAGGAGAGTTAATGATGAGGATGGGGTCTGGACCGGTGCTCGGCGGTGGCAGGTGCGCCTGCAGGTGGAAGTGGCCGCCATCGGCGGAGTACGCCATCTACCAAGCACCGTGGTTTTAGGAGCAAATAGGGGGCTTGTCTTTTATCATGGCATGCCCAAATTATGTAGGAACTGCGGGGCCCTGGGTCATTTAGCCGCAGCCTGTACCGTTGTTAAGTGCAAGGTCTGCGGCGGGGAACATCAGACCAGGGCCTGCAAGCAGGAGAGGGCCTGCAACCTGTGCGGTGGGGGAGGGCACCTCTTTAGGAATTGTCCCTCCTCCTATGCAAATAGGGCGCGGGCCCTCGGGGGTGGTGGAGAGAGAGAAAATCAAGCGGAGGCTCCTCCAAAGGTGATACCCCAAGATGGGGGTAGAGAGGAAACAATCCTCATGAGCCTCATAGGCTCCCTCTCTGACTCTGGGTCAGAAGTGGAGGCAGAGGGAGAGTGGACAGTGGTAGCGGGGAAGAGAAGGAGGGCTGAGAAGAGGAGCATGGGTAGGGGGGGTATGATGAAAAAGAGGATTCATTCTGCAGATTCTCCCCCCCCTGCCGGCTCCTCCCCCGCTCCAGAGTCCCCTCCCTCTAATTTCTATACGCCCCACTCTGACTCCGGAGAGGAGAGTGGTGGGCCTTCTCCACTGCCCCGAGTGGGCAGCCTGGTAGATGAGAGGCCCCCTAGAAATAACATTCCTCCTGCCCCACAACTGAGACTCTCCCAGGGGAGGGGTCAGGTATGTCCTCCCGGCAGTAGTGGGAGAGCCGCAGGACCTCAGGAGATGAGAGTTGGCGCCAGTGTCCTTTCCCAGAAAGACATCAGGGACGTGATGGCAAGGTCACTGGCGCTGGGGGAGGAGGCCTGCGGCGGCAGACAGCCGGGAAGGGAGAGACCACCCCCTCCCCCACCATTAGTTAAAAGAACAACTAGCGGGGTCTATACAGTTTTCTCCCCAGTTGTACATAAAGCCTCTGCCCTGCCATCTGTTCGTCGGGCCTCGGCCTCAAAGGAACCAGGGAGAACCTCCAGCACCACGGGCCCTGAGCCCAGTGGAGTTTTGCCCGCCTTACCGGGTGGCGGGAGCCGAGCCCCCCCCATAGTCTTCCTAGAGGATCAAGCGGTGAGGCAAATGATTGAAATGATGGGTGCTAGCGCTAAGCTAGGTGAGGGAGAAGAGAGGAGTGGGGAAGAGAAAGGTTTCTTTACATGATTGTTACGGAGCGGGTAATTGCCCTCACAGCCATTATGGCATTAACCATTATTTCAATTAATGTGAGGAGCATTGCTGAGGTGAAAAAGAGGACCGATGTTTTAAACTCTCTGGCTGGAATGAAGGCGGATATTATCTGTTTGCAGGAGTGCGGCATCCCGTTCCAAAAAGAATACAAAGATCTCCGGGACACTTGGACCCTAGGAGAATCCTTCTGGTCGGGGTCCAATGTGTCCCGAGCGGACGGGATTGCCGTACTCCTGAAAAACCCCTTCTTAACAGTTAAAACATTTAAGGTAATAGAGGCGGGCAGACTGGCCAGCCTCGATTTTAAATACAAGGGGGCTGTATTGAGGCTGGTCAATGTCTATGCCCCCACCAGCCAGAGAGAGAGAGTCCTCTTTCTCCCTCAGCTACGCCCGCTCCTGATCGGCACCTTGCCAGTTATCATTTCAGGTGATTTCAACTGTGCTCTGAGGGATGTAGACCGGAGTAAGCCCCGCAACGATAGATCCAGCAGGGACCTCGCTGCGTTCGTGGAGGACTTTGAACTCTGCGACGCAGGTCGGGACCTGGTCCCCTTGTTCACCTGGGTGAGTTCTTCTGGCTCCTCCTTCTCCAGGATAGATCTCGTCCTCCTCAGCAAGCCACTGGAGAGGACCGCCATGTCTTCGGAGGCGGTCTTCTTTTCAGACCACAGGCTCCTGACGACAGAGGTGCTCATTCCGAGCACACGGGAGTCGGGGCCTGGGGTCTGGAAGCTCAACACCTCTCTGCTCGATGACCCTCGTGTGATTAAGACCTTTAGCAGACGCCTCGAGGAGTGGAGGACCCTGAAGGACCTTTTTGATTCTCCCATAGAGTGGTGGGAGATGATGAAGAAAAGAACCAAGGGCTACTTCATTCAGCTGGGGAAACGGAAAGCTCGCGAGAGGCGGGCGAGATATTCCCATCTAAACGCCCGCCTCCAGCGCCTGAGTCTTTTACAGCTCAGAGGCTTCGACCTAGCTGAGGAGGTGGCCCGGGTCAAACTGAGTCTCTCCGCCCTCTATCGGGAGGAGCAAGAAAAGATCAAGGTCCTTTCCAGGGTCCGCATCATGGAGGACGATGAGAAATGCAGCCGCTTCTTCTTCAAGAAAACGAAGGAGAGGCGGCCTGCAATGTCCTCCATGATCGACTCCTCGGGGCAAGAGGTGGAGGGCAGAGAGGCTGTTGAGACAGTGGTGCGGGATTTCTACAGGGAGTTGTACGACCAGAAGGTGGTGGATCAAAATCTGATCCATCACTTTCTGTCCCTGTTGGAGTCCCGCAATGAGGGGGACGAGGAGGAGGAGGAGGATCCAGAGATCACCACCACTGAACTCTCCCAGGTGATAAAGAGTCTTAACTCTGGAAGGACACCGGGTCCCGACGGGATCCCTGCTGAGTTCTATAAGATCTTTTGGGAGGTGCTTAAGGAAGATCTGGGCCAGGTCCTGGGGTCGATGTACAGAGAGGGCAGATTGGCCCCTTCGATGAAGAAGAGTATCCTCTCCCTTCTTCACAAGAAGGGAGACCCGAAAGATCTGAGGAACTGGCGGCCAGTCAGCCTCCTGTGCACCGACTACAAGATACTGGCCAAAGCACTGACGCTCCGGCTGCAGCGGCCACTCCCTCAAGTCGTGGGTCCCGACCAGGTCTGTGGTGCCCGGGGGAGATCGGCGGCCGACAACGCCATGCTGCTCAGGGATGTCGTGGCCTACTCGAACGAGAGAGGGCTTCCCCTGGTCCTAATCAGCTTGGACCAGGAGAAAGCCTTCGACAGAGTGGGCCACGAATACCTGCAGCTTGTTATGGAGAGGATGGGTCTCGCTCTTGGCCTGAGGAAGTGGGTCAAGATCATCTACAGCGGCCTAAGCAGCAGGGTCCTTGTGAACCGCCACCTGACCGAACCATTTCCGGTCAGGTCGGGGGTCCGGCAGGGTTGTCCCCTGTCGGCCCTGCTGTACGTCCTCTGCTTGGAGCCGTTCATGCAGGCGATCCGCCGGGACGTCCGGGTGACAGGTTTCCATCTCCCGGGTTCCGGCGGAGAGCAACTGAAGGCCCTGGCCTATATGGACGACGTGGCCGTGGTCTGCACGGACGCTCCGTCCGTGGCCAGGGTCGAGGAACTGCTGGACGGCTTCTGCAGGGCGACGGGGCCGCTGTGAACAAGGCCAAGAGCGAGGTCTACCTCTCCAGGTAGACGGGGCCCGCCGACCGTGTTCCCTGTGAAGCCGTCTATCAAGGTTCTGGGGATCACGATCGACGGGACCAACACGGGCACCCGGAGCTGGGAGGAGGCCATAGCAAAGGTCCAAAGGAAGATCCACGGCTGGAGCACAAGGACCTTGACGATGGCTGGTAAGGTGCTGGTCGTAAAGGCCATCCTCTTCCCGATACTCCTCTACGTAGGAATGATCTTCCCCCCAGACAAGGTTATCGCAAAACTAGTGACCCGAATCATATTTCGGTTTGTCTGGGGGAGCAAAATGGAGAGGCTGAAAAGAGTGCAGATGGTGAAGGGTACCCTGGATGGAGGCAGAGGGGTCCCGGACGTTGTGCGGCTGATAAAGGCGCAGGGGCTGGCCTATGTGGTCAAGAACATCCAGGCTGCTGGCAAGAAAGTGAGTTTCATGAACCGCTTTTATTTTGCCAGCAGCCTGAGACCATTCGGCCTCTGCGCCATGGATAACACCAGGCCGCACTCGTGGGATCCCCCGCCGTTCTACAGGGCGCTCCGAGCCTTTGCGCTCGAAGTAGGCCTCCATAAAGTCGTGCTGGCCTCCTGGGATTATAAGACCATCTGTAGTCAGATGAGATCTACCCAGGAGACCAGCCGGATAGAAGATTTCCCTCCCGAAACCTGCCGGTTTATCTGGGCTAACGCTACGCACGTTTGCCTCACGAACACGCAGAAAGATGTCTCCTGGATGGCTGTGAGTCGGTGTCTCCCCACCCGAGTGTTCATGCACAGAAGGGGCATAGCTCCTTATGACACCTGCCCCTATAAGGGTTGCCTGGGGAAGGAGACGGAGGCTCACATTTTTAGTGAGTGCCCCTCCGCCCACAGGGTCTGGCTCCTGTTTTCTCCGTTCCTCCACAGGTTCGCCGTTCCTGCGCGGGCGACCGCCCAGCAGATCCTATACGGTCCGGCCAGGGGAATTTCAACATCTACCCTGAGGTGCTGGTGGCGTGTCGTCTGCGCAGTGAAGCAGGCACTGTGGGAGGGACGGAACATTTGTTTGTTCAATAAGCAGGAGCTGGACCCGATTGTCATCGCGCGGAGGGGCATGGTGTTTGTAAAAGACTATGTCAATCTGGAGGTCCACCAGAGGGGCAAGGAGGAAGCCTACAAGAACTGGCGCATACAAGATCTGGGGGAGCTCAGGATCCCATGATGGGACCCACCTCCGGGGACGGTTAGTTCCCCCTGCTGGAGCCCGAGTCCAAGATCTTTTAAAGATTTTAAAGATGATTGTTTTTAAAAAAAGATTTTAAATAACGAATCTTAATTGTTTTTAAAGATTTAGTTGATTTTAAATCACATTGTTTAGGGCTTTTTTGGTATAGTTTTCTTATATTTTGTTGTCAAATACATTGACCGTTTTTGGTTTAATTTAAAATGCATTAGACTTTTTTTGTTAGTTTTTTATTTTTACCTTTTAATTGTTTTTTTAATTTGTTTAATGCATTTTCAGTTATTTTCAATGTATTTGACTCCTTTGTTGGTGTGCAGTTTTTGCTTTTATCACGTTTTGTTTATTTGATTTGAGCACGTTTATTTTAAAGTTAATTGTTTTAGTTTTGTTAAAAATCACAAAGATTTTAAAAATTTTAAGTGATTTTAAGAATTGATATTTTAAATGATTTTAATCACAAGTATTAAAATTGGAATTGTTTTTATTACGAAATGTAAAATACTAACCAAATAAACAGTATTGCTAGTTGAAAACTTTACCCAATACCCCGCTTGCACTGGCTTGAAATATAGCTGGTGCCGGCAATTTTTGACAGTCTCCTGGGAGACTGGTTTTCTTGTGGAAAAACAGAAGATTCACGACTGGCTACAACGTGTAGGTCAAGGTATCCGAGGAGCGTAGCTAATGCGTTCCTCAATTTAAACGCTGTACGCTGGACTCCCTGTATCATCTTTCAAATGATAGAAACGCAACGATTCCCATCAGGCTCAATCAAGATCTTTATAAAGGATCGCTGAAAACTAGTGATGGGGGAAAGTAAGCTTTCCGAAGCATTGAACCATTTCAAGCTATTGTACCGAAAAAAGCTTCCCTGCTTCGATTTGTTTCTGAATAAGGTTTAGTGAAGAAGATGTCATATGCCGTGGTCCTTTCCAGGTGCCACAGTTAGTTGGAATGACGTTGCCTAGACATCAGATTGTGCTCATACAATGCTTGTCTATGAAAGTTGGAATGACCTCAGAATAATGTCAATGTTACGACGTCTGACGTCATTCCAGCTGTCACATACAACCATTATATGACGCAAATCTGAAGTCGGATTCTGATTGCGTATAGCATGATTGTATGAATGGTGCAAGTCTGACTTGAAGTTCCTCAATTAAACAATGCTATTAGTAGACCGCTTGAGAAATTCACATGATTGAAATAACGCCAGGCTATTGTACAAGGAAAGTGAATTCAAGTCATCCTCAAAGTAGCACAAGTCTGCCTAAACAGGAAAATGAACAAAACATACTAAATGACATCTTGGACTCGGGTTTCCCTCCAATAGTGAGAGAAACCTTTGTCCAGCAGGGGGCTTTTTGAGCTGTATTTGACAGTCTTTCTTTTTTCCTTGCAGGGAGCTGATCCATCAGGCCAGACCAGACGAGATGGGGAGGTGCCGGTTGACAGAGCTGCAGAGTCCTGGGTCCTTGGAGCGGTCCGGAGGCCGAGGCGAGTGGAGATTGGGACGGACCGGGAGCAACAGGGGACCTAGCCCGAGGAGTCGGCGGACTCCTCACGGAGTGGGTCCCATCCAGAAGCCCGGCCGACCATCTACCCGGAGCCCGGCCTGACCAGGACTGCTCCCCGCTGACGTCACCAGCCAGGATCCAGGAGAGGCCTCGGATTCCAGGGACCGACCAGGCCGATCGGCAACGTCCCTGAGGGAGGCCTCCTGCAGCCAGGGCCCGGATTTCTCCCCGCAAGGCCCGCTCCCTGCAAGAGCCCCGGAGGTGGAAGCTGCTCCCCAGCCAGGTGGACTTGCCCCGACCTCCGGATTGAGAGCCTCCCGACCCTTCTCCCAGGTAGGAAAAGCGCAGCATGGCCCAGCGAACCGCCGGTGTGAGGCGCCATAATGCGGTGCGCTTCAGCCGTGAGGCTGGAGCCGAGACCGCGGCCCTCACCCGGCTGGAGTTCAGCAGGTCCGTGCTGCAGAGGGGCCTGGGCTTTGCCCCTTCTGAGCTGAACTGTGTGGTAAAACTGCCTGGACCTAAGGACGTGTTTGAGGTGAGCTTTAAGAACCCTCAAGTGCTGGAGAGTTTTTGGAACCTGTATAGGGAAAAAAAAGACAGCATGCCCCTGAATGACTTTGTGGTCGACGCCCTGACAGATAGAGACATTAAAATTGTAACTATTCAGTTTTACAACGAAGCAGTGGTAGAACATGATGTAGAAGTATGGCTGAGGAGACACTGTGAGATCCTGTCTGAAAGCAGGAGAGTTAATGATGAGGATGGGGTCTGGACCGGTGCTCGGCGGTGGCAGGTGCGCCTGCAGGTGGAAGTGGCCGCCATCGGCGGAGTACGCCACCTGCCAAGCACCGTGGTTTTAGGAGCAAATAGGGGGCTTGTCTTTTATCATGGCATGCCCAAATTATGTAGGAACTGCGGGGCCCTGGGTCATTTAGCCGCAGCCTGTACTGTTGTCAAGTGCAAGGTCTGCGGCGGAAAACATCAGACCAGGGCCTGCAAGCAGGAGAGGGCCTGCAACCTGTGCGGTGGGGGAGGGCACCTCTTTAGGAATTGTCCCTCCTCCTATGCAAATAGGGCGCGGGCCCTCGGGGGTGGTGGAGAGAGAGAAAATCAAGCGGAGGCTCCTCCAAAGGTGATACCCCAAGATGGGGGTAGAGAGGAAACAATCCTCAGGAGCCTCATAGGCTCCCTCTCTGACTCTGGGTCAGAAGTGGAGGCAGAGGGAGAGTGGACAGTGGTAGCGGGGAAGAGAAGGAGGGCAGAGAAGAGGAGCATGGGTAGGGGGGGTATGATGAAAAAAAGGGTCCATTCTGCAGATTCTCCCCCCCCTGCCGGCTCCTCCCCCGCTCCAGAGTCCCCTCCCTCTAATTTCTATACGCCCCACTCTGACTCCGGAGAGGAGAGTAGTGGGCCTTCTCCACTGCCCCGAGTGGGCAGCCTGGTAGATGAGAGGCCCCCTAGAAATAACATTCCTCCTGCCCCACAACTGAGACTCTCCCAGGGGAGGGGTCAGGTATGCCCTCCCGGCAGTAGTGGGAGAGCCACAGGTCCTCAGGAGATGAGAGTCGGCGCCCATGTCCTTTCCCAGAAAGACATCAGGGACGTGATGGTAAGGTCACTGGCACTGGGGGAGGAGGCCTGCGGCGGCAGACAGCCGAGAAGGGAGAGACCACCCCCTCCCCCACCATTAGTTAAAAGAACAACTAGCGGGGTCTACACAGTTTTCTCCCCAGTTGTACATAAAGCCTCTGCCCTGCCATCTGTTCGTCGGGCCTCGGCCTCAAAGGAACCAGGGAGAACCTCCAGCACCACGGGCCCTGAGCCCAGTGGAGTTTTGCCAGCCTTACCGGGTGGCGGGAGCCGAGCCCCCCCCCATAGTCTTCCTAGAGGATCAAGCGGTGAGGCAAATGATTGAAATGATGGGTGCTAGCGCTAAGCTAGGTGAGGGAGAAGAGAGGAGTGGGGAAGAGAAAGGTTTCTTTACATGATTGTTACGGAGCGGGTAATTGCCCTCACAGCCATTATGGCATTAACTATCATTTCAATAAATGTGAGGAGCATTGCTGAGGTGAAAAAGAGGACCGATGTTTTAAACTCTCTGGCTGGAATGAAGGCAGACATTATTTGTTTACAGGAGTGCGGCATCCCGTTCCAAAAAGAATATAAAGATCTCCGGGACACTTGGACCCTAGGGGAATCCTTCTGGTCGGGGTCCAATGTGTCCCGAGCGGACGGGATTGCCGTACTCCTGAAAAACCCCTTCTTAGCAGTAAAAACATTTAAGGTTATAGAGGCGGGCAGACTGGCCAGCCTCGATTTTAAATACAAGGGGGCTGTATTGAGGCTGGTCAATGTCTATGCCCCCACCAGCCAGAGAGAGAGAGTCCTCTTTCTCCCTCAGCTACGCCCGCTCCTGATCGGCACCTTGCCAGCTATCATTTCAGGTGATTTCAACTGTGCTCTGAGGGATGTAGACCGGAGTAAGCCCCGCAACGATAGATCCAGCAGGGACCTCGCTGCGTTCGTGGAGGACTTTGAACTCTGCGACGCAGGTCGGGACCTGGTCCCCTTGTTCACCTGGGTGAGTTCTTCTGGCTCCTCCTTCTCCAGGATAGATCTCGTCCTCCTCAGTAAGCCACTGGAGAGGACCGCCATGTCTTTGGAGGCGGTCTTCTTTTCAGACCACAGGCTCCTGACGACAGAGGTGCTCATTCCGAGCACACGGGAGTCGGGGCCTGGGGTCTGGAAGCTCAACACCTCCCTGCTCGATGAACCTCGAGTTATTAAGACCTTTAGCAGACGCCTCGAGGCGTGGAGGACCCTGAAGGACCTTTTTGATTCGCCCATAGAGTGGTGGGAGATGGTGAAGAAAAGAACCAAGGGCTACTTCATTCAGCTGGGGAAACGGAAAGCTCGTGAGAGGCGGGCGAGATATTCCCATCTAAACGCCCGCCTCCAGCGCCTGAGTCTTTTACAGCTCAGAGGCTTCGACCTAACTGAGGAGGTGGCCCGGGTCAAACTGAGTCTCTCCGCCCTCTATCGGGAGGAGCAAGAGAAGATCAAGGTCCTTTCCAGGGTCCGCATCATGGAGGACGATGAGAAATGCAGCCGCTTCTTCTTCAAGAAAACGAAGGAGAGGCGGCCTGCAATGTCCTCCATGATCGACTCCTCGGGGCAAGAGGTGGAGGGCAGAGAGGCTGTTGAGACAGTGGTGCGGGACTTCTACAGGGAGTTGTACGACCAGAAGGTGGTGGATCAAAATCTGATCCATCACTTTCTGTCCCTGTTGGAGTCCCGCAATGAGGGGGACGAGGAGGAGGAGGAGGATCCAGAGATCACCACCACTGAACTCTCCCAGGTGATAAAGAGTCTTAACTCTGGAAGGACACCGGGTCCCGACGGGATCCCTGCTGAGTTCTATAAGATCTTTTGGGAGGTGCTTAAGGAAGATCTGGGCCAGGTCTTGGGGTCGATGTACAGATAGGGCAGATTGGCCCCTTCGATGAAGAAGAGTATCCTCTCCCTTCTTCACAAGAAGGGAGACACGAAAGATCTGAGGAACTGGCGGCCAGTCAGCCTCCTGTGCACCGACTACAAGATACTGGCCAAAGCACTGACGCTCCGGCTGCAGCGGCCACTCCCTCAAGTCGTGGGTCCCGACCAGGTCTGTGGTGCCCGGGGGAGATCGGCGGCCGACAACGCCATGCTGCTCAGGGATGTCGTGGCCTACTCGAACGAGAGAGGGCTTCCCCTGGTCCTAATCAGCTTGGACCAGGAGAAAGCCTTCGACAGAGTGGGCCACGAATACCTGCAGCTCGTCATGGAGAGGATGGGTCTCGCTCTTGGCCTGAGGAAGTGGGTCAAGATCATCTACAGCGGCCTAAGCAGCAGGGTCCTTGTGAACCGCCACCTGACCGAACCATTTCCGGTCAGGTCGGGGGTCCGGCAGGGTTGTCCCCTGTCGGCCCTGCTGTACGTCCTCTGCTTGGAGCCGTTCATGCAGGCGATCCGCCGGGACGTCCGGGTGACAGGTTTCCATCTCCCGGGTTCCGGCGGAGAGCAACTGAAGGCCCTGGCCTATATGGACGACGTGGCCGTGGTCTGCACGGACGCTCCGTCCGTGGCCAGGGTCGAGGAACTGCTGGACGGCTTCTGCAGGGCGACGGGGGCCGCTGTGAATAAGGCCAAGAGCGAGGTCTACCTCTCCAGGGCATGGCCTGTCGGCCGGGGCCCGCCGACCGTGTTCCCTGTGAAGCCGTCTATCAAGGTTCTGGGGATCACGATCGACGGGACCAACACGGGCACCCGGAGCTGGGAGGAGGCCATAGCGAAGGTCCAAAGGAAGATCCACGGCTGGAGCACAAGGACCTTGACGATGGCTGGTAAGGTGCTGGTCGTAAAGGCCATCCTCTTCCCGATACTCCTCTACGTAGGAATGATCTTCCCCCCAGACAAGGTCATCTCAAAATTAGTGACCCGAATTATATTTCGGTGTGTCTGGGGGAGCAAAATGGAGAGGCTGAAAAGAGTGCAGATGGTGAAGGGTACCCTGGATGGAGGCAGGGGGGTCCCGGACGTTGTGCGGCTGATAAAGGCGCAGGGGCTGGCCTATGTGGTCAAGAACATCCAGGCTGCTGGCAAGAAAGTGAGTTTTATGAACCGCTTTTATTTTGCCAGCAGCCTGAGACCATTCGGCCTCTGCGCCATGGATAACACCAGGCCGCACTCGTGGGATCCCCCGCCGTTCTACAGGGCGCTCCGAGCCTTTGCGCTCGAAGTAGGCCTCCATAAAGTCGTGCTGGCCTCCTGGGATTATAAGACCATCTGTAGTCAGATGAGATCTGCCCAGGAGACCAGCCGGATAGAAGATTTCCCTCCCGAAACCTGCCGGTTTATCTGGGCTAACGCTACGCACGTTTGCCTCACGAACACGCAGAAAGATGTCTCCTGGATGGCTGTGAGTCGGTGTCTCCCCACCCGAGTGTTCATGCACAGAAGGGGCATAGCTCCTTATGACACCTGCCCCTATAAGGGTTGCCTGGGGAAGGAGACGGAGGCTCACATCTTTAGTGAGTACCCCTCCGCCCACAGGGTCTGGCTCCTGTTTTCTCCGTTCCTCCACAGGTTCGCCGTTCCTGCGCGGGCGACCGCCCAGCAGATCTTGTATGGTCCGGCCAAGGGAATCTCTTCATCTACCCTGAGGTGCTGGTGGCGTGTCGTCTGCGCAGTGAAGCAGGCACTGTGGGAGGGACGGAACATCTGTTTGTTCAATAAGCAGGAGCTGGACCCGATCGTCATCGCGCGGAGGGGCATGGTGTTTGTAAGAGACTATGTCAATCTGGAGGTCTATCAGAGGGGCAAGGAGGAAGCCTATAAGAACTGGCGTATACAAGATCTGGGGGAGCTCAGGATCCCATGATGGGACCCACCTCCGGGGACGGTCAGTCCCCCCTGCTGGAGCCCGAGTCCAAGATCTTTTAAAGATTTTATGGATGATTGTTTTTAAAAAAAGATTTTAAAAACGAATCTTAATTGTTTTTAAAGATTTAGTTGCTTTTAAATCACATTGTTTAGGGTTTTTTGGTTTAAGTTTTGTTACATTCTTTTGTCAAATACATTGACCTTTTTGGGTTTAATTTAAAATGCATTGGACCTTTTTTGTTTGTTTTTTATTTTTACTTTTTTAATTGTTTCTTTATTTTGTTCAATGCATTTTCAGTTATTTTCAATGTATTTGACTCTTTTGTTGGTGAGCAGTTTTTGCTTTTATCACATTTGTTTTGTTGTTTTGGGCACGTTTATTTTTAAGTTAATTGTTTTGTTCCCAGTTAAAATCACAAAGATTTTAAAAATGTTTAAGTGACTTTAAGGATTGATATTTTAATGATTTTAATCATGAGCATTAAAAACTGAATTGTTTTTATTTACGAAAAATGAAAAATACTAAACCAAATAAACAGTATTCTTATGAAGAAGGGAGAGGATACTCTACCTCATAGAAGGGGCCAATCTGCCCTCTCTGTACATCGACCCCAAGACCTGGGCCAGATCTTCTTTAAGCACCTCCCAAAAGATCTTATAGAGCTCAGCAGGGATCCCGTTGGGACCCGGTGTCCTTCCAGAGTTAAGACTCTTTATCACCTGGGAGAGTTCAGTGGTGGTGATCTCTGGATCCTCCTCCTCCTCGTTGCATTGACATTATTCTGAGGTCATTCCAACTTTCATAGACAAGCATTGTATGAGCACAATCTGATGTCTAGGCAACGTCATTCCAACTAACTGTGGCACCTGGAAAGGACCGCGGCATATGACATCTTCTTCAGTAAACCTTATTCAGAAACAAATCGAAGCAGGGAAGCTTTTTTCGGTACAATAGCTTGAAATGGTTCAATGCTTCGGAAAGCTTACTTTCCCCCATCACTAGTTTTCAGCGATCCTTTATAAAGATCTTGATTGAGCCTGATGGGAATCTTTGCGTTTCTATCATTTGAAAGATGATACAGGGAGTCCAGCGTACAGCGTTTAAATTGAGGAACGCATTAGCTACGCTCCTCGGATACCTTGACCTACACGTTGTAGCCAGTCGTGAATCTTCTGTTTTTCCACAAGAAAACCAGTCTCCCAGGAGACTGTCAAAAATTGCCGGCACCAGCTATATTTCAAGCCAGTGCAAGCGGGGTATTGGGTAAAGTTTTCAACTAGCAATAATCGCGCCTCGGATCAACCTCATCAGCTACGATACTGCCACTGCGCAAAGATAAAGCACTGTCAGGGACGCAAAACCAACCGTCTTACAACACGAAGCAAGCGTGTCGTGGTGATGTCTCTTAAATATACATTATATTTTAAATACAATGATATTGAAGTATATAAAGGGTCATTATATAAGCATAAACAACGTAATTGGGATGTATGAGAAAACAGTTCAGTCAAGGGCATTACATACATCTTTTAAAGATAACCGGGACATCATGGGATATAATATTATGCAAATGTAGAGGATGGAAGGAGGGTAGATTCTTGTGCTTGTAAGTAATGCTTGTGGGAAGCACCGGCACTTCTGATGTGAATCTTTTCCCATTAAGTTCAACGCGTTGAATGTTGCCTAATGCCTATGACACACATTTATGCCCCGTTTCCACTGGCGGACGCTCCGGCCCGGACGCTTAAACGGGTGTTTCCACTGGTGTCCCCACTGAGTACATGATTCACTTTCAGAAGAGAGATGTGCGCTGGACTTGAGACACAGGGAAGAGATCAGATACATTGTATCGGAAGATATAATCTCAAGTGCCTGTGCGATCATGAATAAATTACAAGTTTATTAGCAGCATGGAGTTAAATCCACGTACAGAAACAATGTCTGATACAGTTCATATCCGAGTGCATTAAACACTGTGATTCACAGACAGGCGCAGCGCTGACTAGTTCCAATAAACTTAAGGATAATAATGGTATTAATATTGATTGACAGCTGGCCGGTGTTCAGGCTGTGTGTGTGAATGTGTGCAGGACAATCCGCTGACAATTAGTATGAAGGAACACGATTCATTAACGTGTCCATTTACAAGATAAATTAATGAATAAATTAATACAGCAGATCTGGGTTTCCTCTAAAACATAAGGACTGGATTCATAAATGCGTCCATAAACGCCATGACTGAGACGCGCACTTTAGTTCAATTAAAGCTGCTATATTGTATCTGGATGATTAATGTGAAACGTGTGTATTTTGTTTCAACTGTAACTGGCCCTGGTTAAGGATCTGATAAGTACATTATAAATAATACGCAAATAGTATCGTTTTTAGTTACAAATCTGTAGTAAGAGTAATAAGTGAAGGGAGTCGCTGTGCCGTTTAAAATACATATATACCAGCACAAATGATGACGATAATAATATCAATACATATTCGTTATTTAGTATTATTGTCGCGCATGGAAACGTATTCTTATGGGAACATGCTTGTGTGAATATAATGTTGTCTACACGTCCAGCTCTTCTAATATCTCTAACAGAAACGTGTATTTATTCGCTGTTTCCAGTCCTGTAAAGCACGAATAATAAAACAGACACACAGTCCTCTCTCGTCAGGTGAGTCGCAGTGTTTCTGTGTGTTTGTAACACGAACACAAATCAAACCCACAGTCGCTGCTGCTCCTCAGGACGGCTCTGGGACTCCGGCGCGACGCGGCGCTTACGCCGGTGGAGTCGAGGCATTAGTTGAGTCTGAAGGTGAAGTCTCCGGTGCAGACGCTCTGAATCACTGATTGTATGTAACTTGTGGGGATGTACACAGCGTCTTGGACTTGTTTAGGAAACCAACGATTGATTTATTATAGACAACTGTTTGTGTGATCAAATCCAAACCAAGGCCTAACTATTCTTGGAGTCTAGCTAAACATGCAAGTCCCTCTCTAAACATAGAACTAATGAAGATGCAGAACAAACACTCAGAATCCAGTCCAAATCCAAAATCCGTAATCAATTTCAATAACAAAGTTGATTACCATACACAATCTTCTTCTCTGACTTGTTTTCTCTCCCTCTCCCACTCACATTGCAGTCACTTTTCTGCAGCTTTAGTGAGGGAGCTCTGTGCTCATTAATCTTATCTTAATCTTATTATCTTACATTTGTATTCATGATTTTGCAACATATTGTTGTATTGTTCTAGTATACTATGATGAGGCGCAGTCATTTGTCATTGCTCAGGGAGGCTCATTTTGATAACGTTTGAGAACCCCTGGTCTAGATAGACTTATTTAAACCTGCAAATACTATTTATTAGGTAAAGTATTTTACAATAACAAAAATAAAAATAGTCAAAATTTTAATAGTTTTTATTTAAAACAAATCCAACTCTGAAATCACTTAAAAGTTTTTAAAATCTTAACGTGCTTTAAACAAAACCAAAATACCAAATCAAACTCAAAATATACATGTGGAATAAATCAATCAAAATAATAAACTTCTGATTAAAGGGCAAACTGCCAAACCAACAAACAATCAAATGCATTGAAATAAACGGGACATGCACCAGATAAATCAATAAACAAACAAAAACATAATAGAAACAATTTAAACATTTGAACCTGCAAAGTGTGTAATAAATATCTGTCAGGACCTTTGTTGACTGACAAGACTTCAGACGACATGATGGGGTGCTGCTGACTATGACTAAGCCTGGGGCAAAAATGTGTAAACCACTAAATTATGTCATTGTAAAAAATGGGATCAGGAAAAAGAGTGAGGGGGGGGGGCGTCGCATAACGCATACCAAGTGACTGACAAGTACCTTCTGCAGGTGATTGGTCGCATGATAATGATTGACGAGCACTGCTGCAGCGTGATTGGCTGTATCAGAAAGATTGACAGTGACTCCTCCCACATCCCAATCTGCAGCGATTCCTAAGATCCTCAATCGCTGTTCCAGAGAAAGTCCTCTATGCAAAACAGCTTCTCCTTGATTGGTTGATTCAAGACAAGCGCTGTCCCGGGTTCAGCCACCGGACGCTGCGGTTGGAGACGCATTGTGCGCGGAATACGCGGAGAGACCTGTTTGCCGTTCAATTTGTCCAGGTGTGCTGAGCTGCGCGGGCAGTGATGTCTCTCTCCGAGCGCTTCACGCAGCGCCTGTCCTCGGCGCTGGCCGAGCTGATGAGAGCCGCCCTGTGTGAGATCTGGAAGGCGGTGGAAGAGACGGTGTCGGAGTCCCGGGTGGAAATAACCCGCAGACAGAGAGAAAACGAGGCGCTGAGGCGGAGGCTGCAGGCGCTCAGGGCGGCGAGGCGGTGCGAGTGGAGCCGGAGCTCTGGAGCGGACGGGCCGCCTGAGAAACGCCGAGGAGCCGGGAGACTAGAGCGCAGTTGCGGACAGGGAGGGAGAGAGGCTGGTAACAGACATGTATTTCTTCACGTATGATATTAGGATGATTGTTATGTATTAGCAGACGCCCTTCTCCAGGGTGAATGTATGTTGTAAGGTTAGTTCGCCAGTCTTTCCAGTGTGACAGAAACGAAACTCATATCCCAGACACGCTGTGCACTCGCAATTACAATAACAAGGCAGGTTAGCAATGGGGGAGGGGGGTGTTTCTCCATGAAACACACATTTACAATCAGAAACGAGCTGCTGTGGGATAAAGCACATGTGCTAGATAAAGCCATTGCACCATGTGCAAGCCAGAGATGGGAGATAGAGAAAGGATACATTGACAAGTAAGTGTCCTAGTAGCAGCGGGGGAAAAACCATAAATCTGAGAGAGAGAAATGCTACGTTCAATTTAATTATTTTCAAATAAAACTCAAAAGAAGTTGGCCTTGTCCCCTGGAGTCTCTTCAAACCCACCCAGAATTGGGAGAGCCTGAGTCTTTGATTTAAACCTCTAACTTTCTCGTTCATGATTATTTTCAATTCATTCAGGATTATCCCTATTAATAAACATTAATGTATTCAATGGGTTAATCAATTCAGCTGGTCTCTTCTGGCTCTAGATTCAGCTGAGGTACATTTTAGTATATTTGAAGATAGGGTTTTGCCATGATGGTTAAAAACACGAGTTATACGAGTAGTATATTAACAAGTCATTTGTTTGATCTAATGCAGAGTGTTTTAGTGTGAAATATAAAGTCTGTGATTGGTTCACCCTTTTCTTTTATTTGCCTTTGCAGTCGTCAGACAAATCCGAACCAGTCAGATCCATGTTAAAATTGAAATTAAAAAGTGCAAGATCAGCTCGATCCTTGAATTCACTGGAAGGATGCTGTTGCAAAAATGAAACTATAAAACTCACAGCTGTCTAGAACCCCTTTAACAAAATTCTGAAAGGATTCTTACATCTGCAGAAAATATCTTGTAATGAAACATCGTTGTGGGTTCTCGTTTTAGATTTAATGAATTGATAGCTTAGCCATCACTAAGGAATTCTTTCAGGCAGTCCTCATGCCTCTAATGTTATAGATTTTGTGAATTTCTGCAGCACATTTATGTATATATGTTTGTATGTATGGGCCTGCTTAGCATTTTATACATGCCACAGAGCATGATAGGATGTTAATTGCTTAATTGCATCATGCAGTACACCTGTTGGGAGGCATCTGCATTCCTTATGTTCCTCCACTATGTGTGTGTGTATGTGTGTGTTTATACTATCCAAAGTATTCGAATACTAATGTCCCTTCGATTACTCATTCCCATCCCTACTACATGCAATGCCTCGACTCTGAACTTTCCTCTGAGTGTTGTATGACACAAGAAAATAAAAATCTGAGCGTATGGACAGACAGAGGTATCAGAGCCACATCATTGTCTACATTTATTTAAAAATACCCACCCAGTGTTTTTCTATGCTAATATAAATATTTCTGAGTGTAAAACAATTGGCTGTTGATTAATTACTTATTGTTTTGATCTTGCAAAATCCAGCAATTGCCTTAAAGTAGGGGAAGAGAAACCTTCTAGTTTTTAAACAGGGAAGGAACGTAAATAGGTGATTCTCATGATACCAACCCTGAGCCATGTGCGTGATAATTTGAATATAAAAAACATAATACTAAATGGTAAAACCTTATTCCAATAGATGTATTATGTCTTGCACACAAAGATATTACAACTTTTAACAATAGAATTGCCGACATTGAACTACCTTCAAACACAAAGCCAGTCATTATAATCGATAGCTCATTAACAGCTGTGATATGATATTCAAAGGCAAACCATTGCATAAAACTCTTAAGTTTTATTCATGAACATCAAATCCAACATTTTCATAGCACAGATTGATTATTTAAATTGATATATGATCATAAAACATTAATATTATTGCTATAAATAACAAAGCACTTTTTTTTCTAACCGTGCAGACTGCAGTCAAAACATAAGCAACTATATACAGTTATATATATAAACAAGTGTAAACATAAATATTGGAATAATGCTAAAAAGCAGTATTTTCTAGTTCAAAAATAAGTTGCATTTATCAAAACATAATTGTACACTAAAGTAAACATTTTCAACACTGTGTAAACTTTGTTTTCAACATACATTGCTTGTATTCACTGTAGCTTTGTATTTCAAGAAACTATTTACTATATATTTATCCTGCATACCTGACAGCTCATACAGTCACACAGGACACGTTTCTGCACTTTCCCTGCATGAGCTCGTACCTCTCACTGCATTTTGACAGCCTCTCCAGGTGAACACTTTTACTCCACGAATATATAGCATCGTAATAAATGCTCCTCCACTGATAATGTCTATGAATCAGTATTTTGCAGTAGAGTAAAAGCACTCTGTGTCATTTGGACCTGGCGTTCACTCGCAGTTTTTTCACAACACTGGTACAAAGCCATGAATCATCACTGTTATTCCCAGTATCACTGATGCCCCTGAATCAGTCATGATCATATACACAGCATTTCCACAATGAGCTCTCTTCAATCTCCATTTCCAATCCATGTTTATTTGCGGGTAATCACTGTATCCACTCAATCTGAATAAATCTGTAAGAAAACACCTGTAATGCTGTACAATGTGTGTTTTTTTCAAGCACATGAAAGACTGTAGACGGGTAGACATCACCACTTGAGTGCCAGATTGACTGTATTGTAAAGGATAGGCAGGATTATGTTATATTTGATTTATTATGTATGTAAATGACCAGTCAAAACAGCCCGATTTTGGCTATCCTAGGAAAATGTGTTTATAACTTATTTCTTTTTGCGTTTATGCAGCTAAAATGCTGTAGGCATGTTTAAAACACATAGTTCGTAAAAGTCACGAACGGGTATGTGCAGTGTATTTAGGAACACAGTGTAATTCAAATTTTAATAACCAAATTGCTCAAATTGACCGGCTCAGTGCTTCTAGTGTTAAATGGGTAATTTAAGATTTTTGTATGCATTTTCCAGTTAATTTCTCATTACCGCAATCTGTCCCCAATTCAAAAAGATGGTCAACTAATGTATTACAAGTAAAATAAACTGAAATTAAAAATAAATAAAAGTGTATGTTGTCAAATGTCCAATAGTCTATAAAAAATATTTATTTAAATATCTAGACATCACATGGATAACATAATGAAAAAACATGGTGTCCATCAACCCATTTCTCATTACCACAATATTTGTTAATAGTCCCATCAAAATCATAACAAAATAGTCAATAAAGTTTTATTCTCCCATGATGCACCAACAAGAGGAGAAGACCAAAGATGGACACACACTATGCTAGTCTCCTCACTTTTAGTCACTAAAAATGTTGTACTTGTATCTAAGCCCCTTGTTCCCGACACTATAGATTCTCATTACCGCTATTGATGATGGATTGGTATAATCATTATTTTTATTATACATTTTTGATCAGTATGACAGACTTTAAAATGCTCAAAAAGTCAAAAAGGTTGCCCCTGTTGTTAGCATTTTTCACTAGGCCTCATCACCACAATTTTCTCATTACCGCTATTTTACGTATATATTTTACGATTTTGGTAATGAGAACCACAGTTTGCAGTAATGAAAGAAGCATATTTCTCAGTCATTTTAAGTTGAACTTGTCTTTTTATCTGTAATATTATTGGATAATATTACATTCATATATTATGTTGTTGCTGAGGTTGACAGGTAGTGAGAAAATATAAAAGATGAACAATTACATTCTTATGATACTCAGGGGTGGATCCAGGGGGCTTGAGTCCCACCTTAATTTTTGGTCCCAAAATTTCAAAAGTTATGCCTTTACTAGGCCATTTACAGCATAGCATTGTGGTGATAGGAAAATATATACTGTTCCTTGAAATGATAAACCATTGTATTTGTTTTTTAATTGGTGAGGATACACAATTTTTGATTTTTTTCCCCCTCCTAGAAATGTGTTTTCATTGGAAATAAGCTGTTTCCGCTGGTGATGTAGGAGTTTCTAGGTGAATTCAAGTCTCCTTTTGTGACACCTAAATTCATCAAGAACCTCTCCATAATGTGCTAGCCCATTAAGTCTTTTGTCTTTCGTTATGGAGCGCAAATATGTTTTGAGTACTTTTAGCACTGAATGATCGCACCCCTGTTCCTTTCCATAATATAGACCAACACTATGAATTAAGATGTTGTAGGTAAATAATTAAACATGACTTATCCCAAATGTTGAGGATCGCATTTTTGAGGTAGTTTTTGGTAATGAGAAAATCTTGAAAATAAAATATTTTAATAAAGTAAAGAATTCAATTTTGTCCATTACTATAGCTAGCTTACAGCTACTTTTTATCATAGCAATTAAAAAAACATGAACCAAATCTAATTTCCCACTCTTGTGCTTGTGAAATATCATTCACTTGGTACAAGAAAAGCACTAAAATGTATACAAATAAGTAAATGGTCTCTTTGAAATCAACATTTATACTGACTTTAGACTAGGGCTGTGCAATATGACCAAAATCTCATATCCTGATATAGGTCCTTTCATATCCCGGTAACGATACATCTCACAATATAGCACATTTTCTTTAAATTCAATGAATAAACTATATATAAAATGACCACATGGAGAGGCCAATTTCTTATTACATTTTGAATTATATACTCGACAAATATACTCATATTTGATTATTTTTCTCCTTTTATTTAGAACCTTTGCAAATTTTCAATTAAGCATGTAACAATATATAAAATCTTTATGTATAAAATGGTAAATAGAAAACACTTTTCAACTATAGTTACAAACAAAATAAATATAGTCCTGATATGTGAATGTTAAAAAAATATATATTTATATATTTATATAATATATATATATATATATATATATATATATATATATATATATATATATATATATAAATACATATATATAATATTAGTGTGACTGGCCCCCACCTGTATTTGGGCCGCAAGGATGCTTCTTTACTCTGATCACAGCAGCTGCCCAATTCAAAGGCGTGAGCATGGATTAAACCCGGGGAGTACAGGGTGTGGCGCCCCTGCTGGTAAGTGTCAACCATGCAGGGGAATGCAGGACTTGGCGCCCCTGTTTATCTCTCACAGGCACAGATGTTTTAACCCCTGCAGAGTAAATAAAACAAACACAAACAAACCTACTAAACCGTTCAATATGCTGAACACACTCTACCTCCTCACTTCTAACGACTTGCTTTGAACCTGGGGCTGTCTCTAACCCCTAGCAGTGTTGGGAAAGACCATTGTTCTTTGTTCAGGCACACACAAACAACCTTCTTCCCCACAGCCACCGCCTGCACTGCTTCCTTATATAGTGCCTGGCTCCGCCTCCCTCACTAATATATATATATATCAGGGCTGGGAATCGATTAAAAAAATTAACTAATTAATCGCAATTAATCACATTTTTTCCCCAAGCTTGTAATCATCAGTATTTATACGTAGAATCACTTAATTAAATTAGTCAACACAAAGGAAGTCTATTTTAAATAATATTTTTAATGACATCTTGTGAACTGTAAACAGACTCTCCTCAGAACTACAGAGTAGTCATTCCCATCAAATATATTGAATGCAGCAACATTATAAACAAAGTGTTTAAGAGCAAGTTGAATATTAAAACCATCAAGGTTATCAAAAAGACTGGATTAGTTTATGCCCCGTTTCCACTGGCGTCCGTGTTTTGTGGACTGTTAACTTGCTGGTGCTGGACGTGTCCATAAGCGTCCGTCCCGCCCACTGAGGACATGATTAGCTTTCAGAATTGGACGTGTGTTCTTGACTTGAGACACAGGGAGGAGAACAGATGCATTGTGTCGGAAGATATAATCTCACGTGCCGAGTGCGATCACGAAGATGGAGTGAAATCCACGTACAGAAACAATTAAATGTTTTACTGCTTACAGTTAATATCCGAGTGTATTAAACACTGTGATTTCACAGGATCGTTGCAGTGCCTGACTAGTTAAAATAAACTGAAGGATAATAATCGGATCGTAGCAGCTGATATTCTTAATATTTTATGAACAGCTGGCCGTGTTTCAGGCTGTGTTTTGTGAATGGTGTGCAGGACAATCTGCAGAGACAGTCAGTGTGAAGGTGAATACGATTTAGTTAACGTTTCCATTTACAATTTAAGTTAATGAATAAATAAATATAGCAGATCTGGGTTTCCCTCTAAAACATTAAGGACTGGTTTAATAAATGCGTCCATAAACGCCATGACTGAGACATGCACACTTTAGTTCAATTATAACCTGCTATATTGGAGCTGGGTGAATCATCGTGAAACGTGTGTATTTTGTTTCAACTGTAACTTGCCCTGGTTAAGGACATCTGATAAGTACATTATAAATAATACGGCAAAAAGTATTGTTTGCAGTTACAAATCTGTAGTAAGTAATTAGGAACCAGGAACCAGGAACCTTGTCTGTCGGTATGCGTGTGAGTGTGTGTGTGTGTGTGTGTGTGTACTGCATGTGGGGTGGGGTTGTGTTGGGCTAGGGAGGGATGTTTGGGAGTTATTTGTGATTGTGTGACTCTGGGTGGTATTGCCGCAGAGCGGCGATTGGACGGGTGGGAGTCACCTGAGGGGGGTATTTGAGAGGGCGGGGACGCGCCGCTCGGGGAGTCGGAGTAGGTAATGAGCGAGAGAGCACCGGAGAGATTGAATAACAGCCTTGGAGGGAAAGTAGATGTACCTCCCTGTGAGTTCAATAAAGCCTGTTTTACTTGTATTTTTCCCTTTATTTCACTACCTAGAAACCTGAGGTCGCTACAATTGGTATATAAAATACAAAATGTAAACATGGAACACTTTCAAGTTTAAATTATAGCAGCACATTAAGTTTCACAATATAAATATATAAAATATAACATTATATTTTATTTCTTGGAAGACGCCCTTATCCAGGGCGACTTGCAAAATATAAGCACATTGCAAAGTATTGTGTAGACTCTCTGTACTGTTTAGCATGATTCTTGCGCAGGTGGTAAAAGAGGTTAGTGGTGTTTGAGCCTGTTGTAGAGACTGGTCTGCAGCATATTTTGCTAAGTAGGGTTTTCTGGTCCGTGTCAGACTTTTTCTACCCTAACCACGTCCATGCGACAGATGTAGCCCCTCTTTTAGGTACGAGCTCCTCGTTTGTCTTGGCTGGTCAGAGTCCTCCTGTTCAGAATTACCCCGTTCTGTGTCAGTTCTCTCTCCTCTGTCTGTCTGTGTTTCTGATGCACATTTCTTACCGCATCCGACACGTGTGGAAGAACCGGGGACAACGCAAAGCGTTGACAAATGACCAAAAATAGAGTGGGATTTGCGACACCATGATATAAACGATAGAGCATAATATGAAACGATATACGTTTTTCTATCGTCATACGATATATATCGTCATATCGCACAGCCCTACTTTAGACTCTACTAAGCATTCTCCAAATAAAATGTTGGTCAATTTAATTATTTAAAAACCTTAAAGAGGATCACTCTGAAATGAGAATTTCATGAGAATCACCCTATTATATTTGATCACTGTGCTGTTACGAAGCCCAGTGATTAGATTTGTATTGGATTGACACAGGATGATGCTCCAAAACCTTTAACCATCTTTCAAGTCGGCAGCATTTACATTAGCCCACGTGCCCGTGTGATTTCAATTGAAAGGTAATATATTTGAGCGTTTCCTGCAGTGCTTTACAGGCCATAGAGTGTCGCCTGGCCAAACACATGAGAGAAGGAAAAAAATAACCACAAAAACTAATTAAAGGAACTTTAAAGCTGAAATGCTTGACATTGCACGATGCCCACCCCCCTTCCCCTCCTCGACATTTTGCGATTGTGATATTGCCAATTTAAAGTTGTTATCCTTATTGTGACGGATATGTTTAAATTATAATATAATGTGATTGTGTCAAAGAGAGTTGAGGTGTATTTGTGTTTCTGCCCTGTTGCTACACATTTGAACTATAAAACGCCTGTATCACTTTTACAGTAGTGACTGTTTTTTTGATGCTGTGATATTTTTCCAACATAGTGTGTTTTAGTGTCTGGAAACTTCTCACCTGTTCTCAGTGTTGTTCTCCTGTGTTGTTTCTCCTCCAGGAGCTGTAGAGGCCAGCGCTCTCCCTGACTCTGGGGAAAAGGCTCCCATTGAGCAGCAGCACTGTGAGCAGGAGTGGAGCTCCAGTCTGAGGCAGGACACAGAGCCCACAGATACTGAAGACAACCAGGGCCTGACTGAGCAGCACAGGAGCAGACAGAGTGAGGAGGAGCTCAGGGGACTGGAGTCTGGCCACATGGCAGAGCCACAGACTGAGGGGTCAACACAGGGACACAGGGCACTGGGATCAGATACAGCAGAGTCAAAGTTCAAGCCTCCCTGTGTGATAAGGAGCGACCCTGATCTGGACTCCACCAACAGTGCAGAGCTCCCCAGGATCCAGTCTGTGGGGTCTGAATACGAAGCCAGTTCAGTTGATGCTGAGTTGGACTGTTTCAGATCACAGTGTGAACCCAGTGTGGTGTCTGAACACATTAAAACAGAGGACAATACACTGGAGTCTGCTTATATAATTGAGCCAAGCAGACCACTCTCTGTGTCTTTGAAAAGGGTCTGTGTCAGATGGGAGAATATTACAAGCTATACCTGTGACCTGGAGCCTGAGCCCCCTGTGGACAGACGGAGAGACTCAAAGTCTGCTGCCCTGAATTCAGGGGTCAGTGGGGGGAGTGATGGAACACTGAAGTGTGAAAGCCTTTCATCACAGCACCGACAGCTGCGTCCTAGACCCCCCACATTTTCATCCCCCCCACCACAGTGTGGAAAACTGCATCACCATCGCTCCCCTAAGTGTGGGAAGAGCTACACTGGGAAAGGAGACATAAGAAAATGTCAAAGAAATCACAGAGGGGAGAGATCGTACAGCTGCTCCCAGTGTGGGAAGAGTTTCACTAGTTCAAAACAACTGAAACGCCACCAGAATATTCACACACGAGAGAAATCATATTGCTGCTCCCAGTGTAAAAAGAGCTTTGCTGTGTCATCACAATTAAAACGCCACCAAAAAATTCACACTGGAGAAAGACCTTATTGCTGCACCCAGTGTGGGAAGTGCTTCCATCAGTCAGGACATCTCCATATCCACAAACGAATTCACACAGGAGAGAAACCATATAGCTGCATCCAGTGTGGGAAGAGTTTTGCTACACCAGTAGAACTAAGACGACACCAAAGAATTCACACAGGAGAGAAACCATATTGCTGCGTCCAGTGTGGGAAGGGCTTCACTCAGTCAACACAACTGAAATGCCACCAAAGAATTCACACAGGAGAGAAACCATATTGCTGCACCCAGTGTAGGAAGAGTTTTATTACATCAACACAACTAAAATGTCACCAAAGAATTCACACAGGGGAGAGACCTTATTGCTGCACCCAGTGTGGGAAGAGCTTCACTACATCAACACAACTAAAATGCCACCAAAGAATTCACACAGGAGAGAAACCATATTGCTGCACCCAGTGTGGGAAGTGCTTCAGTAGCTTTGCACACCTTCGTTATCACAAGCGAATCCACACAGGAGACAGACTGCATTATAGTGATAAAAATAAATGTTAAGAGTACTAACTAAACCGAAACAAAAAGTACTTTTGCCAGAGCATTTGAAATTTTGCAGCATTCATCAACCTCTTTTTTTAAAAGAGTGGTTTTGTAGACCTATTAAAGGAAACGCAAATATGGAGTCACGATGACAGTGTTAACTGTGGCACACTGCTGACAGACACTGTCAGAGGAATTCCTCTAGAGGCAGTGAGGAAATGGTAAATGTTAATAATGAGGGCTGCCAACTTTCACCTGCTGTGTCTCACTGTCTATAAAGTAGTGGTGTTCTGCATGATTATTTTAATATATTCAAATTTGATACATGTTTTTGTTAGTTATGGAGAGGGCTTTCTTTAAAAAAACATGGAATTGGGCATCAGTTAACTCACATTAATTGCACCTATATTGTACTGAGCCCACGGTATTAAGTTTGAATTTCATACTGTTTGTCAGGTAACTAGTTCTAACTCAAAGGTTAAAATGTGAAGTTAGCCTACAGAGTACTAGGCCCACAGGGGGTGCTCTACGCTTCAGGCCTAGAGCGCTCTCAAAAAAAGAAAATCACAGCGCTTAAGAGCGCAACAAATTACTTTATTTTATATAAATACATATAAGCATCATATGAAACCTATATATCAAGAGAAACATAAGACACTGACATTTTTCATTCTTCTATAATTCGTTTATTTTTAAAATGAATACAGAAATGTGCATTGGCAAAGAAACGAAAAATATACAGACGCCTTTTTTTTTTCAAAACAACCCTGTTTTCAGAAATAACCTGGTTTATAAACACTTAAAAAATCATATTCATATGCATCGCCAGCATGTTATTTTTAAAATGCAAAAAAATGTAGATGTTTACAAATACTTGTTCAAGAGATATAATAAGTTTTGCAAGGAGCGCACCTGTCCAGAAACTAGTCAGAATTACACCGCAAAACAACAAAAATGAAACTAATCGGACGGTCGGCTTGTGCTGTGTGTTGAATAAATATAAAAACATCTTCAAAATGTGCAGATTATTGCTGTTGTTGTCTTTATTACTACCAGTAATATTTAATAATAGCAGTACTACTACTATTAATAATAATAATAATAATAGTATATGTACATCGCTTACTTTGCAGTGATTGTAAACGCGTGTGTGTGGCTCGGGGCAGATCTTTTCTTTCTCCTTTGCGGAGAAATCGGCCGGTTGGGGATTGCCGTGTGAAAATACATTACTACAGTGTATTTATTAATCTTACCAGCTTTCTTTTGTGTCAGTTTATCCGTTTTCTGTTATTTATGTTGAAAAGGAGATTCTGACATTTATGTTGACCAGCGGAAATAAACTAGAAACGACTTAATCTGCACCGTCACCCCTCGCATGTATTCCCGTGATAAACTTCTGCCGCCCCCTCTTCCAAATCGCTGTCATAATTGTGTATAATACTAATTACTGTGCCAAATGAAAAGTTTACAATACTGAAAAGTTTGTTTAATTTAGTTTTACCGGTATCAGATGCAGTACAATGTTCAAAACATCCTCCATTTGACTCCTTTAAAAGTGCTCTCATCTCGTGTGCATTTCCAGGGCGTTGCCATCTTTTCCCATCTTCTCTAAGGGACAGGTGTTGTTTTTTAACCAATACAAAACCTCTGTTTGTTTTAAAAGTCTTGTGAATGGCTCATTCCCTCAATGAACATCTCTGCTATTGGTTAAAATAATTTGTTGCTATGCAGATTTGTCCAATAAAAAAAAAATTATGGCTTAAAGGGGGCGTGATTTTGGGCCGCAAATCGGCCCCCCGTGTCCTCTAGCCACACCCCGATTTTCGGCCCGCTAGTCTTCTGAGGGTTAAGTGTTTCTTAAAGCAATTACCCTGGTGCGTTGGTCAGACAATAGACAAAACTACTATACATATAAACTATAAGCCAAGATTGCTAATTATAAGACAGAAATAAGCGCTCATTTCACATTACTGAAGAACATCTTTCTTCCTATGGAACAAGAACACATGTAATTGTTCTAGAAATTATAAATTGTATGAGTATACAAAAGAGTAACTTCTTACTACACAAATTAAAACCCAGATCATTTTAAAAATAAATGTAATAACAAATTCAACTTTGTATAGAGATTTGAAAGGAATTGTGAAGAGGATGCCACATTCCCAAGCCAGCAATTCTATTGAGCAGCATGTCAACTTGATTACTGGGACAATCACAACTGTTGTACCTGTGTAGTCCTGTTCATCACCCTCCTCACTCTCGAGTGGACACTGCATGATTCCCACGGACTCGTCTGAGAAATGTAACTCCCTAACAAATTCAGATCTACTTTGGATTGAATCTACATAAAGCACCAACATATCCAAACCTTTTGAAGCAGCGTCTTCAATACTGCCTGCAAACAGAGTGGAACATGAAAATCTGACTAACAAATCATGCACAATTGTTGGGAAAATAAAAGGTTTTCACTTCAAATCTTCATTATCTTTCAAGTCGTAAGCACTGCCCATGGGGCAGGGATAGGGGTTTCTGCGCAAGCCAGTCAAAAATATCACTCTATCAAAGCTGCCATTGGCCACTGCGCACGTCACTCAGAACAGGTCTCTTCCCACTTCCTGTTCTATAAAATGTGACGGTCAGTGCGGGTTCGTCCTCTTTTGCCATTTTGCTGGACCCGAGAATGTGAGATCTCGTGTCTCGTCTGTGCACCGTTATTAGTGTGTGTATCTGTCTCTTATTTATTGCATTAGTTATTATTGATAGCTAATCCAATTCTGTTCCTTCTGTGCACCAGGGCTCTGGCTGCGCTTTCAGTTTCATTTTAAATAGAGCACTTTTAAAAATAGTCATGTTTATATAGTGCCTTATATATTCCGACTGCTTGCTTGTGTTTTTTTTTTTTGTCCTCAGGGCTTTTTCCTCCACAGTGAATGACAGAGAAGAGCAGCATTGCGACACCCTTTGCGACATGCTTTGAACAGCAGGATGGACCAAACCTGTGCTCTGTTGGCCCCGCTGGCAGCACAAGCAGCTCAACAGGTGCCACCCCCCATGATGCTCCACTGCTGGCCCACAACGCGCTGCTGGAGTCTGAGGGGAGTCTATCTGCTCCCTCCCCAAATGAGAGCATTAGACAGGCCACCTGGGAGGAGGACTGCCTGTCTCTGGGTCTGCACGGGCACTCCCGCTGCTTCCTGATCTACTTGATGAACTGAGGGCCACCAGGGACCATCTGGCAACAGCCGCCGTCCTAGGCAGGAGAGGGGAGGCTTATGCTAGGACCCAGGGTGTGGCAGAAGCGGTCCTGTTGGACTTCCCATGGGTTAACTCCACCATCACCGCACTCATCTCCCTACCTCCACCAGTCCTAGAATCCCATGATGGGATACCAACTCCGGGGATGGATACTCCCCCTGCTGGAGCCTGAGTCCAAGTGCTTTTATTCTCTTATTGATATAATGATTGTTTTTGTATTGAACTTTCAATTTTAATAGTTTTTTGTGTTACATTGTTTTGGTTGTTTTGTTTTCTCGGGTGCATTGGCCATTCATTTCCTTTAAATGCAATAGATTGATAGTTTTGTTTTTTGTCTGTTTTGTATTGAATTGTTTTCTTGGTTTCTTTTTCACCTCAGTTTGTTTTGCATGAATGTTTTATTTTAGTGCACTTATTCAATGTCGAGTTCTTTTCCTTGTTCTGAATGATTTATTTCAGCATTTCAATGTTTTAGAAATGATTTTAGAATTGGATTAAAAAAAAAAAAAAACATATAACATGTTTTTATTTAATGTAAAATACTTCACCTAATAAATAGTATTTTACTAAAGACTTCCATTGAGAAGATCATTGAGTGGAGACGTTTTCTATATTGTCTATTGTGTTCAAGGCAATAAGGTATCACTGTTGTCTATTAAAAAAAAAAAATAAAAAAAAAAATCACTCAATAGCAAATGGTAGTAAATATGGTGGTACATTCTTGCTTGATTTTTAGGAATTGCCCAGCTTATAATTTTCTTCAGTTTGCAAGCAAAGATTGAATTTTTAAAAGCCATTTTACAAACCGTCTGCCCAGGGGAGCATGCCCCTGCACCTCCCTAGAAGAGGTCGGCCCCTCTGTAATAGTCATGGCCCCCTTATTTCCAAAATTCTAGAATTGCCCCTGCCCATTGCTAATTAGCCTACTGTTACTGTACTATTTTATACAATATAGACAACATATTAACTATCAGCTGTAGGCTGATGCTAGATATGTGCCAATGTGCACCAGTTTTCTCCCCAACTCATCTGAGGATCTGAGTGACTTTGACAAGGGCCAAAGGCTCATTGATGCACGTGGGGAGCGAAGGCTGGCCCGTGTGGTCCGATCCAACAGACTAGCTACTGTAACTCAGATTGCTGAAAAAGTTAATGCTGGTTCTGATAGAAAGGTGTCAGAACACACAGTGCATCGCAGTTTGTTGCGTATGGGGCTGCGTAGCCGCAGACCAGTCAGGGTGCCCATGCTGACCCCTGTCCACTGCCGAAAGCACCTACAATGGGCACGTGAGCATCAGAACTGGACCACGTAGCAATGGTAGAAGGTGGCCTGGTCTGATGAATCACGAGTTCAAGGTGTTGACTTGGCCTCCAAATTCCCCAGATCTCAATCCAATCAAGCATCTGTGGGATGTGCTGGACAAACAAGTCCGATCCATGGAGGCCCCACCTCGCAACTTACAGGACTTAAAGGATATGCTGCTAACGTCTTGGTGCCAGATACCACAGCACACCTTCAGAGGTCTAGTGGAGTCCATGCCTCGACAGGTCAGGGCTGTTCTGGTGGCAAAAGGGGGACCTACACAATATTAGGCAGGTGGTCATAATGTTATGGCTGATCGGTGTGTGTATATACATGTCATCTACATTGATGTACACTGCAAGTTCAACCTTCTCTGAAAATTATTTGTGTAAATGGGCAACTGTATGTAAACTAATGCAATATAGATTAATAGGCAGTCAATCCTATTTGTGTTATGTTTTCAGTATCCCAGGCCTGTCAAGCCATAGAAAGCAGCTGTCATTCCATGTCATTGTACTTTTTTATCTGAGGTTATTTTAAAGAAAGTGTATTCAGGATTTTAGGATTCCTGTGTGGGATTTGGAGATATAGGCTGTCCTTCTGTTTTCCCCATTGTAGTTTATGGGCATTCAATTCCCCATTATAGTCAATGGGTTTTTCGTTTTGTCATTTGTTTTAGTCTGTCCGGAATAAACTAATAGTAAAGTTATATAAACACTTATTTGAGTTCTAGGTAATAATAATAATATTAGTCATTTTAATCCCTGTTAGATAGCACTTCACAGAGTTTTATTATGCTTCTTGCATTTTTGATTGTTTCCTCATTGCTCACTTTCCTGTAGCCCTTGACTGTGACCCTACTTGACAGCACTTACAGTGAGGGAAAAAAGTATTTGATCCCCTGCTGATTTTGTATGTTTACCCACTGACAAAGAAATGATCAGTCTATAATTTTAATGGTAGGTGTATTTTAACAGTGAGAGACAGAATAACAAAAACAAAATCCAGAAAAACACATTTCAAAAAAGTTATACATTGATTTGCATGTTAATGAGGGAAATAAGTATTTGACCCCTTCGACTTAGTACTTGGTGGCAAAACCCTTGTTGGCAATCACAGAGGTCAGACGTTTCTTGTAGTTGGCCACCAGGTTTGCACACATCTCAGGAGGGATTTTGTCCCACTCCTCTTTGCAGATCCTCTCCAAGTCATTAAGGTTTCGAGGCTGACATTTGGCAACTCGAACCTTCAGCTCCCTCCACAGATTTTCTATGGGATTAAGGTCTGGAGACTGGCTAGGCCACTCCAGGTCCTTAATGTGCTTCTTCTTGAGCCACTCCTTTGTTGCCTTGGCTGTGTGTTTTGGGTCATTGTCATGCTGGAATACCCATCCACGACCCATTTTCAATGCCCTGGCTGAGGGAAGGAGGCTCTCACCCAAGATTTGACGGTACATGGCCCCGTCCATCGTCCCTTTGATGCGGTGCAGTTGTCCTGTCCCCTTAGCAGAAAAACACCCCCAAAGCATAATGTTTCCACCTCCATGTTTGATGGTGGGGATGGTGTTCTTGGGGTCATTCCTCCTCCTCCAAACAGGGCGAGTTGAGTTGATGCCAAAGAGCTCGATTTTGGTCTCATCTGACCACAACACTTTCACCCAGTTCTCCTCTGAATCATTCAGATGTTCATTGGAAAACTTCAGACGGGCCTGTACATGTGCTTTCTTGTGCAGGGGGACCTTGCGGGTGCTGCAGGATTTCAGTCCTTCACGGCATAGTGTGTTACCAATTGTTTTCTTGGTGACTATGGTCCCAGCTGCCTTGAGATCATTAACAAGATCCTCCTGTGTAGTTCTGGGCTGATTCCTCACTGTTCTCATGATCATTGAAACTCCACGAGGTGAGATCTTGCAGTGAGATCTTGAGAGCCCCAGACCGAGGGAGACTGACAGTTATTTTGTGTTTCTTCCATTTGCGAATAATCGCACCAACTGTTGTCACCTTCTCACCAAGCTGCTTGGCGATGGTCTTGTAGCCCATTCCAGCCTTGTGTAGGTCTACAATCTTGTCCCTGACATCCTTGGACAGCTCTTTGGTCTTGGCCATGGTGAAGAGTTTGGAATCTGATTGATTGATTGCTTCTGTGGACAGGTGTCTTTTATACAGGTAACGAGCTGAGATTAGAAGCACTCCCTTTAAGAGAGTGCTCCTAATCTCAGCTTGTTACCTGTATAAAAGACACCTGGGAGCCAGAAATCTTGCTGATTGATCAAATACTTATTTCCCTCATTATCATGCAAATCAATTTATAATTTTTTTGAAATGCGTTTTTCTGGATTTATTTGTTGTTATTCTGTCTGTCACTGTTAAAATATGCCTACCATTAAAATTATAGACTGATCATTTCTTTGTCAGTGGGCAAATGTACAAAATCAGCAGGGGATCAAATACTTTTTTCCCTCACTGTATATATATATATATATATACATACACTCACCTAAAGGATTATTAGGAACACCTGTTCAATTTCTCATTAATGCAATTATCTAACCAACCAATCACATGGCAGTTGCTTCAATGCATTTAGGGGTGTGGTCCTGGTCAAGACAATCTCGTGAACTCCAAACTGAATGTCTGAATGGAAAAGAAAGGTGATTTAAGCAATTTTGAGCGTGGCATGGTTGTTGGTGCCAGACGGGCCGGTCTGAGTATTTCACAATCTGCTCAGTTACTGGGATTTTCACGCACAACCATTTCTAGGGTTTACAAAGAATGGTGTGAAAAGGGAAAAACATCCAGTATGCGGCAGTCCTGTGGGCGAAAATGCCTTGTTGATGCTAGAGGTCAGAGGAGAATGGGCCGACTGATTCAAGCTGATAAAAGAGCAACTTTGACTGAAATAACCACTCGTTACAACCGAGGTATGCAGCAAAGCATTTGTGAAGCCACAACACGTACAACCTTGAGGAGGATGGGCTACAACAGCAGAAGACCCCACCGGGTACCACTCATCTCCACTACAAATAGGAAAAAGAGGCTACAATTTGCACAAGCTCACCAAAATTGGACAATTGAAGACTGGAAAAATGTTGCCTGGTCTGATGAGTCTCGATTTCTGTTGAGACATTCAGATGGTAGAGTCAGAATTTGTCGTAAACAGAATGAGAACATGGATCCATCATGCCTTGTTACCACTGTGCAGGCTGCTGGTGGTGGTGTAATGGTGTGGGGGATGTTTTCTTGGCACACTTTAGGTCCCTTAGTGCCAATTGGGCATCGTTTAAATGCCACGGCCTACCTGAGCATTGTTTCTGACCATGTCCATCCCTTTATGACCACCATGTACCCATCCTCTGATGGCTACTTCCAGCAGGATAATGCACCATGTCACAAAGGTCTAATCATTTCAAATTGGTTTCTTGAACATGACAATGAGTTCACTGTACTAAACTGGCCCCCACAGTCACCAGATCTCAACCCAATAGAGCATCTTTGGGATGTGGTGGAACGGGAGCTTCGTGCCCTGGATGTGCATCCCACAAATCTCCATCAACTGCAAGATGCTATCCTATCAATATGGGCCAACATTTCTAAAGAATGCTTTCAGCACCTTGTTGAATCAATGCCACGTAGAATTAAGGCAGTTCTGAAGGCGAAAGGGGGTCAAACACAGTATTAGTATGGTGTTCCTAATAATCCTTTAGGTGAGTGTGTATATATATATATATATATATATATATATATATATATACAATCCCATAACATAATATACATAATAATCACACACCACTTGCGCTGTAATATGTTGCATTCTGCATATATTTACCATGACAACCTGGATGTAGTATTTGTTAGTTTTGCATATTTAATGATTAACGAAATACTTGTCTTTGGTCTTATTTTGTAGCTTGATTGGATAAAAACAAGAAATATCGAGATACATATCGTTTATCGCTCAAACTTAAAAACAATCTCAATATTTTTAGAAGTCATATCGCCCAGCCCTAATCAGGCCTGTACTGTTCTCTTGGTGTTGCCACACATGCACTCGCCCGCTTGTTGAGAATATGTATCTCTGTAGACCAGTGCCTGTGTTTTTTGTAGTACTGAACTCTCAAATGTGCATTTGTCTTTTGTAATTAGGGGTTTATGCAATGCAACCCTACTATAATATCCCTCTCTGTGTAGTTCTTGACAGACTGTTCTTGCTGACACAGTCTGATCGTGTCCTGCATTGACATTCTCAGTAATCTGGGAAAGAAATGCTCTTCTGTTTTTCCTTACATAATTCAGTAATGCACAAGCATCATGGTCATCAAATGTGCACTTTCAACCACAATTTGCAACCCTATTTATTGATGTCTTTCCCATAGGTCTAAATGCAGATGTAACTTTATGCCCCATTTCCACTGCCGGACGCGTCCGGACATGTCCGTCCCCGGATACTTAAATGGGTGTCTCCACTGGCTAAGCGTCTGGATGCGTCCGTGTTTTGTAGTCGGTTAACTGTCTGCTGCTAGACGTGTCCGTAAGCGTCCATCCCGCCGACTGAGGAAATATCTCCTGAAAGCGAAGATGTGTGCTTGACTTGTAGACAGACAGGGAAGAGATCAGATACATTGTGTCGGAAGATATAATCTCAAGTGCCATGTGCGATCACGAAGAAATTACAGTTTTATTAGCAGCATGGAGTGAAATCCACATACAGAAACTATTTATAAGTTAAATTAATACAAAAATAAATACAGCAGATCTGGGTTTCCCTCGAAAACATTAAGGACTGGTTTAATAAATGCGTCCATAAACGCCATGACTGAAATGTGCACACTTTAGTTAAATTATAACCTGCTATATTGTAGCTGGATGATTAATCGTGAAACGTGTGTATTATGTTTCAACTGTAACTTTCCCGGGTTAAGGACGTCTGCTAGGAAAATTATAAATAATATGGCAAAAAGTATTGTTTGCAGTTACAAATCTGTAGTAAGAGTAATAAATTAAGGGAGTCATGCTGTGACGTTTAAAATGCATATACTACCACAAATGATGACGATAATAATAATAATAATACATATTTGCTATTTAGTATTATTGTTGCACATGGAAACATATTCTTATGGGGACGTGCTTGTCTGAATATAATGTTGTCTATACACGTTTAGCTCTTCCTAATATCTCTTAACAGAAATGTGTATTTATTATGCTGTTTACAATCATGTAAAGCAGAAAGAATAAAATAGACACAAAAGTCCTTTCCACGTCAGGCTATATCGCTCGTAGTGTTGTTCTCTGTTTTTAAAACGAAACACAAACTAAACCCACAATCGCTGCTCCTCCCATAAGAGGGACGGACTTCACAACGGCCTGGTTTTATAAAAAAAAAAAAAACTGTAAAATATGTAAAATACATTTATGGTCACAAGAATGTATTCTGTGTATTTTTGTTTGTTTTATAGCTTTTAAGACAGCATTTATTATTTTTTTATAAGATTTCTGATTTTACCACCCAAGAAATGTCAGGTGGCACAACTGTATATTAATTAAAAAATATATACTTTTAATGTATTTCACACAACTGGATACAAGTACATATGAATCATTGTACTGTCTAAAATACATACGACATACTAAATTTCCCTTTAAATTCTGTATTTATAGGGCTTTTATTACATTTCTTAGAAACAGACCCTTATTTATGTTTTTAAACATCCAATTTTTCATAGGGAGAAAAAACTTTTAAAACTAAAAAATATTTGTATACATTATATAGGGTGTTAATGCTATGTTTATGACTTAACTTTGCAGGTGCAATGAAAATTGATGTTTTAAAATATAAATTTGCTGGTTGCACCACTGTACCATGACTGGTTGTGCCACCTGACATGCTCAATAACAATTGATTATCACAAAATATCAAGAAAGAAGTTCATGCATTTTATTCTGGTTTCTTGTGGCTTTTAAGTCACCCAATTTTTTACTTGTTTTAAACTTAGACTAAGTTTTTATATATATTTTTATATACCATTTTTAATATGGACATTATAAGGAATAGAGGTATGTGACACCTTTCAAATGAAAATAGACAAACTGTACTATAATTTTCTGCATAGTTGATCATGATCAGACAAACTATATTACACTACTACCAAGTTTTTTTTCACAAAAACAGAAATGCGTTTTCTGAAATTGACATTTTTGACCTTTTTCTCCATTAAAGTATAAGGAACATTTTGAGATGAAAATGTTGTTGAAATACCACTTAAAAATTACAAATTGCATAAGAAATTAAGGAATAATGTGCAATTTGAAGTAACCTAACCTGTGTGGAAAAGCATAGAGAAAATTTGTAACACAAAATGCAAAAATATATATAAAAATCACCGTCTTCATGAAATACGAAAGGCATTATTTTCTGAACACACATAAAATAGTGAAAACATCTTTGAAAATTTTCCATGGGTCATACCACCTGACATGATAACTTTATCCACCCTCAACATGGGTCAAAAGTGTCAAATTATCAAATATTTGTGAGAGAATTGGAAATCTTGTTACTGCAGCATAGGGGTCATGTGGGGTCTTTTTTTGTGATACCATATCCTTTTCATAGTTTTCTTAAAGTTGCGCCATTTGACATTTGGAGAAATGCATTTTTCTGACCATTTGTTTTTTTATAGAATACATTTAACATAGCACTTTTCATTTTTAGGAAAATAATTGCTTCGGACACAAAAAATGCATGTCATGTCATTGACCCATAGACATCATCATATGGATAACATAATGAAGAAACATGGTGTCCATCAACCCATTTCTCATCACCACAATATTTGTTCATTGCCCCGTCAAATGAGTGGGATGCGGAAACCAGATGGCCTCCTTTGATGTACTCTGGAGAAACAACAAATCTATGAACAGATACTAAGCAAACTGGCAACTGTGGACTATTTATCTGTTATCCTCATATAATAAACAGAAGTTGAAGTGGAGAGAAGAATGTCTAGAGGGTATGCCCTGACCAATGGCCTTGGTGGCTGTCGCTAGCTCAGTAAATCTAATTTGCTTGGTCTGCATGCAATTATTAATATAAAACATTATACCAGCTCTTCACCCAGGTTGACAGGTAGTGAGGAAATATTAAAAATGAACAATTATGTTATGATACTCAGGTGAATCCAGGGGAGGGCTTGGGGGCTCAGGGGTCTCTAGCCCTACCTTCATTTTTGGTCCCAGAATTTCAAAAGTTAAGCCTTTACTAGGCCGTTTACAGCATAGCGTTGCAGTCATGGGAAAATGTATACTGTTCCGTGAAATGATGGGTGAAGATTTTTACCCCTTGTAGAAATATGCATTTTCATTGGAAATAAGCTGTTTCCGCTGCAGATGTAGAAGTTTCTAGGTGAATTCAAGTCTCCTGTTGTGACACCTATTCAATTGATCAAGAACATCTCCATCAATTAGTTTGAGGTACTTATTTATGTACAGGTACGTGAGCCCATTAAGTCTTTTGTCTTTCATTGTGGAGCGCAAATATGTTGAGTAGTTTTAGCACTGAATGATTACTCCCCTCTGTTGCTGTTATAACTGGCATAGTTGCAACAATCCATTAAAGAGTTCTCAGAACTGGGTAGGTACTGTGACCGACAGAACATCTAGGACCCGCTTTTGTTGCATATCAACTGGCTGGCATGCCCAATTGCACCCCCCTTCCACCGCCTCAAGAATGCAGGGATGATGATAGAAGACCTTTGATGCTAGCTGTTTAAATCTGAAACTTTTTGATTTCTGGAAAATATTTAACTTCATTGTCAATGAAGACTACCATCTTGCTACCCCCTTCTTTCAGTTTTTTAGTTTTTTATATTTTGTCAACAAAATGGCAATAAACAAAAGTTTCTCATATACACCAAAGAACATCAACACTGACTGTGCTCTGCATGTTCATTTCCTTACCTCTGATTTGAAATTCCCGACCCGTGAATCTCAGCATCTCAATCTGATGGTTTACAGAGGAAAGTTTGCAAAAAATCATAGATTCTGCTCCAGTTTCACTTTCACTATCGAAGCTGGATATCAGTCAAATTGAGGTAAAGACGTTAATGGAGATGGTTTAGCCACTCTGGCCTCGGAACTCAGGGATAGTCTTGGGCGTGATATAAAGAATCAGTTTTTTCAAAATTTCCATGGCCCTTCCCCACTAAATACACCACTGTTTTTTCTCTTAGACATCCATTTGATTAAGTGCAAATGTCTGATTTTGACACACCTAATAGAAGGTGTTCGATTGACTAAGAAATGCTCTAATTTGCACGCTAGGGGCACTCAATCGAAAATGTTCTGCTCATGAGCCCCCTAAATGAAAATCCTCTATCCACCCCCAATACTTAAAATTAAAGTCATTTTATCACCTGTGGACGTTATGTTTCCTTTGATATGAAATACAGAATACAGTTTTTTCACTTTCCTACACAATGGTCTTTTCTGTATAATAGTCATATTATAGTTATAACAGTACTATTCATTTTAGGGCTCACATTAATGGTACCCTAGTCGAGATTTTGGATTGGCAACCCCAAATACCAGCTTTAAGTGATTTATCAAGTAAATGGTGCTGAGGAGGGTCTAGGGTCCTCAACTATAACTACATCAATTATCATGTTTGTATTCAAAAGTAGACAAAATTCGGCATAAAATCAAGTAATATTTTTTTAATATCTACCCCCTAGATGGATATTAGCCCACGTGACCGCCTGTATAGCCTATGCCTGAAGCCAGCCCTGATTAACTTGAATTCAATAAACATTTCTAGTGCTTTATGCTTTGCTATTGATGCAGCACCATATCTATACAGTTTACATTGCTATTTGATTAACATGAAACATTAAATCAAATACTATTGCTCTTTACATAGGCTACTGAGTTACTCTCATTACTGCAACCTGCTTATCATTACCAAAATATGAAGTAATTGAATTATTACCTTAACTGCACCTTCATTTAAACTTTCCATAAAATAGACCAACAGTATGAGTTAAGCTGTTGTAGGAACTCAACAAAATGTGGTAAGGTAAGTTATTAAACATGAATTATCCCAAATGTTGTGGATCACATTCTTGAGGTATATGAGAAAATCTATAAAATATTTGAATAAAGTAAATAATTCTATTTTGTCCATTACTATAGCTAGCTTAGACCTACTTTCTATCATAGCAATTAAAAAAAATGAACAAAAAAAATCTAATTTCCCACTCTTGTGCTCTTGAAACAAGGCTGTAGCCATGGAGTCAACATTTGGGGGAACCAAATCTGCTGGGGGGTCTGGGGTCTGGGATTAACTTTTTTATTTATTTTTTACAATAATGTCTAATAGTGCAATGATGGTGCAGGAGCAACATTAATTATGATGTCGTAGAAAAATCACCAACATGGCGATATCAGATCAGTCATCAATATTTGCTCCTTTTCTGACTCACCTGATGTCACCTGCTCTCCCTGCCCTGTCAGCATCCTCATCTCTCTCCCTCTCTCTCTTTACTCTGAACACACCAGAGTGAACATGAAAGAAATATGATCAGTAAACAAGTGGTGTTTCTTGCCATGATGTTCAGGAATGGTATACTAACCATTTCTGATCTGAATGGCAATGATTATTATATCAAGAAACATTGACTCATCTCCTGTACTACTGTTACTTCTATCATCTGACTGGTACTCATTTTCTCACTGCTCTCAACTTACTTTTCTTCTTTTCTGAGGCTGCCCAAAAACTGACGAATGTCACTGCCACCTTCCTCTTGCACACAATGACACTCACTGTGAATGAAAGCTGACTGTAATAAAACTGCATGCACTTTAATCAAACAAACAGTAATAATGCTATCTATCATAAGCAAGCACATCTATACAGTATACTATACGAATATGCAATAAATGAAAGCTACTACTGTGTACATCAATTACACACGCAGTGCAACATAAACGATTGACACTTTACTCAGACTTCACTGGTCTTTCTGACAAATATAACGTAATAAAGACATTGACGTTAGTTGCATATGCCCGTAAGCACCATTTTGGATCGCTGGCTGAATGTGTGGATAATTAACTTTCCAGGTAACTTAGCTATGAGAGCCAACATTAGTGATGGTTGATTGATTAGCACTCGCAAATTGTCCCGTTTTCACCAAAAACTTTTGTTTCCAATCTATGCAATTACTGACAATTTTTAGCTAAATATTATTTATTTCCACATTGACAGTTCCAATACAAAATGATGTATTGATGTTCACATTAAATACTATTTTTAATGAGTGAGTATTTTACAATTAAAAATTAAAAACATACACATTTTTAATACTTATGATTAAAAAAATAAATCACTTAATTTAAAAAAAAATCTTAACGTGATTTAAATTAAACCAAAAAATACAAGAACTCAAAATACATGTGCAATAAATCATTCAGAAAATGTGTTTAAAAGGCAAACTGCCAAACCGACAAAAAAGGTCAAATACAATGAAATTAACTGAAAATGCATCAGATAAATCATAAAACAAATAAAACCATAAAATAAAAAACAAAAACAAAACAATCTGATGCATTTAAAATTAAAAACCAAACGGCCAATGTATTTGACAAAATAACAGAACAAAACAACCAAAAATAAACCAAACAAAACAAGTGCATTTAAAATCAACTAATTCTTTTAAAACAATTAAAATTCATTTTTCAAATCATTTTTAAAAACAATCATTCATTAAAAGTGGTTAAAAGATCTTGGACTCGGGCTCCAGCAGGGGGAGATGGCTGTCCCCGGATGTGGGTCCCATCACGGGATCCTGAGCTCCCCCAGATCTTGTATTTGCCAGTTCTTAAAGGCTTCATCCTTGCCCCTCTGATGGACCTCAAGATTGACATAATCCCTGACTAGTACCATGCCCCTCCGCGCGATGACGATTGGGTCCAGCTCCTGCTTATTGAATAGACATATGTTCCGTCCCTCCCTGTTTCACTGCGCAGATGACACGCCACCAGCACCTCAGGGTTGTCGATGTAATTCCTCTGGCTGGTCCATACAGGATCTGCTGGGCGGTCGCCCGCACAGGAACGGCAAACCTGTGGAGGAACGGAGAAAACAGGAGCCAGACCCTGTAGGCGGAGGGGCTCCCCGCCGGAACCCGGGAGATGGAAACCCGCCACCCGGACGTCCCGGAGGATCGCCTGCATGAACGGCTCCAGACAGAGGACAACCCTGCCGGACCCCCGACCTGACCGGAAATGGTTCGGTCAGGTGGCGGTTCACAAGGACCCTGCTGCTTAGGCCGCTGTAGATGATCTTGACCCACTTCCTCAGGCCAAGAGCGAGACCCATCCTCTCCATAACAAGCTGCAGGTATTCGTGGCCCACTCTGTCGAAGGCTTTCTCCTGGTCCAAACTAATTAGGACCAGGGGAAGCCCTCTCTCGTTCGAGTAGGCCACGACATCCCTGAGCAGCATGGTGTTGTCGGCCGCCGATCTCCCCCGGGCACCACAGACCTGGTCGGGACCCACGACTTGAGGGAGTGGCCGCTGCAGCCGGAGCGTCAGTGCTTTGGGCAGTATCTTGTAGTCGGTGCACAGGAGGCTGACTGGCCGCCAGTTCCTCAGATCTTTTTGGTCTCCCTTCTTATGAAGAAGGGAGAGGATACTCTTCTTCATAGAAGAGGCCAATCTGCCCTCTCTGTACATCGACCCCAAGACCTGGCCCAGATCTTCCTTAAGCACCTCCCAAAAGATCTTATAGAACTCAGCAGGGATCCCGTCGGGACCCGGTGTCCTTCCAGAGTTAAGACTCTTTATCACCTGGGAGAGTTCAGTGGTGGTGATCTCTGGATCCTCCTCCTCCTCCTCGTCCCCCTCATTGCGGGACTCCAACAGGGACAGAAAGTGATGGATCAGATTTTGATCCACCACCTTCTGATCGTACAACTCCCTGTAGAAATCCCGCACCACTGTCTCAACAGCCTCTCTGCCCTCCACCTCTTTCCCCGAGGAGTCGATCATGGAGGACATTGCAGGCCGCCTCTCCTTCGTTTTCTTGAAGAAGAAGCGGCTGCATTTCTCATCGTCCTCCATGATGCGGACCCTGGAAAGGACCTTGATCTTCTCTTGCTCCTCCCGATAGAGGGCGGAGAGACTCAGTTTGACCCGGGCCACCTCCTCAGCTAGGTCGAAGCCTCTGAGCTGTAAAAGACTCAGGCGCTGGAGGCGGGCGTTTAGATGGGAATATCTCGCCCGCCTCTCACGAGCTTTCCGTTTCCCCAGCTGAATGAAGTAGCCCTTGGTTCATTTCTTCACCATCTCCCACCACTCTATGGGAGAATCAAAAAGGTCCTTCAGGGTCCTCCACTCCTCGAGGCGTCTGCTAAAGGTCTTAATAACACGAGGGTCATCGAGCAGGGAGGTGTTGAGCTTCCAGACCCCAGGCCCCGACTCCCGTGTGCTCGGGATGAGCACCTCTGTTGTCAGGAGCCTGTGGTCTGAAAAGAAGACCGCCTCCGAAGACATGGTGGTCCTCTCCAGTGGCTTACTGAGGAGGACGAGATCTATCCTGGAGAAGGAGGAGCCAGAAGAACTCACCCAGGTGAACAAGGGGACCAGGTCCCGACCTGCGTCGCAGAGTTCAAAGTCCTCCACGAACGCAGCGAGGTCCCTGCTGGATCTATCGTTGCGGGGCTTACTCCGGTCTACATCCCTCAGAGCACAGTTGAAATCACCTGAAATGACAACTGGCAAGGTGCCGATCAGGAGCGGGCGTAGCTGAGGGAGAAAGAGGACTCTCTCTCTCTGGCTGGTGGGGGCATAGACAATGACCAGCCTCAATACAGCCCCCTTGTATTTAAAATCGAGGCTGGCCAGTCTGCCCGCCTCTATTACCTTAAATGTTTTTACTGTTATGAAGGGGTTTTTCAGGAGTACGGCAATCCCGTCCGCTCGGGACACATTGCAACCCGACCAGAAGGATTCTCCTAGGGTCCAAGTGTCCCGGAGATCTTTATATTCTTTTTGGAACGGGATGCCGCACTCCTGCAAACAAATAATGTCCGCCTTCATTCCAGCCAGAGAGTTTAAAACATCGGTCCTCTTTTTCACCTCAGCAATGCTCCTCACATTTATTGAAATAATAGTTAATGCCATAATGGCTGTGAGGGCAATTACCCGCTCCTTAACAATCATGTAAAGAAACCTTTCCCTTCCCCACTCCTCTCTTCTCCCTCACCTAGCTTAGCGCTAGCACCCATCATTTCAATCATTTGCCTCACCGCTTGATCCTCTAGGAGGACTATGGGGGGGGCTCGGCTCCCGCCACCCGGTAAGGCTGGCGAAACTCCACTGGGCTCAGGGACCGTGGTGCTGGAGGTTCTCCCTGGTTCCTTTGAGGCCGAGGCCCGACGAACAGATGGCAGGGCAGAGGCTTTATGTACAACTGGGGAGAAAACTGTGTAGACCCCGCTAGTTGTTCTTTTAACTAATGATGGGGGAGGGGGTGGTCTCTCCCTTCCCGGCTGTCTGCCGCCGCAGGCCTCCTCCCCCAGCGCCAGTGACCTTGCCATTACTTCCCTGATGTCTTTATGGGAAAGGACACTGGCGCCGACTCTCGTCTCTTGAGGACCTGCGGCTCTCCCACTACTATTTTATTGGATTTAGTATTTTCTTTTCATCAATAAAAACAATTCGATTTTTAATACTTATGATTAAAAACATTGACATATCAATCCTTAAAATCACTTAAAAATTTTAAAATCTTTGTGATTTTAACAAAACTAAAACAATTAACTTTAAAATAAACGTGCTCAAATCAAATAAACAAAACGTGATAAAAGCAAAAAATTGCACACCAACAAAAGAGTCAGATACATTGAAAATAACTGAAAATGCATTAGACAAAATAAAGAAACAATTAAAAAGGAAAAAATAAAAAACAAACAAAAAAAGTCTAATGCATTTTAAATTAAACCCAAAACGGTCAATGTATCTGACAACAAAATATAACAAAACTATACCAGAAACCCTAAACAATTGTGATTTAAAAACAACTAAGTCTTTAAAAACAATTAAGATTTGTTATTTAAAATCTTCTTTTAAAAACAATCATTCATAAAATCTTTAAAAGATCTTTAAAAGATCTTGGACTCGGGCTCCAGCAGGGGGAACTAACCGTCCCCGGAGGTGGGTCCCATCATGGGATCCTGAGCTCCCCCAGATCTTGTATACGCCAGTTCTTAAAGGCTTCCTCCTTGCCCCTCTGATGGACCTCCAGATTGACGTAGTCTTTTACAAACACCATGCCCCTCCGCGCGATGACGATCGGGTCCAGCTCCTGCTTATTAAACAAACAGATGTTCCGTCCCTCCCACAGTGCCTGCTTCACTGCGCAGACGACACGCCACCAGCACCTCAGGGTTGATGTTGAAATTCCCCTTGCCGGACCGTATAGGATCTGCTGGGCGGTCGCCCGCGCAGGAACGGCGAACCTGTGGAGGAACGGAGAAAACAGGAGCCAGACCCTGTGGGCGGAGGGGCACTCACTAAAAATGTGAGCCTCCGTCTCCTTCCCCAAGCAACCCTTATAGGGGCAGGTGTCATAAGGAGCTATGCCCCTTCTGTGCATGAACACTCGGGTGGGGAGACACCGACTCACAGCCATCCAGGAGACATCTTTCTGCGTGTTCGTGAGGCAAACGTGCGTAGCGTTAGCCCAGATAAACCGGCAGGTTTCGGGAGGGAAATCTTCTATCCGGCTGGTCTCCTGGGCAGATCTCATCTGACTACAGATGGTCTTATAATCCCAGGAGGCCAGCACGACTTTATGGAGGCCTACTTCGAGCGCAAAGGCTCGGAGCGCCCTGTAGAACGGCGGGGGATCCCACGAGTGCGGCTTGGTGTTGTCCATGGCGCAGAGGCCGAATGGTCTCAGGCTGCTGGCAAAATAAAAGCGGTTCATGAAACTCACTTTCTTGCCAGCAGCCTGGATGTTCTTGACCACATAGGCCAGCCCCTGCGCCTTTATCAGCCGCACAACGTCCGGGACCCCCCTGCCTCCATCCAGGGTACCCTTCACCATCTGCACTCTTTTCAGCCTCTCCATTTTGCTCCCCCAGACAAACCGAAATATAATTCGGGTCACTAGTTTTGCGATAACCTTGTCTGGGGGGAAGATCATTCCTACGTAGAGGAGTATCGGGAAGAGGATGGCCTTTACGACCAGCACCTTACCAGCCATCGTCAAGGTCCTTGTGCTCCAGCCGTGGATCTTCCTTTGGACCTTTGCTATGGCCTCCTCCCAGCTCCGGGTGCCCGTGTTGGTCCCGTCGATCGTGATCCCCAGAACCTTGATAAACGGCTTCACAGGGAACACGGTCGGCGGGCCCCGGCCGACAGGCCATGCCCTGGAGAGGTAGACCTCGCTCTTGGCCTTGTTCACAGCGGCCCCCGTCGCCCTGCAGAAGCCGTCCAGCAGTTCCTCGACCCTGGCCACGGACGGAGCGTCCGTGCAGACCACGGCCACGTCGTCCATATAGGCCAGGGCCTTCAGTTGCTCTCCGCCGGAACCCGGGAGATGGAAACCTGTCACCCGGACGTCCCGGCGGATCGCCTGCATGAACGGCTCCAAGCAGAGGACGTACAGCAGGGCCGACAGGGGACAACCCTGCCGGACCCCCGACCTGACCGGAAATGGTTCGGTCAGGTGGCGGTTCACAAGGACCCTGCTGCTTAGGCCGCTGTAGATGATCTTGACCCACTTCCTCAGGCCAAGAGCGAGACCCATCCTCTCCATAACGAGCTGCAGGTATTCGTGGCCCACTCTGTCGAAGGCTTTCTCCTGGTCCAAGCTGATTAGGACCAGGGGAAGCCCTCTCTCGTTCGAGTAGGCCACGACATCCCTGAGCAGCATGGCGTTGTCGGCCGCCGATCTCCCCCGGGCACCACAGACCTGGTCGGGACCCACGACTTGAGGGAGTGGCCGCTGCAGCCGGAGCGTCAGTGCTTTGGCCAGTATCTTGTAGTCGGTGCACAGGAGGCTGACTGGCCGCCAGTTCCTCAGATCTTTTGGGTCTCCCTTCTTGTGAAGAAGGGAGAGGATACTTTTCTTCATCGAAGGGGCCAATCTGCCCTCTCTGTACATCGACCCCAGGACCTGGCCCAGATCTTCCTTAAGCACCTCCCAAAAGATCTTATAGAACTCAGCAGGGATCCCATCGGGACCCGGTGTCCTTCCAGAGTTAAGACTCTTTATCACCTGGGAGAGTTCAGTGGTGGTGATCTCTGGATCCTCCTCCTCCTCCTCGTCCCCCTCATTGCGGGACTCCAACAGGGACAGAAAGTGATGGATCAGATTTTGATCCACCACCTTCTGGTCGTACAACTCCCTGTAGAAATCCCGCACCACTGTCTCAACAGCCTCTCTGCCCTCCACCTCTTGCCCCGAGGAGTCGATCATGGAGGACATTGCAGGCCGCCTCTCCTTCGTTTTCTTGAAGAAGAAGCGGCTGCATTTCTCATCGTCCTCCATGATGCGGACCCTGGAAAGGACCTTGATCTTTTCTTGCTCCTCCCGATAGAGGGCGGAGAGACTCAGTTTGACCCGGGCCACCTCCTCAGCTAGGTCGAAGCCTCTGAGCTGTAAAAGACTCAGGCGCTGGAGGCGGGCGTTTAGATGGGAATATCTCGCCCGCCTCTTGCGAGCTTTCCGTTTCCCCAGCTGAATGAAGTAGCCCTTGGTTCTTTTCTTCATCATCTCCCACCACTCTATGGGAGAATCAAAAAGGTCCTTCAGGGTCCTCCACTCCTCGAGGCGTCTGCTAAAGGTCTTAATCACACGAGGGTCATCGAGCAGAGAGGTGTTGAGCTTCCAGACCCCAGGCCCCGACTCCCGTGTGCTCGGAATGAGCACCTCTGTCGTCAGGAGCCTGTGGTCTGAAAAGAAGACCGCCTCCGAAGACATGGCGGTCCTCTCCAGTGGCTTACTGAGGAGGACGAGATCTATCCTGGAGAAGGAGGAGCCAGAAGAACTCACCCAGGTGAACAAGGGGACCAGGTCCCGACCTGCGTCGCAGAGTTCAAAGTCCTCCACGAACGCAGCGAGGTCCCTGCTGGATCTATCGTTGCGGGGCTTACTCCGGTCTACATCCCTCAGAGCACAGTTGAAATCACCTGAAATGATAACTGGCAAGGTGCCGATCAGGAGCGGGCGTAGCTGAGGGAGAAAGAGGACTCTCTCTCTCTGGCTGGTGGGGGCATAGACATTGACCAGCCTCAATACAGCCCCCTTGTATTTAAAATCGAGGCTGGCCAGTCTGCCCGCCTCTATAACCTTGAATGTTTTAACTATTAAGAAGGGGTTTTTCAGGAGTACGGCAATCCCGTCCGCTCGGGACACATTGGACCCCGACCAGAAGGATTCTCCTAGGGTCCAAGTGTCCCGGAGATCTTTGTATTCTTTTTGGAACGGGATGCCGCACTCCTGCAAACAGATAATATCCGCCTTCATTCCAGCCAGAGAGTTTAAAACATCGGTCCTCTTTTTCACCTCAGCAATGCTCCTCACATTAATTGAAATAATGGTTAATGCCATAATGGCTGTGAGGGCAATTACCCGCTCCGTAACAATCATGTAAAGAAACCTTTCTCTTCCCCACTCCTCTCTTCTCCCTCACCTAGCTTAGCGCTAGCACCCATCATTTCAATCATTTGCCTCACCGCTTGATCCTCTAGGAAGACTATGGGGGGGGCTCGGCTCCCGCCACCCGGTAAGGCGGGCAAAACTCCACTGGGCTCAGGGCCCGTGGTGCTGGAGGTTCTCCCTGGTTCCTTTGAGGCCGAGGCCCGACGAACAGATGGCAGGGCAGAGGCTTTATGTACAACTGGGGAGAAAACTGTATAGACCCCGCTAGTTGTTCTTTTAACTAATGATGGGGGAGGGGGTGGTCTCTCCCTTCCCGGCTGTCTGCCGCCGCAGGCCTCCTCCCCCAGCGCCAGTGACCTTGCCATTACTTCCCTGATGTCTTTATGGGAAAGGACACTGGCGCCGACTCTCGTCTCTTGAGGACCTGCGGCTCTCCCACTACTGCCGGGAGGGCATACCTGACCCCTCCCCTGGGAAAGTCTCAGTTGTGGGGCAGGAGGAATGTTATTTCTAGGGGGCCTCTCATCCACCAGGCTGCCCACTTGGGGCAGTGGAGAAGGCCCACTGCTCTCCTCTCCGGAGTCAGAGTGGGGCGTGTAGAAATTAGAGGGAGAGGTCTCTGCAGCGGGGGAGGAGCCGGCAGGGGGGATAGAATCTGCAGAGTGGATCCTTTTTTTCATCATACCCCCCCTACCCATGCTCCTCTTCTCTGCCCTCCTCCTCTTCCCCGCTACCACTGTCCACTCCCCCTCTGCCTCCACTTCTGATCCAGAGTCAGAGAGGGAGCCTATGAGGCTCCTGAGGATTGTTTCCTCTCTACCCTCATCTTGGGGTATCACCTTTGGAGGAGCCTCCACTTGATTTTCTCTCTCTCCACCACCCCCAAGGGCCCGCGCCCTATTTGCATAGGAGGAGGGACAATTCCTGAAGAGATGCCCTCCCCCACCGCACAGGTTGCAGGCCCTCTCCTGCTTGCAGGCCCTGGTCTGATGTTCTCCGCCGCAGACCTTGCACTTGACAACAGTGCAGGCTGCGGCTAAATGACCCAGGGCCCCGTAGTTCCTACATAATTTGGGCATGCCATGGTAGAAGACAAGCCCCCTATTTGCTCCTAATACCACGGTGCTTGGCAGATGGCGTACTCCGCCGATGGCGGCCACTTCCACCTGCAGGCGCACCTGCCACCGCCGAGCACCGGTCCAGACCCCATCCTCATCATTAACTCTCCTGCTTTCAGACAGGATCTCACAGTGTCTCCTCAGCCATACTTCTACATCATACTCTGCCACTGCTTCGTTATAGAACTGAATAGTTACTATTTTGATCTCTCTATCTGACAGGGCGTCGACCACAAAGTCACTCAGGGGCATACTGTCTTTTTTCTCCCTATACAAATTCCAGAAACTCTCCAGCACTTGAGGGTTCTTAAAGCTCACCTCAAACACGTCCCTAGGTCCAGGCAGTTTAACCACACAGTTCAGCTCAGAAGGGGCAAAGCCCAGGCCCCTCTGCAGCACGGACCTGCTGAACTCCAGCCGGGTGAGGGCCGCGGTCTCGGCTCCAGCCTCACGGCTGAAGCGCACCGCATTATGGCGCCTCACACCGGCGGTTCGCTGGGCCATGCTGCGCTTTCCTACCTGGGAGAAGGGTCGGGAGGCTCTCAATCCGGAGGTCGGGGCAAGTCCACCTGGCTGGGGAGCAGCTTCCACCTCCGGGGCTCTTGCAGGGAGCGGGCCTTGCGGGGAGAAGTCCGGGCCCTGGCTGCAGGAGGCCTCCCTCAGGGACGTTGCCGATCGGCCTGGTCGGTCCCTGGAATCCGAGGCCTCTCCTGGATCCTGGCTGGTGACGTCAGCAGGGAGCAGTCCTGGTCAGGCCGGGCTCCGGGTAGATGGTCGGCCGGGCTTCTGTGTGGGACCCACTCCGTGAGGAGTCCGCCGACTCCTCTGGCTAGGTCCCCTGTCGCTCCCGGTCCGTCCCAATCTCCACTCGCCTCGGCCTCCGGACCGCTCCAAGGACCCAGGACTCTGCAGCTCTGTCAACCGGCACCTCCCCGTCTCGTCTGGTCTGGCCTGATGGATCAGCTCCCTGCAAGGAAATACTATTTTATTGAATTTAGTATTTTTCTTTTCATCAATAAAAACAATTCAATTTTTAATGCTTGTGATTAAAATCATTAAAATAACAGTCCTTAAAATCACTTAAAATTTTTAAAATCTGTGATTTTAACAAAGAACAAAACAATTAACTTCAAATTAAACGTGCTCAAATCAACAAGACAAACGTGATAAAAGCAAAAACTGCTCACCAACAAAGGGTCAAATACATTGAAAATAACTGAAAATGCATTGAACAAAATAAAGAAACAATTTAAAAAGTAAAAATAAAAAACAAACAAAAAAAGTCCAATGCATTTAAAATTAAATCCAAAACGGTCAATGTATTTGACAACAGAATATAACAAAACTTAAACCAAAAAACCCTGAACAATGTGATTTAAAAACAACTAAATCTTTAAAAACAATTAAGATTCATTTTTAAAATCTTTTTTAAAAACAATCATCCATAAAATCTTTAAAAGATCTTGGACTCGGGCTCCAGCAGGGGGAACTGACCGTCCCCGGAGGTGGGTCCCATCATGGGATCCTGAGCTCCCCCAGATCTTGTATGCGCCAGTTCTTATAGGCTTCCTCCTTGCCCCTCTGATGGACCTCCAGATTGACATAGTCTCTTACAAACACCATGCCCCTCCGCGCGATGACGATCGGGTCCAGCTCCTGCTTATTGAACAAACAGATGTTCCGTCCCTCCCACAGTGCCTGCTTCACTGCGCAGACGACACGCCACCAGCACCTCAGGGTAGATGAAGAGATTCCCTTGGCCGGACCATACAAGATCTGCTGGGCGGTCGCCCGCGCAGGAACGGCGAACCTGTGGAGGAACGGAGAAAACAGGAGCCAGACCCTGTGGGCGGAGGGGTACTCACTAAAGATGTGAGCCTCCGTCTCCTTCCCCAGGCAACCCTTATAGGGGCAGATATCATAAGGAGCTATGCCCCTTCTGTGCATGAACACTCGGGTGGGGAGACACCGACTCACAGCCATCCAGGAGACATCTTTCTGCGTGTTCGTGAGGCAAACGTGCGTAGCGTTAGCCCAGATAAACCGGCAGGTTTCGGGAGGGAAATCTTCTATCCGGCTGGTCTCCTGGGTAGATCTCATCTGACTACAGATGGTCTTGTAATCCCAGGAGGCCAGCACGACTTTATGGAGGCCTACTTCGAGCGCAAAGGCTCGGAGCGCCCTGTAGAACGGCGGGGGATCCCACGAGTGCGGCCTGGTGTTATCCATGGCGCAGAGGCCGAATGGTCTCAGGCTGCTGGCAAAATAAAAGCGGTTCATGAAACTCACTTTCTTGCCAGCAGCCTGGATGTTCTTGACCACATAGGCCAGCCCCTGCGCCTTTATCAGCAGCACAACGTCCGGGACCCCCCTGCCTCCATCCAGGGTACCCTTCACCATCTGCACTCTTTTCAGCCTCTCCATTTTGCTCCCCCAGACAAACCGAAATATAATTCGGGTCACTAATTTTGCGATGACCTTGTCTGGGGGGAAGATCATTCCTACGTAGAGGAGTATCGGGAAGAGGATGGCCTTTACGACCAGCACCTTACCAGCCATCGTCAAGGTCCTTGTGCTCCAGCCGTGGATCTTCCTTTGGACCTTTGCTATGGCCTCCTCCCAGCTCCGGGTGCCCGTGTTGGTCCCGTCGATCGTGATCCCCAGAACCTTGATAGACGGCTTCACAGGGAACACGGTCGGCGGGCCCCGGCCGACAGGCCATGCCCTGGAGAGGTAGACCTCGCTCTTGGCCTTGTTCACAGCGGCCCCCGTCGCCCCGCAGAAGCCGTCCAGCAGTTCCTCGACCCTGGCCACGGACGGAGCGTCCGTGCAGACCACGGCCACGTCGTCCATATAGGCCAGGGCCTTCAGTTGCTCTCCGCCGGAACCCGGGAGATGGAAACCTGTCACCCGGACATCCCGGCGGATCGCCTGCATGAACGGCTCCAAGCAGAGGACGTACAGCAGGGCCGACAGGGGACAACCCTGCCGGACCCCCGACCTGACCGGAAATGGTTCGGTCAGGTGGCGGTTCACAAGGACCCTGCTGCTTAGGCCGCTGTAGATGATCTTGACCCACTTCCTCAGGCCAAGAGCGAGACCCATTCTCTCCATGACGAGCTGCAGGTATTCGTGGCCCACTCTGTCGAAGGCTTTCTCCTGGTCCAAGCTGATTTGGACCAGGGGAAGCCCTCTCTCGTTCGAGTAGGCCACGACATCCCTGAGCAGCATGGCGTTGTCGGCCGCCGATCTCCCCCGGGCACCACAGACCTGGTCGGGACCCACGACTTGAGGGAGTGGCCGCTGCAGCCGGAGCGTCAGTGCTTTGGCCAGTATCTTGTAGTCGGTGCACAGGAGGCTGACTGGCCGCCAGTTCCTCAGATCTTTTGGGTCTCCCTTCTTGTGAAGAAGGGAGAGGATACTCTTCTTCATCGAAGGGGCCAATCTGCCCTCTCTGTACATCGACCCCAGGACCTGGCCCAGATCTTCCTTAAGCACCTCCCAAAAGATCTTATAGAACTCAGCAGGGATCCCGTCGGGACCCGGTGTCCTTCCAGAGTTAAGACTCTTTATCACCTGGGAGAGTTCAGTGGTGGTGATCTCTGGATCCTCCTCCTCCTCCTCGTCCCCCTCATTGCGGGACTCCAACAGGAACAGAAAGTGATGGATCAGATTTTGATCCACCACCTTCTGGTCGTACAACTCCCTGTAGAAATCCCGCACCACTGTCTCAACAGCCTCTCTGCCCTCCACCTCTTGCCCCGAGGAGTTGATCATGGAGGACATTGCAGGCCGCCTCTCCTTCGTTTTCTTGAAGAAGAAGCGGCTGCATTTCTCATCGTCCTCCATGATGCGGACCCTGGAAAGGACCTTGATCTTCTCTTGCTCCTCCCGATAGAGGGCGGAGAGACTCAGTTTGACCCGGGCCACCTCCTCAGCTAGGTCGAAGCCTCTGAGCTGTAAAAGACTCAGGCGCTGGAGGCGTTTAGATGGGAATATCTCGCCCGCCTCTCGCGAGCTTTCCGTTTCCCCAGCTGAATGAAGTAGCCCTTGGTTCTTTTCTTCATCATCTCCCACCACTCTATGGGAGAATCAAAAAGGTCCTTCAGGGTCCTCCACTCCTCGAGGCGTCTGCTAAAGGTCTTAATCACACGAGGGTCATCGAGCAGAGAGGTGTTGAGCTTCCAGACCCCAGGCCCCGACTCCCGTGTGCTCGGAATGAGCACCTCTGTCGTCAGGAGCCTGTGGTCTGAAAAGAAGACCGCCTCCGAAGACATGGCGGTCCTCTCCAGTGGCTTGCTGAGGAGGACGAGATCTATCCTGGAGAAGGAGGAGCCAGAAGAACTCACCCAGGTGAACAAGGGGACCAGGTCCCGACCTGCGTCGCAGAGTTCAAAGTCCTCCACGAACGCAGCGAGGTCCCTGCTGGATCTATCGTTGCGGGGCTTACTCCGGTCTACATCCCTCAGAGCACAGTTGAAATCACCTGAAATGATAACTGGCAAGGTGCCGATCAGGAGCGGGCGTAGCTGAGGAAGAAAGAGGACTCTCTCTCTCTGGCTGGTGGGGGCATAGACATTGACCAGCCTCAATACAGCCCCCTTGTATTTAAAATCGAGGCTGGCCAGTCTGCCCGCCTCTATAACCTTGAATGTTTTAACTGTTAAGAAGGGGTTTTTCAGGAGTACGGCAATCCCGTCCGCTCGGGACACATTGGACCCCGACCAGAAGGATTCTCCTAGGGTCCAAGTGTCCCGGAGATCTTTGTATTCTTTTTGGAACGGGATGCCGCACTCCTGCAAACAGATAATATCCGCCTTCATTCCAGCCAGAGAGTTTAAAACATCGGTCCTCTTTTTCACCTCAGCAATGCTCCTCACATTAATTGAAATAATGGTTAATGCCATAATGGCTGTGAGGGCAATTACCCGCTCCGTAACAATCATGTAAAGAAACCTTTCTCTTCCCCACTCCTCTCTTCTCCCTCACCTAGCTTAGCGCTAGCACCCATCATTTCAATCATTTGCCTCACCGCTTGATCCTCTAGGAAGACTATGGGGGGGGCTCGGCTCCCGCCACCCGGTAAGGCGGGCAAAACTCCACTGGGCTCAGGGCCCGTGGTGCTGGAGGTTCTCCCTGGTTCCTTTGAGGCCGAGGCCCGACGAACAGATGGCAGGGCAGAGGCTTTATGTACAACTGGGGAGAAAACTGTATAGACCCCGCTAGTTGTTCTTTTAACTAATGGTGGGGGAGGGGGTGGTCTCTCCCTTCCCGGCTGTCTGCCGCCGCAGGCCTCCTCCCCCAGCGCCAGTGACCTTGCCATCACGTCCCTGATGTCTTTCTGGGAAAGGACACTGGCGCCGACTCTCATCTCCTGAGGTCCTGCGGCTCTCCCACTACTGTTTATTGGGTTGAAGTATTTTACATTGCATGAAATAAAAACAATTCAATATTTAATACTTATGATTAAAATCGTTAAAATACCAATCCTTAAAATCACTTAAAAATTTTTAAAATCTTGTGATTTTTAACCAAACTAAAACAATTAACTTTAAAATAAACGTGCTCAAATCAAATAAACAAAACGTGATAAAAGCAAAAAAATTGCACACCAACAAAAGAGTCAGATACATTGAAAATAACAGAAAATGCATTGAACAAATTAAAAAAACAATTAAAAAGGAAAAAATAAAAAACAAACAAAAAAGGTCCAATGCATTTTAAATTAAACCCAAAACGGTCAATGTATCTGACAACAAAATATAACAAAACTATACCTAAAAAGCCCTAAACAATGTGATTTAAAAACAACTAAATCTTTAAAAACAATTAAGAATCATTATTTAAAATCTTCTTTTAAAAACAATCATTCATAAAATCTTTAAAAGATCTTGGACTCGGGCTCCAGCAGGGGGAACTAACCGTCCCCGGAGGTGGGTCCCATCATGGGATCCTGAGCTCCCCCAGATCTTGTATGCGCCAGTTCTTAAAGGCTTCCTCCTTGCCCCTCTGATGGACCTCCAGATTGACGTAGTCTTTCACAAACACCATGCCCCTACGCGCGATGACAATCGGGTCCAGCTCCTGCTTATTGAACAAACAGATGTTCCGTCCCTCCCACAGTGCCTGCTTCACTGCGCAGACGACACGCCACCAGCACCTCAAGGTAGATGTAGAGATTCCCTTGGCTGGACCGTATAGGATCTGCTGGGCGGTCGCCCGCGCAGGAGCGGCGAACCTGTGGAGGAACGGAGAAAACAGGAGCCAGACCCTGTGGGCGGAGGGGCACTCACTAAAGATGTGAGCCTCCGTCTCCTTCCCCAGGCAACCCTTATAGGGGCAGGTGTCATAAGGAGCTATGCCCCTTCTGTGCATAAACACTCGGGTGGGGAGACACCGACTCACAGCCATCCAGGAGACATCTTTCTGCGTGTTCGTGAGGCAAACGTGCGTAGCGTTAGCCCAGATAAACCGGCAGGTTTCGGGAGGGAAATCTTCTATCCGGCTGGTCTCCTGGGCAGATCTCATCTGACTACAGATGGTCTTATAATCCCAGGAGGCCAGCACGACTTTATGGAGGCCTACTTCGAGCGCAAAGGCTCGGAGCGCCCTGTAGAACGGCGGGGGATCCCACGAGTGCGGCCTGGTGTTGTCCATGGCGCAGAGGCCGAATGGTCTCAGGCTGCTGGCAAAATAAAAGCGGTTCATGAAACTCACTTTCTTGCCAGCAGCCTGGATGTTCTTAACCACATAGGCCAGCCCCTGCGCCTTTATCAGCCGCACAACGTCCGGGACCCCCCTGCCTCCATCCAGGGTACCCTTCACCATCTGCACTCTTTTCAGCCTCTCCATTTTGCTCCCCCAGACAAACCGAAATATAATTCGGGTCACTAGTTTTGCGATACCCTTGTCTGGGGGGAAGATCATTCCTACGTAGAGGAGTATCGGGAAGAGGATGGCCTTTACGACCAGCACCTTACCAGCCATCGTCAAGGTCCTTGTGCTCCAGCCGTGGATCTTCCTTTGGACCTTTGCTATGGCCTCCTCCCAGCTCCGGGTGCCCGTGTTGGTCCCGTCGATCGTGATCCCCAGAACCTTGATAAACGGCTTCACAGGGAACACGGTCGGCGGGCCCCGGCCGACAGGCCATGCCCTGGAGAGGTAGACCTCGCTCTTGGCCTTATTCACAGCGGCCCCCGTCGCCCTGCAGAAGCCGTCCAGCAGTTCCTCGACCCTGGCCACGGATGGAGCGTCCGTGCAGACCACGGCCACGTCGTCCATATAGGCCAGGGCCTTCAGTTGCTCTCCGCCGGAACCCGGGAGATGGAAACCTGTCACCCGGACGTCCCGGCGGATCGCCTGCATGAACGGCTCCAAGCAGAGGACGTACAGCAGGGCCGACAGGGGACAACCCTGCCGGACCCCCGACCTGACCGGAAATGGTTCGGTCAGGTGGCGGTTCACAAGGACCCTGCTGCTTAGGCCGCTGTAGATGATCTTGACCCACTTCCTCAGGCCAAGAGCGAGACCCATCCTCTCCATAACAAGCTGCAGGTATTCGTGGCCCACTCTGTCGAAGGCTTTCTCCTGGTCCAAGCTGATTAGGACCAGGGGAAGCCCTCTCTCGTTCGAGTAGGCCACGACATCCCTGAGCAGCATGGCGTTGTCGGCCGCCGATCTCCCCCGGGCACCACAGACCTGGTCGGGACCCACGACTTGAGGGAGTGGCCGCTGCAGCCGGAGCGTCAGTGCTTTGGCCAGTATCTTGTAGTCGGTGCACAGGAGGCTGACTGGCCGCCAGTTCCTCAGATCTTTCGTGTCTCCCTTCTTGTGAAGAAGGGAGAGGATACTCTTCTTCATCGAAGGGGCCAATCTGCCCTCTCTGTACATCGACTCCAGGACCTGGCCCAGATCTTCCTTAAGCACCTCCCAAAAGATCTTATAGAACTCAGCAGGGATCCCGTCGGGACCCGGTGTCCTTCCAGAGTTAAGACTCTTTATCACCTGGGAGAGTTCAGTGGTGGTGATCTCTGGATCCTCCTCCTCCTCCTCGTCCCCCTCATTGCGGGACTCCAACAGGGACAGAAAGTGATGGATCAGATTTTGATCCACCACCTTCTGGTCGTACAACTCCCTGTAGAAATCCCGCACCACTGTCTCAACAGCCTCTCTGCCCTCCACCTCTTGCCCCGAGGAGTCGATCATGGAGGACATTGCAGGCCGCCTCTCCTTCGTTTTCTTGAAGAAGAAGCGGCTGCATTTCTCATCGTCCTCCATGATGCGGACCCTGGAAAGGACCTTGATCTTCTCTTGCTCCTCCCGATAGAGGGCGGAGAGACTCAGTTTGACCCGGGCCACCTCCTCAGCTAGGTCGAAGCCTCTGAGCTGTAAAAGACTCAGGCGCTGGAGGCGGGCGTTTAGATGGGAATATCTCGCCCGCCTCTCGCGAGCTTTCCGTTTCCCCAGCTGAATGAAGTAGCCCTTGGTTCTTTTCTTCATCATCTCCCACCACTCTATGGGAGAATCAAAAAGGTCCTTCAGGGTCCTCCACTCCTCGAGGCGTCTGCTAAAGGTCTTAATCACACGAGGGTCATCGAGCAGAGAGGTGTTGAGCTTCCAGACCCCAGGCCCCGACTCCCGTGTGCTCGGAATGAGCACCTCTGTCGTCAGGAGCCTGTGGTCTGAAAAGAAGACCGCCTCCGAAGACATGGCGGTCCTCTCCAGTGGCTTGCTGAGGAGGACGAGATCTATCCTGGAGAAGGAGGAGCCAGAAGAACTCACCCAGGTGAACAAGGGGACCAGGTCCCGACCTGCGTCGCAGAGTTCAAAGTCCTCCACGAACGCAGCGAGGTCCCTGCTGGATCTATCGTTGCGGGGCTTGCTCCGGTCTACATCCCTCAGAGCACAGTTGAAATCACCTGAAATGATAACTGGCAAGGTGCCGATCAGGAGCGGGCGTAGCTGAGGGAGAAAGAGGACTCTCTCTCTGGCTGGTGGGGGCATAGACATTGACCAGCCTAAATACAGCCCCCTTGTATTTAAAATCGAGGCTGGCCAGTCTGCCCGCCTCTATAACCTTGAATGTTTTAACTATTAAGAAGGGGTTTTTCAGGAGTACGGCAATCCCGTCCGCTCGGGACACATTGGACCCCGACCAGAAGGATTCTCCTAGGGTCCAAGTGTCCCGGAGATCTTTGTATTCTTTTTGGAACGGGATGCCGCACTCCTGCAAACAGATAATATCCGCCTTCATTCCAGCCAGAGAGTTTAAAACATCGGTCCTCTTTTTCACCTCAGCAATGCTCCTCACATTAATTGAAATAATGGTTAATGCCATAATGGCTGTGAGGGCAATTACCCGCTCCGTAACAATCATGTAAAGAAACCTTTCTCTTCCCCACTCCTCTCTTCTCCCTCACCTAGCTTAGCGCTAGCACCCATCATTTCAATCATTTGCCTCACCGCTTGATCCTCTAGGAAGACTATGGGGGGGGCTCGGCTCCCGCCACCCGGTAAGGCGGGCAAAACTCCACTGGGCTCAGGGCCCGTGGTGCTGGAGGTTCTCCCTGGTTCCTTTGAGGCCGAGGCCCGACGAACAGATGGCAGGGCAGAGGCTTTATGTACAACTGGGGAGAAAACTGTATAGACCCCGCTAGTCGTTCTTTTAACTAATGGTGGGGGAGGGGGTGGTCTCTCCCTTCCCGGCTGTCTGCCGCCGCAGGCCTCCTCCCCCAGCGCCAGTGACCTTGCCATCACGTCCCTGATGTCTTTCTGGGAAAGGACACTGGCGCCGACTCTCATCTCCTGAGGCTCTCCCACTACTGCCGGGAGGGCATACCTGACCCCTCCCCTGGGAGAGTCTCAGTTGTGGGGCAGGAGGAATGTTATTTCTAGGGGGCCTCTCATCTACCAGGCTGCCCACTCGGGGCAGTGGAGAAGGCCCACTACTCTCCTCTCCGGAGTCAGAGTGGGGCGTGTAGAAATTAGAGGGAGGGGACTCTGGAGCGGGGGAGGAGCCGGCAGGGGGGGGAGAATCTGCAGAATGGGCCCTTTTTTTCATCATACCCCCCCTACCCATGCTCCTCTTCTCTGCCCTCCTTCTCTTCCCCGCTACCACTGTCCACTCTCCCTCTGCCTCCACTTCTGACCCAGAGTCAGAGAGGGAGCCTATGAGGCTCCTGAGGATTGTTTCCTCTCTACCCCCATCTTGGGGTATCACCTTTGGAGGAGCCTCCGCTTGATTTTCTCTCTCTCCACCACCCCCGAGGGCCCGCACCCTATTTGCATAGGAGGAGGGACAATTCCTAAAGAGGTGCCCTCCCCCACCGCACAGGTTGCAGGCCCTCTCCTGCTTGCAGGCCCTGGTCTGATGTTCTCCGCCGCAGACCTTGCACTTAACAACGGTACAGGCTGCGGCTAAATGACCCAGGGCCCCGCAGTTCCTACATAATTTGGGCATGCCATGATAAAAGACAAGCCCCCTATTTGCTCCTAAAACCACGGTGCTTGGTAGATGGCGTACTCCGCCGATGGCGGCCACTTCCACCTGCAGGCGCACCTGCCACCGCCGAGCACCGGTCCAGACCCCATCCTCATCATTAACTCTCCTGCTTTCAGACAGGATCTCACAATGTCTCCTCAGCCATACTTCTACGTCGTACTCTGCCACTGCTTCGTTGTAAAACTGAATAGTTACAATTTTAATCTCTCTATCTGTCAGGGCGTCGACCACAAAGTCATTCAGAGGCATGCTGTCTTTTTTTTCCCTATACAGGTTCCAAAAACTCTCCAGCACTTGAGGGTTCTTAAAGCTCACCTCGAACACGTCCCTAGGTCCAGGCAGTTTTACCACGCAGTTCAGCTCAGAAGGGGCAAAGCCCAGGCCCCTCTGCAGCACGGACCTGCTGAACTCCAGCCGGGTGAGGGCCGTGGTCTCGGCTCCAGCCTCACGGCTGAAGCGCACCGCATTATGGCGCCTCACACCGGCGGTTCGCTGGGCCATGCTGCGCTTTCCTACCTGGGAGAAGGGTCGGGAGGCTCTCAATCCGGAGGTCGGGGCAAGTCCACCTGGCTGGGGAGCAGCTTCCACCTCCGGGGCTCTTGCAGGGAGCGGGCCTTGCGGGGAGAAGTCCGGGCCCTGGCTGCAGGAGGCCTCCCTCAGGGACGTTGCCGATCGGCCTGGTCGGTCCCTGGAATCCGAGGCCTATCCTGGATCCTGGCTGGTGACGTCAGCAGGGAGCAGTCCTGGTCAGGCCGGGCTCCGGGTAGATGGTCGGCCGGGCTTCTGGATGGGACCCACTCCGTGAGGAGTCCGCCGACTCCTCTGGCTAGGTCCCCTGTCGCTCCCGGTCCGTCCCAATCTCCACTCGCCTCGGCCTCCGGACCGCTCCAAGGACCCAGGACTCTGCAGCTCTGTCAACCGGCACCTCCCCGTCTCGTCTGATCTGGCCTGATGGATCAGCTCCCTGCAAGGAAAAAAGAAAGACTGTCAAATACAGCTCAAAAAGCCCCCTGCTGGACAAAGGTTTCTCTCACTATTGGAGGGAAACCCGAGTCCAAGATGTCATTTAGTATGTTTTGTTCATTTTCCTGTTTAGGCAGACTTGTGCTACTTTGAGGATGACTTGAATTCACTTTCCTTGTACAATAGCCTGGCGTTATTTCAATCATGTGAATGCCTCAAGCGGTCTACTAATAGCATTGTTTAATTGAGGAACTTCAAGTCAGACTTGCACCATTCATACAATCATGCTATACGCAATCAGAATCCGACTTCAGATTTGCGTCATATAATGGTTGTATGTGACAGCTGGAATGACGTCAGACGTCGTAACATTGACATTATTCTGAGGTCATTCCAACTTTCATAGACAAGCATTGTATGAGCACAATCTGATGTCTAGGCAACGTCATTCCAACTAACTGTGGCACCTGGAAAGGACCACGGCATATGACATCTTCTTCAGTAAACCTTATTCAGAAACAAATCGAAGCAGGGAAGCTTTTTTCGGTACAATAGCTTGAAATGGTTCAATGCTTCGGAAAGCTTACTTTCCCCCATCACTAGTTTTCAGCGATCCTTTATAAAGATCTTGATTGAGCCTGATGGGAATCATTGCGTTTCTATCATTTGAAAGATGATACAGGGAGTCCAGCGTACAGCGTTTAAATTGAGGAACGCATTAGCTACGCTCCTCGGATACCTTGACCTACACGTTGTAGCCAGTCGTGAATCTTCTGTTTTTCCACAAGAAAACCAGTCTCCCAGGAGACTGTCAAAAATTGCCGGCACCAGCTATATTTCAAGCCAGTGCAAGCGGGGTATTGGGTAAAGTTTTCAACTAGCAATAATCGCGCCTCGGATCAACCTCATCAGCTACGATACTGCCACTGCGCAAAGATAAAGCACTGTCAGGGACGCAAAACCAACCGTCTTACAACACGAAGCAAGCGTGTCGTGGTGATGTCTCTTAAATATACATTATATTTTAAATACAATGATATTGAAGTATATAAAGGGTCATTATATAAGCATAAACAACGTAATTGGGATGTATGAGAAAACAGTTCAGTCAAGGGCATTACATACATCTTTTAAAGATAACCGGGACATCATGGGATATAATATTATGCAAATGTAGAGGATGGAAGGAGGGTAGATTCTTGTGCTTGTAAGTAATGCTTGTGGGAAGCACCGGCACTTCTGATGTGAATCTTTTCCCATTAAGTTCAACGCGTTGAATGTTGCCTAATGCCTATGACACACATTTAGTTGAGGATCATTGTACCAGTGACACGGAGTCTGAAGCAGAAGTTGCCAGTGCAGACCCTCTGAATCACTGATGGTATGTCAGCAGCACTCTTGAACACATATATGTCAATGTGTGTCGCACCCTTCATTGTGACGATGCTTCCCTTTTTGAACTAAATATCAGAAAATGTTGGCAGTGAATAGGAAAACGAATTTTTGTGATATCAGAATCTTTCCATTGCTGCACGGCTTGACAAGTGGAAGACATAGAAGACTGTGAAGCAGGTGATATCCACGGGGCCACCAAGTTTTCACCACGAAAGTGTTATCAACACTGCAGAAAATTGGACGTTGACATAACTTGATTTTTATTTCAGTTTTTTTCTTTATCAAGTTTCTTAGTGTATACTGTGCTTAACTCGAAACTTCCTTTTTTAAAGGATTGCAAGACTCGGATTGGGCAAATGATTCGTTCAGTTACGTAACTGATAGCTCAGCTGGAACAAGAAACAGAATGGGTAGGGAGTCCTGCAGGACCAGGGCTGTGAACCACTGGCCTAGCTACATGGCAATGTGGGATTATTTGATGCAGTTACCCCAGTTTTATGGCTGTGTTTCTGTGTGTCATTTAGTATGTTTTGTTCATTTTCCTGTTTAGGCAGACTTGTGCTACTTTGAGGATGACTTGAATTCACTTTCCTTGTACAATAGCCTGGCGTTATTTCAATCATGTGAATGCCTCAAGCGGTCTACTAATAGCATTGTTTAATTGAGGAACTTCAAGTCAGACTTGCACCATTCATACAATCATGCTATACGCAATCAGAATCCGACTTCAGATTTGCGTCATATAATGGTTGTATGTGACAGCTGGAATGACGTCAGACGTCGTAACATTGACATTATTCTGAGGTCATTCCAACTTTCATAGACAAGCATTGTATGAGCACAATCTGATGTCTAGGCAACGTCATTCCAACTAACTGTGGCACCTGGAAAGGACCACGGCATATGACATCTTCTTCAGTAAACCTTATTCAGAAACAAATCGAAGCAGGGAAGCTTTTTTCGGTACAATAGCTTGAAATGGTTCAATGCTTCGGAAAGCTTACTTTCCCCCATCACTAGTTTTCAGCGATCCTTTATAAAGATCTTGATTGAGCCTGATGGGAATCGTTGCGTTTCTATCATTTGAAAGATGATACAGGGAGTCCAGCGTACAGCGTTTAAATTGAGGAACGCATTAGCTACGCTCCTCGGATACCTTGACCTACACGTTGTAGCCAGTCGTGAATCTTCTGTTTTTCCACAAGAAAACCAGTCTCCCAGGAGACTGTCAAAAATTGCCGGCACCAGCTATATTTCAAGCCAGTGCAAGCGGGGTATTGGGTAAAGTTTTCAACTAGCAATAATCGCGCCTCGGATCAACCTCATCAGCTACGATACTGCCACTGCGCAAAGATAAAGCACTGTCAGGGACGCAAAACCAACCGTCTTACAACACGAAGCAAGCGTGTCGTGGTGATGTCTCTTAAATATACATTATATTTTAAATACAATGATATTGAAGTATATAAAGGGTCATTATATAAGCATAAACAACGTAATTGGGATGTATGAGAAAACAGTTCAGTCAAGGGCATTACATACATCTTTTAAAGATAACCGGGACATCATGGGATATAATATTATGCAAATGTAGAGGATGGAAGGAGGGTAGATTCTTGTGCTTGTAAGTAATGCTTGTGGGAAGCACCGGCACTTCTGATGTGAATCTTTTCCCATTAAGTTCAACGCGTTGAATGTTGCCTAATGCCTATGACACACATTTAGTTGAGGATCATTGTACCAGTGACACGGAGTCTGAAGCAGAAGTTGCCAGTGCAGACCCTCTGAATCACTGATGGTATGTCAGCAGCACTCTTGAACACATATATGTCAATGTGTGTCGCACCCTTCATTGTGACGATGCTTCCCTTTTTGAACTAAATATCAGAAAATGTTGGCAGTGAATAGGAAAACGAATTTTTGTGATATCAGAATCTTTCCATTGCTGCACGGCTTGACAAGTGGAAGACATAGAAGACTGTGAAGCAGGTGATATCCACGGGGCCACCAAGTTTTCACCACGAAAGTGTTATCAACACTGCAGAAAATTGGACGTTGACATAACTTGATTTTTATTTCAGTTTTTTTCTTTATCAAGTTTCTTAGTGTATACTGTGCTTAACTCGAAACTTCCTTTTTTAAAGGATTGCAAGACTCGGATTGGGCAAATGATTCGTTCAGTTACGTAACTGATAGCTCAGCTGGAACAAGAAACAGAATGGGTAGGGAGTCCTCCAGGACCAGGGCTGTGAACCACTGGCCTAGCTACATGGCAATGTGGGATTATTTGATGCAGTTACCCCAGTTTTATGGCTGTGTTTCTGTGTGTCATTTAGTATGTTTTGTTCATTTTCCTGTTTAGGCAGACTTGTGCTACTTTGAGGATGACTTGAATTCACTTTCCTTGTACAATAGCCTGGCGTTATTTCAATCATGTGAATGCCTCAAGCGGTCTACTAATAGCATTGTTTAATTGAGGAACTTCAAGTCAGACTTGCACCATTCATACAATCATGCTATACGCAATCAGAATCCGACTTCAGATTTGCGTCATATAATGGTTGTATGTGACAGCTGGAATGACGTCAGACGTCGTAACATTGACATTATTCTGAGGTCATTCCAACTTTCATAGACAAGCATTGTATGAGCACAATCTGATGTCTAGGCAACGTCATTCCAACTAACTGTGGCACCTGGAAAGGACCACGGCATATGACATCTTCTTCAGTAAACCTTATTCAGAAACAAATCGAAGCAGGGAAGCTTTTTTCGGTACAATAGCTTGAAATGGTTCAATGCTTCGGAAAGCTTACTTTCCCCCATCACTAGTTTTCAGCGATCCTTTATAAAGATCTTGATTGAGCCTGATGGGAATCGTTGCGTTTCTATCATTTGAAAGATGATACAGGGAGTCCAGCGTACAGCGTTTAAATTGAGGAACGCATTAGCTACGCTCCTCGGATACCTTGACCTACACGTTGTAGCCAGTCGTGAATCTTCTGTTTTTCCACAAGAAAACCAGTCTCCCAGGAGACTGTCAAAAATTGCCGGCACCAGCTATATTTCAAGCCAGTGCAAGCGGGGTATTGGGTAAAGTTTTCAACTAGCAATAATCGCGCCTCGGATCAACCTCATCAGCTACGATACTGCCACTGCGCAAAGATAAAGCACTGTCAGGGACGCAAAACCAACCGTCTTACAACACGAAGCAAGCGTGTCGTGGTGATGTCTCTTAAATATACATTATATTTTAAATACAATGATATTGAAGTATATAAAGGGTCATTATATAAGCATAAACAACGTAATTGGGATGTATGAGAAAACAGTTCAGTCAAGGGCATTACATACATCTTTTAAAGATAACCGGGACATCATGGGATATAATATTATGCAAATGTAGAGGATGGAAGGAGGGTAGATTCTTGTGCTTGTAAGTAATGCTTGTGGGAAGCACCGGCACTTCTGATGTGAATCTATTCCCATTAAGTTCAACGCGTTGAATGTTGCCTAATGCCTATGACACACATTTAGTTGAGGATCATTGTACCAGTGACACGGAGTCTGAAGCAGAAGTTGCCAGTGCAGACCCTCTGAATCACTGATGGTATGTCAGCAGCACTCTTGAACACATATATGTCAATGTGTGTCGCACCCTTCATTGTGACGATGCTTCCCTTTTTGAACTAAATATCAGAAAATGTTGGCAGTGAATAGGAAAACGAATTTTTGTGATATCAGAATCTTTCCATTGCTGCACGGCTTGACAAGTGGAAGACATAGAAGACTGTGAAGCAGGTGATATCCACGGGGCCACCAAGTTTTCACCACGAAAGTGTTATCAACACTGCAGAAAATTGGACGTTGACATAACTTGATTTTTATTTCAGTTTTTTTCTTTATCAAGTTTCTTAGTGTATACTGTGCTTAACTCGAAACTTCCTTTTTTAAAGGATTGCAAGACTCGGATTGGGCAAATGATTCGTTCAGTTACGTAACTGATAGCTCAGCTGGAACAAGAAACAGAATGGGTAGGGAGTCCTGCAGGACCAGGGCTGTGAACCACTGGCCTAGCTACATGGCAATGTGGGATTATTTGATGCAGTTACCCCAGTTTTATGGCTGTGTTTCTGTGTGTCATTTAGTATGTTTTGTTCATTTTCCTGTTTAGGCAGACTTGTGCTACTTTGAGGATGACTTGAATTCACTTTCCTTGTACAATAGCCTGGCGTTATTTCAATCATGTGAATGCCTCAAGCGGTCTACTAATAGCATTGTTTAATTGAGGAACTTCAAGTCAGACTTGCACCATTCATACAATCATGCTATACGCAATCAGAATCCGACTTCAGATTTGCGTCATATAATGGTTGTATGTGACAGCTGGAATGACGTCAGACGTCGTAACATTGACATTATTCTGAGGTCATTCCAACTTTCATAGACAAGCATTGTATGAGCACAATCTGATGTCTAGGCAACGTCATTCCAACTAACTGTGGCACCTGGAAAGGACCACGGCATATGACATCTTCTTCAGTAAACCTTATTCAGAAACAAATCGAAGCAGGGAAGCTTTTTTCGGTACAATAGCTTGAAATGGTTCAATGCTTCGGAAAGCTTACTTTCCCCCATCACTAGTTTTCAGCGATCCTTTATAAAGATCTTGATTGAGCCTGATGGGAATCGTTGCGTTTCTATCATTTGAAAGATGATACAGGGAGTCCAGCGTACAGCGTTTAAATTGAGGAACGCATTAGCTACGCTCCTCGGATACCTTGACCTACACGTTGTAGCCAGTCGTGAATCTTCTGTTTTTCCACAAGAAAACCAGTCTCCCAGGAGACTGTCAAAAATTGCCGGCACCAGCTATATTTCAAGCCAGTGCAAGCGGGGTATTGGGTAAAGTTTTCAACTAGCAATAATCACGCCTCGGATCAACCTCATCAGCTACGATACTGCCACTGCGCAAAGATAAAGCACTGTCAGGGACGCAAAACCAACCGTCTTACAACACGAAGCAAGCGTGTCGTGGTGATGTCTCTTAAATATACATTATATTTTAAATACAATGATATTGAAGTATATAAAGGGTCATTATATAAGCATAAACAACGTAATTGGGATGTATGAGAAAACAGTTCAGTCAAGGGCATTACATACATCTTTTAAAGATAACCGGGACATCATGGGATATAATATTATGCAAATGTAGAGGATGGAAGGAGGGTAGATTCTTGTGCTTGTAAGTAATGCTTGTGGGAAGCACCGGCACTTCTGATGTGAATCTTTTCCCATTAAGTTCAACGCGTTGAATGTTGCCTAATGCCTATGACACACATTTAGTTGAGGATCATTGTACCAGTGACACGGAGTCTGAAGCAGAAGTTGCCAGTGCAGACCCTCTGAATCACTGATGGTATGTCAGCAGCACTCTTGAACACATATATGTCAATGTGTGTCGCACCCTTCATTGTGACGATGCTTCCCTTTTTGAACTAAATATCAGAAAATGTTGGCAGTGAATAGGAAAACGAATTTTTGTGATATCAGAATCTTTCCATTGCTGCACGGCTTGACAAGTGGAAGACATAGAAGACTGTGAAGCAGGTGATATCCACGGGGCCACCAAGTTTTCACCACGAAAGTGTTATCAACACTGCAGAAAATTGGACGTTGACATAACTTGATTTTTATTTCAGTTTTTTTCTTTATCAAGTTTCTTAGTGTATACTGTGCTTAACTCGAAACTTCCTTTTTTAAAGGATTGCAAGACTCGGATTGGGCAAATGATTCGTTCAGTTACGTAACTGATAGCTCAGCTGGAACAAGAAACAGAATGGGTAGGGAGTCCTCCAGGACCAGGGCTGTGAACCACTGGCCTAGCTACATGGCAATGTGGGATTATTTGATGCAGTTACCCCAGTTTTATGGCTGTGTTTCTGTGTGTCATTTAGTATGTTTTGTTCATTTTCCTGTTTAGGCAGACTTGTGCTACTTTGAGGATGACTTGAATTCACTTTCCTTGTACAATAGCCTGGCGTTATTTCAATCATGTGAATGCCTCAAGCGGTCTACTAATAGCATTGTTTAATTGAGGAACTTCAAGTCAGACTTGCACCATTCATACAATCATGCTATACGCAATCAGAATCCGACTTCAGATTTGCGTCATATAATGGTTGTATGTGACAGCTGGAATGACGTCAGACGTCGTAACATTGACATTATTCTGAGGTCATTCCAACTTTCATAGACAAGCATTGTATGAGCACAATCTGATGTCTAGGCAACGTCATTCCAACTAACTGTGGCACCTGGAAAGGACCACGGCATATGACATCTTCTTCAGTAAACCTTATTCAGAAACAAATCGAAGCAGGGAAGCTTTTTTCGGTACAATAGCTTGAAATGGTTCAATGCTTCGGAAAGCTTACTTTCCCCCATCACTAGTTTTCAGCGATCCTTTATAAAGATCTTGATTGAGCCTGATGGGAATCGTTGCGTTTCTATCATTTGAAAGATGATACAGGGAGTCCAGCGTACAGCGTTTAAATTGAGGAACGCATTAGCTACGCTCCTCGGATACCTTGACCTACACGTTGTAGCCAGTCGTGAATCTTCTGTTTTTCCACAAGAAAACCAGTCTCCCAGGAGACTGTCAAAAATTGCCGGCACCAGCTATATTTCAAGCCAGTGCAAGCGGGGTATTGGGTAAAGTTTTCAACTAGCAATAATCGCGCCTCGGATCAACCTCATCAGCTACGATACTGCCACTGCGCAAAGATAAAGCACTGTCAGGGACGCAAAACCAACCGTCTTACAACACGAAGCAAGCGTGTCGTGGTGATGTCTCTTAAATATACATTATATTTTAAATACAATGATATTGAAGTATATAAAGGGTCATTATATAAGCATAAACAACGTAATTGGGATGTATGAGAAAACAGTTCAGTCAAGGGCATTACATACATCTTTTAAAGATAACCGGGACATCATGGGATATAATATTATGCAAATGTAGAGGATGGAAGGAGGGTAGATTCTTGTGCTTGTAAGTAATGCTTGTGGGAAGCACCGGCACTTCTGATGTGAATCTTTTCCCATTAAGTTCAACGCGTTGAATGTTGCCTAATGCCTATGACACACATTTAGTTGAGGATCATTGTACCAGTGACACGGAGTCTGAAGCAGAAGTTGCCAGTGCAGACCCTCTGAATCACTGATGGTATGTCAGCAGCACTCTTGAACACATATATGTCAATGTGTGTCGCACCCTTCATTGTGACGATGCTTCCCTTTTTGAACTAAATATCAGAAAATGTTGGCAGTGAATAGGAAAACGAATTTTTGTGATATCAGAATCTTTCCATTGCTGCACGGCTTGACAAGTGGAAGACATAGAAGACTGTGAAGCAGGTGATATCCACGGGGCCACCAAGTTTTCACCACGAAAGTGTTATCAACACTGCAGAAAATTGGACGTTGACATAACTTGATTTTTATTTCAGTTTTTTTCTTTATCAAGTTTCTTAGTGTATACTGTGCTTAACTCGAAACTTCCTTTTTTAAAGGATTGCAAGACTCGGATTGGGCAAATGATTCGTTCAGTTACGTAACTGATAGCTCAGCTGGAACAAGAAACAGAATGGGTAGGGAGTCCTGCAGGACCAGGGCTGTGAACCACTGGCCTAGCTACATGGCAATGTGGGATTATTTGATGCAGTTACCCCAGTTTTATGGCTGTGTTTCTGTGTGTCATTTAGTATGTTTTGTTCATTTTCCTGTTTAGGCAGACTTGTGCTACTTTGAGGATGACTTGAATTCACTTTCCTTGTACAATAGCCTGGCGTTATTTCAATCATGTGAATGCCTCAAGCGGTCTACTAATAGCATTGTTTAATTGAGGAACTTCAAGTCAGACTTGCACCATTCATACAATCATGCTATACGCAATCAGAATCCGACTTCAGATTTGCGTCATATAATGGTTGTATGTGACAGCTGGAATGACGTCAGACGTCGTAACATTGACATTATTCTGAGGTCATTCCAACTTTCATAGACAAGCATTGTATGAGCACAATCTGATGTCTAGGCAACGTCATTCCAACTAACTGTGGCACCTGGAAAGGACCACGGCATATGACATCTTCTTCAGTAAACCTTATTCAGAAACAAATCGAAGCAGGGAAGCTTTTTTCGGTACAATAGCTTGAAATGGTTCAATGCTTCGGAAAGCTTACTTTCCCCCATCACTAGTTTTCAGCGATCCTTTATAAAGATCTTGATTGAGCCTGATGGGAATCGTTGCGTTTCTATCATTTGAAAGATGATACAGGGAGTCCAGCGTACAGCGTTTAAATTGAGGAACGCATTAGCTACGCTCCTCGGATACCTTGACCTACACGTTGTAGCCAGTCGTGAATCTTCTGTTTTTCCACAAGAAAACCAGTCTCCCAGGAGACTGTCAAAAATTGCCGGCACCAGCTATATTTCAAGCCAGTGCAAGCGGGGTATTGGGTAAAGTTTTCAACTAGCAATAATCACGCCTCGGATCAACCTCATCAGCTACGATACTGCCACTGCGCAAAGATAAAGCACTGTCAGGGACGCAAAACCAACCGTCTTACAACACGAAGCAAGCGTGTCGTGGTGATGTCTCTTAAATATACATTATATTTTAAATACAATGATATTGAAGTATATAAAGGGTCATTATATAAGCATAAACAACGTAATTGGGATGTATGAGAAAACAGTTCAGTCAAGGGCATTACATACATCTTTTAAAGATAACCGGGACATCATGGGATATAATATTATGCAAATGTAGAGGATGGAAGGAGGGTAGATTCTTGTGCTTGTAAGTAATGCTTGTGGGAAGCACCGGCACTTCTGATGTGAATCTTTTCCCATTAAGTTCAACGCGTTGAATGTTGCCTAATGCCTATGACACACATTTAGTTGAGGATCATTGTACCAGTGACACGGAGTCTGAAGCAGAAGTTGCCAGTGCAGACCCTCTGAATCACTGATGGTATGTCAGCAGCACTCTTGAACACATATATGTCAATGTGTGTCGCACCCTTCATTGTGACGATGCTTCCCTTTTTGAACTAAATATCAGAAAATGTTGGCAGTGAATAGGAAAACGAATTTTTGTGATATCAGAATCTTTCCATTGCTGCACGGCTTGACAAGTGGAAGACATAGAAGACTGTGAAGCAGGTGATATCCACGGGGCCACCAAGTTTTCACCACGAAAGTGTTATCAACACTGCAGAAAATTGGACGTTGACATAACTTGATTTTTATTTCAGTTTTTTTCTTTATCAAGTTTCTTAGTGTATACTGTGCTTAACTCGAAACTTCCTTTTTTAAAGGATTGCAAGACTCGGATTGGGCAAATGATTCGTTCAGTTACGTAACTGATAGCTCAGCTGGAACAAGAAACAGAATGGGTAGGGAGTCCTGCAGGACCAGGGCTGTGAACCACTGGCCTAGCTACATGGCAATGTGGGATTATTTGATGCAGTTACCCCAGTTTTATGGCTGTGTTTCTGTGTGTCATTTAGTATGTTTTGTTCATTTTCCTGTTTAGGCAGACTTGTGCTACTTTGAGGATGACTTGAATTCACTTTCCTTGTACAATAGCCTGGCGTTATTTCAATCATGTGAATGCCTCAAGCGGTCTACTAATAGCATTGTTTAATTGAGGAACTTCAAGTCAGACTTGCACCATTCATACAATCATGCTATACGCAATCAGAATCCGACTTCAGATTTGCGTCATATAATGGTTGTATGTGACAGCTGGAATGACGTCAGACGTCGTAACATTGACATTATTCTGAGGTCATTCCAACTTTCATAGACAAGCATTGTATGAGCACAATCTGATGTCTAGGCAACGTCATTCCAACTAACTGTGGCACCTGGAAAGGACCACGGCATATGACATCTTCTTCAGTAAACCTTATTCAGAAACAAATCGAAGCAGGGAAGCTTTTTTCGGTACAATAGCTTGAAATGGTTCAATGCTTCGGAAAGCTTACTTTCCCCCATCACTAGTTTTCAGCGATCCTTTATAAAGATCTTGATTGAGCCTGATGGGAATCGTTGCGTTTCTATCATTTGAAAGATGATACAGGGAGTCCAGCGTACAGCGTTTAAATTGAGGAACGCATTAGCTACGCTCCTCGGATACCTTGACCTACACGTTGTAGCCAGTCGTGAATCTTCTGTTTTTCCACAAGAAAACCAGTCTCCCAGGAGACTGTCAAAAATTGCCGGCACCAGCTATATTTCAAGCCAGTGCAAGCGGGGTATTGGGTAAAGTTTTCAACTAGCAATAATCACGCCTCGGATCAACCTCATCAGCTACGATACTGCCACTGCGCAAAGATAAAGCACTGTCAGGGACGCAAAACCAACCGTCTTACAACACGAAGCAAGCGTGTCGTGGTGATGTCTCTTAAATATACATTATATTTTAAATACAATGATATTGAAGTATATAAAGGGTCATTATATAAGCATAAACAACGTAATTGGGATGTATGAGAAAACAGTTCAGTCAAGGGCATTACATACATCTTTTAAAGATAACCGGGACATCATGGGATATAATATTATGCAAATGTAGAGGATGGAAGGAGGGTAGATTCTTGTGCTTGTAAGTAATGCTTGTGGGAAGCACCGGCACTTCTGATGTGAATCTTTTCCCATTAAGTTCAACGCGTTGAATGTTGCCTAATGCCTATGACACACATTTAGTTGAGGATCATTGTACCAGTGACACGGAGTCTGAAGCAGAAGTTGCCAGTGCAGACCCTCTGAATCACTGATGGTATGTCAGCAGCACTCTTGAACACATATATGTCAATGTGTGTCGCACCCTTCATTGTGACGATGCTTCCCTTTTTGAACTAAATATCAGAAAATGTTGGCAGTGAATAGGAAAACGAATTTTTGTGATATCAGAATCTTTCCATTGCTGCACGGCTTGACAAGTGGAAGACATAGAAGACTGTGAAGCAGGTGATATCCACGGGGCCACCAAGTTTTCACCACGAAAGTGTTATCAACACTGCAGAAAATTGGACGTTGACATAACTTGATTTTTATTTCAGTTTTTTTCTTTATCAAGTTTCTTAGTGTATACTGTGCTTAACTCGAAACTTCCTTTTTTAAAGGATTGCAAGACTCGGATTGGGCAAATGATTCGTTCAGTTACGTAACTGATAGCTCAGCTGGAACAAGAAACAGAATGGGTAGGGAGTCCTGCAGGACCAGGGCTGTGAACCACTGGCCTAGCTACATGGCAATGTGGGATTATTTGATGCAGTTACCCCAGTTTTATGGCTGTGTTTCTGTGTGTCATTTAGTATGTTTTGTTCATTTTCCTGTTTAGGCAGACTTGTGCTACTTTGAGGATGACTTGAATTCACTTTCCTTGTACAATAGCCTGGCGTTATTTCAATCATGTGAATGCCTCAAGCGGTCTACTAATAGCATTGTTTAATTGAGGAACTTCAAGTCAGACTTGCACCATTCATACAATCATGCTATACGCAATCAGAATCCGACTTCAGATTTGCGTCATATAATGGTTGTATGTGACAGCTGGAATGACGTCAGACGTCGTAACATTGACATTATTCTGAGGTCATTCCAACTTTCATAGACAAGCATTGTATGAGCACAATCTGATGTCTAGGCAACGTCATTCCAACTAACTGTGGCACCTGGAAAGGACCACGGCATATGACATCTTCTTCAGTAAACCTTATTCAGAAACAAATCGAAGCAGGGAAGCTTTTTTCGGTACAATAGCTTGAAATGGTTCAATGCTTCGGAAAGCTTACTTTCCCCCATCACTAGTTTTCAGCGATCCTTTATAAAGATCTTGATTGAGCCTGATGGGAATCGTTGCGTTTCTATCATTTGAAAGATGATACAGGGAGTCCAGCGTACAGCGTTTAAATTGAGGAACGCATTAGCTACGCTCCTCGGATACCTTGACCTACACGTTGTAGCCAGTCGTGAATCTTCTGTTTTTCCACAAGAAAACCAGTCTCCCAGGAGACTGTCAAAAATTGCCGGCACCAGCTATATTTCAAGCCAGTGCAAGCGGGGTATTGGGTAAAGTTTTCAACTAGCAATAATCACGCCTCGGATCAACCTCATCAGCTACGATACTGCCACTGCGCAAAGATAAAGCACTGTCAGGGACGCAAAACCAACCGTCTTACAACACGAAGCAAGCGTGTCGTGGTGATGTCTCTTAAATATACATTATATTTTAAATACAATGATATTGAAGTATATAAAGGGTCATTATATAAGCATAAACAACGTAATTGGGATGTATGAGAAAACAGTTCAGTCAAGGGCATTACATACATCTTTTAAAGATAACCGGGACATCATGGGATATAATATTATGCAAATGTAGAGGATGGAAGGAGGGTAGATTCTTGTGCTTGTAAGTAATGCTTGTGGGAAGCACCGGCACTTCTGATGTGAATCTTTTCCCATTAAGTTCAACGCGTTGAATGTTGCCTAATGCCTATGACACACATTTAGTTGAGGATCATTGTACCAGTGACACGGAGTCTGAAGCAGAAGTTGCCAGTGCAGACCCTCTGAATCACTGATGGTATGTCAGCAGCACTCTTGAACACATATATGTCAATGTGTGTCGCACCCTTCATTGTGACGATGCTTCCCTTTTTGAACTAAATATCAGAAAATGTTGGCAGTGAATAGGAAAACGAATTTTTGTGATATCAGAATCTTTCCATTGCTGCACGGCTTGACAAGTGGAAGACATAGAAGACTGTGAAGCAGGTGATATCCACGGGGCCACCAAGTTTTCACCACGAAAGTGTTATCAACACTGCAGAAAATTGGACGTTGACATAACTTGATTTTTATTTCAGTTTTTTTCTTTATCAAGTTTCTTAGTGTATACTGTGCTTAACTCGAAACTTCCTTTTTTAAAGGATTGCAAGACTCGGATTGGGCAAATGATTCGTTCAGTTACGTAACTGATAGCTCAGCTGGAACAAGAAACAGAATGGGTAGGGAGTCCTCCAGGACCAGGGCTGTGAACCACTGGCCTAGCTACATGGCAATGTGGGATTATTTGATGCAGTTACCCCAGTTTTATGGCTGTGTTTCTGTGTGTCATTTAGTATGTTTTGTTCATTTTCCTGTTTAGGCAGACTTGTGCTACTTTGAGGATGACTTGAATTCACTTTCCTTGTACAATAGCCTGGCGTTATTTCAATCATGTGAATGCCTCAAGCGGTCTACTAATAGCATTGTTTAATTGAGGAACTTCAAGTCAGACTTGCACCATTCATACAATCATGCTATACGCAATCAGAATCCGACTTCAGATTTGCGTCATATAATGGTTGTATGTGACAGCTGGAATGACGTCAGACGTCGTAACATTGACATTATTCTGAGGTCATTCCAACTTTCATAGACAAGCATTGTATGAGCACAATCTGATGTCTAGGCAACGTCATTCCAACTAACTGTGGCACCTGGAAAGGACCACGGCATATGACATCTTCTTCAGTAAACCTTATTCAGAAACAAATCGAAGCAGGGAAGCTTTTTTCGGTACAATAGCTTGAAATGGTTCAATGCTTCGGAAAGCTTACTTTCCCCCATCACTAGTTTTCAGCGATCCTTTATAAAGATCTTGATTGAGCCTGATGGGAATCGTTGCGTTTCTATCATTTGAAAGATGATACAGGGAGTCCAGCGTACAGCGTTTAAATTGAGGAACGCATTAGCTACGCTCCTCGGATACCTTGACCTACACGTTGTAGCCAGTCGTGAATCTTCTGTTTTTCCACAAGAAAACCAGTCTCCCAGGAGACTGTCAAAAATTGCCGGCACCAGCTATATTTCAAGCCAGTGCAAGCGGGGTATTGGGTAAAGTTTTCAACTAGCAATAATCGCGCCTCGGATCAACCTCATCAGCTACGATACTGCCACTGCGCAAAGATAAAGCACTGTCAGGGACGCAAAACCAACCGTCTTACAACACGAAGCAAGCGTGTCGTGGTGATGTCTCTTAAATATACATTATATTTTAAATACAATGATATTGAAGTATATAAAGGGTCATTATATAAGCATAAACAACGTAATTGGGATGTATGAGAAAACAGTTCAGTCAAGGGCATTACATACATCTTTTAAAGATAACCGGGACATCATGGGATATAATATTATGCAAATGTAGAGGATGGAAGGAGGGTAGATTCTTGTGCTTGTAAGTAATGCTTGTGGGAAGCACCGGCACTTCTGATGTGAATCTTTTCCCATTAAGTTCAACGCGTTGAATGTTGCCTAATGCCTATGACACACATTTAGTTGAGGATCATTGTACCAGTGACACGGAGTCTGAAGCAGAAGTTGCCAGTGCAGACCCTCTGAATCACTGATGGTATGTCAGCAGCACTCTTGAACACATATATGTCAATGTGTGTCGCACCCTTCATTGTGACGATGCTTCCCTTTTTGAACTAAATATCAGAAAATGTTGGCAGTGAATAGGAAAACGAATTTTTGTGATATCAGAATCTTTCCATTGCTGCACGGCTTGACAAGTGGAAGACATAGAAGACTGTGAAGCAGGTGATATCCACGGGGCCACCAAGTTTTCACCACGAAAGTGTTATCAACACTGCAGAAAATTGGACGTTGACATAACTTGATTTTTATTTCAGTTTTTTTCTTTATCAAGTTTCTTAGTGTATACTGTGCTTAACTCGAAACTTCCTTTTTTAAAGGATTGCAAGACTCGGATTGGGCAAATGATTCGTTCAGTTACGTAACTGATAGCTCAGCTGGAACAAGAAACAGAATGGGTAGGGAGTCCTGCAGGACCAGGGCTGTGAACCACTGGCCTAGCTACATGGCAATGTGGGATTATTTGATGCAGTTACCCCAGTTTTATGGCTGTGTTTCTGTGTGTCATTTAGTATGTTTTGTTCATTTTCCTGTTTAGGCAGACTTGTGCTACTTTGAGGATGACTTGAATTCACTTTCCTTGTACAATAGCCTGGCGTTATTTCAATCATGTGAATGCCTCAAGCGGTCTACTAATAGCATTGTTTAATTGAGGAACTTCAAGTCAGACTTGCACCATTCATACAATCATGCTATACGCAATCAGAATCCGACTTCAGATTTGCGTCATATAATGGTTGTATGTGACAGCTGGAATGACGTCAGACGTCGTAACATTGACATTATTCTGAGGTCATTCCAACTTTCATAGACAAGCATTGTATGAGCACAATCTGATGTCTAGGCAACGTCATTCCAACTAACTGTGGCACCTGGAAAGGACCACGGCATATGACATCTTCTTCAGTAAACCTTATTCAGAAACAAATCGAAGCAGGGAAGCTTTTTTCGGTACAATAGCTTGAAATGGTTCAATGCTTCGGAAAGCTTACTTTCCCCCATCACTAGTTTTCAGCGATCCTTTATAAAGATCTTGATTGAGCCTGATGGGAATCGTTGCGTTTCTATCATTTGAAAGATGATACAGGGAGTCCAGCGTACAGCGTTTAAATTGAGGAACGCATTAGCTACGCTCCTCGGATACCTTGACCTACACGTTGTAGCCAGTCGTGAATCTTCTGTTTTTCCACAAGAAAACCAGTCTCCCAGGAGACTGTCAAAAATTGCCGGCACCAGCTATATTTCAAGCCAGTGCAAGCGGGGTATTGGGTAAAGTTTTCAACTAGCAATAATCGCGCCTCGGATCAACCTCATCAGCTACGATACTGCCACTGCGCAAAGATAAAGCACTGTCAGGGACGCAAAACCAACCGTCTTACAACACGAAGCAAGCGTGTCGTGGTGATGTCTCTTAAATATACATTATATTTTAAATACAATGATATTGAAGTATATAAAGGGTCATTATATAAGCATAAACAACGTAATTGGGATGTATGAGAAAACAGTTCAGTCAAGGGCATTACATACATCTTTTAAAGATAACCGGGACATCATGGGATATAATATTATGCAAATGTAGAGGATGGAAGGAGGGTAGATTCTTGTGCTTGTAAGTAATGCTTGTGGGAAGCACCGGCACTTCTGATGTGAATCTTTTCCCATTAAGTTCAACGCGTTGAATGTTGCCTAATGCCTATGACACACATTTAGTTGAGGATCATTGTACCAGTGACACGGAGTCTGAAGCAGAAGTTGCCAGTGCAGACCCTCTGAATCACTGATGGTATGTCAGCAGCACTCTTGAACACATATATGTCAATGTGTGTCGCACCCTTCATTGTGACGATGCTTCCCTTTTTGAACTAAATATCAGAAAATGTTGGCAGTGAATAGGAAAACGAATTTTTGTGATATCAGAATCTTTCCATTGCTGCACGGCTTGACAAGTGGAAGACATAGAAGACTGTGAAGCAGGTGATATCCACGGGGCCACCAAGTTTTCACCACGAAAGTGTTATCAACACTGCAGAAAATTGGACGTTGACATAACTTGATTTTTATTTCAGTTTTTTTCTTTATCAAGTTTCTTAGTGTATACTGTGCTTAACTCGAAACTTCCTTTTTTAAAGGATTGCAAGACTCGGATTGGGCAAATGATTCGTTCAGTTACGTAACTGATAGCTCAGCTGGAACAAGAAACAGAATGGGTAGGGAGTCCTCCAGGACCAGGGCTGTGAACCACTGGCCTAGCTACATGGCAATGTGGGATTATTTGATGCAGTTACCCCAGTTTTATGGCTGTGTTTCTGTGTGTCATTTAGTATGTTTTGTTCATTTTCCTGTTTAGGCAGACTTGTGCTACTTTGAGGATGACTTGAATTCACTTTCCTTGTACAATAGCCTGGCGTTATTTCAATCATGTGAATGCCTCAAGCGGTCTACTAATAGCATTGTTTAATTGAGGAACTTCAAGTCAGACTTGCACCATTCATACAATCATGCTATACGCAATCAGAATCCGACTTCAGATTTGCGTCATATAATGGTTGTATGTGACAGCTGGAATGACGTCAGACGTCGTAACATTGACATTATTCTGAGGTCATTCCAACTTTCATAGACAAGCATTGTATGAGCACAATCTGATGTCTAGGCAACGTCATTCCAACTAACTGTGGCACCTGGAAAGGACCACGGCATATGACATCTTCTTCAGTAAACCTTATTCAGAAACAAATCGAAGCAGGGAAGCTTTTTTCGGTACAATAGCTTGAAATGGTTCAATGCTTCGGAAAGCTTACTTTCCCCCATCACTAGTTTTCAGCGATCCTTTATAAAGATCTTGATTGAGCCTGATGGGAATCGTTGCGTTTCTATCATTTGAAAGATGATACAGGGAGTCCAGCGTACAGCGTTTAAATTGAGGAACGCATTAGCTACGCTCCTCGGATACCTTGACCTACACGTTGTAGCCAGTCGTGAATCTTCTGTTTTTCCACAAGAAAACCAGTCTCCCAGGAGACTGTCAAAAATTGCCGGCACCAGCTATATTTCAAGCCAGTGCAAGCGGGGTATTGGGTAAAGTTTTCAACTAGCAATACTGTTTATTAGGTTTAGTATTTTTACATTTCTTAAAATAAAACAATTTCAATTTTAATGCTTGTGATTAAAATCATTTAGAATATCAATTCTTAAAATCACTTAAAATTTTTAAAATCTTGTGATTTTTTTGACAAAACTAAAACAATAAACTTTAAAATAAACATGCTCAAATCAAATAAACAAAACGTGATAAAAGCAAAAAAATTGCACACCAACAAAAGAGTCAAATACATTGAAAATAACAGAAAATGCATTAAACAAATTAAAAAAACAATTAAAAAGTAAAAATAAAAAACAAACAAAAAAAGTCTAATGCATTTTAAATTAAACCCAAAAACGGTCAATGTATTTGACAAAAAAATATAACAAAACTATACCTAAAAAGCCCTAAACAATGTGATTTAAAAACAACTAAATCTTTAAAAGCAATTAAGATTCATTATTTAAAATTTTCTTTTAAAAACAATCATTCATAAAATCTTTAAAAGATCTTGGACTCGCAGCAGGGGGAACTAACCGTCCCCGGAGGTGGGTCCCATCACGGGATCCTGAGCTCCCCCAGATCTTGTATGCGCCAGTTCTTAAAGGCTTCCTCCTTGCCCCTCTGATGGACCTCCAGATTGACGTAGTCTTTCACAAACACCATGCCCCTCCGCGCGATGACGATCGGGTCCAGCTCCTGCTTATTGAACAAACAGATGTTCCGTCCCTCCCACAGTGCCTGCTTCACTGCGCAGACGACACGCCACCAGCACCTCAAGGTAGATGTAGAGATTCCCTTGGCTGGACCGTATAGGATCTGCTGGGCGGTCGCCCGCGCAGGAACGGCGAACCTGTGGAGGAACGGAGAAAACAGGAGCCAGACCCTGTGGGCGGAGGGGCACTCACTAAAGATGTGAGCCTCCGTCTCCTTCCCCAAGCAACCCTTATAGGGGCAGGTGTCATAAGGAGCTATGCCCCTTCTGTGCATAAACACTCGGTTGGGGAGACACCGACTCACAGCCATCCAGGAGACATCTTTCTGCGTGTTCGTGAGGCAAACGTGCGTAGCGTTAGCCCAGATAAACCGGCAGGTTTCGGGAGGGAAATCTTCTATCCGGCTGGTCTCCTGGGCAGATCTCATCTGACTACAGATGGTCTTATAATCCCAGGAGGCCAGCACGACTTTATGGAGGCCTACTTCGAGCGCAAAGGCTCGGAGCGCCCTGTAGAACGGCGGGGGATCCCACGAGTGCGGCCTGGTGTTGTCCATGGCGCAGAGGCCGAATGGTCTCAGGCTGCTGGCAAAATAAAAGCGGTTCATGAAACTCACTTTCTTGCCAGCAGCCTGGATGTTCTTGACCACATAGGCCAGCCCCTGCGCCTTTATCAGCCGCACAACGTCCGGGACCCCCCTGCCTCCATCCAGGGTACCCTTCACCATCTGCACTCTTTTCAGCCTCTCCATTTTGCTCCCCCAGACAAACCGAAATATAATTCGGGTCACTAGTTTTGCGATACCCTTGTCTGGGGGGAAGATCATTCCTACGTAGAGGAGTATCGGGAAGAGGATGGCCTTTACGACCAGCACCTTACCAGCCATCGTCAAGGTCCTTGTGCTCCAGCCGTGGATCTTCCTTTGGACCTTTGCTATGGCCTCCTCCCAGCTCCGGGTGCCCGTGTTGGTCCCGTCGATCGTGATCCCCAGAACCTTGATAAACGGCTTCACAGGGAACACGGTCGGCGGGCCCCGGCCGACAGGCCATGCCCTGGAGAGGTAGACCTCGCTCTTGGCCTTATTCACTGCGGCCCCCGTCGCCCTGCAGAAGCCGTCCAGCAGTTCCTCGACCCTGGCCACGGACGGAGCGTCCGTGCAGACCACGGCCACGTCGTCCATATAGGCCAGGGCCTTCAGTTGCTCTCCGCCGGAACCCGGGAGATGGAAACCTGTCACCCGGACGTCCCGGCGGATCGCCTGCATGAACGGCTCCAAGCAGAGGACGTACAGCAGGGCCGACAGGGGACAACCCTGCCGGACCCCCGACCTGACCGGAAATGGTTCGGTCAGGTGGCGGTTCACAAGGACCCTGCTGCTTAGGCCGCTGTAGATGATCTTGACCCACCTCCTCAGGCCAAGAGCGAGACCCATCCTCTCCATAACAAGCTGCAGGTATTCGTGGCCCACTCTGTCGAAGGCTTTCTCCTGGTCCAAGCTGATTAGGACCAGGGGAAGCCCTCTCTCGTTCGAGTAGGCCACGACATCCCTGAGCAGCATGGCGTTGTCGGCCGCCGATCTCCCCCGGGCACCACAGACCTGGTCGGGACCCACGACTTGAGGGAGTGGCCGCTGCAGCCGGAGCGTCAGTGCTTTGGCCAGTATCTTGTAGTCGGTGCACAGGAGGCTGACTGGCCGCCAGTTCCTCAGATCTTTCGTGTCTCCCTTCTTGTGAAGAAGGGAGAGGATACTCTTCTTCATCGAAGGGGCCAATCTGCCCTCTCTGTACATCGACCCCAGGACCTGGCCCAGATCTTCCTTAAGCACCTCCCAAAAGATCTTATAGAACTCAGCAGGGATCCCGTCGGGACCCGGTGTCCTTCCAGAGTTAAGACTCTTTATCACCTGGGAGAGTTCAGTGGTGGTGATCTCTGGATCCTCCTCCTCCTCCTCGTCCCCCTCATTGCGGGACTCCAACAGGGACAGAAAGTGATGGATCAGATTTTGATCCACCACCTTCTGGTCGTACAACTCCCTGTAGAAATCCCGCACCACTGTCTCAACAGCCTCTCTGCCCTCCACCTCTTGCCCCGAGGAGTCGATCATGGAGGACATTGCAGGCCGCCTCTCCTTCGTTTTCTTGAAGAAGAAGCGGCTGCATTTCTCATCGTCCTCCATGATGCGGACCCTGGAAAGGACCTTGATCTTCTCTTGCTCCTCCCGATAGAGGGCGGAGAGACTCAGTTTGACCCGGGCCACCTCCTCAGCTAGGTCGAAGCCTCTGAGCTGTAAAAGACTCAGGCGCTGGAGGCGGGCGTTTAGATGGGAATATCTCGCCCGCCTCTCGCGAGCTTTCCGTTTCCCCAGCTGAATGAAGTAGCCCTTGGTTCTTTTCTTCATCATCTCCCACCACTCTATGGGAGAATCAAAAAGGTCCTTCAGGGTCCTCCACTCCTCGAGGCGTCTGCTAAAGGTCTTAATCACACGAGGGTCATCGAGCAGAGAGGTGTTGAGCTTCCAGACCCCAGGCCCCGACTCCCGTGTGCTCGGAATGAGCACCTCTGTCGTCAGGAGCCTGTGGTCTGAAAAGAAGACCGCCTCCGAAGACATGGCGGTCCTCTCCAGTGGCTTGCTGAGGAGGACGAGATCTATCCTGGAGAAGGAGGAGCCAGAAGAACTCACCCAGGTGAACAAGGGGACCAGGTCCCGACCTGCGTCGCAGAGTTCAAAGTCCTCCACGAACGCAGCGAGGTCCCTGCTGGATCTATCGTTGCGGGGCTTACTCCGGTCTACATCCCTCAGAGCACAGTTGAAATCACCTGAAATGATAACTGGCAAGGTGCCGATCAGGAGCGGGCGTAGCTGAGGGAGAAAGAGGACTCTCTCTCTCTGGCTGGTGGGGGCATAGACATTGACCAGCCTCAATACAGCCCCCTTGTATTTAAAATCGAGGCTGGCCAGTCTGCCCGCCTCTATAACCTTGAATGTTTTAACTATTAAGAAGGGGTTTTTCAGGAGTACGGCAATCCCGTCCGCTCGGGACACATTGGACCCCGACCAGAAGGATTCTCCTAGGGTCCAAGTGTCCCGGAGATCTTTGTATTCTTTTTGGAACGGGATGCCGCACTCCTGCAAACAGATAATATCCGCCTTCATTCCAGCCAGAGAGTTTAAAACATCGGTCCTCTTTTTCACCTCAGCAATGCTCCTCACATTAATTGAAATAATGATTAATGCCATAATGGCTGTGAGGGCAATTACCCGCTCCGTAACAATCATGTAAAGAAACCTTTCTCTTCCCCACTCCTCTCTTCTCCCTCACCTAGCTTAGCGCTAGCACCCATCATTTCAATCATTTGCCTCACCGCTTGATCCTCTAGGAAGACTATGGGGGGGGCTCGGCTCCCGCCACCCGGTAAGGCGGGCAAAACTCCACTGGGCTCAGGGCCCGTGGTGCTGGAGGTTCTCCCTGGTTCCTTTGAGGCCGAGGCCCGACGAACAGATGGCAGGGCAGAGGCTTTATGTACAACTGGGGAGAAAACTGTATAGACCCCGCTAGTCGTTCTTTTAACTAATGGTGGGGGAGGGGGTGGTCTCTCCCTTCCCGGCTGTCTGCCGCCGCAGGCCTCCTCCCCCAGCGCCAGTGACCTTGCCATCACGTCCCTGATGTCTTTCTGGGAAAGGACACTGGCGCCGACTCTCGTCTCCTGAGGACCTGCGGCTCTCCCACTACTGCCGGGAGGGCATACCTGACCCCTCCCCTGGGAGAGTCTCAGTTGTGGGGCAGGAGGAATGTTATTTCTAGGGGGCCTCTCATCTACCAGGCTGCCCACTCGGGGCAGTGGAGAAGGCCCACCACTCTCCTCTCCGGAGTCAGAGTGGGGCGTATAAAAATTAGAGGGAGGGGACTCTGGAGCGGGGGAGGAGCCGGCAGGGGGGGGAGAATCTGCAGAATGAATCCTCTTTTTCATCATACCCCCCCTACCCATGCTCCTCTTCTCAGCCCTCCTTCTCTTCCCCGCTACCACTGTCCACTCTCCCTCTGCCTCCACTTCTGACCCAGAGTCAGAGAGGGAGCCTATGAGGCTCCTGAGGATTGTTTCCTCTCTACCCCCATCTTGGGGTATCACCTTTGGAGGAGCCTCCGCTTGGTTTTCTCTCTCTCCACCACCCCCGAGGGCCCGCGCCCTATTTGCATAGGAGGAGGGACAATTTCTAAAGAGGTGCCCTCCCCCACCGCACAGGTTGCAGGCCCTCTCCTGCTTGCAGGCCCTGGTCTGATGTTCCCCGCCGCAGACCTTGCACTTAACAACGGTACAGGCTGCGGCTAAATGACCCAGGGCCCCGCAGTTCCTACATAATTTGGGCATGCCATGATAAAAGACAAGCCCCCTATTTGCTCCTAAAACCACGGTGCTTGGTAGATGGCGTACTCCGCCGATGGCGGCCACTTCCACCTGCAGGCGCACCTGCCACCGCCTAGCACCGGTCCAGACCCCATCCTCATCATTAACTCTCCTACTTTCAGACAGGATCTCACAGTGTCTCCTCAGCCATACTTCTACGTCGTACTCTGCCACTGCTTCGTTGTAAAACTGAATAGTTACAATTTTAATCTCTCTATCTGTCAGGGCGTCGACCACAAAGTCATTCAGGGGCATGCTGTCTTTTTTCTCCCTATACAGGTTCCAAAAACTCTCCAGCACTTGAGGGTTCTTAAAGCTCACCTCGAACACGTCCCTAGGTCCAGGCAGTTTTACCACACAGTTCAGCTCAGAAGGGGCAAAGCCCAGGCCCCTCTGCAGCACGGACCTGCTGAACTCCAGCCGGGTGAGGGCCGCGGTCTCGGCTCCAGCCTCACGGCTGAAGCGCACCGCATTATGGCGCCTCACACCGGCGGTTCGCTGGGCCATGCTGCACTTTCCTACCTTGGAGAAGGGTCGGGAGGCTCTCAATCCGGAGGTCGGGGCAAGTCCACCTGGCTGGGGAGCAGCTTCCACCTCCGGGGCTCTTGCAGGGAGCGGGCCTTGCGGGGAGAAGTCCGGGCCCTGGCTGCAGGAGGCCTCCCTCAGGGACGTTGCCGATCGGCCTGGTCGGTCCCTGGAATCCGAGGCCTCTCCTGGATCCTGGCTGGTGACGTCAGCGGGGAGCAGTCCTGGTCAGGCCGGGCTCCGGGTAGATGGTCGGCCGGGCTTCTGGATGGGACCCACTCCGTGAGGAGTCCTCCGACCCCTCTGGCTAGGTCCCCTGTCGCTCCCGGTCCGTCCCAATCTCCACTCGCCTCGGCCTCCGGACCGCTCCAAGGACCCAGGACTCTGCAGCTCTGTCAACCGGCACCTCCCCGTCTCGTCTGGTCTGGCCTGATGGATCAGCTCCCTGCAAGGAAAAAAGAAAGACTGTCAAGTACAGTTCAAAAGCCCCCTGCTGGACAAAGGTTTCTCTCGCTATTGGCTAGCAACTAGCAATAATCGCGCCTCGGATCAACCTCATCAGCTACGATACTGCCACTGCGCAAAGATAAAGCACTGTCAGGGACGCAAAACCAACCGTCTTACAACACGAAGCAAGCGTGTCGTGGTGATGTCTCTTAAATATACATTATATTTTAAATACAATGATATTGAAGTATATAAAGGGTCATTATATAAGCATAAACAACGTAATTGGGATGTATGAGAAAACAGTTCAGTCAAGGGCATTACATACATCTTTTAAAGATAACCGGGACATCATGGGATATAATATTATGCAAATGTAGAGGATGGAAGGAGGGTAGATTCTTGTGCTTGTAAGTAATGCTTGTGGGAAGCACCGGCACTTCTGATGTGAATCTTTTCCCATTAAGTTCAACGCGTTGAATGTTGCCTAATGCCTATGACACACATTTAGATGAGGATCATTGTACCAGTGACACGGAGTCTGAAGCAGAAGTTGCCAGTGCAGACCCTCTGAATCACTGATGGTATGTCAGCAGCACTCTTGAACACATATATGTCAATGTGTGTCGCACCCTTCATTGTGACGATGCTTCCCTTTTTGAACTAAATATCAGAAAATGTTGGCAGTGAATAGGAAAACGAATTTTTGTGATATCAGAATCTTTCCATTGCTGCACGGCTTGACAAGTGGAAGACATAGAAGACTGTGAAGCAGGTGATATCCACGGGGCCACCAAGTTTTCACCACGAAAGTGTTATCAACACTGCAGAAAATTGGACGTTGACATAACTTGATTTTTATTTCAGTTTTTTTCTTTATCAAGTTTCTTAGTGTATACTGTGCTTAACTCGAAACTTCCTTTTTTAAAGGATTGCAAGACTCGGATTGGGCAAATGATTCGTTCAGTTACGTAACTGATAGCTCAGCTGGAACAAGAAACAGAATGGGTAGGGAGTCCTCCAGGACCAGGGCTGTGAACCACTGGCCTAGCTACATGGCAATGTGGGATTATTTGATGCAGTTACCCCAGTTTTATGGCTGTGTTTCTGTGTGTCATTTAGTATGTTTTGTTCATTTTCCTGTTTAGGCAGACTTGTGCTACTTTGAGGATGACTTGAATTCACTTTCCTTGTACAATAGCCTGGCGTTATTTCAATCATGTGAATGCCTCAAGCGGTCTACTAATAGCATTGTTTAATTGAGGAACTTCAAGTCAGACTTGCACCATTCATACAATCATGCTATACGCAATCAGAATCCGACTTCAGATTTGCGTCATATAATGGTTGTATGTGACAGCTGGAATGACGTCAGACGTCGTAACATTGACATTATTCTGAGGTCATTCCAACTTTCATAGACAAGCATTGTATGAGCACAATCTGATGTCTAGGCAACGTCATTCCAACTAACTGTGGCACCTGGAAAGGACCACGGCATATGACATCTTCTTCAGTAAACCTTATTCAGAAACAAATCGAAGCAGGGAAGCTTTTTTCGGTACAATAGCTTGAAATGGTTCAATGCTTCGGAAAGCTTACTTTCCCCCATCACTAGTTTTCAGCGATCCTTTATAAAGATCTTGATTGAGCCTGATGGGAATCGTTGCGTTTCTATCATTTGAAAGATGATACAGGGAGTCCAGCGTACAGCGTTTAAATTGAGGAACGCATTAGCTACGCTCCTCGGATACCTTGACCTACACGTTGTAGCCAGTCGTGAATCTTCTGTTTTTCCACAAGAAAACCAGTCTCCCAGGAGACTGTCAAAAATTGCCGGCACCAGCTATATTTCAAGCCAGTGCAAGCGGGGTATTGGGTAAAGTTTTCAACTAGCAATAATCGCGCCTCGGATCAACCTCATCAGCTACGATACTGCCACTGCGCAAAGATAAAGCACTGTCAGGGACGCAAAACCAACCGTCTTACAACACGAAGCAAGCGTGTCGTGGTGATGTCTCTTAAATATACATTATATTTTAAATACAATGATATTGAAGTATATAAAGGGTCATTATATAAGCATAAACAACGTAATTGGGATGTATGAGAAAACAGTTCAGTCAAGGGCATTACATACATCTTTTAAAGATAACCGGGACATCATGGGATATAATATTATGCAAATGTAGAGGATGGAAGGAGGGTAGATTCTTGTGCTTGTAAGTAATGCTTGTGGGAAGCACCGGCACTTCTGATGTGAATCTTTTCCCATTAAGTTCAACGCGTTGAATGTTGCCTAATGCCTATGACACACATTTAGTTGAGGATCATTGTACCAGTGACACGGAGTCTGAAGCAGAAGTTGCCAGTGCAGACCCTCTGAATCACTGATGGTATGTCAGCAGCACTCTTGAACACATATATGTCAATGTGTGTCGCACCCTTCATTGTGACGATGCTTCCCTTTTTGAACTAAATATCAGAAAATGTTGGCAGTGAATAGGAAAACGAATTTTTGTGATATCAGAATCTTTCCATTGCTGCACGGCTTGACAAGTGGAAGACATAGAAGACTGTGAAGCAGGTGATATCCACGGGGCCACCAAGTTTTCACCACGAAAGTGTTATCAACACTGCAGAAAATTGGACGTTGACATAACTTGATTTTTATTTCAGTTTTTTTCTTTATCAAGTTTCTTAGTGTATACTGTGCTTAACTCGAAACTTCCTTTTTTAAAGGATTGCAAGACTCGGATTGGGCAAATGATTCGTTCAGTTACGTAACTGATAGCTCAGCTGGAACAAGAAACAGAATGGGTAGGGAGTCCTCCAGGACCAGGGCTGTGAACCACTGGCCTAGCTACATGGCAATGTGGGATTATTTGATGCAGTTACCCCAGTTTTATGGCTGTGTTTCTGTGTGTCATTTAGTATGTTTTGTTCATTTTCCTATTTAGGCAGACTTGTGCTACTTTGAGGATGACTTGAATTCACTTTCCTTGTACAATAGCCTGGCGTTATTTCAATCATGTGAATGCCTCAAGCGGTCTACTAATAGCATTGTTTAATTGAGGAACTTCAAGTCAGACTTGCACCATTCATACAATCATGCTATACGCAATCAGAATCCGACTTCAGATTTGCGTCATATAATGGTTGTATGTGACAGCTGGAATGACGTCAGACGTCGTAACATTGACATTATTCTGAGGTCATTCCAACTTTCATAGACAAGCATTGTATGAGCACAATCTGATGTCTAGGCAACGTCATTCCAACTAACTGTGGCACCTGGAAAGGACCACGGCATATGACATCTTCTTCAGTAAACCTTATTCAGAAACAAATCGAAGCAGGGAAGCTTTTTTCGGTACAATAGCTTGAAATGGTTCAATGCTTCGGAAAGCTTACTTTCCCCCATCACTAGTTTTCAGCGATCCTTTATAAAGATCTTGATTGAGCCTGATGGGAATCGTTGCGTTTCTATCATTTGAAAGATGATACAGGGAGTCCAGCGTACAGCGTTTAAATTGAGGAACGCATTAGCTACGCTCCTCGGATACCTTGACCTACACGTTGTAGCCAGTCGTGAATCTTCTGTTTTTCCACAAGAAAACCAGTCTCCCAGGAGACTGTCAAAAATTGCCGGCACCAGCTATATTTCAAGCCAGTGCAAGCGGGGTATTGGGTAAAGTTTTCAACTAGCAATAATCGCGCCTCGGATCAACCTCATCAGCTACGATACTGCCACTGCGCAAAGATAAAGCACTGTCAGGGACGCAAAACCAACCGTCTTACAACACGAAGCAAGCGTGTCGTGGTGATGTCTCTTAAATATACATTATATTTTAAATACAATGATATTGAAGTATATAAAGGGTCATTATATAAGCATAAACAACGTAATTGGGATGTATGAGAAAACAGTTCAGTCAAGGGCATTACATACATCTTTTAAAGATAACCGGGACATCATGGGATATAATATTATGCAAATGTAGAGGATGGAAGGAGGGTAGATTCTTGTGCTTGTAAGTAATGCTTGTGGGAAGCACCGGCACTTCTGATGTGAATCTTTTCCCATTAAGTTCAACGCGTTGAATGTTGCCTAATGCCTATGACACACATTTAGTTGAGGATCATTGTACCAGTGACACGGAGTCTGAAGCAGAAGTTGCCAGTGCAGACCCTCTGAATCACTGATGGTATGTCAGCAGCACTCTTGAACACATATATGTCAATGTGTGTCGCACCCTTCATTGTGACGATGCTTCCCTTTTTGAACTAAATATCAGAAAATGTTGGCAGTGAATAGGAAAACGAATTTTTGTGATATCAGAATCTTTCCATTGCTGCACGGCTTGACAAGTGGAAGACATAGAAGACTGTGAAGCAGGTGATATCCACGGGGCCACCAAGTTTTCACCACGAAAGTGTTATCAACACTGCAGAAAATTGGACGTTGACATAACTTGATTTTTATTTCAGTTTTTTTCTTTATCAAGTTTCTTAGTGTATACTGTGCTTAACTCGAAACTTCCTTTTTTAAAGGATTGCAAGACTCGGATTGGGCAAATGATTCGTTCAGTTACGTAACTGATAGCTCAGCTGGAACAAGAAACAGAATGGGTAGGGAGTCCTCCAGGACCAGGGCTGTGAACCACTGGCCTAGCTACATGGCAATGTGGGATTATTTGATGCAGTTACCCCAGTTTTATGGCTGTGTTTCTGTGTGTCATTTAGTATGTTTTGTTCATTTTCCTATTTAGGCAGACTTGTGCTACTTTGAGGATGACTTGAATTCACTTTCCTTGTACAATAGCCTGGCGTTATTTCAATCATGTGAATGCCTCAAGCGGTCTACTAATAGCATTGTTTAATTGAGGAACTTCAAGTCAGACTTGCACCATTCATACAATCATGCTATACGCAATCAGAATCCGACTTCAGATTTGCGTCATATAATGGTTGTATGTGACAGCTGGAATGACGTCAGACGTCGTAACATTGACATTATTCTGAGGTCATTCCAACTTTCATAGACAAGCATTGTATGAGCACAATCTGATGTCTAGGCAACGTCATTCCAACTAACTGTGGCACCTGGAAAGGACCACGGCATATGACATCTTCTTCAGTAAACCTTATTCAGAAACAAATCGAAGCAGGGAAGCTTTTTTCGGTACAATAGCTTGAAATGGTTCAATGCTTCGGAAAGCTTACTTTCCCCCATCACTAGTTTTCAGCGATCCTTTATAAAGATCTTGATTGAGCCTGATGGGAATCGTTGCGTTTCTATCATTTGAAAGATGATACAGGGAGTCCAGCGTACAGCGTTTAAATTGAGGAACGCATTAGCTACGCTCCTCGGATACCTTGACCTACACGTTGTAGCCAGTCGTGAATCTTCTGTTTTTCCACAAGAAAACCAGTCTCCCAGGAGACTGTCAAAAATTGCCGGCACCAGCTATATTTCAAGCCAGTGCAAGCGGGGTATTGGGTAAAGTTTTCAACTAGCAATAATCGCGCCTCGGATCAACCTCATCAGCTACGATACTGCCACTGCGCAAAGATAAAGCACTGTCAGGGACGCAAAACCAACCGTCTTACAACACGAAGCAAGCGTGTCGTGGTGATGTCTCTTAAATATACATTATATTTTAAATACAATGATATTGAAGTATATAAAGGGTCATTATATAAGCATAAACAACGTAATTGGGATGTATGAGAAAACAGTTCAGTCAAGGGCATTACATACATCTTTTAAAGATAACCGGGACATCATGGGATATAATATTATGCAAATGTAGAGGATGGAAGGAGGGTAGATTCTTGTGCTTGTAAGTAATGCTTGTGGGAAGCACCGGCACTTCTGATGTGAATCTTTTCCCATTAAGTTCAACGCGTTGAATGTTGCCTAATGCCTATGACACACATTTAGTTGAGGATCATTGTACCAGTGACACGGAGTCTGAAGCAGAAGTTGCCAGTGCAGACCCTCTGAATCACTGATGGTATGTCAGCAGCACTCTTGAACACATATATGTCAATGTGTGTCGCACCCTTCATTGTGACGATGCTTCCCTTTTTGAACTAAATATCAGAAAATGTTGGCAGTGAATAGGAAAACGAATTTTTGTGATATCAGAATCTTTCCATTGCTGCACGGCTTGACAAGTGGAAGACATAGAAGACTGTGAAGCAGGTGATATCCACGGGGCCACCAAGTTTTCACCACGAAAGTGTTATCAACACTGCAGAAAATTGGACGTTGACATAACTTGATTTTTATTTCAGTTTTTTTCTTTATCAAGTTTCTTAGTGTATACTGTGCTTAACTCGAAACTTCCTTTTTTAAAGGATTGCAAGACTCGGATTGGGCAAATGATTCGTTCAGTTACGTAACTGATAGCTCAGCTGGAACAAGAAACAGAATGGGTAGGGAGTCCTCCAGGACCAGGGCTGTGAACCACTGGCCTAGCTACATGGCAATGTGGGATTATTTGATGCAGTTACCCCAGTTTTATGGCTGTGTTTCTGTGTGTCATTTAGTATGTTTTGTTCATTTTCCTATTTAGGCAGACTTGTGCTACTTTGAGGATGACTTGAATTCACTTTCCTTGTACAATAGCCTGGCGTTATTTCAATCATGTGAATGCCTCAAGCGGTCTACTAATAGCATTGTTTAATTGAGGAACTTCAAGTCAGACTTGCACCATTCATACAATCATGCTATACGCAATCAGAATCCGACTTCAGATTTGCGTCATATAATGGTTGTATGTGACAGCTGGAATGACGTCAGACGTCGTAACATTGACATTATTCTGAGGTCATTCCAACTTTCATAGACAAGCATTGTATGAGCACAATCTGATGTCTAGGCAACGTCATTCCAACTAACTGTGGCACCTGGAAAGGACCACGGCATATGACATCTTCTTCAGTAAACCTTATTCAGAAACAAATCGAAGCAGGGAAGCTTTTTTCGGTACAATAGCTTGAAATGGTTCAATGCTTCGGAAAGCTTACTTTCCCCCATCACTAGTTTTCAGCGATCCTTTATAAAGATCTTGATTGAGCCTGATGGGAATCGTTGCGTTTCTATCATTTGAAAGATGATACAGGGAGTCCAGCGTACAGCGTTTAAATTGAGGAACGCATTAGCTACGCTCCTCGGATACCTTGACCTACACGTTGTAGCCAGTCGTGAATCTTCTGTTTTTCCACAAGAAAACCAGTCTCCCAGGAGACTGTCAAAAATTGCCGGCACCAGCTATATTTCAAGCCAGTGCAAGCGGGGTATTGGGTAAAGTTTTCAACTAGCAATAATCGCGCCTCGGATCAACCTCATCAGCTACGATACTGCCACTGCGCAAAGATAAAGCACTGTCAGGGACGCAAAACCAACCGTCTTACAACACGAAGCAAGCGTGTCGTGGTGATGTCTCTTAAATATACATTATATTTTAAATACAATGATATTGAAGTATATAAAGGGTCATTATATAAGCATAAACAACGTAATTGGGATGTATGAGAAAACAGTTCAGTCAAGGGCATTACATACATCTTTTAAAGATAACCGGGACATCATGGGATATAATATTATGCAAATGTAGAGGATGGAAGGAGGGTAGATTCTTGTGCTTGTAAGTAATGCTTGTGGGAAGCACCGGCACTTCTGATGTGAATCTTTTCCCATTAAGTTCAACGCGTTGAATGTTGCCTAATGCCTATGACACACATTTAGTTGAGGATCATTGTACCAGTGACACGGAGTCTGAAGCAGAAGTTGCCAGTGCAGACCCTCTGAATCACTGATGGTATGTCAGCAGCACTCTTGAACACATATATGTCAATGTGTGTCGCACCCTTCATTGTGACGATGCTTCCCTTTTTGAACTAAATATCAGAAAATGTTGGCAGTGAATAGGAAAACGAATTTTTGTGATATCAGAATCTTTCCATTGCTGCACGGCTTGACAAGTGGAAGACATAGAAGACTGTGAAGCAGGTGATATCCACGGGGCCACCAAGTTTTCACCACGAAAGTGTTATCAACACTGCAGAAAATTGGACGTTGACATAACTTGATTTTTATTTCAGTTTTTTTCTTTATCAAGTTTCTTAGTGTATACTGTGCTTAACTCGAAACTTCCTTTTTTAAAGGATTGCAAGACTCGGATTGGGCAAATGATTCGTTCAGTTATGTAACTGATAGCTCAGCTGGAACAAGAAACAGAATGGGTAGGGAGTCCTCCAGGACCAGGGCTGTGAACCACTGGCCTAGCTACATGGCAATGTGGGATTATTTGATGCAGTTACCCCAGTTTTATGGCTGTGTTTCTGTGTGTCATTTAGTATGTTTTGTTCATTTTCCTGTTTAGGCAGACTTGTGCTACTTTGAGGATGACTTGAATTCACTTTCCTTGTACAATAGCCTGGCGTTATTTCAATCATGTGAATGCCTCAAGCGGTCTACTAATAGCATTGTTTAATTGAGGAACTTCAAGTCAGACTTGCACCATTCATACAATCATGCTATACGCAATCAGAATCCGACTTCAGATTTGCGTCATATAATGGTTGTATGTGACAGCTGGAATGACGTCAGACGTCGTAACATTGACATTATTCTGAGGTCATTCCAACTTTCATAGACAAGCATTGTATGAGCACAATCTGATGTCTAGGCAACGTCATTCCAACTAACTGTGGCACCTGGAAAGGACCACGGCATATGACATCTTCTTCAGTAAACCTTATTCAGAAACAAATCGAAGCAGGGAAGCTTTTTTCGGTACAATAGCTTGAAATGGTTCAATGCTTCGGAAAGCTTACTTTCCCCCATCACTAGTTTTCAGCGATCCTTTATAAAGATCTTGATTGAGCCTGATGGGAATCGTTGCGTTTCTATCATTTGAAAGATGATACAGGGAGTCCAGCGTACAGCGTTTAAATTGAGGAACGCATTAGCTACGCTCCTCGGATACCTTGACCTACACGTTGTAGCCAGTCGTGAATCTTCTGTTTTTCCACAAGAAAACCAGTCTCCCAGGAGACTGTCAAAAATTGCCGGCACCAGCTATATTTCAAGCCAGTGCAAGCGGGGTATTGGGTAAAGTTTTCAACTAGCAATAATCTGTTTATTTGGTTAAAGTATTTCACATTTTACAAAATTATAAACAATTCCAATTTTAATACTTATGATTAAAATCGTTTAAAATATCAGTTCTTAAAATCACTTAAAATTTTTAAAATCTTTGTGATTTTTAACAAAACTAAAACAATAAACTTTAAAATAAACGTGCTCAAATCAAATAAACAAAACGTGATAAAAGCAAAAAATTGCACACCAACAAAAGAGTCAAATACATTGAAAATAACAGAAAATGCATTAAACAAATTAAAAAAACAATTAAAAAGTAAAAAATAAAAAACAAACAAAAAAGTCTAATGCATTTTAAATTAAACCCAAAACGGTCAATGTATTTGACAAAAAAATATAACAAAACTCTACCAAAAACCCTAAACAGTGTGATTTAAAAACAACTAAATCTTTAAAAACAATTAAGATTCATTATTTAAAATCTTCTTTTAAAAACAATCATTCATAAAATCTTTAAAAGATCTTGGACTCGGGCTCCAGCAGGGGGAACTAACCGTCCCCGGAGGTGGGTCCCATCATGGGATCCTGAGCTCCCCCAGATCTTGTATGCGCCAGTTCTTAAAGGCTTCCTCCTTGCCCCTCTGATGGACCTCCAGATTGACGTAGTCTTTCACAAACACCATGCCCCTCCGCGCGATGACGATCGGGTCCAGCTCCTGCTTATTGAACAAACAGATGTTCCGTCCCTCCCACAGTGCCTGCTTCACTGCGCAGACGACACGCCACCAGCACCTCAAGGTAGATGTAGAAATTCCCTTGGCTGGACCGTATAGGATCTGCTGGGCGGTCGCCCGCGCAGGAACGGCGAACCTGTGGAGGAACGGAGAAAACAGGAGCCAGACCCTGTGGGCGGAGGGGCACTCACTAAAGATGTGAGCCTCCGTCTCCTTCCCCAAGCAACCCTTATAGGGGCAGGTGTCATAAGGAGCTATGCCCCTTCTGTGCATAAACACTCGGGTGGGGAGACACCGACTCACAGCCATCCAGGAGACATCTTTCTGCGTGTTCGTGAGGCAAACGTGCGTAGCGTTAGCCCAGATAAACCGGCAGGTTTCGGGAGGGAAATCTTCTATCCGGCTGGTCTCCTGGGCAGATCTCATCTGACTACAGATGGTCTTATAATCCCAGGAGGCCAGCACGACTTTATGGAGGCCTACTTCGAGCGCAAAGGCTCGGAGCGCCCCGTAGAACGGCGGGGGATCCCACGAGTGCGGCCTGGTGTTGTCCATGGCGCAGAGGTCGAATGGTCTCAGGCTGCTGGCAAAATAAAAGCGGTTCATGAAACTCACTTTCTTGCCAGCAGCCTGGATGTTCTTGACCACATAGGCCAGCCCCTGCGCCTTTATCAGCCGCACAACGTCCGGGACCCCCCTGCCTCCATCCAGGGTACCCTTCACCATCTGCACTCTTTTCAGCCTCTCCATTTTGCTCCCCCAGACAAACCGAAATATAATTCGGGTCACTAGTTTTGCGATACCCTTGTCTGGGGGGAAGATCATTCCTACGTAGAGGAGTATCGGGAAGAGGATGGCCTTTACGACCAGCACCTTACCAGCCATCGTCAAGGTCCTTGTGCTCCAGCCGTGGATCTTCCTTTGGACCTTTGCTATGGCCTCCTCCCAGCTCCGGGTGCCCGTGTTGGTCCCGTCGATCGTGATCCCCAGAACCTTGATAAACGGCTTCACAGGGAACACGGTCGGCGGGCCCCGGCCGACAGGCCATGCCCTGGAGAGGTAGACCTCGCTCTTGGCCTTATTCACAGCGGCCCCCGTCGCCCTGCAGAAGCCGTCCAGCAGTTCCTCGACCCTGGCCACGGACGGAGCGTCCGTGCAGACCACGGCCACGTCGTCCATATAGGCCAGGGCCTTCAGTTGCTCTCCGCCGGAACCCGGGAGATGGAAACCTGTCACCCGGACGTCCCGGCGGATCGCCTGCATGAACGGCTCCAAGCAGAGGACGTACAGCAGGGCCGACAGGGGACAACCCTGCCGGACCCCCGACCTGACCGGAAATGGTTCGGTCAGGTGGCGGTTCACAAGGACCCTGCTGCTTAGGCCGCTGTAGATGATCTTGACCCACTTCCTCAGGCCAAGAGCGAGACCCATCCTCTCCATAACAAGCTGCAGGTATTCGTGGCCCACTCTGTCGAAGGCTTTCTCCTGGTCCAAGCTGATTAGGACCAGGGGAAGCCCTCTCTCGTTCGAGTAGGCCACGACATCCCTGAGCAGCATGGCGTTGTCGGCCGCCGATCTCCCCCGGGCACCACAGACCTGGTCGGGACCCACGACTTGAGGGAGTGGCCGCTGCAGCCGGAGCGTCAGTGCTTTGGCCAGTATCTTGTAGTCGGTGCACAGGAGGCTGACTGGCCGCCAGTTCCTCAGATCTTTCGTGTCTCCCTTCTTGTGAAGAAGGGAGAGGATACTCTTCTTCATCGAAGGGGCCAATCTGCCCTCTCTGTACATCGACCCCAGGACCTGGCCCAGATCTTCCTTAAGCACCTCCCAAAAGATCTTATAGAACTCAGCAGGGATCCCGTCGGGACCCGGTGTCCTTCCAGAGTTAAGACTCTTTATCACCTGGGAGAGTTCAGTGGTGGTGATCTCTGGATCCTCCTCCTCCTCCTCGTCCCCCTCATTGCGGGACTCCAACAGGGACAGAAAGTGATGGATCAGATTTTGATCCACCACCTTCTGGTCGTACAACTCCCTGTAGAAATCCCGCACCACTGTCTCAACAGCCTCTCTGCCCTCCACCTCTTGCCCCGAGGAGTCGATCATGGAGGACATTGCAGGCCGCCTCTCCTTCGTTTTCTTGAAGAAGAAGCGGCTGCATTTCTCATCGTCCTCCATGATGCGGACCCTGGAAAGGACCTTGATCTTCTCTTGCTCCTCCCGATAGAGGGCGGAGAGACTCAGTTTGACCCGGGCCAACTCCTCAGCTAGGTCGAAGCCTCTGAGCTGTAAAAGACTCAGGCGCTGGAGGCGGGCGTTTAGATGGGAATATCTCGCCCGCCTCTCGCGAGCTTTCCGTTTCCCCAGCTGAATGAAGTAGCCCTTGGTTCTTTTCTTCATCATCTCCCACCACTCTATGGGAGAATCAAAAAGGTCCTTCAGGGTCCTCCACTCCTCGAGGCGTCTGCTAAAGGTCTTAATCACACGAGGGTCATCGAGCAGAGAGGTGTTGAGCTTCCAGACCCCAGGCCCCGACTCCCGTGTGCTCGGAATGAGCACCTCTGTCGTCAGGAGCCTGTGGTCTGAAAAGAAGACCGCCTCCGAAGACATGGCGGTCCTCTCCAGTGGCTTGCTGAGGAGGACGAGATCTATCCTGGAGAAGGAGGAGCCAGAAGAACTCACCCAGGTGAACAAGGGGACCAGGTCCCGACCTGCGTCGCAGAGTTCAAAGTCCTCCACGAACGCAGCGAGGTCCCTGCTGGATCTATCGTTGCGGGGCTTACTCCGGTCTACATCCCTCAGAGCACAGTTGAAATCACCTGAAATGATAACTGGCAAGGTGCCGATCAGGAGCGGGCGTAGCTGAGGGAGAAAGAGGACTCTCTCTCTCTGGCTGGTGGGGGCATAGACATTGACCAGCCTCAATACAGCCCCCTTGTATTTAAAATCGAGGCTGGCCAGTCTGCCCGCCTCTATAACCTTGAATGTTTTAACTATTAAGAAGGGGTTTTTCAGGAGTACGGCAATCCCGTCCGCTCGGGACACATTGGACCCCGACCAGAAGGATTCTCCTAGGGTCCAAGTGTCCCGGAGATCTTTGTATTCTTTTTGGAACGGGATGCCGCACTCCTGCAAACAGATAATATCCGCCTTCATTCCAGCCAGAGAGTTTAAAACATCGGTCCTCTTTTTCACCTCAGCAATGCTCCTCACATTAATTGAAATAATGGTTAATGCCATAATGGCTGTGAGGGCAATTACCCGCTCCGTAACAATCATGTAAAGAAACCTTTCTCTTCCCCACTCCTCTCTTCTCCCTCACCTAGCTTAGCGCTAGCACCCATCATTTCAATCATTTGCCTCACCGCTTGATCCTCTAGGAAGACTATGGGGGGGGCTCGGCTCCCGCCACCCGGTAAGGCGGGCAAAACTCCACTGGGCTCAGGGCCCGTGGTGCTGGAGGTTCTCCCTGGTTCCTTTGAGGCCGAGGCCCGACGAACAGATGGCAGGGCAGAGGCTTTATGTACAACTGGGGAGAAAACTGTATAGACCCCGCTAGTCGTTCTTTTAACTAATGGTGGGGGAGGGGGTGGTCTCTCCCTTCCCGGCTGTCTGCCGCCGCAGGCCTCCTCCCCCAGCGCCAGTGACCTTGCCATCACGTCCCTGATGTCTTTCTGGGAAAGGACACTGGCGCCGACTCTCGTCTCCTGAGGACCTGCGGCTCTCCCACTACTGCCGGGAGGGCATACCTGACCCCTCCCCTGGGAGAGTCTCAGTTGTGGGGCAGGAGGAATGTTATTTCTAGGGGGCCTCTCATCTACCAGGCTGCCCACTCGGGGCAGTGGAGAAGGCCCACCACTCTCCTCTCCGGAGTCAGAGTGGGGCGTATAAAAATTAGAGGGAGGGGACTCTGGAGCGGGGGAGGAGCCGGCAGGGGGGGGAGAATCTGCAGAATGAATCCTCTTTTTCATCATACCCCCCCTACCCATGCTCCTCTTCTCAGCCCTCCTTCTCTTCCCCGCTACCACTGTCCACTCTCCCTCTGCCTCCACTTCTGACCCAGAGTCAGAGAGGGAGCCTATGAGGCTCCTGAGGATTGTTTCCTCTCTACCCCCATCTTGGGGTATCACCTTTGGAGGAGCCTCCGCTTGGTTTTCTCTCTCTCCACCACCCCCGAGGGCCCGCGCCCTATTTGCATAGGAGGAGGGACAATTTCTAAAGAGGTGCCCTCCCCCACCGCACAGGTTGCAGGCCCTCTCCTGCTTGCAGGCCCTGGTCTGATGTTCCCCGCCGCAGACCTTGCACTTAACAACGGTACAGGCTGCGGCTAAATGACCCAGGGCCCCGCAGTTCCTACATAATTTGGGCATGCCATGATAAAAGACAAGCCCCCTATTTGCTCCTAAAACCACGGTGCTTGGTAGATGGCGTACTCCGCCGATGGCGGCCACTTCCACCTGCAGACGCACCTGCCACCGCCTAGCACCGGTCCAGACCCCATCCTCATCATTAACTCTCCTACTTTCAGACAGGATCTCACAGTGTCTCCTCAGCCATACTTCTACGTCGTACTCTGCCACTGCTTCGTTGTAAAACTGAATAGTTACAATTTTAATCTCTCTATCTGTCAGGGCGTCGACCACAAAGTCATTCAGGGGCATGCTGTCTTTTTTCTCCCTATACAGGTTCCAAAAACTCTCCAGCACTTGAGGGTTCTTAAAGCTCACCTCGAACACGTCCCTAGGTCCAGGCAGTTTTACCACACAGTTCAGCTCAGAAGGGGCAAAGCCCAGGCCCCTCTGCAGCACGGACCTGCTGAACTCCAGCCGGGTGAGGGCCGCGGTCTCGGCTCCAGCCTCACGGCTGAAGCGCACCGCATTATGGCGCCTCACACCGGCGGTTCGCTGGGCCATGCTGCACTTTCCTACCTTGGAGAAGGGTCGGGAGGCTCTCAATCCGGAGGTCGGGGCAAGTCCACCTGGCTGGGGAGCAGCTTCCACCTCCGGGGCTCTTGCAGGGAGCGGGCCTTGCGGGGAGAAGTCCGGGCCCTGGCTGCAGGAGGCCTCCCTCAGGGACGTTGCCGATCGGCCTGGTCGGTCCCTGGAATCCGAGGCCTCTCCTGGATCCTGGCTGGTGACGTCAGCGGGGAGCAGTCCTGGTCAGGCCGGGCTCCGGGTAGATGGTCGGCCGGGCTTCTGGATGGGACCCACTCCGTGAGGAGTCCTCCGACCCCTCTGGCTAGGTCCCCTGTCGCTCCCGGTCCGTCCCAATCTCCACTCGCCTCGGCCTCCGGACCGCTCCAAGGACCCAGGACTCTGCAGCTCTGTCAACCGGCACCTCCCCGTCTCGTCTGGTCTGGCCTGATGGATCAGCTCCCTGCAAGGAAAAAAGAAAGACTGTCAAGTACAGTTCAAAAGCCCCCTGCTGGACAAAGGTTTCTCTCGCTATTGGCTAGCAACTAGCAATAATCGCGCCTCGGATCAACCTCATCAGCTACGATACTGCCACTGCGCAAAGATAAAGCACTGTCAGGGACGCAAAACCAACCGTCTTACAACACGAAGCAAGCGTGTCGTGGTGATGTCTCTTAAATATACATTATATTTTAAATACAATGATATTGAAGTATATAAAGGGTCATTATATAAGCATAAACAACGTAATTGGGATGTATGAGAAAACAGTTCAGTCAAGGGCATTACATACATCTTTTAAAGATAACCGGGACATCATGGGATATAATATTATGCAAATGTAGAGGATGGAAGGAGGGTAGATTCTTGTGCTTGTAAGTAATGCTTGTGGGAAGCACCGGCACTTCTGATGTGAATCTTTTCCCATTAAGTTCAACGCGTTGAATGTTGCCTAATGCCTATGACACACATTTAGTTGAGGATCATTGTACCAGTGACACGGAGTCTGAAGCAGAAGTTGCCAGTGCAGACCCTCTGAATCACTGATGGTATGTCAGCAGCACTCTTGAACACATATATGTCAATGTGTGTCGCACCCTTCATTGTGACGATGCTTCCCTTTTTGAACTAAATATCAGAAAATGTTGGCAGTGAATAGGAAAACGAATTTTTGTGATATCAGAATCTTTCCATTGCTGCACGGCTTGACAAGTGGAAGACATAGAAGACTGTGAAGCAGGTGATATCCACGGGGCCACCAAGTTTTCACCACGAAAGTGTTATCAACACTGCAGAAAATTGGACGTTGACATAACTTGATTTTTATTTCAGTTTTTTTCTTTATCAAGTTTCTTAGTGTATACTGTGCTTAACTCGAAACTTCCTTTTTTAAAGGATTGCAAGACTCGGATTGGGCAAATGATTCGTTCAGTTACGTAACTGATAGCTCAGCTGGAACAAGAAACAGAATGGGTAGGGAGTCCTCCAGGACCAGGGCTGTGAACCACTGGCCTAGCTACATGGCAATGTGGGATTATTTGATGCAGTTACCCCAGTTTTATGGCTGTGTTTCTGTGTGTCATTTAGTATGTTTTGTTCATTTTCCTGTTTAGGCAGACTTGTGCTACTTTGAGGATGACTTGAATTCACTTTCCTTGTACAATAGCCTGGCGTTATTTCAATCATGTGAATGCCTCAAGCGGTCTACTAATAGCATTGTTTAATTGAGGAACTTCAAGTCAGACTTGCACCATTCATACAATCATGCTATACGCAATCAGAATCCGACTTCAGATTTGCGTCATATAATGGTTGTATGTGACAGCTGGAATGACGTCAGACGTCGTAACATTGACATTATTCTGAGGTCATTCCAACTTTCATAGACAAGCATTGTATGAGCACAATCTGATGTCTAGGCAACGTCATTCCAACTAACTGTGGCACCTGGAAAGGACCACGGCATATGACATCTTCTTCAGTAAACCTTATTCAGAAACAAATCGAAGCAGGGAAGCTTTTTTCGGTACAATAGCTTGAAATGGTTCAATGCTTCGGAAAGCTTACTTTCCCCCATCACTAGTTTTCAGCGATCCTTTATAAAGATCTTGATTGAGCCTGATGGGAATCGTTGCGTTTCTATCATTTGAAAGATGATACAGGGAGTCCAGCGTACAGCGTTTAAATTGAGGAACGCATTAGCTACGCTCCTCGGATACCTTGACCTACACGTTGTAGCCAGTCGTGAATCTTCTGTTTTTCCACCAGAACACCAGTCTCCCAGGAGACTGTCAAAAATTGCCGGCACCAGCTATATTTCAAGCCAGTGCAAGCGGGGTATTGGGTAAAGTTTTCAACTAGCAATAATCGCGCCTCGGATCAACCTCATCAGCTACGATACTGCCACTGCGCAAAGATAAAGCACTGTCAGGGACGCAAAACCAACCGTCTTACAACACGAAGCAAGCGTGTCGTGGTGATGTCTCTTAAATATACATTATATTTTAAATACAATGATATTGAAGTATATAAAGGGTCATTATATAAGCATAAACAACGTAATTGGGATGTATGAGAAAACAGTTCAGTCAAGGGCATTACATACATCTTTTAAAGATAACCGGGACATCATGGGATATAATATTATGCAAATGTAGAGGATGGAAGGAGGGTAGATTCTTGTGCTTGTAAGTAATGCTTGTGGGAAGCACCGGCACTTCTGATGTGAATCTATTCCCATTAAGTTCAACGCGTTGAATGTTGCCTAATGCCTATGACACACATTTAGTTGAGGATCATTGTACCAGTGACACGGAGTCTGAAGCAGAAGTTGCCAGTGCAGACCCTCTGAATCACTGATGGTATGTCAGCAGCACTCTTGAACACATATATGTCAATGTGTGTCGCACCCTTCATTGTGACGATGCTTCCCTTTTTGAACTAAATATCAGAAAATGTTGGCAGTGAATAGGAAAACGAATTTTTGTGATATCAGAATCTTTCCATTGCTGCACGGCTTGACAAGTGGAAGACATAGAAGACTGTGAAGCAGGTGATATCCACGGGGCCACCAAGTTTTCACCACGAAAGTGTTATCAACACTGCAGAAAATTGGACGTTGACATAACTTGATTTTTATTTCAGTTTTTTTCTTTATCAAGTTTCTTAGTGTATACTGTGCTTAACTCGAAACTTCCTTTTTTAAAGGATTGCAAGACTCGGATTGGGCAAATGATTCGTTCAGTTACGTAACTGATAGCTCAGCTGGAACAAGAAACAGAATGGGTAGGGAGTCCTCCAGGACCAGGGCTGTGAACCACTGGCCTAGCTAAACTAGCCAACTTTCATAGACAAGCATTGTATGAGCACAATCTGATGTCTAGGCAACGTCATTCCAACTAACTGTGGCACCTGGAAAGGACCACGGCATATGACATCTTCTTCAGTAAACCTTATTCAGAAACAAATCGAAGCAGGGAAGCTTTTTTCGGTACAATAGCTTGAAATGGTTCAATGCTTCGGAAAGCTTACTTTCCCCCATCACTAGTTTTCAGCGATCCTTTATAAAGATCTTGATTGAGCCTGATGGGAATCGTTGCGTTTCTATCATTTGAAAGATGATACAGGGAGTCCAGCGTACAGCGTTTAAATTGAGGAACGCATTAGCTACGCTCCTCGGATACCTTGACCTACACGTTGTAGCCAGTCGTGAATCTTCTGTTTTTCCACAAGAAAACCAGTCTCCCAGGAGACTGTCAAAAATTGCCGGCACCAGCTATATTTCAAGCCAGTGCAAGCGGGGTATTGGGTAAAGTTTTCAACTAGCAATAATCGCGCCTCGGATCAACCTCATCAGCTACGATACTGCCACTGCGCAAAGATAAAGCACTGTCAGGGACGCAAAACCAACCGTCTTACAACACGAAGCAAGCGTGTCGTGGTGATGTCTCTTAAATATACATTATATTTTAAATACAATGATATTGAAGTATATAAAGGGTCATTATATAAGCATAAACAACGTAATTGGGATGTATGAGAAAACAGTTCAGTCAAGGGCATTACATACATCTTTTAAAGATAACCGGGACATCATGGGATATAATATTATGCAAATGTAGAGGATGGAAGGAGGGTAGATTCTTGTGCTTGTAAGTAATGCTTGTGGGAAGCACCGGCACTTCTGATGTGAATCTTTTCCCATTAAGTTCAACGCGTTGAATGTTGCCTAATGCCTATGACACACATTTAGTTGAGGATCATTGTACCAGTGACACGGAGTCTGAAGCAGAAGTTGCCAGTGCAGACCCTCTGAATCACTGATGGTATGTCAGCAGCACTCTTGAACACATATATGTCAATGTGTGTCGCACCCTTCATTGTGACGATGCTTCCCTTTTTGAACTAAATATCAGAAAATGTTGGCAGTGAATAGGAAAACGAATTTTTGTGATATCAGAATCTTTCCATTGCTGCACGGCTTGACAAGTGGAAGACATAGAAGACTGTGAAGCAGGTGATATCCACGGGGCCACCAAGTTTTCACCACGAAAGTGTTATCAACACTGCAGAAAATTGGACGTTGACATAACTTGATTTTTATTTCAGTTTTTTTCTTTATCAAGTTTCTTAGTGTATACTGTGCTTAACTCGAAACTTCCTTTTTTAAAGGATTGCAAGACTCGGATTGGGCAAATGATTCGTTCAGTTACGTAACTGATAGCTCAGCTGGAACAAGAAACAGAATGGGTAGGGAGTCCTCCAGGACCAGGGCTGTGAACCACTGGCCTAGCTAAACTAGCCAACTTTCATAGACAAGCATTGTATGAGCACAATCTGATGTCTAGGCAACGTCATTCCAACTAACTGTGGCACCTGGAAAGGACCACGGCATATGACATCTTCTTCAGTAAACCTTATTCAGAAACAAATCGAAGCAGGGAAGCTTTTTTCGGTACAATAGCTTGAAATGGTTCAATGCTTCGGAAAGCTTACTTTCCCCCATCACTAGTTTTCAGCGATCCTTTATAAAGATCTTGATTGAGCCTGATGGGAATCGTTGCGTTTCTATCATTTGAAAGATGATACAGGGAGTCCAGCGTACAGCGTTTAAATTGAGGAACGCATTAGCTACGCTCCTCGGATACCTTGACCTACACGTTGTAGCCAGTCGTGAATCTTCTGTTTTTCCACAAGAAAACCAGTCTCCCAGGAGACTGTCAAAAATTGCCGGCACCAGCTATATTTCAAGCCAGTGCAAGCGGGGTATTGGGTAAAGTTTTCAACTAGCAATAATCGCGCCTCGGATCAACCTCATCAGCTACGATACTGCCACTGCGCAAAGATAAAGCACTGTCAGGGACGCAAAACCAACCGTCTTACAACACGAAGCAAGCGTGTCGTGGTGATGTCTCTTAAATATACATTATATTTTAAATACAATGATATTGAAGTATATAAAGGGTCATTATATAAGCATAAACAACGTAATTGGGATGTATGAGAAAACAGTTCAGTCAAGGGCATTACATACATCTTTTAAAGATAACCGGGACATCATGGGATATAATATTATGCAAATGTAGAGGATGGAAGGAGGGTAGATTCTTGTGCTTGTAAGTAATGCTTGTGGGAAGCACCGGCACTTCTGATGTGAATCTTTTCCCATTAAGTTCAACGCGTTGAATGTTGCCTAATGCCTATGACACACATTTAGTTGAGGATCATTGTACCAGTGACACGGAGTCTGAAGCAGAAGTTGCCAGTGCAGACCCTCTGAATCCCTGTTGGTATGTCAGCAGCACTCTTGAACACATATATGTCAATGTGTGTCGCACCCTTCATTGTGACGATGCTTCCCTTTTTGAACTAAATATCAGAAAATGTTGGCAGTGAATAGGAAAACGAATTTTTGTGATATCAGAATCTTTCCATTGCTGCACGGCTTGACAAGTGGAAGACATAGAAGACTGTGAAGCAGGTGATATCCACGGGGCCACCAAGTTTTCACCACGAAAGTGTTATCAACACTGCAGAAAATTGGACGTTGACATAACTTGATTTTTATTTCAGTTTTTTTCTTTATCAAGTTTCTTAGTGTATACTGTGCTTAACTCGAAACTTCCTTTTTTAAAGGATTGCAAGACTCGGATTGGGCAAATGATTCGTTCAGTTACGTAACTGATAGCTCAGCTGGAACAAGAAACAGAATGGGTAGGGAGTCCTCCAGGACCAGGGCTGTGAACCACTGGCCTAGCTAAACTAGCCAACTTTCATAGACAAGCATTGTATGAGCACAATCTGATGTCTAGGCAACGTCATTCCAACTAACTGTGGCACCTGGAAAGGACCACGGCATATGACATCTTCTTCAGTAAACCTTATTCAGAAACAAATCGAAGCAGGGAAGCTTTTTTCGGTACAATAGCTTGAAATGGTTCAATGCTTCGGAAAGCTTACTTTCCCCCATCACTAGTTTTCAGCGATCCTTTATAAAGATCTTGATTGAGCCTGATGGGAATCGTTGCGTTTCTATCATTTGAAAGATGATACAGGGAGTCCAGCGTACAGCGTTTAAATTGAGGAACGCATTAGCTACGCTCCTCGGATACCTTGACCTACACGTTGTAGCCAGTCGTGAATCTTCTGTTTTTCCACAAGAAAACCAGTCTCCCAGGAGACTGTCAAAAATTGCCGGCACCAGCTATATTTCAAGCCAGTGCAAGCGGGGTATTGGGTAAAGTTTTCAACTAGCAATACTGTTTATTGGGTTGAAGTATTTTACATTGCATGAAATAAAAACAATTCAATATTTAATACTTATGATTAAAATCGTTAAAATACCAATCCTTAAAATCACTTAAAATTTTTAAAATCTTGTGATTTTTAACCAAACTAAAACAATTAACTTTAAAATAAACGTGCTCAAATCAAATAAACAAAACGTGATAAAAGCAAAAAATTGCACACCAACAAAAGAGTCAGATACATTGAAAATAACAGAAAATGCATTGAACAAATTAAAAAAACAATTAAAAAGGAAAAAATAAAAAACAAACAAAAAAGGTCCAATGCATTTTAAATTAAACCCAAAACGGTCAATGTATCTGACAACAAAATATAACAAAACTATACCTAAAAAGCCCTAAACAATGTGATTTAAAAACAACTAAGTCTTTAAAAACAATTAAGAATCATTATTTAAAATCTTCTTTTAAAAACAATCATTCATAAAATCTTTAAAAGATCTTTAAAAGATCTTGGACTCGGGCTCCAGCAGGGGGAACTAACCGTCCCCGGAGGTGGGTCCCATCATGGGATCCTGAGCTCCCCCAGATCTTGTATGCGCCAGTTCTTAAAGGCTTCCTCCTTGCCCCTCTGATGGACCTCCAGATTGACGTAGTCTTTCACAAACACCATGCCCCTCCGCGCGATGACGATCGGGTCCAGCTCCTGCTTATTGAACAAACAGATGTTCCGTCCCTCCCACAGTGCCTGCTTCACTGCGCAGACGACACGCCACCAGCACCTCAAGGTAGATGTAGAAATTCCCTTGGCTGGACCGTATAGGATCTGCTGGGCGGTCGCCCGCGCAGGAACGGCGAACCTGTGGAGGAACGGAGAAAACAGGAGCCAGACCCTGTGGGCGGAGGGGCACTCACTAAAGATGTGAGCCTCCGTCTCCTTCCCCAAGCAACCCTTATAGGGGCAGGTGTCATAAGGAGCTATGCCCCTTCTGTGCATAAACACTCGGGTGGGGAGACACCGACTCACAGCCATCCAGGAGACATCTTTCTGCGTGTTCGTGAGGCAAACGTGCGTAGCGTTAGCCCAGATAAACCGGCAGGTTTCGGGAGGGAAATCTTCTATCCGGCTGGTCTCCTGGGCAGATCTCATCTGACTACAGATGGTCTTATAATCCCAGGAGGCCAGCACGACTTTATGGAGGCCTACTTCGAGCGCAAAGGCTCGGAGCGCCCTGTAGAACGGCGGGGGATCCCACGAGTGCGGCCTGGTGTTGTCCATGGCGCAGATGCCGAATGGTCTCAGGCTGCTGGCAAAATAAAAGCGGTTCATGAAACTCACTTTCTTGCCAGCAGCCTGGATGTTCTTGACCACATAGGCCAGCCCCTGCGCCTTTATCAGCCGCACAACGTCCGGGACCCCCCTGCCTCCATCCAGGGTACCCTTCACCATCTGCACTCTTTTCAGCCTCTCCATTTTGCTCCCCCAGACAAACCGAAATATAATTCGGGTCACTAGATTTGCGATACCCTTGTCTGGGGGGAAGATCATTCCTACGTAGAGGAGTATCGGGAAGAGGATGGCCTTTACGACCAGCACCTTACCAGCCATCGTCAAGGTCCTTGTGCTCCAGCCGTGGATCTTCCTTTGGACCTTTGCTATGGCCTCCTCCCAGCTCCGGGTGCCCGTGTTGGTCCCGTCGATCGTGATCCCCAGAACCTTGATAAACGGCTTCACAGGGAACACGGTCGGCGGGCCCCGGCCGACAGGCCATGCCCTGGAGAGGTAGACCTCGCTCTTGGCCTTATTCACAGCGGCCCCCGTCGCCCTGCAGAAGCCGTCCAGCAGTTCCTCGACCCTGGCCACGGACGGAGCGTCCGTGCAGACCACGGCCACGTCGTCCATATAGGCCAGGGCCTTCAGTTGCTCTCCGCCGGAACCCGGGAGATGGAAACCTGTCACCCGGACGTCCCGGCGGATCGCCTGCATGAATGGCTCCAAGCAGAGGACGTACAGCAGGGCCGACAGGGAGGTCCCTGCTGGATCTATCGTTGCGGGGCTTACTCCGGTCTACATCCCTCAGAGCACAGTTGAAATCACCTGAAATGATAACTGGCAAGGTGCCGATCAGGAGCGGGCGTAGCTGAGGGAGAAAGAGGACTCTCTCTCTCTGGCTGGTGGGGGCATAGACATTGACCAGCCTCAATACAGCCCCCTTGTATTTAAAATCGAGGCTGGCCAGTCTGCCCGCCTCTATAACCTTGAATGTTTTAACTATTTAGAAGGGGTTTTTCAGGAGTACGGCAATCCCGTCCGCTCGGGACACATTGGACCCCGACCAGAAGGATTCTCCTAGGGTCCAAGTGTCCCGGAGATCTTTGTATTCTTTTTGGAACGAGATGCCGCACTCCTGCAAACAGATAATATCCGCCTTCATGCCAGCCAGAGAGTTTAAAACATCGGTCCTCTTTTTCACCTCAGCAATGCTCCTCACATTAATTGAAATAATGGTTAATGCCATAATGGCTGTGAGGGCAATTACCCGCTCCGTAACAATCATGTAAAGAAACCTTTCTCTTCCCCACTCCTCTCTTCTCCCTCACCTAGCTTAGCGCTAGCACCCATCATTTCAATCATTTGCCTCACCGCTTGATCCTCTAGGAAGACTATGGGGGGGGGCTCGGCTCCCGCCACCCGGTAAGGCGGGCAAAACTCCACTGGGCTCAGGGCCCGTGGTGCTGGAGGTTCTCCCTGGTTCCTTTGAGGCCGAGGCCCGACGAACAGATGGCAGGGCAGAGGCTTTATGTACAACTGGGGAGAAAACTGTATAGACCCCGCTAGTCGTTCTTTTAACTAATGGTGGGGGAGGGGGTGGTCTCTCCCTTCCCGGCTGTCTGCCGCCGCAGGCCTCCTCCCCCAGCGCCAGTGACCTTGCCATCACGTCCCTGATGTCTTTCTGGGAAAGGACTCTTGCGCCGACTCTCGTCTCCTGAGGACCTGCGGCTCTCCCACTATTGCCGGGAGGGCATACCTGACCCCTCCCCTGGGAGAGTCTCAGTTGTGGGGCAGGAGGAATGTTATTTCTAGGGGGCCTCTCATCTACCAGGCTGCCCACTCGGGGCAGTGGAGAAGGCCCACCGCTCTCCTCTCCGGAGTCAGAGTGGGGCGTATAGAAATTAGAGGGAGGGGACTCTGGAGCGGGGGAGGAGCCGGCAGGGGGGGGAGAATCTGCAGAATGAATCCTCTTTTTCATCATACCACTAAAGATGTGAGCCTCCGTCTCCTTCCCCAAGCAACCCTTATAGGGGCAGGTGTCATAAGGAGCTATGCCCCTTCTGTGCATAAACACTCGGGTGGGGAGACACCGACTCACAGCCATCCAGGAGACATCTTTCTGCGTGTTCGTGAGGCAAACGTGCGTAGCGTTAGCCCAGATAAACCGGCAGGTTTCGGGAGGGAAATCTTCTATCCGGCTGGTCTCCTGGGCAGATCTCATCTGACTACAGATGGTCTTATAATCCCAGGAGGCCAGCACGACTTTATGGAGGCCTACTTCGAGCGCAAAGGCTCGGAGCGCCCTGTAGAACGGCGGGGGATCCCACGAGTGCGGCCTGGTGTTGTCCATGGCGCAGAGGCCGAATGGTCTCAGGCTGCTGGCAAAATAAAAGCGGTTCATGAAACTCACTTTCTTGCCAGCAGCCTGGATGTTCTTGACCACATAGGCCAGCCCCTGCGCCTTTATCAGCCGCACAACGTCCGGGACCCCCCTGCCTCCATCCAGGGTACCCTTCACCATCTGCACTCTTTTCAGCCTCTCCATTTTGCTCCCCCAGACAAACCGAAATATAATTCGGGTCACTAGTTTTGCGATACCCTTGTCTGGGGGGAAGATCATTCCTACGTAGAGGAGTATCGGGAAGAGGATGGCCTTTACGACCAGCACCTTACCAGCCATCGTCAAGGTCCTTGTGCTCCAGCCGTGGATCTTCCTTTGGACCTTTGCTATGGCCTCCTCCCAGCTCCGGGTGCCCGTGTTGGTCCCGTCGATCGTGATCCCCAGAACCTTGATAAACGGCTTCACAGGGAACACGGTCGGCGGGCCCCGGCCGACAGGCCATGCCCTGGAGAGGTAGACCTCGCTCTTGGCCTTATTCACAGCGGCCCCCGTCGCCCTGCAGAAGCCGTCCAGCAGTTCCTCGACCCTGGCCACGGACGGAGCGTCCGTGCAGACCACGGCCACGTCGTCCATATAGGCCAGGGCCTTCAGTTGCTCTCCGCCGGAACCCGGGAGATGGAAACCTGTCACCCGGACGTCCCGGCGGATCGCCTGCATGAATGGCTCCAAGCAGAGGACGTACAGCAGGGCCGACAGGGAGGTCCCTGCTGGATCTATCGTTGCGGGGCTTACTCCGGTCTACATCCCTCAGAGCACAGTTGAAATCACCTGAAATGATAACTGGCAAGGTGCCGATCAGGAGCGGGCGTAGCTGAGGGAGAAAGAGGACTCTCTCTCTCTGGCTGGTGGGGGCATAGACATTGACCAGCCTCAATACAGCCCCCTTGTATTTAAAATCGAGGCTGGCCAGTCTGCCCGCCTCTATAACCTTGAATGTTTTAACTATTTAGAAGGGGTTTTTCAGGAGTACGGCAATCCCGTCCGCTCGGGACACATTGGACCCCGACCAGAAGGATTCTCCTAGGGTCCAAGTGTCCCGGAGATCTTTGTATTCTTTTTGGAACGAGATGCCGCACTCCTGCAAACAGATAATATCCGCCTTCATGCCAGCCAGAGAGTTTAAAACATCGGTCCTCTTTTTCACCTCAGCAATGCTCCTCACATTAATTGAAATAATGGTTAATGCCATAATGGCTGTGAGGGCAATTACCCGCTCCGTAACAATCATGTAAAGAAACCTTTCTCTTCCCCACTCCTCTCTTCTCCCTCACCTAGCTTAGCGCTAGCACCCATCATTTCAATCATTTGCCTCACCGCTTGATCCTCTAGGAAGACTATGGGGGGGGGCTCGGCTCCCGCCACCCGGTAAGGCGGGCAAAACTCCACTGGGCTCAGGGCCCGTGGTGCTGGAGGTTCTCCCTGGTTCCTTTGAGGCCGAGGCCCGACGAACAGATGGCAGGGCAGAGGCTTTATGTACAACTGGGGAGAAAACTGTATAGACCCCGCTAGTCGTTCTTTTAACTAATGGTGGGGGAGGGGGTGGTCTCTCCCTTCCCGGCTGTCTGCCGCCGCAGGCCTCCTCCCCCAGCGCCAGTGACCTTGCCATCACGTCCCTGATGTCTTTCTGGGAAAGGACTCTTGCGCCGACTCTCGTCTCCTGAGGACCTGCGGCTCTCCCACTATTGCCGGGAGGGCATACCTGACCCCTCCCCTGGGAGAGTCTCAGTTGTGGGGCAGGAGGAATGTTATTTCTAGGGGGCCTCTCATCTACCAGGCTGCCCACTCGGGGCAGTGGAGAAGGCCCACCGCTCTCCTCTCCGGAGTCAGAGTGGGGCGTATAGAAATTAGAGGGAGGGGACTCTGGAGCGGGGGAGGAGCCGGCAGGGGGGGGAGAATCTGCAGAATGAATCCTCTTTTTCATCATACCACTAAAGATGTGAGCCTCCGTCTCCTTCCCCAAGCAACCCTTATAGGGGCAGGTGTCATAAGGAGCTATGCCCCTTCTGTGCATAAACACTCGGGTGGGGAGACACCGACTCACAGCCATCCAGGAGACATCTTTCTGCGTGTTCGTGAGGCAAACGTGCGTAGCGTTAGCCCAGATAAACCGGCAGGTTTCGGGAGGGAAATCTTCTATCCGGCTGGTCTCCTGGGCAGATCTCATCTGACTACAGATGGTCTTATAATCCCAGGAGGCCAGCACGACTTTATGGAGGCCTACTTCGAGCGCAAAGGCTCGGAGCGCCCTGTAGAACGGCGGGGGATCCCACGAGTGCGGCCTGGTGTTGTCCATGGCGCAGAGGCCGAATGGTCTCAGGCTGCTGGCAAAATAAAAGCGGTTCATGAAACTCACTTTCTTGCCAGCAGCCTGGATGTTCTTGACCACATAGGCCAGCCCCTGCGCCTTTATCAGCCGCACAACGTCCGGGACCCCCCTGCCTCCATCCAGGGTACCCTTCACCATCTGCACTCTTTTCAGCCTCTCCATTTTGCTCCCCCAGACAAACCGAAATATAATTCGGGTCACTAGTTTTGCGATACCCTTGTCTGGGGGGAAGATCATTCCTACGTAGAGGAGTATCGGGAAGAGGATGGCCTTTACGACCAGCACCTTACCAGCCATCGTCAAGGTCCTTGTGCTCCAGCCGTGGATCTTCCTTTGGACCTTTGCTATGGCCTCCTCCCAGCTCCGGGTGCCCGTGTTGGTCCCGTCGATCGTGATCCCCAGAACCTTGATAAACGGCTTCACAGGGAACACGGTCGGCGGGCCCCGGCCGACAGGCCATGCCCTGGAGAGGTAGACCTCGCTCTTGGCCTTATTCACAGCGGCCCCCGTCGCCCTGCAGAAGCCGTCCAGCAGTTCCTCGACCCTGGCCACGGATGGAGCGTCCGTGCAGACCACGGCCACGTCGTCCATATAGGCCAGGGCCTTCAGTTGCTCTCCGCCGGAACCCGGGAGATGGAAACCTGTCACCCGGACGTCCCGGCGGATCGCCTGCATGAACGGCTCCAAGCAGAGGACGTACAGCAGGGCCGACAGGGGACAACCCTGCCGGACCCCCGACCTGACCGGAAATGGTTCGGTCAGGTGGCGGTTCACAAGGACCCTGCTGCTTAGGCCGCTGTAGATGATCTTGACCCACTTCCTCAGGCCAAGAGCGAGACCCATCCTCTCCATAACAAGCTGCAGGTATTCGTGGCCCACTCTGTCGAAGGCTTTCTCCTGGTCCAAGCTGATTAGGACCAGGGGAAGCCCTCTCTCGTTCGAGTAGGCCACGACATCCCTGAGCAGCATGGCGTTGTCGGCCGCCGATCTCCCCCGGGCACCACAGACCTGGTCGGGACCCACGACTTGAGGGAGTGGCCGCTGCAGCCGGAGCGTCAGTGCTTTGGCCAGTATCTTGTAGTCGGTGCACAGGAGGCTGACTGGCCGCCAGTTCCTCAGATCTTTCGTGTCTCCCTTCTTGTGAAGAAGGGAGAGGATACTCTTCTTCATCGAAGGGGCCAATCTGCCCTCTCTGTACATCGACCCCAGGACCTGGCCCAGATCTTCCTTAAGCACCTCCCAAAAGATCTTATAGAACTCAGCAGGGATCCCGTCGGGACCCGGTGTCCTTCCAGAGTTAAGACTCTTTATCACCTGGGAGAGTTCAGTGGTGGTGATCTCTGGATCCTCCTCCTCCTCCTCGTCCCCCTCATTGCGGGACTCCAACAGGGACAGAAAGTGATGGATCAGATTTTGATCCACCACCTTCTGGTCGTACAACTCCCTGTAGAAATCCCGCACCACTGTCTCAACAGCCTCTCTGCCCTCCACCTCTTGCCCCGAGGAGTCGATCATGGAGGACATTGCAGGCCGCCTCTCCTTCGTTTTCTTGAAGAAGAAGCGGCTGCATTTCTCATCGTCCTCCATGATGCGGACCCTGGAAAGGACCTTGATCTTTTCTTGCTCCTCCCGATAGAGGGCGGAGAGACTCAGTTTGACCCGGGCCACCTCCTCAGCTAGGTCGAAGCCTCTGAGCTGTAAAAGACTCAGGCGCTGGAGGCGGGCGTTTAGATGGGAATATCTCGCCCGCCTCTCGCGAGCTTTCCGTTTCCCCAGCTGAATGAAGTAGCCCTTGGTTCTTTTCTTCATCATCTCCCACCACTCTATGGGAGAATCAAAAAGGTCCTTCAGGGTCCTCCACTCCTCGAGGCGTCTGCTAAAGGTCTTAATCACACGAGGGTCATCGAGCAGAGAGGTGTTGAGCTTCCAGACCCCAGGCCCCGACTCCCGTGTGCTCGGAATGAGCACCTCTGTCGTCAGGAGCCTGTGGTCTGAAAAGAAGACCGCCTCCGAAGACATGGCGGTCCTCTCCAGTGGCTTGCTGAGGAGGACGAGATCTATCCTGGAGAAGGAGGAGCCAGAAGAACTCACCCAGGTGAACAAGGGGACCAGGTCCCGACCTGCGTCGCAGAGTTCAAAGTCCTCCACGAACGCAGCGAGGTCCCTGCTGGATCTATCGTTGCGGGGCTTACTCCGGTCTACATCCCTCAGAGCACAGTTGAAATCACCTGAAATGATAACTGGCAAGGTGCCGATCAGGAGCGGGCGTAGCTGAGGGAGAAAGAGGACTCTCTCTCTCTGGCTGGTGGGGGCATAGACATTGACCAGCCTCAATACAGCCCCCTTGTATTTAAAATCGAGGCTGGCCAGTCTGCCCGCCTCTATAACCTTGAATGTTTTAACTATTAAGAAGGGGTTTTTCAGGAGTACGGCAATCCCGTCCGCTCGGGACACATTGGACCCCGACCAGAAGGATTCTCCTAGGGTCCAAGTGTCCCGGAGATCTTTGTATTCTTTTTGGAACGGGATGCCGCACTCCTGCAAACAGATAATATCCGCCTTCATGCCAGCCAGAGAGTTTAAAACATCGGTCCTCTTTTTCACCTCAGCAATGCTCCTCACATTAATTGAAATAATGGTTAATGCCATAATGGCTGTGAGGGCAATTACCCGCTCCGTAACAATCATGTAAAGAAACCTTTCTCTTCCCCACTCCTCTCTTCTCCCTCACCTAGCTTAGCGCTAGCACCCATCATTTCAATCATTTGCCTCACCGCTTGATCCTCTAGGAAGACTATGGGGGGGGCTCGGCTCCCGCCACCCGGTAAGGCGGGCAAAACTCCACTGGGCTCAGGGCCCGTGGTGCTGGAGGTTCTCCCTGGTTCCTTTGAGACCGAGGCCCGACGAACAGATGGCAGGGCAGAGGCTTTATGTACAACTGGGGAGAAAACTGTATAGACCCCGCTAGTCGTTCTTTTAACTAATGGTGGGGGAGGGGGTGGTCTCTCCCTTCCCGGCTGTCTGCCGCCGCAGGCCTCCTCCCCCAGCGCCAGTGACCTTGCCATCACGTCCCTGATGTCTTTCTGGGAAAGGACACTGGCGCCGACTCTCGTCTCCTGAGGACCTGCGGCTCTCCCACTATTGCCGGGAGGGCATACCTGACCCCTCCCCTGGGAGAGTCTCAGTTGTTGGGCAGGAGGAATGTTATTTCTAGGGGGCCTCTCATCTACCAGGCTGCCCACTCGGGGCAGTGGAGAAGGCCCACCGCTCTCCTCTCCGGAGTCAGAGTGGGGCGTATAGAAATTAGAGGGAGGGGACTCTGGAGCGGGGGAGGAGCCGGCAGGGGGGGGAGAATCTGCAGAATGAATCCTCTTTTTCATCATACCCCCCCTACCCATGCTCCTCTTCTCAGCCCTCCTTCTCTTCCCCGCTACCACTGTCCACTCTCCCTCTGCCTCCACTTCTGACCCAGAGTCAGAGAGGGAGCCTATGAGGCTCCTGAGGATTGTTTCCTCTCTACCCCCATCTTGGGGTATCACCTTTGGAGGAGCCTCCGCTTGGTTTTCTCTCTCTCCACCACCCCCGAGGGCCCGCGCCCTATTTGCATAGGAGGAGGGACAATTCCTAAAGAGGTGCCCTCCCCCACCGCACAGGTTGCAGGCCCTCTCCTGCTTGCAGGCCCTGGTCTGATGTTCCCCGCCGCAGACCTTGCACTTAACAACGGTACAGGCTGCGGCTAAATGACCCAGGGCCCCGCAGTTCCTACATAATTTGGGCATGCCATGATAAAAGACAAGCCCCCTATTTGCTCCTAAAACCACGGTGCTTGGTAGATGGCGTACTCCGCCGATGGCGGCCACTTCCACCTGCAGGCGCACCTGCCACCGCCGAGCACCGGTCCAGACCCCATCCTCATCATTAACTCTCCTGCTTTCAGACAGGATCTCACAGTGTCTCCTCAGCCATACTTCTACGTCGTACTCTGCCACTGCTTCGTTGTAAAACTGAATAGTTACAATTTTAATCTCTCTATCTGTCAGGGCGTCGACCACAAAGTCATTCAGGGGCATGCTGTCTTTTTTTTCCCTATACAGGTTCCAAAAACTCTCCAGCACTTGAGGGTTCTTAAAGCTCACCTCAAACACGTCCCTAGGTCCAGGCAGTTTTACCACACAGTTCAGCTCAGAAGGGGCAAAGCCCAGGCCCCTCTGCAGCACGGACCTGCTGAACTCCAGCCGGGTGAGGGCCGCGGTCTCGGCTCCAGCCTCACGGCTGAAGCGCACCGCATTATGGCGCCTCACACCGGCGGTTCGCTGGGCCATGCTGCACTTTCCTACCTTGGAGAAGGGTCGGGAGGCTCTCAATCCGGAGGTCGGGGCAAGTCCACCTGGCTGGGGAGCAGCTTCCACCTCCGGGGCTCTTGCAGGGAGCGGGCCTTGCGGGGAGAAGTCCGGGCCCTGGCTGCAGGAGGCCTCCCTCAGGGACGTTGCCGATCGGCCTGGTCGGTCCCTGGAATCCGAGGCCTCTCCTGGATCCTGGCTGGTGACGTCAGCGGGGAGCAGTCCTGGTCAGGCCGGGCTCCGGGTAGATGGTCGGCCGGGCTTCTGGATGGGACCCACTCCGTGAGGAGTCCTCCGACCCCTCTGGCTAGGTCCCCTGTCGCTCCCGGTCCGTCCCAATCTCCACTCGCCTCGGCCTCCGGACTGCTCCAAGGACCCAGGACTCTGCAGCTCTGTCAACCGGCACCTCCCCGTCTCGTCTGGTCTGGCCTGATGGATCAGCTCCCTGCAAGGAAAAAAGAAAGACTGTCAAGTACAGCTCAAAAAGCCCCCTGCTGGACAAAGGTTTCTCTCGCTATTGGAGGGAAACCCGAGTCCAAGATCAGAATCCGACTTCAGATTTGCGTCATATAATGGTTGTATGTGACAGCTGGAATGACGTCAGACGTCGTAACATTGACATTATTCTGAGGTCATTCCAACTTTCATAGACAAGCATTGTATGAGCACAATCTGATGTCTAGGCAACGTCATTCCAACTAACTGTGGCACCTGGAAAGGACCACGGCATATGACATCTTCTTCAGTAAACCTTATTCAGAAACAAATCGAAGCAGGGAAGCTTTTTTCGGTACAATAGCTTGAAATGGTTCAATGCTTCGGAAAGCTTACTTTCCCCCATCACTAGTTTTCAGCGATCCTTTATAAAGATCTTGATTGAGCCTGATGGGAATCGTTGCGTTTCTATCATTTGAAAGATGATACAGGGAGTCCAGCGTACAGCGTTTAAATTGAGGAACGCATTAGCTACGCTCCTCGGATACCTTGACCTACACGTTGTAGCCAGTCGTGAATCTTCTGTTTTTCCACAAGAAAACCAGTCTCCCAGGAGACTGTCAAAAATTGCCGGCACCAGCTATATTTCAAGCCAGTGCAAGCGGGGTATTGGGTAAAGTTTTCAACTAGCAATAATCGCGCCTCGGATCAACCTCATCAGCTACGATACTGCCACTGCGCAAAGATAAAGCACTGTCAGGGACGCAAAACCAACCGTCTTACAACACGAAGCAAGCGTGTCGTGGTGATGTCTCTTAAATATACATTATATTTTAAATACAATGATATTGAAGTATATAAAGGGTCATTATATAAGCATGAACAACGTAATTGGGATGTATGAGAAAACAGTTCAGTCAAGGGCATTACATACATCTTTTAAAGATAACCGGGACATCATGGGATATAATATTATGCAAATGTAGAGGATGGAAGGAGGGTAGATTCTTGTGCTTGTAAGTAATGCTTGTGGGAAGCACCGGCACTTCTGATGTGAATCTTTTCCCATTAAGTTCAACGCGTTGAATGTTGCCTAATGCCTATGACACACATTTAGTTGAGGATCATTGTACCAGTGACACGGAGTCTGAAGCAGAAGTTGCCAGTGCAGACCCTCTGAATCACTGATGGTATGTCAGCAGCACTCTTGAACACATATATGTCAATGTGTCACACCCTTCATTGTGATGATGCTTCCCTTTTTGAACTAAATATCAGAAAATGTTGGCAGTGAATAGGAAAACGAATTTTTGTGATATCAGAATCTTTCCATTGCTGCACGGCTTGACAAATGGAAGACATAGAAGACTGTGAAGCAGGTGATATCCACGGGGCCACCAAGTTTTCACCACGAAAGTGTTGTCAACACTGCAGAAAATTGGACGTTGACATAACTTGATTTTTATTTCAGTTTTTTTCTTTATCAAGTTTCTTAGTGTATACTGTGCTTAACTCGAAACTTCCTTTTTTAAAGGATTGCAAGACTCGGATTGGGCAAATGATTCGTTCAGTTACGTAACTGATAGCTCAGCTGGAACAAGAAACAGAATGGGTAGGGAGTCCTCCAGGACCAGGGCTGTGAACCACTGGCCTAGCTACATGGCAATGTGGGATTATTTGATGCAGTTACCCCAGTTTTATGGCTGTGTTTCTGTGTGTCATTTAGTATGTTTTGTTCATTTTCCTGTTTAGGCAGACTTGTGCTACTTTGAGGATGACTTGAATTCACTTTCCTTGTACAATAGCCTGGCGTTATTTCAATCATGTGAATGCCTCAAGCGGTCTACTAATAGCATTGTTTAATTGAGGAACTTCAAGTCAGACTTGCACCATTCATACAATCATGCTATACGCAATCAGAATCCGACTTCAGATTTGCGTCATATAATGGTTGTATGTGACAGCTGGAATGACGTCAGACGTCGTAACATTGACATTATTCTGAGGTCATTCCAACTTTCATAGACAAGCATTGTATGAGCACAATCTGATGTCTAGGCGACGTCATTCCAACTAACTGTGGCACCTGGAAAGGACCACGGCATATGACATCTTCTTCAGTAAACCTTATTCAGAAACAAATCGAAGCAGGGAAGCTTTTTTCGGTACAATAGCTTGAAATGGTTCAATGCTTCGGAAAGCTTACTTTCCCCCATCACTAGTTTTCAGCGATCCTTTATAAAGATCTTGATTGAGCCTGATGGGAATCGTTGCGTTTCTATCATTTGAAAGATGATACAGGGAGTCCAGCGTACAGCGTTTAAATTGAGGAACGCATTAGCTACGCTCCTCGGATACCTTGACCTACACGTTGTAGCCAGTCGTGAATCTTCTGTTTTTCCACCAGAACACCAGTCTCCCAGGAGACTGTCAAAAATTGCCGGCACCAGCTATATTTCAAGCCAGTGCAAGCGGGGTATTGGGTAAAGTTTTCAACTAGCAATAATCGCGCCTCGGATCAACCTCATCAGCTACGATACTGCCACTGCGCAAAGATAAAGCACTGTCAGGGACGCAAAACCAACCGTCTTACAACACGAAGCAAGCGTGTCGTGGTGATGTCTCTTAAATATACATTATATTTTAAATACAATGATATTGAAGTATATAAAGGGTCATTATATAAGCATAAACAACGTAATTGGGATGTATGAGAAAACAGTTCAGTCAAGGGCATTACATACATCTTTTAAAGATAACCGGGACATCATGGGATATAATATTATGCAAATGTAGAGGATGGAAGGAGGGTAGATTCTTGTGCTTGTAAGTAATGCTTGTGGGAAGCACCGGCACTTCTGATGTGAATCTTTTCCCATTAAGTTCAACGCGTTGAATGTTGCCTAATGCCTATGACACACATTTAGTTGAGGATCATTGTACCAGTGACACGGAGTCTGAAGCAGAAGTTGCCAGTGCAGACCCTCTGAATCACTGATGGTATGTCAGCAGCACTCTTGAACACATATATGTCAATGTGTGTCGCACCCTTCATTGTGACGATGCTTCCCTTTTTGAACTAAATATCAGAAAATGTTGGCAGTGAATAGGAAAACGAATTTTTGTGATATCAGAATCTTTCCATTGCTGCACGGCTTGACAAGTGGAAGACATAGAAGACTGTGAAGCAGGTGATATCCACGGGGCCACCAAGTTTTCACCACGAAAGTGTTATCAACACTGCAGAAAATTGGACGTTGACATAACTTGATTTTTATTTCAGTTTTTTTCTTTATCAAGTTTCTTAGTGTATACTGTGCTTAACTCGAAACTTCCTTTTTTAAAGGATTGCAAGACTCGGATTGGGCAAATGATTCGTTCAGTTACGTAACTGATAGCTCAGCTGGAACAAGAAACAGAATGGGTAGGGAGTCCTGCAGGACCAGGGCTGTGAACCACTGGCCTAGCTACATGGCAATGTGGGATTATTTGATGCAGTTACCCCAGTTTTATGGCTGTGTTTCTGTGTGTCATTTAGTATGTTTTGTTCATTTTCCTGTTTAGGCAGACTTGTGCTACTTTGAGGATGACTTGAATTCACTTTCCTTGTACAATAGCCTGGCGTTATTTCAATCATGTGAATGCCTCAAGCGGTCTACTAATAGCATTGTTTAATTGAGGAACTTCAAGTCAGACTTGCACCATTCATACAATCATGCTATACGCAATCAGAATCCGACTTCAGATTTGCGTCATATAATGGTTGTATGTGACAGCTGGAATGACGTCAGACGTCGTAACATTGACATTATTCTGAGGTCATTCCAACTTTCATAGACAAGCATTGTATGAGCACAATCTGATGTCTAGGCAACGTCATTCCAACTAACTGTGGCACCTGGAAAGGACCACGGCATATGACATCTTCTTCAGTAAACCTTATTCAGAAACAAATCGAAGCAGGGAAGCTTTTTTCGGTACAATAGCTTGAAATGGTTCAATGCTTCGGAAAGCTTACTTTCCCCCATCACTAGTTTTCAGCGATCCTTTATAAAGATCTTGATTGAGCCTGATGGGAATCGTTGCGTTTCTATCATTTGAAAGATGATACAGGGAGTCCAGCGTTTAAATTGAGGAACGCATTAGCTACGCTCCTCGGATACCTTGACCTACACGTTGTAGCCAGTCGTGAATCTTCTGTTTTTCCACCAGAACACCAGTCTCCCAGGAGACTGTCAAAAATTGCCGGCACCAGCTATATTTCAAGCCAGTGCAAGCGGGGTATTGGGTAAAGTTTTCAACTAGCAATAATCGCGCCTCGGATCAACCTCATCAGCTACGATACTGCCACTGCGCAAAGATAAAGCACTGTCAGGGACGCAAAACCAACCGTCTTACAACACGAAGCAAGCGTGTCGTGGTGATGTCTCTTAAATATACATTATATTTTAAATACAATGATATTGAAGTATATAAAGGGTCATTATATAAGCATAAACAACGTAATTGGGATGTATGAGAAAACAGTTCAGTCAAGGGCATTACATACATCTTTTAAAGATAACCGGGACATCATGGGATATAATATTATGCAAATGTAGAGGATGGAAGGAGGGTAGATTCTTGTGCTTGTAAGTAATGCTTGTGGGAAGCACCGGCACTTCTGATGTGAATCTATTCCCATTAAGTTCAACGCGTTGAATGTTGCCTAATGCCTATGACACACATTTAGTTGAGGATCATTGTACCAGTGACACGGAGTCTGAAGCAGAAGTTGCCAGTGCAGACCCTCTGAATCACTGATGGTATGTCAGCAGCACTCTTGAACACATATATGTCAATGTGTGTCGCACCCTTCATTGTGACGATGCTTCCCTTTTTGAACTAAATATCAGAAAATGTTGGCAGTGAATAGGAAAACGAATTTTTGTGATATCAGAATCTTTCCATTGCTGCACGGCTTGACAAGTGGAAGACATAGAAGACTGTGAAGCAGGTGATATCCACGGGGCCACCAAGTTTTCACCACGAAAGTGTTATCAACACTGCAGAAAATTGGACGTTGACATAACTTGATTTTTATTTCAGTTTTTTTCTTTATCAAGTTTCTTAGTGTATACTGTGCTTAACTCGAAACTTCCTTTTTTAAAGGATTGCAAGACTCGGATTGGGCAAATGATTCGTTCAGTTACGTAACTGATAGCTCAGCTGGAACAAGAAACAGAATGGGTAGGGAGTCCTCCAGGACCAGGGCTGTGAACCACTGGCCTAGCTAAACTAGCCAACTTTCATAGACAAGCATTGTATGAGCACAATCTGATGTCTAGGCAACGTCATTCCAACTAACTGTGGCACCTGGAAAGGACCACGGCATATGACATCTTCTTCAGTAAACCTTATTCAGAAACAAATCGAAGCAGGGAAGCTTTTTTCGGTACAATAGCTTGAAATGGTTCAATGCTTCGGAAAGCTTACTTTCCCCCATCACTAGTTTTCAGCGATCCTTTATAAAGATCTTGATTGAGCCTGATGGGAATCGTTGCGTTTCTATCATTTGAAAGATGATACAGGGAGTCCAGCGTACAGCGTTTAAATTGAGGAACGCATTAGCTACGCTCCTCGGATACCTTGACCTACACGTTGTAGCCAGTCGTGAATCTTCTGTTTTTCCACCAGAACACCAGTCTCCCAGGAGACTGTCAAAAATTGCCGGCACCAGCTATATTTCAAGCCAGTGCAAGCGGGGTATTGGGTAAAGTTTTCAACTAGCAATACTGTTTATTAGGTTTAGTATTTTTACATTTCTTAAAATAGAACAATTTCAATTTTAATACTTATGATTAAAATCGTTTAAAATATCAGTTCTTAAAATCACTTAAAATTTTTAAAATCTTGTGATTTTTTTAACAAAACTAAAACAATAAACTTTAAAATAAACGTGCTCAAATCAAATAAACAAAACGTGATAAAAGCAAAAACTGCACACCAACAAAAAAGTCAAATACATTGAAGATAACAGAAAATGCATTAGACAAAATAAAGAAACAATTAAAAAGTAAAAATAAAAAACAAACAAAAAAAGTCTAATGCATTTTAAATTAAACCCAAAAAACCGTCAATGTATTTGACAACAAAATATAACAAAACTATACCTAAAAAAACCCTAAACAATGTGATTTAAAAACAACTAAGTCTTTAAAAACAATTAAGATTCATTATTTAAAATCTTCTTTTAAAAACAATCATTCATAAAATCTTTAAAAGATCTTGGACTCGGGCTCCAGCAGGGGGAACTAACCGTCCCCGGAGGTGGGTCCCATCATGGGATCCTGAGCTCCCCCAGATCTTGTATGCGCCAGTTCTTAAAGGCTTCCTCCTTGCCCCTCTGATGGACCTCCAGATTGACGTAGTCTTTCACAAACACCATGCCCCTCCGCGCGATGACGATCGGGTCCAGCTCCTGCTTATTAAACAAACAGATGTTCCGTCCCTCCCACAGTGCCTGCTTCACTGCGCAGACGACACGCCACCAGCACCTCAAGGTAGATGTAGAGATTCCCTTGGCTGGACCGTATAGGATCTGCTGGGCGGTCGCCCGCGCAGGAACGGCGAACCTGTGGAGGAACGGAGAAAACAGGAGCCAGACCCTGTGGGCGGAGGGGCACTCACTAAAGATGTGAGCCTCCGTCTCCTTCCCCAAGCAACCCTTATAGGGGCAGGTGTCATAAGGAGCTATGCCCCTTCTGTGCATAAACACTCGGGTGGGGAGACACCGACTCACAGCCATCCAGGAGACATCTTTCTGCGTGTTCGTGAGGCAAACGTGCGTAGCGTTAGCCCAGATAAACCGGCAGGTTTCGGGAGGGAAATCTTCTATCCGGCTGGTCTCCTGGGCAGATCTCATCTGACTACAGATGGTCTTATAATCCCAGGAGGCCAGCACGACTTTATGGAGGCCTACTTCGAGCGCAAAGGCTCGGAGCGCCCCGTAGAACGGCGGGGGATCCCACGAGTGCGGCCTGGTGTTGTCCATGGCGCAGAGGTCGAATGGTCTCAGGCTGCTGGCAAAATAAAAGCGGTTCATGAAACTCACTTTCTTGCCAGCAGCCTGGATGTTCTTAACCACATAGGCCAGCCCCTGCGCCTTTATCAGCCGCACAACGTCCGGGACCCCCCTGCCTCCATCCAGGGTACCCTTCACCATCTGCACTCTTTTCAGCCTCTCCATTTTGCTCCCCCAGACAAACCGAAATATAATTCGGGTCACTAGTTTTGCGATACCCTTGTCTGGGGGGAAGATCATTCCTACGTAGAGGAGTATCGGGAAGAGGATGGCCTTTACGACCAGCACCTTACCAGCCATCGTCAAGGTCCTTGTGCTCCAGCCGTGGATCTTCCTTTGGACCTTTGCTATGGCCTCCTCCCAGCTCCGGGTGCCCGTGTTGGTCCCGTCGATCGTGATCCCCAGAACCTTGATAAACGGCTTCACAGGGAACACGGTCGGCGGGCCCCGGCCGACAGGCCATGCCCTGGAGAGGTAGACCTCGCTCTTGGCCTTATTCACAGCGGCCCCCGTCGCCCTGCAGAAGCCGTCCAGCAGTTCCTCGACCCTGGCCACGGACGGAGCGTCCGTGCAGACCACGGCCACGTCGTCCATATAGGCCAGGGCCTTCAGTTGCTCTCCGCCGGAACCCGGGAGATGGAAACCTGTCACCCGGACGTCCCGGCGGATCGCCTGCATGAACGGCTCCAAGCAGAGGACGTACAGCAGGGCCGACAGGGGACAACCCTGCCGGACCCCCGACCTGACCGGAAATGGTTCGGTCAGGTGGCGGTTCACAAGGACCCTGCTGCTTAGGCCGCTGTAGATGATCTTGACCCACTTCCTCAGGCCAAGAGCGAGACCCATCCTCTCCATAACAAGCTGCAGGTATTCGTGGCCCACTCTGTCGAAGGCTTTCTCCTGGTCCAAGCTGATTAGGACCAGGGGAAGCCCTCTCTCGTTCGAGTAGGCCACGACATCCCTGAGCAGCATGGCGTTGTCGGCCGCCGATCTCCCCCGGGCACCACAGACCTGGTCGGGACCCACGACTTGAGGGAGTGGCCGCTGCAGCCGGAGCGTCAGTGCTTTGGCCAGTATCTTGTAGTCGGTGCACAGGAGGCTGACTGGCCGCCAGTTCCTCAGATCTTTCGTGTCTCCCTTCTTGTGAAGAAGGGAGAGGATACTCTTCTTCATCGAAGGGGCCAATCTGCCCTCTCTGTACATCGACCCCAGGACCTGGCCCAGATCTTCCTTAAGCACCTCCCAAAAGATCTTATAGAACTCAGCAGGGATCCCGTCGGGACCCGGTGTCCTTCCAGAGTTAAGACTCTTTATCACCTGGGAGAGTTCAGTGGTGGTGATCTCTGGATCCTCCTCCTCCTCCTCGTCCCCCTCATTGCGGGACTCCAACAGGGACAGAAAGTGATGGATCAGATTTTGATCCACCACCTTCTGGTCGTACAACTCCCTGTAGAAATCCCGCACCACTGTCTCAACAGCCTCTCTGCCCTCCACCTCTTGCCCCGAGGAGTCGATCATGGAGGACATTGCAGGCCGCCTCTCCTTCGTTTTCTTGAAGAAGAAGCGGCTGCATTTCTCATCGTCCTCCATGATGCGGACCCTGGAAAGGACCTTGATCTTCTCTTGCTCCTCCCGATAGAGGGCGGAGAGACTCAGTTTGACCCGGGCCACCTCCTCAGCTAGGTCGAAGCCTCTGAGCTGTAAAAGACTCAGGCGCTGGAGGCGGGCGTTTAGATGGGAATATCTCGCCCGCCTCTCGCGAGCTTTCCGTTTCCCCAGCTGAATGAAGTAGCCCTTGGTTCTTTTCTTCATCATCTCCCACCACTCTATGGGAGAATCAAAAAGGTCCTTCAGGGTCCTCCACTCCTCGAGGCGTCTGCTAAAGGTCTTAATCACACGAGGGTCATCGAGCAGAGAGGTGTTGAGCTTCCAGACCCCAGGCCCCGACTCCCGTGTGCTCGGAATGAGCACCTCTGTCGTCAGGAGCCTGTGGTCTGAAAAGAAGACCGCCTCCGAAGACATGGCGGTCCTCTCCAGTGGCTTGCTGAGGAGGACGAGATCTATCCTGGAGAAGGAGGAGCCAGAAGAACTCACCCAGGTGAACAAGGGGACCAGGTCCCGACCTGCGTCGCAGAGTTCAAAGTCCTCCACGAACGCAGCGAGGTCCCTGCTGGATCTATCGTTGCGGGGCTTACTCCGGTCTACATCCCTCAGAGCACAGTTGAAATCACCTGAAATGATAACTGGCAAGGTGCCGATCAGGAGCGGGCGTAGCTGAGGGAGAAAGAGGACTCTCTCTCTCTGGCTGGTGGGGGCATAGACATTGACCAGCCTCAATACAGCCCCCTTGTATTTAAAATCGAGGCTGGCCAGTCTGCCCGCCTCTATAACCTTGAATGTTTTAACTATTAAGAAGGGGTTTTTCAGGAGTACGGCAATCCCGTCCGCTCGGGACACATTGGACCCCGACCAGAAGGATTCTCCTAGGGTCCAAGTGTCCCGGAGATCTTTGTATTCTTTTTGGAACGGGATGCCGCACTCCTGCAAACAGATAATATCCGCCTTCATTCCAGCCAGAGAGTTTAAAACATCGGTCCTCTTTTTCACCTCAGCAATGCTCCTCACATTAATTGAAATAATGGTTAATGCCATAATGGCTGTGAGGGCAATTACCCGCTCCGTAACAATCATGTAAAGAAACCTTTCTCTTCCCCACTCCTCTCTTCTCCCTCACCTAGCTTAGCGCTAGCACCCATCATTTCAATCATTTGCCTCACCGCTTGATCCTCTAGGAAGACTATGGGGGGGGCTCGGCTCCCGCCACCCGGTAAGGCGGGCAAAACTCCACTGGGCTCAGGGCCCGTGGTGCTGGAGGTTCTCCCTGGTTCCTTTGAGGCCGAGGCCCGACGAACAGATGGCAGGGCAGAGGCTTTATGTACAACTGGGGAGAAAACTGTATAGACCCCGCTAGTCGTTCTTTTAACTAATGGTGGGGGAGGGGGTGGTCTCTCCCTTCCCGGCTGTCTGCCGCCGCAGGCCTCCTCCCCCAGCGCCAGTGACCTTGCCATCACGTCCCTGATGTCTTTCTGGGAAAGGACACTGGCGCCGACTCTCGTCTCCTGAGGACCTGCGGCTCTCCCACTACTGCCGGGAGGGCATACCTGACCCCTCCCCTGGGAGAGTCTCAGTTGTGGGGCAGGAGGAATGTTATTTCTAGGGGGCCTCTCATCTACCAGGCTGCCCACTCGGGGCAGTGGAGAAGGCCCACCACTCTCCTCTCCGGAGTCAGAGTGGGGCGTATAAAAATTAGAGGGAGGGGACTCTGGAGCGGGGGAGGAGCCGGCAGGGGGGGGAGAATCTGCAGAATGAATCCTCTTTTTCATCATACCCCCCCTACCCATGCTCCTCTTCTCAGCCCTCCTTCTCTTCCCCGCTACCACTGTCCACTCTCCCTCTGCCTCCACTTCTGACCCAGAGTCAGAGAGGGAGCCTATGAGGCTCCTGAGGATTGTTTCCTCTCTACCCCCATCTTGGGGTATCACCTTTGGAGGAGCCTCCGCTTGGTTTTCTCTCTCTCCACCACCCCCGAGGGCCCGCGCCCTATTTGCATAGGAGGAGGGACAATTTCTAAAGAGGTGCCCTCCCCCACCGCACAGGTTGCAGGCCCTCTCCTGCTTGCAGGCCCTGGTCTGATGTTCCCCGCCGCAGACCTTGCACTTAACAACGGTACAGGCTGCGGCTAAATGACCCAGGGCCCCGCAGTTCCTACATAATTTGGGCATGCCATGATAAAAGACAAGCCCCCTATTTGCTCCTAAAACCACGGTGCTTGGTAGATGGCGTACTCCGCCGATGGCGGCCACTTCCACCTGCAGACGCACCTGCCACCGCCTAGCACCGGTCCAGACCCCATCCTCATCATTAACTCTCCTACTTTCAGACAGGATCTCACAGTGTCTCCTCAGCCATACTTCTACGTCGTACTCTGCCACTGCTTCGTTGTAAAACTGAATAGTTACAATTTTAATCTCTCTATCTGTCAGGGCGTCGACCACAAAGTCATTCAGGGGCATGCTGTCTTTTTTCTCCCTATACAGGTTCCAAAAACTCTCCAGCACTTGAGGGTTCTTAAAGCTCACCTCGAACACGTCCCTAGGTCCAGGCAGTTTTACCACACAGTTCAGCTCAGAAGGGGCAAAGCCCAGGCCCCTCTGCAGCACGGACCTGCTGAACTCCAGCCGGGTGAGGGCCGCGGTCTCGGCTCCAGCCTCACGGCTGAAGCGCACCGCATTATGGCGCCTCACACCGGCGGTTCGCTGGGCCATGCTGCACTTTCCTACCTTGGAGAAGGGTCGGGAGGCTCTCAATCCGGAGGTCGGGGCAAGTCCACCTGGCTGGGGAGCAGCTTCCACCTCCGGGGCTCTTGCAGGGAGCGGGCCTTGCGGGGAGAAGTCCGGGCCCTGGCTGCAGGAGGCCTCCCTCAGGGACGTTGCCGATCGGCCTGGTCGGTCCCTGGAATCCGAGGCCTCTCCTGGATCCTGGCTGGTGACGTCAGCGGGGAGCACTCCTGGTCAGGCCGGGCTCCGGGTAGATGGTCGGCCGGGCTTCTGGATGGGACCCACTCCGTGAGGAGTCCTCCGACCCCTCTGGCTAGGTCCCCTGTCGCTCCCGGTCCGTCCCAATCTCCACTCGCCTCGGCCTCCGGTCATTATATAAGCATAAACAACGTAATTGGGATGTATGAGAAAACAGTTCAGTCAAGGGCATTACATACATCTTTTAAAGATAACCGGGACATCATGGGATATAATATTATGCAAATGTAGAGGATGGAAGGAGGGTAGATTCTTGTGCTTGTAAGTAATGCTTGTGGGAAGCACCGGCACTTCTGATGTGAATCTTTTCCCATTAAGTTCAACGCGTTGAATGTTGCCTAATGCCTATGACACACATTTAGTTGAGGATCATTGTACCAGTGACACGGAGTCTGAAGCAGAAGTTGCCAGTGCAGACCCTCTGAATCACTGATGGTATGTCAGCAGCACTCTTGAACACATATATGTCAATGTGTGTCGCACCCTTCATTGTGACGATGCTTCCCTTTTTGAACTAAATATCAGAAAATGTTGGCAGTGAATAGGAAAACGAATTTTTGTGATATCAGAATCTTTCCATTGCTGCACGGCTTGACAAGTGGAAGACATAGAAGACTGTGAAGCAGGTGATATCCACGGGGCCACCAAGTTTTCACCACGAAAGTGTTATCAACACTGCAGAAAATTGGACGTTGACATAACTTGATTTTTATTTCAGTTTTTTTCTTTATCAAGTTTCTTAGTGTATACTGTGCTTAACTCGAAACTTCCTTTTTTAAAGGATTGCAAGACTCGGATTGGGCAAATGATTCGTTCAGTTACGTAACTGATAGCTCAGCTGGAACAAGAAACAGAATGGGTAGGGAGTCCTCCAGGACCAGGGCTGTGAACCACTGGCCTAGCTACATGGCAATGTGGGATTATTTGATGCAGTTACCCCAGTTTTATGGCTGTGTTTCTGTGTGTCATTTAGTATGTTTTGTTCATTTTCCTGTTTAGGCAGACTTGTGCTACTTTGAGGATGACTTGAATTCACTTTCCTTGTACAATAGCCTGGCGTTATTTCAATCATGTGAATGCCTCAAGCGGTCTACTAATAGCATTGTTTAATTGAGGAACTTCAAGTCAGACTTGCACCATTCATACAATCATGCTATACGCAATCAGAATCCGACTTCAGATTTGCGTCATATAATGGTTGTATGTGACAGCTGGAATGACGTCAGACGTCGTAACATTGACATTATTCTGAGGTCATTCCAACTTTCATAGACAAGCATTGTATGAGCACAATCTGATGTCTAGGCAACGTCATTCCAACTAACTGTGGCACCTGGAAAGGACCACGGCATATGACATCTTCTTCAGTAAACCTTATTCAGAAACAAATCGAAGCAGGGAAGCTTTTTTCGGTACAATAGCTTGAAATGGTTCAATGCTTCGGAAAGCTTACTTTCCCCCATCACTAGTTTTCAGCGATCCTTTATAAAGATCTTGATTGAGCCTGATGGGAATCGTTGCGTTTCTATCATTTGAAAGATGATACAGGGAGTCCAGCGTACAGCGTTTAAATTGAGGAACGCATTAGCTACGCTCCTCGGATACCTTGACCTACATGTTGTAGCCAGTCGTGAATCTTCTGTTTTTCCACCAGAACACCAGTCTCCCAGGAGACTGTCAAAAATTGCCGGCACCAGCTATATTTCAAGCCAGTGCAAGCGGGGTATTGGGTAAAGTTTTCAACTAGCAATAATCGCGCCTCGGATCAACCTCATCAGCTACGATACTGCCACTGCGCAAAGATAAAGCACTGTCAGGGACGCAAAACCAACCGTCTTACAACACGAAGCAAGCGTGTCGTGGTGATGTCTCTTAAATATACATTATATTTTAAATACAATGATATTGAAGTATATAAAGGGTCATTATATAAGCATAAACAACGTAATTGGGATGTATGAGAAAACAGTTCAGTCAAGGGCATTACATACATCTTTTAAAGATAACCGGGACATCATGGGATATAATATTATGCAAATGTAGAGGATGGAAGGAGGGTAGATTCTTGTGCTTGTAAGTAATGCTTGTGGGAAGCACCGGCACTTCTGATGTGAATCTTTTCCCATTAAGTTCAACGCGTTGAATGTTGCCTAATGCCTATGACACACATTTAGTTGAGGATCATTGTACCAGTGACACGGAGTCTGAAGCAGAAGTTGCCAGTGCAGACCCTCTGAATCACTGATGGTATGTCAGCAGCACTCTTGAACACATATATGTCAATGTGTGTCGCACCCTTCATTGTGACGATGCTTCCCTTTTTGAACTAAATATCAGAAAATGTTGGCAGTGAATAGGAAAACGAATTTTTGTGATATCAGAATCTTTCCATTGCTGCACGGCTTGACAAGTGGAAGACATAGAAGACTGTGAAGCAGGTGATATCCACGGGGCCACCAAGTTTTCACCACGAAAGTGTTATCAACACTGCAGAAAATTGGACGTTGACATAACTTGATTTTTATTTCAGTTTTTTTCTTTATCAAGTTTCTTAGTGTATACTGTGCTTAACTCGAAACTTCCTTTTTTAAAGGATTGCAAGACTCGGATTGGGCAAATGATTCGTTCAGTTACGTAACTGATAGCTCAGCTGGAACAAGAAACAGAATGGGTAGGGAGTCCTCCAGGACCAGGGCTGTGAACCACTGGCCTAGCTAAACTAGCCAACTTTCATAGACAAGCATTGTATGAGCACAATCTGATGTCTAGGCAACGTCATTCCAACTAACTGTGGCACCTGGAAAGGACCACGGCATATGACATCTTCTTCAGTAAACCTTATTCAGAAACAAATCGAAGCAGGGAAGCTTTTTTCGGTACAATAGCTTGAAATGGTTCAATGCTTCGGAAAGCTTACTTTCCCCCATCACTAGTTTTCAGCGATCCTTTATAAAGATCTTGATTGAGCCTGATGGGAATCGTTGCGTTTCTATCATTTGAAAGATGATACAGGGAGTCCAGCGTACAGCGTTTAAATTGAGGAACGCATTAGCTACGCTCCTCGGATACCTTGACCTACACGTTGTAGCCAGTCGTGAATCTTCTGTTTTTCCACAAGAAAACCAGTCTCCCAGGAGACTGTCAAAAATTGCCGGCACCAGCTATATTTCAAGCCAGTGCAAGCGGGGTATTGGGTAAAGTTTTCAACTAGCAATAATCGCGCCTCGGATCAACCTCATCAGCTACGATACTGCCACTGCGCAAAGATAAAGCACTGTCAGGGACGCAAAACCAACCGTCTTACAACACGAAGCAAGCGTGTCGTGGTGATGTCTCTTAAATATACATTATATTTTAAATACAATGATATTGAAGTATATAAAGGGTCATTATATAAGCATAAACAACGTAATTGGGATGTATGAGAAAACAGTTCAGTCAAGGGCATTACATACATCTTTTAAAGATAACCGGGACATCATGGGATATAATATTATGCAAATGTAGAGGATGGAAGGAGGGTAGATTCTTGTGCTTGTAAGTAATGCTTGTGGGAAGCACCGGCACTTCTGATGTGAATCTATTCCCATTAAGTTCAACGCGTTGAATGTTGCCTAATGCCTATGACACACATTTAGTTGAGGATCATTGTACCAGTGACACGGAGTCTGAAGCAGAAGTTGCCAGTGCAGACCCTCTGAATCACTGATGGTATGTCAGCAGCACTCTTGAACACATATATGTCAATGTGTGTCGCACCCTTCATTGTGACGATGCTTCCCTTTTTGAACTAAATATCAGAAAATGTTGGCAGTGAATAGGAAAACGAATTTTTGTGATATCAGAATCTTTCCATTGCTGCACGGCTTGACAAGTGGAAGACATAGAAGACTGTGAAGCAGGTGATATCCACGGGGCCACCAAGTTTTCACCACGAAAGTGTTATCAACACTGCAGAAAATTGGACGTTGACATAACTTGATTTTTATTTCAGTTTTTTTCTTTATCAAGTTTCTTAGTGTATACTGTGCTTAACTCGAAACTTCCTTTTTTAAAGGATTGCAAGACTCGGATTGGGCAAATGATTCGTTCAGTTACGTAACTGATAGCTCAGCTGGAACAAGAAACAGAATGGGTAGGGAGTCCTCCAGGACCAGGGCTGTGAACCACTGGCCTAGCTACATGGCAATGTGGGATTATTTGATGCAGTTACCCCAGTTTTATGGCTGTGTTTCTGTGTGTCATTTAGTATGTTTTGTTCATTTTCCTATTTAGGCAGACTTGTGCTACTTTGAGGATGACTTGAATTCACTTTCCTTGTACAATAGCCTGGCGTTATTTCAATCATGTGAATGCCTCAAGCGGTCTACTAATAGCATTGTTTAATTGAGGAACTTCAAGTCAGACTTGCACCATTCATACAATCATGCTATACGCAATCAGAATCCGACTTCAGATTTGCGTCATATAATGGTTGTATGTGACAGCTGGAATGACGTCAGACGTCGTAACATTGACATTATTCTGAGGTCATTCCAACTTTCATAGACAAGCATTGTATGAGCACAATCTGATGTCTAGGCAACGTCATTCCAACTAACTGTGGCACCTGGAAAGGACCACGGCATATGACATCTTCTTCAGTAAACCTTATTCAGAAACAAATCGAAGCAGGGAAGCTTTTTTCGGTACAATAGCTTGAAATGGTTCAATGCTTCGGAAAGCTTACTTTCCCCCATCACTAGTTTTCAGCGATCCTTTATAAAGATCTTGATTGAGCCTGATGGGAATCGTTGCGTTTCTATCATTTGAAAGATGATACAGGGAGTCCAGCGTACAGCGTTTAAATTGAGGAACGCATTAGCTACGCTCCTCGGATACCTTGACCTACACGTTGTAGCCAGTCGTGAATCTTCTGTTTTTCCACAAGAAAACCAGTCTCCCAGGAGACTGTCAAAAATTGCCGGCACCAGCTATATTTCAAGCCAGTGCAAGCGGGGTATTGGGTAAAGTTTTCAACTAGCAATACTGTTTATTAGGTTTAGTATTTTTACATTTCTTAAAATAAAACAATTTCAATTTTAATGCTTGTGATTAAAATCATTTAGAATATCAATTCTTAAAATCACTTAAAATTTTTAAAATCTTGTGATTTTTTTAACAAAACTAAAACAATAAACTTTAAAATAAACGTGCTCAAATCAAATAAACAAAACGTGATAAAAGCAAAAAAATTGCACACCAACAAAAGAGTCAAATACATTGAAAATAACAGAAAATGCATTAAACAAATTAAAAAAACAATTAAAAAATAAAAATAAAAAACAAACAAAAAAGTCTAATGCATTTTAAATTAAACCCAAAACGGTCAATGTATTTGACAAAAAAATATAACAAAACTCTACCAAGAACCCTAATCAGTGTGATTTAAAAACAACTAAATCTTTAAAAACAATTAAGATTCATTATTTAAAATCTTCTTTTAAAAACAATCATTCTTAAAATCTTTAAAAGATCTTTAAAAGATCTTGGACTCGGGCTCCAGCAGGGGGAACTAACCGTCCCCGGAGGTGGGTCCCATCATGGGATCCTGAGCTCCCCCAGATCTTGTATGCGCCAGTTCTTAAAGGCTTCCTCCTTGCCCCTCTGATGGACCTCCAGATTGACGTAGTCTTTCACAAACACCATGCCCCTCCGCGCGATGACGATCGGGTCCAGCTCCTGCTTATTGAACAAACAGATGTTCCGTCCCTCCCACAGTGCCTGCTTCACTGCGCAGACGACACGCCACCAGCACCTCAAGGTAGATGTAGAAATTCCCTTGGCTGGACCGTATAGGATCTGCTGGGCGGTCGCCCGCGCAGGAACGGCGAACCTGTGGAGGAACGGAGAAAACAGGAGCCAGACCCTGTGGGCGGAGGGGCACTCACTAAAGATGTGAGCCTCCGTCTCCTTCCCCAAGCAACCCTTATAGGGGCAGGTGTCATAAGGAGCTATGCCCCTTCTGTGCATAAACACTCGGGTGGGGAGACACCGACTCACAGCCATCCAGGAGACATCTTTCTGCGTGTTCGTGAGGCAAACGTGCGTAGCGTTAGCCCAGATAAACCGGCAGGTTTCGGGAGGGAAATCTTCTATCCGGCTGGTCTCCTGGGCAGATCTCATCTGACTACAGATGGTCTTATAATCCCAGGAGGCCAGCACGACTTTATGGAGGCCTACTTCGAGCGCAAAGGCTCGGAGCGCCCTGTAGAACGGCGGGGGATCCCACGAGTGCGGCCTGGTGTTGTCTATGGCGCAGAGGCCGAATGGTCTCAGGCTGCTGGCAAAATAAAAGCGGTTCATGAAACTCACTTTCTTGCCAGCAGCCTGGATGTTCTTGACCACATAGGCCAGCCCCTGCGCCTTTATCAGCCGCACAACGTCCGGGACCCCCCTGCCTCCATCCAGGGTACCCTTCACCATCTGCACTCTTTTCAGCCTCTCCATTTTGCTCCCCCAGACAAACCGAAATATAATTCGGGTCACTAGTTTTGCGATACCCTTGTCTGGGGGGAAGATCATTCCTACGTAGAGGAGTATCGGGAAGAGGATGGCCTTTACGACCAGCACCTTACCAGCCATCGTCAAGGTCCTTGTGCTCCAGCCGTGGATCTTCCTTTGGACCTTTGCTATGGCCTCCTCCCAGCTCCGGGTGCCCGTGTTGGTCCCGTCGATCGTGATCCCCAGAACCTTGATAAACGGCTTCACAGGGAACACGGTCGGCGGGCCCCGGCCGACAGGCCATGCCCTGGAGAGGTAGACCTCGCTCTTGGCCTTATTCACAGCGGCCCCCGTCGCCCTGCAGAAGCCGTCCAGCAGTTCCTCGACCCTGGCCACGGACGGAGCGTCCGTGCAGACCACGGCCACGTCGTCCATATAGGCCAGGGCCTTCAGTTGCTCTCCGCCGGAACCCGGGAGATGGAAACCTGTCACCCGGACGTCCCGGCGGATCGCCTGCATGAACGGCTCCAAGCAGAGGACGTACAGCAGGGCCGACAGGGGACAACCCTGCCGGACCCCCGACCTGACCGGAAATGGTTCGGTCAGGTGGCGGTTCACAAGGACCCTGCTGCTTAGGCCGCTGTAGATGATCTTGACCCACTTCCTCAGGCCAAGAGCGAGACCCATCCTCTCCATAACAAGCTGCAGGTATTCGTGGCCCACTCTGTCGAAGGCTTTCTCCTGGTCCAAGCTGATTAGGACCAGGGGAAGCCTTCTCTCGTTCGAGTAGGCCACGACATCCCTGAGCAGCATGGCGTTGTCGGCCGCCGATCTCCCCCGGGCACCACAGACCTGGTCGGGACCCACGACTTGAGGGAGTGGCCGCTGCAGCCGGAGCGTCAGTGCTTTGGCCAGTATCTTGTAGTCGGTGCACAGGAGGCTGACTGGCCGCCAGTTCCTCAGATCTTTCGTGTCTCCCTTCTTGTGAAGAAGGGAGAGGATACTCTTCTTCATCGAAGGGGCCAATCTGCCCTCTCTGTACATCGACCCCAGGACCTGGCCCAGATCTTCCTTAAGCACCTCCCAAAAGATCTTATAGAACTCAGCAGGGATCCCGTCGGGACCCGGTGTCCTTCCAGAGTTAAGACTCTTTATCACCTGGGAGAGTTCAGTGGTGGTGATCTCTGGATCCCCTCCTCCTCCTCGTCCCCCTCATTGCGGGACTCCAACAGGGACAGAAAGTGATGGATCAGATTTTGATCCACCACCTTCTGGTCGTACAACTCCCTGTAGAAATCCCGCACCACTGTCTCAACAGCCTCTCTGCCCTCCACCTCTTGCCCCGAGGAGTCGATCATGGAGGACATTGCAGGCCGCCTCTCCTTCGTTTTCTTGAAGAAGAAGCGGCTGCATTTCTCATCGTCCTCCATGATGCGGACCCTGGAAAGGACCTTGATCTTCTCTTGCTCCTCCCGATAGAGGGCGGAGAGACTCAGTTTGACCCGGGCCACCTCCTCAGCTAGGTCGAAGCCTCTGAGCTGTAAAAGACTCAGGCGCTGGAGGCGGGCGTTTAGATGGGAATATCTCGCCCGCCTCTCGCGAGCTTTCCGTTTCCCCAGCTGAATGAAGTAGCCCTTGGTTCTTTTCTTCATCATCTCCCACCACTCTATGGGAGAATCAAAAAGGTCCTTCAGGGTCCTCCACTCCTCGAGGCGTCTGCTAAAGGTCTTAATCACACGAGGGTCATCGAGCAGAGAGGTGTTGAGCTTCCAGACCCCAGGCCCCGACTCCCGTGTGCTCGGAATGAGCACCTCTGTCGTCAGGAGCCTGTGGTCTGATAAGAAGACCGCCTCCGAAGACATGGCGGTCCTCTCCAGTGGCTTGCTGAGGAGGACGAGATCTATCCTGGAGAAGGAGGAGCCAGAAGAACTCACCCAGGTGAACAAGGGGACCAGGTCCCGACCTGCGTCGCAGAGTTCAAAGTCCTCCACGAACGCAGCGAGGTCCCTGCTGGATCTATCGTTGCGGGGCTTACTCCGGTCTACATCCCTCAGAGCACAGTTGAAATCACCTGAAATCAACTAGCAATAATCGCGCCTCGGATCAACCTCATCAGCTACGATACTGCCACTGCGCAAAGATAAAGCACTGTCAGGGACGCAAAACCAACCGTCTTACAACACGAAGCAAGCGTGTCGTGGTGATGTCTCTTAAATATACATTATATTTTAAATACAATGATATTGAAGTATATAAAGGGTCATTATATAAGCATAAACAACGTAATTGGGATGTATGAGAAAACAGTTCAGTCAAGGGCATTACATACATCTTTTAAAGATAACCGGGACATCATGGGATATAATATTATGCAAATGTAGAGGATGGAAGGAGGGTAGATTCTTGTGCTTGTAAGTAATGCTTGTGGGAAGCACCGGCACTTCTGATGTGAATCTTTTCCCATTAAGTTCAACGCGTTGAATGTTGCCTAATGCCTATGACACACATTTAGTTGAGGATCATTGTACCAGTGACACGGAGTCTGAAGCAGAAGTTGCCAGTGCAGACCCTCTGAATCACTGATGGTATGTCAGCAGCACTCTTGAACACATATATGTCAATGTGTGTCGCACCCTTCATTGTGACGATGCTTCCCTTTTTGAACTAAATATCAGAAAATGTTGGCAGTGAATAGGAAAACGAATTTTTGTGATATCAGAATCTTTCCATTGCTGCACGGCTTGACAAGTGGAAGACATAGAAGACTGTGAAGCAGGTGATATCCACGGGGCCACCAAGTTTTCACCACGAAAGTGTTATCAACACTGCAGAAAATTGGACGTTGACATAACTTGATTTTTATTTCAGTTTTTTTCTTTATCAAGTTTCTTAGTGTATACTGTGCTTAACTCGAAACTTCCTTTTTTAAAGGATTGCAAGACTCGGATTGGGCAAATGATTCGTTCAGTTACGTAACTGATAGCTCAGCTGGAACAAGAAACAGAATGGGTAGGGAGTCCTCCAGGACCAGGGCTGTGAACCACTGGCCTAGCTAAACTAGCCAACTTTCATAGACAAGCATTGTATGAGCACAATCTGATGTCTAGGCAACGTCATTCCAACTAACTGTGGCACCTGGAAAGGACCACGGCATATGACATCTTCTTCAGTAAACCTTATTCAGAAACAAATCGAAGCAGGGAAGCTTTTTTCGGTACAATAGCTTGAAATGGTTCAATGCTTCGGAAAGCTTACTTTCCCCCATCACTAGTTTTCAGCGATCCTTTATAAAGATCTTGATTGAGCCTGATGGGAATCGTTGCGTTTCTATCATTTGAAAGATGATACAGGGAGTCCAGCGTACAGCGTTTAAATTGAGGAACGCATTAGCTACGCTCCTCGGATACCTTGACCTACACGTTGTAGCCAGTCGTGAATCTTCTGTTTTTCCACAAGAAAACCAGTCTCCCAGGAGACTGTCAAAAATTGCCGGCACCAGCTATATTTCAAGCCAGTGCAAGCGGGGTATTGGGTAAAGTTTTCAACTAGCAATACTGTTTATTAGGTTTAGTATTTTTACATTTCTTAAAATAAAACAATTTCAATTTTAATGCTTGTGATTAAAATCATTTAGAATATCAATTCTTAAAATCACTTAAAATTTTTAAAATCTTGTGATTTTTTTAACAAAACTAAAACAATAAACTTTAAAATAAACGTGCTCAAATCAAATAAACAAAACGTGATAAAAGCAAAAAAATTGCACACCAACAAAAGAGTCAAATACATTGAAAATAACAGAAAATGCATTAAACAAATTAAAAAAACAATTAAAAAATAAAAATAAAAAACAAACAAAAAAGTCTAATGCATTTTAAATTAAACCCAAAACGGTCAATGTATTTGACAAAAAAATATAACAAAACTCTACCAAGAACCCTAATCAGTGTGATTTAAAAACAACTAAATCTTTAAAAACAATTAAGATTCATTATTTAAAATCTTCTTTTAAAAACAATCATTCTTAAAATCTTTAAAAGATCTTTAAAAGATCTTGGACTCGGGCTCCAGCAGGGGGAACTAACCGTCCCCGGAGGTGGGTCCCATCATGGGATCCTGAGCTCCCCCAGATCTTGTATGCGCCAGTTCTTAAAGGCTTCCTCCTTGCCCCTCTGATGGACCTCCAGATTGACGTAGTCTTTCACAAACACCATGCCCCTCCGCGCGATGACGATCGGGTCCAGCTCCTGCTTATTGAACAAACAGATGTTCCGTCCCTCCCACAGTGCCTGCTTCACTGCGCAGACGACACGCCACCAGCACCTCAAGGTAGATGTAGAAATTCCCTTGGCTGGACCGTATAGGATCTGCTGGGCGGTCGCCCGCGCAGGAACGGCGAACCTGTGGAGGAACGGAGAAAACAGGAGCCAGACCCTGTGGGCGGAGGGGCACTCACTAAAGATGTGAGCCTCCGTCTCCTTCCCCAAGCAACCCTTATAGGGGCAGGTGTCATAAGGAGCTATGCCCCTTCTGTGCATAAACACTCGGGTGGGGAGACACCGACTCACAGCCATCCAGGAGACATCTTTCTGCGTGTTCGTGAGGCAAACGTGCGTAGCGTTAGCCCAGATAAACCGGCAGGTTTCGGGAGGGAAATCTTCTATCCGGCTGGTCTCCTGGGCAGATCTCATCTGACTACAGATGGTCTTATAATCCCAGGAGGCCAGCACGACTTTATGGAGGCCTACTTCGAGCGCAAAGGCTCGGAGCGCCCTGTAGAACGGCGGGGGATCCCACGAGTGCGGCCTGGTGTTGTCTATGGCGCAGAGGCCGAATGGTCTCAGGCTGCTGGCAAAATAAAAGCGGTTCATGAAACTCACTTTCTTGCCAGCAGCCTGGATGTTCTTGACCACATAGGCCAGCCCCTGCGCCTTTATCAGCCGCACAACGTCCGGGACCCCCCTGCCTCCATCCAGGGTACCCTTCACCATCTGCACTCTTTTCAGCCTCTCCATTTTGCTCCCCCAGACAAACCGAAATATAATTCGGGTCACTAGTTTTGCGATACCCTTGTCTGGGGGGAAGATCATTCCTACGTAGAGGAGTATCGGGAAGAGGATGGCCTTTACGACCAGCACCTTACCAGCCATCGTCAAGGTCCTTGTGCTCCAGCCGTGGATCTTCCTTTGGACCTTTGCTATGGCCTCCTCCCAGCTCCGGGTGCCCGTGTTGGTCCCGTCGATCGTGATCCCCAGAACCTTGATAAACGGCTTCACAGGGAACACGGTCGGCGGGCCCCGGCCGACAGGCCATGCCCTGGAGAGGTAGACCTCGCTCTTGGCCTTATTCACAGCGGCCCCCGTCGCCCTGCAGAAGCCGTCCAGCAGTTCCTCGACCCTGGCCACGGACGGAGCGTCCGTGCAGACCACGGCCACGTCGTCCATATAGGCCAGGGCCTTCAGTTGCTCTCCGCCGGAACCCGGGAGATGGAAACCTGTCACCCGGACGTCCCGGCGGATCGCCTGCATGAACGGCTCCAAGCAGAGGACGTACAGCAGGGCCGACAGGGGACAACCCTGCCGGACCCCCGACCTGACCGGAAATGGTTCGGTCAGGTGGCGGTTCACAAGGACCCTGCTGCTTAGGCCGCTGTAGATGATCTTGACCCACTTCCTCAGGCCAAGAGCGAGACCCATCCTCTCCATAACAAGCTGCAGGTATTCGTGGCCCACTCTGTCGAAGGCTTTCTCCTGGTCCAAGCTGATTAGGACCAGGGGAAGCCTTCTCTCGTTCGAGTAGGCCACGACATCCCTGAGCAGCATGGCGTTGTCGGCCGCCGATCTCCCCCGGGCACCACAGACCTGGTCGGGACCCACGACTTGAGGGAGTGGCCGCTGCAGCCGGAGCGTCAGTGCTTTGGCCAGTATCTTGTAGTCGGTGCACAGGAGGCTGACTGGCCGCCAGTTCCTCAGATCTTTCGTGTCTCCCTTCTTGTGAAGAAGGGAGAGGATACTCTTCTTCATCGAAGGGGCCAATCTGCCCTCTCTGTACATCGACCCCAGGACCTGGCCCAGATCTTCCTTAAGCACCTCCCAAAAGATCTTATAGAACTCAGCAGGGATCCCGTCGGGACCCGGTGTCCTTCCAGAGTTAAGACTCTTTATCACCTGGGAGAGTTCAGTGGTGGTGATCTCTGGATCCCCTCCTCCTCCTCGTCCCCCTCATTGCGGGACTCCAACAGGGACAGAAAGTGATGGATCAGATTTTGATCCACCACCTTCTGGTCGTACAACTCCCTGTAGAAATCCCGCACCACTGTCTCAACAGCCTCTCTGCCCTCCACCTCTTGCCCCGAGGAGTCGATCATGGAGGACATTGCAGGCCGCCTCTCCTTCGTTTTCTTGAAGAAGAAGCGGCTGCATTTCTCATCGTCCTCCATGATGCGGACCCTGGAAAGGACCTTGATCTTCTCTTGCTCCTCCCGATAGAGGGCGGAGAGACTCAGTTTGACCCGGGCCACCTCCTCAGCTAGGTCGAAGCCTCTGAGCTGTAAAAGACTCAGGCGCTGGAGGCGGGCGTTTAGATGGGAATATCTCGCCCGCCTCTCGCGAGCTTTCCGTTTCCCCAGCTGAATGAAGTAGCCCTTGGTTCTTTTCTTCATCATCTCCCACCACTCTATGGGAGAATCAAAAAGGTCCTTCAGGGTCCTCCACTCCTCGAGGCGTCTGCTAAAGGTCTTAATCACACGAGGGTCATCGAGCAGAGAGGTGTTGAGCTTCCAGACCCCAGGCCCCGACTCCCGTGTGCTCGGAATGAGCACCTCTGTCGTCAGGAGCCTGTGGTCTGATAAGAAGACCGCCTCCGAAGACATGGCGGTCCTCTCCAGTGGCTTGCTGAGGAGGACGAGATCTATCCTGGAGAAGGAGGAGCCAGAAGAACTCACCCAGGTGAACAAGGGGACCAGGTCCCGACCTGCGTCGCAGAGTTCAAAGTCCTCCACGAACGCAGCGAGGTCCCTGCTGGATCTATCGTTGCGGGGCTTACTCCGGTCTACATCCCTCAGAGCACAGTTGAAATCACCTGAAATCAACTAGCAATAATCGCGCCTCGGATCAACCTCATCAGCTACGATACTGCCACTGCGCAAAGATAAAGCACTGTCAGGGACGCAAAACCAACCGTCTTACAACACGAAGCAAGCGTGTCGTGGTGATGTCTCTTAAATATACATTATATTTTAAATACAATGATATTGAAGTATATAAAGGGTCATTATATAAGCATAAACAACGTAATTGGGATGTATGAGAAAACAGTTCAGTCAAGGGCATTACATACATCTTTTAAAGATAACCGGGACATCATGGGATATAATATTATGCAAATGTAGAGGATGGAAGGAGGGTAGATTCTTGTGCTTGTAAGTAATGCTTGTGGGAAGCACCGGCACTTCTGATGTGAATCTTTTCCCATTAAGTTCAACGCGTTGAATGTTGCCTAATGCCTATGACACACATTTAGTTGAGGATCATTGTACCAGTGACACGGAGTCTGAAGCAGAAGTTGCCAGTGCAGACCCTCTGAATCACTGATGGTATGTCAGCAGCACTCTTGAACACATATATGTCAATGTGTGTCGCACCCTTCATTGTGACGATGCTTCCCTTTTTGAACTAAATATCAGAAAATGTTGGCAGTGAATAGGAAAACGAATTTTTGTGATATCAGAATCTTTCCATTGCTGCACGGCTTGACAAGTGGAAGACATAGAAGACTGTGAAGCAGGTGATATCCACGGGGCCACCAAGTTTTCACCACGAAAGTGTTATCAACACTGCAGAAAATTGGACGTTGACATAACTTGATTTTTATTTCAGTTTTTTTCTTTATCAAGTTTCTTAGTGTATACTGTGCTTAACTCGAAACTTCCTTTTTTAAAGGATTGCAAGACTCGGATTGGGCAAATGATTCGTTCAGTTACGTAACTGATAGCTCAGCTGGAACAAGAAACAGAATGGGTAGGGAGTCCTCCAGGACCAGGGCTGTGAACCACTGGCCTAGCTAAACTAGCCAACTTTCATAGACAAGCATTGTATGAGCACAATCTGATGTCTAGGCAACGTCATTCCAACTAACTGTGGCACCTGGAAAGGACCACGGCATATGACATCTTCTTCAGTAAACCTTATTCAGAAACAAATCGAAGCAGGGAAGCTTTTTTCGGTACAATAGCTTGAAATGGTTCAATGCTTCGGAAAGCTTACTTTCCCCCATCACTAGTTTTCAGCGATCCTTTATAAAGATCTTGATTGAGCCTGATGGGAATCGTTGCGTTTCTATCATTTGAAAGATGATACAGGGAGTCCAGCGTACAGCGTTTAAATTGAGGAACGCATTAGCTATGCTCCTCGGATACCTTGACCTACACGTTGTAGCCAGTCGTGAATCTTCTGTTTTTCCACAAGAAAACCAGTCTCCCAGGAGACTGTCAAAAATTGCCGGCACCAGCTATATTTCAAGCCAGTGCAAGCGGGGTATTGGGTAAAGTTTTCAACTAGCAATAATCGCGCCTCGGATCAACCTCATCAGCTACGATACTGCCACTGCGCAAAGATAAAGCACTGTCAGGGACGCAAAACCAACCGTCTTACAACACGAAGCAAGCGTGTCGTGGTGATGTCTCTTAAATATACATTATATTTTAAATACAATGATATTGAAGTATATAAAGGGTCATTATATAAGCATAAACAACGTAATTGGGATGTATGAGAAAACAGTTCAGTCAAGGGCATTACATACATCTTTTAAAGATAACCGGGACATCATGGGATATAATATTATGCAAATGTAGAGGATGGAAGGAGGGTAGATTCTTGTGCTTGTAAGTAATGCTTGTGGGAAGCACCGGCACTTCTGATGTGAATCTATTCCCATTAAGTTCAACGCGTTGAATGTTGCCTAATGCCTATGACACACATTTAGTTGAGGATCATTGTACCAGTGACACGGAGTCTGAAGCAGAAGTTGCCAGTGCAGACCCTCTGAATCACTGATGGTATGTCAGCAGCACTCTTGAACACATATATGTCAATGTGTGTCGCACCCTTCATTGTGACGATGCTTCCCTTTTTGAACTAAATATCAGAAAATGTTGGCAGTGAATAGGAAAACGAATTTTTGTGATATCAGAATCTTTCCATTGCTGCACAGCTTGACAAGTGGAAGACATAGAAGACTGTGAAGCAGGTGATATCCACGGGGCCACCAAGTTTTCACCACGAAAGTGTTATCAACACTGCAGAAAATTGGACGTTGACATAACTTGATTTTTATTTCAGTTTTTTTCTTTATCAAGTTTCTTAGTGTATACTGTGCTTAACTCGAAACTTCCTTTTTTAAAGGATTGCAAGACTCGGATTGGGCAAATGATTCGTTCAGTTACGTAACTGATAGCTCAGCTGGAACAAGAAACAGAATGGGTAGGGAGTCCTCCAGGACCAGGGCTGTGAACCACTGGCCTAGCTAAACTAGCCAACTTTCATAGACAAGCATTGTATGAGCACAATCTGATGTCTAGGCAACGTCATTCCAACTAACTGTGGCACCTGGAAAGGACCACGGCATATGACATCTTCTTCAGTAAACCTTATTCAGAAACAAATCGAAGCAGGGAAGCTTTTTTCGGTACAATAGCTTGAAATGGTTCAATGCTTCGGAAAGCTTACTTTCCCCCATCACTAGTTTTCAGCGATCCTTTATAAAGATCTTGATTGAGCCTGATGGGAATCGTTGCGTTTCTATCATTTGAAAGATGATACAGGGAGTCCAGCGTACAGCGTTTAAATTGAGGAACGCATTAGCTACGCTCCTCGGATACCTTGACCTACACGTTGTAGCCAGTCGTGAATCTTCTGTTTTTCCACAAGAAAACCAGTCTCCCAGGAGACTGTCAAAAATTGCCGGCACCAGCTATATTTCAAGCCAGTGCAAGCGGGGTATTGGGTAAAGTTTTCAACTAGCAATAATCGCGCCTCGGATCAACCTCATCAGCTACGATACTGCCACTGCGCAAAGATAAAGCACTGTCAGGGACGCAAAACCAACCGTCTTACAACACGAAGCAAGCGTGTCGTGGTGATGTCTCTTAAATATACATTATATTTTAAATACAATGATATTGAAGTATATAAAGGGTCATTATATAAGCATAAACAACGTAATTGGGATGTATGAGAAAACAGTTCAGTCAAGGGCATTACATACATCTTTTAAAGATAACCGGGACATCATGGGATATAATATTATGCAAATGTAGAGGATGGAAGGAGGGTAGATTCTTGTGCTTGTAAGTAATGCTTGTGGGAAGCACCGGCACTTCTGATGTGAATCTTTTCCCATTAAGTTCAACGCGTTGAATGTTGCCTAATGCCTATGACACACATTTAGTTGAGGATCATTGTACCAGTGACACGGAGTCTGAAGCAGAAGTTGCCAGTGCAGACCCTCTGAATCACTGATGGTATGTCAGCAGCACTCTTGAACACATATATGTCAATGTGTGTCGCACCCTTCATTGTGACGATGCTTCCCTTTTTGAACTAAATATCAGAAAATGTTGGCAGTGAATAGGAAAACGAATTTTTGTGATATCAGAATCTTTCCATTGCTGCACGGCTTGACAAGTGGAAGACATAGAAGACTGTGAAGCAGGTGATATCCACGGGGCCACCAAGTTTTCACCACGAAAGTGTTATCAACACTGCAGAAAATTGGACGTTGACATAACTTGATTTTTATTTCAGTTTTTTTCTTTATCAAGTTTCTTAGTGTATACTGTGCTTAACTCGAAACTTCCTTTTTTAAAGGATTGCAAGACTCGGATTGGGCAAATGATTCGTTCAGTTACGTAACTGATAGCTCAGCTGGAACAAGAAACAGAATGGGTAGGGAGTCCTCCAGGACCAGGGCTGTGAACCACTGGCCTAGCTAAACTAGCCAACTTTCATAGACAAGCATTGTATGAGCACAATCTGATGTCTAGGCAACGTCATTCCAACTAACTGTGGCACCTGGAAAGGACCACGGCATATGACATCTTCTTCAGTAAACCTTATTCAGAAACAAATCGAAGCAGGGAAGCTTTTTTCGGTACAATAGCTTGAAATGGTTCAATGCTTCGGAAAGCTTACTTTCCCCCATCACTAGTTTTCAGCGATCCTTTATAAAGATCTTGATTGAGCCTGATGGGAATCGTTGCGTTTCTATCATTTGAAAGATGATACAGGGAGTCCAGCGTACAGCGTTTAAATTGAGGAACGCATTAGCTATGCTCCTCGGATACCTTGACCTACACGTTGTAGCCAGTCGTGAATCTTCTGTTTTTCCACAAGAAAACCAGTCTCCCAGGAGACTGTCAAAAATTGCCGGCACCAGCTATATTTCAAGCCAGTGCAAGCGGGGTATTGGGTAAAGTTTTCAACTAGCAATAATCGCGCCTCGGATCAACCTCATCAGCTACGATACTGCCACTGCGCAAAGATAAAGCACTGTCAGGGACGCAAAACCAACCGTCTTACAACACGAAGCAAGCGTGTCGTGGTGATGTCTCTTAAATATACATTATATTTTAAATACAATGATATTGAAGTATATAAAGGGTCATTATATAAGCATAAACAACGTAATTGGGATGTATGAGAAAACAGTTCAGTCAAGGGCATTACATACATCTTTTAAAGATAACCGGGACATCATGGGATATAATATTATGCAAATGTAGAGGATGGAAGGAGGGTAGATTCTTGTGCTTGTAAGTAATGCTTGTGGGAAGCACCGGCACTTCTGATGTGAATCTATTCCCATTAAGTTCAACGCGTTGAATGTTGCCTAATGCCTATGACACACATTTAGTTGAGGATCATTGTACCAGTGACACGGAGTCTGAAGCAGAAGTTGCCAGTGCAGACCCTCTGAATCACTGATGGTATGTCAGCAGCACTCTTGAACACATATATGTCAATGTGTGTCGCACCCTTCATTGTGACGATGCTTCCCTTTTTGAACTAAATATCAGAAAATGTTGGCAGTGAATAGGAAAACGAATTTTTGTGATATCAGAATCTTTCCATTGCTGCACAGCTTGACAAGTGGAAGACATAGAAGACTGTGAAGCAGGTGATATCCACGGGGCCACCAAGTTTTCACCACGAAAGTGTTATCAACACTGCAGAAAATTGGACGTTGACATAACTTGATTTTTATTTCAGTTTTTTTCTTTATCAAGTTTCTTAGTGTATACTGTGCTTAACTCGAAACTTCCTTTTTTAAAGGATTGCAAGACTCGGATTGGGCAAATGATTCGTTCAGTTACGTAACTGATAGCTCAGCTGGAACAAGAAACAGAATGGGTAGGGAGTCCTCCAGGACCAGGGCTGTGAACCACTGGCCTAGCTAAACTAGCCAACTTTCATAGACAAGCATTGTATGAGCACAATCTGATGTCTAGGCAACGTCATTCCAACTAACTGTGGCACCTGGAAAGGACCACGGCATATGACATCTTCTTCAGTAAACCTTATTCAGAAACAAATCGAAGCAGGGAAGCTTTTTTCGGTACAATAGCTTGAAATGGTTCAATGCTTCGGAAAGCTTACTTTCCCCCATCACTAGTTTTCAGCGATCCTTTATAAAGATCTTGATTGAGCCTGATGGGAATCGTTGCGTTTCTATCATTTGAAAGATGATACAGGGAGTCCAGCGTACAGCGTTTAAATTGAGGAACGCATTAGCTACGCTCCTCGGATACCTTGACCTACACGTTGTAGCCAGTCGTGAATCTTCTGTTTTTCCACAAGAAAACCAGTCTCCCAGGAGACTGTCAAAAATTGCCGGCACCAGCTATATTTCAAGCCAGTGCAAGCGGGGTATTGGGTAAAGTTTTCAACTAGCAATAATCGCGCCTCGGATCAACCTCATCAGCTACGATACTGCCACTGCGCAAAGATAAAGCACTGTCAGGGACGCAAAACCAACCGTCTTACAACACGAAGCAAGCGTGTCGTGGTGATGTCTCTTAAATATACATTATATTTTAAATACAATGATATTGAAGTATATAAAGGGTCATTATATAAGCATAAACAACGTAATTGGGATGTATGAGAAAACAGTTCAGTCAAGGGCATTACATACATCTTTTAAAGATAACCGGGACATCATGGGATATAATATTATGCAAATGTAGAGGATGGAAGGAGGGTAGATTCTTGTGCTTGTAAGTAATGCTTGTGGGAAGCACCGGCACTTCTGATGTGAATCTTTTCCCATTAAGTTCAACGCGTTGAATGTTGCCTAATGCCTATGACACACATTTAGTTGAGGATCATTGTACCAGTGACACGGAGTCTGAAGCAGAAGTTGCCAGTGCAGACCCTCTGAATCACTGATGGTATGTCAGCAGCACTCTTGAACACATATATGTCAATGTGTGTCGCACCCTTCATTGTGACGATGCTTCCCTTTTTGAACTAAATATCAGAAAATGTTGGCAGTGAATAGGAAAACGAATTTTTGTGATATCAGAATCTTTCCATTGCTGCACGGCTTGACAAGTGGAAGACATAGAAGACTGTGAAGCAGGTGATATCCACGGGGCCACCAAGTTTTCACCACGAAAGTGTTATCAACACTGCAGAAAATTGGACGTTGACATAACTTGATTTTTATTTCAGTTTTTTTCTTTATCAAGTTTCTTAGTGTATACTGTGCTTAACTCGAAACTTCCTTTTTTAAAGGATTGCAAGACTCGGATTGGGCAAATGATTCGTTCAGTTACGTAACTGATAGCTCAGCTGGAACAAGAAACAGAATGGGTAGGGAGTCCTCCAGGACCAGGGCTGTGAACCACTGGCCTAGCTAAACTAGCCAACTTTCATAGACAAGCATTGTATGAGCACAATCTGATGTCTAGGCAACGTCATTCCAACTAACTGTGGCACCTGGAAAGGACCACGGCATATGACATCTTCTTCAGTAAACCTTATTCAGAAACAAATCGAAGCAGGGAAGCTTTTTTCGGTACAATAACTTGAAATGGTTCAATGCTTCGGAAAGCTTACTTTCCCCCATCACTAGTTTTCAGCGATCCTTTATAAAGATCTTGATTGAGCCTGATGGGAATCGTTGCGTTTCTATCATTTGAAAGATGATACAGGGAGTCCAGCGTACAGCGTTTAAATTGAGGAACGCATTAGCTACGCTCCTCGGATACCTTGACCTACACGTTGTAGCCAGTCGTGAATCTTCTGTTTTTCCACAAGAAAACCAGTCTCCCAGGAGACTGTCAAAAATTGCCGGCACCAGCTATATTTCAAGCCAGTGCAAGCGGGGTATTGGGTAAAGTTTTCAACTAGCAATAATCGCGCCTCGGATCAACCTCATCAGCTACGATACTGCCACTGCGCAAAGATAAAGCACTGTCAGGGACGCAAAACCAACCGTCTTACAACACGAAGCAAGCGTGTCGTGGTGATGTCTCTTAAATATACATTATATTTTAAATACAATGATATTGAAGTATATAAAGGGTCATTATATAAGCATAAACAACGTAATTGGGATGTATGAGAAAACAGTTCAGTCAAGGGCATTACATACATCTTTTAAAGATAACCGGGACATCATGGGATATAATATTATGCAAATGTAGAGGATGGAAGGAGGGTAGATTCTTGTGCTTGTAAGTAATGCTTGTGGGAAGCACCGGCACTTCTGATGTGAATCTTTTCCCATTAAGTTCAACGCGTTGAATGTTGCCTAATGCCTATGACACACATTTAGTTGAGGATCATTGTACCAGTGACATGGAGTCTGAAGCAGAAGTTGCCAGTGCAGACCCTCTGAATCCCTGTTGGTATGTCAGCAGCACTCTTGAACACATATATGTCAATGTGTGTCGCACCCTTCATTGTGACGATGCTTCCCTTTTTGAACTAAATATCAGAAAATGTTGGCAGTGAATAGGAAAACGAATTTTTGTGATATCAGAATCTTTCCATTGCTGCACGGCTTGACAAGTGGAAGACATAGAAGACTGTGAAGCAGGTGATATCCACGGGGCCACCAAGTTTTCACCACGAAAGTGTTATCAACACTGCAGAAAATTGGACGTTGACATAACTTGATTTTTATTTCAGTTTTTTTCTTTATCAAGTTTCTTAGTGTATACTGTGCTTAACTCGAAACTTCCTTTTTTAAAGGATTGCAAGACTCGGATTGGGCAAATGATTCGTTCAGTTACGTAACTGATAGCTCAGCTGGAACAAGAAACAGAATGGGTAGGGAGTCCTCCAGGACCAGGGCTGTGAACCACTGGCCTAGCTAAACTAGCCAACTTTCATAGACAAGCATTGTATGAGCACAATCTGATGTCTAGGCAACGTCATTCCAACTAACTGTGGCACCTGGAAAGGACCACGGCATATGACATCTTCTTCAGTAAACCTTATTCAGAAACAAATCGAAGCAGGGAAGCTTTTTTCGGTACAATAGCTTGAAATGGTTCAATGCTTCGGAAAGCTTACTTTCCCCCATCACTAGTTTTCAGCGATCCTTTATAAAGATCTTGATTGAGCCTGATGGGAATCGTTGCGTTTCTATCATTTGAAAGATGATACAGGGAGTCCAGCGTACAGCGTTTAAATTGAGGAACGCATTAGCTACGCTCCTCGGATACCTTGACCTACACGTTGTAGCCAGTCGTGAATCTTCTGTTTTTCCACAAGAAAACCAGTCTCCCAGGAGACTGTCAAAAATTGCCGGCACCAGCTATATTTCAAGCCAGTGCAAGCGGGGTATTGGGTAAAGTTTTCAACTAGCAATACTGTTTATTAGGTTTAGTATTTTTACATTTCTTAAAATAAAACAATTTCAATTTTAATACTTATGATTAAAATCGTTTAAAATATCAGTTCTTAAAATCACTTAAAATTTTTAAAATCTTGTGATTTTTTTAACAAAACTAAAACAATAAACTTTAAAATAAACGTGCTCAAATCAAATAAACAAAACGTGATAAAAGCAAAAACTGCACACCAACAAAAAAGTCAAATACATTGAAGATAACAGAAAATGCAATAGACAAAATAAAGAAACAATTAAAAAGTAAAATAAAAAACAAACAAAAAAGTCTAATGCATTTTAAATTAAACCCAAAACGGTCAATGTATTTGACAAAAAAATATAACAAAACTATACCAGAAACCCTAAACAATTGTGATTTAAAAACAACTAAGTCTTTAAAAACAATTAAGATTTGTTATTTAAAATCTTCTTTTAAAAACAATCATTCATAAAATCTTTAAAAGATCTTTAAAAGATCTTGGACTCGGGCTCCAGCAGGGGGAACTAACCGTCCCCGGAGGTGGGTCCCATCATGGGATCCTGAGCTCCCCCAGATCTTGTATACGCCAGTTCTTAAAGGCTTCCTCCTTGCCCCTCTGATGGACCTCCAGATTGACGTAGTCTTTTACAAACACCATGCCCCTCCGCGCGATGACGATCGGGTCCAGCTCCTGCTTATTAAACAATACTGTTTATTAGGTTTAGTATTTTTACATTTCTTAAAATAGAACAATTTCAATTTTAATACTTGTGATTAAAATCATTTAGAATATCAATTCTTAAAATCACTTAAAATTTTTAAAATCTTGTGATTTTTTTAACAAAACTAAAACAATAAACTTTAAAATAAACGTGCTCAAATCAAATAAACAAAACGTGATAAAAGCAAAAACTGCACACCAACAAAAGAGTCAAATACATTGAAAATAACAGAAAATGCATTAGACAAATTAAAAAAACAATTAAAAAGTAAAAATAAAAAACAAACAAAAAAAGTCTAATGCATTTTAAATTAAACCCAAAAACGGTCAATGTATTTGACAAAAAAATATAACAAAACTATACCTAAAAAGCCCTAAACAATGTGATTTAAAAACAACTAAATCTTTAAAAGCAATTAAGATTCATTATTTAAAATTTTCTTTTAAAAACAATCATTCATAAAATCTTTAAAAGATCTTGGACTCGGGCTCCAGCAGGGGGAACTAACCGTCCCCGGAGGTGGGTCCCATCACGGGATCCTGAGCTCCCCCAGATCTTGTATGCGCCAGTTCTTAAAGGCTTCCTCCTTGCCCCTCTGATGGACCTCCAGATTGACGTAGTCTTTCACAAACACCATGCCCCTCCGCGCGATGACGATCGGGTCCAGCTCCTGCTTATTGAACAAACAGATGTTCCGTCCCTCCCACAGTGCCTGCTTCACTGCGCAGACGACACGCCACCAGCACCTCAAGGTAGATGTACAGATTCCCTTGGCTGGACCGTATAGGATCTGCTGGGCGGTCGCCCGCGCAGGAACGGCGAACCTGTGGAGGAACGGAGAAAACAGGAGCCAGACCCTGTGGGCGGAGGGGCACTCACTAAAGATGTGAGCCTCCGTCTCCTTCCCCAAGCAACCCTTATAGGGGCAGGTGTCATAAGGAGCTATGCCCCTTCTGTGCATAAACACTCGGGTGGGGAGACACCGACTCACAGCCATCCAGGAGACATCTTTCTGCGTGTTCGTGAGGCAAACGTGCGTAGCGTTAGCCCAGATAAACCGGCAGGTTTCGGGAGGGAAATCTTCTATCCGGCTGGTCTCCTGGGCAGATCTCATCTGACTACAGATGGTCTTATAATCCCAGGAGGCCAGCACGACTTTATGGAGGCCTACTTCGAGCGCAAAGGCTCGGAGCGCCCTGTAGAACGGCGGGGGATCCCACGAGTGCGGCCTGGTGTTGTCCATGGCGCAGAGGCCGAATGGTCTCAGGCTGCTGGCAAAATAAAAGCGGTTCATGAAACTCACTTTCTTGCCAGCAGCCTGGATGTTCTTGACCACATAGGCCAGCCCCTGCGCCTTTATCAGCCGCACAACGTCCGGGACCCCCCTGCCTCCATCCAGGGTACCCTTCACCATCTGCACTCTTTTCAGCCTCTCCATTTTGCTCCCCCAGACAAACCGAAATATAATTCGGGTCACTAGTTTTGCGATAACCTTGTCTGGGGGGAAGATCATTCCTACGTAGAGGAGTATCGGGAAGAGGATGGCCTTTACGACCAGCACCTTACCAGCCATCGTCAAGGTCCTTGTGCTCCAGCCGTGGATCTTCCTTTGGACCTTTGCTATGGCCTCCTCCCAGCTCCGGGTGCCCGTGTTGGTCCCGTCGATCGTGATCCCCAGAACCTTGATAAACGGCTTCACAGGGAACACGGTCGGCGGGCCCCGGCCGACAGGCCATGCCCTGGAGAGGTAGACCTCGCTCTTGGCCTTGTTCACAGCGGCCCCCGTCGCCCTGCAGAAGCCGTCCAGCAGTTCCTCGACCCTGGCCACGGACGGAGCGTCCGTGCAGACCACGGCCACGTCGTCCATATAGGCCAGGGCCTTCAGTTGCTCTCCGCCGGAACCCGGGAGATGGAAACCTGTCACCCGGACGGTTAGCAATAATCGCGCCTCGGATCAACCTCATCAGCTACGATACTGCCACTGCGCAAAGATAAAGCACTGTCAGGGACGCAAAACCAACCGTCTTACAACACGAAGCAAGCGTGTCGTGGTGATGTCTCTTAAATATACATTATATTTTAAATACAATGATATTGAAGTATATAAAGGGTCATTATATAAGCATAAACAACGTAATTGGGATGTATGAGAAAACAGTTCAGTCAAGGGCATTACATACATCTTTTAAAGATAACCGGGACATCATGGGATATAATATTATGCAAATGTAGAGGATGGAAGGAGGGTAGATTCTTGTGCTTGTAAGTAATGCTTGTGGGAAGCACCGGCACTTCTGATGTGAATCTTTTCCCATTAAGTTCAACGCGTTGAATGTTGCCTAATGCCTATGACACACATTTAGTTGAGGATCATTGTACCAGTGACACGGAGTCTGAAGCAGAAGTTGCCAGTGCAGACCCTCTGAATCACTGATGGTATGTCAGCAGCACTCTTGAACACATATATGTCAATGTGTGTCGCACCCTTCATTGTGACGATGCTTCCCTTTTTGAACTAAATATCAGAAAATGTTGGCAGTGAATAGGAAAACGAATTTTTGTGATATCAGAATCTTTCCATTGCTGCACGGCTTGACAAGTGGAAGACATAGAAGACTGTGAAGCAGGTGATATCCACGGGGCCACCAAGTTTTCACCACGAAAGTGTTATCAACACTGCAGAAAATTGGACGTTGACATAACTTGATTTTTATTTCAGTTTTTTTCTTTATCAAGTTTCTTAGTGTATACTGTGCTTAACTCGAAACTTCCTTTTTTAAAGGATTGCAAGACTCGGATTGGGCAAATGATTCGTTCAGTTACGTAACTGATAGCTCAGCTGGAACAAGAAACAGAATGGGTAGGGAGTCCTCCAGGACCAGGGCTGTGAACCACTGGCCTAGCTAAACTAGCCAACTTTCATAGACAAGCATTGTATGAGCACAATCTGATGTCTAGGCAACGTCATTCCAACTAACTGTGGCACCTGGAAAGGACCACGGCATATGACATCTTCTTCAGTAAACCTTATTCAGAAACAAATCGAAGCAGGGAAGCTTTTTTCGGTACAATAGCTTGAAATGGTTCAATGCTTCGGAAAGCTTACTTTCCCCCATCACTAGTTTTCAGCGATCCTTTATAAAGATCTTGATTGAGCCTGATGGGAATCGTTGCGTTTCTATCATTTGAAAGATGATACAGGGAGTCCAGCGTACAGCGTTTAAATTGAGGAACGCATTAGCTACGCTCCTCGGATACCTTGACCTACACGTTGTAGCCAGTCGTGAATCTTCTGTTTTTCCACAAGAAAACCAGTCTCCCAGGAGACTGTCAAAAATTGCCGGCACCAGCTATATTTCAAGCCAGTGCAAGCGGGGTATTGGGTAAAGTTTTCAACTAGCAATAATCGCGCCTCGGATCAACCTCATCAGCTACGATACTGCCACTGCGCAAAGATAAAGCACCGTCAGGGACGCAAAACCAACCGTCTTACAACACGAAGCAAGCGTGTCGTGGTGATGTCTCTTAAATATACATTATATTTTAAATACAATGATATTGAAGTATATAAAGGGTCATTATATAAGCATAAACAACGTAATTGGGATGTATGAGAAAACAGTTCAGTCAAGGGCATTACATACATCTTTTAAAGATAACCGGGACATCATGGGATATAATATTATGCAAATGTAGAGGATGGAAGGAGGGTAGATTCTTGTGCTTGTAAGTAATGCTTGTGGGAAGCACCGGCACTTCTGATGTGAATCTTTTCCCATTAAGTTCAACGCGTTGAATGTTGCCTAATGCCTATGACACACATTTAGTTGAGGATCATTGTACCAGTGACACGGAGTCTGAAGCAGAAGTTGCCAGTGCAGACCCTCTGAATCACTGATGGTATGTCAGCAGCACTCTTGAACACATATATGTCAATGTGTGTCGCACCCTTCATTGTGACGATGCTTCCCTTTTTGAACTAAATATCAGAAAATGTTGGCAGTGAATAGGAAAACGAATTTTTGTGATATCAGAATCTTTCCATTGCTGCACGGCTTGACAAGTGGAAGACATAGAAGACTGTGAAGCAGGTGATATCCACGGGGCCACCAAGTTTTCACCACGAAAGTGTTATCAACACTGCAGAAAATTGGACGTTGACATAACTTGATTTTTATTTCAGTTTTTTTCTTTATCAAGTTTCTTAGTGTATACTGTGCTTAACTCGAAACTTCCTTTTTTAAAGGATTGCAAGACTCGGATTGGGCAAATGATTCGTTCAGTTACGTAACTGATAGCTCAGCTGGAACAAGAAACAGAATGGGTAGGGAGTCCTCCAGGACCAGGGCTGTGAACCACTGGCCTAGCTAAACTAGCCAACTTTCATAGACAAGCATTGTATGAGCACAATCTGATGTCTAGGCAACGTCATTCCAACTAACTGTGGCACCTGGAAAGGACCACGGCATATGACATCTTCTTCAGTAAACCTTATTCAGAAACAAATCGAAGCAGGGAAGCTTTTTTCGGTACAATAGCTTGAAATGGTTCAATGCTTCGGAAAGCTTACTTTCCCCCATCACTAGTTTTCAGCGATCCTTTATAAAGATCTTGATTGAGCCTGATGGGAATCGTTGCGTTTCTATCATTTGAAAGATGATACAGGGAGTCCAGCGTACAGCGTTTAAATTGAGGAACGCATTAGCTACGCTCCTCGGATACCTTGACCTACACGTTGTAGCCAGTCGTGAATCTTCTGTTTTTCCACAAGAAAACCAGTCTCCCAGGAGACTGTCAAAAATTGCCGGCACCAGCTATATTTCAAGCCAGTGCAAGCGGGGTATTGGGTAAAGTTTTCAACTAGCAATAATCGCGCCTCGGATCAACCTCATCAGCTACGATACTGCCACTGCGCAAAGATAAAGCACTGTCAGGGACGCAAAACCAACCGTCTTACAACACGAAGCAAGCGTGTCGTGGTGATGTCTCTTAAATATACATTATATTTTAAATACAATGATATTGAAGTATATAAAGGGTCATTATATAAGCATAAACAACGTAATTGGGATGTATGAGAAAACAGTTCAGTCAAGGGCATTACATACATCTTTTAAAGATAACCGGGACATCATGGGATATAATATTATGCAAATGTAGAGGATGGAAGGAGGGTAGATTCTTGTGCTTGTAAGTAATGCTTGTGGGAAGCACCGGCACTTCTGATGTGAATCTTTTCCCATTAAGTTCAACGCGTTGAATGTTGCCTAATGCCTATGACACACATTTAGTTGAGGATCATTGTACCAGTGACACGGAGTCTGAAGCAGAAGTTGCCAGTGCAGACCCTCTGAATCACTGATGGTATGTCAGCAGCACTCTTGAACACATATATGTCAATGTGTGTCGCACCCTTCATTGTGACGATGCTTCCCTTTTTGAACTAAATATCAGAAAATGTTGGCAGTGAATAGGAAAACGAATTTTTGTGATATCAGAATCTTTCCATTGCTGCACGGCTTGACAAGTGGAAGACATAGAAGACTGTGAAGCAGGTGATATCCACGGGGCCACCAAGTTTTCACCACGAAAGTGTTATCAACACTGCAGAAAATTGGACGTTGACATAACTTGATTTTTATTTCAGTTTTTTTCTTTATCAAGTTTCTTAGTGTATACTGTGCTTAACTCGAAACTTCCTTTTTTAAAGGATTGCAAGACTCGGATTGGGCAAATGATTCGTTCAGTTACGTAACTGATAGCTCAGCTGGAACAAGAAACAGAATGGGTAGGGAGTCCTCCAGGACCAGGGCTGTGAACCACTGGCCTAGCTAAACTAGCCAACTTTCATAGACAAGCATTGTATGAGCACAATCTGATGTCTAGGCAACGTCATTCCAACTAACTGTGGCACCTGGAAAGGACCACGGCATATGACATCTTCTTCAGTAAACCTTATTCAGAAACAAATCGAAGCAGGGAAGCTTTTTTCGGTACAATAGCTTGAAATGGTTCAATGCTTCGGAAAGCTTACTTTCCCCCATCACTAGTTTTCAGCGATCCTTTATAAAGATCTTGATTGAGCCTGATGGGAATCGTTGCGTTTCTATCATTTGAAAGATGATACAGGGAGTCCAGCGTACAGCGTTTAAATTGAGGAACGCATTAGCTACGCTCCTCGGATACCTTGACCTACACGTTGTAGCCAGTCGTGAATCTTCTGTTTTTCCACAAGAAAACCAGTCTCCCAGGAGACTGTCAAAAATTGCCGGCACCAGCTATATTTCAAGCCAGTGCAAGCGGGGTATTGGGTAAAGTTTTCAACTAGCAATAATCGCGCCTCGGATCAACCTCATCAGCTACGATACTGCCACTGCGCAAAGATAAAGCACCGTCAGGGACGCAAAACCAACCGTCTTACAACACGAAGCAAGCGTGTCGTGGTGATGTCTCTTAAATATACATTATATTTTAAATACAATGATATTGAAGTATATAAAGGGTCATTATATAAGCATAAACAACGTAATTGGGATGTATGAGAAAACAGTTCAGTCAAGGGCATTACATACATCTTTTAAAGATAACCGGGACATCATGGGATATAATATTATGCAAATGTAGAGGATGGAAGGAGGGTAGATTCTTGTGCTTGTAAGTAATGCTTGTGGGAAGCACCGGCACTTCTGATGTGAATCTTTTCCCATTAAGTTCAACGCGTTGAATGTTGCCTAATGCCTATGACACACATTTAGTTGAGGATCATTGTACCAGTGACACGGAGTCTGAAGCAGAAGTTGCCAGTGCAGACCCTCTGAATCACTGATGGTATGTCAGCAGCACTCTTGAACACATATATGTCAATGTGTGTCGCACCCTTCATTGTGACGATGCTTCCCTTTTTGAACTAAATATCAGAAAATGTTGGCAGTGAATAGGAAAACGAATTTTTGTGATATCAGAATCTTTCCATTGCTGCACGGCTTGACAAGTGGAAGACATAGAAGACTGTGAAGCAGGTGATATCCACGGGGCCACCAAGTTTTCACCACGAAAGTGTTATCAACACTGCAGAAAATTGGACGTTGACATAACTTGATTTTTATTTCAGTTTTTTTCTTTATCAAGTTTCTTAGTGTATACTGTGCTTAACTCGAAACTTCCTTTTTTAAAGGATTGCAAGACTCGGATTGGGCAAATGATTCGTTCAGTTACGTAACTGATAGCTCAGCTGGAACAAGAAACAGAATGGGTAGGGAGTCCTCCAGGACCAGGGCTGTGAACCACTGGCCTAGCTAAACTAGCCAACTTTCATAGACAAGCATTGTATGAGCACAATCTGATGTCTAGGCAACGTCATTCCAACTAACTGTGGCACCTGGAAAGGACCACGGCATATGACATCTTCTTCAGTAAACCTTATTCAGAAACAAATCGAAGCAGGGAAGCTTTTTTCGGTACAATAGCTTGAAATGGTTCAATGCTTCGGAAAGCTTACTTTCCCCCATCACTAGTTTTCAGCGATCCTTTATAAAGATCTTGATTGAGCCTGATGGGAATCGTTGCGTTTCTATCATTTGAAAGATGATACAGGGAGTCCAGCGTACAGCGTTTAAATTGAGGAACGCATTAGCTACGCTCCTCGGATACCTTGACCTACACGTTGTAGCCAGTCGTGAATCTTCTGTTTTTCCACAAGAAAACCAGTCTCCCAGGAGACTGTCAAAAATTGCCGGCACCAGCTATATTTCAAGCCAGTGCAAGCGGGGTATTGGGTAAAGTTTTCAACTAGCAATAATCGCGCCTCGGATCAACCTCATCAGCTACGATACTGCCACTGCGCAAAGATAAAGCACTGTCAGGGACGCAAAACCAACCGTCTTACAACACGAAGCAAGCGTGTCGTGGTGATGTCTCTTAAATATACATTATATTTTAAATACAATGATATTGAAGTATATAAAGGGTCATTATATAAGCATAAACAACGTAATTGGGATGTATGAGAAAACAGTTCAGTCAAGGGCATTACATACATCTTTTAAAGATAACCGGGACATCATGGGATATAATATTATGCAAATGTAGAGGATGGAAGGAGGGTAGATTCTTGTGCTTGTAAGTAATGCTTGTGGGAAGCACCGGCACTTCTGATGTGAATCTTTTCCCATTAAGTTCAACGCGTTGAATGTTGCCTAATGCCTATGACACACATTTAGTTGAGGATCATTGTACCAGTGACATGGAGTCTGAAGCAGAAGTTGCCAGTGCAGACCCTCTGAATCCCTGTTGGTATGTCAGCAGCACTCTTGAACACATATATGTCAATGTGTGTCGCACCCTTCATTGTGACGATGCTTCCCTTTTTGAACTAAATATCAGAAAATGTTGGCAGTGAATAGGAAAACGAATTTTTGTGATATCAGAATCTTTCCATTGCTGCACGGCTTGACAAGTGGAAGACATAGAAGACTGTGAAGCAGGTGATATCCACGGGGCCACCAAGTTTTCACCACGAAAGTGTTATCAACACTGCAGAAAATTGGACGTTGACATAACTTGATTTTTATTTCAGTTTTTTTCTTTATCAAGTTTCTTAGTGTATACTGTGCTTAACTCGAAACTTCCTTTTTTAAAGGATTGCAAGACTCGGATTGGGCAAATGATTCGTTCAGTTACGTAACTGATAGCTCAGCTGGAACAAGAAACAGAATGGGTAGGGAGTCCTCCAGGACCAGGGCTGTGAACCACTGGCCTAGCTAAACTAGCCAACTTTCATAGACAAGCATTGTATGAGCACAATCTGATGTCTAGGCAACGTCATTCCAACTAACTGTGGCACCTGGAAAGGACCACGGCATATGACATCTTCTTCAGTAAACCTTATTCAGAAACAAATCGAAGCAGGGAAGCTTTTTTCGGTACAATAGCTTGAAATGGTTCAATGCTTCGGAAAGCTTACTTTCCCCCATCACTAGTTTTCAGCGATCCTTTATAAAGATCTTGATTGAGCCTGATGGGAATCGTTGCGTTTCTATCATTTGAAAGATGATACAGGGAGTCCAGCGTACAGCGTTTAAATTGAGGAACGCATTAGCTACGCTCCTCGGATACCTTGACCTACACGTTGTAGCCAGTCGTGAATCTTCTGTTTTTCCACAAGAAAACCAGTCTCCCAGGAGACTGTCAAAAATTGCCGGCACCAGCTATATTTCAAGCCAGTGCAAGCGGGGTATTGGGTAAAGTTTTCAACTAGCAATAATCGCGCCTCGGATCAACCTCATCAGCTACGATACTGCCACTGCGCAAAGATAAAGCACTGTCAGGGACGCAAAACCAACCGTCTTACAACACGAAGCAAGCGTGTCGTGGTGATGTCTCTTAAATATACATTATATTTTAAATACAATGATATTGAAGTATATAAAGGGTCATTATATAAGCATAAACAACGTAATTGGGATGTATGAGAAAACAGTTCAGTCAAGGGCATTACATACATCTTTTAAAGATAACCGGGACATCATGGGATATAATATTATGCAAATGTAGAGGATGGAAGGAGGGTAGATTCTTGTGCTTGTAAGTAATGCTTGTGGGAAGCACCGGCACTTCTGATGTGAATCTTTTCCCATTAAGTTCAACGCGTTGAATGTTGCCTAATGCCTATGACACACATTTAGTTGAGGATCATTGTACCAGTGACACGGAGTCTGAAGCAGAAGTTGCCAGTGCAGACCCTCTGAATCCCTGTTGGTATGTCAGCAGCACTCTTGAACACATATATGTCAATGTGTGTCGCACCCTTCATTGTGACGATGCTTCCCTTTTTGAACTAAATATCAGAAAATGTTGGCAGTGAATAGGAAAACGAATTTTTGTGATATCAGAATCTTTCCATTGCTGCACGGCTTGACAAGTGGAAGACATAGAAGACTGTGAAGCAGGTGATATCCACGGGGCCACCAAGTTTTCACCACGAAAGTGTTATCAACACTGCAGAAAATTGGACGTTGACATAACTTGATTTTTATTTCAGTTTTTTTCTTTATCAAGTTTCTTAGTGTATACTGTGCTTAACTCGAAACTTCCTTTTTTAAAGGATTGCAAGACTCGGATTGGGCAAATGATTCGTTCAGTTACGTAACTGATAGCTCAGCTGGAACAAGAAACAGAATGGGTAGGGAGTCCTCCAGGACCAGGGCTGTGAACCACTGGCCTAGCTACATGGCAATGTGGGATTATTTGATGCAGTTACCCCAGTTTTATGGCTGTGTTTCTGTGTGTCATTTAGTATGTTTTGTTCATTTTCCTATTTAGGCAGACTTGTGCTACTTTGAGGATGACTTGAATTCACTTTCCTTGTACAATAGCCTGGCGTTATTTCAATCATGTGAATGCCTCAAGCGGTCTACTAATAGCATTGTTTAATTGAGGAACTTCAAGTCAGACTTGCACCATTCATACAATCATGCTATACGCAATCAGAATCCGACTTCAGATTTGCGTCATATAATGGTTGTATGTGACAGCTGGAATGACGTCAGACGTCGTAACATTGACATTATTCTGAGGTCATTCCAACTTTCATAGACAAGCATTGTATGAGCACAATCTGATGTCTAGGCAACGTCATTCCAACTAACTGTGGCACCTGGAAAGGACCACGGCATATGACATCTTCTTCAGTAAACCTTATTCAGAAACAAATCGAAGCAGGGAAGCTTTTTTCGGTACAATAGCTTGAAATGGTTCAATGCTTCGGAAAGCTTACTTTCCCCCATCACTAGTTTTCAGCGATCCTTTATAAAGATCTTGATTGAGCCTGATGGGAATCGTTGCGTTTCTATCATTTGAAAGATGATACAGGGAGTCCAGCGTACAGCGTTTAAATTGAGGAACGCATTAGCTACGCTCCTCGGATACCTTGACCTACACGTTGTAGCCAGTCGTGAATCTTCTGTTTTTCCACAAGAAAACCAGTCTCCCAGGAGACTGTCAAAAATTGCCGGCACCAGCTATATTTCAAGCCAGTGCAAGCGGGGTATTGGGTAAAGTTTTCAACTAGCAATACTGTTTATTGGGTTGAAGTATTTTACATTGCATGAAATAAAAACAATTCAATATTTAATACTTATGATTAAAATCGTTAAAATACCAATCCTTAAAATCACTTAAAATTTTTAAAATCTTGTGATTTTTAACCAAACTAAAACAATTAACTTTAAAATAAACGTGCTCAAATCAAATAAACAAAACGTGATAAAAGCAAAAAATTGCACACCAACAAAAGAGTCAGATACATTGAAAATAACAGAAAATGCATTGAACAAATTAAAAAAACAATTAAAAAGGAAAAAATAAAAAACAAACAAAAAAGGTCCAATGCATTTTAAATTAAACCCAAAACGGTCAATGTATCTGACAACAAAATATAACAAAACTATACCTAAAAAGCCCTAAACAATGTGATTTAAAAACAACTAAATCTTTAAAAACAATTAAGAATCATTATTTAAAATCTTCTTTTAAAAACAATCATTCATAAAATCTTTAAAAGATCTTTAAAAGATCTTGGACTCGGGCTCCAGCAGGGGGAACTAACCGTCCCCGGAGGTGGGTCCCATCATGGGATCCTGAGCTCCCCCAGATCTTGTATGCGCCAGTTCTTAAAGGCTTCCTCCTTGCCCCTCTGATGGACCTCCAGATTGACGTAGTCTTTCACAAACACCATGCCCCTCCGCGCGATGACGATCGGGTCCAGCTCCTGCTTATTGAACAAACAGATGTTCCGTCCCTCCCACAGTGCCTGCTTCACTGCGCAGACGACACGCCACCAGCACCTCAAGGTAGATGTAGAAATTCCCTTGGCTGGACCGTATAGGATCTGCTGGGCGGTCGCCCGCGCAGGAACGGCGAACCTGTGGAGGAACGGAGAAAACAGGAGCCAGACCCTGTGGGCGGAGGGGCACTCACTAAAGATGTGAGCCTCCGTCTCCTTCCCCAAGCAACCCTTATAGGGGCAGGTGTCATAAGGAGCTATGCCCCTTCTGTGCATAAACACTCGGGTGGGGAGACACCGACTCACAGCCATCCAGGAGACATCTTTCTGCGTGTTCGTGAGGCAAACGTGCGTAGCGTTAGCCCAGATAAACCGGCAGGTTTCGGGAGGGAAATCTTCTATCCGGCTGGTCTCCTGGGCAGATCTCATCTGACTACAGATGGTCTTATAATCCCAGGAGGCCAGCACGACTTTATGGAGGCCTACTTCGAGCGCAAAGGCTCGGAGCGCCCTGTAGAACGGCGGGGGATCCCACGAGTGCGGCCTGGTGTTGTCCATGGCGCAGATGCCGAATGGTCTCAGGCTGCTGGCAAAATAAAAGCGGTTCATGAAACTCACTTTCTTGCCAGCAGCCTGGATGTTCTTGACCACATAGGCCAGCCCCTGCGCCTTTATCAGCCGCACAACGTCCGGGACCCCCCTGCCTCCATCCAGGGTACCCTTCACCATCTGCACTCTTTTCAGCCTCTCCATTTTGCTCCCCCAGACAAACCGAAATATAATTCGGGTCACTAGATTTGCGATACCCTTGTCTGGGGGGAAGATCATTCCTACGTAGAGGAGTATCGGGAAGAGGATGGCCTTTACGACCAGCACCTTACCAGCCATCGTCAAGGTCCTTGTGCTCCAGCCGTGGATCTTCCTTTGGACCTTTGCTATGGCCTCCTCCCAGCTCCGGGTGCCCGTGTTGGTCCCGTCGATCGTGATCCCCAGAACCTTGATAAACGGCTTCACAGGGAACACGGTCGGCGGGCCCCGGCCGACAGGCCATGCCCTGGAGAGGTAGACCTCGCTCTTGGCCTTATTCACAGCGGCCCCCGTCGCCCTGCAGAAGCCGTCCAGCAGTTCCTCGACCCTGGCCACGGACGGAGCGTCCGTGCAGACCACGGCCACGTCGTCCATATAGGCCAGGGCCTTCAGTTGCTCTCCGCCGGAACCCGGGAGATGGAAACCTGTCACCCGGACGTCCCGGCGGATCGCCTGCATGAATGGCTCCAAGCAGAGGACGTACAGCAGGGCCGACAGGGAGGTCCCTGCTGGATCTATCGTTGCGGGGCTTACTCCGGTCTACATCCCTCAGAGCACAGTTGAAATCACCTGAAATGATAACTGGCAAGGTGCCGATCAGGAGCGGGCGTAGCTGAGGGAGAAAGAGGACTCTCTCTCTCTGGCTGGTGGGGGCATAGACATTGACCAGCCTCAATACAGCCCCCTTGTATTTAAAATCGAGGCTGGCCAGTCTGCCCGCCTCTATAACCTTGAATGTTTTAACTATTAAGAAGGGGTTTTTCAGGAGTACGGCAATCCCGTCCGCTCGGGACACATTGGACCCCGACCAGAAGGATTCTCCTAGGGTCCAAGTGTCCCGGAGATCTTTGTATTCTTTTTGGAACGAGATGCCGCACTCCTGCAAACAGATAATATCCGCCTTCATGCCAGCCAGAGAGTTTAAAACATCGGTCCTCTTTTTCACCTCAGCAATGCTCCTCACATTAATTGAAATAATGGTTAATGCCATAATGGCTGTGAGGGCAATTACCCGCTCCGTAACAATCATGTAAAGAAACCTTTCTCTTCCCCACTCCTCTCTTCTCCCTCACCTAGCTTAGCGCTAGCACCCATCATTTCAATCATTTGCCTCACCGCTTGATCCTCTAGGAAGACTATGGGGGGGGGCTCGGCTCCCGCCACCCGGTAAGGCGGGCAAAACTCCACTGGGCTCAGGGCCCGTGGTGCTGGAGGTTCTCCCTGGTTCCTTTGAGGCCGAGGCCCGACGAACAGATGGCAGGGCAGAGGCTTTATGTACAACTGGGGAGAAAACTGTATAGACCCCGCTAGTCGTTCTTTTAACTAATGGTGGGGGAGGGGGTGGTCTCTCCCTTCCCGGCTGTCTGCCGCCGCAGGCCTCCTCCCCCAGCGCCAGTGACCTTGCCATCACGTCCCTGATGTCTTTCTGGGAAAGGACTCTGGCGCCGACTCTCGTCTCCTGAGGACCTGCGGCTCTCCCACTATTGCCGGGAGGGCATACCTGACCCCTCCCCTGGGAGAGTCTCAGTTGTGGGGCAGGAGGAATGTTATTTCTAGGGGGCCTCTCATCTACCAGGCTGCCCACTCGGGGCAGTGGAGAAGGCCCACCGCTCTCCTCTCCGGAGTCAGAGTGGGGCGTATAGAAATTAGAGGGAGGGGACTCTGGAGCGGGGGAGGAGCCGGCAGGGGGGGGAGAATCTGCAGAATGAATCCTCTTTTTCATCATACCACTAAAGATGTGAGCCTCCGTCTCCTTCCCCAAGCAACCCTTATAGGGGCAGGTGTCATAAGGAGCTATGCCCCTTCTGTGCATAAACACTCGGGTGGGGAGACACCGACTCACAGCCATCCAGGAGACATCTTTCTGCGTGTTCGTGAGGCAAACGTGCGTAGCGTTAGCCCAGATAAACCGGCAGGTTTCGGGAGGGAAATCTTCTATCCGGCTGGTCTCCTGGGCAGATCTCATCTGACTACAGATGGTCTTATAATCCCAGGAGGCCAGCACGACTTTATGGAGGCCTACTTCGAGCGCAAAGGCTCGGAGCGCCCTGTAGAACGGCGGGGGATCCCACGAGTGCGGCCTGGTGTTGTCCATGGCGCAGAGGCCGAATGGTCTCAGGCTGCTGGCAAAATAAAAGCGGTTCATGAAACTCACTTTCTTGCCAGCAGCCTGGATGTTCTTGACCACATAGGCCAGCCCCTGCGCCTTTATCAGCCGCACAACGTCCGGGACCCCCCTGCCTCCATCCAGGGTACCCTTCACCATCTGCACTCTTTTCAGCCTCTCCATTTTGCTCCCCCAGACAAACCGAAATATAATTCGGGTCACTAGTTTTGCGATACCCTTGTCTGGGGGGAAGATCATTCCTACGTAGAGGAGTATCGGGAAGAGGATGGCCTTTACGACCAGCACCTTACCAGCCATCGTCAAGGTCCTTGTGCTCCAGCCGTGGATCTTCCTTTGGACCTTTGCTATGGCCTCCTCCCAGCTCCGGGTGCCCGTGTTGGTCCCGTCGATCGTGATCCCCAGAACCTTGATAAACGGCTTCACAGGGAACACGGTCGGCGGGCCCCGGCCGACAGGCCATGCCCTGGAGAGGTAGACCTCGCTCTTGGCCTTATTCACAGCGGCCCCCGTCGCCCTGCAGAAGCCGTCCAGCAGTTCCTCGACCCTGGCCATGGACGGAGCGTCCATGCAGACCACGGCCACGTCGTCCATATAGGCCAGGGCCTTCAGTTGCTCTCCGCCGGAACCCGGGAGATGGAAACCTGTCACCCGGACGTCCCGGCGGATCGCCTGCATGAACGGCTCCAAGCAGAGGACGTACAGCAGGGCCGACAGGGGACAACCCTGCCGGACCCCCGACCTGACCGGAAATGGTTCGGTCAGGTGGCGGTTCACAAGGACCCTGCTGCTTAGGCCGCTGTAGATGATCTTGACCCACTTCCTCAGGCCAAGAGCGAGACCCATCCTCTCCATAACAAGCTGCAGGTATTCGTGGCCCACTCTGTCGAAGGCTTTCTCCTGGTCCAAGCTGATTAGGACCAGGGGAAGCCCTCTCTCGTTCGAGTAGGCCACGACATCCCTGAGCAGCATGGCGTTGTCGGCCGCCGATCTCCCCCGGGCACCACAGACCTGGTCGGGACCCACGACTTGAGGGAGTGGCCGCTGCAGCCGGAGCGTCAGTGCTTTGGCCAGTATCTTGTAGTCGGTGCACAGGAGGCTGACTGGCCGCCAGTTCCTCAGATCTTTCGTGTCTCCCTTCTTGTGAAGAAGGGAGAGGATACTCTTCTTCATCGAAGGGGCCAATCTGCCCTCTCTGTACATCGACCCCAGGACCTGGCCCAGATCTTCCTTAAGCACCTCCCAAAAGATCTTATAGAACTCAGCAGGGATCCCGTCGGGACCCGGTGTCCTTCCAGAGTTAAGACTCTTTATCACCTGGGAGAGTTCAGTGGTGGTGATCTCTGGATCCTCCTCCTCCTCCTCGTCCCCCTCATTGCGGGACTCCAACAGGGACAGAAAGTGATGGATCAGATTTTGATCCACCACCTTCTGGTCGTACAACTCCCTGTAGAAATCCCGCACCACTGTCTCAACAGCCTCTCTGCCCTCCACCTCTTGCCCCGAGGAGTCGATCATGGAGGACATTGCAGGCCGCCTCTCCTTCGTTTTCTTGAAGAAGAAGCGGCTGCATTTCTCATCGTCCTCCATGATGCGGACCCTGGAAAGGACCTTGATCTTTTCTTGCTCCTCCCGATAGAGGGCGGAGAGACTCAGTTTGACCCGGGCCACCTCCTCAGCTAGGTCGAAGCCTCTGAGCTGTAAAAGACTCAGGCGCTGGAGGCGGGCGTTTAGATGGGAATATCTCGCCCGCCTCTCGCGAGCTTTCCGTTTCCCCAGCTGAATGAAGTAGCCCTTGGTTCTTTTCTTCATCATCTCCCACCACTCTATGGGAGAATCAAAAAGGTCCTTCAGGGTCCTCCACTCCTCGAGGCGTCTGCTAAAGGTCTTAATCACACGAGGGTCATCGAGCAGAGAGGTGTTGAGCTTCCAGACCCCAGGCCCCGACTCCCGTGTGCTCGGAATGAGCACCTCTGTCGTCAGGAGCCTGTGGTCTGAAAAGAAGACCGCCTCCGAAGACATGGCGGTCCTCTCCAGTGGCTTGCTGAGGAGGACGAGATCTATCCTGGAGAAGGAGGAGCCAGAAGAACTCACCCAGGTGAACAAGGGGACCAGGTCCCGACCTGCGTCGCAGAGTTCAAAGTCCTCCACGAACGCAGCGAGGTCCCTGCTGGATCTATCGTTGCGGGGCTTACTCCGGTCTACATCCCTCAGAGCACAGTTGAAATCACCTGAAATGATAACTGGCAAGGTGCCGATCAGGAGCGGGCGTAGCTGAGGGAGAAAGAGGACTCTCTCTCTCTGGCTGGTGGGGGCATAGACATTGACCAGCCTCAATACAGCCCCCTTGTATTTAAAATCGAGGCTGGCCAGTCTGCCCGCCTCTATAACCTTGAATGTTTTAACTATTAAGAAGGGGTTTTTCAGGAGTACGGCAATCCCGTCCGCTCGGGACACATTGGACCCCGACCAGAAGGATTCTCCTAGGGTCCAAGTGTCCCGGAGATCTTTGTATTCTTTTTGGAACGGGATGCCGCACTCCTGCAAACAGATAATATCCGCCTTCATGCCAGCCAGAGAGTTTAAAACATCGGTCCTCTTTTTCACCTCAGCAATGCTCCTCACATTAATTGAGATAATGGTTAATGCCATAATGGCTGTGAGGGTAATTACCCGCTCCGTAACAATCATGTAAAGAAACCTTTCTCTTCCCCACTCCTCTCTTCTCCCTCACCTAGCTTAGCGCTAGCACCCATCATTTCAATCATTTGCCTCACCGCTTGATCCTCTAGGAAGACTATGGGGGGGGCTCGGCTCCCGCCACCCGGTAAGGCGGGCAAAACTCCACTGGGCTCAGGGCCCGTGGTGCTGGAGGTTCTCCCTGGTTCCTTTGAGGCCGAGGCCCGACGAACAGATGGCAGGGCAGAGGCTTTATGTACAACTGGGGAGAAAACTGTATAGACCCCGCTAGTCGTTCTTTTAACTAATGGTGGGGGAGGGGGTGGTCTCTCCCTTCCCGGCTGTCTGCCGCCGCAGGCCTCCTCCCCCAGCGCCAGTGACCTTGCCATCACGTCCCTGATGTCTTTCTGGGAAAGGACACTGGCGCCGACTCTCGTCTCCTGAGGACCTGCGGCTCTCCCACTATTGCCGGGAGGGCATACCTGACCCCTCCCCTGGGAGAGTCTCAGTTGTTGGGCAGGAGGAATGTTATTTCTAGGGGGCCTCTCATCTACCAGGCTGCCCACTCGGGGCAGTGGAGAAGGCCCACCGCTCTCCTCTCCGGAGTCAGAGTGGGGCGTATAGAAATTAGAGGGAGGGGACTCTGGAGCGGGGGAGGAGCCGGCAGGGGGGGGAGAATCTGCAGAATGAATCCTCTTTTTCATCATACCCCCCCTACCCATGCTCCTCTTCTCAGCCCTCCTTCTCTTCCCCGCTACCACTGTCCACTCTCCCTCTGCCTCCACTTCTGACCCAGAGTCAGAGAGGGAGCCTATGAGGCTCCTGAGGATTGTTTCCTCTCTACCCCCATCTTGGGGTATCACCTTTGGAGGAGCCTCCGCTTGGTTTTCTCTCTCTCCACCACCCCCGAGGGCCCGCGCCCTATTTGCATAGGAGGAGGGACAATTCCTAAAGAGGTGCCCTCCCCCACCGCACAGGTTGCAGGCCCTCTCCTGCTTGCAGGCCCTGGTCTGATGTTCCCCGCCGCAGACCTTGCACTTAACAACGGTACAGGCTGCGGCTAAATGACCCAGGGCCCCGCAGTTCCTACATAATTTGGGCATGCCATGATAAAAGACAAGCCCCCTATTTGCTCCTAAAACCACGGTGCTTGGTAGATGGCGTACTCCGCCGATGGCGGCCACTTCCACCTGCAGGCGCACCTGCCACCGCCGAGCACCGGTCCAGACCCCATCCTCATCATTAACTCTCCTGCTTTCAGACAGGATCTCACAGTGTCTCCTCAGCCATACTTCTACGTCGTACTCTGCCACTGCTTCGTTGTAAAACTGAATAGTTACAATTTTAATCTCTCTATCTGTCAGGGCGTCGACCACAAAGTCATTCAGGGGCATGCTGTCTTTTTTTTCCCTATACAGGTTCCAAAAACTCTCCAGCACTTGAGGGTTCTTAAAGCTCACCTCAAACACGTCCCTAGGTCCAGGCAGTTTTACCACACAGTTCAGCTCAGAAGGGGCAAAGCCCAGGCCCCTCTGCAGCACGGACCTGCTGAACTCCAGCCGGGTGAGGGCCGCGGTCTCGGCTCCAGCCTCACGGCTGAAGCGCACCGCATTATGGCGCCTCACACCGGCGGTTCGCTGGGCCATGCTGCACTTTCCTACCTTGGAGAAGGGTCGGGAGGCTCTCAATCCGGAGGTCGGGGCAAGTCCACCTGGCTGGGGAGCAGCTTCCACCTCCGGGGCTCTTGCAGGGAGCGGGCCTTGCGGGGAGAAGTCCGGGCCCTGGCTGCAGGAGGCCTCCCTCAGGGACGTTGCCGATCGGCCTGGTCGGTCCCTGGAATCCGAGGCCTCTCCTGGATCCTGGCTGGTGACGTCAGCGGGGAGCAGTCCTGGTCAGGCCGGGCTCCGGGTAGATGGTCGGCCGGGCTTCTGGATGGGACCCACTCCGTGAGGAGTCCTCCGACCCCTCTGGCTAGGTCCCCTGTCGCTCCCGGTCCGTCCCAATCTCCACTCGCCTCGGCCTCCGGACTGCTCCAAGGACCCAGGACTCTGCAGCTCTGTCAACCGGCACCTCCCCGTCTCGTCTGGTCTGGCCTGATGGATCAGCTCCCTGCAAGGAAAAAAGAAAGACTGTCAAGTACAGCTCAAAAAGCCCCCTGCTGGACAAAGGTTTCTCTCGCTATTGGAGGGAAACCCGAGTCCAAGATCAGAATCCGACTTCAGATTTGCGTCATATAATGGTTGTATGTGACAGCTGGAATGACGTCAGACGTCGTAACATTGACATTATTCTGATCATTCCAACTTTCATAGACAAGCATTGTATGAGCACAATCTGATGTCTAGGCAACGTCATTCCAACTAACTGTGGCACAAGGAAAGGACCACGGCATATGACATCTTCTTCAGTAAACCTTATTCAGAAACAAATCGAAGCAGGGAAGCTTTTTTCGGTACAATAGCTTGAAATGGTTCAATGCTTCGGAAAGCTTACTTTCCCCCATCACTAGTTTTCAGCGATCCTTTATAAAGATCTTGATTGAGCCTGATGGGAATCGTTGCGTTTCTATCATTTGAAAGATGATACAGGGAGTCCAGCGTACAGCGTTTAAATTGAGGAACGCATTAGCTACGCTCCTCGGATACCTTGACCTACACGTTGTAGCCAGTCGTGAATCTTCTGTTTTTCCACAAGAAAACCAGTCTCCCAGGAGACTGTCAAAAATTGCCGGCACCAGCTATATTTCAAGCCAGTGCAAGCGGGGTATTGGGTAAAGTTTTCAACTAGCAATACTGTTTATTGGGTTTAGTATTTTTACATTTCATCAATAAAAACAATTCGATTTTTAATACTTATGATTAAAAACGTTTTAAAATATCAATTCTTAAAATCACTTAAAATTTTTAAAATCTTGTGATTTTTTTTTTAACAAAACTAAAACAATAAACTTTAAAATAAACGTGCTCAAATCAAATAAACAAAACGTGATAAAAGCAAAAACTGCACACCAACAAAAAAGTCAAATACATTGAAGATAACAGAAAATGCAATAGACAAAATAAAGAAACAATTAAAAAGTAAAAATAAAAAACAAACAAAAAAGTCTAATGCATTTTAAATTAAACCCAAAACGGTCAATGTATTTGACAAAAAAATATAACAAAACTATACCAGAAACCCTAAACAATTGTGATTTAAAAACAACTAAGTCTTTAAAAACAATTAAGATTTGTTATTTAAAATCTTCTTTTAAAAACAATCATTCATAAAATCTTTAAAAGATCTTTAAAAGATCTTGGACTCGGGCTCCAGCAGGGGGAACTAACCGTCCCCGGAGGTGGGTCCCATCATGGGATCCTGAGCTCCCCCAGATCTTGTATACGCCAGTTCTTAAAGGCTTCCTCCTTGCCCCTCTGATGGACCTCCAGATTGACGTAGTCTTTTACAAACACCATGCCCCTCCGCGCGATGACGATCGGGTCCAGCTCCTGCTTATTAAACAAACAGATGTTCCGTCCCTCCCACAGTGCCTGCTTCACTGCGCAGACGACACGCCACCAGCACCTCAGGGTTGATGTTGAAATTCCCCTTGCCGGACCGTATAGGATCTGCTGGGCGGTCGCCCGCGCAGGAACGGCGAACCTGTGGAGGAACGGAGAAAACAGGAGCCAGACCCTGTGGGCGGAGGGGCACTCACTAAAAATGTGAGCCTCCGTCTCCTTCCCCAAGCAACCCTTATAGGGGCAGGTGTCATAAGGAGCTATGCCCCTTCTGTGCATAAACACTCGGGTGGGGAGACACCGACTCACAGCCATCCAGGAGACATCTTTCTGCGTGTTCGTGAGGCAAACGTGCGTAGCGTTAGCCCAGATAAACCGGCAGGTTTCGGGAGGGAAATCTTCTATCCGGCTGGTCTCCTGGGCAGATCTCATCTGACTACAGATGGTCTTATAATCCCAGGAGGCCAGCACGACTTTATGGAGGCCTACTTCGAGCGCAAAGGCTCGGAGCGCCCTGTAGAACGGCGGGGGATCCCACGAGTGCGGCCTGGTGTTGTCCATGGCGCAGAGGCCGAATGGTCTCAGGCTGCTGGCAAAATAAAAGCGGTTCATGAAACTCACTTTCTTGCCAGCAGCCTGGATGTTCTTAACCACATAGGCCAGCCCCTGCGCCTTTATCAGCCGCACAACGTCCGGGACCCCCCTGCCTCCATCCAGGGTACCCTTCACCATCTGCACTCTTTTCAGCCTCTCCATTTTGCTCCCCCAGACAAACCGAAATATAATTCGGGTCACTAGTTTTGCGATACCCTTGTCTGGGGGGAAGATCATTCCTACGTAGAGGAGTATCGGGAAGAGGATGGCCTTTACGACCAGCACCTTACCAGCCATCGTCAAGGTCCTTGTGCTCCAGCCGTGGATCTTCCTTTGGACCTTTGCTATGGCCTCCTCCCAGCTCCGGGTGCCCGTGTTGGTCCCGTCGATCGTGATCCCCAGAACCTTGATAAACGGCTTCACAGGGAACACGGTCGGCGGGCCCCGGCCGACAGGCCATGCCCTGGAGAGGTAGACCTCGCTCTTGGCCTTATTCACAGCGGCCCCCGTCGCCCTGCAGAAGCCGTCCAGCAGTTCCTCGACCCTGGCCACGGACGGAGCGTCCGTGCAGACCACGGCCACGTCGTCCATATAGGCCAGGGCCTTCAGTTGCTCTCCGCCGGAACCCGGGAGATGGAAACCTGTCACCCGGACGTCCCGGCGGATCGCCTGCATGAACGGCTCCAAGCAGAGGACGTACAGCAGGGCCGACAGGGGACAACCCTGCCGGACCCCCGACCTGACCGGAAATGGTTCGGTCAGGTGGCGGTTCACAAGGACCCTGCTGCTTAGGCCGCTGTAGATGATCTTGACCCACCTCCTCAGGCCAAGAGCGAGACCCATCCTCTCCATAACAAGCTGCAGGTATTCGTGGCCCACTCTGTCGAAGGCTTTCTCCTGGTCCAAGCTGATTAGGACCAGGGGAAGCCTTCTCTCGTTCGAGTAGGCCACGACATCCCTGAGCAGCATGGCGTTGTCGGCCGCCGATCTCCCCCGGGCACCACAGACCTGGTCGGGACCCACGACTTGAGGGAGTGGCCGCTGCAGCCGGAGCGTCAGTGCTTTGGCCAGTATCTTGTAGTCGGTGCACAGGAGGCTGACTGGCCGCCAGTTCCTCAGATCTTTCGTGTCTCCCTTCTTGTGAAGAAGGGAGAGGATACTCTTCTTCATCGAAGGGGCCAATCTGCCCTCTCTGTACATCGACCCCAGGACCTGGCCCAGATCTTCCTTAAGCACCTCCCAAAAGATCTTATAGAACTCAGCAGGGATCCCGTCGGGACCCGGTGTCCTTCCAGAGTTAAGACTCTTTATCACCTGGGAGAGTTCAGTGGTGGTGATCTCTGGATCCTCCTCCTCCTCCTCGTCCCCCTCATTGCGGGATTCCAACAGGGACAGAAAGTGATGGATCAGATTTTGATCCACCACCTTCTGGTCGTACAACTCCCTGTAGAAATCCCGCACCACTGTCTCAACAGCCTCTCTGCCCTCCACCTCTTGCCCCGAGGAGTCGATCATGGAGGACATTGCAGGCCGCCTCTCCTTCGTTTTCTTGAAGAAGAAGCGGCTGCATTTCTCATCGTCCTCCATGATGCGGACCCTGGAAAGGACCTTGATCTTTTCTTGCTCCTCCCGATAGAGGGCGGAGAGACTCAGTTTGACCCGGGCCACCTCCTCAGCTAGGTCGAAGCCTCTGAGCTGTAAAAGACTCAGGCGCTGGAGGCGGGCGTTTAGATGGGAATATCTCGCCCGCCTCTCGCGAGCTTTCCGTTTCCCCAGCTGAATGAAGTAGCCCTTGGTTCTTTTCTTCATCATCTCCCACCACTCTATGGGAGAATCAAAAAGGTCCCTCAGGGTCCTCCACTCCTCGAGGCGTCTGCTAAAGGTCTTAATCACACGAGGGTCATCGAGCAGAGAGGTGTTGAGCTTCCAGACCCCAGGCCCCGACTCCCGTGTGCTCGGAATGAGCACCTCTGTCGTCAGGAGCCTGTGGTCTGAAAAGAAGACCGCCTCCGAAGACATAGCGGTCCTCTCCAGTGGCTTGCTGAGGAGGACGAGATCTATCCTGGAGAAGGAGGAGCCAGAAGAACTCACCCAGGTGAACAAGGGGACCAGGTCCCGACCTGCGTCGCAGAGTTCAAAGTCCTCCACGAACGCAGCGAGGTCCCTGCTGGATCTATCGTTGCGGGGCTTACTCCGGTCTACATCCCTCAGAGCACAGTTGAAATCACCTGAAATGATAACTGGCAAGGTGCCGATCAGGAGCGGGCGTAGCTGAGGGAGAAAGAGGACTCTCTCTCTCTGGCTGGTGGGGGCATAGACATTGACCAGCCTCAATACAGCCCCCTTGTATTTAAAATCGAGGCTGGCCAGTCTGCCCGCCTCTATAACCTTGAATGTTTTAACTATTAAGAAGGGGTTTTTCAGGAGTACGGCAATCCCGTCCGCTCGGGACACATTGGACCCCGACCAGAAGGATTCTCCTAGGGTCCAAGTGTCCCGGAGATCTTTGTATTCTTTTTGGAACGGGATGCCGCACTCCTGCAAACAGATAATATCCGCCTTCATTCCAGCCAGAGAGTTTAAAACATCGGTCCTCTTTTTCACCTCAGCAATGCTCCTCACATTAATTGAAATAATAGTTAATGCCATAATGGCTGTGAGGGCAATTACCCGCTCCGTAACAATCATGTAAAGAAACCTTTCTCTTCCCCACTCCTCTCTTCTCCCTCACCTAGCTTAGCGCTAGCACCCATCATTTCAATCATTTGCCTCACCGCTTGATCCTCTAGGAAGACTATGGGGGGGGCTCGGCTCCCGCCACCCGGTAAGGCGGGCAAAACTCCACTGGGCTCAGGGCCCGTGGTGCTGGAGGTTCTCCCTGGTTCCTTTGAGGCCGAGGCCCGACGAACAGATGGCAGGGCAGAGGCTTTATGTACAACTGGGGAGAAAACTGTATAGACCCCGCTAGTCGTTCTTTTAACTAATGGTGGGGGAGGGGGTGGTCTCTCCCTTCCCGGCTGTCTGCCGCCGCAGGCCTCCTCCCCCAGCGCCAGTGACCTTGCCATCACGTCCCTGATGTCTTTCTGGGAAAGGACACTGGCGCCGACTCTCGTCTCCTGAGGACCTGCGGCTCTCCCACTACTGCCGGGAGGGCATACCTGACCCCTCCCCTGGGAGAGTCTCAGTTGTGGGGCAGGAGGAATGTTATTTCTAGGGGGCCTCTCATCTACCAGGCTGCCCACTCGGGGCAGTGGAGAAGGCCCACCACTCTCCTCTCCGGAGTCAGAGTGGGGCGTATAAAAATTAGAGGGAGGGGACTCTGGAGCGGGGGAGGAGCCGGCAGGGGGGGGAGAATCTGCAGAATGAATCCTCTTTTTCATCATACCCCCCCTACCCATGCTCCTCTTCTCAGCCCTCCTTCTCTTCCCCGCTACCACTGTCCACTCTCCCTCTGCCTCCACTTCTGACCCAGAGTCAGAGAGGGAGCCTATGAGGCTCCTGAGGATTGTTTCCTCTCTACCCCCATCTTGGGGTATCACCTTTGGAGGAGCCTCCGCTTGGTTTTCTCTCTCTCCACCACCCCCGAGGGCCCGCGCCCTATTTGCATAGGAGGAGGGACAATTCCTAAAGAGGTGCCCTCCCCCACCGCACAGGTTGCAGGCCCTCTCCTGCTTGCAGGCCCTGGTCTGATGTTCCCCGCCGCAGACCTTGCACTTAACAACGGTACAGGCTGCGGCTAAATGACCCAGGGCCCCGCAGTTCCTACATAATTTGGGCATGCCATGATAAAAGACAAGCCCCCTATTTGCTCCTAAAACCACGGTGCTTGGTAGATGGCGTACTCCGCCGATGGCGGCCACTTCCACCTGCAGGCGCACCTGCCACCGCCGAGCACCGGTCCAGACCCCATCCTCATCATTAACTCTCCTACTTTCAGACAGGATCTCACAGTGTCTCCTCAGCCATACTTCTACGTCGTACTCTGCCACTGCTTCGTTGTAAAACTGAATAGTTACAATTTTAATCTCTCTATCCGTCAGGGCGTCGACCACAAAGTCATTCAGGGGCATGCTGTCTTTTTTCTCCCTATATAGGTTCCAAAAACTCTCCAGCACTTGAGGGTTCTTAAAGCTCACCTCGAACACGTCCCTAGGTCCAGGCAGTTTTACCACGCAGTTCAGCTCAGAAGGGGCAAAGCCCAGGCCCCTCTGCAGCACGGACCTGCTGAACTCCAGCCGGGTGAGGGCCGCGGTCTCGGCTCCAGCCTCACGGCTGAAGCGCACCGCATTATGGCGCCTCACACCGGCGGTTCGCTGGGCCATGCTGCACTTTCCTACCTTGGAGAAGGGTCGGGAGGCTCTCAATCCGGAGGTCGGGGCAAGTCCACCTGGCTGGGGAGCAGCTTCCACCTCCGGGGCTCTTGCAGGGAGCGGGCCTTGCGGGGAGAAGTCCGGGCCCTGGCTGCAGGAGGCCTCCCTCAGGGACGTTGCCGATCGGCCTGGTCGGTCCCTGGAATCCGAGGCCTCTCCTGGATCCTGGCTGGTGACGTCAGCGGGGAGCAGTCCTGGTCAGGCCGGGCTCCGGGTAGATGGTCGGCCGGGCTTCTGGATGGGACCCACTCCGTGAGGAGTCCTCCGACCCCTCTGGCTAGGTCCCCTGTCGCTCCCGGTCCGTCCCAATCTCCACTCGCCTCGGCCTCCGGACCGCTCCAAGGACCCAGGACTCTGCAGCTCTGTCAACCGGCACCTCCCCGTCTCGTCTGGTCTGGCCTGATGGATCAGCTCCCTGCAAGGAAAAAAGAAAGACTGTCAAATACAGTTCAAAAGCCCCCTGCTGGACAAAGGTTTCTTCTCGCTATTGTGCTTGTAAGTAATGCTTGTGGGAAGCACCGGCACTTCTGATGTGAATCTTTTCCCATTAAGTTCAACGCGTTGAATGTTGCCTAATGCCTATGACACACATTTAGTTGAGGATCATTGTACCAGTGACACGGAGTCTGAAGCAGAAGTTGCCAGTGCAGACCCTCTGAATCACTGATGGTATGTCAGCAGCACTCTTGAACACATATATGTCAATGTGTCACACCCTTCATTGTGATGATGCTTCCCTTTTTGAACTAAATATCAGAAAATGTTGGCAGTGAATAGGAAAACGAATTTTTGTGATATCAGAATCTTTCCATTGCTGCACGGCTTGACAAGTGGAAGACATAGAAGACTGTGAAGCAGGTGATATCCACGGGGCCACCAAGTTTTCACCACGAAAGTGTTGTCAACACTGCAGAAAATTGGACGTTGACATAACTTGATTTTTATTTCAGTTTTTTTCTTTATCAAGTTTCTTAGTGTATACTGTGCTTAACTCGAAACTTCCTTTTTTAAAGGATTGCAAGACTCGGATTGGGCAAATGATTCGTTCAGTTACGTAACTGATAGCTCAGCTGGAACAAGAAACAGAATGGGTAGGGAGTCCTCCAGGACCAGGGCTGTGAACCACTGGCCTAGCTACATGGCAATGTGGGATTATTTGATGCAGTTACCCCAGTTTTATGGCTGTGTTTCTGTGTGTCATTTAGTATGTTTTGTTCATTTTCCTGTTTAGGCAGACTTGTGCTACTTTGAGGATGACTTGAATTCACTTTCCTTGTACAATAGCCTGGCGTTATTTCAATCATGTGAATGCCTCAAGCGGTCTACTAATAGCATTGTTTAATTGAGGAACTTCAAGTCAGACTTGCACCATTCATACAATCATGCTATACGCAATCAGAAACCGACTTCAGATTTGCGTCATATACTGGTTGTATGTGACAGCTGGAATGACGTCAGACGTCGTAACATTGACATTATTCTGAGGTCATTCCAACTTTCATAGACAAGCATTGTATGAGCACAATCTGATGTCTAGGCGACGTCATTCCAACTAACTGTGGCACCTGGAAAGGACCACGGCATATGACATCTTCTTCACTAAACCTTATTCAGAAACAAATCGAAGCAGGGAAGCTTTTTTCGGTACAATAGCTTGAAATGGTTCAATGCTTCGGAAAGCTTACTTTCCCCCATCACTAGTTTTCAGCGATCCTTTATAAAGATCTTGATTGAGCCTGATGGGAATCGTTGCGTTTCTATCATTTGAAAGATGATACAGGGAGTCCAGCGTACAGCGTTTAAATTGAGGAACGCATTAGCTACGCTCCTCGGATACCTTGACCTACACGTTGTAGCCAGTCGTGAATCTTCTGTTTTTCCACCAGAACACCAGTCTCCCAGGAGACTGTCAAAAATTGCCGGCACCAGCTATATTTCAAGCCAGTGCAAGCGGGGTATTGGGTAAAGTTTTCAACTAGCAATAATCGCGCCTCGGATCAACCTCATCAGCTACGATACTGCCACTGCGCAAAGATAAAGCACTGTCAGGGACGCAAAACCAACCGTCTTACAACACGAAGCAAGCGTGTCGTGGTGATGTCTCTTAAATATACATTATATTTTAAATACAATGATATTGAAGTATATAAAGGGTCATTATATAAGCATAAACAACGTAATTGGGATGTATGAGAAAACAGTTCAGTCAAGGGCATTACATACATCTTTTAAAGATAACCGGGACATCATGGGATATAATATTATGCAAATGTAGAGGATGGAAGGAGGGTAGATTCTTGTGCTTGTAAGTAATGCTTGTGGGAAGCACCGGCACTTCTGATGTGAATCTTTTCCCATTAAGTTCAACGCGTTGAATGTTGCCTAATGCCTATGACACACATTTAGTTGAGGATCATTGTACCAGTGACACGGAGTCTGAAGCAGAAGTTGCCAGTGCAGACCCTCTGAATCACTGATGGTATGTCAGCAGCACTCTTGAACACATATATGTCAATGTGTGTCGCACCCTTCATTGTGACGATGCTTCCCTTTTTGAACTAAATATCAGAAAATGTTGGCAGTGAATAGGAAAACGAATTTTTGTGATATCAGAATCTTTCCATTGCTGCACGGCTTGACAAGTGGAAGACATAGAAGACTGTGAAGCAGGTGATATCCACGGGGCCACCAAGTTTTCACCACGAAAGTGTTATCAACACTGCAGAAAATTGGACGTTGACATAACTTGATTTTTATTTCAGTTTTTTTCTTTATCAAGTTTCTTAGTGTATACTGTGCTTAACTCGAAACTTCCTTTTTTAAAGGATTGCAAGACTCGGATTGGGCAAATGATTCGTTCAGTTACGTAACTGATAGCTCAGCTGGAACAAGAAACAGAATGGGTAGGGAGTCCTGCAGGACCAGGGCTGTGAACCACTGGCCTAGCTACATGGCAATGTGGGATTATTTGATGCAGTTACCCCAGTTTTATGGCTGTGTTTCTGTGTGTCATTTAGTATGTTTTGTTCATTTTCCTGTTTAGGCAGACTTGTGCTACTTTGAGGATGACTTGAATTCACTTTCCTTGTACAATAGCCTGGCGTTATTTCAATCATGTGAATGCCTCAAGCGGTCTACTAATAGCATTGTTTAATTGAGGAACTTCAAGTCAGACTTGCACCATTCATACAATCATGCTATACGCAATCAGAATCCGACTTCAGATTTGCGTCATATAATGGTTGTATGTGACAGCTGGAATGACGTCAGACGTCGTAACATTGACATTATTCTGAGGTCATTCCAACTTTCATAGACAAGCATTGTATGAGCACAATCTGATGTCTAGGCAACGTCATTCCAACTAACTGTGGCACCTGGAAAGGACCACGGCATATGACATCTTCTTCAGTAAACCTTATTCAGAAACAAATCGAAGCAGGGAAGCTTTTTTCGGTACAATAGCTTGAAATGGTTCAATGCTTCGGAAAGCTTACTTTCCCCCATCACTAGTTTTCAGCGATCCTTTATAAAGATCTTGATTGAGCCTGATGGGAATCGTTGCGTTTCTATCATTTGAAAGATGATACAGGGAGTCCAGCGTACAGCGTTTAAATTGAGGAACGCATTAGCTACGCTCCTCGGATACCTTGACCTACACGTTGTAGCCAGTCGTGAATCTTCTGTTTTTCCACAAGAAAACCAGTCTCCCAGGAGACTGTCAAAAATTGCCGGCACCAGCTATATTTCAAGCCAGTGCAAGCGGGGTATTGGGTAAAGTTTTCAACTAGCAATAATCGCGCCTCGGATCAACCTCATCAGCTACGATACTGCCACTGCGCAAAGATAAAGCACTGTCAGGGACGCAAAACCAACCGTCTTACAACACGAAGCAAGCGTGTCGTGGTGATGTCTCTTAAATATACATTATATTTTAAATACAATGATATTGAAGTATATAAAGGGTCATTATATAAGCATGAACAACGTAATTGGGATGTATGAGAAAACAGTTCAGTCAAGGGCATTACATACATCTTTTAAAGATAACCGGGACATCATGGGATATAATATTATGCAAATGTAGAGGATGGAAGGAGGGTAGATTCTTGTGCTTGTAAGTAATGCTTGTGGGAAGCACCGGCACTTCTGATGTGAATCTTTTCCCATTAAGTTCAACGCGTTGAATGTTGCCTAATGCCTATGACACACATTTAGTTGAGGATCATTGTACCAGTGACACGGAGTCTGAAGCAGAAGTTGCCAGTGCAGACCCTCTGAATCACTGATGGTATGTCAGCAGCACTCTTGAACACATATATGTCAATGTGTGTCGCACCCTTCATTGTGACGATGCTTCCCTTTTTGAACTAAATATCAGAAAATGTTGGCAGTGAATAGGAAAACGAATTTTTGTGATATCAGAATCTTTCCATTGCTGCACGGCTTGACAAGTGGAAGACATAGAAGACTGTGAAGCAGGTGATATCCACGGGGCCACCAAGTTTTCACCACGAAAGTGTTGTCAACACTGCAGAAAATTGGACGATGACATAACTTGATTTTTATTTCAGTTTTTTTCTTTATCAAGTTTCTTAGTGTATACTGTGCTTAACTCGAAACTTCCTTTTTTAAAGGATTGCAAGACTCGGATTGGGCAAATGATTCGTTCAGTTACGTAACTGATAGCTCAGCTGGAACAAGAAACAGAATGGGTAGGGAGTCCTCCAGGACCAGGGCTGTGAACCACTGGCCTAGCTACATGGCAATGTGGGATTATTTGATGCAGTTACCCCAGTTTTATGGCTGTGTTTCTGTGTGTCATTTAGTATGTTTTGTTCATTTTCCTGTTTAGGCAGACTTGTGCTACTTTGAGGATGACTTGAATTCACTTTCCTTGTACAATAGCCTGGCGTTATTTCAATCATGTGAATGCCTCAAGCGGTCTACTAATAGCATTGTTTAATTGAGGAACTTCAAGTCAGACTTGCACCATTCATACAATCATGCTATACGCAATCAGAAACCGACTTCAGATTTGCGTCATATACTGGTTGTATGTGACAGCTGGAATGACGTCAGACGTCGTAACATTGACATTATTCTGAGGTCATTCCAACTTTCATAGACAAGCATTGTATGAGCACAATCTGATGTCTAGGCGACGTCATTCCAACTAACTGTGGCACCTGGAAAGGACCACGGCATATGACATCTTCTTCACTAAACCTTATTCAGAAACAAATCGAAGCAGGGAAGCTTTTTTCGGTACAATAGCTTGAAATGGTTCAATGCTTCGGAAAGCTTACTTTCCCCCATCACTAGTTTTCAGCGATCCTTTATAAAGATCTTGATTGAGCCTGATGGGAATCGTTGCGTTTCTATCATTTGAAAGATGATACAGGGAGTCCAGCGTACAGCGTTTAAATTGAGGAACGCATTAGCTACGCTCCTCGGATACCTTGACCTACACGTTGTAGCCAGTCGTGAATCTTCTGTTTTTCCACCAGAACACCAGTCTCCCAGGAGACTGTCAAAAATTGCCGGCACCAGCTATATTTCAAGCCAGTGCAAGCGGGGTATTGGGTAAAGTTTTCAACTAGCAATAATCGCGCCTCGGATCAACCTCATCAGCTACGATACTGCCACTGCGCAAAGATAAAGCACTGTCAGGGACGCAAAACCAACCGTCTTACAACACGAAGCAAGCGTGTCGTGGTGATGTCTCTTAAATATACATTATATTTTAAATACAATGATATTGAAGTATATAAAGGGTCATTATATAAGCATAAACAACGTAATTGGGATGTATGAGAAAACAGTTCAGTCAAGGGCATTACATACATCTTTTAAAGATAACCGGGACATCATGGGATATAATATTATGCAAATGTAGAGGATGGAAGGAGGGTAAATTCTTGTGCTTGTAAGTAATGCTTGTGGGAAGCACCGGCACTTCTGATGTGAATCTTTTCCCATTAAGTTCAACGCGTTGAATGTTGCCTAATGCCTATGACACACATTTAGTTGAGGATCATTGTACCAGTGACACGGAGTCTGAAGCAGAAGTTGCCAGTGCAGACCCTCTGAATCACTGATGGTATGTCAGCAGCACTCTTGAACACATATATGTCAATGTGTCACACCCTTCATTGTGACGATGCTTCCCTTTTTGAACTAAATATCAGAAAATGTTGGCAGTGAATAGGAAAACGAATTTTTGTGATATCAGAATCTTTCCATTGCTGCACGGCTTGACAAATGGAAGACATAGAAGACTGTGAAGCAGGTGATATCCACGGGGCCACCAAGTTTTCACCACGAAAGTGTTGTCAACACTGCAGAAAATTGGACGTTGACATAACTTGATTTTTATTTCAGTTTTTTTCTTTATCAAGTTTCTTAGTGTATACTGTGCTTAACTCGAAACTTCCTTTTTTAAAGGATTGCAAGACTCGGATTGGGCAAATGATTCGTTCAGTTACGTAACTGATAGCTCAGCTGGAACAAGAAACAGAATGGGTAGGGAGTCCTCCAGGACCAGGGCTGTGAACCACTGGCCTAGCTACATGGCAATGTGGGATTATTTGATGCAGTTACCCCAGTTTTATGGCTGTGTTTCTGTGTGTCATTTAGTATGTTTTGTTCATTTTCCTGTTTAGGCAGACTTGTGCTACTTTGAGGATGACTTGAATTCACTTTCCTTGTACAATAGCCTGGCGTTATTTCAATCATGTGAATGCCTCAAGCGGTCTACTAATAGCATTGTTTAATTGAGGAACTTCAAGTCAGACTTGCACCATTCATACAATCATGCTATACGCAATCAGAATCCGACTTCAGATTTGCGTCATATAATGGTTGTATGTGACAGCTGGAATGACGTCAGACGTCGTAACATTGACATTATTCTGAGGTCATTCCAACTTTCATAGACAAGCATTGTATGAGCACAATCTGATGTCTAGGCGACGTCATTCCAACTAACTGTGGCACCTGGAAAGGACCACGGCATATGACATCTTCTTCACTAAACCTTATTCAGAAACAAATCGAAGCAGGGAAGCTTTTTTCGGTACAATAGCTTGAAATGGTTCAATGCTTCGGAAAGCTTACTTTCCCCCATCACTAGTTTTCAGCGATCCTTTATAAAGATCTTGATTGAGCCTGATGGGAATCGTTGCGTTTCTATCATTTGAAAGATGATACAGGGAGTCCAGCGTACAGCGTTTAAATTGAGGAACGCATTAGCTACGCTCCTCGGATACCTTGACCTACACGTTGTAGCCAGTCGTGAATCTTCTGTTTTTCCACCAGAACACCAGTCTCCCAGGAGACTGTCAAAAATTGCCGGCACCAGCTATATTTCAAGCCAGTGCAAGCGGGGTATTGGGTAAAGTTTTCAACTAGCAATAATCGCGCCTCGGATCAACCTCATCAGCTACGATACTGCCACTGCGCAAAGATAAAGCACTGTCAGGGACGCAAAACCAACCGTCTTACAACACGAAGCAAGCGTGTCGTGGTGATGTCTCTTAAATATACATTATATTTTAAATACAATGATATTGAAGTATATAAAGGGTCATTATATAAGCATAAACAACGTAATTGGGATGTATGAGAAAACAGTTCAGTCAAGGGCATTACATACATCTTTTAAAGATAACCGGGACATCATGGGATATAATATTATGCAAATGTAGAGGATGGAAGGAGGGTAGATTCTTGTGCTTGTAAGTAATGCTTGTGGGAAGCACCGGCACTTCTGATGTGAATCTTTTCCCATTAAGTTCAACGCGTTGAATGTTGCCTAATGCCTATGACACACATTTAGTTGAGGATCATTGTACCAGTGACACGGAGTCTGAAGCAGAAGTTGCCAGTGCAGACCCTCTGAATCACTGATGGTATGTCAGCAGCACTCTTGAACACATATATGTCAATGTGTGTCGCACCCGTCATTGTGACGATGCTTCCCTTTTTGAACTAAATATCAGAAAATGTTGGCAGTGAATAGGAAAACGAATTTTTGTGATATCAGAATCTTTCCATTGCTGCACGGCTTGACAAATGGAAGACATAGAAGACTGTGAAGCAGGTGATATCCACGGGGCCACCAAGTTTTCACCACGAAAGTGTTGTCAACACTGCAGAAAATTGGACGTTGACATAACTTGATTTTTATTTCAGTTTTTTTCTTTATCAAGTTTCTTAGTGTATACTGTGCTTAACTCGAAACTTCCTTTTTTAAAGGATTGCAAGACTCGGATTGGGCAAATGATTCGTTCAGTTACGTAACTGATAGCTCAGCTGGAACAAGAAACAGAATGGGTAGGGAGTCCTCCAGGACCAGGGCTGTGAACCACTGGCCTAGCTACATGGCAATGTGGGATTATTTGATGCAGTTACCCCAGTTTTATGGCTGTGTTTCTGTGTGTCATTTAGTATGTTTTGTTCATTTTCCTGTTTAGGCAGACTTGTGCTACTTTGAGGATGACTTGAATTCACTTTCCTTGTACAATAGCCTGGCGTTATTTCAATCATGTGAATGCCTCAAGCGGTCTACTAATAGCATTGTTTAATTGAGGAACTTCAAGTCAGACTTGCACCATTCATACAATCATGCTATACGCAATCAGAATCCGACTTCAGATTTGCGTCATATAATGGTTGTATGTGACAGCTGGAATGACGTCAGACGTCGTAACATTGACATTATTCTGAGGTCATTCCAACTTTCATAGACAAGCATTGTATGAGCACAATCTGATGTCTAGGCGACGTCATTCCAACTAACTGTGGCACCTGGAAAGGACCACGGCATATGACATCTTCTTCACTAAACCTTATTCAGAAACAAATCGAAGCAGGGAAGCTTTTTTCGGTACAATAGCTTGAAATGGTTCAATGCTTCGGAAAGCTTACTTTCCCCCATCACTAGTTTTCAGCGATCCTTTATAAAGATCTTGATTGAGCCTGATGGGAATCGTTGCGTTTCTATCATTTGAAAGATGATACAGGGAGTCCAGCGTACAGCGTTTAAATTGAGGAACGCATTAGCTACGCTCCTCGGATACCTTGACCTACACGTTGTAGCCAGTCGTGAATCTTCTGTTTTTCCACCAGAACACCAGTCTCCCAGGAGACTGTCAAAAATTGCCGGCACCAGCTATATTTCAAGCCAGTGCAAGCGGGGTATTGGGTAAAGTTTTCAACTAGCAATAATCGCGCCTCGGATCAACCTCATCAGCTACGATACTGCCACTGCGCAAAGATAAAGCACTGTCAGGGACGCAAAACCAACCGTCTTACAACACGAAGCAAGCGTGTCGTGGTGATGTCTCTTAAATATACATTATATTTTAAATACAATGATATTGAAGTATATAAAGGGTCATTATATAAGCATAAACAACGTAATTGGGATGTATGAGAAAACAGTTCAGTCAAGGGCATTACATACATCTTTTAAAGATAACCGGGACATCATGGGATATAATATTATGCAAATGTAGAGGATGGAAGGAGGGTAGATTCTTGTGCTTGTAAGTAATGCTTGTGGGAAGCACCGGCACTTCTGATGTGAATCTTTTCCCATTAAGTTCAACGCGTTGAATGTTGCCTAATGCCTATGACACACATTTAGTTGAGGATCATTGTACCAGTGACACGGAGTCTGAAGCAGAAGTTGCCAGTGCAGACCCTCTGAATCACTGATGGTATGTCAGCAGCACTCTTGAACACATATATGTCAATGTGTGTCGCACCCTTCATTGTGACGATGCTTCCCTTTTTGAACTAAATATCAGAAAATGTTGGCAGTGAATAGGAAAACGAATTTTTGTGATATCAGAATCTTTCCATTGCTGCACGGCTTGACAAGTGGAAGACATAGAAGACTGTGAAGCAGGTGATATCCACGGGGCCACCAAGTTTTCACCACGAAAGTGTTATCAACACTGCAGAAAATTGGACGTTGACATAACTTGATTTTTATTTCAGTTTTTTTCTTTATCAAGTTTCTTAGTGTATACTGTGCTTAACTCGAAACTTCCTTTTTTAAAGGATTGCAAGACTCGGATTGGGCAAATGATTCGTTCAGTTACGTAACTGATAGCTCAGCTGGAACAAGAAACAGAATGGGTAGGGAGTCCTGCAGGACCAGGGCTGTGAACCACTGGCCTAGCTACATGGCAATGTGGGATTATTTGATGCAGTTACCCCAGTTTTATGGCTGTGTTTCTGTGTGTCATTTAGTATGTTTTGTTCATTTTCCTGTTTAGGCAGACTTGTGCTACTTTGAGGATGACTTGAATTCACTTTCCTTGTACAATAGCCTGGCGTTATTTCAATCATGTGAATGCCTCAAGCGGTCTACTAATAGCATTGTTTAATTGAGGAACTTCAAGTCAGACTTGCACCATTCATACAATCATGCTATACGCAATCAGAATCCGACTTCAGATTTGCGTCATATAATGGTTGTATGTGACAGCTGGAATGACGTCAGACGTCGTAACATTGACATTATTCTGAGGTCATTCCAACTTTCATAGACAAGCATTGTATGAGCACAATCTGATGTCTAGGCAACGTCATTCCAACTAACTGTGGCACCTGGAAAGGACCACGGCATATGACATCTTCTTCAGTAAACCTTATTCAGAAACAAATCGAAGCAGGGAAGCTTTTTTCGGTACAATAGCTTGAAATGGTTCAATGCTTCGGAAAGCTTACTTTCCCCCATCACTAGTTTTCAGCGATCCTTTATAAAGATCTTGATTGAGCCTGATGGGAATCGTTGCGTTTCTATCATTTGAAAGATGATACAGGGAGTCCAGCGTACAGCGTTTAAATTGAGGAACGCATTAGCTACGCTCCTCGGATACCTTGACCTACACGTTGTAGCCAGTCGTGAATCTTCTGTTTTTCCACCAGAACACCAGTCTCCCAGGAGACTGTCAAAAATTGCCGGCACCAGCTATATTTCAAGCCAGTGCAAGCGGGGTATTGGGTAAAGTTTTCAACTAGCAATAATCGCGCCTCGGATCAACCTCATCAGCTACGATACTGCCACTGCGCAAAGATAAAGCACTGTCAGGGACGCAAAACCAACCGTCTTACAACACGAAGCAAGCGTGTCGTGGTGATGTCTCTTAAATATACATTATATTTTAAATACAATGATATTGAAGTATATAAAGGGTCATTATATAAGCATAAACAACGTAATTGGGATGTATGAGAAAACAGTTCAGTCAAGGGCATTACATACATCTTTTAAAGATAACCGGGACATCATGGGATATAATATTATGCAAATGTAGAGGATGGAAGGAGGGTAGATTCTTGTGCTTGTAAGTAATGCTTGTGGGAAGCACCGGCACTTCTGATGTGAATCTTTTCCCATTAAGTTCAACGCGTTGAATGTTGCCTAATGCCTATGACACACATTTAGTTGAGGATCATTGTACCAGTGACACGGAGTCTGAAGCAGAAGTTGCCAGTGCAGACCCTCTGAATCACTGATGGTATGTCAGCAGCACTCTTGAACACATATATGTCAATGTGTGTCGCACCCTTCATTGTGACGATGCTTCCCTTTTTGAACTAAATATCAGAAAATGTTGGCAGTGAATAGGAAAACGAATTTTTGTGATATCAGAATCTTTCCATTGCTGCACGGCTTGACAAGTGGAAGACATAGAAGACTGTGAAGCAGGTGATATCCACGGGGCCACCAAGTTTTCACCACGAAAGTGTTATCAACACTGCAGAAAATTGGACGTTGACATAACTTGATTTTTATTTCAGTTTTTTTCTTTATCAAGTTTCTTAGTGTATACTGTGCTTAACTCGAAACTTCCTTTTTTAAAGGATTGCAAGACTCGGATTGGGCAAATGATTCGTTCAGTTACGTAACTGATAGCTCAGCTGGAACAAGAAACAGAATGGGTAGGGAGTCCTGCAGGACCAGGGCTGTGAACCACTGGCCTAGCTACATGGCAATGTGGGATTATTTGATGCAGTTACCCCAGTTTTATGGCTGTGTTTCTGTGTGTCATTTAGTATGTTTTGTTCATTTTCCTGTTTAGGCAGACTTGTGCTACTTTGAGGATGACTTGAATTCACTTTCCTTGTACAATAGCCTGGCGTTATTTCAATCATGTGAATGCCTCAAGCGGTCTACTAATAGCATTGTTTAATTGAGGAACTTCAAGTCAGACTTGCACCATTCATACAATCATGCTATACGCAATCAGAATCCGACTTCAGATTTGCGTCATATAATGGTTGTATGTGACAGCTGGAATGACGTCAGACGTCGTAACATTGACATTATTCTGAGGTCATTCCAACTTTCATAGACAAGCATTGTATGAGCACAATCTGATGTCTAGGCAACGTCATTCCAACTAACTGTGGCACCTGGAAAGGACCACGGCATATGACATCTTCTTCAGTAAACCTTATTCAGAAACAAATCGAAGCAGGGAAGCTTTTTTCGGTACAATAGCTTGAAATGGTTCAATGCTTCGGAAAGCTTACTTTCCCCCATCACTAGTTTTCAGCGATCCTTTATAAAGATCTTGATTGAGCCTGATGGGAATCGTTGCGTTTCTATCATTTGAAAGATGATACAGGGAGTCCAGCGTACAGCGTTTAAATTGAGGAACGCATTAGCTACGCTCCTCGGATACCTTGACCTACACGTTGTAGCCAGTCGTGAATCTTCTGTTTTTCCACCAGAACACCAGTCTCCCAGGAGACTGTCAAAAATTGCCGGCACCAGCTATATTTCAAGCCAGTGCAAGCGGGGTATTGGGTAAAGTTTTCAACTAGCAATACTGTTTATTAGGTTTAGTATTTTTACATTTCTTAAAATAGAACAATTTCAATTTTAATACTTATGATTAAAATCGTTTAAAATATCAGTTCTTAAAATCACTTAAAATTTTTAAAATCTTGTGATTTTTTTAACAAAACTAAAACAATAAACTTTAAAATAAACGTGCTCAAATCAAATAAACAAAACGTGATAAAAGCAAAAACTGCACACCAACAAAAAAGTCAAATACATTGAAGATAACAGAAAATGCATTAGACAAAATAAAGAAACAATTAAAAAGTAAAAATAAAAAACAAACAAAAAAAGTCTAATGCATTTTAAATTAAACCCAAAAAACGGTCAATGTATTTGACAACAAAATATAACAAAACTATACCTAAAAAAACCCTAAACAATGTGATTTAAAAACAACTAAGTCTTTAAAAACAATTAAGATTCATTATTTAAAATCTTCTTTTAAAAACAATCATTCATAAAATCTTTAAAAGATCTTGGACTCGGGCTCCAGCAGGGGGAACTAACCGTCCCCGGAGGTGGGTCCCATCATGGGATCCTGAGCTCCCCCAGATCTTGTATGCGCCAGTTCTTATAGGCTTCCTCCTTGCCCCTCTGATGGACCTCCAGATTGACGTAGTCTTTCACAAACACCATGCCCCTCCGCGCGATGACGATCGGGTCCAGCTCCTGCTTATTAAACAAACAGATGTTCCGTCCCTCCCACAGTGCCTGCTTCACTGCGCAGACGACACGCCACCAGCACCTCAAGGTAGATGTAGAGATTCCCTTGGCTGGACCGTATAGGATCTGCTGGGCGGTCGCCCGCGCAGGAACGGCGAACCTGTGGAGGAACGGAGAAAACAGGAGCCAGACCCTGTGGGCGGAGGGGCACTCACTAAAGATGTGAGCCTCCGTCTCCTTCCCCAAGCAACCCTTATAGGGGCAGGTGTCATAAGGAGCTATGCCCCTTCTGTGCATAAACACTCGGGTGGGGAGACACCGACTCACAGCCATCCAGGAGACATCTTTCTGCGTGTTCGTGAGGCAAACGTGCGTAGCGTTAGCCCAGATAAACCGGCAGGTTTCGGGAGGGAAATCTTCTATCCGGCTGGTCTCCTGGGCAGATCTCATCTGACTACAGATGGTCTTGTAATCCCAGGAGGCCAGCACGACTTTATGGAGGCCTACTTCGAGCGCAAAGGCTCGGAGCGCCCTGTAGAACGGCGGGGGATCCCACGAGTGCGGCCTGGTGTTATCCATGGCGCAGAGGCCGAATGGTCTCAGGCTGCTGGCAAAATAAAAGCGGTTCATAAAACTCACTTTCTTGCCAGCAGCCTGGATGTTCTTGACCACATAGGCCAGCCCCTGCGCCTTTATCAGCCGCACAACGTCCGGGACCCCCCTGCCTCCATCCAGGGTACCCTTCAACATCTGCACTCTTTTCAGCCTCTCCATTTTGCTCCCCCAGACAAACCGAAATATAATTCGGGTCACTAGTTTTGCGATAACCTTGTCTGGGGGGAAGATCATTCCTACGTAGAGGAGTATCGGGAAGAGGATGGCCTTTACGACCAGCACCTTACCAGCCATCGTCAAGGTCCTTGTGCTCCAGCCGTGGATCTTCCTTTGGACCTTTGCTATGGCCTCCTCCCAGCTCCGGGTGCCCGTGTTGGTCCCGTCGATCGTGATCCCCAGAACCTTGATAAACGGCTTCACAGGGAACACGGTCGGCGGGCCCCGGCCGACAGGCCATGCCCTGGAGAGGTAGACCTCGCTCTTGGCCTTGTTCACAGCGGCCCCCGTCGCCCTGCAGAAGCCGTCCAGCAGTTCCTCGACCCTGGCCACGGACGGAGCGTCCGTGCAGACCACGGCCACGTCGTCCATATAGGCCAGGGCCTTCAGTTGCTCTCCGCCGGAACCCGGGAGATGGAAACCTGTCACCCGGACGTCCCGGCGGATCGCCTGCATGAACGGCTCCAAGCAGAGGACGTACAGCAGGGCCGACAGGGGACAACCCTGCCGGACCCCCGACCTGACCGGAAATGGTTCGGTCAGGTGGCGGTTCACAAGGACCCTGCTGCTTAGGCCGCTGTAGATGATCTTGACCCACTTCCTCAGGCCAAGAGCGAGACCCATCCCCTCCATAACAAGCTGCAGGTATTCGTGGCCCACTCTGTCGAAGGCTTTCTCCTGGTCCAAGCTGATTAGGACCAGGGGAAGCCTTCTCTCGTTCGAGTAGGCCACGACATCCCTGAGCAGCATGGCGTTGTCGGCCGCCGATCTCCCCCGGGCACCACAGACCTGGTCGGGACCCACGACTTGAGGGAGTGGCCGCTGCAGCCGGAGCGTCAGTGCTTTGGCCAGTATCTTGTAGTCGGTGCACAGGAGGCTGACTGGCCGCCAGTTCCTCAGATCTTTCGTGTCTCCCTTCTTGTGAAGAAGGGAGAGGATACTCTTCTTCATCGAAGGGGCCAATCTGCCCTCTCTGTACATCGACCCCAGGACCTGGCCCAGATCTTCCTTAAGCACCTCCCAAAAGATCTTATAGAACTCAGCAGGGATCCCGTCGGGACCCGGTGTCCTTCCAGAGTTAAGACTCTTTATCACCTGGGAGAGTTCAGTGGTGGTGATCTCTGGATCCTCCTCCTCCTCCTCGTCCCCCTCATTGCGGGACTCCAACAGGGACAGAAAGTGATGGATCAGATTTTGATCCACCACCTTCTGGTCGTACAACTCCCTGTAGAAATCCCGCACCACTGTCTCAACAGCCTCTCTGCCCTCCACCTCTTGCCCCGAGGAGTCGATCATGGAGGACATTGCAGGCCGCCTCTCCTTCGTTTTCTTGAAGAAGAAGCGGCTGCATTTCTCATCGTCCTCCATGATGCGGACCCTGGAAAGGACCTTGATCTTCTCTTGCTCCTCCCTATAGAGGGCGGAGAGACTCAGTTTGACCCGGGCCACCTCCTCAGCTAGGTCGAAGCCTCTGAGCTGTAAAAGACTCAGGCGCTGGAGGCGGGCGTTTAGATGGGAATATCTCGCCCGCCTCTCGCGAGCTTTCCGTTTCCCCAGCTGAATGAAGTAGCCCTTGGTTCTTTTCTTCATCATCTCCCACCACTCTATGGGAGAATCAAAAAGGTCCCTCAGGGTCCTCCACTCCTCGAGGCGTCTGCTAAAGGTCTTAATCACACGAGGGTCATCGAGCAGAGAGGTGTTGAGCTTCCAGACCCCAGGCCCCGACTCCCGTGTGCTCGGAATGAGCACCTCTGTCGTCAGGAGCCTGTGGTCTGAAAAGAAGACCGCCTCCGAAGACATGGCGGTCCTCTCCAGTGGCTTGCTGAGGAGGACGAGATCTATCCTGGAGAAGGAGGAGCCAGAAGAACTCACCCAGGTGAACAAGGGGACCAGGTCCCGACCTGCGTCGCAGAGTTCAAAGTCCTCCACGAACGCAGCGAGGTCCCTGCTGGATCTATCGTTGCGGGGCTTACTCCGGTCTACATCCCTCAGAGCACAGTTGAAATCACCTGAAATGATAACTGGCAAGGTGCCGATCAGGAGCGGGCGTAGCTGAGGGAGAAAGAGGACTCTCTCTCTCTGGCTGGTGGGGGCATAAACATTGACCAGCCTCAATACAGCCCCCTTGTATTTAAAATCGAGGCTGGCCAGTCTGCCCGCCTCTATAACCTTGAATGTTTTAACTATTAAGAAGGGGTTTTTCAGGAGTACGGCAATCCCGTCCGCTCGGGACACATTGGACCCCGACCAGAAGGATTCTCCTAGGGTCCAAGTGTCCCGGAGATCTTTGTATTCTTTTTGGAACGGGATGCCGCACTCCTGCAAACAGATAATATCCGCCTTCATTCCAGCCAGAGAGTTTAAAACATCGGTCCTCTTTTTCACCTCAGCAATGCTCCTCACATTAATTGAAATAATGGTTAATGCCATAATGGCTGTGAGGGCAATTACCCGCTCCGTAACAATCATGTAAAGAAACCTTTCTCTTCCCCACTCCTCTCTTCTCCCTCACCTAGCTTAGCGCTAGCACCCATCATTTCAATCATTTGCCTCACCGCTTGATCCTCTAGGAAGACTATGGGGGGGGCTCGGCTCCCGCCACCCGGTAAGGCGGGCAAAACTCCACTGGGCTCAGGGCCCGTGGTGCTGGAGGTTCTCCCTGGTTCCTTTGAGGCCGAGGCCCGACGAACAGATGGCAGGGCAGAGGCTTTATGTACAACTGGGGAGAAAACTGTATAGACCCCGCTAGTCGTTCTTTTAACTAATGGTGGGGGAGGGGGTGGTCTCTCCCTTCCCGGCTGTCTGCCGCCGCAGGCCTCCTCCCCCAGCGCCAGTGACCTTGCCATCACGTCCCTGATGTCTTCAACTTTTCAACTAGCAATAATCGCGCCTCGGATCAACCTCATCAGCTACGATACTGCCACTGCGCAAAGATAAAGCACTGTCAGGGACGCAAAACCAACCGTCTTACAACACGAAGCAAGCGTGTCGTGGTGATGTCTCTTAAATATACATTATATTTTAAATACAATGATATTGAAGTATATAAAGGGTCATTATATAAGCATAAACAACGTAATTGGGATGTATGAGAAAACAGTTCAGTCAAGGGCATTACATACATCTTTTAAAGATAACCGGGACATCATGGGATATAATATTATGCAAATGTAGAGGATGGAAGGAGGGTAGATTCTTGTGCTTGTAAGTAATGCTTGTGGGAAGCACCGGCACTTCTGATGTGAATCTTTTCCCATTAAGTTCAACGTGTTGAATGTTGCCTAATGCCTATGACACACATTTAGTTGAGGATCATTGTACCAGTGACACGGAGTCTGAAGCAGAAGTTGCCAGTGCAGACCCTCTGAATCACTGATGGTATGTCAGCAGCACTCTTGAACACATATATGTCAATGTGTCGCACCCTTCATTGTGATGATGCTTCCCTTTTTGAACTAAATATCAGAAAATGTTGGCAGTGAATAGGAAAACGAATTTTTGTGATATCAGAATCTTTCCATTGCTGCACGGCTTGACAAATGGAAGACATAGAAGACTGTGAAGCAGGTGATATCCACGGGGCCACCAAGTTTTCACCACGAAAGTGTTATCAACACTGCAGAAAATTGGACGTTGACATAACTTGATTTTTATTTCAGTTTTTTTCTTTATCAAGTTTCTTAGTGTATACTGTGCTTAACTCGAAACTTCCTTTTTTAAAGGATTGCAAGACTCGGATTGGGCAAATGATTCGTTCAGTTACGTAACTGATAGCTCAGCTGGAACAAGAAACAGAATGGGTAGGGAGTCCTCCAGGACCAGGGCTGTGAACCACTGGCCTAGCTACATGGCAATGTGGGATTATTTGATGCAGTTACCCCAGTTTTATGGCTGTGTTTCTGTGTGTCATTTAGTATGTTTTGTTCATTTTCCTGTTTAGGCAGACTTGTGCTACTTTGAGGATGACTTGAATTCACTTTCCTTGTACAATAGCCTGGCGTTATTTCAATCATGTGAATGCCTCAAGCGGTCTACTAATAGCATTGTTTAATTGAGGAACTTCAAGTCAGACTTGCACCATTCATACAATCATGCTATACGCAATCAGAATCCGACTTCAGATTTGCGTCATATAATGGTTGTATGTGACAGCTGGAATGACGTCAGACGTCGTAACATTGACATTATTCTGAGGTCATTCCAACTTTCATAGACAAGCATTGTATGAGCACAATCTGATGTCTAGGCAACGTCATTCCAACTAACTGTGGCACCTGGAAAGGACCACGGCATATGACATCTTCTTCAGTAAACCTTATTCAGAAACAAATCGAAGCAGGGAAGCTTTTTTCGGTACAATAGCTTGAAATGGTTCAATGCTTCGGAAAGCTTACTTTCCCCCATCACTAGTTTTCAGCGATCCTTTATAAAGATCTTGATTGAGCCTGATGGGAATCGTTGCGTTTCTATCATTTGAAAGATGATACAGGGAGTCCAGCGTACAGCGTTTAAATTGAGGAACGCATTAGCTACGCTCCTCGGATACCTTGACCTACACGTTGTAGCCAGTCGTGAATCTTCTGTTTTCCCACAAGAAAACCAGTCTCCCAGGAGACTGTCAAAAATTGCCGGCACCAGCTATATTTCAAGCCAGTGCAAGCGGGGTATTGGGTAAAGTTTTCAACTAGCAATACTGTTTATTAGGTTTAGTATTTTTACATTTCTTAAAATAGAACAATTTCAATTTTAATACTTATGATTAAAATCGTTTAAAATATCAGTTCTTAAAATCACTTAAAATTTTTAAAATCTTGTGATTTTTTTAACAAAACTAAAACAATAAACTTTAAAATAAACGTGCTCAAATCAAATAAACAAAACGTGATAAAAGCAAAAACTGCACACCAACAAAAAAGTCAAATACATTGAAGATAACAGAAAATGCAATAGACAAAATAAAGAAACAATTAAAAAGTAAAAATAAAAAACAAACAAAAAAGTCTAATGCATTTTAAATTAAACCCAAAACGGTCAATGTATTTGACAAAAAAATATAACAAAACTATACCAGAAACCCTAAACAATTGTGATTTAAAAAACAACTAAGTCTTTAAAAACAATTAAGATTTGTTATTTAAAATCTTCTTTTAAAAACAATCATTCATAAAATCTTTAAAAGATCTTTAAAAGATCTTGGACTCGGGTTCCAGCAGGGGGAACTAACCGTCCCCGGAGGTGGGTCCCATCATGGGATCCTGAGCTCCCCCAGATCTTGTATACGCCAGTTCTTAAAGGCTTCCTCCTTGCCCCTCTGATGGACCTCCAGATTGACGTAGTCTTTTACAAACACCATGCCCCTCCGCGCGATGACGATCGGGTCCAGCTCCTGCTTATTAAACAAACAGATGTTCCGTCCCTCCCACAGCGCCTGCTTCACTGCGCAGACGACACGCCACCAGCACCTCAGGGTTGATGTTGAAATTCCCCTTGCCGGACCGTATAGGATCTGCTGGGCGGTCGCCCGCGCAGGAACGGCGAACCTGTGGAGGAACGGAGAAAACAGGAGCCAGACCCTGTGGGCGGAGGGGCACTCACTAAAAATGTGAGCCTCCGTCTCCTTCCCCAAGCAACCCTTATAGGGGCAGGTGTCATAAGGAGCTATGCCCCTTCTGTGCATAAACACTCGGGTGGGGAGACACCGACTCACAGCCATCCAGGAGACATCTTTCTGCGTGTTCGTGAGGCAAACGTGCGTAGCGTTAGCCCAGATAAACCGGCAGGTTTCGGGAGGGAAATCTTCTATCCGGCTGGTCTCCTGGGCAGATCTCATCTGACTACAGATGGTCTTATAATCCCAGGAGGCCAGCACGACTTTATGGAGGCCTACTTCGAGCGCAAAGGCTCGGAGCGCCCTGTAGAACGGCGGGGGATCCCACGAGTGCGGCCTGGTGTTGTCCATGGCGCAGAGGCCGAATGGTCTCAGGCTGCTGGCAAAATAAAAGCGGTTCATGAAACTCACTTTCTTGCCAGCAGCCTGGATGTTCTTAACCACATAGGCCAGCCCCTGCGCCTTTATCAGCCGCACAACGTCCGGGACCCCCCTGCCTCCATCCAGGGTACCCTTCACCATCTGCACTCTTTTCAGCCTCTCCATTTTGCTCCCCCAGACAAACCGAAATATAATTCGGGTCACTAGTTTTGCGATACCCTTGTCTGGGGGGAAGATCATTCCTACGTAGAGGAGTATCGGGAAGAGGATGGCCTTTACGACCAGCACCTTACCAGCCATCGTCAAGGTCCTTGTGCTCCAGCCGTGGATCTTCCTTTGGACCTTTGCTATGGCCTCCTCCCAGCTCCGGGTGCCCGTGTTGGTCCCGTCGATCGTGATCCCCAGAACCTTGATAAACGGCTTCACAGGGAACACGGTCGGCGGGCCCCGGCCGACAGGCCATGCCCTGGAGAGGTAGACCTCGCTCTTGGCCTTATTCACAGCGGCCCCCGTCGCCCTGCAGAAGCCGTCCAGCAGTTCCTCGACCCTGGCCACGGACGGAGCGTCCGTGCAGACCACGGCCACGTCGTCCATATAGGCCAGGGCCTTCAGTTGCTCTCCGCCGGAACCCGGGAGATGGAAACCTGTCACCCGGACGTCCCGGCGGATCGCCTGCATGAACGGCTCCAAGCAGAGGACGTACAGCAGGGCCGACAGGGGACAACCCTGCCGGACCCCCGACCTGACCGGAAATGGTTCGGTCAGGTGGCGGTTCACAAGGACCCTGCTGCTTAGGCCGCTGTAGATGATCTTGACCCACTTCCTCAGGCCAAGAGCGAGACCCATCCTCTCCATAACAAGCTGCAGGTATTCGTGGCCCACTCTGTCGAAGGCCTTCTCCTGGTCCAAGCTGATTAGGACCAGGGGAAGCCTTCTCTCGTTCGAGTAGGCCACGACATCCCTGAGCAGCATGGCGTTGTCGGCCGCCGATCTCCCCCGGGCACCACAGACCTGGTCGGGACCCACGACTTGAGGGAGTGGCCGCTGCAGCCGGAGCGTCAGTGCTTTGGCCAGTATCTTGTAGTCGGTGCACAGGAGGCTGACTGGCCGCCAGTTCCTCAGATCTTTCGTGTCTCCCTTCTTGTGAAGAAGGGAGAGGATACTCTTCTTCATCGAAGGGGCCAATCTGCCCTCTCTGTACATCGACCCCAGGACCTGGCCCAGATCTTCCTTAAGCACCTCCCAAAAGATCTTATAGAACTCAGCAGGGATCCCGTCGGGACCCGGTGTCCTTCCAGAGTTAAGACTCTTTATCACCTGGGAGAGTTCAGTGGTGGTGATCTCTGGATCCTCCTCCTCCTCCTCGTCCCCCTCATTGCGGGACTCCAACAGGGACAGAAAGTGATGGATCAGATTTTGATCCACCACCTTCTGGTCGTACAACTCCCTGTAGAAATCCCGCACCACTGTCTCAACAGCCTCTCTGCCCTCCACCTCTTGCCCCGAGGAGTCGATCATGGAGGACATTGCAGGCCGCCTCTCCTTCGTTTTCTTGAAGAAGAAGCGGCTGCATTTCTCATCGTCCTCCATGATGCGGACCCTGGAAAGGACCTTGATCTTCTCTTGCTCCTCCCTATAGAGGGCGGAGAGACTCAGTTTGACCCGGGCCACCTCCTCAGCTAGGTCGAAGCCTCTGAGCTGTAAAAGACTCAGGCGCTGGAGGCGGGCGTTTAGATGGGAATATCTCGCCCGCCTCTCGCGAGCTTTCCGTTTCCCCAGCTGAATGAAGTAGCCCTTGGTTCTTTTCTTCATCATCTCCCACCACTCTATGGGAGAATCAAAAAGGTCCCTCAGGGTCCTCCACTCCTCGAGGCGTCTGCTAAAGGTCTTAATCACACGAGGGTCATCGAGCAGAGAGGTGTTGAGCTTCCAGACCCCAGGCCCCGACTCCCGTGTGCTCGGAATGAGCACCTCTGTCGTCAGGAGCCTGTGGTCTGAAAAGAAGACCGCCTCCGAAGACATGGCGGTCCTCTCCAGTGGCTTGCTGAGGAGGACGAGATCTATCCTGGAGAAGGAGGAGCCAGAAGAACTCACCCAGGTGAACAAGGGGACCAGGTCCCGACCTGCGTCGCAGAGTTCAAAGTCCTCCACGAACGCAGCGAGGTCCCTGCTGGATCTATCGTTGCGGGGCTTACTCCGGTCTACATCCCTCAGAGCACAGTTGAAATCACCTGAAATGATAACTGGCAAGGTGCCGATCAGGAGCGGGCGTAGCTGAGGGAGAAAGAGGACTCTCTCTCTCTGGCTGGTGGGGGCATAAACATTGACCAGCCTCAATACAGCCCCCTTGTATTTAAAATCGAGGCTGGCCAGTCTGCCCGCCTCTATAACCTTGAATGTTTTAACTATTAAGAAGGGGTTTTTCAGGAGTACGGCAATCCCGTCCGCTCGGGACACATTGGACCCCGACCAGAAGGATTCTCCTAGGGTCCAAGTGTCCCGGAGATCTTTGTATTCTTTTTGGAACGGGATGCCGCACTCCTGCAAACAGATAATATCCGCCTTCATTCCAGCCAGAGAGTTTAAAACATCGGTCCTCTTTTTCACCTCAGCAATGCTCCTCACATTAATTGAAATAATGGTTAATGCCATAATGGCTGTGAGGGCAATTACCCGCTCCGTAACAATCATGTAAAGAAACCTTTCTCTTCCCCACTCCTCTCTTCTCCCTCACCTAGCTTAGCGCTAGCACCCATCATTTCAATCATTTGCCTCACCGCTTGATCCTCTAGGAAGACTATGGGGGGGGCTCGGCTCCCGCCACCCGGTAAGGCGGGCAAAACTCCACTGGGCTCAGGGCCCGTGGTGCTGGAGGTTCTCCCTGGTTCCTTTGAGGCCGAGGCCCGACGAACAGATGGCAGGGCAGAGGCTTTATGTACAACTGGGGAGAAAACTGTATAGACCCCGCTAGTCGTTCTTTTAACTAATGGTGGGGGAGGGGGTGGTCTCTCCCTTCCCGGCTGTCTGCCGCCGCAGGCCTCCTCCCCCAGCGCCAGTGACCTTGCCATCACGTCCCTGATGTCTTCAACTTTTCAACTAGCAATAATCGCGCCTCGGATCAACCTCATCAGCTACGATACTGCCACTGCGCAAAGATAAAGCACTGTCAGGGACGCAAAACCAACCGTCTTACAACACGAAGCAAGCGTGTCGTGGTGATGTCTCTTAAATATACATTATATTTTAAATACAATGATATTGAAGTATATAAAGGGTCATTATATAAGCATAAACAACGTAATTGGGATGTATGAGAAAACAGTTCAGTCAAGGGCATTACATACATCTTTTAAAGATAACCGGGACATCATGGGATATAATATTATGCAAATGTTGAGGATGGAAGGAGGGTAGATTCTTGTGCTTGTAAGTAATGCTTGTGGGAAGCACCGGCACTTCTGATGTGAATCTTTTCCCATTAAGTTCAACGTGTTGAATGTTGCCTAATGCCTATGACACACATTTAGTTGAGGATCATTGTACCAGTGACACGGAGTCTGAAGCAGAAGTTGCCAGTGCAGACCCTCTGAATCACTGATGGTATGTCAGCAGCACTCTTGAACACATATATGTCAATGTGTCGCACCCTTCATTGTGATGATGCTTCCCTTTTTGAACTAAATATCAGAAAATGTTGGCAGTGAATAGGAAAACGAATTTTTGTGATATCAGAATCTTTCCATTGCTGCACGGCTTGACAAATGGAAGACATAGAAGACTGTGAAGCAGGTGATATCCACGGGGCCACCAAGTTTTCACCACGAAAGTGTTATCAACACTGCAGAAAATTGGACGTTGACATAACTTGATTTTTATTTCAGTTTTTTTCTTTATCAAGTTTCTTAGTGTATACTGTGCTTAACTCGAAACTTCCTTTTTTAAAGGATTGCAAGACTCGGATTGGGCAAATGATTCGTTCAGTTACGTAACTGATAGCTCAGCTGGAACAAGAAACAGAATGGGTAGGGAGTCCTCCAGTACCAGGGCTGTGAACCACTGGCCTAGCTACATGGCAATGTGGGATTATTTGATGCAGTTACCCCAGTTTTATGGCTGTGTTTCTGTGTGTCATTTAGTATGTTTTGTTCATTTTCCTGTTTAGGCAGACTTGTGCTACTTTGAGGATGACTTGAATTCACTTTCCTTGTACAATAGCCTGGCGTTATTTCAATCATGTGAATGCCTCAAGCGGTCTACTAATAGCATTGTTTAATTGAGGAACTTCAAGTCAGACTTGCACCATTCATACAATCATGCTATACGCAATCAGAATCCGACTTCAGATTTGCGTCATATAATGGTTGTATGTGACAGCTGGAATGACGTCAGACGTCGTAACATTGACATTATTCTGAGGTCATTCCAACTTTCATAGACAAGCATTGTATGAGCACAATCTGATGTCTAGGCAACGTCATTCCAACTAACTGTGGCACCTGGAAAGGACCACGGCATATGACATCTTCTTCAGTAAACCTTATTCAGAAACAAATCGAAGCAGGGAAGCTTTTTTCGGTACAATAGCTTGAAATGGTTCAATGCTTCGGAAAGCTTACTTTCCCCCATCACTAGTTTTCAGCGATCCTTTATAAAGATCTTGATTGAGCCTGATGGGAATCGTTGCGTTTCTATCATTTGAAAGATGATACAGGGAGTCCAGCGTACAGCGTTTAAATTGAGGAACGCATTAGCTACGCTCCTCGGATACCTTGACCTACACGTTGTAGCCAGTCGTGAATCTTCTGTTTTCCCACAAGAAAACCAGTCTCCCAGGAGACTGTCAAAAATTGCCGGCACCAGCTATATTTCAAGCCAGTGCAAGCGGGGTATTGGGTAAAGTTTTCAACTAGCAATAATCGCGCCTCGGATCAACCTCATCAGCTACGATACTGCCACTGCGCAAAGATAAAGCACTGTCAGGGACGCAAAACCAACCGTCTTACAACACGAAGCAAGCGTGTCGTGGTGATGTCTCTTAAATATACATTATATTTTAAATACAATGATATTGAAGTATATAAAGGGTCATTATATAAGCATAAACAACGTAATTGGGATGTATGAGAAAACAGTTCAGTCAAGGGCATTACATACATCTTTTAAAGATAACCGGGACATCATGGGATATAATATTATGCAAATGTAGAGGATGGAAGCAGGGTAGATTCTTGTGCTTGTAAGTAATGCTTGTGGGAAGCACCGGCACTTCTGATGTGAATCTTTTCCCATTAAGTTCAACGCGTTGAATGTTGCCTAATGCCTATGACACACATTTAGTTGAGGATCATTGTACCAGTGACACGGAGTCTGAAGCAGAAGTTGCCAGTGCAGACCCTCTGAATCACTGATGGTATGTCAGCAGCACTCTTGAACACATATATGTCAATGTGTGTCGCACCCTTCATTGTGACGATGCTTCCCTTTTTGAACTAAATATCAGAAAATGTTGGCAGTGAATAGGAAAACGAATTTTTGTGATATCAGAATCTTTCCATTGCTGCACGGCTTGACAAATGGAAGACATAGAAGACTGTGAAGCAGGTGATATCCACGGGGCCACCAAGTTTTCACCACGAAAGTGTTATCAACACTGCAGAAAATTGGACGTTGACATAACTTGATTTTTATTTCAGTTTTTTTCTTTATCAAGTTTCTTAGTGTATACTGTGCTTAACTCGAAACTTCCTTTTTTAAAGGATTGCAAGACTCGGATTGGGCAAATGATTCGTTCAGTTACGTAACTGATAGCTCAGCTGGAACAAGAAACAGAATGGGTAGGGAGTCCTCCAGGACCAGGGCTGTGAACCACTGGCCTAGCTACATGGCAATGTGGGATTATTTGATGCAGTTACCCCAGTTTTATGGCTGTGTTTCTGTGTGTCATTTAGTATGTTTTGTTCATTTTCCTATTTAGGCAGACTTGTGCTACTTTGAGGATGACTTGAATTCACTTTCCTTGTACAATAGCCTGGCGTTATTTCAATCATGTGAATGCCTCAAGCGGTCTACTAATAGCATTGTTTAATTGAGGAACTTCAAGTCAGACTTGCACCATTCATACAATCATGCTATACGCAATCAGAATCCGACTTCAGATTTGCGTCATATAATGGTTGTATGTGACAGCTGGAATGACGTCAGACGTCGTAACATTGACATTATTCTGAGGTCATTCCAACTTTCATAGACAAGCATTGTATGAGCACAATCTGATGTCTAGGCAACGTCATTCCAACTAACTGTGGCACCTGGAAAGCACCACGGCATATGACATCTTCTTCAGTAAACCTTATTCAGAAACAAATCGAAGCAGGGAAGCTTTTTTCGGTACAATAGCTTGAAATGGTTCAATGCTTCGGAAAGCTTACTTTCCCCCATCACTAGTTTTCAGCGATCCTTTATAAAGATCTTGATTGAGCCTGATGGGAATCGTTGCGTTTCTATCATTTGAAGGATGATACAGGGAGTCCAGCGTACAGCGTTTAAATTGAGGAACGCATTAGCTACGCTCCTCGGATACCTTGACCTACACGTTGTAGCCAGTCGTGAATCTTCTGTTTTTCCACAAGAAAACCAGTCTCCCAGGAGACTGTCAAAAATTGCCGGCACCAGCTATATTTCAAGCCAGTGCAAGCGGGGTATTGGGTAAAGTTTTCAACTAGCAATAATCGCGCCTCGGATCAACCTCATCAGCTACGATACTGCCACTGCGCAAAGATAAAGCACTGTCAGGGACGCAAAACCAACCGTCTTACAACACGAAGCAAGCGTGTCGTGGTGATGTCTCTTAAATATACATTATATTATATCTTGGTCTCGGGTTTCCCTCCAATAGCGAGAGAAACCTTTGTCCAGCAGGGGGCTTTGAGCTGTATTTGACAGTCTTTCTTTTTTCCTTGCAGGGAGCTGATCCATCAGGCCAGACCAGACGAGACGGGGAGGTGCCGGTTGACAGAGCTGCAGAGTCCTGGGTCCTTGGAGCGGTCCGGAGGCCGAGGCGAGTGGAGATTGGGACGGACCGGGAGCGACAGGGGACCTAGCCAGAGGAGTCGGAGGACTCCTCACGGAGTGGGTCCCACCTAGAAGCCCGGCCGACCATCTACCCGGAGCCCGGCCTGACCAGGACTGCTCCCTGCTGACGTCACCAGCCAGGATCCAGGAGAGGCCTCGGATTCCAGGGACCGACCAGGCCGATCGGCAACGTCCCTGAGGGAGGCCTCCTGCAGCCAGGGCCCGGACTTCTCCCCGCAAGGCCCGCTCCCTGCAAGAGCCCCTGAGGTGGAAGCTGCTCCCCAGCCAGGTGGACTTGCCCCGACCTCCGGATTGAGAGCCTCCCGACCCTTCTCCCAGGTAGGAAAGCGCAGCATGGCCCAGCGAACCGCCGGTGTGAGGCGCCATAATGCGGTGCGCTTCAGCCGTGAGGCTGGAGCCGAGACCGCGGCCCTCACCCGGCTGGAGTTCAGCAGGTCCGTGCTGCAGAGGGGCCTGGGCTTTGCCCCTTCTGAGCTGAACTGTGTGGTTAAACTGTCTGGACCTAGGGACGTGTTTGAGGTGAGCTTTAAGAACCCTCAAGTGCTGGAGAGTTTTTGGATTTTGTATAGGGAGAAAAAAGACAGTATGCCCCTGAATGACTTTGTGGTCGACGCCCTGACAGATAGAGAGATCAAAATAGTAACTATTCAGTTCTATAACGAAGCAGTGGCAGAGTATGATGTAGAAGTATGGCTGAGGAGACACTGTGAGATCCTGTCTGAAAGCAGGAGAGTTAATGATGAGGATGGGGTCTGGACCGGTGCTCGGCGGTGGCAGGTGCGCCTGCAGGTGGAAGTGGCCGCCATCGGCGGAGTACGCCATCTGCCGAGCACCGTGGTATTAGGAGCAAATAGGGGGCTTGTCTTCTACCATGGCATGCCCAAATTATGTAGGAACTGCGGGGCCCTGGGTCATTTAGCCGCAGCCTGTACCGTTGTTAAGTGCAAGGTCTGCGGCGGGGAACATCAGACCAGGGCCTGCAAGCAGGAGAGGGCCTGCAACCTGTGCGGTGGGGGAGGGCACCTCTTTAGGAATTGTCCCTCCTCCTATGCAAATAGGGCGCGGGCCCTCGGGGGTGGTGGAGAGAGAGAAAATCAAGCGGAGGCTCCTCCAAAGGTGATACCCCAAGATGGGGGTAGAGAGGAAACAATCCTCAGGAGCCTCATAGGCTCCCTCTCTGACTCTGGGTCAGAAGTGGAGGCAGAGGGAGAGTGGACAGTGGTAGCGGGGAAGAGGAGGAGGGCAGAGAAGAGGAGCATGGGTAGGGGGGGTATGATGAAAAAAAGGATCCATTCTGCAGATTCTCCCCCCCCTGCCGGCTCCTCCCCCGCTGCAGAGTCCTCTCCCTCTAATTTCTACACGCCCCACTCTGACTCCGGAGAGGAGAGTAGTGGGCCTTCTCCACTGCCCCGAGTGGGCAGCCTGGTGGATGAGAGGCCCCCTAGAAATAACATTCCTCCTGCCCTACAACTGAGACTCTCCCAGGGGAGGGGTCAGGTATGCCCTCCCGGCAGTAGTGGGAGAGCCTCAGGAGATGAGAGTCGGCGCCAGTGTCCTTTCCCAGAAAGACATCAGGGACGTGATGGTAAGGTCACTGGCGCTGGGGGAGGAGGCCTGTGGCGGCAGATAGCTGGGAAGGGAGAGACCACCCCCTCCCCCACCATTAGTTAAAAGAACAACTAGCGGGGTTTACACAGTTTTCTCCCCAGTTGTACATAAAGCCTCTGCCCTGCCATCTGTTCGTCGGGCCTCGGCCTCAAAGGAACCAGGGAGAACCTCCAGCACCACGGGCCCTGAGCCCAGTGGAGTTTTGCCAGCCTTACCGGGTGGCGGAAGCCGAGCCCCCCCCATAGTCTTCCTAGAGGATCAAGCGGTGAGGCAAATGATTGAAATGATGGGTGATAGCGCTAAGCTAGGTGAGGGAGAAGAGAGGAGTGGGGAAGAGAAAGGTTTCTTTACATGATTGTTACGGAGCGGTATTATTTGTTTGCAGGAGTGCGGCATCCCGTTCCAAAAAGAATATAAAGATCTCCGGGACACTTGGAACCTAGGAGAATCCTTCTGGTCGGGGTCCAATGTGTCCCGAGCGGACGGGATTGCCGTACTCCTGAAAAACCCCTTCATAATAGCTAAAACATTTAAGGTAATAGAGGCGGGCAGACTGGCCAGCCTCGATTTTAAATACAAGGGGGCTGTATTGAGGCTGGTCAATGTCTATGCCCCCACCAGCCAGAGAGAGAGAGTCCTCTTTCTCCCTCAGCTACGCCCGCTCCTGATCGGCACCTTACCAGTTATCATTTCAGGTGATTTCAACTGTGCTCTGAGGGATGTAGACTGGAGTAAGCCCCGCAATGATAGATCCAGCAGGGACCTCGCTGCGTTCGTGGAGGACTTTGAACTCTGCGACGCAGGTCGGGACCTGGTCCCCTTGTTCACCTGGGTGAGTTCTTCTGGCTCCTCCTTCTCCAGGATAGATCTCGTCCTCCTCAGTAAGCCACTGGAGAGGACCGCCATGTCTTCGGAGGCGGTCTTCTTATCAGACCACAGGCTCCTGACTACAGAGGTGCTCATTCCGAGCACACGGGAGTCGGGGCCTGGGGTCTGGAAGCTCAACACCTCCCTGCTCGATGACCCTCGAGTTATTAAGACCTTTAGCAGACGCCTCGAGGAGTGGAGGACCCTGAAGGACCTTTTTGATTCTCCCATAGAGTGGTGGGAGATGGTGAAGAAAAGAACCAAGGGCTACTTCATTCAGCTGGGGAAACGGAAAGCTCGTGAGAGGCGGGCGAGATATTCCCATCTAAACGCCCGCCTCCAGCGCCTGAGTCTTTTACAGCTCAGAGGCTTCGACCTTGCTGAGGAGGTGGCCCGGGTCAAACTGAGTCTCTCCGCCCTCTATCGGGAGGAGCAAGAGAAGATCAAGGTCCTTTCCAGGGTCCGCATCATGGAGGACGATGAGAAATGCAGCCGCTTCTTCTTCAAGAAAACGAAGGAGAGGCGGCCTGCAATGTCCTCCATGATCGACTCCTCGGGGCAAGAGGTGGAGGGCAGAGAGGCTGTTGAGACAGTGGTGCGGGATTTCTACAGGGAGTTGTACGACCAGAAGGTGGTGGATCAAAATCTGATCCATCACTTTCTGTCCCTGTTGGAGTCCCGCAATGAGGGGGACGAGGAGGAGGAGGAGGATCCAGAGATCACCACCACTGAACTCTCCCAGGTGATAAAGAGTCTTAACTCTGGAAGGATACCGGGTCCCGACGGGATCCCTGCTGAGTTCTATAAGATCTTTTGGGAGGTGCTTAAGGAAGATCTGGGCCAGGTCCTGGGGTCGATGTACAGAGAGGGCAGATTGGCCCCTTCGATGAAGAAGAGTATCCTCTCCCTTCTTCACAAGAAGGGAGACACGAAAGATCTGAGGAACTGGCGGCCAGTCAGCCTCCTGTGCACCGACTACAAGATACTGGCCAAAGCACTGACGCTCCGGCTGCAGCGGCCACTCCCTCAAGTCGTGGGTCCCGACCAGGTCTGTGGTGCCCGGGGGAGATCGGCGGCCGACAACGCCATGCTGCTCAGGGATGTCGTGGCCTACTCGAACGAGAGAGGGCTTCCCCTGGTCCTAATCAGTTTGGACCAGGAGAAAGCCTTCGACAGAGTGGGCCACGAATACCTGCAGCTTGTTATGGAGAGGATGGGTCTCGCTCTTGGCCTGAGGAGGTGGGTTAAGATCATCTACAGCGGCCTAAGCAGCAGGGTCCTTGTGAACCGCCACCTGACCGAACCATTTCCGGTCAGGTCGGGGGTCCGGCAGGGTTGTCCCCTGTCGGCCCTGCTGTACGTCCTCTGCTTGGAGCCGTTCATGCAGGCGATCCGCCGGGACGTCCGGGTGACAGGTTTCCATCTCCCGGGTTCCGGCGGAGAGCAACTGAAGGCCCTGGCCTATATGGACGACGTGGCCGTGGTCTGCACGGACGCTCCGTCCGTGGCCAGGGTCGAGGAACTGCTGGACGGCTTCTGCAGGGCGACGGGGGCCGCTGTGAATAAGGCCAAGAGCGAGGTCTACCTCTCCAGGGCATGGCCTGTCGGCCGGGGCCCGCCGACCGTGTTCCCTGTGAAGCCGTTTATCAAGGTTCTGGGGATCACGATCGACGGGACCAACACGGGCACCCGGAGCTGGGAGGAGGCCATAGCAAAGGTCCAAAGGAAGATCCACGGCTGGAGCACAAGGACCTTGACGATGGCTGGTAAGGTGCTGGTCGTAAAGGCCATCCTCTTCCCGATACTCCTCTACGTAGGAATGATCTTCCACCCAGACAAGGTTATCGCAAAACTAGTGACCCGAATTATATTTCGGTTTGTCTGGGGGAGCAAAATGGAGAGGCTGAAAAGAGTGCAGATGGTGAAGGGTACCCTGGATGGAGGCAGGGGGGTCCCGGACGTTGTGCGGCTGATAAAGGCGCAGGGGCTGGCCTATGTGGTTAAGAACATCCAGGCTGCTGGCAAGAAGGTGAGTTTCATGAACCGCTTTTATTTTGCCAGCAGCCTGAGACCATTCGGCCTCTGCGCCATGGACAACACCAGGCCGCACTCGTGGGATCCCCCGCCGTTCTACAGGGCGCTCCGAGCCTTTGCGCTCGAAGTAGGCCTCCATAAAGTCGTGCTGGCCTCCTGGGATTACAAGACCATCTGTAGTCAGATGAGATCTGCCCAGGAGACCAGCCGGATAGAAGATTTCCCTCCCGAAACCTGCCGGTTTATCTGGGCTAACGCTACGCACGTTTGCCTCACGAACACGCAGAAAGATGTCTCCTGGATGGCTGTGAGTCGGTGTCTCCCCACCCGAGTGTTCATGCACAGAAGGGGCATAGCTCCTTATGACACCTGCCCCTATAAGGGTTGCTTGGGGAAGGAGACGGAGGCTCACATCTTTAGTGAGTGCCCCTCCGCCCACAGGGTCTGGCTCCTGTTTTCTCCGTTCCTCCACAGGTTCGCCGTTCCTGCGCGGGCGACCGCCCAGCAGATCCTATACGGTCCAGCCAAGGGAATCTCTACATCTACCTTGAGGTGCTGGTGGCGTGTCGTCTGCGCAGTGAAGCAGGCACTGTGGGAGGGACGGAACATCTGTTTGTTTAATAAGCAGGAGCTGGACCCGATCGTCATCGCGCGGAGGGGCATGGTGTTTGTGAAAGACTACGTCAATCTGGAGGTCCATCAGAGGGGCAAGGAGGAAGCCTTTAAGAACTGGCGCATACAAGATCTGGGGGAGCTCAGGATCCCATGATGGGACCCACCTCCGGGGACGGTTAGTTCCCCCTGCTGGAGCCCGAGTCCAAGATCTTTTAAAGATCTTTTAAAGATTTTATGAATTATTGTTTTTAAAAGAAGATTTTAAATAATGAATCTTAATTGTTTTTAAAGATTTAGTTGTTTTTAAATCACATTGTTTAGGGCTTTTTAGGTATAGTTTTGTTATATTTAGTTGTCAAATACATTGACCGTCTTTGGGTTTAATTTAAAATGCATTAGACTTTTTTTGTTTGTTTTTTATTTTTTCCTTTTAATTGTTTCTTTATTTTGTCTAATGCATTTTCTGTTATTTTCAATGTATTTGACTCTTTTGTTGGTGTGCAGTTTTTGCTTTTATCACGTTTTGTTTATTTGATTTGAGCACATTTATTTTAAAGTTAATTGTTTTAGTTTTGTTAAAATCACAAAGTTTTTAAAATTTTTAAGTGATTTTAAGGATTGATATGTCAATGTTTTTAATCATAAGTATTAAAAATTGAATTGTTTTTATTGATGAAAAGAAAATACTAAATCCAATAAAATAGTAGTGGGAGAGCCGCAGGACCTCAGGAGATGAGAGTCGGCGCCAGTGTCCTTTCCCAGAAAGACATCAGGGACGTGATGGCAAGGTCACTGGCGCTGGGGGAGGAGGCCTGCGGCGGCAGACAGCCGGGAAGGGAGAGACCACCCCCTCCCCCACCATTAGTTAAAAGAACAACTAGCGGGGTCTATACAGTTTTCTCCCCAGTTGTACATAAAGCCTCTGCCCTGCCATCTGTTCGTCGGGCCTCGGCCTCAAAGGAACCAGGGAGAACCTCCAGCACCACGGGCCCTGAGCCCAGTGGAGTTTTGCCCGCCTTACCGGGTGGCGGGAGCCGAGCCCCCCCCATAGTCTTCCTAGAGGATCAAGCGGTGAGGCAAATGATTGAAATGATGGGTGCTAGCGCTAAGCTAGGTGAGGGAGAAGAGAGGAGTGGGGAAGAGAAAGGTTTCTTTACATGATTGTTACGGAGCGGGTAATTGCCCTCACAGCCATTATGGCATTAACCATTATTTCAATTAATGTGAGGAGCATTGCTGAGGTGAAAAAGAGGACCGATGTTTTAAACTCTCTGGCTGGAATGAAGGCGGATATTATCTGTTTGCAGGAGTGCGGCATCCCGTTCCAAAAAGAATACAAAGATCTCCGGGACACTTGGACCCTAGGAGAATCCTTCTGGTCGGGGTCCAATGTGTCCCGAGCGGACGGGATTGCCGTACTCCTGAAAAACCCCTTCTTAACAGTTAAAACATTCAAGGTTATAGAGGCGGGCAGACTGGCCAGCCTCGATTTTAAATACAAGGGGGCTGTATTGAGGCTGGTCAATGTCTATGCCCCCACCAGCCAGAGAGAGAGTCCTCTTTCTCCCTCAGCTACGCCCGCTCCTGATCGGCACCTTGCCAGTTATCATTTCAGGTGATTTCAACTGTGCTCTGAGGGATGTAGACCGGAGTAAGCCCCGCAACGATAGATCCAGCAGGGACCTCGCTGCGTTCGTGGAGGACTTTGAACTCTGCGACGCAGGTCGGGACCTGGTCCCCTTGTTCACCTGGGTGAGTTCTTCTGGCTCCTCCTTCTCCAGGATAGATCTCGTCCTCCTCAGCAAGCCACTGGAGAGGACCGCCATGTCTTCGGAGGCGGTCTTCTTTTCAGACCACAGGCTCCTGACGACAGAGGTGCTCATTCCGAGCACACGGGAGTCGGGGCCTGGGGTCTGGAAGCTCAACACCTCTCTGCTCGATGACCCTCGTGTGATTAAGACCTTTAGCAGACGCCTCGAGGAGTGGAGGACCCTGAAGGACCTTTTTGATTCTCCCATAGAGTGGTGGGAGATGATGAAGAAAAGAACCAAGGGCTACTTCATTCAGCTGGGGAAACGGAAAGCTCGCGAGAGGCGGGCGAGATATTCCCATCTAAACGCCCGCCTCCAGCGCCTGAGTCTTTTACAGCTCAGAGGCTTCGACCTAGCTGAGGAGGTGGCCCGGGTCAAACTGAGTCTCTCCGCCCTCTATCGGGAGGAGCAAGAGAAGATCAAGGTCCTTTCCAGGGTCCGCATCATGGAGGACGATGAGAAATGCAGCCGCTTCTTCTTCAAGACAACGAAGGAGAGGCGGCCTGCAATGTCCTCCATGATCAACTCCTCGGGGCAAGAGGTGGAGGGCAGAGAGGCTGTTGAGACAGTGGTGCGGGATTTCTACAGGGAGTTGTACGACCAGAAGGTGGTGGATCAAAATCTGATCCATCACTTTCTGTCCCTGTTGGAGTCCCGCAATGAGGGGGACGAGGAGGAGGAGGAGGATCCAGAGATCACCACCACTGAACTCTCCCAGGTGATAAAGAGTCTTAACTCTGGAAGGATACCGGGTCCCGACGGGATCCCTGCTGAGTTCTATAAGATCTTTTGGGAGGTGCTTAAGGAAGATCTGGGCCAGGTCCTGGGGTCGATGTACAGAGAGGGCAGATTGGCCCCTTCGATGAAGAAGAGTATCCTCTCCCTTCTTCACAAGAAGGGAGACACGAAAGATCTGAGGAACTGGCGGCCAGTCAGCCTCCTGTGCACCGACTACAAGATACTGGCCAAAGCACTGACGCTCCGGCTGCAGCGGCCACTCCCTCAAGTCGTGGGTCCCGACCAGGTCTGTGGTGCCCGGGGGAGATCGGCGGCCGACAACGCCATGCTGCTCAGGGATGTCGTGGCCTACTCGAACGAGAGAGGGCTTCCCCTGGTCCTAATCAGTTTGGACCAGGAGAAAGCCTTCGACAGAGTGGGCCACGAATACCTGCAGCTTGTTATGGAGAGGATGGGTCTCGCTCTTGGCCTGAGGAGGTGGGTTAAGATCATCTACAGCGGCCTAAGCAGCAGGGTCCTTGTGAACCGCCACCTGACCGAACCATTTCCGGTCAGGTCGGGGGTCCGGCAGGGTTGTCCCCTGTCGGCCCTGCTGTACGTCCTCTGCTTGGAGCCGTTCATGCAGGCGATCCGCCGGGACGTCCGGGTGACAGGTTTCCATCTCCCGGGTTCCGGCGGAGAGCAACTGAAGGCCCTGGCCTATATGGACGACGTGGCCGTGGTCTGCACGGACGCTCCGTCCGTGGCCAGGGTTGAGGAACTGCTGGACGGCTTCTGCAGGGCGACGGGGGCCGCTGTGAATAAGGCCAAGAGCGAGGTCTACCTCTCCAGGGCATGGCCTGTCGGCCGGGGCCCGCCGACCGTGTTCCCTGTGAAGCCGTTTATCAAGGTTCTGGGGATCACGATCGACGGGACCAACACGGGCACCCGGAGCTGGGAGGAGGCCATAGCAAAGGTCCAAAGGAAGATCCACGGCTGGAGCACAAGGACCTTGACGATGGCTGGTAAGGTGCTGGTCGTAAAGGCCATCCTCTTCCCGATACTCCTCTACGTAGGAATGATCTTCCACCCAGACAAGGTTATCGCAAAACTAGTGACCCGAATTATATTTCGGTTTGTCTGGGGGAGCAAAATGGAGAGGCTGAAAAGAGTGCAGATGGTGAAGGGTACCCTGGATGGAGGCAGGGGGGTCCCGGACGTTGTGCGGCTGATAAAGGCGCAGGGGCTGGCCTATGTGGTTAAGAACATCCAGGCTGCTGGCAAGAAGGTGAGTTTCATGAACCGCTTTTATTTTGCCAGCAGCCTGAGACCATTCGGCCTCTGCGCCATGGACAACACCAGGCCGCACTCGTGGGATCCCCCGCCGTTCTACAGGGCGCTCCGAGCCTTTGCGCTCGAAGTAGGCCTCCATAAAGTCGTGCTGGCCTCCTGGGATTACAAGACCATCTGTAGTCAGATGAGATCTGCCCAGGAGACCAGCCGGATAGAAGATTTCCCTCCCGAAACCTGCCGGTTTATCTGGGCTAACGCTACGCACGTTTGCCTCACGAACACGCAGAAAGATGTCTCCTGGATGGCTGTGAGTCGGTGTCTCCCCACCCGAGTGTTCATGCACAGAAGGGGCATAGCTCCTTATGACACCTGCCCCTATAAGGGTTGCTTGGGGAAGGAGACGGAGGCTCACATCTTTAGTGAGTGCCCCTCCGCCCACAGGGTCTGGCTCCTGTTTTCTCCGTTCCTCCACAGGTTCGCCGTTCCTGCGCGGGCGACCGCCCAGCAGATCCTATACGGTCCAGCCAAGGGAATCTCTACATCTACCTTGAGGTGCTGGTGGCGTGTCGTCTGCGCAGTGAAGCAGGCACTGTGGGAGGGACGGAACATCTGTTTGTTTAATAAGCAGGAGCTGGACCCGATCGTCATCGCGCGGAGGGGCATGGTGTTTGTGAAAGACTACGTCAATCTGGAGGTCCATCAGAGGGGCAAGGAGGAAGCCTTTAAGAACTGGCGCATACAAGATCTGGGGGAGCTCAGGATCCCATGATGGGACCCACCTCCGGGGACGGTTAGTTCCCCCTGCTGGAGCCCGAGTCCAAGATCTTTTAAAGATCTTTTAAAGATTTTATGAATTATTGTTTTTAAAAGAAGATTTTAAATAATGAATCTTAATTGTTTTTAAAGATTTAGTTGTTTTTAAATCACATTGTTTAGGGCTTTTTAGGTATAGTTTTGTTATATTTAGTTGTCAAATACATTGACCGTCTTTGGGTTTAATTTAAAATGCATTAGACTTTTTTTGTTTGTTTTTTATTTTTTCCTTTTAATTGTTTCTTTATTTTGTCTAATGCATTTTCTGTTATTTTCAATGTATTTGACTCTTTTGTTGGTGTGCAGTTTTTGCTTTTATCACGTTTTGTTTATTTGATTTGAGCACATTTATTTTAAAGTTAATTGTTTTAGTTTTGTTAAAATCACAAAGTTTTTAAAATTTTTAAGTGATTTTAAGGATTGATATGTCAATGTTTTTAATCATAAGTATTAAAAATTGAATTGTTTTTATTGATGAAAAGAAAATACTAAATCCAATAAAATAGTAGTGGGAGAGCCGCAGGTCCTCAGGAGACGAGAGTCGGCGCCAGTGTCCTTTCCCAGAAAGACATCAGGGACGTGATGGTAAGGTCACTGGCGCTGGGGGAGGAGGCCTGCGGCGGCAGACAGCCGGGAAGGGAGAGACCACCCCCTCCCCCACCATTAGTTAAAAGAACGACTAGCGGGGTCTATACAGTTTTCTCCCCAGTTGTACATAAAGCCTCTGCCCTGCCATCTGTTCGTCGGGCCTCGGCCTCAAAGGAACCAGGGAGAACCTCCAGCACCATGGGCCCTGAGCCCAGTGGAGTTTTGCCTGCCTTACCGGGTGGCGGGAGCCGAGCCCCCCCCATAGTCTTCCTAGAGGATCAAGCGGTGAGGCAAATGATTGAAATGATGGGTGCTAGCGCTAAGCTAGGTGAGGGAGAAGAGAGGAGTGGGGAAGAGAAAGGTTTCTTTACATGATTGTTACGGAGCGGGTAATTGCCCTCACAGCCATTATGGCATTAACCATTATTTCAATCAATGTGAGGAGCATTGCTGAGGTGAAAAAGAGGACCGATGTTTTAAACTCTCTGGCTGGAATGAAGGCGGATATTATCTGTTTGCAGGAGTGCGGCATCCCGTTCCAAAAAGAATACAAAGATCTCCGGGACACTTGGACCCTAGGAGAATCCTTCTGGTTGGGGTCCAATGTGTCCCGAGCGGACGGGATTGCCGTACTCCTGAAAAACCCCTTCTTAACAGTTAAAACATTCAAGGTTATAGAGGCGGGCAGACTGGCCAGCCTCGATTTTAAATACAAGGGGGCTGTATTGAGGCTGGTCAATGTCTATGCCCCCACCAGCCAGAGAGAGAGAGTCCTCTTTCTCCCTCAGCTACGCCCGCTCCTGATCGGCACCTTGCCAGTTATCATTTCAGGTGATTTCAACTGTGCTCTGAGGGATGTAGACCGGAGTAAGCCCCGCAACGATAGATCCAGCAGGGACCTCGCTGCGTTCGTGGAGGACTTTGAACTCTGCGACGCAGGTCGGGACCTGGTCCCCTTGTTCACCTGGGTGAGTTCTTCTGGCTCCTCCTTCTCCAGGATAGATCTCGTCCTCCTCAGCAAGCCACTGGAGAGGACCGCCATGTCTTCGGAGGCGGTCTTCTTTTCAGACCACAGGCTCCTGACGACAGAGGTGCTCATTCCGAGCACACGGGAGTCGGGGCCTGGGGTCTGGAAGCTCAACACCTCTCTGCTCGATGACCCTCGTGTGATTAAGACCTTTAGCAGACGCCTCGAGGAGTGGAGGACCCTGAAGGACCTTTTTGATTCTCCCATAGAGTGGTGGGAGATGATGAAGAAAAGAACCAAGGGCTACTTCATTCAGCTGGGGAAACGGAAAGCTCGCGAGAGGCGGGCGAGATATTCCCATCTAAACGCCCGCCTCCAGCGCCTGAGTCTTTTACAGCTCAGAGGCTTCGACCTAGCTGAGGAGGTGGCCCGGGTCAAACTGAGTCTCTCCGCCCTCTATCGGGAGGAGCAAGAGAAGATCAAGGTCCTTTCCAGGGTCCGCATCATGGAGGACGATGAGAAATGCAGCCGCTTCTTCTTCAAGAAAACGAAGGAGAGGCGGCCTGCAATGTCCTCCATGATCGACTCCTCGGGGCAAGAGGTGGAGGGCAGAGAGGCTGTTGAGACAGTGGTGCGGGATTTCTACAGGGAGTTGTACGACCAGAAGGTGGTGGATCAAAATCTGATCCATCACTTTCTGTCCCTGTTGGAGTCCCGCAATGAGGGGGACGAGGAGGAGGAGGAGGATCCAGAGATCACCACCACTGAACTCTCCCAGGTGATAAAGAGTCTTAACTCTGGAAGGACACCGGGTCCCGACGGGATCCCTGCTGAGTTCTATAAGATCTTTTGGGAGGTGCTTAAGGAAGATCTGGGCCAGGTCCTGGGGTCGATGTACAGAGAGGGCAGATTGGCCCCTTCGATGAAGAAAAGTATCCTCTCCCTTCTTCACAAGAAGGGAGACCCGAAAGATCTGAGGAACTGGCGGCCAGTCAGCCTCCTGTGCACCGACTACAAGATACTGGCCAAAGCACTGACGCTCCGGCTGCAGCGGCCACTCCCTCAAGTCGTGGGTCCCGACCAGGTCTGTGGTGCCCGGGGGAGATCGGCGGCCGACAACGCCATGCTGCTCAGGGATGTCGTGGCCTACTCGAACGAGAGAGGGCTTCCCCTGGTCCTAATTAGCTTGGACCAGGAGAAAGCCTTCGACAGAGTGGGCCACGAATACCTGCAGCTTGTTATGGAGAGGATGGGTCTCGCTCTTGGCATGAGGAAGTGGGTCAAGATCATCTACAGCGGCCTAAGCAGCAGGGTCCTTGTGAACCGCCACCTGACCGAACCATTTCCGGTCAGGTCGGGGGTCCGGCAGGGTTGTCCCCTGTCGGCCCTGCTGTACGTCCTCTGCTTGGAGCCGTTCATGCAGGCGATCCGCCGGGACGTCCGGGTGACAGGTTTCCATCTCCCGGGTTCCGGCGGAGAGCAACTGAAGGCCCTGGCCTATATGGACGACGTGGCCGTGGTCTGCACGGACGCTCCGTCCGTGGCCAGGGTCGAGGAACTGCTGGACGGCTTCTGCAGGGCGACGGGGGCCGCTGTGAATAAGGCCAAGAGCGAGGTCTACCTCTCCAGGGCATGGCCTGTCGGCCGGGGCCCGCCGACCGTGTTCCCTGTGAAGCCGTTTATCAAGGTTCTGGGGATCACGATTGACGGGACCAACACGGGCACCCGGAGCTGGGAGGAGGCCATAGCAAAGGTCCAAAGGAAGATCCACGGCTGGAGCACAAGGACCTTGACGATGGCTGGTAAGGTGCTGGTCGTAAAGGCCATCCTCTTCCCGATACTCCTCTACGTAGGAATGATCTTCCCCCCAGACAAGGGTATCGCAAAACTAGTGACCCGAATTATATTTCGGTTTGTCTGGGGGAGCAAAATGGAGAGGCTGAAAAGAGTGCAGATGGTGAAGGGTACCCTGGATGGAGGCAGGGGGGTCCCGGACGTTGTGCGGCTGATAAAGGCGCAGGGGCTGGCCTATGTGGTCAAGAACATCCAGGCTGCTGGCAAGAAAGTGAGTTTCATGAACCGCTTTTATTTTGCCAGCAGCCTGAGACCATTCGGCCTCTGCGCCATGGATAACACCAGGCCGCACTCGTGGGATCCCCCGCCGTTCTACAGGGTGCTCCGAGCCTTTGCGCTCGAAGTAGGCCTCCATAAAGTCGTGCTGGCCTCCTGGGATTATAAGACCATCTGTAGTCAGATGAGATCTGCCCAGGAGACCAGCCGGATAGAAGATTTCCCTCCCGAAACCTGCCGGTTTATCTGGGCTAACGCTACGCACGTTTGCCTCACGAACACGCAGAAAGATGTCTCCTGGATGGCTGTGAGTCGGTGTCTCCCCACCCGAGTGTTCATGCACAGAAGGGGCATAGCTCCTTATGACACCTGCCCCTATAAGGGTTGCTTGGGGAAGGAGACGGAGGCTCACATCTTTAGTGAGTGCCCCTCCGCCCACAGGGTCTGGCTCCTGTTTTCTCCGTTCCTCCACAGGTTCGCCGTTCCTGCGCGGGCGACCGCCCAGCAGATCCTATACGGTCCAGCCAAGGGAATCTCTACATCTACCTTGAGGTGCTGGTGGCGTGTCGTCTGCGCAGTGAAGCAGGCACTGTGGGAGGGACGGAACATCTGTTTGTTCAATAAGCAGGAGCTGGACCCGATCATCATCGCGCGGAGGGGCATGGTGTTTGTGAAAGACTACGTCAATCTGGAGGTCCATCAGAGGGGCAAGGAGGAAGCCTTTAAGAACTGGCGCATACAAGATCTGGGGGAGCTCAGGATCCCATGATGGGACCCACCTCCGGGGACGGTTAGTTCCCCCTGCTGGAGCCCGAGTCCAAGATCTTTTAAAGATCTTTTAAAGATTTTATGAATTATTGTTTTTAAAAGAAGATTTTAAATAACGAATCTTAATTGTTTTTAAAGATTTAGTTGTTTTTAAATCACATTGTTTAGGGCTTTTTAGGTATAGTTTTGTTATATTTTGTTGTCAAATACATTGACCGTTTTGGGTTTAATTTAAAATGCATTAGACTTTTTTTGTTTGTTTTTTATTTTTCCTTTTTAATTGTTTCTTTATTTTGTCTAATGCATTTTCAGTTATTTTCAATGTATTTGACTTTTTTGTTGGTGTGCAGTTTTTGCTTTTATCACGTTTTGTTTATTTGATTTGAGCACGTTTATTTTAAAGTTAATTGTTTTAGTTTTGTTAAAATCACAAAGATTTTAAAATTTTTAAGTGATTTTAAGGATTGATATGTCAATGTTTTTAATCATAAGTATTAAAAATTGAATTGTTTTTATTGATTAAAAGAAAATACTAAATCCAATAAAATAGTTGATCCGAGGCGCGATTATTGCTAGTTGAAAACTTTACCCAATACCCCGCTTGCACTGGCTTGAAATATAGCTGGTGCCGGCAATTTTTGACAGTCTCCTGGGAGACTGGTTTTCTTGTGGAGAAATAGAAACTGAAGTATTTTTGTGTGGAAATATCGTGTGAATAAAGATAAAACCAGAGTCTTTATGAAAGAGTCGCTGCAAACCCCGTCGTAACCAGATATAAATGTCTTGTGGATTTGTCATTTCACTTTGCGTCTACACTTAATTAATTTATATATATATATATATATAATGATATATATATATATCATTGATATTGTGTTGGTTTTTGCACTCCCTTCACTCTCCCACTACTGCATTTGTGTGTTTTATGTTACATCCCTCTTATCCCCTTATCAGCCACTTGGGGTCGTAACATAATTGGTGGCTCGTCCGGGAGGTCTATTCTTTCCCGTAGTTGCACGCAAATAGTGGTGGTGTTTGTGTGGGTGTCGTGCTGTGCAGGTGGTGTGTTTATATTATTGGTATTGGTTTTTGCGGTGTATTTTGTCACAATTATGGCAAGTTTTGATTTAAGTGCTTTTCTGAGTGTCCCGTCTCTGGATCAGCTTGATGTGTGTCTCAAGGCTGATTTATATGCTATCGCGGATCACTTCTGTTTCACAGTTCCGAGGAACATTGTTAAAGCTCAGCTTAGACAGATCGTCATGGATAGTAAAATACTGTTTTATTGTGTATAGTATTTTACATTTTCATATAAAAACAATTCAAATTTTTAATACTTGTGATTAAAAACTTTTAAAATCAATTCTTAAAATCACTTAAAATTTTTAAAATCTTTGTGATTTAACAAAAAACAAAATAATTAACTTCAAATAAACATGTGCACAAAACAACAAAACAAACGTGATTAAAGCAAAACTGCTCACCAACATAAAAGTCAAATACATTGAAAATAACTGAAAATGCATTGGACAAAATAAAGAAACAATTAAAAAGATCGTCATGGATAGGTTGGCGGAAGGGCGAGTGCTCATCGTGCCTCCGGTGTTGCCCGATCCTGCCTCTTCCCCGGTCACCCTGGTGATGCGCACGGTGGCCCCGGTGGTGTGGCCCGTGCCCGGTCTGAAGGAGTGTGCGGGCAGCGCGGATGTGGAGGCACATGCTGCCATAGAGGCCAAGGCTCTGGTGACAATGCTACACTTTGACCCCCTCTCCCCGGGGTTTTCTGGGTCCGCGGCGAGTGGTAGACTAAAGATCCGTCTGGCGCGTCTTCATCTAGAGACGCAGGACAGGGAACGGCAGGCTGAACATAATCTGTGGCTGGAGATCCGCAGGATGAAGATCGAGGCAGAGAAAGAGGTACAGCTGTGGAAGCTTGAACTGGAGGCGACGTCCCTCGCAGCTGGCACTGCGGGGCGGGCACTTTCTCCGGTAGCCTGGCATGCATCTTCTCCGCCAGCTCATCCCGCTGACACCTTTGATCTAACTAAACAAATCGCTTTAGTTCCCCCATTCCGTGAAACAGAAGTCGATTCCTATTTCGGTGCATTCGAGCGCATTGCGTCTTACCTGCGATGGCCTAAAGACACGTGGCCTCTTTTGCTGCAGTGCAAGTTGTCCGGGAAAGCACAAGGGGTGATGTCTGCTCTCTCTCTGGAGGACAGCTTGTGTTATGACACTGTTAAGGCTACAGTGCTCCGTGCTTATGAGCTTGTACCTGAGGCTTACAGACAAAGGTTTGGGGACCTCAAGAAGTCTCCTAACCGGACTTTTGTGGAGTTTGCTAGGGAAAAAGAAACCCTGTTTGACAGATGGTGCACTGCCAGTAAGGCTACTGATGTAGTTTCACTCCGAGAGTTAGTGTTACTGGAGGAATTTAAAAATAGCTTACCTGACCGTTTGGTTACTTATCTAAATTAACAAAAGGTAACATCATTGGCACAAGCAGCTGTGTTAGCTAACGAGTTTGTATTAACACACAAAAGTGTTTTTGTATCGTCCCGTAGAGCGGCTACCTCCACTCCCGGCTCCCCGGCTCTGATCGGTCGTCCCACAGTGGGTCTTCCCCACAAGAGAGAGGAGCTGGAGTGTTTTTATTGTCACCAGTTGGGCCATATTGTTGCCGATTTCCCAGCCCTGAAACGCAAATCGCAGCCACCTTCCTGTCCACCAAAAGCAGTGGGCTTGATTAAGATAATTTCTCGCCCCACGACAGTTAGGTCTGAGGTTACGTGTATTTCTGATTCACCACATCTCAGTTACAAATGGTCTAGTGTCATTGACAGGCGATCAGGAAGATCAGCGACCTGTTCGCATTCTGAGAGACACTGGTGCCGCGCAAACATTTATAGTGTCTGATCTCTTGCCCTTCTCCGATGACTCGTCCTGTGGGGCGAGTGTGTTGGTTCAGGGCATTCGGGGACGTGATCAACCTGTCCGACTCGGTTCTTGCCCCAGGGTTTGTAAACGGTAGCTTGAGTTCCCCCTTGTGTCCAAATGAATCCAATGTGGGAGCATTGCTTGCTGAAACGAATGTCCAGGCTTTGCAGTTGAATGTCACCCGTGAACAGCTTGTTGTCTCACAGCAGGCGGATTCCAGTCTTATTAAGTGTTTTTCTGCCACTGTTGCTCCAGAAGGAGTTATCAATGAAAACGTGACTTATTTTGTTGATGACGGTCTTCTAATGCGTAAGTGGACCCGCTTCATTAAAGATAGTGATTCGGGTACAGTGTATCAAATCGTTGTCCCCACTTCCTATCGTCAGCATGTTTTGTCACTTGCTCATGATTACCCATTGTCTGGTCATTTAGGGATCATGAAAACCTATGACCAGGTTCTTTGGCATTTCTTTTGGCCAGGGTTGAAGGCAGATGTGGCACGGTTCTGCCGTACATGTCATGTATGTCAAACTATCGGTAAACCTAATCAGGTAATTCCTCCTTCTCCTCCATGTCCTATCCCTGTCCTGGGGGAACCATTTGAGCATGTGTTGGTCGACTGTGTAGGACCGTTACCAAAATCGAAGTCTGGCAACCAGTTTTTGCTTACAATGTGTAATGTGCAATGTGTATTGCTACCTGATATCCCGAGATATCTACCTGATATCTACGCAGAATTACAGCTCAGTCTGTTGTAAAAGCCCTAATTAAGTTTTTTTTTACATTTGGGCTCCCGAAAATTGTACAGACAGACCAAGGCACAAATTTTCTCTTGAATGTTTTCAAGCAGGTATTACAGTCCCTCTCCATTGTACACCGTGTCTCTAGTGCATATCATCCGGAGTCACAAGGTGTGCTAGAGCGTTGGCATCAGACACTTAAATCTATGCTGCACCACTGACTCCTCCACACCCACAAATGTGCTGGATAATGTTAGTCGTTTTCGTGAGCGGTTACATAAGGCGTGCGCTCTAGCAAGAGACTCCCTTTCCTCTTCACAGAGGAAAATGAAGTGTCACTATGATGAGCACGCTGTCACACGTTCTCTACAGCCAGGTGACCAGATTCCGGTTTTGTTGCCTATTCCAGGGTCCTCTCTGCCCGGTTTTCAGGTCCATACCTGGTTGATAAAAAGTTAAGTGACACTGATTATGTGGTTCAAACTTCCGACCGCAGGCGCCAGTCTCGAGTGTGCCACATTAACATGTTAAAGTTATATCACTCGAGACTGACTGCTCCAGTAAAGTCATCAGAGAAGATTGCAGAGCCTCTGCTGTCCCAGCCTCTGTGGTTGACTCTATGGAGGTTAGTTTTGGTGATGAGGATGGCTTGGTGTTGCGAAACACTCCTCAGCAGTGCGCTCAGTTGCTTAATTCTGAAATGTTGCTGGTTTTCCCTTCCCAATTAGACCATCTACCTAGTGAGCAAAGAGAGGACATTATGGAATTAATCAAGGATGTCCCCACTCGCACTACAATTTTGGAACACGATTTAAACGTGGGACACGCTGCTCCTATTAAACAACATGCCTATCACGTTAATTCTACCAAAAGGAACATCATGAAACAGAAGGTAGTATATCTGCTAGAAAATGGTCTTGCTACAAGGAGTTCTAGTCCCTGGAGTTCCCCTTGTATTTTGGTCCCAAAACCCAATGGTACCTTCCGATTTTGTAAGGATTACCGGAAGGTGAATGCCATGACTGTCACAGATTCGTTCCCGTTACCAAGATTAGATGATTGCATAGATAAGGTTGGTTCCGCCATCTTTGTCAGTAAGCTGGATCTCCTGAAAGGTTACTGGCAGGTACCATTAACCCCTCGTGCCTCTGAGATCTCTGCTTTCATGACCCCAGATAACTTTCTGCAGTACTCGGTCATGCTCTTCGGCATGCGCAACGCTCCTGCCACTTTCCAGCTTTTGGTGAATTTAATCTTGTCTGATGTTCCACACTGTGATGCATATCTGGATGACTTAGTCGTCTATTAATCTGACTGGTCGTCTCATATCATAATGTTATGAGCTGTATTTGAGCGTTTAGCCCAGGCATCATTAAAACTCAACCTGGCTAAATGTGAATTTGGAAAAGCTATGGTTTCCTACCTTGGCAAACAGGTTGGCCACGGTCAGGTGCGTCCACTGGACGCCAAGGTATCTGCTATTGTCTCCTTTCCCACGCCCACGACCCGGCGTGAGTTATATATATATCTCATTGATATTGTGTTGGTTTTTGCACTCCCTTCACTCTCCCACTACTGCATTTGTGTGTTTTATGTTACGTCCCTCTTATCCCCTTATCAGCCACTTGGGGTCATAACAGGGAAGAAGCTGTCAAATCACAGATGTGCAATAATAATTTATTTTGACAAAAATAGGAAACTAATATCATTTAATTATATTACTGAAAATAAGTAATATTAAGCTTCTGCTGGATTACAGTAAGAAACAGATAATACCCATTTTCATCTTTCTCCTCACAGTACAGCTTATAGGCCAGTCTTATCAGGCAGGAAGCGGTGTGTCTCTCTCTGTCTCTTCTCTCCAGCTCTGTCTTGTGTCTCGTTGCAGGATGAAGAAGTTAAGAGAACTCATATTCTCTTTGTTTTCCCTTTTTATAAGGTTTCCTTCCAACCAATAGCATTTTGCCACCACCATGACTTGGGTGTCTTATGCTAAAGTAATCTAGAAGTGGGGGTCATTTTGAATTTGGCTAAGAGCCAATCAGAGGACCGGTCCTTTTTGGTCTCTGGTCATAAAGATAGGGTTACCAGGGCTACCAGGGGCTACCAGGGGAAAGGGAGGAGGTCTGTTTCCTCTACCAAACCAGATGGTATAGAATTTCCCATACATAATAACAAATAATATCTTACAAGTGGGTATAGTCAACATGAAGATGAAGAGGTTACATTTCACCATCCCGTTTAAAATGCTTTTGCCTTATAGGTGCTCTATAAGCTTAACAGGGGTGCTTGCAAATCTCTAGTCTGTTTCAGATTTCACAGTTGATGAATGCACACTGTTTCGTGAGGATGTGAACAGTGGCTAAAATCCCTAAAGCAGTGTGAGTGATGAATCATGGGGTGCTGGTTTCTTCAGTATTTTTTAAGCGCATCTGTCACATGAGTGATCTATCACTGTAGCATATGCAACCTTTCATGTCAGTGATAAGCAATAAACAGAAATAGTTGACACTCTTATACTCTTAAAAGTGTAAGCAGATGCTTTATTTAGTAGAGAAATGTTCTTTAACTCACTTGTATCAAGAAAGTTTTCTTCTCTGGTCAAATGGTCCCTGCTGTTGGGTAAAGCAGGAGATTTTCATGTAGAAATTGTATCATTGTACGTTTTTCCCTTGACAAGCAGCATTTGCCACCTTCAGTGTCACCCACCAGAATTTCCAGGAACCCCAAAAATAAACTTAGATTTCTTATCACAGCCTAACCCAACCATTTCCAAGCAACCAAACAAACTCATTTAACCCCTGTGCTGAAATAAGCCACCTTTAGAATAAAAGTTTTCACATTCTGGAACAAACTCCCCAGCAATGTGGTTGAAGCTGAAAATTTGGGAATAGACTGGATAGGATCCTTGGATCACTTAGTTATTAGTTTTCTCCAAACAAGCACAATGGGTCGAATGGCCTCCTCTATTTGTAAACTTTCTTATGTTCTTATAACCTCTACAGAACAAGTAACAAATCTAGGTTAAACATGTGAAACAATGAAAAAGCAATGAAGAATCAATTTTTCTTAAAAGCCTGTTTTGCAAGTACCAGAATTCACAAACCAGGACATACTTCTCTCTTCTTTTTCAAGAAAGAAAATGCCATATAGAGAATGTGAAGAGAATATAATCACTGAGACATCCTTCAAATTAAGGGAGCTTAGTGTCCTGGAATGAGACAGAATTCAGTCCTAAATTGGCTGATTCTTTTGTTTTGTTTTCTTGAGAAATCAATGTTGTGTGAGCAGTGTGTGAGCTGGAACTGCCCATTCGGAGTTTATTTCTTTCCACTCCATTCTGTTTTGTACAGCACAAGATTTACCAGACCTTCCTAGTTAATAAGGGTCGTGCCAGCTCACATGCCACCAGGTTTATATACCTGTATTTAATCCAGTGGGTCTGGGGCTCAGACAGTGCTGACCCCTCTTCTGTGGTAGTGTATTTAGTGGGGAGTGCCGTTTAATACAATAATAAAACACACTATAAACTCATCATATTTATTGGAAGTTTAATTTTAATCTGCCGAAATTCCAGCCTCCTGACTGATTCTCTTCCACCCATTTTAGACATTCTCTTCTGTCACATTTTGGGCTCCTTATCATTATTATTATTATGTTTTGTTCCTTTTAACATTCTGTGTCTATTTGTTAGAATTAAAATAATTAAACTAATCAGATTTACTGTTGTCAACACTTTATTCAAGGGGAGGGGAAGATAGTTATGTTACTGCAGTTCAGCCTTATGGAGCATGTGCTTTGTTTGCAGCACAGGATACAGGTTTGTACTTTATGATTTGCGGGTCAAAGCTTTGATTTGGTCTAGCCCATAGTTTACTGATTAAGTAGTACAGTACATTGGCACTCCATTGAAATAACAAGCAGATTACCTATAGAAGCCTTTATGCTACTATATGGACATCCTATAGATACATTATAGCTTATTATAACATATCTGGAATATTTCTTACATAGAATCTGATGTGAATATCTGTAGAATCCTAGTTATATTTACAGAACCCTACATGTTATAATGCCTTAAATACTATCCACAGCATGTTGTGTTTTGTTTAGGATTCTGTAGAGAGTATCTGTCGATTTCTATGGCACTTTTATATGATTCTGCAGATATTTCTATAGATTTGCATAGATATTGTTTAAAGTTATTCATTTGAAATGTTGTACATATTCCTTCTGTCAATATCCCTTCTGACAATAGATGTACAATTATATTCTCTATCAGTGTAACACACAACAAAAGGTCAAATTGATATCAAAACCGCTAACTGAAACTATTTTAAAACAGACTTTCTATAGGGACTGTATGTTACAACATGTTATGAATTCAGAAATGTGTATAAATAGTTCTGGGTATACCTCACTTGTTGACAAATGATGTGTTCCTAAATGTAAACTGAAATGAAATGTATTTACACATTCTAAGAAATAATTTTGAATATGACAATTAGTAATAAAGCGATGCATGTCCCGTTAAATTAATGTCCATAGTTGCTGCCGCCTAATCAGCCTGGTAATGCACCTTAATAGACTGATTGATTGAGATGATTAAAGGAATTGGGAGCTTATTAATCAATACGTGCTTTAATTAAGCAGACTGCATGACCACTTTGCGCTGGGAGTAATGAAGTGCAGCCTTAAAAAGCAACTCTCATACCCTGCTAACACACAATGTTGTCACAATGTTGTAGCAATGTAATTTATAGTGTTATGGCAATGTTGTGTGTTAGCTGGGATAAAACACAGGGACCTAGTTAAAGACGGTAGAAAGATTTATGTAGCAGATAAGAAACATAACGTAGAATTTGATGTGAAGTTCGCCAAAATAATGTTTTCTATATTTTTGTTTCTTGTATTCTATAATACTAAATATAAAAAAGCAGGGTTCTGGGTAAATATTGACCACTAGTGGTCAGAGGCAGTCTCTGTGTGGTGTTTGTCAGCCTCCTGTCATCTTCTCTTCAGTCCTGTTTTATGAACTGGAGAGACAGGCGGGTGAAAACGTCTCTCTGCTCCTTTTACTGTAATAAACATCTTAATTGGAATTCAATGATGAACACAATGTTATATAATCAATATAATGGCAAAACGGAGTTGTATAAACTGATTTATGTTTACTTGGGATTGTATTGTATTGTATTATTTCATTTAATTGCAAATGGAGGTGGCTATGTGTATTTTAAATAACAGTTTTGCATATGGAGTTGGAGAGTGAACTCATCGCATCCCTCTGACGGTTTATGTATTGTGTCTTTTTACCCAGTAAACATTTGAGCTCCAGTAGGCCGTGTCTGCTGCATTATTTCCACCGCACAAATAATGTCAAAGAAGTTGAGCAACTGCATAACGTCAATGAGGTTACTAAGATACCCCAAAATATCACAGACTCCTTCTTTGTCATCAGTTCTCTATATGACCTGGAATTAAAATGTTTTTTGTTTTTTTTAAATCAGCTTCACATAAACTGTGCTGAACCTGGCCTGCCCGGAGCAATACGCAGATGTGCAAACTGCACATGATTTACACAATCTTGCTGCAACAGAAATACAAAGAGATTACAGAGGAGATTAAGAAACCTCAAGAGGCACTAAAGTCAAGGTAAATCAGCGCAGGAGACACTGCAAGATCAACCCTGAAGGTCACCAGTGGAAATTAGAATCAGGGGCACTGAGATCTGAAAACAGGAGGACATGCTTTACACAGAGAGGGATGGGGGTCTAAGGTCATCACTACCAGGATACAAACATATTTAATGATCTCATAAATAAGGCAAGACTGAATGCTGGTAAGATTTGTCTCATATAGAAACATGTAAACATATTAATAGCAGGAGGGGAATAAAAGGCTTCAACCCAGTAGCCTGGTTGATTTTATCTTGTTACATTAAAACAACATTATACTACAAAATGTTTGTGTTGCTGTGTTTCATTGACATACCAGCACAGAAACAAACATTTTACCACCTTCATTTCATTGTGAGTTGTAGGTCAGTCTGTAGGTCAGCTGTACATGACAACTCACCAGCTGGAGATAATCAGGTCCCTGTCCTTCACTGTCAGAAGGTTAATAATCAGACAGCAGTTGTGTTGTGTTGGTGGCTGAATGATGATTCTTTAGATCTGCTCCATTGAAATGACTGGACTGACTGCTGGAGGTTTCAGATTGTCTCCGGCTGGCAGGTCATTTCAGTTCACCTGGGAATTTCACACCTGATATAACTGGTCTGAATATCATTGTTATTACTCTCACTGGTTACTGTTTCTGCTCCACACCACAGATAATCTGCCCCTTCAGTCTGTGTGATGGACAGGAGAGATGATCAGTGGGGCTGCATTTTTACCTCCAATATGGAAGTAGGGGCTGAAATATGGATAGAGTTTCTCAGTGAAGGTGTCAGTGAAAGTGTAGATATGAGACCTGGCCTCCACATTGTAAAAGGAGACCTGCCCCCCCTCATAATCCAAAAACACCCCCACCTTCCGGGGCTTCAGGCTGAGGAGGAGGAGGAAAGGGGGGTCAGCAAGAGCCTGGTACTCATTCCCAAACCTCAGCCACACAGTCCAGTAACCATTCTTAGGAGTATATGTAATATCCCCCTTCCTATTGATGGACTCTCTGGCGACTCCTAAAACCCACTTAGTTTTCTCCCCCACCTCCACCTCCCAGTAGTGTCTCCCTGAACTGAGACCTTCCTTTCCCAGGACACTGGGACAGGGATCAAATCTCTCTGGGTTGTCAGGGAGAGCCTGTCATTTGTCTCCCAGTCTCACTTGTTTCCCATCCTCAGACAGGATGAGACTGGGCTGAGCTGTATTGGGGTCCAGAGTCACATCCACTGTGGAGCAGAGAGGACATGATGAATACAGTCTCACTGGTTTACATTTTAGTTTCTTCATTTGTATTTAAAACATTGTGTGAGAGAGACAGAGAGATGATAATATCAGTTATTTTACGAATCTCCACTGCTGCCTTAAAATAAAAGTCACAATTTATGTTGTTTTAATTCCTCTCCAGTCATGTTAGCTTTGATCCCCAGAGTCACTGAACCACATACAATGAAGGCTGATGAGCTGTTAGGCCTTCATTCACAAATAATGCATCTCTACTTCAAAATCGATTTTAATCGCATTCAATGTCAGTGAATATCAGTGCACATCATTAATGAGGAGTTTATATAATCTGCACTGCCTTTCCATTTGTCTTATTATGGCAACATGAATTGAGTTGTTGTTGGTTTGTGATGACATTTCTATTTGCCAGATGAGTAATTCTGTGCCAATAGCTGCTGAAGTGACTCCCAGGTTAATGGCTGCAGGTGTTGTTTGTGAGCACATTGCCACACATTGTCTGTGTTCCTGTTTGTAAAGCACTGGGGCTCAACACTGTAACACAACACCCTGTCTGCCTTTTTCATTCACAGCTGAGAAGCCAGTCCAGAAGCTCATTGTGTCAGACACTTTACCAGTCTAACACTGGAGGACGACAATGTAAGGAGAAACATCACAGAGCAGACACAGTAGAGGCAATAGATAAAGGTCCCTATTTAGTATTGTTCACAAACTCCAAACACAATTGTGAGACAGTGTTTCAGACAGTAAAGGGCTCCAGAGTCAGGTGACCAAACAGACTTATGTGATGTTGAATGATGGTTACTTAATCCACCCGCTGTGCTGTGATTGGCTGGGCGCTGTCTGATGAGCATTAGTCCACGCCTACAACATGACTTCTAAATCACTTGCACCCTAGTGACAGTGGCCGGGTTTCCCCCGCAAGACTGTTGCAGATTACCTGTATTATTTAATAGAATGTATTATGCAGGGTTCTAACATTAACACACTCTGACTGGTCAGACTGATCAGATGTCTTGTTTTCTTTGGTCCCTACTTTCTATATTTGTTTTATTTATTTAGTAGTCCTTCCTCCTTATTGTAGCATTAAATATTTAAGGATCTAGCAGCTTGATGACTCTGCAACAGACAATATAAACTGGAGCAAGTCCATGTAAGCCTTTAAACACCATTAACAAAACCTTGTATTGAAGGTGATGTGATGCTGGAACGTTTCTTTGTGCCAGTCAACAGTCTGGCTGATGCATTTTGCATCAACTGCATCCGCAAAAGCAATTTATTGGACAGTCCCAGATACAGAGAATTACAGTAGTCCAGTCTGGATGAGATAAACGCATGAATCACAGTTTCCATATCTTTAAAAGACAAGAAGCCTTTCAATTTGGCAAGACCCCTCAATTGATAGAAGCTACCCTTCAATACGGCATTGATTTGTTTATCAAATTTCAGCTCAGAATCAAAGATCACACCAAGGTTTCTTGCCTTAGTGTTAACATTGTGGTAGCACTGTGAAGTAGTGGTTAGGGCTTTGGACTCATAAGTGGGAGGATGTGGGTTCAAATGATGTGGAGCAGCGCTGTTGTACCATTGAACAAGGTACTTTACTTAGATTTCTCTAATAAAATACCCAAATGTAAGTTGCCCTGTAATGTAAGATTGGTGGCTAAAGGATGAAGATGAAAGGAAAGCTGATTGTGTTACTTAGATTACCACTTCAGATGACAAAAAATGTATTAAAAAAATATTACCTTCAGCTTCATGAATCCATTTCCACACTGAAAAAGAGAGGCAGACTGATTTGTATCACCCTCATACATATTTATGTATATATTTTTCTGCATTGTTCTCTATAAGCCAGCAGGGCTTATTAATTGAAGCCCACAAGGTTCTGAATTATCAGTTATAACTAATTATTTGTTTGTCTGAACCAGTGGGACCTATTCAACACATTGGCAGTAGACAGTGATTTACAGAGACCTATGAGGCCCACAGTCCTGCAGCTGAGGAGCCCTGACTTAAATCTGGATTAGTGCACTTCCACTGCAACCCATTCTGATGCCTCTTTGGGTCTCATAGAGACAAAAATATGGATATTTAACACACAATACCCCTAATTATTTATATGGATTCCAACACTATGCATTGCTGATATCCAACAAGTTGACCAGTAAAGGGCACTTAACCTTCAGTAATGAATGTAAATGTAATAGTCTATACTAAATATATATTTATTGAGAGTGTTAGTTAGTTAGGTAGTGCAAAGTCCTTATTTATTTCTGTGAAATCTAGGATTATTTTGAAACCAGAAACATAAATCACATCATGCAGTTTCCCTATTAGATGGTCAGTTACATGTATTGTTCGATTTACCTGATTCACTGACAACCCCCTGTTTTCCTGTTGAGAAGCAGATACAGTGTTACAGGTCTGTTGTGTTTCTATCCACTGTTCTAATGTGATGAGACTTTCTGAACATCAAAGACAACACTAGTACTCATACACAACACATCACATTTGATTTGATTATAAACAAATGGAAATAATGTCTTCTGCTTTCCATACTATGGTGCTGAAATGTTCTTATAAACACAAAACTCCAAAACCCATCTAATATTTCCTGGACTGAAAATATATAGTTTATATTAGTGACAAGGTGTTGCTTCTTTACAAAATATGTTTATGAATTGGTTATGTTATATAATAAAAATACATAAAAATAAAAAATACTGAAATATCAATAACTGTTAAAAACAAGCGCAACTTACTCGAATATACAATTTCACATCTTGTCATATTGCTTTACATGAAATAAAGACGAATGGGTTACTTTGTGGGTTCAGAAAACACATGCACTTTACTGGCTCTAATGCTATATTAATTTGACATGATTTCCAGGATATCTAAGTAAATTCTAGTACTAAAACGAGAAACTGTCCATCCATTTTCCATGTGTGAGTAAAGGCACAAAAATGTGAAATAAAGGTCAGTGCAAGACTGATAAGAGTGTCAGTGATCATCACAAGTTATTACAGTTTGACCCTGTATAATAGAGTTTGACTGTTAGGACTTCATACAGAAATCTGTTTAAAACATTATTGATTATTAGTGTGTATTCTGCTATATTTGTATTGTCAAGTGTGCTTAATCTGGTAAAATTAGATAATAACTAATTTTGCCTTTACTCAAATATCTTTTTCCTTTATCAGGGGCAATCTAGCACTGTAATTGTCTGTGTCCGTGAAAACTGTGCTTCTGTGACACAGTTGAAATATTTATTTATTTATTTAGAGGATCATGCAGGAAAACCTAACATGACAGTAAAGGTGAATATGTAGGTTGGAAAGTAATTTCTAAAACCATAATAAAGCACCCAATTTGATTGTCACCAATAAAGTTACTAAATAAACCATTGTAAAGGGGTTTCTCTAGTAAGATATTATTTGTTAGAATGTATTTTTCTATGGGAAATTCTATGCTATCTGGTTTGTTAAAGGAAACAGACCTCCTCCCTTTTGTCCTAGTTCCCTACATTCCAAAAGATACCTGTCCTCTGATTGGCTCCTAGTCAAAGGCAGGCGTCAACTGCTCCTGTGTTCCGCTTGTGGCACATGAGATGGTTCCTGCACCCCATGGTGTATATAGTGTGTTTGTACGACATTTTAAGTTGTCAGCACAGTGGAGCTCTCTGCTCTGTATTGTTCAGTTGAGAAGGATGCTCCTGTGCTGTGTGGAGGCAGCGTGAATGTTCCTGCTGCCACGCTATACATACTGTTGTTTTCAGCTCGACTTCTCTGATTGACTAGCCGGCTGTGTATTACATTGATTTTTTTGTGGGTCTGTGGCCCTGCTCCTGTTGGATCAGGGGTCCACAGCCATGATAATGCATTTTTCAATGCATAATTCTGACAGCACTTGTAAAATTAGTCCTCTAATCCTGCTAGATAGCACTTCAGCTTATTATGCTCCTCACGTTCTTGATTGTTTTCCTCCTTGCTCCCTTTGATTACATTATTCAGACATTCAAAAGCACTCTATGGCAAACACACATAGATATACATGAATACACACCATCACAGCCTGTCTTCAAACTGCTGTATCTGCTCTGTAGATTGGAGATTTCATTCTCCTTGTTCTGCAGTTGTTTCCTCAGCTCTAGGTGACAAAGACAACAACAGCATTACTGTATATTACTGAACACACTATGACATCATAAATGGACCTACTTCACCCCTGGATTAGTATCAGAACACCCCCATTCACAAACATTACATTCCCAGCTCTCAACAGCAGTCCTAGTGCATGTCAAATTACAAAAACTAAAAATGTATACAAAAATAATGATACGTGTGGTGATTGGGCAAGAGCACAGCATTGAACACAGGGTATATAGAATGTAAGAACACTATGTTGATCAATCAAACAAGACAGACACTCATTCCAGTTGTACATTATCCCTAATAAAAGAAGAACAAATTGGACCAACATGACATTTCTGAGTTCTATCGATTTTGAAATCCTGCTACTAATATAGTGTTTCAATTTGAATGCCTAATAATTATAATGACATAAGACAACTGATAATAAAACCCTTTCTTTTAAAAAAAACACCAGTGGAATTCAGAAAAATGTCCATACAAGACTTCAGGATGTTTTATTTGCTGGCCTTAAACCTAAAAAGAGTGCTCTATATCACGATCCTATTGTAGCTTACTGGATTATGAACTGGAGAACTGCAGAGCAGCATAATGGGAATTAAAATCAATTGGCATCTACACTACCCTCTCTGGCACAACAAAAATCTTCTTTCCAGGAAACAGACTTTTCAAACTCTTGGTCTAACAAAGGTATTAACAAGTTTAGGGGATTAAATTAGATTAAATGGGATGGTCTTCTCAGTTTCCAAGGACTTTATTTACTTTTTAATTTACCTGGGACACCTTTTCACATTTGTTCAGCTCTGCACGCTCATGGGGTACTTTAATACATGTCTGACGGGAATGCCCTCATGTTTATATAGTTTTTTGTTCTGGGGTCATGTGACTTTACTTTATCCAAAGTAATCAGCAAGGCGTTACTGCTAGAACCACAAGATTAACTACTTAAGGATGAATCTGTCCTTCACTTATGTGAACACATATGCAAGATTAGGTTGGCTGGATTAACAGCAGCAAAACAATGACAGTTCAACTCTGGCTCCCACCTCTCCCTGCCACAATGGCTATTTAATAACAAAACTACTGGGTGCCAGTTTTCTGCTCTCTGACAGAAACTTTCTGTGTCTCTCTGTGGTATTAGACCCCTTGCCTCTGATTTTGTTTTGTGGCCAGTAAACACACTGATCTTTCAGATGCATTTTATATTTAATACTGAAATAATTACCAGTTTTCAGCTTGGTCCAGTTTGTTTGTAGATCATACAATTCTGTTTCCACTGCCTCCTTTATTGATTTCATTTGAGAAGCTGTAAAGATGAAGAGATTGAAACCAGGGCAGACCCTGACTATTGAACATTCACTTTGGGGTGTCATTACTTTCCCCTATGACACTGAACTTTTATTTTATACAGAAAGCAGACAGCAGATCAGTGTTGTGATGTGTTAGAATACTATTCTTATTTGTTCTTTCTGATTTTCTTTGTCACTGGAGTTGACCATCCCAGATATAAACCGTTTGAAGGCTGAAGGAAGAGTGCAGGGGCAGCAGAATGGTCTTTAGCCTGCGCCACAGTGAATTACTTTACAATGTAATGTCCTTTCATTTAGCTCTGCAGTGTCTTTGAATGGGGCGTTACCTGGCATGATCAGATAACATGGCATCTAACAGTCCATCACCAATCATGAATGAACCCATAAGATTCCTTGTGATAATCTGTCATCTGGCGATATTATTATTATTGTAATAAACCTAAGTATTGTCTATCAGTACATTGTAAAACATTTTCAAATATAATAGTTTCATAGTATAAATGAACATCATATAACACTTCAGACATTAGTTCAAGCTCTACTCTAGCTAGGCATCTGAGGGTGAATTCCCTATAAAGACTCACAGTAAGCCAGGAGACCAGGGAGAAGGATCAGCAGACACACCCAGAGCAGCCACTCTCTCCTGTGACCAGATCCTCTGCTGGCTTCTCTCTCCTGAGACCCTGGAAACACACACACAAATACCAATTACAGTCAATGCTCAATTTCACTTCTGAGACTAATGTCCAGCACATTGTTCTTTCTTTGATGTGTTTCTCCTTTAGTGTGATTCAGACAACATTGACAACAGACAACGTTGACTGCAGTCGCAAGTATCTTATAACAATGTAAGACATTATTATGTTGCACAAAATTATGCATAGTCCTCCATCTAATCTTCAATTGACTTGAGATTATGTTACCCAATTTAATATTAAAAAATCTATTTAAAATAGATACTCAATTAATAATCCATTAGCTCTTTTGGTGGTGAGTTCTAAAACAACAATTATCACCTAGTTTCAAAGCTTTGACACCACTTGAAACACACCTGTGAAACTTTGTGCACATTATTGCCTTATTTCCTACTTTTATAGTTGATCAACAGCACACAGTTGCATGGTTGTTACAAATAATAAACCCCATGATACTGTGAGAAAAAGGGACTGGGTCCCTTTAAAAACATGGCAGCTGTGCCTAGACACTGCATTGTCCAGAATCCACTGCTCTGGCATTATTGAGGAAGGTGGAGCCAAGTGGTATATAAGGAAGCAGTGCAGAGCAGTCAGGCTGGTGGCTGGGTGGAAGAAGGTTGTATTGGTCTGCTTGAACAGAAGAACAGAAGAACAGAAGAACAGAAGAACAGAAGAACAGAAGAACAGAAGAACAGAAGAACAGAAGAACAGAAGAACAGAAGAACAGAAGAACAGAAGAACAGAAGAACAGAAGAACTTTCCCAACATTGCTAGGGGTTAGATACACAACCCCATGTTCAATGTAAGAACAGTAGAGGTGAGGAGTTCGATTTGTGTTTAGTTTATTTAACTGTTTTGAATACTGTTTGTAATTTATTCTCTATTTACTGGTGTAAAAGTATGTATGACTGTGAGAGACAAGCCGGGAAACCTGTACTCCCCTGCTCAAGACTGATACTCCAGCAGGGGCGCTACATCCTACACTCCCTGCTATAAGCAGAGCTGATTGTGAAGCGAGTAACTGCTGCCTTGATCTTGAGAAGACACACCCTAGTGGCCCAACTACAGTTGGGGTCAGTCACACTTGGTGGTAGAGTGGGATTTCTGAGACAACGGCCAGCAACTCCATCTCACTCATGTTAAGGAGGGAACATGGTGGAGCTAGATACTCTCGTCAGAGCACTGGTAGCAGCAACAGCAGCACAGCAAGAGAATACCAGGGTGCAACAGCAGACCAACCGTATTCATGCTCAGCGGCTTGAGGTTACCTGGCAGGAAGTGGCCTCTATAACGGCCCAACTGGTTACAATGGCGACTCCTAGTGCTGGAGCTATAAGTCCCTCCCATGTCTTGACGACAAAGGAAGATGATATGGAGGCCTTCCTTGCTGGCCTTTGAGAGGACTGCTTCCAGGGAGGTGTGGCCCCAAGCTAAATGGGTGGGGATTGTGGCACCTTTGCTGTTCGGGGAAGCCCAAAAAGCCTACCATGATATGGCTCCAGATCTTGCAGACGACTACAAGCACCTCAAAGCCGAGATCCTGGCTCAGGCTGGGTCACTTCAACTGTAAGGGCTCAAAAGTACTACGCCTGAGCTTATGTTTCCAGGATCCCACCCAGATCACAAATGTTTGACCTGATTCACCTGGTGACCCGATGGCTACAACCTGAGCTTAATAGTGCTGAAAAGATGATGGAAATATTAGTCATGGACAGGTACCTGTGAGCTCTGTCTGCCCCCTTGAGAAAATGGATGGGTCAGGGAGACCCAGCCAATGTTAATGAGTTTATGAATCTGGTCTAGTGTCAGCTTGCCACAGAGGAGCTCTCGTGCCAGCCCCAGCCCCAAGCCTCCAGGAGCAGCACTTCATGGAAACCCAGACCTATGGGGAAGGCAGGGAAACAACCGGCAGTGCTGGGGGGAGGGGGCGAAGAGCAGCCTAGTGCCGTGAAGGGACTGTGGATAGAGCGGGAGGTGGCTCAGGGGGGCCTGATTATAGTCGGTACAGGTGTTTTAAGTGTAATAACTTAGTCAAGTCACATAGCAAAAATGTGCTCCACAGTAGAAAATATGGAATGCAATGTTTTAAATAAATTTTGCAGAAAAATTATTGTCAAAACTACCAGAGAGGACCACCCCTACTTAATCAAAATAAAAGTGAACGGGAAGTGGGCCTAGGCCCTCGCAGATTCAGGCAGCGCATTAATGCTGGTCACACCCGGATTTCTGACTGAGGCCCACTTAGACAAAGGGCTCCAGACTAGTGTTATCTGTATCCATGGGGATCTCAAATATTACCCAACTGCACTAGTCACTATTGAGTGTGGTTCCTGGAACACTGAGCTATGGGTTGGAGTAGTGCCTCGTCTACCCCTTCTAGGACGAGACTTACCAGGTTTCCAGGAACTGGTACAATTTCAGGGGGAATTGGTGATGCCCAAAATCTATAATGAGATCAAAGTGGAGCCTGCAGGGAGTCTATGCTGCCTCTCCCCTTTAAAAACTTGGCAGCTGGGCCAGCATTTTCCAGAATCCACTGCACTGGCATTAGTGTAAGTCGTAATGTAAGTCACCCTGGATAAGAGCGTCTGCTAAATGACAAATAATGTAGTGGGGAAGGCGGAGCCACGTAGTGTATAAGGAAGCAGTGCACAGCAGTCAGGGTGGTGATTGTGGGGAAGAGGGTTATGTTGGTCTGCTCAAACAAAGGACAAAGGAAGCTTATGTTTTGGCAAAAAACATATATATAATACAAAGTGGAGAAGAAATTGGCTATATATTAGCCATCCATCCCCAATAAGAGAACAGTCTCCCTAACATCGCTGATCAGAACACAAACCTCTCTTCTCCAATTTCTTCAGTTCCTCCTTGATTCTCGCCTTGATCTCAGTCACAGCTTTGTGCAGTCTCTCTGAAGAATCGTTGTGAAAATTAATATCAGTCCAGTCCTTACTTTGTGGAGGGTTGCACAAGGATGGATAACTCTACAACAGGATAGAGGATAAATTAGTCTTTAGTGCAGTGAGAGGAGACTGTGGGAGGACTGGGAAAAACATTATCACCCAGCGACTCTTAACTGAAGCCATATTTTAAAATGCATCAGGACAACAAAGGCAATTTCCAGTTGCTCAAACAATAGTATTTCAGCAATCGCTTAAATATTTAAAAAATATTCAGTCATAAAGATTCAGTAGATTAATGCATATTCATGAGACAGTTTATTAGTTTATTAAAGTTTTTTTTCAAGTTTGTCAAATAACTGAAGATTTGGGTTCCATATTTGGAGAACAGAAGGTTTACTGAGATTCTTTAATTATTATTGTTTTATTAATACTGAGTATTACAGTCTCTGATTAATGGTAATTTCATAATTGTTTCTCAGTAAATACAGTGACCTGTAGGAAGTAGATGTGGTCCTCCTCAGTGCATCTGCTCTCCAGCTTAGTGATTTCCTGCTTCAGCTTTTTAATGAGTGCTTCAGCCCCCTTCTCTGCCACTCTCTGCTTCTGATCAATCAGCTCTCACAGCTCAGACTGGCTTCTCTTAATGGAGCGCACCAGAGCACCGAAGACCTGCTCACTGTCCTCAACCTCTTTCTTGGCATCAAGCTGAGGGGACACAGGAACATACAGAAGAGCAGGACACAGTGTCAGTGAGACACACAGACATTCATTCAGTTATTAGCGGAGACCTCGCTGGGAGCTGAGACAGCATCAGACACATTCTGTTCAATCAGCTCTATTCCTTTGTTTGAACAGTCTCCCTGAGAGGGAGCAGTACAGCCCTCAATGAGAAACAAAACAAGAAAATCTAACAGAGAAAGTAGTGAACCAATACCAGCACTATAGTCTGTATGAGAGAGAGAGAGAGCAGTGCAGCCCGCATTGCCACATTCAATTCAGTATAATTAGACTCCTGACAGGACTCACTCTGCTGAGCTCCACCAACTGTCTGATCTCCTCCACCTTCTTCTGTCCAGTCTGGATCATCTGTTGTACTTTTGCCTCCATCTTCCCCAGCTGAGCCTGTGGACAGACACAGAACACAGGCACTTTAAGATTCATGTTGGCTCACTTAGTGGGATAATAAATCAAATAAGGGAACAATGCAGGAATGGAAGGCATTACAAGTGTCTAATTTCTCATTCAAATCTGAATGACAAAACGCCTCAGCTCACTGTAAATTGTCGGCAAAACTCACAAGTGATAAGGGACTCATTATCAACAGAGATTAAACAGCACATAAACATGTGCCAAGAGTAGGCAACTTCATCACTTTTACTACATGCATTGATGGAATTAAATCCATCCTCTAATACATGTGTTTATACTCACCTTCTTCTCACTGCATTCTTCCTCTAAAGTGAAAGTTGTGGTGATGACATGATAAGGACAACTTGTTACGGTAATGACATTTAAAGAGTTAAGAATGGATTTGAAACATTATTTAACAGACAAATAACACTGCAGATTCTCAAAAATGTTTTTATTGTAAATATTTGTATTTCAGAACACGCAATCATAAAAATGACTGCTTTTTAACATTCTAACAAAACAAAGTTGTTACAGTAATTACAATTTTGAGCATTTGTAGGTGTAGGAAAAATGTAGGTCTACACATCCTGACCTCTTTTTATTTTGAAGACAGAAACCATAAAGTAATTGACATTTACATTAATTTATTTAAAAATACATGTACTTATCATGCTAAACCATGTTAAGGTAATGACGAATAATAAACCTAACTCATGATTTTCATTTGACATTTTAAGTAATTTTTAAAACAAGTGTTTGAAAGAGATCTACTCAATTTGGAAAATGATATTACCTCTTCTTATTTTCACATGATCAAGGGGTATGTACAGTTAGGTCCATAAATATTTGGACAGTGACACAATTGTCATCATTTTGTCTGTGTACACCACCACAATGGATTTGAAAGGAAACAATCAAGATGTGCTGTTACTGGTTCCCTTGTATTTATTGATGATGTGACTGCTGAGAAAAGCAGCAGGATGAATTCTGAAGTGTTTAGGGCTATATTATCTATTCAGATTCAGCCAAATGCTTCAAATCTCATTGGACGGCAGGAACTAAAGACAGCTGCAGTGCAGGCCTGGCAGAGCATCACCAGGGAAGAAACCCAGCATCTGGTGATGTCTATGGGTTCCAGACTTCAGGCAGTCATTGACTGCAAAGTATTGAAAGCCCCTAAAATTGGGGGACCACACATATAAATGGGTGTAATTCCTACACTGTTCACCCAATTTGGATGTAACTACCCTCACATTAAAGATGAAAGTCTACACATTAAAGCATATCTTGATTTTTTCCTTTCAAATCCATTGTAGTGGTGTACACAGCCAAAATGATGACAATTGTGTCACTGCTGTTTGTTTTTGTGTTTCTCTTTTTGTTTTTGTGTTTTTCTTTTGGAATTTGTGTTTTTCTTTTTGTTTTTCTTTTTTTTTCTTTTTGCAATTGCATGTTTCTTTTTGCATTTGTGTTTTGCACTTCAGGGCCTCCGTAATTGTGGGATAGTGCTGTGTATCGTTTTAAAAACAAAGACAGAAAAAAACACCACGAGCGATAGAGCCTGATGTGAAAGTGATTTTTGTGGCTATTTTATTATTTCTGCTTTACATGATTGGCATTATAAATACATGTGTCTGTTAAGAAATATCAGGAAGACAAAATTTCATTCAGACAAGCATTATGTTACCGTAAGAACTTTTCGTGCAACAATACAAATAATATTTGCTATTTTGTATTAATTATTTTTGTTATTGTAATTATTGTAATTATCATCAAGATATGTGCTGGTAGATATGTCTTGTAAACGGAACAACTTGACTCCCTTGACTTATTACTCTTACTACAGATTTGTAACTGCAAACGACACTTTTTGTCGTATTATTTTTAATTGATTTAGCAGATGCCCTTAACCAGGGCAAGTTACAGTTGAAACAAAATACACACATTTCATGATTAATCATACAGTAACAGCAGCTACAATAGGGGAGAATGGGGTAAGATGAGCCACCCCAAGTATCTAAGCAACCATAAACAAAATAAATCATGTGACAACATTGTCAGAAAGACGCAACCACTTCATTCAATCTATGGTAGAAGAGAGATCATTGAGAATGTGGAAAGTGATTTATGTCCAAAAATGTGACAGACAGGGCTGAAGAAAATCATAGAAGTTAGCCTTAGCTTGTTGTGTGAACCAGTTTTTTCAAAATGGTGGTGGTGGGGTAAGGGCTGGATAAGGGCGTCTGCCAATAAATAATAATAATAATAATAATAATAATAATAATAATAATAATAATAAAATGAGTCACCAGGCCTGGGGCAAGTTGAGCCATTGACTCATCTTACCCCATACTTATGTCATGTGCAATGCATTATGCTTCCTGTCAACATGCCATACAACTCCAAAATGAATGTACAGACATGATTTATTTCTGATATTACATTTCATGATGCCACGATTTTATGAAAGGAAAATGGACAGGGGATCAACTTCTCTTGAAGATTTAGAGCAAGCAATAGTGTGGAAGAAATAGGGAGTCAAACATTGGTTGGATGAGTCTTAAAATAAGTCTTGATAAAAGAAAGGAAGGAGATTTCAAGACAGGATATGCGAGATTAACACGATTGCACATGGTGTTTACTGTTCCACAACTTTTTAATACACTCGGATATTAATAGCATAAAACTGTAATTTGTGAGATTATATCTTCTGACATAATGTAGCTGATGTCTTCCCTGTCTGTCAAGTCCAGCGCACAAAGAGTAGTGTTTCCTCAGTGGGTGATGCTTACGGACGTCTGGCAGCTGATAGTTAACTGGCCACAAAACACGGGTGCTGAAGCCAGTGGAAACGGGGCACAACCCACATAGCACATGACGTTGGACCGACGTCGGATTATGGTTGGCATGGTCGGACAGCAGTAGGTCGGGGAGGTGGAGGATGACCAACGTTGGATTATGGTTGTCACGGTTGGACTGCTGTTACGGTCGGCGAGATGGATCATGTTCGGACAGATACGATATCAGTGCAACTTGTTTCAATGCATTGACTTTTAAACTTTAAAATATCATACGTATGAATAATAATGATAGTAAATATTTTTGATACTGTGAATAATAATCATAGTAAATATATTTGATGCTGTGAATAATAATCATAGTATATTTGATGCTGTGAATAATAATCACAGTAAATATATTTGACACTGTGAATAATAATCATAGTAAATATATCTGATGCTGTGAATAATAATCAGTAAATATATTTGATGCTGTGAATAATAATCAGTAAATATATTTGATTGAAAGTGCATGAGCCCACAGGTGTCTCCTCAGATGACATCACACCGGAGAGCCGCTTTAAAGTAAGTTCAATTATTATTTAAATTTACAGTTTAAATGTATTGAAAAGTAGAATATGTAATTGTCAGAAGTACCGGTTGTATGTATGACACATTAACTGTGGTTATTTTCTAAATAACATTTTTAAAATATCAATGATAGGCTTCTAATTGTCTGTATCGCGGAATGGCTTAAAGTGTAAATGACAATATATAGCCAGTTGAGTAATGAATTATGTACCGAATGTATTTCAATTGGTAACTAATTTGTCAGAAGTGAAAAACAGAAGTGTTCACATTTTCTCCACATTGTATTTTTCTTCAGTGAGCCGGTTTCACTAAGTCCAGGTGTTGTGAGTGAAGATGCCACAGAAACGAGTTGTTTGTTGGTATTTGTAAGAGGACACTGAATCAGCCACACATGTAACTTAATGGCTACAGGACAGAAGGGAACATGCATACTGACAATTAAAATTACAGTTATAAGAATGAATACGGCTTAAATGCCTTGTAGTTTAGCTATTTTTTGTTTATCTGTTTATCTAAAATTGATCAGACGTGTATCGTTTATTCTTTTAAATGTTTAATCTACTATTTGTGAATAAAATTGGTGCGTGTTATTCCTTAATAATCCCAGCAGGCACTCCACGTTATTTCAACGTTGTTGAAATATATAATTTTAATGGAAATAAAGCATTTTCAATATATTTGTAACTTGTGCGTTATAATTTATTTACACAGCAATAATAATAATAATAATAAAGTCAACAATAATAATAGTACCAATAATACTAGGATGATTAAAGCAACATTTTGGCCCCCAAAAAATTAATAAATAAAACCCAACAAATTAGTTATTTTATAACCCAATTTATTGGGTAAAACTTGCTACCCAATGCATTGGGTTAAAATGTCGGTGCTATATCAACCCACCATTGGGCTATGTGTTGGGTCATTTTTAACTCAACTGATTTTAGTGAGTATGGAGGAAGGGTTTCTCAAGTAAGAGTGTATATATATTTTTTGTGTAGGCTATTGAAAGGGTCTTTGCTGCTTAAATATTTAACTGCTATATACTGTAGAAAATGATGAAGGTATATAATTAGAATTTAAGCGCATTCCCCAAAAGGAAAAATATTTTTGAGTTTCGTTAATTTAAAAAAGTAATTAACGGCTAGTTTTACTAGCAAAATATTTCAGTGCAGGATAACAAAATTGTATTATGTGTGCATTAATCGAATGTATTATCAAAATAGTAACTACAATTAAAATATTTTATCAGTGACCGTTGATGAAATTTGAATGTCGGTGCATAGTTTGTTTTTTTCTTTTTTTTTAACTTCAACTTTAATTCAACTGGAGACCTGTATAAAACATATTGGAAAACTGTAGGTGTGTATAAAAGTGCTTTTTTTTATAGCATTTTTAAAATCTGTTTTTCAGGTTTAATATACATTGTAGAAATTCTACACAAATAATGTGTTAATAGTACTATGACACATTTTGTGTTATTTTCTACACAATATGTGCAGGGTACATGAAAATAAAGAAATTTCAGCCAACATGGAGTTGTACAATGTTTTTTTCCTCTACTGTTTTTGTATAGATAACACAAAGAAAGTGTATTTTAGTTGTTTTCTTATCTTCTCCCCCCAGATTAACTCTCTGTCATCACTCACCCTCTCTCTTTCTGTGGTTGTTTGCATTTGCTGATTAAATTGATGTTGAAGGAATGTTGACAATTGAATCCAACCAATTTGCCAACTAAATTTCAATGTTGTATACATTAGATTACATTAGAAAAAACGTTGTTTCAACGTCATATTTCAACGTTGAATATACATTGAAAATTGATTGGATTTGCAAATGGAATCGACGTTGAATTTTCAACGGTGAATCAACTGCGGTTGATTCAGTGGCTACTGCACATTTACTTATTTCACTGGTCTTGGTTCTGCTGAACATGTATAAGACTTAAGGTTTTCAAATAAATGTGTGTATTGGATAATACAAATTTTAGAAATACTGTCAAGCTTCCTGCATCAGTACCTCACAGGGAGAGAAAACGAAGCAGCATTGACACACAGTGTGACTGTATCTGCTCTTCTGCAATATATTTCTACAACAGCAAGACCCGGCTCTGAAACACTGCGGCTACAGGACGAGGACGAGCAACACTGGAAACAGGATGAGAACAAATGATACTTTTGGGATGAACATTTGCATGTCAAAACACGGATGTACCGACCGACATTGGATCGTCGTTTTGCTCATCGGGCTAGTGTTGGCCCGACGTCATAGTGCTGTGTGCTATCTGGGAAGTTATAAACCCTGTGTGATTGTAAACTTAGCATGCTACTTTATAAGCAGTTACATCTCCTGATTGAGGACCTAACAACTAGTCACTATCCATTTACTAACAGCAACACCAACAGTGGCCGTTCTAGACCATTTCAGCTGGGGGGGCCTGGCCGGAGCCAGTTGTATTATAGGGGGCCATCATCATCCCCGCGGTTAGCCGAATTAGTAGGGGGTGCTGACGGTGTTTTGTCCGTCCGTGTTAAATCCCCTGTATTATAGCAAGTTGCTTGATCCATGTATCTTCACACATAAAACACTTACAATTTACGGATAAAATGCCTATTTAAGCATTTTACGATATCAGTGATTAGTAGAAAACTGGAACCAACACCTGCATTAATAACGCGGTCATCTTGAGGTCTGCTATTCTGTTGGTGTTAACTCTCAAGATTACTTTCGCTTTCATGTTGTCGTGATGACGTACGACATTGTCAGTATCCTGCGCTTCATCGCAAATTCAATGTGTGTGTAGATGTTTAATCTCTCTTCCTCTTAGATACAAATTACAGTCAGTAACAACGATACTCTTACAATCTTAAAGTGCATGTTTTGGCATTTTCAGTTTATATTTATTATGAATACATTTTAAATTGAAGATTTCTTTCTTCTTTTTTAAAACAAAAGTACAAGTTGTACTGTGTCAGATTCAGTCCCTTTCTGTGCCATCCGTCCTGCTGTGTGAGGGCAGAGCTCCCTCAGTGCCTCACCTGCTCTCCCTCTCAGAGGACACAGCCTCTGCCCGTCCCTCAGGAGCGCCTCTCTCTCCCTCCCTCGCCTGCACCGCACTGGCCCTCTGTCTCAGCCTGCAGTGGAGCAAATGGCGCTGAACTCGCTGAACTTCCTTAATGAGCCACAAAACTCTGTTTTTAACTGTCACTTTCATTTTCAGTTTGACAGCTTGCACATAATTGATTATCGTCATCCAAACTGGGTTTTATAATATAATATAATATATAGCCTAGTTTTCTGTGCTATCATGCATTCTTGCTCTGCTGTGGGCTCCTATAATACAACGGATGAGGTTTTTAATCAGTACCTATGTGGGAGGCAAAAGTCCTCCATTTTAAGATTTTTGTTTTTTGGGGGTAGTATTATAACCAGCTACATCAGAGGCGTCATGCCGCTTAATGTTTTGAGAGAACAGTCGGAAAACAATAACTTTTATAACAAATGGCTGGTATTCAGTGCTTTTAACTACATCTATAGGGTACTCTGTTATTTTAATCAAGTGCACTTTAATGTACTGCTCTACATACATATTCAGTAGTATTTTGCTTACCTCCTGGCGTCTCTCGGCTTCGGTCCAGAAAGCATCTCTAACAAGCGCCAGGTCTGCTGAGCGAGTCCTCTGCTTCTACAGCCATTGTCATCAGGTCATTGAAGTGTCTTGTGTCATGGTGGTTTCTAGACAGCTTTTTACAAACTTTAAAGCAGAGAAGTTTCTCCCGTTATTATTATTATTATTATTATTATTATTATTATTATTATTATTATTATTATTATTATTATTATTTCTAATTCTTGGCAGAAGCCCTTATCTAGGGCGACTTACAACATAAGTGAAAATCAAAGTGCAAGAATACAGTTAACCAATTTATACAGTTAAGTACAATAAGTGCGGACATACATCCAAGAAAGTAAAGCTAAGTGCTGTCAAGATGTAGGGTCACAGTCAAGGGTTACGGGAAAGGGAGCAAGGAGGAAGTCAGTCAATAACGCAAGAAGCATGATCAAATGCTATGAAGTGCTATCTAGCAGGGATAGAGGACTAATATTACAAGTGCTGTCGGAAAAGATGCGTCTTGAGTAAGTGCCAGAATGAGGTCAAGGACTCTGTTTTGACTTCGGTGGGCAGGTCGTTCCACCACTTAGGGTCCAGGGATGAGAAGGAGCGGCTCTGGAGGAAGGAGAGTGGAGAGGAGGCAGAGTTAGCCTTCTTGGACTGGAGGAGCACAGTGGTCTGGAGGGGATGTATGGAGAGACGAGTGTCTGAAGGTATCTTGGTGCAGTGTGGTCAAGACAGCGGTAGGTGAGGGTCAAAGTCTTGAACTGAATGTGTGCCGCTATCGGGAGCCAGTGGAGGGAGCTGAGCAGTGGAGTATCGTGTGTGAACCGGGGCCGTTACTGTAAGATGTTACAGAAATGTCAGGACTAGTTTGTATAACTTTGCAATTTCTTTTTATGCATTTAGCAATTTACCACTGAGAAACTGATAGATGTCTTGTAGCATAGTTGATGGATGTGACTCCTTCTCAAGTCTGTGGATCAGAAGCACGTACAGTGAGGGAAAAAAAGTATTTGATCCCCTGCTGATTTTGTATGTTTGCCCACTGACAAAGAAATGATCAGTCTATAATTTTAATGGTAGGTGTATTTTAACAGTGAGAGACAGAATAACAACAAAAAAATCCAGAAAAACACATTTCAAAAAAGTTATAAATTGATTTCCATGTTAATGAGGGAAATAAGTATTTGACCCCTTCGACTTAGTACTTGGTGGCAAAACCCTTGTTGGCAATCACAGAGGTCAGATGTTTCTTGTAGTTGGCCACCAGGTTTGCACACATCTCAGGAGGGATTTTGTCCCACTCCTCTTTGCAGATCCTCTCCAAGTCATTAAGGTTTCGAGGCTGAGGTTTGGCAACTCGAACCTTCAGCTCCCTCCACAGATTTTCTATGGGATTAAGGTCTGGAGACTGGCTAGGCCACTCCAGGACCTTAATGTGCTTCTTCTTGAGCCACTCCTTTGTTGCCTTGGCTGTGTGTTTTGGGTCATTGTCATGCTGGAATACCCATCCACGACCCATTTTCAATGCCCTGGCTGAGGGAAGGAGGTTCTCACCCAAGATTTGACGGTACATGGCCCCGTCCATCGTCCCTTTGATGCGGTGCAGTTGTCCTGTCCCCTTAGCAGAAAAACACCCCCGAAGCATAATGTTTCCACCTCCATGTTTGACGGTGGGGATGGTGTTCTTGGGGTCATTCCTCCTTCTCCAAACAGGGCGAGTTGAGTTGATGCCAAAGAGCTCGATTTTGGTCTCATCTGACCACAACACTTTTACCCAGTTCTCCTCTGAATCATTCAGATGTTCATTGGCAAACTTCATACGGGTCTGTACATGTGCTTTCTTGAGCAGGGGGACCTTGCGGGCGCTGCAGGATTTCAGTCCTTCACGGCGTAGTGTGTTACCAATTGTTTTCTTGGTCACTATGGTCCCAGCTGCCTTGAGATCATTAACAAGATCCTCCCGTGTAGTTCTGGGCTGATTCATCACCATTCTCATGATCATTGAAACTCCACAAGATGAGATCTTGCATGGAGCCCCAGACCGAGGGAGACTGACAGTTATTTTGTGTTTCTTCCATTTGCGAATAATCGCACCAACTGTTGTCACCTTCTCACCAAGCTGCTTGGCGATGGTCTTGTAGCCCATTCCAGCCTTGTGTAGGTCTACAATCTTGTCCATGACATCCTTGGACAGCTCTTTGGTCTTGGCCATGGTGGAGAGTTTGGAATCTGATTGATTGATTGCTTCTGTGGACAGGTGTCTTTTATACAGGTAACGAGCTGTGATTAGGAGCACTCCCTTTAAGAGAGTGCTCCTAATCTCAGCTCGTTAGCTGTATAAAAGACACCTGGGAGCCAGAAATCTTGCTGATTGATAGGGGATCAAATACGTATTTCCCTCATTAACATGCAAATCAATTTATAACTTTTTTGAAATGCGTTTTTCTGGATTTTTTTGTTGTTAGTCTATCACTGTTAAAATACACCTACCATTAAAATTATAGACTGATCATTTCTTTGTCAGTGGGCAAACATACAAAATCAGCAGGGGATCAAATACTTTTTTCCCTCACTGTACCAAACAAGTACTCCATCAATTATGCACATGTTGCCAGTTCAGGAATAATTTTTTGGGGGTTAGACGGTCTTGGCATGGCTGCCAGACAGTTGTTCCCTCATTCAAGAGTGGAAAGCCAAATCTCATTTAAATGTATCACTCACACAATAGTTGTAAACTACTGAAAGAGACAATGTTCAAATTAAACAACCTTAAAGGTCAACCTGTTTCCACATGAAAACATTAATCTGTGGCCATGTTCTTCCAATACAGGATGATGCTTGTTCTCACCTACAGGGTGCACTGAAGGAGTCAATACAACCCAGTTGAGAAACCTCCATTAAGCTACATAGGAAACATCATCACTTCCTCATCACCCACTTAAGCCATGAACAACTCCAGCACCTCTCCATGTGGCATTGACTTCACTGCTGACCAGATCTTCCTCCCTGTGCTCTACGGCTGTGTCTTCTGCATCGGGTTGCCCACCAACTGCCTGGCGCTCTATGGCCTGTACCGCCTGATCAGGGCCGACTACACCCTGCCCGTCTACGTCATCAACCTCCTGCTGTCCGACCTCCTACATATCGCCACCCTGCCCTTCTGGATTGACTACTACAGCAGGGGGCACGTGTGGCGTTTTGGGAAGGTCGCTTGTGAAATCATAAGCTGCATGTTGTCCATTGGCCTGTTTGTCAGTATCTTCTTCATGTGCTGCACCGCACTGGAGAGATACCTGGTCATCGTCCACCCCTTTTGGTTTCAGAGCCAGCGCAAGATCAGAAACGTCTACCTGCTGAGCCTGGTCATATGGGTCTTCTTCATTTCTTCAGTTACTGTGGGCTTTAGCCTCGGATTTAAGGGTGATGCTACAGGAAGCCTTTGCAGCGAGCACTTCCCTGCCAATACAGAGTTTGCAGCCTATCGGTTGGTTTCCATCCCCATCACCTTCCTCCTACCCCTCCTGTTCCTGCTGTTCGTGTTGTTCCGAGTCCGGCGCAGCCTGGCCCAGTCGCTGTCCATCCCAGAGCAGGAGAAGAGAAGGTTCACAGGGCTGCTAATCCTGATCATGCTCATGTTCCTTCTGATCTTCGGGCCATACCACCTGGCCATAGGCGTCAGATACACTTGGGTGATTGTTGCCACAAACAAGTGCCAGTTTGAATCAAAGATCTTCCTCGGTTTACAGATCTCCTGGGGACTGATCAGTGTGAATGCTCTTCTGGACCCTGTCATGTACATCTTCATCTACAAGAACACCAGGAAGAGAATGCTGGACTGCTGCCTTTGTTTTCAGAGGATAAGCAGGTCCACGAATAACAACAACACACTTATAGGGGACCTTAATAGCAGGCCACCAGTCCAGACAGTGTCATAACACGACTACATGACGAGCTCTCAAACACTGCACTTAATTAGGAAATACAGCATATGTAAGGTATAAGTCACTCAACACTGCTGTCAAACTGCTTTTAAGTAGACTAGACCATTAATTAGACTATTAAGAAGTGCAAATGTTCTGCATCTTTCTAGATTTCACTGCATTTGAAAGAATAAGAAGATGAAGATATAGTGTCACAGAAGGTGAAACTCCGTAAATACACTAATTATCTAATTATATATCTTTTGAGCACTTTACTGTATTTTTCTTTTAATCATGTGGTTTTGGAGTGTGGTTCATGATTATTTTGCTTTTTCGTTCTTTTACTGTTATTGAAACCTCTGTTGCCGTTCGTCCCCCAAGATGCAATCAAGATCAATAATAATTGGCAAGTTTCTATGAGTGCTTGTCCTCACCATTTGTGTTCAACTTTGTGGACGGTCTACAGAGAGAGAGAGAGAGAGAGAGAGAGAGAGAGAGAGAGAGAGAGAGAGAGAGAGAGAGAGAGAGAGAGAGAGAGAGAGAGAGAGAGAGAGAGAGAGAGAGAGAGAGAGAGAGAGAGATTTTATTATTAATGCCCATTTTTATTAAAGGCATTTTAGCATAGATTGTATACTGCTCTTGAGATTCTCACTGTGATTATTTATTCTGTATTTATTGTGCCAGGCAGCTACAGACTTCATGCCCTGTTCTGCTGATTGATTGTGTGAACTTATTGAAGTTATTGGTGTGCTCAGATCCAATGGTCCTGCATGGGGAGGGTGTGGTTGAGTTATCGGACTCATCAGAGTGGCGTAGTCCTTTAGTTAGTGTCCTGAATTATAATACACATAATAGATCAGGACAATAACTCAGTTCAGGGCTGTGTTGGAGAGTTGTATGCCATCCTGCCACATTGACTGACAGACTAGATTAATAGGGTTTGGTTCCCTCATCTGCAAACTAATTTGAATGGCACAGGTCACCTTTTGTCTGAATAAGGAACCCAGGACAGAAGATAACACACACAAAGAAAGCAGTATGATGAATCATGTAAACATAGAAACCAATGGCATGGCAGTCAAACTATGTACACACCCCCTTGACATATCACCACAGTATACTGTTTACAGTAATTTCTGAAGAAAAATAACCAAGGATGTTTTAAAATATCACAGTTTCAGATCAAAGATTGCCTTTACAGTGTCTCTCAAAAGTTTTCACTCCCCTTGGACTTTTTCACATTTAATTGTGTTACAACATGTAATTAGAATGGATTTAATCAGGAGTTTTTGATCTGATCAACAAATGTCCCTAATGTCAAAGTGAAAAATATAATCTGCAAATTGTTCTAAATTAATTACAAATACAAAACAGAAAATAACTGAATGCATAAGTAATTATCCCCTTTGCTATGAGTAAAGTCCATTATTAAGAAATAGAGAAAATATGGCACAACTGTGAATCAGCCAAGATCAAACCGTCCTCAAAAACTGAGTATCCGGGCGAGAAGGGCACTAGTCAGGGAGGCCATCAAGAGGCCTATGGCAACTCTAAAGGAGTTACAGTCTTCCACAGCTGAGCTGGGACACGCTGTGCATACTGCAACAATAGCCCGGGTGCTTCGCAAAAGTGGCCTTTATGGGAGAGTGGCAAATGAAAAACATTATTGAAAAAAATGACAACACATTTTGGCTACAGTTTGCCAAAAGCCATGAGGGACACTCTGAGACCAAGTGGAGGAAGATTCTATGTTCTGATGAGACAAAAATAGAGCTTTTTGGCTCCTTCTCATCCCTGGCCCCTAAGTGGTGGAACGACCTTCACACTGAAGTCCTTGACCTCCTTCTGGCACTTACTCAAAACATATCTTTTCAGACAGTACTTAATATCATTATCTCTCTGGTAAGATAGCACTTATACAACATTTATCATACTACTTGACTTGCATTACTAGTACTTGTATTGTTTATTTTGATTTCCCCTATGCTCCCTTCCCCTGGCCCTTGACTGTGACCTAACATCTTGTCTGCACTTATCAGCTTTTACAATCCAGGATGTAAGACCTCATATATTGTGTAAATTGGAATTTGTAAAATGTATTATGCTTTGAATTGCACTGTATTATGTGAATTGGAATTTGTAATATTTTATGCCTTCTACTGCGCTGTATTTTTGCACTTTGTATTGCGCTTATATTTTGTAAGTCTCCCTGGATAAGGGTGTCTGCTAAGAAAGAAAGAAAGAAAGAAAGAAAGAAAGAAAGAAATAATAATAATATTGTTTGGCACAAGCCTAACACCGCACGTCATCCTGAGAACACCATCCCAGTGGTGGCAGCATCATGCTATGGGGATGCTTCTCAGTGTCAGGGCCTGGAAACCTAGTAAAGATAGAGGGCAAAATGGATGCAACAAAGTACAGAGAAATCCTGGAAGAAAACCTGCTGAACTTGGGACTTGGGAGCAATAACCCCAAACATACAGCCAAAGCCACACTGTGTCTTAAAAATAAAAAGGTCAATGTCCTGGAGTGGCCCAGTGTGGAAGAACAATCATCTTCAATCAGGTTGGAGCATTAGTTGCAATGCCTTTAATACACGCAGCGTGGAGAGGAACAGTGAATCAAGAAGATCCCAAAGTCACTCTGCCTTCATTTTAAAAGTCAGAGGCTTTTATACACAAAAAACAAAGATCTGGTTACAATCACAAAGTCATTACTATATTATCTTAGAGAGTTAGCTAAGCAGAATATATATCATTATAAGACAGAGTTCATAGGTCAACACATGGATTAGGGAGCAGGCACTTCAATCATACTGTTTGACATTGTCTCCAAGATTCTCATTGTAAATAACAAACAGAAATCAAGCTTCCTTCTGGCCTGTCCTTCTGGCTTAACATTATCTTTCTTAAGTATACAAGAGAGTAAAACAGGTATGAGAGAGAATTTCTAACTTTCCTTCCACACCAGTCAAAGCCCGGACCTCAATCCAATTTAGAATATGTGGAAAGAGTTGAACATTGCTGTTCACCAAAGGTCCCCATCCAACTTGATGTAGCAATTTTGCAAAGAAGAATGGGCAAACATTGCTGTGTCCAGATGTGCAAAGCTGGTAGAGACTTATACACATATACTCCTGATTAAATCCATGATGTCATGTTGTAACACAATGAAATGTAATATTCTTCATGTGTTAGTATAAGTTGATAAGTATGCTCAGTTAAATTACATTATTGGAAACTTTTAACACTTAAAATTGTAATCTTCACCAAACTTCAATCCATTATTATCACACACCCTTATTCAGGGTGACTTTTGTTACAATATATGACATTATTTTTAACACTGCTGGGTATTTACTGGAGCAATCTAAGTAAAGTACCTTGCTCAAGGGTACATCAGCAGTGTACCCAAGCTGGGATTGAACCAATGACCCTCTACTCCAGAGTCCAAAGCCCTGAAGGAGCTGTTTCAGGATGTAATGTTTCATCACTTTGCAGACTGTGAATAAGAGCATAAGCTACAAGAGCACAATGTTTGTCTTCTGTGATGCTGTCATACTCTAATACTTATTTTATCATTAATTATCTTCAAAATGTACCGTCAACCTCCACAAATACATTTACCTGTAAAATTAGTAATTTTATAATAAATATTTTTCCAGTGGTGTGGTGGTTAGTGTTGCTGCCTCACAGCTCCTGGGTTTTGAGTCCTGGTGTGGGGGCCTGTCTGAGTAGAGTTTCTCCCTGTGTCCGTGTGGGTTTTCTCCGGGCACTCCGGTTTCCTCCCACCATCCAAAGACATGCTGAGTGGTCTCTCTGAATTGCCCTGTGCGGGTGTATATGTCTATGTGTTTTGCCTGGCGATGGACTGGCATCCTGTCCTGGGTATATTCCTGCCTTGCACCCTATGCCTGCTGGGATCAGCTCCAGCTTCCCCGTGACCCTTGCCAGGATGAGTAGTTTCAAAAATGGATAGATGTTTTTCCATTTTCCAGAACTGATGTGATTGCTGTGGCTCTGATTGTTTGGTTTTAGTCATACAGTTAATCAAAAACATCATATGAATCAGAATACCAACTATTTGACCTGTCTGTCAAAAGCAGTTTTTTTTTTTTAACCGACACAAATCAATTGCATACATTTCAGCTTTTAAAGCACACAATTAGCTTCCACTGTATATAGGCTCATGCTTTCTATTAAAAAAGAATTGTTGGCTGATAACTGGTCAACTTGTCATCTCAGGCATCTCACCTTATTTAATAAAATCTCTTTTCAATCCCAACAGAAATTGATTGGGTGTAGGTTTGTATGTATTTATCTAATTTGTATGTAAAGATTTTAAACACCCTTTTTAATATAATTTTCAATCAATCAATCCATAATACTCTTCATTGCCATACAAATAACTTAATTCAGCTGGCACATCTTGACCCTGGTCTGTACATGTCTGCAGGTTACTTTGTGCTTTGTTCTTTTTGATGAGATAAATGCAGACCTTCACTTACATATACAAGTACATAGAAAGTGTTCCCTTTTCTTCAATTGTTTTGTTTTAGGTGAAAAAAGGGAGATGGGGTGACAATGAAAACTCAAAACTATACACAGAGGAAGCCTATTGTGTGATTCCAAGAACTTAAATTAATTCAACTCATATATATCAGATAAAGGAAATATTATCAGAACAGTATTACAGAAGGTGCCACTTGTCCGATTTGTCATTTTCTTTATACATTGATGGTTTGATGTGATTATGCAATGTGATTATTATTGTTATTATTCCTGTATGTATTCCAGATGTATTCACTATCTGTAGTAATTTCTGATTATTATAATTATGTGTTGTTATTATTATTAATAATAATTAATTCAGTATTTTATTAATTTTTGCATGTTTCTTTAAGAAAACAATTAACATTAATGACACCTAACTGATTGGACATTCTAAAAACAAACTGTGGTGCCCAGAACTGTCCACAGTATCCAGATGAGGTCTAACAAGTGCATTGTACAGTCTGAACATTACTGCCCTTGTTTTAAATTCTACACTTTTGACAATATACCCTTATATTCTGTTTGCCTTTTTTATTGCTTTCCCACATTGTTTGGATGGAGAAAGTGAGGAGTCCACATAGACTCCTAGGTCTTTCTCATGTGTTACTTCATCTAGTTCTATTCCTCCCATAGTGTAATTATAGTGGACATTTTTGTTACCTGCATGTAATACCTTGCACTTGTCCACATTGAATTTCATCTGCCAGGTGTCGGCCCACAACTGAATATTATTTAAGTCCCTTTGAATAGCCTGTTCTGCTGAGCCACATACTTTAGTATCATCTGTAAATTTGACAGATCATTAATATAGACTAGAAACAGCAAAGGCCCTAATACTGATCCCTGTGGAACTCAACTAACAACCTCACTGCAGTTAGAAGCAACCCCTCTAATCGACACCCTCTGCTTCTTATACATCAACCAGTTCATAATCCATCTACTTACATTACCCTGAATGCCTACAGCATCCAATTTGAGGATCAGTTTTTGGTGTGGAACCTTATCAAAAGCTTTTTGAAAATCTAAGTATATCATATCATATGCTTTCACATGATCTACAACTGCAGTTGCATGTTAAAAAAACTCAAATAAATTAGTAAGACATGATCTGCCTCATCTAAACCCATGTTGACTATCACCAAGAATATGGTTTTCACTGAGATGCTCCTCTATTTTCTGTCTAATCATTTATTTTCCAAAATTTTACAGATAATGCATGTGAGACTGATTGGTCTGTAATTTCCTGGCTCAGTTTTGTTCCCTCTCTTATGGATAGGTATTACATTTACAGTTTTCCACTCAGTTGGCACATATGAAGAATAGTGTCCAGCATGCCTGTTGGGTGCTGAGACATTTGGCTGCCTGAATGTACTCCAAATAGCAGTGGTCACTCAAAGGGTGAAATGGTGTCCAAAAGGAGGTTAATGGCACAGTCCCTGGACTGATGCGGTGGTAAACGGGAGGCCTGGGTTTTGCTGTGTGTAGCCCTGCAGGGAGGAGACAGGAATTTGGTAAAACAGTTCTGTACCCAGGAAATGATGTCCCAGACAGTCAATTAAATGACTGGATTGTGGTGAGTGAGCCATGGCAGGCTGAGAATGATGTCTGTGCCAGGAGAGTCAATCACCAGAAAGGGTAGTTGTTCTGAATGAAGCAGACTGATGGACATGGTGATGGGCTGGTTGTTGACAGCATGGACATGGAGAGGAGGTACACACGGTGAGAGGGGAATTTAGTGTTTAATCACTGTCGTCCTGTTGATGAAACTCCCCGCAGAACCAATCAAGTCAAGCAGTCAAGCAGAGCAAACACAATTACATGTTTATCACAGAGCTAGATCCAAGCCTGAACATGACATTGAGCCAAAGTGACTAGTGTGCTCTCACAGGGTCATCAGGGGAGTTTGAGGAGGAGCCAGGACGACTTGGACACGCATCCTGAAAATGCCCAGACTGTCCACAAGTGAGACAGAGCCACTGCTGTACTCTTCATTGTCTTTTTTCGGTGGACCGGTGGGTTCTGCCCAGTTGCATGGGCTCCATTTCCGTGGCTGAGTCTGGCAGTCAGACAAGACACAGCTGGAGTGGACCATGTTCCCCTCGTCTTCATCATGTTGTCGAGCCTGACTGAACAGGTCATCCAGTTCCAAATTGAGAGCTTCATCTCAGCACTCAAGTCCTGGTGCAGTCCCTGACGGAACACTGTGATAAGAGTCCAATCACCCCATCTGCTGCTTGCTGCCAGGGTGCGGAATTTGGAATTTCTTCAGCAGACTAGGTGCCCTGGTGCAGCATGAGGAGTTCCCCAGTGTCTCTCCCTTCTGCTCTATGGTGAAAGACATCCATGAAGTGAGCAGAAAAGGCAGTCAGGGACCGTGTTATCTCACCTTGCTGCTCCCAGACAGTGGATACCCACCTGAGCGATTTCCCGTTGAGGGGTGTGACAATGAAGGTAATCTTAGCCTCCTCGATGGGGAAGGACATGGGTAGGTTGGCGAAATACAGCGTACATTGCTGAAAAAATTGGAAGCAGGCAATTGCAATGGTAGTTGCTTGAGAAGCTGGTCCAGAGTAGCCTCAACTTGCCAGAGCATCTGCTCATGCTCACCGAGCATGGCCCCCAGGGTGGAGAGGACAGTCAGCACTGCTGGGTCCATTTGTGGGCAAAGTCTTCTGTCGCATTCCATAGGGTGTGGGAAGGCAGGGAGGTAGAGGACCCAAGAGCAGAGTGTGGAAGAGGTGGTCAGAAACAGGCAGAGTCAAGTACCAGCAAAATAGGGTAAATGAAGGCAAGGCAAAGGCATAGTCAAGGTCACAGGCAAGGTTCAATTGATCAGGCAAACAGGCTGTCAAGGGCAATCCAGGAGTCGTAGTCAAAAGAAGGAGTCAGAAGTTGTGGAAACAGAAAATCAAAACACATGGGAATTGCTCGGAAATGCAACACAAAGAAATACAAGACTTTGCGTCGAGTGAGAGCCAGGGAGGGGTTTAATAAATTCCTGTGTTGTTCACAAAATGAAATGTGTACATCAAAACAATACAATTTATCATCTAGCGGAAAGCTCACATTATCCATTATCCATTTTACAACAGTACAATAAATATAAATATCAATAAATTGGGTTTTACCCATAGTGCCGATTCACTGCCTTTGTTATCCTATTTGATAGTAAATCTGTAACAACAAACATGTAACTGGCTTTACAGTAAGAGCTGCATATATTTTGTTTCAGTGGACTCACCCGAAAAACATCTACAGCAAAAACTTAAATTCTTAATAGACAATGCTTAGCCTGGACTTTGATCCCCTCTGCACAATAGTTGGCCATGTGATAAATCATGGATTTACAATAAGAGAAGCTAGACAGAGAGTATAGCCTAATCATAAGAGAATAGGAAAGAGACCATACATCTAATGTCTGGATTTTATTACTGTATATTGGTAAGTGCAGTTTTGCTGTCATTCAATTCCTGCATCTATATCTGTCAAGATTCAATTTTCACAAAGATTTGTCAGGAATCCCTCTCCTGGTGGCCAAGGACTGATCTTCATGGCTCAAAAGAAAGCAGCTTTTGTAGATAGGGTGGTTGCCAACAATGGCATCTGTTAAAGGGAGGTCCAGAGCTCAATCAGACAAGATAATTAAAATGAAAATTCTTTCACTATATAAATAGTGTGAGCCTAGCAACCGTTGACGTTGTCTTGGAATCAACCAGCTGACAGTGAAGCAGGTGTACAGGGTGCCTTATGAATGGAATAACAACAAGGTAAAGGAGATGAGACAGCAGCATGTTCAAGCAAGTCATTTCAGCACTCCTTACAATACTGCTCTAATAGGTTACTATATGAAGTATACAAGGTCTTATTTTTTCACAGAATAATGGAGCTTGAGGCCAGTACCTCTCCACATGATTTCATGTATATGGATGGGGGTAGCTTCAATTTGACCAGCAAAGGTGACAGGGGAGGAATATCATTGGTCATAGAGCCACAGTGGATGTACACAGTCAGTGAGCAGGAAAAACATATGATGTGTGCAGTTATCTCCAGAAATTGGGCTATTTGCTATATCCCCACCATTGGGCCATACACCTCAACATGCCTATTTGCATTTTTATGTACAATGTACTACAGTCTTGTAACCGTGTAGTTGTAATATGGGACCATGTTAGCTCCCACCACTCTGCTCTTGTTAGGGAGAGGTCTGATGCTCATCCACATCTCCATTCATAAAATGCCATACAGGAGTTTTTATCTGACTGGTGATTACCCAATGACACTGCTAGATGCCATGAATGCTGCTTGTCAGGCCCTCACAGCAGATGCTTGTCAATGACGGCTATGTCATGCATGAGGTTTCCCCCCAAGATGTATTATGAGGGAAAATCATTGATGTGTTGCTTAGAAAATATGGCCTGACAGAGAGCAGAGGCTGGATACAGAATTAACAAAGGGCAATGTTTGAGTAATGCTACCACTCTTGTCAGGACTGGTACCGAAAAGGACCGGAGGGATTAGGATCCAATAGTGGTGTCAGACTAATCAAAGGGCTTTAGCAAAGCAATAGTCAGGGTCACGGAAGGTAGGTCGATCGATCAGGCAAACGTCAATAGCAGGGCAATTCCAGGGACATAAAACAGAGAGAAGGCAAAGGTTGATACACGGGAAAACACAATGGAAATGCTCAGATGCTCAGAAATCCTGCTGGCAAGGCAGGAAAAATGGGCAAGCGTAAGGATCTGAGCGACTTTGACAAGGGCCAAATTGTGATGGCTAGACGACTGGGTCAGAGCATCTCCAAAACTGCAGCTCTTGTGGGGTGTTCCCTGTCTGCAGTGGTCAGTACCTATCAAAAGTGGTCCAAGGAAGGAAAAGCGGTGAACCGGCGACTGGGTCATGGGCGGCCAAGGCTCATTGATGCACGTGGGGAGCGAAGGCTGGCCCATGTGGTCCGATCCAACAGACTGTAGCTCAAATTGCTGAAAAAGTTAATGCTGGTTCTGATAGAAAGGTGTCAGAACACACAGTGCATCGCAGTTTGTTGCGTATGGGGCTGTGTAGCCGCAGATCAGTCAGGGTGCCCATGCTGACCCCTGTCCACTGCCGAAAGCGCCTACAATGGGCACGTGAGCATCAGAACTGGACCACGGAGCAATGGAAGAAGGTGGCCTGGTCTGATGAATCATGAGTTTGAGGTGTTGACTTGGTCTCCAAATTCCCCAGATCTCAATCCAATCGAGCATCTGTGGGATGTGCTGGCCATACAAATCTGATCCATGGAGGCCCCACCTCGCAAATTAAAGGATCTGCTGCTAACGTCTTGGTGCCAGATACCACAGCACACTTTCAGAGGTCTAGTGGAGTCCATGCCTCGATGGGTCAGGGCTGTTTTGCAGCAAAAGGGGGACATACACAATATTAGGCAGGTGGTCATAATGTTATGGCTGATCAGTGTATATGTATGGACACACAATTACACATTTATAGATATTTCATCACAACAACGGAAAACACTATCTCCCTAAACAAGCACATCAAAAATTAATATTATTCACTACTTTAAACATGTAATGTCTGTTATTGACAGGTTAGAAAGAAACCAAAATAAAATAAAACAAACTAAAACAAAAGTTTATACTGTCTTCTAGGATAACAAGACACAAATATGTAGGCTAACAATCACCCACTTCTGTTCTTAACAGCAACCAAGATAACTTGATATATCCCATACTAATAAAGAACAGGAAAATAAAAATAATGTCCTTAATATATACAATAAAACAAAATCATATTGGGAAAAAAATATATAGCAGTCCATCCAAACTAAATGTATATTAAGCGTCAAGGTATGCATTCACTTCTTTAAACATAGCTAGTCATGTATGCTTTCTTTCACCCTTTCCCACCCATAGCTGGTATAGTATCCACAAGACATCCATAAGCTAAACAAGCATAGACATCATATAAAAACAAATGTTATCTTTGTTTGTCTGCAAATCTTTTTAATTTTGCATCTGTTGTTGTTAGACAGTTTCTAATTTAAAGTCAATGCCTGGTCATCAGCTACATATATCACACTGAAAATGAACAGGATATGCTGAGTTTACAAAAGCAAATGAGGAAACGTAAAACAGCCACTGTTCAGTTTCTCGCTTCCCAACACCTTCCTGTGTGGTTTCTGTGTGACACAATGTTCACGTAGCCAAGCTGACGTGCCATAACTTTCTAAAACACAGTCAGCTGAAGTCAACTGCAGAGTTATTCAACTGATAGCCTTATCAATAAAGTGGTTAAATTCACTTTAAGTAAACTTCACTCCAAGTACCACCAATGTATTACCAATTTTAGGAGTTTCACCTCTATGGCAAGCCAAATTATCATTATCTTTAAACAATTTAGAGATATCTGAAAACCATTTAGAGATATCTAAATAAGGTGCTTTTTAAAGATATCTCTAAATGATTTGAAGATATCCTCAAATTACTTTCTATTCATTTAGAGATATCTGCAAATCATTTCATGATATCTTCAAATGACTTCCTGTATTTTCGGTGAGATTATCACTTCCTGTTTCCTCATTCAGTTACATAGAAATGAATGAACAAGTTAACAGGAAGTGATAATCTTGGGCTACATACAGAAAGTGATTTGAAGATATCTCGAAATGAACAGGAAGTCATTTAGAGATATCTCTAAATGATAATTTGTCTTGCCATACACCTCCACAAACTGGTACTGGTTAGATATAGGGACTGGAGTGAAGAAAGAGGCATACATTATAATTATATTTGTGATAAATTAGAACAGAAAGTAACACTTCACAATAAATACCCCATATCAGACATTAACTATGTTAGTTAACATGAACAAACCAGTAACTAATGCATGAACATGTCATGAAAAAAAATGTGGTAACGGTAACTTATTATTTAAATACTGCATGAATTCATGTATTGGTTTGTCTTTCTTCATGTCTGAATATTTGGAGGCAGTAACGTGAACAAATTACTTAGTTAATACTCATGTCAAGGACATCATATTAAGATGTTTGTTAATCCTAAGAGTTGTCAAAATAGTCAACAGATTTTCCACAACGAATGTAATGATCTTATGAAATAACATTACATACCTTTGTTAACATAAAGGAAAATATTGATATATTCACAAAATATGATCAGTTCTTATTCATGTTAAGTAATTAATCAGCAAATGGTTTATTAGATGTTTTCTGGGACCCATGCATCATGGTCACCGGCGTTGTTTTCCAACAAGCAAACCACGCAATTGCGTGGGGCCCCACGAGGCTAGGTGCCCCCCTGATGCTTAGTAGCAGTGTTACATTACAGGCTGAATTGTAACTTGCAACAAATTCCTTATTTTTTCAGATGAAAAATAATATATATATATATACATATATACACAGTGAGGGAAAAAAAAGTATTTGATCCCCTGCTGATTTTGTACGTTTGCCCACTGACAAAGAAATGATCAGTCTATAATTTTAATGGTAGGTGTATTTTAACAGTGAGAGACAGAATAACACCAAAAAATCCAGAAAAACACATTTCAAAAAAGTTATAAATTGATTTCCATGTTAATGAGGGAAATAAGTATTTGACCCCTTCGACTTAGGACTTGGTGGCAAAACCCTTGTTGGCAATCACAGAGGTCAGACGTTTCTTGTAGTTGGCCACCAGGTTTGCACACATCTCAGGAGGGATTTTGTCCCACTCCTCTTTGCAGATCCTCTCCAAGTCATTAAGGTTTCAAGGCTGAGGTTTGGCAACTCGAACCTTCAGCTCCCTCCACAGATTTTCTATGGGATTAAGGTCTGGAGACTGGCTAGGCCACTCCAGGACCTTAATGTGCTTCTTCTTGAGCCACTCCTTTGTTGCCTTGGCTGTGTGTTTTGGGTCATTGTCATGCTGGAATACCCATCCACGACCCATTTTCAATGCCATGGCTGAGGGAAGGAGGTTCTCACCCAAGATTTGACGGTACATGGCCCCGTCCATCGTCCCTTTGATGCGGTGCAGTTGTCCTGTCCCCTTAACAGAAAAACATCCCCAAAGCATAATGTTTCCACCTCCATGTCTGACGGTGGGGATGGTGTTCTTGGGGTCATTCCTCCTCCTCCAAACAGGGCGAGTTGAGTTGATGCCAAAGAGCTCGATTTTGGTCTCATCTGACCACAACACTTTCACCCAGTTCTCCTCTGAATCATTCAGATGTTCATTGGCAAACTTCAGACGGGCCTGTACATGTGCTTTCTTGAGCAGGGGGACCTTGCGGGCGCTGCAGGATTTCAGTCCTTCACGGCGTAGTGTGTTACCAATTGTTTTCTTGGTGACTATGGTCCCAGCTGCCTTGAGATCATTAACAAGATCCTCCCGTGTAGTTCTGGGCTGATTCATCACCGTTCTCATGATTACTGAAACTCCACGAGGTGAGATCTTGCATGGAGCCCCAGACCGAGGGAGACTGACAGTTATTTTGTGTTTCTTCCATTTGCGAATAATCGCACCAACTGTTGTCACCTTCTCACCAAGCTGCTTGGCGATGGTCTTGTAGCCCATTCCAGCCTTGTGTAGATCTACAATCTTGTCCCTGACATCCTTGGGCAGCTCTTTGGTCTTGGCCATAGTGGAGAGTTTGGAATCTGATTGATTGATTGCTTCTGTGGACAGGTCCCTTTAAGAGAGTGCTCCTAATCTCAGCTCGTTACCTGTATAAAAGACACCTGGGAGCCAGAAATCTTGCTGATTGATAGGGGATCAAATACTTATTTTACTCATTAACATGCAAATCAATTTATAACTTTTTTGAAAAGTGTTTTTCTTGATTGTTTTGTTGTTATTCTGTCTCTCACTGTTAAAATACACCTACCATTAAAATTATAGACTGATCATTTCTTTGTCAGTGGGCAAACGTACAAAATCAGCAGGGGATCAAATACATTTTTCCCTCACTGCATATCCACAGCAGGATTCAAACCTAGGTCTCCTGCACCACAGTGCAGAGACCTTACCCAGCTCTAAATGGGTAAACTTCAGAACATATATATGAATATAGGTTCGAATCCCGCTGTGGCTGCCCCATGAGCAAGTGCTATGAGAATAAAAGTGTCATCATAATTTAGAAAGTCTAAAGGATGTAATTTGCACATCCTTCTTTAAAATCTTTATTTTATTCAGTTTGTGTTGTGTATTTATTAATATTTATTAATACTACCTTTATTTTTTATTTGTGTAGTAACTAGTTCTACAGTTTGGTTGAATAATAAAACAGAATAGCGGGTCAAAGCCCCTGACTGATCCTGTCAGCATTGTCATGGATTTCATAGAGCCCTGCACACCCCGTCTGCACGTCTATCTATTTACAAACAGTAATTTCATTCAGCCTCATGACACATTTGAGCCACCGTAACTCTGCCAGCTTCAGTCAGTGAAAGACCGCAAAGTGAAGAAGTTCTAGAAGGTAAGAAAATTCTTCACTCTCCTATTTTAACTTTAGTTTGAGTGCACTGATGATACTCTAGCCCACCCTTACAATGACACAGGATTGTGGCAGACAATGGTGTGTGAGGTGACTCTAAAATGGTCATGACAGGTAGAGGTGGAGGGGCCCCTAAACTGAGCTTTAATTGCAGCCACATAATTGATAAACTTCGCCCCTGATCATGGTTAATGAGATCATAATTAATTTGTGTGTAATTAATTCCTAAGGTGCCAGTCATCAAGAATGTTCATTTAGTACAAAATTGTGCTGAGTTTCTGCATATTTCCATGATAAAAAATGTTAACATTGCTGGTAAATGCTTGCTTCCTTACCAGACAATATGTGTCCTAGAAATCCAGGCCATTTACAGTATTGTAAAATAAAATCATAATGTGTTATTATACTGTAAATAAATAAACAGGTATAATATACAGGTGTATTTAAAACAATTGTTTTAAGGTGTCCATTAATTCACAACAGACTTACAATGAGAAGTATCATGTTTGCATTGGCTATGTGACACGCCCTACAGTCTGTCCACTGTAAGATTAAATATTAAAATATTGTTGACAGCTATTGACAACAGTAATACTAAGTTCCAACTTCGAAAATAGTCCTAAACCAAATATTCCTGTATAATTACAAACCACGTACATATTTCTACATTTTTAATTTTCTAGTATGCAAGAAACATTTGACCACAGTAGAGTGACGTAAACTCCTAGTAAGTTCTCCGCATTCAGGACTGCCAATAAAACGAAGGCAAGTTCCTGTCTGTCACAAAATCACAATGTCTGGCTACAGAGTAACAGCTGTGGACACTGAAAGCATTTATGAGACTATGGATCTGAGGTCAGTTGGTCCTCATTCACCCACCAGAAAGCCTGAACCTGCAATGTTCCTGAGGAGAGAAACAGAAGGTATAGATAACAAGCCATTCTTAAAAAAATGTATTATTTGGCATTATCCAGTTTAATGTCAGGGTATCACCTATTAACAATTGTCATATGGTTTATTGCTTTTTTGAATGACAGGTTTTGTCAGTAACACTTTTAAATAAGTATAGATTACACAACATAAGACAACATAAGTACTGTAGTCACCCACATTGAGCAGGCGCCTGGGTTTGCTGAGGATTCAAAAGTTCTCTGAAACAGCCTTATATGCAGCCTAATCAAGGTTCTGTATTTATAGGTATCTTATGATATCCTACTTTCTTACTGTTTCATGTAATACTCTAAACTAGTGTAATTTACTGTAAGTAAAACAAAGTTAGTCAGAGTAGATCTTAAAATCTACAATTTCACTTTGATATTTTTAATTATTCTGAAGAAAAATAGTAATTAGAAAGCAGTAAGGATTCATTTTACTGTATTTTATATAGTAATCAATTACATTCACTGTATGTGTAATCTGTTAAATGTTACTATATTGATGGACAAGTCTTCTGACAGAAAGGTCTTCAGTCCACTAATACATCCAAGTTGTTAATTTCATCTTGATTGTCAGCAGGGTTAGGTGAAGGTCAGCTCATGAGAAATTAAGATGTGAAGACATGATGTTTCCCACAACCAAACTAAATGCTTATCTGTGACATTAATTGTGCGATACGACAGTTATGTTCCAGAATGCATTTCAACTCCTTTCTTGAAGCCTTCTAAAAATGTCATATATTAAGTCATCATTTTCAATTAGCCCTGCCATTCAAATTCCAGCCCTCTGTTGATGTGCTTTTTATTTATTCAAAATTACAATTGACCACTTAATACAATTAATACATACAGTGGTTATAGGAATTATTCACCTGCCTTGGATTTTGGATGTGGGTGCTGCTCAGCACCTGGTTTCAAGGTCTTGTTCCCTCCAAATTCGGTGGATTTTAGTTAAAATTGGCAATTACACACTCTTAAAGGACAATGAACAAAAGGACAGTGTGCTTCTAGTTAATACAATTCAACTCACACACAGAAGAAAAAGAATGATTATACATTTTAAGAACAGCAATGGTATATATAATAAAGAAAGTCATGATTCTAGAAATATTAACCCTTCACACTGTTCCATAGAGACCAGATTTGTGGAGTACCTGATCTGTTGTTGACACACATGGACAGTTGTGGAAATCAAAGGGGAAAAAATCTCATTCGACTGCATCAAAACTTCAGTTTCTAACACAACAAAATGTGAAAAAGTCCAGGGAGGGTGAATACTTTCTATAGCCACTTTATATGCTGGATTGTACATCATCTATTTGATTTTGTTTTGATTTAATTTTTCAATACAACATTTTGTCATGCTTTTCAAAAACTATAATAGCTATAATACTGCTATACTGTTGAGAAAGCTACCCGTTTTGAAAAATATATACATACATACATAATATGTTACTAAAAACAGAATTGTGCTATGATTATATTCACTACCCTTTTTCTGCTATTTTCCTTCTGTAATATTAGTAATTTTGAGGTTCATCCTCTGTACGGTAAAATAGCTCCTTCTTCAAAACCAATGCTTTTAGTATCAGCTACACATAACATCCTCTTCCATCTCATGTTTACAAAATAAAATAAGGAAACTCAAAAAACAGTCCAAGTCATCAGTTTCTAGATTGATCAACCTGCTGTTTTTTGTTCCAACCGAGCTCTTAATTATATTATTGAGCCTTTTATTGCATTGTTAGATCAATTAAGGATTCAATTAAGAAATTAAAACCTGCAGGGCAGGGGGTCCTCCAGGACCGGTTTGGGAATATTAGCCTTAGGTAGTATGAATATTGTTTAAGAATTTGACCTACGGATTGACTAGTACAAATTTGCACCCTATCGTCGATTAATGTATTGTTAGAAGCAATGTACTATAATTTATAAATCAAAACGCGATTATAAAGCAAAACAATTTCGTAATTTGCAATTTGCGGTAAATCAGTTCTGTGTCTGTATTCATAAAACATATCAGAATTACTCCTAGGAATGTATCTTAAATCAACTGCAATCATGATGACAAAAGGGTCTTAAATTATCCCTTGTGTTTATGATGGACCTCGTGGTACCCTTTAATGAAAATAAACTGACGAAGAACCCAAAGGTTCTACATAGAACCGCTAAAGAACCTTAACTTTTTAGAGAGTAGTAGGTAGAAGTTAGTCATATAGTCTCTTACACCTACATTTAGCTGGGAGTAGGATCCAATCGTAGGACTCTTTTTGTTTTATCATTTTTAGGACAGTTTAGATTACAATAGGGCTCACTGTGACGTATTTTCTTCATTTTGGGAAAAAAGAAAACAACAAAAAACCCGAGATCACATGTAGACACGCAGAAGCGAGAAGACAATATGAATATGCACACAATACAAGTGTTTTCCCTTCATTCCTTCATTAAGAGGACGTTAAGGTGCTAAATGGAATTAAAATTCATAATCACAATCATAAAAAATATATACAACATCTTCAACGTAACACTGTCATTCCGTTGTACATAGGAATGATAATACTGGGGTATATTCATAAAGGCTTTTACACTGATTCGCTACTTCAGACACTTTTCCTTTATTTTTTACTTTCATTCGAGTGAAAAAAATGGTCGGGATATACAATCGGTGTAATGTGAAACCCTTAATGAATACAGACTAGCATTGATTATGAATTCATTAGGGTAGCATTGATTATACAGGTAATTATTGATTATGAATGCGGCTTGTTTTGGGGATATTTGCGGCGCAGTGGTGGGGAAATCAATAAACTGTCGCGGGTGCTGTTAATACCATTATGGTCTGATGGAAAATTGTGCTTGTTGAAGGCATTGATGATGGTCCCCAATCACCACTGCTACATTGTTCACGATCCAGACACCGCAACATTGTCACCACCTGTATCTCTGCTGACAGGGGCGCATTTCTCCCTAGGTCTCCTAAATATTGGTCGAGCTAGGATTACTTTTCATTGTAAAGGATCTCTATGAATAGTTTTTTACACCTAAGAGTAAAAGTGGGACGAAAATTGACGTCACTATTAGATAGATATTTCAGGCACTTAGGACCGATTTATCACTCAGATGCTTTATGTATGTTAAGTGCATGTTAACTTTAATTTGTATGTTATTCAATACAGAAAAAGTGTCTGAAATAGTGAATCGGTGTAAAACCCTTCATGAATGTAGCCCAGGGTTACCATGTGGATAATGTCCTATGTAACAGAAGGATAGTGTTCAATTTAAGATGTTTAATGTATATTTTATGATTGTGGTTATGAATGTTAAGTTAATCTAGCATTTGAATTCTGTGTAGCACCTTAACGTCCTCGTAATGAAGGAATAATGGCAAAACTCGAATTATTTTGTGTCAAATTATAAACAAATAAAAGGCTTATTCGTATTCGTATACTTGTATTTTCGCTTCTGCTTGTCTACATGTCACAGTCAGCTGTTTTCTGATCTATACTGTAGTGAAAATTAGCTAACCGTTTGTCTTACGATTGTATCCTACTGCCAGCTAAAATTAGGCGCATGAGACTTTGTAACTAACTCCCCCAAACCCCTACTAAGACAATAATCGGTTGCATTATCTAATCATATATTGAAATCACAGTAAAAAATGCCCATTCTCAACTTTCTTTCCAGGGCCTCAAGACAGCTCTACCGAGAAAGTGTCTCTGTACAAGAGGATCTCACTGCTCCTTGCCTGTGTGTGGATCCTCACCCTCATCTCTGGACTGGCTGTGTACTGTGAGTATTGAACAAGCAGGGGTTATTATCTGATTATGACAGACTGCAGCTGTGCTCATAGAATTCACTGTTTCAGTATAGTCTTTCAGTCTTTTTCTTGCTCAATCAGCTAACAGTATTTGTTTGACAACTTTGACAGCAGCAGAACAGCCTCATTGCCTTAAATATGGGTCTTACAGAATTTAATGTTGTTGAATCTGTTTGCGCTTCATTTTCAGTTCACCATCCTGCAACAGAAAAGGAGCTGCAAACAGAAAACAGAGGTAAGATGATAGTGATTAAGAAAAAAGGTTACTGTATAGGATTTATAGTACTTCTCCAAATAATATGATTTAAAGAGTATTTGTTTTCTTGTTATAAATAAATGTCTGTGTGTTATTATTATTATTATTATTATTATTATTATTATTATTATTATTATTATTATTAATAATAATAATAATAATAATAATAAATACTACTACTACTAATAATAATAATAATAATAATAATAATAAATACTACTACTACTACTACTACTAATAATAATAATAATAATAATAATAATAATAATAAATACTACTACTACTACTACTACTACTACTACTACTACTACTAATAATAATAATAATAATAATAATAATACACAAATAAAGTCCAGGGATCGTCGCTAGCCTTCAGGTTTTAGGGGGGCTACAGTTTTCTCCAGTAAGAGCAGGGGGGGTTGTACTGATGGTGTTTCTTTCTCCAGGAAGAGCGGGGATGTGAGGGGGGCGGTGCTGATAGTGTTTTCACCAGTAAGAGTGTGTGGGGGGCGGGGGTTGCTGGCATATGATGTTTATATATTCCCTGCTTATGCTCAGGTAAGAAATCAGGCCAGCTGACATATCCTCTCTCCCCAAAGCAGAACTGAAGACACAGCATGAGACTTTTCAGAGAGAGTATTCCATCTTTTTAAAAACTACGAGACCACAATAGACAGTTATTATACTCACAGACAATATTCAAAATAATAATATAGTGTGATATGTATCACCAAGAGGCGAGGGAGCAACTGCGGAACAAAGAGAATAGATAGAAAACTCCAAACTACAGAGCAACTGATCAGACTTTCTCCTAGGTTAAGTGCAGGCTTTCCTCAGCAGGTAATCATCTAAGATCAGTTTACACATCTGCTGTCTCCTCAGCAGGACTGAAGAGAGAACAGGAAGCCCTTCAAGCAGAGCATTCAAACCTTTTGCGAGAGCATTCAGAACTCCTGAAGAACTACAAGACTGTGACAGACAGTCATCTCCTCACAGAGCGGACAAACACTGGTGAATATTCTGATTTAATTTCAGATGACAATCAAAGCTAACTTAAAAGACAATCAAATGTGTGTGTGTGGTAAGTATGGTATTTTAAATTATGGTCCTATATACTCTCCTCATATGAAACCACTGGTAAATACATTTTATTAGCAATTATACTTGCAAAGAATCTTAGTCTTTGGCTTCACTGTACAATAATTTTTAAATAAATCAAGACTGGCTTTGAGGCATGTCAATAGTCTACATCTCACAAGGAGAATTTACAAGAGAGCTCCAGGCTGAACCATGGCTTTTCAAGCATGGTAATGAACCCCTAGTATAAGGGTCCAATACTTCTGACCTACAGTTAAATATATTGCTGTGTGTATCACCCAGAGCTGAGGAAGCAACTGGAAAACAAGGAGAGTGAATACAACAAACTGCAGGGCAGCTACAGCAGTATGAAGGCAAGTTATCTCCCCATAGAGATGTGCTTCTCCAATGACACCAGCAAAACTGGTAATTATTGTTTATTCTTTCCCTGTTTAAATAGCTTTTAGTGTGATTTTCATAATTTTTCAAGCATGTGCTTTTGAATCACATATCCAATACCATGAGTAGTATATTTCGGACAAAAAAGCAAGTAGTATACATGGTTGGTTACTCTGTGTGTGGAATATTAATTTCCAGTTACAACGATTAACTGAGCAACAGTTTACAGATGCAATTGTTATATGTACATTTTTTAAAATAAAAATCAATAGCAGTAAATTTGAATTATTATTAGCCATATTACATTTTGCCCTGATCTTTTGATCTTTGGTTTTTGCACTTCCTATTATACATGCAACATAAAATCAGACATCTGTGCAAAATGGGTGTGGAGCACTCTTATCACAGTACAATATCCCTTGATGTGAAATGTTCAAGACTTGTTCTTTTTCTTTCAATCAAAGGTATGTTTTCTGAATACTCAAGTAAGTTGGACCTGTTTATTTTCATTTTGACTTCATTTATATTACTTGATTTACATTAAGCTGAAAGTATACAAATGTTTTGTAACAACATCACAGCAAGAGTAAATAAGCAATACAGATATAATTTGTAAAACATTGTCAAAAATACTAAAATGTATTACAATATAAATGTATTTAGTACTGTTAATTTATCAATAAAGGAAATATTCGGGGGTTACATGTTGCTTCGAACAGATGGCATTATTTGAATTAGTGTATATTACTATGCGATATTGTGTAAAATTAAGCTGGGAGGTACAGAAATAAACTCTACAGAAAAAATTAATTGCAACTGTAACACAGTATCTGATTCTCAACAGGAAAAGAAGGACTTGTTCTTAAACCAGGTAAATCAAACAAATAATGGTCATATCAATTAGTATAAAAACTCAGTCATGTATGAAAGCCATAAGCATATATTAAACTAGCAACTATATTAACTAGAGTTAATTTAAACAACTAACCAATAGGGAGTCTTTAGATTTTAACTTTCTTAAGAATTTCAGGTTTCCAATGTTTCATTGAATATAATATTTAAAATCAAATAAATAAATAATTCATTGAGTCAGGAGGGACTAAATTATATTTTTGTTGGGCAACAAAATCATCTACAAAAGTCAGTCGTATCATATATAAGTAGGCTGCTTAGCAATAGTCCTCAAGGATTGCATATGTGAGATCTGCTATACACACTTCCCCTGCTCACCTCCAGAGGTCGGCCTCTCCAGATTACTTTCCACCTTTGCAATATCTCCAGGCTTCGTGTTTTATTGTCACACTCCAGCACTGAAACCCTGATCCATGCCTTGGTCACTTCTCGATTGGACTACTTCAATTCTCTCCTTACTGGTATCCCTATTAAACTCACCAATAGACTACAATCAGTCCAGAACTCTGCTGCCAGAATACTCACCTGCACTAGATCATCTGAACATATCACACCAGTCCTCATCCATTTACACTGGCTCCCTGTGCACTACCATATTGTCTTTAAGTCACTCCTCCTTACTTACAAAGCCCTCCATAACCTGGCACCTATCTACCTGTTGGACCTTCTCCCAGCCTATGCCCCTTCCCGCTCCCTCCGTTCCTCCGTTCTACCATGTCTGCCCAGGCCTGCTTGGCACCCAGGCTCTGGAATGCACTCTCCTCACACATAAAACAAGCACTCTCATTTTATTCAAACACCTTTTAAAAACTCAGCTTTAGTCTACCTTCTACAGCCATATGGCTACATTTAAGCTAGTTTCCTTTGTAACTGCCAGTCTTTATGTATTTCTCCATTTTAATCTATGTTTATTGTATTAATTGATTAGGTCAACTTTTTGTGTAAGATGTCCTTGAATGTCTAGAAAGGCGTCCGCCAAATAAAATGTATTATTATTATTACTAATCAGTTCCTTCCTGAGCACCATGTGCCAATGATTCAATTAACTTTCCTCTTCACCTAGTGCCATAGTTTAACACCCTCATCTTTCATTCGCTCTTCAAGCCCATCCAATGCTTCCAGCTCCCCTCTGCCCAGTACTTATATACCCCTTGTATTCACTCACCCTTTGTGATATTTTGGTTACAATCAATATGCCTTTTTTACTTGCCTTGCATTTACTTGTACCCTTTGACCTTTCCCTGTCGGTTTTGACCCCTCTTTCCTGGATTGCTCTTGCTGGACTGTTTGCTTGATCACCTGCCCCATCTGGCCCTTGACCCCTCACTTGTCAGACCTTTCTCTGTGCTATCACACTTGAGTACACCCCCTCAGTTCCATGCAGTGCATTACAGCATGATTGCACATGTCTTCTGTACACCCATTTAGTGGGTCACATTCACTGGCTCATTTAAATGCATCAAGGACCATAGACTTAAGAACAAAATATATTAAATGCATCTTTTGTTATAATATATACATAATACAATTTGATTACTGAAATGTGTTTGTCTTTTAGTGTGGAAGTGGCTTCGTGAAGCAGCAGGTACTATTTTCATTTAATTTCACCCAAAACATACCGTAACATGAAGGAGTTATGGCTCAAAATTGATTGTGTTCAAGCACTGTTATATTCTTTTCCTACAGTCAATATCTCCTCCTCATACCAATCTTGGTATCATTTGAAAGCCCCAAGTCTCTAGTTTCCTCTGATGTTTCTGTCTATAAAAAAAGCCAGAGTTATTAATAGATATATCCCAACATGCTAGTGGGTTGAAAACAATGAGGCTGAGTATTAAATATGATCATGGCATATATACTGTGTGTATATACACTCACCTAAAGGATTATTAGGAACACCTGTTCAATTTCTCATTAATGCAATTATCTAATCAACCAATCACATGGCAGTTGCTTCAATGCATTTAGGGGTGTGGTCCTGGTCAAGACAATCTCCTGAACTCCAAACTGAATGTCTGAATGGGAAAGAAAGGTGATTTAAGCAATTTTGAGCGTGGCATGGTTGTTGGTGCCAGACAGGCCGGTCTGAGTATTTCACAATCTGCTCAGTTACTGGGATTTTCATGCACAACCATTTCTAGGGTTTACAAAGAATTGTGTGAAAAGGGAAAAACATCCAGTATGCGGCAGTCCTGTGGGCGAAAATGCCTTGTTGATGCTAGAGGTCAGAGGAGAATGGGCCGACTGACTCAAGCTGATAGAAGAGCAACTTTGACTGAAATAACCACTCGTTACAACCGAGGTATGCAGCAAAGCATTTGTGAAGCCACAACAAGTACAACCTTGAGGCGGATGGGCTACAACAGCAGAAGACCCCACCGGGTACCACTCATCTCCACTACAAATAGGAAAAAGAGGCTACAATTTGCACAAGCTCACCAAAATTGGACAGTTGAAGACTGGAAAAATGTTGCCTGGTCTGATGAGTCTCGATTTCTGTTGAGACATTCAGATGGTAGAGTCAGAATTTGGCGTAAACAGAATGAGAACATGGATCCATCATGCCTTGTTACCACTGTGCAGGCTGGTGGTGGTGGTGTAATGGTGTGGGTGATGTTTTCTTGGCACACTTTAGGCCCCTTAGTGCCAATTGGGCATCGTTTAAATGCCACGGCCTACCTGAGCATTGTTTCTGACCATGTCCATCCCTTTATGACCACCATGTACCCATCCTCTGATGGCTACTTCCAGCAGGATAATGCACCATGTCACAAAGGTCGAATCATTTCAAATTGGTTTCTTGAACATGACAATGAGTTCACTGTACTAAAATGGCCCCCACAGTCACCAGATCTCAACCCAATAGAGCATCTTTGGGATGTGGTGGAACGGGAGCTTCGTGCCCTGGATGTGCATCCCACAAATCTCCATCAACTGCAAGATGCTATCCTATCAATATGGGCCAACATTTCTAAAGAATGCTTTCAGCACCTTGTTGAATCAATGCCACGTAGAATTAAGGCAGTTCTGAAGGCGAAAGGGGGTCAAACACAGTATTAGTATGGTGTTCCTAATAATCCTTTAGGTGAGTGTATATATATATATATATATATATATATATATATATAGATAGATAGATAGATAGATTCTATATTATATTGATTAACACTGTAAGTTGATGGTATTGATTCTGTTACCTGAATATGCTATACTTCCTTTGTCTTACTGGCTAAAGGCTACATAAATAAATAAATAAATAAATAAATAAATCATGTATATTGAAAGTGGTTAGGTGATTTTGCTTAGGGGATTTCTTGGCAGAAGTTACACTTCATTTGCTGTAATTATCCATCCAATTTAGACTTGTACGCCCCTCATCTTCATAGAAGTATAAAACTGTCCAAACTATAAAGAATTTTCATGAGGACAATATACTGGGTTCATAACACTGCTTTTGGGATCTGTCAATACCAGACCTTACATCGTTAGTACATACAAGACCAGCTCCATGGCTGTAAGCAGACTGCACAGACATGTGCAATGGCATTGCAAAGAGGTTTTGGAGCATATTATAATTATATACTGATTAAATACAATCAGAGTGGAAAGGTAAACATTTTTTTTTTAATTAAATTAAATTTAAAATAATCAACGTAAGTGAAACTGATTTTACCTCACATTGGTCACTGGTCCTTGTTCTTTGCTCTGTACTGAATAGTGGATGTGACTCTGGACCCCAATACAGCAGAAGCTCGTCTCATCCTATCTGAAGATAAGAAACAAGTGAAATATGGAGACCAACGGCAGGCTCTGCCTGACAATAGAGAGAGATTTAATCCTATTGTCAATGTCCTGGGCAAAGAGGGATTTACCTCAGGGAGACACTACTGGGAGGTGGAGGTGGGGATGAAGACTGAGTGGGATTTAGGTGTTGCTGAAGAGTCCATCAACAGGAAGGGAAGGATTTCACTAGCCCCCGAGAATGGTTACTGGACTGTGTGGCTGAGGAATGGGGATGAGTACAGGGCTCTTGAAGACGACTCCATCCCTCTTAACCTCAGCCTGAGGCCTAGGAAAATTGGTGTGTTTGTGGATTATGAGGCGGGGCAGGTCTCCTTTTACAATGTGGAGGCCAGGTCTCATATCTACACTTTCATTGACACCTTCACTGAGAAACTTTATCCCTTTTTCAGCCCAACAACCTATAAAACTGGTAGAAAATACATTCCATTAATCATCTCTCCTGTGAGTAACACAGACTAAAAGTCAAATTATTTCATTTTATATTATGTGTTTATATGAAAACATAACTATACAGGCAGTCCTGCACTTATAAGCAGGATAGGTCCCAGGAAAAGGTGCTATGAGTCAAAATTATAAAAGTCGAATCTGATTAACCCATAGAAACAATGTAATAACAAACGGTTACCTTTCTCACCAAGTGCCCAATTCCCAACCTTTTTATAGCAATTACTATATTTAATGAGCTACCTATATGCCCCTTCTTATGTATGATATAGCTACAATATATATAGATGCAGCATATGTATGTAAACACACTCACATGCTTTTACCAAGGATGTCGGTCTACAACTTTGTCAGCTATACCCTCTTGTAACTATTCCCCCAATCAAGGTAGCCTACTTATGGTAAACTGGTATATGGTACTGAGGCATGCTTCTTAACAGTAATATATTAATAGTATTTTATTCAAATATCCCTTTTTCCGATTTGCTTTATATCCCCCCTTTCAGAGGTCATCCTTGTATCACCAATTTATAAACACCTGGAAGTATTTCATTCTGATCAATGAAGCCTGTGGTGAAATCAGTCCTTAAGTCCTTCTATTCTTCTAATTGTGCATTATTAAGTTCTATTCATATTAGTAATGTATTATATTTTTCAATTATATATTGATAGGTTGGCTATATAAAGTACTTGTAACTTCTTTTTAATCTTATTATACAGTATATATTTTTTACTAATCAAAAATAATGCATATCTATATCCTTATGTAAGCATCCTAACTCAATAAAGTTGTTCTACATATACATCTGTGTCTTCAGTGTATCCTTTTAATTCTGATTTATGCCTCTTTGGGTCTAATTTTCTTCATTTGTTTGGGGGAGCTGACTAGGTGTTTTTTTTTTTTTCATTGAAACATTAATCCTGGCTGTTTTCCATTCTTTTTAAACATTGTTCTTTCTTTTTAATACTAAATATATGTTAGTAGTTTTTATGTAAAAATCTTTTGTTTACAGTCTGTTAAATATGCAAGGTATGATATTTTACTGAATTAATCCACTTATAGCTATATCAGTAACTTTTGGAGGCAACACATTAAAAGGTTTGATAAAGGGATACTTAGCTTAAGGTTTTAGTTTTTCCCCAAAATGATCTGAAATTAAATTCAAGATGTCTTGAAATAATATAAATATATCTCAAAATATTTAAAGATATCTTGAAATGCATTTCATGATATCCCTAAATAATAATTTGGCTTTAATTTAATTAATTGGTCTTCTATGTTAAAATTAATTCATTATTTTTACACGATACAACTAGTTTGTATTAGACACCCATCTATTGTTTTAAAAAGGCCATTATATAGATATAGAAATACACTCACCTAAAGGATTATTAGGAACACCATACTAATACTGTGTTTGACCCCCTTTCGCCTTCAGAACTGCCTTAATTCTACGTGGCATTGATTCAACAAGGTGCTGAAAGCATTCTTTAGAAATGTTGGCCCATATTGATAGGATAGCATCTTGCAGTTGATGGAGATTTGTGGGATGCACATCCAGGGCACGAAGCTCCCGTTCCACCACATCCCAAAGATGCTCTATTGGGTTGAGATCTGGTGACTGTGGGGGCCATTTTAGTACAGTGAACTCATTGTCATGTTCAAGAAACCAATTTGAAATGATTCGACCTTTGTGACATGGTGCATTATCCTGCTGGAAGTAGCCATCAGAGGATGGGTACATGGTGGTCATAAAGGGATGGACATGGTCAGAAACAATGCTCAGGTAGGCCGTGGCATTTAAACGATGCCCAATTGGCACTAAGGGGCCTAAAGTGTGCCAAGAAAACATCCCCCACACCATTACACCACCACCACCAGCCTGCACAATGGTAACAAGGCATGATGGATCCATGTTCTCATTCTGTTTACGCCAAATTCTGACTCTACCATCTGAATGTCTCAACAGAAATCGAGACTCATCAGACCAGGCAACATTTTTCCAGTCTTCAACTGTCCAATTTTGGTGAGCTTGTGCAAATTGTAGCCTCTTTTTCCTATTTGTAGTGGAGATGAGTGGTACCCGGTGGGGTCTTCTGCTGTTGTAGCCCATCCGCCTCAAGGTTGTACGTGTTGTGGCTTCACAAATGCTTTGCTGCATACCTCGGTTGTAATGAGTGGTTATTTCAGTCAAAGTTGCTCTTCTATCAGCTTGAATCAGTCGGCCTATTCTCCTCTGACCTCTAGCATCAACAAGGCATTTTCGCCCACAGGACTGCCGCATACTGGATGTTTTTCCCTTTTCACACCATTCTTTGTAAACCCTAGAAATGGTTGTACGTGAAAATCCCAGTAACTGAGCAGATTGTGAAATACTCAGACCGGCCTGTCTGGCACCAACAACCATGCCACGCTCAAAATTGCTTAAATTACCTTTCTTTCCCATTCAGACATTCAGTTTGGAGTTCAGCAGATTGTCTTGACCAGGACCACACCCCTAAATGCATTGAAGCAACTGCCATGTGATTGGTTGGTTAGATAATTGCATTAATGAGAAATTGAACAGGTGTTCCTAATAATCCTTTAGGTGAGTGTATATCGCCACCGGAACACCTTGCAATCCCACAATACACTTCTGAGACATTAGTATTACTGATTTTATCAATTTATTATAAATTACAATAATAATAATAATAATAATAATAATAATAATAATAATAATAATAATAATAATCGCAACCAAACCAGGCCTCAGGCTTGATGTGCTCATGAATATTCATGAATCCATTAATAGACTCAACACTTCGGTGCTCTAATTGCATTTCTTTTTTTAAATAAAGCTTTGAATATGAAATGAGGCATATTTTCCATGATCTACGCTGCGTCCAAAACCACATACTACGCACTAAAGTTCAACTTTTTTTTAAGATTGTAGATGAACAGAACGCACAAATTTGGGCCATTCTGAAAGCTGTGTGTGGCCTGTGGGCTGCCTATTGAGTACCACTGGTATAGACTTCACAGAGAGTTCTGGGAGAAGTGGGATTATAAAGAGGAGCTAAGTGAAGAGGGAAACGAAGATCTGGTGAGTTCATTGAAACATGAGGAGAATCAGGGAAGATTAATTGAAAAGTTGGAGCACAGGAGACATCTAGTGCTGATGATCAGACTGCAGGCCTGACAGATGTATTATGCATTGTGTGCGAGTGCTGAAAAACAAAAGCCATACGAAATTCAAAACCAAAACCGAACTCTTTGTGGAGCCTAATGTAGTGGTTTCAGAAAATCCAAGGATACACCGATGAAGAGTGTTTATTATATAAAATAATAAATACAAGTAAACTTACAGCTCTCCTCTCACATGATGTGTAGAAAAAGAACTGAGGATATGAATTGAAGAGGCCTTTTTGCATCTTCAGGTAGACAATAGGTTGAAGTCTTTTCTGTCAGAGGTGACTACTTCTTGTTAAAATACAGTTGTACAAGTAGATTTACCACATGCATATTAATTAACATAGGCCTGAGTCTGTTACTGATGTTGAATTGTTTGATGTGTTGATTGGTGTTGGTCAGCTTACTTCAGGCAACAGATGTAATTAAGGACATTGTTTTATGTCCTCAACCAAATACCTGTGCCCTGCTTTACCTGATTGATAGTCCACAGAAAGGAGTAAATCCAAACTAATGATGGGTTTAGACAAAACAGAATTAACAACATGAAACTATTAATAGTATAATGAAAATAATAAATGTATATTTTGCCACTAAAGCTGCACAAGGGACATGGTGCAGAGGGAACCAGGAAAGCAGCAGGGGAGCAAGGCAGAAGAAGCCCCCCAGCAAGTGTTGACAGAGGGAGCAGGGGCAGAGGTCGAGGTTGTGGAGGAACCCCCTCCATTATGGAAGGGCCCCGGTGGGGTTCTCCAGAGGCTTCAGGGACTGGCTACTAGCTCCTGGACCTGGAGGTGGCCAAGTTGTAGGAGTTTTCCCCTTTGGGCAAGTCTGCAGCAAGTCATGCTTCAGGTGTGACACTCAAGATAATGGAAATAGTGTAGGCAGGGCTTCCTTCTTTTGGCACAGTATCAGCAGGGCTCCTTTCTGGCCTAGCAGCAGTGCTACAGCACCTCAGGGTGGAGAATGCAAAGTTCTGTTGGCCCCAGCCACAACACATGTTATATAGATCAGTGTTCTTCATTGCAAGGCCCGCAGCCTGTTGGCAGCCCCTGGTGGCCTTCTGTGCGGCCCATGATGTGCCCCCCAACAATACAAAAAACATCACATCACGCTGTGATCAAAAAGATAAAACAGCAGGTTTTGCTGTAGAAAATTAAGAGGTTGCAGTAGAGTGGTGTGGCAGACGCAGACACAGAACCACAGCTCAAAAAAGAAAGGTACATGCTTTGGAAGCAGGAAACAGACAATTTCAAGAAAAATGTACAGACAAGTTTTTTTTCGTGTTGAACGAATCTGGCACAAAGCCACTTTGTTTATTTTGTAACCAGACATGTTCTGTTTTTAAGCACAATAATCTTGAATGCCATCATACAACAACACATGCCAATTGTAATGATAAATACCCACCTGGTAGTAACCTACGGGCAAATAAAAATCAAGCATCTCAAAACTTCGCTTAAAGGCCAGCAAAAATTGCTTCAGATATCTAGGTCTGTTTGCAAGAGTTTGACGGAAGCATAGTTTGAAATCATGTGGATTGCAGCTAAGAAAGCTTAAGAAAGCTTTTACCGATGCAGACATTGTCAAGGAAAGCTTTTTGGAATCTGAGGAAATAATGTATGCAAACTTCAGCAACAAAGATGCAATCCTAAATTAAATGAAAAGGACTACAGCTGTCTGATACAACCGTAATGAGAAGAGTTGAGGAAATCGCAGCAGACATTCAGCATCAGCTAACTGAAGAATATCTCAGCTGCATCATGTTTTAGCCCTGGATGAAAGCACAGATGTGTGTGACACCACACAGTTCTGTGTATGGGTTTGTTTCCCAAAGGAGGAATTGTTTTGTGAGGAACTTTTGTGTTTGATACCATTGAAAGACCAGGGGGGAAAATATTCATAATGTTTTACTGGACTTTTTTTCCAAGAATGACTTGAACTGGTCCAAGCTGGCGTCTGTATATATGGTGGTGATGGTGCTCCAAATATGCGAGGAAAGGAGAACAGCCTCGTTGGTCTGATGAGAAAGAGAGAGGAAATACCCAATTTTGCCACTTTTCATTGCATCATACATCAGGAGGCACTCAAAGTGAAACTAAAAATATCTGAAATGCAAAGTGTGATGCAGCTGGTTGTCAAGGTGGTCAATTTCATTGTAACAAGAGCACTGAATCACAGACAGTTTCAAGCACAACTGGATGAGTACGAGACGAATTATGGCGACTTGGTTCTGCACAGCAAGGCAAAATGGTTGTCACGTGGTGGACTCCTGGAGGAATTTTTAAGTGTTCTTCCTCAGATTCAGGAATTTGTTGAAAGCAAAGGGGAGAGGGAGGAAGGTTAGAAGACCCAGTGTGTGGGTGGGTTATGAAGCTGGCATTTTTGACTGACATCACCTGCCAACTGAACACACTGAATCTCCAACTGCAAGGGAAACATAAACTTCCAGGTAACATGCTGCATAATGTAACGGCATTTCAAAACAAGATCACAGCACTGTTCATATCTGAAAGAGAGTTTGTGCACTTTCAAAAACTCAAAGTAATCACAATGCAAGATCCCGAGCTGTTGAAACATTTCAACTACAATTAATTTGTGCAGGTATTGGAGGAATTGAGGGCAGAGTATGAATCTAGATTCAAACATGTGAATGAGTACAAGGACTTTTTCAACTTCATTGAAAGCCTGTTCAATGTGCCAGCATCAATATTGTCACCTTTATCACAGAACTATGTTCTGACTGTGCGAAACTGGAGAGTGAAATTATTGGGCTTCAGACAAATGACATCCTTCGGCCTGAACTTCAGTCAGGTGTTCATTGTTTCTGGAACATGGTTCCTGACACAGAATATCCAGCTGCCAAACACTGTGTGAAAAGAGTGCTGTCCTTTTATGTCAGTACATAAACGTGTGAAGCAACCTTTTCAACAATGAACATTGTGAAAAGAAAACAGAGGAACAGACTGACAAATGAACATTTGGGGTGCCCCACAAGGACTGCTGTGATGGATTACAAATACTGTATGGAAAGGGTCAAGGAGCATCAGGCACACTTCTGCTCATCCAGCTTTTAATGTAAGTTTTGAAAATCGAATGTATTATTATTATTATTATTATTATTATTATTATTATTATTATTATCTGTATTATTTTGCTTAAAACATTAATAGGTGGCATCAGATTACATTTTTGTTTTCTAATAATTAGGCCTACATTGTTTCATTGTACATGCAGACTTCTATTTCGATAACATAATTATATTATGGATTGCATTTTTTTGTCTTGTAGGTGGTGTGGCGGCCCTCACACTGATGTCTTATTGGCCAAAGTGGCCCCTTATGGAAAATTTGTGAACAACACTGATATTAGTGATGTGCAGTTCGCGAATGGTTTAGATTAATCGTGTTGGCTAAATAATGTTAATGCTTCAAACTGTTGTTATCTAAAGGATTTTAAATATATATTTGTCACAACTGTATTGACTTGTCCTGGCTTTTGTGGTGTGCAATGAACGACTCGTTATTTCCGGTTGAGGTCTATCTAACCCGTCCTGATTCGGGCTGCATTGGTGCGAGTCAGTGAATCAGTGAATGAAACGGATGAAATGAATCGATTCAACCGAATGGAACTGAATCACATGAATCGAGTCTCTGAAACAATCGAACTGACGTCACTAACTGATACCGAAAAAGAGACCAAATCGCCGCCGGAACCCCTTGCAATCCCACAATACACCACTTCGGCAAAGATGGGAGATTCCCAGGTTAAGTGGGCGGCGTTGACCAGCCTGTTTTGGTGCAAGATCTTTGTTCATGGAAAACGAGGTGCTGAGACGCAGCAGAGAGAGTGGACTGAGTGTGACTGGCGCTGCGGAAGGAGCTCACCAAGAGAGGAAGCAACCACCCAACGGTAACTAACCGTCTGTTTCATTGAATAATAGGTCAATTGTGCAACAATGTAGACATCTAGTAGCTCACAAACAACGCAGCTGCTCTTCAGCTCACGCACGTCATACCAAAACACAAGCAATGGCGCTGTTTCTGCGCCGCACGGAGCCCTCGCTCTCGCACAGGAAGCGCCCCGCAGCCGCGTGTTCCCACGGCAGGATCGGGATCCTGTGGGTCATCAGAGCTGCTCTGCGCCCTCGGCTCGTTTCCACTGTATCCGACACGGGAAATCCCACCAGCCCCCGCGCAAACCAGGACGGAACTACGAACCAAGATGCCGCATCGATAACGAATCGCTCGGCTTCGCTGGCCTTTCACGCTCTGAGGGTCGTATGCTGATATATAATAACCGATATAAATCAGTTGTTGACAGATAACTTTATCCAATGCAATTAGTATGACTTGTAAGCCCATTTTAATACATAATTTAGATTGCAATAAGACACAGCTTTGTACTACACGTTTCAGTTTACTCTTATTTTTTATACGGGTATAACTCTTGTTACCTTATATCTACAATACTTCAGACATGCATATCTATCCCTGACTAAACTATTGCCATATTATTTGATGCAAATAGTTCTGCCTCTTAACAAGGCTGAAGGTAACTGAAGGTAGCTTGGTGCAGTGTGGTTGAGACAGCAGTAGGTGAGGGTCAGTGTCTTGAACTGAATGTTGGGAGCCAGTGGAGGGAGCGGAGCAGTGGAGTAGCGTGTGCGAATGAGCTGGAGTGGCAGGTAGTAGTTACAGGCAGGCGGGCCAGGAGGGAGTTGCAGTAGTCCAGGTGGGAGAGGACCAGTGACTAGATGAGCAGCTGAGTCGAGTAGTTGGTGAGGAAGGGTCGGCTGTGGCGTATGTTGCTCAGGAGGAATCTGCAGGTGTTTGTCAGTGTGATGATGTGCTGGGTGAGAGGGAGAGATCAGTAGAAGGTGAGGAAGAGTGGGGGGAAAAAGAGAAGGTCCAATTTGGAGAGGTTGAGCTTGAGGTGGTGCAAGTGCATCCAGGCGGAGATACCAGACAAACCAGAAGATATGCGTGAGGGGATGAGAGGGTCAGAAAAGGGAAAAGACAGGAAGATCTGGGCATCATCAAGTGGTAGGAGAAACTATGGGATGTGATGAGGGGGCCAAGGGAGCGAGTGTAGAGAGAGAACAGGAGCGGGCCCAGGACGGAGCCTTGGGGAACACCTGTGAGGAGAGGTTGGGTGGTGGATGAGGAGCCTCACCTCACTGAGGTAGGAGGAGAACCAGATGAGAGCAGTCCCAGATATCCCAAGGTCAGCGAGGGAGGACAGGAGGATGTAGTGATCAACAGTGTCAAATGCTGCAGAGAGATCGAGGAGGATGAGGACTGAGGAGAGGGAGGCGCCCGAGCACAGCTGAGGGAGTCAGTGAGCCAGGAGAGCCATCTCAGTGGAGTGAGCTGTGCGGAAGCCGGATTGCAGAGGATCCAGGAGTTAGTGATGCATACAGCAGAAGCATTACTTGGTTAATGTATATTGTTTTTGCATTACACCCAGGTATGAGTGGAAATGTGAAATATTGGTGTGATAAGACACTTTATAATTTGCAATCCTAATTATAATTACCGTTCCAGAGTTTGGGGTTGCTTGTTTTCAAAAGAAAAGCAATTTTTTGTCCATTAAAATAACATCAAATTGATCAGAAATACAGTGTAGACATTGTTAATGTTGTAAACGGCTATTGTATCTGGAAATGGCTGATTTGTAGTGGAATATCTACAGAGGCATACAGAGGCCAATTATCAGCAACCATCAGTCCTGTGTTCCAATGGCATGTTGTGTTTGCTAATCCAAGTTTATAATTTTAAAAGGGTAATTGATAATCAGAAAACCCTTTTGCAATTATGTTTGTCCAGCTGAAAACTGCAGATTAAATAAGCAATAAAACGGGCCTTCTTTATACTAGTTGATTATCTGGAGCATCAGCAAATTGTGTGTTTGATTACAGGCTCAAAATGGCCAGAAACAAAGAACTTTCTTCTGAAACTCATCAGTCTATTCTTGTTCTGTGAAATTATGGCTATTCCGTGTGAGAAATTACCAAGAAACTGAAGATCTCATACAACGCTGTGTACTACTCCCTTTACAGAACAGGGTAAACTCTCTAACCAGGATAGAAAGAGGAGTAGGAGGCCCTGGTGCACAACTGAGCAAGAGGACTAGTTTGAGAAACAGATGCCTCAAATGGTGCTCAAATGGCAGCTTCATTAAATAGTACCTGCAAAAAACACCAGTCTCAACGTCAACAGTGAAGAGTTGCAAAGAAAAAGACATATCTCAGACTGGCCAATAAAAAGAAAAGATTAAGATGGGCAAAAGAACACAGACACTGGACAGAGGAAGATTGGAAAAAAGTGTTATGGACTGACAAATCTAAGTTTGGGGTGTTCAGATCACAAAGAAGAACATTTGTTTGATGCAGACCGAATGAAAAGATGCTGGAGGAGTGTTTGATGCCATCTGTCAAGCATGGTAGAGGCACAGTGATGGTCTGAGGGTGCTTTGGTGGTGGTAAAGTGGGATATTTGTCCAGCATAAAAGGGATCTTGAAGAAGGAAGGTTATCACTCCATTTTGCAATGCCATGCCATACCCTGTGGACGGTGCTTGATTGCAGCCAGTTTCCCCCTACAACAGGACAGGACCCAAAGCACAGCTCCAAACTATGCAAGAACTATTTAGGGAAGAAGCAGTCATCTGGTATTCTGTCTACAATGGAGTGGCCAGCACAGTCACCGGATCTCAACCCTATTGAGCTGTTGTGGGAGCAGCTTGACTGTATGGTATGTAAGAAGTGATGTCTTCAGATTACCTTGACAAATTGACAGCTAGAATGCCAAAGGTCTGCAAGGCTGTATTTGCTGCAAATGGAGGATTCTTTGACGAAAGTAAAGTTTGAAGGACACCATTATTTCAATAAAAAAACATGATTTCATGATTTTGCCGTTTCCTGTTTTCATGGAAATCCAAGGACAATTCAAGTGACCCCAAGCTTTTGAACAGTAGTGTACATTTTCAACTTTTATTTATTTCCAGATTATTCACTATAACAGACTTTGAGTAATGGGTTAAAAAAAAAAATCACACTCTAGAAAGTATGTATATGTCACAAGCTATTGGAGGCAACATAGCTGTGCACCTGACAGGTCTCAACTACACCAGTTTTATGTATAAAGAAGTCACGCCACCAAGTATCCCCCCCACATTCGGGCTCGGCCCAAGACCCAGGACACTAACACAGGCTCAGGTACAATAATGTTTATTTATGTAGCAACAATAAAACACACAATTGATGCAGGGCATGAAGACTGCATTTCAAGAAAACAATCAAAAAATAACTATATGCTAAAAACTAACCTGAAACTGATAATAAAACTACAGGGTTTTCCTAAAACCCTAACCTAAATAAACCAGGGAACCAGCCCCAGGGAAATCAATCCCTCTCTTGATCTGGCTACCACATGTCAGGTCTTCTTCCTCACCTCTGAAGGTTATCTATCTTTCTGCCACTGTGGGCTGCCGTCTCCCCCTTTGTTTTTTTTAATCCACGACATCTGTCTCATCTGCTGCAGCTCTATGCGGGACCATAAAGTGTGTCCGTGCTTCACTGGTCTGTCTCATCTTGGGGAAATCTACATGATGTCAGCACATTGGCTTTGCCAAAAGCGCTATACTCGGGGTGGCATCTGGCAAGTGATCAAGGGTGCCTTTCTTACGTCTCATCTGTTTTTCGCTCACCTGACCACTTCTTTGGCTACATCCGGGGCATCTGGCTCCCCCGCACATGGTCAAGGATGTCATCATGCGCTCACCTGCCTGGAGCACACCGGTAGGGAGCCGGGTCATACAGGAGTGAATCCATGTGTGGAGTATTCGTGGTGCTTGGCTTAAGAGGAAAATATATCATGAAACGCACGTGTATAGAATAATCTAGAAAAATTATCTATAAGTGCAAACAAAACCACAGTGTATGGATATCAAATGCAATATACAAAATAAAGATTCTAGAAAAATTAGTGAATCAGTGAAATAAATCAAATAAAAAGTGCATAAGTAATTAGTGTAAATTGGTCAATTACCACCTGTGATGCATACATTTTTACTAATAAATAATTCCATGTGATTTGATTTTACTCTGGCTTTGATGTTTGATTATTTTTTGTTAAATGTGATAGAAATGTGTTTTCTGCACATTTGCATTATGAAACCCCCATGTCACTTTTACTGTTGTAACAGTTTGCTTTATGTAGGTGCATTATACACACTGCCTGGTACTATTCTGACCTGTTCTAGAGATCTGTCCTGTTGCTGTTTAAAGTGTTTTTAATCTCCTGTCTTGTCTCTCCCCCAGGAGCTGTAGAGGCCAGCGCTCTCCCTGATTCTGGGGAAAGGGCTCACATTGAGCAGCAGCACTGAGAGCAGGAGTGGGGATCCAAACTAAATCTAAAGACTTTGAGCCCACAGCTACTGAAGACAAACAGGCTGACTGAGCAGCACAGGAGCAGAAAGAGTGAGGAGGAGCTCAGGGGACTGGAGTCATGGCAGAGCCACAGACTGAGATTTCAACACAGGGACTCGGGGCACTGAGATCCGAGTGTGGACCCAGTCAGGTATCCCATCACATTAAAACAGAGGATGATACACTGGAATCTGTTTACACAATGGATCCAGAAATGCAGACTCTTTTCAGAGACACCCTCTGTAATGTGAAACCTGAGGATATTATGGAAAGCATCTGTAAGCTGGAACCTGAGCTCCCTGTAGATGGACTGTGTGAAACAGAATCCATTGCCTTGAGGAAGAGGCTCAGTGGAAAGTGTGACAGTCCTGTGAAGGGGGAGAGCCATCCGTTACAGTGCAGACGGCTGCGTCCCCGCCCGCAGCATTCACGACTCCCCAGCTCCCCCAGCCCCTCTTCCTCACCGCCCCCACATTCATCAGGGAAACATAAGCACCTCCATTCCTGCCCTCAGTGTGGGAAGAGCTTCCTTCATTCAGGAAGTCTTCGTAAGCACCAGCGCCTTCACACAGGAGAGAGACCATTCAGCTGCAACCAGTGTGGGAAGAGCTTCATGCAGGCACAACGCCTCAAGGAACATCAGCGCGTTCACACAGGAGAGAGACCATACTGCTGCACACTGTGTGGGAAGAGGTTTGGTTGGATAGCAGACCTTAAATCCCACCAGCTTGTCCATACAGGAGAGCGAAGGTACAGTTGCACCCAGTGTGGGAAGAAGTTTGCTAGGTCAGCAGCTATTAAATCTCACCAGCTCATTCACACAGGAGAGAGACCATACGGCTGCACCCACTGTGGGAAGATGTTCACTCGGGCAGCACACGTTAAAACACACCAGCGCATTCACACGGGAGAGAAACCATATTGCTGCACCCAGTGTGGAAAATGCTTCGCTAGGTCAGATAAACTTAAAATCCACGAGCGAATTCACACAGGAGAGAGACCCTACTTCTGCACCCAATGTGGGAAGTTGTTCAGATGTTCATCATCCTTGATAAGTCATGAGAGAATTCACAAGTGAGTAGTGAACAGTGGGGAGAGACACTGTCCCCAACTCCACCCTTTTCCCTCCTAGTTTCAGTAAGTGTCCACTACACTGAGACTACATCCCAAACCTGTCCTCCTTCCCTTTCACTTCACTGACACACTAACACTGCATCATCATTCTCTTCAATGGAATTACACTTCTGTGACATTGTGATGCAGAACAGTGCGTGTACAATAGGAATGGTGTGCAGAGACGAGCGAAAATTACAGTTCAACACTCCCAGGCCAACATCACTCTTTCTTTACCTATGAGCAGGTCATCATTTTTTGCATTTAGCTGGAAAAGTTTGTATCTTTGTTGCTGTAGTTTGCATTAAAAATATACTTTGCTTACTTGTTACATGTCCTAATTTTGTATATAGTTTTGTTAATTCATGGAGGTGTTTTTGGAATAAAACATTTAAAGAACAGTGTAATTTCTCGCTTTGATTGTTTGTGGATGTTCTGTGCAAAGAACTGTAAGTTTGCTATTCATTCATCTTAAATGGTAGCCTAATACCCGATCATATTATCCAAACATTGGAGCCTAAAAAAGCCTCCCGTCCTTTCATTTAGAAAGCTTGAAGGCAGGAAAGTATGGTGAAAATGTTGATTTGATATAGTGTGTGAGTGCTCAAAAACAAATGACATACGAAATCCGAAACCAAAACCTAGCTTTTAGAGCCTAAACTAACGCATCTAAAATGGGTATCCTTGTCTGATACCCACTTACTAATACATGAAAGCTCCATGCTCAAAGATTGTTCAGTGGTTTTCTTATCTCTATGATTAAACCAATCATGTAGCATCATCTGCATAAATTAATATTTGGCTTGAACAGGTCAAACTTATGTCATTAATGTATCCTAATAACAAAAGCAGACCTAGGATACTACCTTGAGGAACATCACATTTTATTTTAGTGGCTGTCGACAGTGTTCCTCCCACATCAACCACTTTGTTTCTACCTGTTAAGTAATCCTTCGTTCAACTAATGAAAACCCACAATAATTACCAAGTCATCAATTTCCTTTTTCATAAAATCTGTCAAATACAAAATACAAGTGTCTGTCTTAAACCATAATTATCATTATGTTCATCAATTTACTGTAAAATCTGAACAAATATAGCTTTTGCTAGAAAAAAAATAAAATTGATATTGGCCCAAAATTACCTGGTTCCATCCTACTACGCTTCTTATATAGGGGATTCATTCTGGCATGTTTTATATTTCGTGGCACCACCCTAATTCAAATAGAAAGATTAATATAAGTTAAACATGGAGCAATTATTCAATGCTTTACTGCATCCCTTAACAATCTCACTGGAATCTAATCTAAATCAGTTGCTTTACTATAATTGTCAGAAAGTGTCCGTTTACATAATCCCCTAGCGCTTCTGTTGTAGACACTTTTGGTTAGACAGATTTTTGTCATCATAGATGCCTTTTTCTTTGCGAGTGGGGCATTGCCTGAGCTCCTGGAGTCCATTCTTCCATATGTGGTTTAACAAACGCAGTGAAGTTGATTTACCCTGAATTAAGCTCTTAATTGATATCAGTCCAGGATTTTTGGTTCTTGCAACACTTATGTCTGATTTAATTTTCTTGATAACTTAAGCCAGGTGTCACTTATTGCAGATAACTGCACATTCCCATTTGGATTCAAAAGGACACCCAGTGGCATACCAAAATTAGGATTTGGTGATAGCAAAAGAGCATGCTGCCTATTTCTGTACTGCTGAACAGCAGCTAATTATAGAAGGGTATGAGTAGACAATAAACATAATTTTGAATAAATACAATACTGGTGTGTCTGCAAAAGCCAGGGTCTTTATAATATAAAAACAAAAATGCCCCTTCTCTACATGCAGTCATCTTGTCACATAAACAGAACAAGCTTGTGTTATTATAGACAACCAAACAATCAATATTGACTTACCTGTCACAAAGGATTCCACCACGACATGCAGAATGGAAAGAACATACATTCAAATGAGATCTCATAACATCAATACAATCTTACCAAACATTTAACATTCAGCCAACAAGGACAATAACAGTGCTCTTAATATAAAATAGATCTCTGTAAATACTTATCTGTATATAACCCTGGGGTTATGTTGTGGGTGGTGGATGTATGTGGATTGTGTGGAGGCAGGTGGTTGTGTGGATTTGCTGTGGGAATGAGGTTACAGAAACCTGTTATACCAGTTATTTTAGGGCAGCCCAGGAGTAATTAGGGGGTAGGGCTTAGGGCCACCCCCTAATTATTCCTGGGCTGCCCTGAAATCAGACCCGGCCCGCGGGGCACTTCAATCCGGCCAGTGAGACATTTTTAAAATTTAATGAAATCTCATTATCTTTGAGTTGCAATTTGTTTGCTGAAAAATGTATAAATCATTCTGTGCTATACAAACAAGATCCGATAGACGGCGCTGTACCATAGAAGCTGCTGTATTAAGCCTACATTCAGTCACTCAGTCAAAAAGCGCTCAACGTTGACGTGAAAAATAAGTGGGGCGAAAAGTGGACTTGGAATGTCGTGTGTTCCAAGGAGGAATGGACACCAACATACTTCTTCACTAATGTTGGACAGAAGGCGGTGTGTCTGATATGCCAAGACAGTATTGCAGTTTTTAAGGAATACAACCTCAGTCGTCATTTTTCAACCAAGCATGCTAACTACGCATGTAATCTGTCCTCCCAGGAAAAGGCAAGCAAGGCCTCTAAACTCGCCACAAACTTAAAAGGACAACAACATATTTTTACGAAACAGTGTTCTACCTCTACTCAAGAAGCAGTAACTAAGGCAAGCTATATAGTGGCACATAAAATTGCAAAGCATAGCAAACCTTTTGCTGAAGGGGAGTTTGTGAAAGACTGTATGGTGGAGACTGCTAGCATACTTTGTCCCGATAGTAAAAGCCAATTCGAGAAAATTAGCTTATCACGCCGAACCATCACTAGGCATGTAGAGGTGATGGGAGAGGAGCTAACCTCCGAGCTGAAAAAAAAGCAGATGGCTTCAATCTTTTTTCTATCACTGGATGAGAGTACTGACATCAGAGACACTGCTCAACTTTTAATTTTTGTCAGAGGAATAAATGATCAATTTGAAATAACAGAGGAACTTCTTGGAATGGAATCGATAATGGGAACAACCAGGGAATCGGACTTATATGACAGGGTGTCTGCCTGCTTGGAAAAAATGAATTTACCATGGAGTAAACTGACAAACGTCACAACAGACAGATCACCAAATCTAACTGGTAAAAACATTGGTCTACTAAAAAGATTACAAGACAAAGAAAAAGAAAAAAGCCCAAACTCGCAGGAATTGATATTTCTCCAATGTATTATTCACCAGGAAGCCCTGTGTAAAAGTGTTTTAAAGCTCGAACGTGTCGTCAAAGTGGTTGTGAAACTTGTAACTGTGATAAGGGCAAGGGGGCTTAACCATCGTCAGTTCATTCATCTGCTCAATGACACAGAGGCGGAGCACCAGGACTTGTTGTATCATTCAAATGTGTGCTGGCTAAGCCTGGGGAAAGTCTTTTGCCATTTGTGTGGGGGAGCCGAGAGAGGAGATTTGTATGTTCATGGATACTATTGGTAAAGCTGACGACTTCCCCGAGTTACAAGACACAGACTGGCTGGCTGCCTTTGCTTTCAGTGTGTGGACATACTTAGGCATCTGAACGATCTAAATGTGAAACTCCAGGGAAAGGGTGTTTTTGTGCATGAACTGTATTCCAATGTGAAAGCATTCAAGGCCAAACTTATGCAGCCGTGCTCTCGCTCATTTCCCAACACTGGCAGAACTGGATGCGCCCCCATCGCAGTGCCGCACTGAGACGTACAGCAGCACTTTGGTCGATCTGCATGCCGAGTTTTCCTCCGCTTCTCAGACTTCACCAAGATTGAGACTGAGCTGGAGCTTGTATCATGCCCCCTGTCTTTCGACAGTGAGAAAACACCACCAGACACACAACTGGAACTCATCGACATCCAATGTGACAGTGCTTTGAAGGAGAAGTACAAAACAGACACAATAGACCAGTTTTATGGCTCACTGAATGAAACACAGTTTCCAAACATTAAAAAGCAAGCCCAAAGGATGCTTGTTTTATTTGGCTCCACATATGTGTGTGAACAAGCGTTCTCGGTCATGAACTACAACGAATCCCGTCACAGGTCAAATTTAACAAATGACCACTTGTCAGTTGTTCTGAGGATTTCTACGTCAAAAATGACACCTGACTTTGATGCCCTTGCCAAGAGAGGTGACCAGACCCATTGCTCACATTAAGACTTAGGTAAGACTTATGCTTGTTTTCTCTGCAATGCATTTGGATACTGGCTTTTCCTTAATCTGCTGTCAAAAACAGGCCATTCATTATGAACTGAATGCTCTTACTAATTCTAACTCAAATTGTCATTTTAGAAATGTAGTTTTTTTTTTACAGTGCTGTATATCAGGCATTTGCTGTCATATGTCATATGTGCCTACTTTTGATTCCAGTCTAAAAAACATTCCTTTATAAAGTATGCACTTACTTTTGTGGCTGTGAGTTTAATTGTACCTTAAAATGTTAGAGATGTGGGATCTACCACCAGGGAAGGGTTGTGTTTTTCTGCATTCTCTTGGAAAATAAAAACATGTATTCACAATAAAACAAGGGTAGAGATGGTTCAGTGACAGAAGTGTACATCTACTGTACAGTAGAAGTTGTGTGTCAATGTGAAAAATAACAAAGGCTTCTCATGTTTTTCATGCAATAATATGTGGCCCTTCACTTGGTTTCAAAAACTCAATGTGGCCCTCAAGCCAAAAAGTTTGCTCACCCCTGTCATACATGCTGGAAAGTAAAAGCCAAGTGCGGTCAAGATATTAGGTCACAGTCAAGGGGTACAGGAAAGGGAGCAACGGGGGAAATCAATCAATAATACAAGTATTAGTAATGCAAGAAGCATGGTAAAATGTTGCAAAATGTATTATGCTTTGTAATTGCTTTGTATTATGTTAATCTGAATTTGTAATGTTTGATGCCTTGTATTGTGCATATATTTTGTAAGTCGCCCTGGATAAGGGTGTCTGCTAAGAAATAAATAAAAATAATAATAATAACAAATTACGGTTGAGGATACAGAATTAATTGTTGAGACAAATTACAGAAATTCACTACTTATCCATCCATCCATGGAATCCATACAGGACAACCATGGTTAAAACGAAAAATAATATATTTGAAATGGCTAGGGATTTCTATACTCAGCTATCTCTACTACATTCAAAGGACACTCAACCAGTCGACCATTATGTATGTAGATCATTACACTTACATTTAAAATAACTTACAATACCCTATAGATATAGTTAAAAGCATTAAATACCAACCATTTATAACAATCGGAATTTGTTATTCAACTGTGCCCCCCAAACACATCGACCTGCATGACACCCCTGGGTACAAACTGACGCTAAAAGATATCTGTCTTCCAGATGGTTCAGAAATGAAGAGGTGATATTTTCCAAGACATGAAGAAAGGTCGATAGCAATTTTTTCCTTGGTTTGATCACTTCAGATTCAAACCGGTTTATGAAGCCATTCTATTTGCATCTTTTGATAAGGTTCCACAGCAAAGACTGATCCTGAAATTGGAAGCTGTAGGCATTCAGGGTAATGTAAGTAGATGGATTATGAACTGGTTGATGTTTAGGAAACAGAGGGTGTCAATTAGAGGAGTTGCTTCTAACTGGAGTGAGGTTGTTAGTGGAGTTCCACAGGGATCAGTACTAGGGCCTTTGCTTTTTCTAATCTATATTAATGATCTGGACTCTGGGATAGTTAGCAAACTTGTCACTTGATACTAAAATAGGTGGCTCAGCAGATACAATCTCAGCAGCACAGGCTATTCAGAGGGACTTAGATAATATTCAGTTGTGGGCCGACACCTGGCAGATGAAATTCAATGTGGACAAGTGCAAGGTAATACATGCAGGTAACAAAAATGTCCACTATAATTACACTATGGGAGGAATAGAACTAGATGAAGTAACGCATGAGAAAGACCTAGGAGTCTATGTGGACTCCTCACTTTCTCCATCCAAACAATGTGGGGAAGCAATAAAAATGACAAACAGGATGTTAGGGTATATTGTCAAAAGTGTAGAATTTAAAACAAGGGCAGTGATGTTCAGACTGTACAATGAACTAGTTAGACCTCATCTGGATACTGTGTACAGTTCTGGGCTCCACACTTCAAGAAAGATATCGCTGCTCTAGAGGCAGTTCAGAGGAGAGCAACCAGACTTATTCCAGGTCTGAAGGGAATGTCCTACTGAGAGACTGAGGAACTGAACCTTTTCACCCTGGAACAGAGGAGACTACGTGGGGACTTGATCCAAGTCTTCAAAATCATGAAAGGCATCGACCACATCAAACCAGAGGAGCTTTTCCAGATCAGCAGGGACACACGCACCCGGGGACACAACTGGAAATTGGGCTTCAAGGCATTAAAAAACGAAAAACAGGAGACACTTCTTCACACAGAGAGTCGCCACAATCTGGAACAAACTCCCCAGCGATGTGGTAGAAGCTGAAAATTTGGGAACATTTAAAAATAGACTGGATAGGATTCTTGGATCACTCAGTTATTAATGGACACCAAACGAGCACGATATGTCGAATGGCCTCCTCTCGTTTGTAAACTTTCTTATGTTCTTATCTCTAAAGTACAGTTTCACCTCAAGCAAGAATAATGAAGGAAATGCTTGCCACTGTGAGCAGGATTTGAACCTGGGTGGGGATGACCTTAACCACTTGGCCATCATAGCTCACTCTTCTTTGAGACTGCAGTCTATGAGGATATAATATTAAGGATACCTGTGCTAAAAACACAAGCTTTGGTTATTTGCTGCTAATCAAGTGACCGATTTGTTTTGCTCTTCAGATATGTTGGCAGTAAGTGGACTTAAGTCAATTGAGATAATTTTTTAATATATGATAAATGTTCCCAATTTTTGTATTTTATTCTGCTTTTGCTTTCATAGGGCAGAGAATATGTTCACTGCAGGCAAGGCACAAAGACTGCCTCAATAATACCACATATAGGAGATATACAAAAGGGGGGGAGAGATCCAAGCTAATAGTATGCATGCTTGCTTGCTTGTTTAGTGATATGACTCAGAAGAAAAATGTGTAGTTATAAAATAAAGTAATTAAGGTGCCCAATAAAAATATATTAACATGATAAGTTAATAACTGCAATTGAGGAAAACAGAAAAATAAAGAAAACCATTCAATTAATAAATAATGACTAAGCCTTTGCCCCCTCCTGTGACATTTACTAGTACTATTATATAAGAAAAACATTTGGACATGAATATTATACACTAAAGTTTTGCTACTGAAATAAATGTTATTCTTGAGTCAATATTGTTGCTGGAATTAACGTGTTCCCAAGCAAAGACCTGAGCTGACAGTTTGTCTGATGAAATGCAGAGGGAGAGACATGCAACTGCAGTTGAAGTATAATGTCACCTTACTGCTCAAAAGTCACTTATTAGTTTGGTGTGATTTTTATTAATCATGTTCAAAGCACGTATCACACCTGGAACCCGGCCCATTGTCATATCCATTGAGTGTAAAGGTTTAATTGGACCGGCCTAGTCGAATTGGTCCGGGAAATTATACAATACTTTCTTTTTGTTTCGGGTAATTTGGCAATTTTCCCGGTGCTCCAGGTGGCCAGTCTGCTACTGACTGTATGTCGGCATCTGCTAATAAATAAATACATTGACTACATATATACAGATGGGTAACAAATTAAAGGAAAAAACAACAGTGTCTCACTAATGTGTTGGGCCACCACAAGCCCACAAACAGCTTCAATGCACCTTGGCAGAGATTCTACCAGTCTCTGAACTCTACTGGAGGGATGAACACCATTGTCCCAAAAGATATTCCCCCATTTGGTGTGTTGATGATGGTGGTGGAGAGCGCTGTCTAACACATTGGCCCAAAATCTCCCATAGGTGTTCAACTGGGTTGAGATCTGGTGACTGCGAAGGCCATAGCATATGATTCACATCATTTTCATTCTCATCAAACCATTCAGTGAGACCTCATACCCTGTGGATGGGGGCATTGTCATCTGACTGTGACATTTGCAGGCCACATGGGCCTTATATTAATATCCTCTGTAAGAGATACTGAATCTGGTTTAAACTGGGAGAAAAAAAAATGCTTGTTACATTCGCCAAAATATGCAGTATACAACTGGAGCTCACAACAATGAATTCTGCATCCCATCATGCTTCACGTTCGCCCGACGTTCCACTGACTTTGGTCACAGTACATATACATTACACTGAATCATTCATCTTCACACTCTGTACTGTACTACTTACTAGTCACAAAATAAGTATGTCGCATGCACTATGTAGTAGGGTAGTATGCGAAGTCGAATGCAGCCGGCATCTTTGGTCGCCTTCGTGGAGCGCAGATTTCCGCAGTTCTGCACAGGAACGCAGAGATGCGCATTCTTCGAGTGCTGCTGCGTGACGTCACTACGCCCCACCCGCAGAAATCGGATCAGAATCGGCGCTGAGAAGTCGCTGCGGTAGGCGAGCCCCCAGGTAGCGCTCAATGCTGTGAAACAAAGAGACATGTTGAGCTGAATGAAAAGTACAGCTGCCCCCTTTTTAGCGAGGTGGACGATCGACGCATTAGCATTGTCAATGCTTTATTAAATGTATTAATCAATTATTTTAACAATGTAAATATGTTGCCTAATAAAGCTGTAACCCAAATGATTGGCAATTCAATTAAAACAAAATCAACAATTTAAAAAAGCATGTAGTTCAATAACATCGATTACTGCAGGGTTTGCGATGGGATGCGTGTGACGTCAGACGGCAGCAGGCTGTGGGATACCTTTGTTAATAGCGCCAAAGATCCCGTCTAGAGGGAGCAGGAGAGGAGCTGTGTGTGACTGGGGCTGCGGGAGGAAGCAGCACTTTATCAAGAGCCGCGGACACAGAGCGAGGAGGCAACTAAAGGTAAACATCGACCCGTGATGTTACACTAATGAGGTGAAACGTCGGTTCAGAGATTGACCTGCGCATTGTGCAACAATGTAGACATCTAGTAGCGAACAAACGACGCATCTGCGCACACCTCGGCAGCTGCTCTTCAGCTCACGCACGTCATACCAAAACACAATCAATGGCGCTGTTTCTGCGCCGCACGGAGCCCTCGCTCTCGCACAGGAAGCGCCCCGCAGCCGCGTGTTCCCACGGCAGGATCGGGATCCTGTGGGTCATCAGAGCTGCTCTGCGCCCTCGGCTCGTTTCCACTGTATCCGACACGGGAAATCCCACCAGCCCCCGCGCAAACCAGGACGGAACTACGAAGCAAGATGCCGCATCGAAAGCATCGATAACGAATCGCTCAGTAGATCAATAAATAAGTACGATACATGAACATGTTAGAGGTTTTATTTGTTGGGATAAAGCAAAAAATGTTTTTTTTTTAATAAATTGGAATATGAACACGGTTGGAATAGTTATATTCCAGATAACTTTATCCAATGGAATTGACATGGCTTTAAGCACATTTTAATGCATATGGGTTTCAATTATGCACAGCTTGTACTATACTTTTCAATCGAGTCAACTGTATAATACGTCTTGTTATACCTGTCCCTGCACTTACGCTACCGTGCAATACCCGATCACTGAGGTGTATTGCCATGTGTTCTGATCCAGTTCGTTCTGCCTGTTACTGTAGTTACCTTTATTAGGTTAGGTCTGAAGTCATCATACTTTGTCATATTTACAGCCGTACTGTAACTTATTAGATACTATAGGTTACAACAACTGTACGTCGCCATTGATAGACATCTGTTAATAAATAAATAGTTGCAAACTAGTTCAAGCGTTACACTAGAATGACCGATCTTGGTTTTCTGAAACCTGTTCTATAATATGTATTCAGTTTTAATATTTATATTTGTTTAAATATGTTAAATATACCAAGTACTATACTACAGTCTGTAATTATATTGTTACCGGTGAAAGCTGAGCCCTCTCTTCAACGAGTCTTACTCTTAGCAGATATCTGCACAATGCACAGGTATGTGGATGTCGGATACTTAACTTTATTTAAAAATAAAACTACTTCATTTCAGTTTCATAAACATTGCGTGTGAAATTGGCATAATTAATTAAAATTGAGATAATTTCTCATTCATTACAATATACAATATTTTACGGAATAAATTGTGTTTAATGAGACGTCAAGGCATGCAACATAAAATGCTTACTTAGCATAGAGGCCACGATCTGGTTTTAAAATGTAATCAACCTTTTCAGTTGTTTATTATAATGATGTCTACCCAACTTCATTTTATACATTACACATTTTCTTCCAAAATTGCTTCTGCTCCCTAAAACGATGGCTTTTTCGTCTAAGTACGTGCTTTGTGTTTTTCCGGACAGCCATCTTGGATCCGGTCTCCGCTACGTCTAACACCCCGTAATTAATTTTTAAGAAAATAAAAACAAATACCTGAATATGAGATCCCACTATAGCAAAAAAAAATGATTTTAGTTTTTTATAACAACTATAATCATGCGAATTATAATTTTCACATCATGCAGCAGGGTCACCTGTCTTGCTTTGCATGTCTACGATTGGCCAATGAAGTACAAGGCGGGTTTACAAGAAATGGGATGGTGTTGCCGAAAACAAATTGAGTCTTGAGATCTTCATATGAATTTATTGCAGACAAAATCACTTAACCTGAACATTTTTTTTTTAAAACAAACAAATAAAAAATTCAATATAAATCACTAACAGTGAACGGCTGCAGCGGTGGCTCTGTGCTGTGATGACGTCTGCAAGATGGCGTCGTCCTTTTCATACCTAAATGACGTAATTTGCAGTCTAGGATTGGGCTTTAATGGTACTTTACTGTATTCTGACTCTTGCATCCGGGGTTGTTTTTGCAGTGACTCTAGGTAGGAGTGTAAGAATCAATTAAGTGTAGGAAACAGTAGGTTTGACACCATCGGTATGTTATAATATGGGACAGTGGACAAACTAACAAAGGGGCATTAACAAAATAAGGACTTAAGATCTGATTAACATTGATGATATAACTGAAGTATGCTAGATATGTTAGATATGATAATTAAACTGCGTTGCATTATTAAATAAAGTGCAATTGTGTTTAAATCTGACCTGTGTAGATGCTTAGCATATCAAGAAATATACATTATGAAATATACATCACAACCTTATGTAGCTTCTTAAGAACCAATACATTTACATATGAATACGGCTACAACACTCTGGGATCTATGATTTACTCAAACTGTTCTTCACATTCAGTGTTAGCATTTTTTGATGGATAACCTACATAAGCTTAATGTTGCTAAATTAATCAAACATCTAGAACATTGTGTCTGCCATCAACTTTTATTTTTTATGGGATTCCTTTAAAAAAAAAAAAAAAAAACTAGTTAAGACTGTTGTCAAGGAGGGAAACATTATTGAATGAATCCATTATTTGCATTTTATTACACTTTACAAACTAATTGGATGCCATGTATCGTGTTGTTTGCTTATATTATCATTTTCGTGACGTCAGAATTCTTGAAGCAGGAGAAATTGGGGTCTATTGCTGCGTTCCAGACAAAATCGGATGTGGGAAATTCCTACTCCGTATTTCCCGACTTCTGATCGCAAAGTGTTCCAGTGTTGGGAGCTTGAAAAAATTTGATATAAACAAAGAAAACTTGAGAAGCTGGTGTTTGTTTTGCAGGTATACAAACAGTTGAAATGTCAACACAGAAGCATACAGTGAGAGGTTGTGGCCTTGTCTCATCCTAAAACAGATTCATATCCCTATCTACTTGGACTGCAGTGCAAATAGAAGTGAATACAAATTATTTCACCTATACCACATACATATATCATACAGTGTTAATATTGTAGAATGCCATACTGATAGTTATTGTTCTATGTTGAACATCTATGCTTGCCAACTAAGCAACGATTAACCTGTGTGGTTACAGAGCTCTCTCTGCAAGCATAATAGGTTTTGTTATTATACCATGTAACAAATTTGACTCAACAATTTATTTAATAACTTAAGATGATTGTTTACATTTACGGTGTATACAACCATGTGTGCCGCCATGTTTGCGTGACATCATATAACAGTCTCTCTGTGAAGTCGGAGCTCTTCAGTTCCACCCAAGTTTACTAGTTGGAACTCCGACATTGAGTGGCATTCCTGTGCACTTTTCCTCGTAGGAAGTTGGAAAGTCCAACTTTCCGAGTTGTCTGGAATGCAGCATTAGACCACTACTTTGGTGGTATAAGTTTACAACAGTTCTGGTCAGTGGTTTGATAGTGCAGTGATATTATGTTTGTTTTGTATTCCATATGTTCAGTAGGAAAAAAATAAGATAGTTACCCAAAGCAGTTGTAGTCTTTTCAACTCTTTAACCTCACCCCTTTTTATCGATAACTTTGACTACATGGTTGTAACTAAGCAGGCTTCCTATAGAAATGATAGAACTACCAGGCATCACTGTCCGTTTGTTTCCATGGGGTGCGTTCACACTACGCAGACTTTCATCATTCTGCACAGAATCTGACAGTTTAGTCAATAAATGATCAGACTTTTCTAGATTATGCAGTATAACAGTCTGAGTAGCAGGTTAAAACATGTATGTGAGAGATTTATTAAATACATTTGCATTACAGCCCTGTTCTTTCTGCACAATTATTTTACTGTTGGAACCGTTTGCTTGATATTGTCCTCTTTTGGAAATTAGTGCTTTCATTTTGTCAGCGTGTTTGGTATAGGTGCATTATACACACTGCCTGGATGCTATTCTGACCTGTTCTAGTGGTCTGTCCTCAGAGCAGCTGTTTACAGTGGTGTTCAACTGTCTTGTTCCTTCCCCAGGAGCTGTAGAGGCCAGCGCTCTCCTTGACTCTGGGGAAAGGGTTCCCATTGAGCAGCAGCACTGTGAGCAAGAGTGGAGACCCCAACTAAAAGAAGACTTAGAGCCCAGAGCTACTGAAGACAAACAGGGTCTGACTGAGCAGCACAGGAGCAGACAGTGAGGAGGAGTTCAGGAGACTGGAGTCTGACCACATGGCAGAGCCACAGATTGAGGGTTTACCACTGGGATTTGGGGCACTGAGATCCGAGTGTGGACCCAGTCAGTTATCCCATCACATTAAAACAGAGGATGATACACTGGAATCTATTTACACAATTGATCCAGGAATGCAGACTCTTCTCAGAGACACCCTCTGTAATGTGAAACCTGAGGATATTATGGAAAGCATCTGTAAGCTGGAACCTGAGCTCCCCATGGATGGACTGTGTGAGACTGAATCCATTGCCTTGAGGAAGAGGCTCAGTGGAAAATGTGACAGTCCAGTTAAGGGGGAGAGCCAGCTGTCACAGTGCAGACAGCTGCGTCCCCGACCGCAGCGTTCATGTCTGCCCAGCTCTCCCCACCCCTCTTCCTCACCAACCCCACCTTTGCCTGGGAAACATCAGCACCTCCATCCCTGCCTTCAGTGTGGGAAGAGCTTCCCTCATGCGGGAAGTCTTCGTAAGCACCAGCACATCCACACAGGAGAGAGACCGTACAGCTGCACCCAGTGTGGGAAGAGGTTCGTTCGAATGGGTCACTTAAAAAAACACCAACGCCTTCACACAGGAGAGAGACCATACAGCTGTACCCAGTGTGGGAAGGGATTCACTCAGGCACAACACCTTAAAGATCATCAGCGCGTTCACACAGGAGAGAGACCATACTGCTGCACGCTGTGTGGGAATAGGTTTGGTTGGATAGCAGACCTTAAATCCCACCAGCTTATCCACACAGGAGAGAGACGGTACAGTTGCACTCAGTGTGGGAAGAAGTTTGCTAGGCCAGCAGAGATTAGATCTCACCAGCGTGTTCACACAGGAGAGAGACCGTATGGCTGCACCCACTGTGGGAAGATGTTCACTCGGGCAGCACACGTTAAAACACACCAGCGCATTCACACAGGAGAGAAACCATATTGCTGCACCCAGTGTGGAAAATGCTTCACTAGGTCAGATAAACTTAAAATGCATGAGCGAATTCACACAGGAGAGAGACCCTACTTCTGCACCCAATGTGGGAAGTTATTCAGTCGTCCATCATCCTTGAGAAGTCATGAGAGGATTCACAAGTGAGTAGCGAACAGTGGGGAGAGAGCATTATTGATATTATTATTGTTACAGTGTGAATAGATACTAGATGGAATATCGTCATGTTGCTCAAATTTCCCTATGATTGACCTGTGTGGAAAGTCTGCTTTATCATGGGAGTGGAAATTTAAGACAGATTGGGAATCTTGTTTCTCACTGACACTGTCTCAAACCCCACCCTTCTCCCTCCTAGTTTCACTAAGTGTCCACTACACTGACATTGTGTTCCAAACCTGGAACACTTTACTGACACTGCATCACTGCTCCCTTCTTCAATGGATGTACACTTCCTGTGACGTTGTTCTGTCATCACAGTGTGTGTACATAGGAATGGTGTGCAGAGAGGAGCAAAAAGTAGTTCAGCACTCCCAGGCCAACATCACTCCACCCTGCAGTCATTCTTTACCTAACTAGCTACTTCATTCATTCATTGATAGCATTTATTTTTATATTATTTACATTTTGTATTATGTGTAATTGTTTTGCTTTCAATCTGTAATGAGCTCTGTGGCTACCCTGTGAACAGCGCCATACTAAATACAAATTAATTGATAATTAGGCTACACACACAGTGAGAATCTTGCAAGTGAAGTCGTTTGATCTATGAGGTTGTAGTGGATAATTTAACTTTGTTTTCTTTGTTGTTAATGTCATGTTACTTTCTTTGTGTATAAAGCTATAATTCGTTTGAACATACTACATTTATATCAATGAAATGCTTTCATTATTAGTTTCTTTGAGGTGTATATAGCTTGTCTTTGGGTTATTTCAATCAACAACAACAGTATAAAGGTGGTGTGTTTTGGGTATTTGGTTGATGATTACATTTACTGCCTGGACTATGTTGGCCAGAAGAAAGGCTGATCTCTTTTTGACCAGTGCCATATAAACAGTTTTCATCAAATCGCAAACAACTACAACATTAATAAATAATCTGTTATATGGTAATTATTGTGCATATGCTAATGCTATTTGTATGATTTGATTTCAACAAGGTGTAGGTTGAGACTGCATCATGTTGTCCATCTCTAGAGATCCAAAAGGATTCTCAGAGTCACTGTTTAATTTAATTATTTTCTCTGCTTCATGTGAGAGCAGAACTCTGTTTATTTTGTTTGTAATAAACTTGTTACTTTTTAACTGATGTCTGCTGAGAATTTCTGAACCCCCTACATGCTGATATTTGATATTTGTTTGTATGCAAGGTGATTAAAACTTAGAGAGGACATGTAACCATAATTTAGATCATTACATTCTGCATTTCAAGACAGAACCCTGTCTCTCTTACCTCACCAAAATGGTGTTTCTCTTTAAAAAGCACAACCCATGAATTTCTGTTTGTGTTGAGCAGTGCCTGATGGGAGGATTTGAGTTTGTTTGAGCACAGATTACAGGTGTATGAGTTGAGGCAGTATAAACTTGCTTTTATTTACTTGGTCATCAAATTTGTTTTTGTGAAAAAAACTAAAAGAAAACAGTTCGGTAGTCAACTGAGTAGCCAGTATGAGAAACAGTCAAATGAGTGGCAAATAATTGCTTATCATGTTTGCTTCAGGAAGAAATAGACAGTAGAAATATGATCACTGCTCTACTAAATTGAAAAGACATCAGTGTATATAGATATAAACTGGTAATATCAATTCAATTAAAACTATATATTCCACCCAAATAAAAATTATGGAGATGCAGTAAATTATCATATGATTCTGTATTCAAAATGTTTTTTCACCCAATTATAAACTATTAAATTGCAGTGTATTGTATTACTATTATATCCTCTATTAGGCAGTATCTGCAATATTGTAAACTATGGAAGACAACCAAGGATTAATGTAATTAATCTAATCAATATTTACCAACAATGAAGTCTGGGGAAATTATCAAATCTGTCATGTCTGACAGCAATATCTCAGAATATTGCAATAAAGTATTGTGGTAGTGAAGGAGGTATGACCAGCACTGCTGGCATCTCAGGCGGGGTTTAGAAAACATGGAGGCAGGGAAGTATGGTGAAAAACAGTGAATTACTATATATAGTTCGTGAGTGCTCAAAACCGAAAACAAAACTCAGCCTAAACTAGGAAGTGTAAGTGGGTCCTTCTCTAAACATACATGAGTACAAATAATGAACATAAGACATAAAAGGTCAATTGCAATTAAATGAGAGTAGTATACTAACTGGAGATGATCCTGTGGTTAGTATTCCGCTTCGTACTAATCTAGTACATAATTTAAATACCAATTGCAACAAACTTGGTGGCTGTAGTTAGCCCCCAGTGGCAGACTAAAATATATCTCTTATGCAACAAACCACGAAATATAGCCCTATAAAGGAGACTAATTGTAGCTCCCTATTCATGACCTTGACTACACCACCCTTTAGTTTGGGGGGTTTCTAGCATTATTTTGAGAAGGTCCATTTACACACATGCATAGGAAAGAATATATAGTTAATGTAAAATACAAGTCCTATATCCTAGATTGTAATAGCTAACGAGTGCAGACAAGATGTGCTGAAGTAATAGTTAAGAGCTAAGGGGAATGGGGCATAGAGGAAATCATAATAATCAGCACATGTACTAACAATGTAAAAGCAAATAGTATGACTTGGTGCAGTAGGTGAGGGTCAATGTCTTGAACGGGTTGCGAGATATAATTAGGAGCTATTGGCAGGAGTGGAGCAGTGGAGTAGCGTGTGTGAATCGGGGCAGAGAGACACCAGATGAGCAGCAGAGTTCTGGATGAGCTGAATTGGGTGGATAGTAATTTCAGGCAGGAGGGAGTTGCAGTAGTCCAGGAGGGAGAGGACCAGGGACTGGATGAGCAGCTGAGTCGAGTGGTTGGTGAGGAAGGGTCAGATTCAGTGTATGTTGCTCAGGAAGAATCTACAGGTGCGTGTCAATGTGGTGATGTGCTGAGTGTAGGAGAGCGCAGGATCGAGGGTGACTCCTAGATTTTTAGCAGAAGAAGAGAGAGAGGGCATCATAGATTTTAAGGGAATTGAGATGGAAAGATAAGAAGGTGAGGGGGAGGAGAGGAAAAGAGGAGATCAGATTTTATGAGGTTGGGCTTGAGGTGGTGCGAGTGCATCCAGGTGAAAATAGCAGACAGACAGGAAGAGATGCGAGAGGGGATGAGGGAGTCAGAAGAGGGAAAAGACAAGATCTGGCTCATTTCAGCTGTATTTTAAAAATATAGAACACAAAGGGACTATGATGTATTCAGGCCACACTGGCCTTATATTATTATCCTCTGCAAGAGATACTGAATCTGGTTTAAACTGGAACACTATACTAAATTAAATAATGACATTTTCATTTCATAATTGAAGAGCAATTGTTGGATGATGGACTACAAGCATTACATTGTTCGGAAGGTTGATTATTTTTTTGAGTATGCCTGGGAGAGAGTAATTAGGAAATCCCTCGGTCTCTGCAAACAGAGTAGTAGGGAGCTCTAAGACAATTCATTCAAGCTACAAAGGGGAAGTCTCCTGGCACTCCATTGGTCTCTTATGTTAAAAACAATTCATTTGTATATCAGGATGCAGCTAGATTGTAAATAGAGACTGCATTAGGAGGGATCCTCTTAATCATGGCAATATGATTAAGAGCTCCATATGTTTATTAATTTCAGTAGTTTACAATTAAGATTAAAAATAAATCAATACATTTTATCCACCTGCAATTACTAATGTGAGGGGCAAACCAAACCGTAACCCAACTGCACTTCTGCTCCTCAGTCCAACAGGTTTCACTGTATTTTCTTAGAGTGATGCAACATTATGTGACATTCCTGTTTTGGATGCCATATTTTTCAAGTTTGATATAATACATTAACTTCAATTGATAATACATCTGATGGACACACCTAAAGACTAGCAAATATGGACATTTGGAAGTTATTTTATGAAAGTTATTGTTGGAAGGCTGTAACTCTTTTAATGTTGCCATAGGCCTATTGGTAGCCTCCCTGACTAGTGCCCTCTTGCCCGGATAGTCAGTTTTTGAGGATGGCCTGATCAAGGTGATTCACAGTTTTTCTGTATTCTCTCCATTTCTTAATAATGGACTATACTGCCCTTCGGGGGATATTCAATGCCTTGGAAATATTCTTATATCCTACCCCTGATTGGTGCTTTTGAAGAACCTTATTCCAGATTTGCTTTGAATGTTCCTTCATCTTCATGATGTAGTTTTTGTTAGTAATTGTACTAACAGGCTGTGGGACCTCCCAGAGACAGGTGTATGTAACCTGGAATCATGTGACACACCTTAATTACACAGAGGTGGACTCTATTCAGTTAATTATGTGACTTCTAAAGACAATAAGTTTCATCACAGCTCAATCAGGTGTCATACCAAAGGGGGTGATTACTTATGAATTCAATTATTTTCTGTTTTTTATTTGTAATACAATTAGAACAATTTGCAGATTATATTTTTCACTTTGGATATTTTCTATGTTTATCAGTGGCAAAAATTCCTGATTAAATCCATTCTGATTTCAAACAAGAGCGGTGAATACTTTTGAGAGCCACGTTCAATATGCATAATGCATACTACTGAAATGTTGTAATATAGAACGTGCAGTATGGTAGTGGCTTCGAATACAGCTTTAATGTTCTCAAATCTCAAACGAATCTAAGGACACCGCTATTAATTAACTCATACCCCGCGACTGGCTCAATCACGCACTCCTGCCCCATGTTCCCGTGCGGGACCAACCCCTGCCCACGAAGTAACTATACGCACAAAACAGTTACACAAGGGCTGCGTCCCAAACCGCACCCTCGCTCCTACACCGTTCGACACGTGTACACTTAGTGTGACGTTGCACTGACGTCACAGAGTTGCACTCGAGTGAGGAGGGCGCAGGTGAAGCTAAAAGCGCTCAATAGGACTAACTTCAGCTCCAGAATTCAGCGTCACCATTACCATTACTTTAATTTCATGGTAGTTAAATTACTTTGGCCGATTATCACTGATCATGATTATTGTACTTTTTTCTTAGCATTAGTCACAGATTTAGACTCTGGTTTTCTTTTGAAGCGCTAGAACTGAATGCAGTCAGCGCAGGACTTGTCTGCCAAGGTGACTGTGGCCGAAAAGGAAGAATGTAACGGGTTCGCCGTATTGCCGCCAAATCTCACGATAACATCCCGCCTCCTATCACGACTCCGCCTCCGCAGGCTTGTGAGCTCATGCATATTCATGAGCCGCCACTTCAGCCATAGAGCGTTCTTGTCAGGCCCACAATGCACTCTTCCTCAAAGGCGGAAGAAAAGGGGGGGCTGACGATCCTGTTTAAATAGAGGATCTGTGAGGGAACAGTCCCTCTCATTTTCCTGTTCACGGCACAGAGTGAGTAAGGATATATATGCTGTCGGAAGTTATTTTTACTGTAATATTTCCCCTCCTCACTCGTCGTGTCAGATTTTGCATTAATGTTATGCAGTTTGAATGTATATTTGTTTAACCTGTTGTTTCTCGCGTTACCTCTTATCCGTGGGCCTAGACAGGTCTGCACCACGTGTTGTATTGGATTCTGTTAAATTGCGGGAGAAAAGTATATAATCTTGCTTGTTGCAGGCGAAAGGTCCATTATTAAGCGTCTATTTAATTTGATTCAACCTTTATTTAATCACTTTTTAAAATTTGGTCTTGTGTACATATAGTCTAATTGCTTTAGATACGTTTACATGTGCTATTTGGAGGTTTCCTTTTTAAGGGAGGCCGAGCAGTAGCTCATCTTTACGCACAGTCTTTAATATAAATATACCTTTTTGAAGAACTTGCAGGGCTCAATCCCTTGAACCTATTTAGCGTGGGTTTTTTCCCCTCCCCATCTCTCCTGAACTTCATCTACTTTTAAGTGCAGTTAAAGTACGAGCTGCTAAATGTCTTCCCTTAACACAATTGGACACAATTAGATTTTGAAAAAATCTATTGCATCCTTATTACCTAGTGGGATTTTGTTACACGTGACTTATTTGAATAATCTTAAAAGGCATTTTAATTCCAAAACTATCGGTCATGGTTTAGTGGCGTAGTTGTCTTGTAATTCCATCATTTGCAAATCTGTAGTAAAGAGATTATCTCATTACCCATTTAAAATGGTCTATGTAGACATGATTAGACATGTGGCCTTTTAACATTTTCTCTCATGAATATAGATGTATACACGCGTTTTATATACATGTGAATCTACATTAACCCATGTGTGCACATGATGAAAATGTATGTTGGTAGGGACATCTGAGCTAAGTTGATGAAATGCCAACCACTCTGACTTTTGTGCATGGGCTCAGCTTGTTTTTGCCTTAAACTGTTGTGGAATTGAAGGTGACGTACTGTTTTGCTTTTCCAAGGGAGTGGACGGTGAATAAAATTTGAAGATGACCTCCAAATATCAAGGTAAACATGTTTTCAATTGGCTTGACTTAATTTGGCAAATAACTTGATGTTTAATGCTTAATGGATTACATTTTTCTTAAATATGTATTGGTGCAATTGATGCTTGAAGCCAAGATGTTCAGGATTAAATTAAGTTGTGCTGTAACCTTGGCTCTGAAATGTTCAGTAAATGCATGTTGCCAGGTGCAGCTATATAGAACTGCTTCAGGAAAAGTAAACCTCTTTGAAGATGCATCATTCTGCCTAATGGCAAATGACATCTGAAACGCACATAACATTTTGTGCAGCTTTTTAGCGCACTTATTTATAAATACAAACTTTTTAGAGCATTTAGTGGACAACTTGTGAGTGAGGTTGCAATTGTGGCCCTTATTCACCCTTGTGGACTGAAATCCTGTAAGCCCATTTCTTCTCACCAGAGTGCTGCACCACTATTGATGGGTTTATGGTTTGAAAAGCCTGGGATGAATTGTGTAAGAGTAGTGGACAGAAATGCTTTCTGAGAACTTGACAACTGAGGCTTTTCTTTTTATATAGCAGTGTATATAACTGTATTTGTAAATTGCTAAAACTTTTTTTTTTTTTTTTATGCAGGTCCTAAATGGTGCAATTTGGGATTTGGAACCTAAAATTAGGTATTTCTGATTTGTAAGTTTAGTTTATCTAGTGGGGCATTGATGCTTGCAAAAGTCAAACTGAACTGTTTGAATTATAATTCGATTGAGTGACTTTGATATTTGCTGTGCCCTGTGAATGGTTGTGCCACTGTGATGACATTTTATTTGCTACTCTTGACCCACAAGGATGATGAGACTTGCATCCACCATTTGCAAGAAATCTGAGGCACTTAACTAATGTATTGGCCTTGTTTGCTGTAGCTTCCGAATCTAATGAATTGTTCTTGTTTGTAGGTGAAGAATGTGAAGATCTGTGACCAAAGGTAAATAATTGGGATAACTTAATATGCATCTACTGTTCTTTGTCCTGTAGTGAATTGGTTTTGAAGTAGATTTGACTGGCTTGGGTTCTGAAGGCTAATATGATATACCTTACAGTACATAGAGTAAATTGAGTGATCTTGTAAACCTCCATAATTCCTTAAGCAAAGATTGAAAGGCATGTGAGGAACCCCAACATTTTTGACAACCAAACAACATAATTAAACACTCCAGTTATGTTGTTCCATATGGAAATCATAAATAAGCCATGTACTGTTCATGATGATTGTTAAAAACAATGGGAATCTCTCTGATAAAGACTGAAAGAACTCTTGTAACTGAAACATTACAGTGTTTTATATAGTGGTATTAAATCATTCAATATCTTTGCTAACTATAAATTGTTCTGCAGGTCTGCTTTACCTTTTGAGGAGATGGAAGAAATGCTGGCTAAATGGCAGGCTTAACATGGGTAAGTTCTACCTGGTAAATCTGAAGAATATTTGTTATGATACAATGATGATCCCATAGTTCAACAGATACCCTGTGATGAACAAAGTGCATTGTCTTTCGCTCCTAACTGATGTATTGATGTCACTTCATAGGCTCTTGACTAGTCTTGGAGTATTTCTAATTGACTTCCCAATTTCTCTTGCTATACAGGCAGAAGCATTTTGATGGCCAATTCAGTGGTAAGAGTCCTACTAATAAATTAATTTCCATGCTTTGATACAATGATGATCCCATAGTTCAGCAGATAAACCGTGAAGAACAAACTGCATTTGTCTTTCGCTCTTATCTGATGCATCTAAACAACCTGTAATGTAAGTAGTTATTTTGGTGTTCTGAATTCTCTTATTGCTTTCTTTGCAGGTGTACATGGTATAACTGAACCAAAGCTGGTATGTAATTTAATTCCTGCAAGGATTTCTGATCTCTGGAATGATGAATTTTGAACCAGGTCTCTGATCATGTTGATGACTTTTGTATTATTCTGACCCAGAGATCTAAAGACTACAATGAATGCTTCTGCCAACTTTAGTGAACTTCAAAAGTAATTTCCACTATAGAAACTGAATTATTAAATTGGGATATTGCCTTGGAATGTATACTACCTAAGCACCGCTATGCAAGATGTCTGGGCAAACTTGCTTTTTTTTTTTTTTTTTTGCACCCATCAGGCTGCTCAGGTCCAATTAAATTTTGTGAGAAAATAACAATTCAGACCATGTTGTTAAAGTTGAAATAACTTGAATAACTAAATTTGCAAGAAAAGATTAACAAAGCAGTATTCCAAAAAATATAGCTGTACTGATGTCTTCATTGGAATATGCTCAATTATTCAGCTCTGTCCAGTGACTTGCCTGTATGGTCTAAGGGTATATAGGAGCCATGTATAGTTACAATAATTAATACAAAATGTTAGTATTTAAGAAATGCAGAGTTGGATAAATTTTAAAACTTGAAAAGTTTTCTGCTAAATTACTTCAAATTGTGAAGTCTGTTTTGATTGTCATGGTTTTCCTATGATCTATATGATGAATAACTTGACTGACTTTACCATTAAGTCTATTAGCTCTAACTGACCTGGTCCATTGTGAACTTTTTTTGTTCCCCGCCCCACTGGTTAGTTGAGTGTGCTCATAGTCTTAATCTTTGCAGGATTTTGAAGATGCAGACTGCACCCTTGTACTCTGCTGTACTCCTAACTGATGGCTAATGTAAAGCCTTAGTCCTTCCTTATTTCATACATCCTTAGTAGCTATGTTCAGTAATGATAGTATCAAATGTCTGACCTGAAGAATAATTATAAATTAAAGAACCCACAAGATGCTGATACTATCAGGAATGTCATTAACTTCTATTTTGTTTTCTCCTTTAGATCAGTTGAAATGGTGTCTTCAAACTGGTAAGAGATTTTGCAGTTCAAATGTATTTAATCTCAAACCTGTGATGAACAGATTCTGCCAAATGAAGTCTATGATTATACTCCATACCGTTCCACTTCTATTCTGAGGTTAATTTGACACTGCCAGATTAGATTGGTGATCTCCCAGTTTTATTAATGCTGTATTTTTGTGGGTTTCTTCTCCTGTAGGCTTTTGCCATGAAGTGATCTAAAGGATTTAAGGTATAGTTGGATTTTATTTCCAAATGTGTATGCAATATTAAAAGCTGAATTCCAGAATTTATTTGGGGATGAAATGATGATCTTTATTCTTGAACTCTCTCCCTGATATCATGATGATTGTCAGAATTCTGAGTTCGTCCCAAGCTTAGCTGAGCAACCAATGTGTAAAGGTTCTAGTTCTGTAAATCCTGCGGTCGGAGCTGGGCTGCAGAAAACCCGTTTTGATGTTTGCCTAAACAAAGGTTCTATTTTCCAGAATGGTCTGCTGCAGCAAGACTATGATTGACAGCTGGTGGAGGGGGAAGACCCTTATCTATAGTAGCTGCCAATTTCCCTGAAGATCTATGTGGAATTGGCATCTGGGGTTTTAAAACTCTTTCCAATGTTGACTTAAAAAGAAAAGAAATTAGTATACCATCAGACTGTAATTGAACTACTGCATACAAGTTCAACATTTTAGATTTGGCATTATACTTCCCCACCTAGTGTTCAACTTTATGGAATGCATAAGTTTGGGCCATGAGAAGTTTGGCCATTCAAATCACTTGCCTTTGACTACTAAATACTAAATGGAATAATTGAGGACTACTTTGTTTTCAACAATTCTGTGAATCTGGTATGAGAATTCTAATTCTGTATCTAAATTACATTAAATCAATTTTGAATATCAGTTTGTGTAAGTTTGCTTTCTTCCCCAATGTTTTTCTGTTGTATTTGTGCAATTTAACTAATGCTGTACTGCTACCCTGTTACTAGTTTAATGTTTGTCCATGGTATGTGTGCAGATGGAAACATTACCACAAAATGGGGGAGCAGTGCTTCTGTTCTGGATGAAGCTACACTCCTACTTGGTAAACTTTTGGGAATTGTACACCATATGTTATCCACCAGAAAATCACACTTGAAATGAAAACTTTTCTAATAAGTGAAAACCTTACATTTTAAAGTGGCAGGAGACAAATTTATATATATTTAGAAACTCTGTGTTCCATCCTGCCATAGTCTCCTATTACTGATCAGTCCCATAGAAGGAATTGAGACCATTGTATTCACCCTGCTGTGAAGCAATGCTTAGGTTGAACTTTACTTGAAAAGGGTGATGTAGATACAAGACTGGCTATTAAAACTTGGTGGTCTGGTTATCCAGTGCATCTTGAAGTGTCATTTGGAGAGCGCTCCTTTTATGAGCGCTCATAAAAAGACCACCTTTATTTATTGAGGTCTAGAGGATAAAATTGAGCAAAAAGGTCATATTTTAAGACACAACTGATTTATACTGCCAACATGACCTGGTAATTCAAATTGTACATGTTGGCATATGTAATGATTATTCTTTTGCCACCGATGCCAATTTTGGCTACACTCTCGGGTTTTTTTTTTTTTTTTTTTCTTTAAACTTATCTGGGGTTACCTGCAGATAAATAGGTGATAAAAAGCTGTTTGACATTTGGCATTTTTTTCTCTCCATAGTTTGCTGGCTATAACCAATTTCTCAATGACTTGCCAATATTCCTCCTGCTATTCTGAAACACCACTGCCAGTCCTTGCAATATGCTGCTTTAAAATATTTTTAATTCACTCTTTTCCATGCCACTAGACAAAGCTAAAAACCCCTCCCTAGCCCTCCTCTGAAGTAATTAAATTATGTTGCATTACATTGCCTTTAAATAGAGTGGGTGTGTTTGATACTGCTTATTATTCTACTGATAGTTATTTATAATATGTAATTATAAAATAATAATTATGTGCTGTGACTCTAATGGATGAAAAGTTTAATGAAAATGCTAAAATCGTATGTACTTCTATTCGAGATATATGTATGAAACATTTCTGACTGTTTCCATGGACTAATTTTGTTATGTGTCGTGCTGGTGCTGAAAGCTGTGATGTTTAGAATCAAACAAAGTTCTTGCACAAATGTCATTTCAACCCACTTACTCAAGCAGACCAACCAATTTTCCACACATGCAAATGCTACTGTCTGAGATAAGCTTATATCATATAGCTTATATCCTGAAATGGTCGCTGGTAGATAACTGGTTCTTTTATTGTGGGTTTCAAGGTAAGTTTTTGATGGACGTTTCATGGTTAATGGAAATGCGGAACGCTTTTGTTTCCTATTATCATTATGCTCTCTGTATTGTTGTAGGTCTGTTGTGCACTCTACAGTACTGTGCATCATGTAATCCTGTATAAAACACTTCTATTCACAGCTTGCTGCTCCATCAGTGACATGAAAAACCACTTGGTAATCATTAAAACAAACTATTAAAAGCTTTGTCTGTTGTCGTTCGCCACAGGACAGCCACCCAAATCTCAGCTCATCTAAGTATCCTTTTCTTCACATGTTTACTTGTTTAGCTAAGAGATGTCTGTATTGAACCTGTATTGTAGTAAGGGCAGCGACTGTCAGTTAATTAGTGACTTACTTAGCACACTTCAAAGCGCACATCAAAGCAGTTTCTGTAAATCAGAAGCAGTTACATTGTAGGCTTTCATTATTAGCATTGTTGTGAGCTATTGATCAGTGTAACTGAGTCTGGCACTGGCCTTGTCTGTATTCAGATCTAAAGCAATACACATATTAATCAAGTGGGCGGCGCTGCCTTCTCATATCTCTTACAATGTATATGCTGGACACTTCTAAAGACTAGCAATTATGGACATTCGGAAGTTTATTTGTGAAAGTTACTGTTGAACCGCTGTAAAATGGTTTAATGCAGGATTTACAAAATGGTAAGAACAGATTGATATTAAGACCATGTTTATGTGCAACACCCGGGAGACATGGTTCATAAAATGCTCGGTTTTTGTTTATTTAAAAATAAATACATAAACAAATAAATAAGGGTAATTGTGCTGATCAGTGATGAGCATTCCGACTCATTCGGCTCAGCTCACCAAAAAGAGCGGGCTCTTTTGGCTCCCAATCTTCTCTTTTATTATTATTATTATTATTATTATTATTATTTCTTGGCAGATGCCCTTATCCAGGGCGACTTACAACATAAGTGCAAAAATATAGTAAGTACAAGGCATCAATCATTACAAATTCAATTTAACTAAACCATAGCAATTCAAATTACATTGAACAAATTACAATTTACACAAATACTGTTAGTGAGGTCCTACATCCTGGATGGTGAAAGCTAAGTGCTGTCAAGATGTAGGGTCACAGTCAGGGGTTATGGGAAAGGGAGCAAGGATGAAAACAATCAAGAACACGAGAAGCATAATAAAAACTGCTATCTAGCAGGGATAGAGTACTAATATTACAAGTACTCTCTGTAAAGATGCGTCTTGAGTATGTATATATATTTTATTTTTTCATGTCAAACAGTTTGCGATAGTTTGACTATGATTGGTGTTAAAACAATTCTAATTAAATTATTAAATGAAATCATACTCTACCTTAACCACAATGTATTTAAAAATGCATTGGGTTGTTATGAAAAAGAATGCCATAAACATGTGCATTTAAAGTATAACTTTTTAATGTATATAAATGTAACAATTCAAAACGAATACAATCTGAACAACATAATACTAGAATATTGCAGCATATCCTCATTTTCCAGCTGTTTTCACAGCTGTCCTTGCTCTCTCGGCTGGAGTGTGTGACTGAGCGGGTTGGCTCGGCCCGCCCTCACGCGTCTTTTCATTGGTTGACACTGTGTCTGATTGACAGGAACAACACGTGAGACTGTTAGTCTGATCTTATTTTTTAATATATTTTTATAAATAGATTCGGCTCTTCTGATACGACAGCCGGCTCTGGTATCTGTAAAGAGATCTTCAACTCGTTGAGGAGGGGGCTCACCTAACAAATTATATATCTAAAGACTAGTACTGTACTAGGTATATTGGCAATCTTTATTTTTAAATAATAATATATATTAAATGTTTTCATATAGGTTTAAGAAAACGAAGATCGGTTTAAGCAGTACAGTACAGTACTAGAACGAACAGTTAATATTTATTTTTAAATGATTTATGTATGCAGCCTATATACATAATAATATATTTATTTATTAGCAGAGGCCGTTTTCCATTGCGAGGTTGTTATAATCTATAGGCCTACAGTATTTTAATAATCAGTACAAAGATGAAGTATTATAACATCAGACCTAATCAAAGTAACAATAATACTCAATAACTACAATACAAAGACTGGGCCATTGGAAGATAGGGTACGGGTTAAATGAAATTAAGGGTCAGTACAAATTGGATTAGATAATATGGCAATAGTTACATCCCGGTTAGATAAGTATATTGTAACGAGACCCGCTTTTCTGGCCCTCATCGAGGTTCCACCACTATGCAGCAATAACGGAGGAGGCACAGGGTGCAATCAAAAATGAACTTTATGTGCAGGAACAGAGGCACAGGTTTGACTGGAGCTGACTGATTAAACTGAACTTGAATCTGACTGCGACTGAATCTTAATTGAATCTTGAATCTCCCGCTGAACATAGTCAGCTAATATTACAGTGATCGGCTAACATTACAGTAACTTCAATGACAATGACAGCGTGCATTTAATTTAACAGACAAAACAACTATGTGTTTGTAAACAATTTTTGTTGTTATAATATTTTATTGAAATAAAGTTTAAACACAAATAAACAGCTGTGTTGCATCTCCTCTTCTGTCCCTAGGCAATATGGCCGCCAGCTCGCATACTGTCCCCCATAGTTCTGGGACAGGTGGACAAATCTAGAGATTCTATATCTATGACCTTTGCAAGTAGTTCAGTCCTGTGTGGCGCAGGGAGTTGTGGGATTTAGGTGGTGTGGATAGATTGGAAACAAACCGAGGTGCGGAGACGGAGGCTGCGGGAGAGGAGCTGTGAGAATGAGGAGCAGTTTATGAGGAGCCGTGAACACACACAGAGAGAGAGAAAGCAACTGACGGTAAAACTATATCATTGTATCGTAAAATCAATGCAGTTGTTTCTCCGCCGTCCACTGTCTCGTCTGTTTTGCTTTTCTGGCGTGTGCAGACAAACGCGCTCTCCAGAGCTGCGCGCACAGCAACCGGCTGCACCGGATTCATGCGTGTTGCATCGTGGAGGAGACCCTGCACAGCCATTTAAGTACAGGCACACGCATGTAACCACTGCTCTGACATGCCTTGTCGTGCGGAGCTCCGACAGGGCCTCAGGGCAACACGCGTGATCCATGCAGACAGAAAGTAAACACACGTGGACCTGGACACTGACGAGTTTGCACAGACGAGCGCAGATAACAAAAGAGAGGGAGGGAGGGAGAGAGAGAGGATGTGGGTGAAGACATGGCTGCGCAGAGGAGGGCAATAGCCTGTAGCTCTGCTGTGAGAGCTGGAGGTGAGCAGCAGTCACAGGCTATATCCATCCCACAATATGATCATTGCAGTGTAATAGAGGACAAACCGCAGTTTTTATCCACAAGGGGACACCACAACTGAGCAGAGCGTGTAATATTAGGCTTCTAGGCTCCCTCTTATGATTGTAACTCGCTATTAAATCAATCCTACATTAATAAATATCAGTATACTCAATGCTTGTGACAGTAAATACTACTGATCATATTGCTGTAGATCATGGGATAAAATTAACTTTTTTGGCCACTAGCCAGCCACTTGGTATTTTTGCCAGCCAAAGGCAAACCTCACCAGAAATAAATGAGGGTGCGTTGTGTACATGTTAAAACATGACATTTTTTTGGGGGGTAATTAATCAATCACAATAACAAAAGCGAATCCCACACTTGCATAGACTCTTAGACAGGTGCATATGAGGGAAAAGGATCTGGATAGAAAAACATGCTCCCACACAGTTTCTTTTTGCAAGTGTTATAAGGTCAAAACATTGCATTCTATTGAATTATAACACTTTGCTAGTAAGACAGTGTGCGGGAGCTTATTTTTCAAATTAATCAATCACATATGCAATAACATGACGGCTAATGGGAATTGGTATCAACACACTAAAGTAACACATGGGAATGGGTGTTATATGGTGACACATTATTGCTCTTAACACTCCTCTTCCTCTTCACTGCTACTCCCTTCTCTGGGTTTCCACACGGTCATTGAAAGTCTCTCTCTCATCTGCACTCTGAACACTGCTCTCGCAGTAGTGCATAACTTGACACCTGCCTTATCAGCTGAGAGCGCCAGGGCCGAGAGAGATCTTTTGTATTGGGTGACGCTTTATAGGAAAGTGACGTAGAATCTTTTGGCCGTTCATCCAATCAAAAGCTTCAAAAGATGCAAGCTCTGCAAAGTTTGTAGGCTGCCCTTCCCAAGGGAGGAGGCCATCATGGAGGCAGATGTCTGGTCCTGTTACAGCATACAAATGGTACAATCTTGTGATTTTCTTAACAACGAGGTAGCATCTTTAGTTTTGAGAAGAGAAACAGGAAATCCACACACAGACAAACCCATGGGTGGATACATTCGGAAAAACCTATGGGCGATAGATTCGGACAAACCCATTTCTCTTATCATACAGAAACAGAAGTCAAAGTGGAAAGGAGAATAACTTCAATAGGATGTAGGCTGCTAGGCTACATTAAGCTAATTTGCTCAGTCTGTATACATGCCATTTCTAATGCTAACATCAATATAAAACATTATATAATTATCACAAAACACTTTCTTCAACTTTCCTATAAAGAGTCTTCTTATCTGTAACTGACCGATCAATATGTTTTTCTTTTTCATTTCTAATACATTTTCATTCAATTGCTAGTTTAGCAATGTGAGCTGCAACGAAAATGCCTTACCTTGTGGCAATGTTTTCTGGTCACAACAGCGAAATACAAAATGTATAAGACCTATCCCTAGCTACTGTATAGTCTACTTGACTAAACGATTCACTTTTCCACGTTTCCAAACCCCACTCAACACTCAGACTGCTGGTCTATGTTCGGAAACACACCTGTGGGCTCGAGTTACAGTGGATAAAATGCATATCAGTCACTTGCTGTGTGTGTATATAATATGAATGTGTTTGTTGCTCCTCTTTCCTTTTTTGTCATTGCTAGTGTCGCAGAAGGGTGTTTGGCTTTTAGGTGGGTTAGCTGTAGATTGTAGCTTAATTGCACTGCACACATTATACACGCATGTGCTTCTCTGTAAGGAAGCCATGGGGCGTGTTGTATTGCAGATTTCCGCACACATGCTCAGACCTGCAGAATTCCACCGATTGTGCGTGTATGAACTTTGTCAATGCAACTATTATAATTAGAAAACACTTTGATCCAGGTCATTAAAAAGTCAGTAATTATGATTATGAAAAGTCATTTGAAAGTCATTATCTTTCCACATCCTTAACCTGCAGGAACCTAGCTTCTGCTCATTGCTTTCTATGAAATATGTCCTCCTAGACCGAAGGCTGTCCAACAACACAAAAGTCAAACACCTCAACCTTTCCAGTTTTTATTGAAATGTACACAGTTTAATGTGTTAGTGTACTGTGACATTAAAGCATAGAACAAATAAACAGATTAAAAATAAATATTTTGTTTAACAAACTTTATCCCCTTAAACTGACAAACCCCTCTGGTACCCTTAAAAGGGCACCAAAACTGTGTGCTTCTCTTTAATCCCATGATTACTCTTCACTGTTGTGTTTTCTGGCAAGTGTTTGGTATCCCATGGAAGCTGAGACACTCGGCTTTCTAACGATGTGACACATTCACTGATGTGAACCTTTAGGTTTTTAGACCCCCTGCATTTACACCCCTTACACCCCATCTGAGTAGGAATACAAATACAATACTAAGACAATAGTGACAATTTTGATATATTGTGGAACCAGACAGTCTACTGATCAAAACAAGAGCATCCACATTTCAGTAGAAGCAACACACACTGCCCACTAATACACAACGGTTTTACATAATTGGATCTGAACTTCTCTGTTTTTGATTGATAGAAGCCTATTTGCAAAGAAATCTGATTGAAACTGAGTGATCTGTGACCATCTGAATGAAACCCCCCCCCCCCCCCCCCCCACCCCCGGAGCAGACTGCTGTGAATGAATCTCCCCAATTTTAGGGGCTCAAAAGTAATTGGACAGACTAACATAATGATGAATTAAATTGTGAGTTTCAATACTTGGTTGCAAATGCCTGAAGTCTGGAGCCCATAGACATCACCAGATGCTGGGTTTCTTCCCTGGTGATGCTCTGCCAGGCCTGCACTGCAGCTGCCTTTAGTTCCTGCTTGTTCTTGGGGCATTTTGCCTTCAGTTTTGCCTCAGAAATCAAAACAAACCAATCAGAGAGATCAAAGAAACATTAGGTGTAGCCAAATCAAATATTTGGTACATTTTAAAAAAGAAAACGCACTGGTGAGCTCGGGAACTGAAGCCAAAATGATGACAATGTCCAAATATTTATGGACCTAACTGTAACTCTGAAATGTATATTATTTTCCAGTTTTTGGTAATCTAAACTTTTTTTTCAACCGCTGTCAGTTTACAGCTTATCTTTGTACAATTTCAGGTTGTTCACTGGACTTGAACTTGTTAAATTTCAATAAAAAGTGGAAAAAACAGGGGTTAATTGAAGAAAAAGGCACATTTTTTATTTATTATTTGTCCTTATCCAAGGTATGCAGGGTTCTCAAGCACTAAAATACAATGTGATGTATAATATTATATAATTGTATAATAATATACAAATTCAACAAATATGTGTTAGTATAGAAAATGTACTTTTGACAACTTTTATTAGATATTGTTAAGTACATCATTAGGAAATAAACTATAAAGAAGTGAGAAAACAGACCGACTAAGCTTTATTCTTTGTAATCTGGACTGTTATTCCTAAATTAAATTCATCTTTAGATTTGAGTCCCACAAATCCAGGACTATGGTTATTCGACTACAAGTCTGATGCGTTTCGATTATAAATGCAACATACTTTTTCTGTTTTTAGATGTATATAAAATCATTCATGCATTTAGATCCCACTCATGCTTCCTTAACAGATAATCCACCACTGATTAGTCCTTCCCAGTTTGACATCATATCCCAGTCTTTTCCGTATTACACATGCAATACTCTGGTCGATCTTACAATGACAGGTGATACTATTCCATCACCCGATTGCGAAACGTACAGTATACATCACCTACAATAACAACACGCTGCTCAGTATAACGCACACACTATCATACCCCCAGATTGCAAACTTGTCTCTGTATCCCAATACAATACAAACAACAAAAACCCAGGACCTTTAACACTTGAAAACTCAAATCTCTCTAGACTCACTCTATTCATTATAGTGGTGACTATTGATACCTGTACAGTACACTCATTTACACGGTCATATTGGAAATTCCTAAACTCACCCTTTGTCTTGTTCTGTACTGGCACCAAAATTCAGGACACCAAAGACGTTAACCTGTTTGTAAAATGCCAACTGAAGAGTCTAAATAATCGATTGAGAGATGCATGGTCATTATGGGCAGCCGCACAGTAGAGGTATTTTTTGTTTGTGAATCAAGTCGGAATGGAATTGTGAAATATCGGTGTGATGAGACCCTTGATATTTTTGCAGAGTTATATTAAAGTTAAATTGATTCTATAGAGATTATGTGCTATAACAGTTTATAACCTATTAACCAAAATGTCTATCACTCTGTAGAAGGCATGTGCTAATATTGCTAACAAAGAAATCAGTTTGATGTGATTTTACTGATGACTTTTTTTTTTTTACATGTTATGATAAATGTGTGTGAGAAATAAATTTGCACTACTGCTCTGTTCTTTCTGCACTATGAAATGCCCATGTCACTTTTATTTTGTCAGGATGTTTGGTATAAGTGCATTATACACACTGCCTGCATGCTGTTCCGACATGTATTCATGGTTTGCCCTCAGAGCTGCTGTTCTCAGTGCTGTTCTACCTGTCTTCTCTCCTCCAGGAGCTGTAGAGGCCAGCGCTCTCCCTGACTCTGGGGAAAGGGCTCCCATTGAGCAGCAGCACTGTGAGCAGGAGTGGAGCTCCAGTCTGAGGCAGGACACAGAGCCCACAGATACTGAAGACAACCAGGGCCTGACTGAGCAGCACAGGAGCAGACAGAGTGAGGAGGAGCTCAGGGGATTGGAGTCTGGCCACATGGCAGAGCCGCAGACTGAGGGGTCGACACAGGAACTTGGGGCACTGAGATCTGAGTGTGGACCCAGTTTAGTGTCTCTGCACATTAAAACAGAGCATGATACACAAGAATCTGTTTACACAAATCCAGGAATACAAACTTGTTTCAAAGATATCCTCTGTAATGTGAAATCTGAGGACATTATAGAAAGCATCTGTAAGCTGGAACCTGAGCTCCCTGTAGATGGACTGTGTGAAACAGAATCCATTGCCTTGAGGAAGAAGCTCCGTGGAAAGTGTGACAGTCCAGTGAAGGAGAGCCAGACATCACAGTGCGGATCGCTGCATCTCCGACCACCCAACTCCCCCAGCCCCTCTTCCTCACCTCCCGCACCTTTGCCTGGAGAACATCAGCACCTCCATTGCTGCCCTCAGTGTGGGAAGAACTTCACTCAGGCAGAACGCCTTAAAAAACATCAGCGCATTCATTCTAGAGAGAGAGCATATTGCTGTAACCAGTGTGGGAAGAGCTTTTTACGGGTGGGACAACTCAAAATTCACCAGCGCACTCACACAGGTGAGAGACCGTACTGTTGCTCCCAGTGTGGGAAGAGTTTCATTCAACCAGGAGACCTAAAAAAGCACCAGCGCACTCACACAGGAGAGAGACCGTACTGCTGCATACAGTGTGGGAAGAGCTTCACTCAGAGAGGACATCTTAAGAAACACCAGCACATTCACACAGGAGAAAGACCATACAGCTGCCCCCAGTGTGGGAAGAGCTTCGTGCTGGCAGGACAGCTGAAAATTCACCAGCGCACTCACACAGGTGAGAGACCGTACTGCTGCTCCCAGTGTGGGAAGAGTTTCATTCAACCAGGAGACCTGAAAATACACCAGCGCATTCACACAGGAGAGAGACCGTACTGCTGCACAATGTGTGGGAAGAGTTTCATTCAACCGGGAGACCTAAAAAAACACCAGCGCACTCACACAGGAGAGAGACCATATTGCTGCTCCAAGTGTGGGAAGAGTTTTATTCAACCAGGAGACCTAAAAAAACACCAGCGCATTCACACAGGAGAGAGACCGTACTGCTGCACAATGTGTGGGAAAAGCTTCACTCATGCAGGAAACCGTAATGCTCACCAGCATATTCACACAGGGGAGAGACCATACTGCTGCTCCCAGTGTGGAAAGAGTTTCAATCAGGCACAACACCTTAAAATCCACGAGCGCATCCACACAGGAGAGAGACCGTACTGCTGCACCCAGTGTGGGAGGTTGTTCATTTGTTCAACAGCCTTGAGAAGTCATGAGAGGACTCATAAGTGAGTAGCGAACAGTTGGGGGGGAGAGCATTATTTTTGTTAAAATATTAATACATAATAGAATCATCATGTTGCTCAAACTGTCCTATGTGTGGCCTGTGTGGAAAATCGGCTTTGACTAGGGAATGAAAATTTAACAGACCAACACGGTCTCAAACTTAGCTACTAGCTACTTCACGTATTCATTAATTGATAGGTGTTTGTTTATTTTTATTTCATTTTATTCCTGTCCGTGATTATATGTGGCATACAGAGGATCTTGCAAGTAACATTTGAGAATTCAATGAAGTGGTTTGTGATATGAGCTAGTATTTGGACATTTTACTTTTATTTGCTTTGCTTATTAATAATCTGTTATCTGTTATTATTTGTACAATTATATTTCAATCACTTTTGGTAGGTTGAGACTGCAACCTGTTGTCTATCTCCGGAGATGCAAAAGGGCTCTCCAAGTCACAATCTCTAGTTCTTTCCTCTACTTCATGTCAGAGTAAAACTCTGGCTAGCCTATTTGTTTTTTAGTAAACTTTTGTTTACAATTTGCTGACAATTTCAGAAACTCCTACAAGCAGGCCTGTCGTGATTATTTGATTCCTTAATTGTAGCACCGCTGCACCATGAGGGGTTAATGGGGTAAAGGCGGTGGGGTGGAGTGCCAGTGTGTGAATGTGTGTTCAGTACATGATATCAGTGTGTATTGCAGTAAATAATAAATAAAACACTCTGTTTAACCTTTAAATATGAGTTGGGCTTATTACTTGGAAAACACCTTAAGCGTTACAATATGTTTCCATCCAAATTGTTACCACAATTAATGAATTCTAAGAAATGTCACAACAAATAGATTGCAAATTAGGCGTTTCCATCAGTTGGATGTCTCCCCTATGGGGTGCACCAGTGCTTTTGCTGCTTAATTTCAGTATGTTTAAACATGTTCTGTCATGGAGTATGTGCTACATTATTATTATTTATTGGACAAATGCATTTCCATTGCCTATTTGTCACAAATTCTTTATTGACGAAAGGAAAAAACAGCTCAAGCATTTGTAAAATCTTTTTAGTGATATTGTAAGTTGTCGAATTTTGTCATTTCCATCCAGCTTTTCTTTGCCGATGTCAGGCCACTGCCCACTGGTAGGACAACACACAAATTTGCTTTGTAGCACCTGCCAGATGGCTTTGCACACTTCAGACAGAATGCAAGAAACTGTTGTTGCTCCCATCCTGTAGCTTGCAGACACAGTTTGCTGAGAGCTGCCGGAGGCAAGGATTCTGAGCGCCACGGCCAATCGCTCAGCTGTGCTTATTGGCGAGTGGTGGGTCCATTGATGAACAATGTACAGCTCTAGATGCTGGAGCAGGTCAGAGAAACAATGTGGTGACATATGAAAGTATTTAAAATGCATCTCCTCATACACAAAACGCATCTGTGTACATAATGAGTATTGTGTCCCTCAAATTGCACTTTTTGTTAATTCACATTTTATCCCACGAAATGTCCATGTATTTCGAACTTGGCAATTTTGGACGAAAGGTAAAATGTACATTACTTTCCGTGGACAGATTGAACAATTAGCATCATGATCAAACAGGTGACTGATCAAGGCATTGATCCAGAGACCCGGGTTTAAAACATGATCAGGAATGTTAGAAACTTGAGCCGATCAGATAAGCTCTATATCAAGTGCAAATCTAATACAATAAATAATGATAATAATGAATGTATGATTTATAGAAAATCATGTGTTTCACCAACCAACATGATTATAAATCTATCACAAATACTTATTTGATTACAAAACCAATATTGTCGGCTATATTTATTATATTATTCAGTACGCTGTAGCCTATCACATAAACTGCGGGTCTGACGGTTGGAGAAGAACGTATTTATAGCTCATATATTTTGAGCAGTTTAACAGCTGAAACGCCATATAGGTATTTCATTCAAATATTTAGTAACATAAGAACGGATATGCAGGAGAAATTCACATATGCAGAGATGTGTGTATGTATGTTCTAGTGTTAAGTCTCTAACCAGATATAGCAAGATAATATAGATCTGCACATACAGGATGCAATTTGTATTTGTGTGTGTTCGTGTAGTTTCATGTCATTAACAGTATGTATTCATTTACATCCATACAATCGTAGGTGCACCATAGAACTCGGGTTTCCTGTAGATTGTGGTGTGTTAATTCGACACTGACCCCTATGGACACATCAACCTTACGTGCAAGTATGTTGGCAGACAGCTGTGCGACCGCCTGCGCATGACGCCCGCACATGTACACAGAGATGCAGACGCAGAAGCAGAAACCAGCCTTCAGAAGTGTTAGTGTTCAATCCCACACATCACGCAATTCACAAGCTCACCACCTGAATACTAAGCCCTCACATTCCCCAGCAATCAGCCACTTTACATTCCTCAGCACTATGTGCGCTTGCTCTGTCTTCCTCAAATCCCATTGGACCAGCACTCTCTTTCACTGGCCTCTGTTCTCCTCTGCTACACATAAATACCCGTCTGTGACTCCACTCATTGCTAAGTCTAGTCTTCTTTCCAGTTGCGATTGTTAGTGGTCCCTTTGATTATTGTTGGCCTGTTTTTGACCTCCTTATGTACCTCAACCTTCGATTCCCAGATTCTCCCAACCAGCCTGTTTGCCTCATCGTTGACCCTTGCTTGCCTTATCAACTTCGCCTTTGGATCCTCCTGGACATTGTTGTTTGCCGGTATTGACCCTCACCTGTCCCTGGATTCCCTTTACTCCACGCCTGGGTTCCTCCTGCCCAAGATGCTTCGTTAGTTAGACTGGAGCACACTGGATTCAGATTCAATCAAAAATGGTTATATTTTAAAAATATACTACTTGAGGCTCCGTACAAATTTGTACCAAAACTAAGCAAATTGAGGACCGACAAACATTGGCAAAAATGGTTTAATAGAGGTATGCAAAAAAAAAAAAAAAAAGTTTTGTATAGCACATACAAAAAGGATGGAGATTAAATAAAATTCAAAGAATATATAGAACTACAAAGAGATGTTAAGTAAGGGATCAGGAAAGCAAAGCGTGAAATAGAAAGAAACACAGCTCTTGGTGCTAAAACTAATGCAAAAAGCATTTTTCAAAATTACAACAACTAGGCCGAAAAACTAACAAGATGTGGCAAATGATTTAAATGAGTATTTCACAGAGGCTTATACAAAATAAAAAATGCATAACATGCTACAAGTTAACAATCAGTCCAGTCAAACTCTAAGAGAGATCGGGATAAATGAGGAGGAGGTACTAAAGGGACTAGCAGAATTAAAAACCAACAAATCACCTGGTCCAGAATATATATTTCCAACAATACTTAAACAAATGAGGGACATGTATATTAACTAAAATATTCCAAATGTCACTGAGAAGAGGGGATGTGCCAAGTGACTGGAAAACTGCTAATGTCTTACCTATCCACAAGAAAGGGGACAAAACTGAGTCAGGAAATGAGAGACCAATCAGACCAATTGTATGAAAATGATTTTATAGAAAATCAAGGAGCATCTTAATATAAACCATATTCTTGGAGATAATCAACATGGGTTTAGATGACAGATCTAAACCCTTCAGATAATATTCAGTTATCTATGGCAGATGAAATTCAATGTGTTACATGCAGGTTACAAAAATGTCCACTATAATTACACTATGGGAGGAATAGAACTAGATGAAGTAACACATGAGAAAGACCTAGGAGTCTATGTGGTCTCATCACTTTCTCCATCCAAACAATGTGGGGAAGCAATAAAAAAGACAAACAGGATGTTAAATTATATTGTCAGAAGTGTAGAACTGAAAACAAGGGCAGTGATGTTCAGACTGTACAATGCACTAGTTAGAGCTCATCTGGATACTGTGGACAGTTCTGGGCTCCACACTTCAAGAAAAATATCGCTGCTCTAGAGGCCGTTCAGAGGAGAGCAAGCAGACTTATTCCAGGTTTGAAGGGAATGATCTACTGAGAGACTGAGGGAACTGAACCTTTTCACCCTGGAACAGAGAAGACTAGTGGGGACTTGATCCAAGTCTTCAAAATCATGAAAGGCATCGACCACATCAAACCAGAGGAGCTTTTCCAGATCAGCAGGGACACACGGACCCGTGGACACAAATGGAAATTGGGCTTCAAGGCATTCAAGATGGAAAACCGGAGACACTTCTTTGCACTGAGTTGTCACAATCTGAAACAAACTCCCCAGCAATGTGGTTGAAGCTGAACATTTGGCAACATTTAAAAATAGACTGGATAGGATCCTTGGATCACTCAGTTATTAAATGAAATTAAGGGTCAGTACAAATTGGATTAGATAATATGGCAATAGTTACATCCGGGTTAGATAAGTATATTGTAACGAGACCCGCTTTTCTGGCCCTCATCGAGGTTCCACCACTATGCAGCAATAACGGAGGAGGCACAGGGTGCAATCAAAAATGAACTTTATGTGCAGGAACAGAGGCACAGGTTTGACTGGAGCTGACTGATTAAACTGAACTTGAATCTGACTGCGACTGAATCTTAATTGAATCTTGAATCTCCCGCTGAACATAGTCAGCTAATATTACAGTGATCGGCTAACATTACAGTAATTTCAATGACAGCGTGCATTTAATTTAACAGACAAAACAACTATGTGTTTGTAAACAATTTTTGTTGTTATAATATTTTATTGAAATAAAGTTTAAACACAAATAAACAGCTGTGTTGCATCTCCTCTTCTGTCCCTAGGCAATATGGCCGCCAGCTCGCATACTGTCCCCCATAGTTCTGGGACAGGTGGACAAATCTAGAGATTCTATATCTATGACCTTTGCAAGTAGTTCATTCCTGTGTGGCGCAGGGAGTTGTGGGATTTAGGTGGTGTGGATAGATTGGAAACAAACCGAGGTGCGGAGACGGAGGCTGCGGGAGAGGAGCTGTGAGAATGAGGAGCAGTTTATGAGGAGCCGTGAACACACACAGAGAGAGAGAAAGCAACTGACGGTAAAACTATATCATTGTATCGTAAAATCAATGCAGTTGTTTCTCCGCCGTCCACTGTCTCGTCTGTTTTGCTTTTCTGGCGTGTGCAGACAAACGCGCTCTCCAGAGCTGCGCGCACAGCAACCGGCTGCACCGGATTCATGCGTGTTGCATCGTGGAGGAGACCCTGCACAGCCATTTAAGTACAGGCACACGCATGTAACCACTGCTCTGACATGCCTTGTCGTGCGGAGCTCCGACAGGGCCTCAGGGCAACACGCGTGATCCATGCAGACAGAAAGTAAACACACGTGGACCTGGACACTGACGAGTTTGCACAGACGAGCGCAGATAACAAAAGAGAGGGAGGGAGGGAGAGAGAGGATGTGGGTGAAGACATGGCTGCGCAGAGGAGGGCAATAGCCACGTTTAGCTGCACATCCGCCTGTGCCTGGACTAGTTTCAGGAGCACAGTTTCGGATATCGTATCGGCTGAGTCCCAAACTGGTCCGGTCAGTACTGTGACGTCACTGACGAGAGTCTGCGTGTGACGTCACGGTCTGCGCAGACGGAGCGTGGACAGCTGTAGCATTGGAGCTGCAGACTCAGCAGAACAAACACGGAGTCGCTGCTGAGAGAAGTGAGTCCTAATCACAGAAGTTCATGCAATCAAAGTTCCCTTCGTGCTGCACCAGCTTCATACTTTACAGTGTAATCAGAAAATGGGCCATTTAATCAGTTCATATCAGATTAAGTAGCTTTACGATCCGTTAATAATCTTTAATTAATAGAAATCTGTATTCCTACTCATTGTTTGGACACTTAAGGGTTAAATACTCACATACTGATTTTGTTTGTGTGTACAATATTATATTTACACTGGTTTCAAATCTACATTAAACCTGTGCATTCAGAGAAATACACGTACAATATGTTGTATGTATTATTGTGGATTTCCTTGCCGGGTGTGGAATTTACAAATTCACATAATACGTGGAAATGAGGTTATAATGTATACGTACACCACTTCACATGCATATTCTTTTATTGTTGAACTGTCAATCTTTATACAATATATTATTTCTGTTGTACTTTGCATATCTAGCATGAAATTAATAAGATCCTTCATGCCATGACTCAGGGTGATTCACATGCAGTGTCTCTGTCTCCGATTGAAACTCGTCTTTGTTGTTTTGAAGCCGCGGCTGCACCAGCGCAGTCCCTCTTGAGCAGCTGCGCGGCTGTGCGGACTTTGCAGCCGGTGGATGCGTCGCATTGTGACGTTTTGAGTTCTGAGTTCTGAGTTCTGAGTTCATGCAGACGGGTAACTTGGACAGTTTCGTCGCAGAGTCTGCGAAAAGTCTGCGCAGACTCGGCACAGTCTGCGTGTCGTGAACGCGGCCATTGTAACTACAGTAATGGCGGCCGCTGTCGATGCGAGAGATGCGGTAGAAACAGCGGAAGGATGAAATTCTGAAAGTTGAAGACGAGATGTTATCTACAGCAGTGTTACATGAAATGCCTTTTATTGAGGAATGTAAAATTGGTTTAGAGAGAGAGAAGTTAGAGTTGGAAAGAGAAAAGTTAGCGTTAGATAGGAGAAAATATGAAAATGAATTTGATATAGAAAGACAGAGACTGTGTTTAGAGAGAGAGAAAGTGAATATACAAAAGGATTTGGAAATGGAGAGAATTGAACTACAGGAGACAAGCACGGAGGTTTGATGTTACACGACATGCAAAATTAGTACCACCATTTCAAGAAAAAGACATTGATCAATACTTTCAGTGTTTTGAAAAGGTTGCAGAGAATTTTGAGTGGCCTAAAGACAAGTGGCTTGTGTTATTGCATTGTGTGTTACTAGGTAAAGCACAGAAAGCTCATGCTTCATTGCCAGTGGATAAGGCCAATGTTTATGACGAACTTAAAGTAGCAATTCTGAAGGCTTATGAATTCGTTCCAGAAGTGGAAGTTCAGAAATTGGAAAAGAATGATAAACAAACCTATGTTGAGTTCTCCAAAGAACAAGAGTCCTGGTTTGACATATGGTGTAATGCAATTGAAATTAATGAGGATCATGGTAAACTGAGACAGATGGTTCTTATAGAGCAATAGAACAAAACTTGTATGCCTGACAGTGTTAAGACTTACTTGGATGAGCAAAAGGTTCGAGTCCTGTATGAAGCAGCGGTGTGTGCTGATGATTATGTTTTGACACATAAACATAAGTTTTTAAAAGCACCTCTGTCACCTATCAGTAAGAACATGGATGGTGAAAAAGGTTTTATAGACCAGAGAGTAACGGATAGAAAGTTTGAAAATACACTCACCTAACGGATTATTAGGAACACCTGTTCAATTTCTCATTAATGCAATGATCTAACCAACCAATCACATGGCAGTTGCTTCAATGCATTTAGGGGTGTGGTCCTGGTCAAGACAATCTCCTGAACTCCAAACTGAATGTCTGAATGGGAAAGAAAGGTGATTTAAGCAATTTTGAGCGTGGCATGGTTGTTGGTGCCAGACGGGCCGCTCTGAGTATTTCACAATCTGCTCAGTTACTGGGATTTTCACGCACAACCATTTCTAGGGTTTACAAAGAATGGTGTGAAAAGGGAAAAACATCCAGTATGCGGCAGTCCTGTGGGCGAAAATGCCTTGTTGATGCTAGAGGCCAGAGGAGAATGGGCCGACTGACTCAAGCTGATAGAAAAGCAACTTTGACTGAAATAACCACTCGTTACAACCAAGGTATGCAGCAAAGCATTTGTGAAGCCACAACACGTACAACCTTGAGGCGGATGGGCTACAACAGCAGAAGACCCCACCGGGTACCACTCATCTCCACTACAAATAGGAAAAAGAGGCTACAATTTGCACAAGCTCACCAAAATTGGACAGTTGAAGACTGGAAAAATGTTGCCTGGTCTGATGAGTCTCGATTTCTGTTGAGACATTCAGATGGTAGAGTCAGAATTTGGCGTAAACAGAATGAGAACATGGATCCATCATGCCTTGTTACCACTGTGCAGGCTGGTGGTGGTGGTGTAATGGTGTGGGGGATGTTTTCTTGGCACACTTAAGGCCCCTTAGTGCCAATTGGGCATCGTTTAAATGCCACGGCCTACCTGAGCATTGTTTCTGACCTTGTCCATCCCTTTACGACCACCATGTACCCATCCTCTGATGGCTACTTCCAGCAGGATAATGCACCATGTCACAAAGGTCGAATCATTTCAAATTGGTTTCTTGAACATGACAATGAGTTCACTGTACTAAACTGGCCCCCACAGTCACCAGATCTCAACCCAATAGAGCATCTTTGGGATGTGGTGGAACGGGAGCTTCGTGCCCTGGATGTGCATCCCACAAATCTCCATCAACTGCAAGATGCTATCCTATCAATATGGGCCAACATTTCTAAAGAATGCTTTCAGCACCTTGTTGAATCAATGCCACGTAGAATTAAGGCAGTTCTGAAGGCGAAAGGGGGTCAAACACAGTATTAGTATGGTGTTCCTAATAATCCTTTAGGTGAGTGTAGATCTGTGTTATTCCAGCAACCTAAATCTAGGTCTGGGCCTGTGTGTTTCTATTGTTATCTCATATCTGTCTGTTCTATGTTGAAACGAAAGCATGAAGCTGAGTTAAAGTCCATTGCTTTGATCGCTCATCATATGAGAGATTATGTAGTCAAAAGCATCAGCACAGGGGGTAGTTGTGGTTGTACCCATGGGTGTTGTTGGTGCTGATTCAGTCCCTTTAAACAGGGTTTATTTGACTTCAGATTTGTTGTCTGGTCCTGTCACAGTTGGTGTTGCCCCACAGTTACCTGTTCGTGGTGTGACTTTGTTGTTAGGTAATGACCTAATGGGGAATAAAGTCACTGTCCATCCTGAGATGGTTAGTGACCCTGTGGTTGCCAATTGCCCTGATTTGTTGCAGGAGAAGTATCCTGATCTTTTTCCCGCAAGTGCGTTTACCAGGGCAATGGCTGCTAGAAAAGCCTCTGTAGATGAGGTACAGTTGGATGACATTGATTAGTCTCAGACAGGACCTGTTCCTGTTTTTCTGAAGAAAGCCTCTAAGGAAGGGGTAAATAGTAGTGGCATTGATTTGTCGCAGTTTAAAGGTGTTTCTAAGGGTGAGGAGCCGGACATTGATTTGTCAGACATTTTTCATTCAATATGTGAACAATAGTCATGGACAGAGTGATGGCTCTGGTGATGTATTGTCTCGTTCCACTTTGATATCACATCAAAAAGATTATATTGATTTGATGTCTATTTATTCTCAGGCATTGAATGAGATTGAAGCTGGTAAGGTGCCGATTTCTTATCTGAAAGATAACGTACTGATGCGTAAGTGGAGGCCTTCTGATACACCTGCTGGTGATACATGGAGGGTTGTGCATCAGATTGTATTATCAACTCAGTATCGACAGGAATTGCTTTGTCTGGCCCATGAAGGCCCACTGGCTGGTCATTTTGGAATTTTAAAAACGATTGACCGTGTTATGAAACATTTCTGTTGGCCTGGTTTGAAGAATGATGTGAGGCAGTTTTGTCGCACATGTCATGTATGTCAAGTGGCAGGTAAGCCTAATCAGAAGATTCCAAAGGCTTCCCTACAACCTATTCCTGCTTTTGGGGAACCATTTAGCCATGTTATTGTTGATTGTGTAGGGCCATTGCCTAAGACGAGAGCAGGCAACCAATATCTGTTAACCATCATGTGCAGTGCCACTAGTTTTCCTGAAGCTATTCCTCTCAGAAACATTACTGCACCTGTCATCATGAAGGCTCTTGTCAAATTTTTAATTTTAGTGGGGTTGCCAAAGTCAATACAGTCAGACCAAGGGACTAATTGTATGTCTGGTATCTTTCAACAGGTGATGTATATTCTTAAGATTCAACAGAATATCTCCAGTGCTTACCATCCTGAGTCACAAGGTGCCCTTGAGAGGGTCCATCAGACATTTAAGACCATGATGAAGATGTATTGCTTAGCCAATGAAAGGGACTGGGATGAATGTGTTCCCATGTTGTTGTTTGCTTATCGAGAGACTGCAAGATTCCTTGGGGTTTAGTCCGTTTGAACTTGTCTTTGCACATAAAGTCTGTGCGCCACTGAAATTGTTAAAAGAAAGATGGCTGGCAGATGGTGAAGCAATTGGTCTCTTGAAATATGTATCAGATTTTAAGGACAGGTTATATAAAGCTCGTTTGGTTCCCCAAGAAAATCTGAAAAAGGCACAGCAACACATGAAAACCTGGTATGACCGTGGTACACGTGTTCGCAAGTTTGTACCAGGCAGTAAAGTGCTTGTGTTACTGCCTATGCGAGGAGATTCCCTTCGGGCTCAGTATTGTGGTCCGTATGTGATAGAAAAAAAGATAGGTGAATTAGATGATGTGGTGAGTACACCTGACAGAGAAAGGAAAAAGCACTTTGTCATGTAAATATGCTTAAAGAGTATTTTGAGCATAGCAAAAAACAATCTGAGAAGAGCATTGGTGTTGTGTCAAGTGAGCCGGTTATAGCAAATAATGATGAAAATGAAGAAGACAGTGATTTTGGTGTCACTTCCTCCGGAACATCTGTAAAACTTGGAAATTGTGCTGAATAATATTGAACCAAAGATAGGTAATTTGACACCAGAACAACAAGAAGACATGATGCTACTTTTTGAAGAATTTAGGCAGGTATTTCCTGATGTGCCATCTAGGACACATTATTTAAGTCATGATGCTGATGTAGAGAATGCTTCTCCTGTAAAACAGCATCCTTATAGGGTAAGTCCTCAAAAGTTAGCCCTTATGAGATCGGAGGTTGACTATATGTTGAGTAATGTAATTATACAGCCAAGCCAAAGTGAGTGGAGTTCACCCTGTATTCTTGTACCCAAGCCGGATAATTCTGTCCATTTTGTGATTGATTATAGGTGGGTGAATCTTGTCAGTAAGGATGACACCTTTCCTATCCCAAGGATTGATGACTGTATAGATCAGGTAGGCTTAAATATGTAAGCAAGTTTGACTTGTTGAAAGGTTATTGGCAAGTGTACACAGTTTAATGTGTCTGTATACTCTGAAATTAAAGCATAGAACAAATAAACAAATGGAGATTAGGAAGAAATATTTTATTTAACAAACTTTATCCCCTTAAACTGACAAACCCTTCTGGAACCCTTAAAAGGCACCAAATCCGTGTGCTTCTCCTTAATCCCATGATTACTCTTCACTGTTGTGTTGTTTGGTATCCCATGAAAGCTGAGACTCTCAGCTTTCTAACAATGTGACGCATTCTCTGATGTGAACATTTTGGTTTTTATATATGCATTCTGAAATGGGGGGGGTGGGGGGATATCTGAGTAGGAATAAAAAATCTAAGACAATATTGACAATTATGATCTATTCCGGAACCAGACAGTCTACTGATCAAAACAAGAGTGTAGCGTAAGGTACACTTATAAATTTCAATTAAAGAAGTGAATTTATAGTATCACCTTATCACGAATCCTGGAATCTTGTAGAACTCAATTTCTGTAATAATTGGACGCAGACACCAATTCCAAAGATATAAATTGTCAAATTTATTCAAAACAAAGACTAAATGTAGCACTACACTAATTATACAAAAGGGAAAAACTAATTAAAATTCAACTCTAGATCAACAAATCAAAGACAAATCACTTCCGTGACCAAATCAAAGACCATGGGATCGCATATGATAACACAAATCGTTAAACAAAAAAGGTTATAAACACATTGACTACAATACCGGTTAGTAAGACGAAGGTGAGTCTCTCGTTAGTATTATTAGTCAGACATTAAATAACTACGCAGGTTGGTATTTATGTCAGGTAACTTCACTTTATATATATATATATATATATATATCAGTCTCATTTACGTTTAGGTGCCGAGAAAGATCCTATCATTACTTGTTACCACGATTTCCCTTAACTGATTATTATTAAATGATTAAGGATAGGCAGGGCCACCAATAATCTAATGTCTATTAACTTGTGTCAATTTCAGACTAAACAGTTAAACAGGAATGAGAAGATATTTCTCGGCGTTGACAGATTTTATTTCTAAAATTATCAACAAAACAGTTTAATGCAACACATTTATATTTAAGAAAACTAAATGATATTACACATTCTAGAGTTATGAATCACAGATTAACATTTCTAATTGATTTCTCAAATGTCATGAATCACAAACTCCAAACTGTTAAACTTATCTGAACTTCGTCGCAGAGAGGCCTCTCTGTCTTCGGGCTCAGATAACAGCACAGTGTGGTTTGGAACAAAGGCAGTCCGGTTCGGCTTTGTCCAAGAACTTCCACTCAGTCGATGCACCTGGAAGTTGGGGTTTCGCGAAAGTAGTCGTTTCCAAACAGATTTTCCACTAAAGCACTAAAATACAATGTGATGTATAATATTATATAATTGTATAATAATATACAAATTCAACAAATATGTGTTAGTATAGAAAATGTACTTTTTGACAACTTTTATTAGATATTGTTAAGTACATCATTAGGAAATAAACTATAAAGAAGTGAGAAAACAGACCGACTAAGCTTTATTCTTTGTAATCTGGACTGTTATTCCTAAATTAAATTCATCTTTAGATTTGAGTCCCACAAATCCAGGACTATGGTTATTCGACTACAAGTCTGATGCGTTTCGATTATAAATGCAACATACTTTTTCTGTTTTTAGATGTATATAAAATCATTCATGCATTTAGATCCAACTCATGCTTCCTTAACAGATAATCCACCACTGATTAGTCCTTCCCAGTTTGACATCATATCCCAGTCTTTTCCGTATTACACATGCAATACTCTGGTCGATCTTACAATGACAGCTGATACTATTCCATCACCCGATTGCGAAACGTACAGTATACATCACCTACAATAACAACAAAATTCAGGACACCAAAGACGTTAACCTGTTTGTAAAATGCCAACTGAAGAGTCTAAATAATCGATTGAGAGATGCATGGTCATTATGGGCAGCCGCACAGTAGAGGTATTTTTTGTTTGTGAATCAAGTCGGAATGGAATTGTGAAACATCGGTGTGATGAGACCCTTGATGTTTTTGCAGAGTTATATTAAAGTTAAATTGATTCTATAGAGATTATGTGCTATAACAGTTTATAACCTGTTAACCAAAATGTCTATCACTCTGTAGAAGGCATGTGCTAATATTGCTAACAAAGAAATCAGTTTGATGTGATTTTACTGATGACTTTTTTTTTTTTTTTTTTACATGTTATGATAAATGTGTGTGAGAAATAAATTTGCACTACTGCTCTGTTCTTTCTGCACTATGAAATGCCCATGTCACTTTTATTTTGTCAGGATGTTTGGTATAAGTGCATTATACACACTGCCTGCATGCTGTTCCGACATGTATTCATGGTTTGTCCTCAGAGCTGCAGTTCTCAGTGCTGTTCTACCTGTCTTCTCTCCTCCAGGAGCTGTAGAGGCCAGCGCTCTCCCTGACTCTGGGGAAAGGGCTCCCATTGAGCAGCAGCACTGTGAGCAGGAGTGGAGCTCCAGTCTGAGGCAGGACACAGAGCCCACAGATACTGAAGACAACCAGGGCCTGACTGAGCAGCACAGGAGCAGACAGAGTGAGGAGGAGCTCAGGGGATTGGAGTCTGGCCACATGGCAGAGCTGCAGACTGAGGGGTCGACACAGGAACTTGGGGCACTGAGATCTGAGTGTGGACCCAGTTTAGTGTCTCTGCACATTAAAACAGAGCATGATACACAAGAATCTGTTTACACAGATCCAGAAATACAAACATGTTTCAAAGATATCCTCAGTAATGTGAAACCTGAGGATATTATGGAAAGCATCTGTAAGCTGGAACCTGAGCTCCCTGTAGATGGACTGTGTGAAACAGAATCCATTGCCTTGAGGAAGAAGCTCCGTGGAAAGTGTGACAGTCCAGTGAAGGAGAGCCAGACATCACAGTGCGGATCGCTGCATTTCCGACCACCCAACTCCCCCAGCCCCTCTTCCTTACCTCCCGCACCTTTGCCTGGAGAACATCAGCACCTCCATTGCTGCCCTCAGTGTGGGAAGAACTTCACTCAGGCAGAACGCCTTAAAAAACATCAGCGCATTCATTCTAGAGAGAGAGCATATTGCTGTAACCAGTGTGGGAAGAGCTTTTTGCTTGTGGGACAACTCAAAATTCACCAGCGCACTCACACAGGTGAGAGACCGTACTGCTGCTCCCAGTGTGGGAAGAGTTTTAATAAACCAGGAGACCTAAAGAAACACCAGCACATTCACACAGGAGAAAGACCATACTGCTGCCCCCAGTGTGGGAAGAACTTCATGCTGGCAGGACAACTGAAAATTCACCAGCGCACTCACACAGGTGAGAGACCGTACTGCTGCATAATATGTGGGAAAAGCTTCACTCGTGCAGGAAACCTTACTGCTCACCAGCATATTCACACAGGGGAGAGACCATACTGCTGCTCCCAGTGTGGAAAGAGTTTCAATCAGGCACAACACCTTAAAATCCACGAGCGCATCCACACAGGAGAGAGACCGTACTGCTGCACCCAGTGTGGGAGGTTGTTCATTTGTTCATCAGCCTTGAGAAGTCATGAGAGGACTCATAAGTGAGTAGCGAACAGTTGGAAGAGAGAGCATTAATAATAATAATAATATTAAAATATTAATACATAATAGAATCTTCATGTTGCTCAAATTGTCCTATGTGTGGCCTGTGTGGAAAATCGGCTTTGACTTGGGAATGGAAATTTAACAGACCAGCACGGTCTCAAACCCCACCATTCTCCCTTCTGCACAGGGCATCATTTTCTGAACAGCTAGATATGATCAGGCTCAGTATTTTGCATATAAATATATAAATATTCTGCGTTCCTGTCACATGTCTTTGTTTTGTACCTAACTAGCTAGTTCTTTCCTCCACTTCATGTCAGAGCAAAACTCTGGCTAGCCTATTTGATTTTTAGTAAACTTTGTCTGCTGACAATTTCAGAAACTCCTACAAGCAGGCCTGTCGTGATTATTTGATTCCTTAATTGTAGCACCGCTGCACCATGAGGGGTTAATGCGGTAAAGGCGGTGGGGTGGAGTGCCAGTGTGTGAATGTGTGTTCAGTACATGATATCAGTGTGTATTGCAGTAAATAATAAATAAAACACTCTGTTTAACCTTTAAATATGAGTTGGGCTTATTACTTGGAAAACACCTTAAGCGTTACAATATGTTTCCATCCAAATTGTTACCACAATTAATGAATTCTAAGAAATGTCACAACAAATATAATGCAAAATAAGGTGTTTCCATCAGTTGGGAGTCTCCCATATGGGTGCACCAGTGCATTTTTTGCTTAATTTCAGTATGTTTAAACATGTTCTGTCATGGAGTATGTGCTACATTATTATAATTTATTGGACAAATGCATTTCCATTGCCTATTTGTCACAAATTCTTTATTGACAAAAGGAAAAAACTGCTCAAGCGTTTGTAAAATCTTTTTAGCGATATTGTAAGTCGAATTTTGTCATTTCCATCCAGCTTTTCTAATGAGAGAATACTAGGGGTGTAATGGTACACGTATCTATACCGTACCGGACCGAAATGAAATGGAAAAAAAAATTGAAACACAAGGTTAATAAAACAATGTAAGAACCCTTTAATAATCACAGGCACTGACTGATATAAAACTAAAATACTTGACCTATTTCTATTATTGGGTTTTCATGTGATTTCTTTTGTATTGTGATTCCGGTTAGATAAAAGCACACCAAGACCCAGTCCCGAAGAAGGGCAAAGTCTGGGCACCCCCTGGGCTACACTACCAATTGAGGAGCTGGATAACATAAATTCGACCACCCCTACACACCAGTTTAGATCCTCAACCCCTGTCCAACATCTGACCTCCCAGCAGCCTACCCAAAGACATCCTACACCCAGTGCTAGGCCACTTGACTTGTCCTACTCCTCTGGGCCACCTGGGAAATGTAGTGATGATGAGGGTATGTCCAGAGCAGAATCCACAGTGAGTGCCTCTTCTAGCCAGCGGACGAAGAGGAAGAGACTGTGGGGAGGGGAGGACATCCTTGCCACTTTACGCCAGGAGCAGATGGCAAGCAGTACTGCACTGGTGTCACAGCTGAGTACAAACCCAGGGTTTTTCACGTTTGCCCTCACAGTTGCAGACTCGCTGCGCAAAATTCCAGCCGGGCGGGTGAAGGTAACAAAAGTGAAACTCTTTACAGTGCAGTGGAGAAGCACATGATGTAACATATTGGGACACTGGCTATTTTCTGCTGGTTTATTGTTGACTTTTTACTAGATTTACTGTTTGTACCATTTATAAGCCTGTTGGGTTTGATTGATTTGATTCTGCACTTATAGAACCTTGTTTATGTTAAACACATACTTCAGTTACTGTCTTCATTCTAAGATCCAAAAAGTTGTACTGCTAACAACAGCAGTTTTTCAAGTAAAGGAAGAGGCTCACACTGTTATTTTTCTCTGAATTGTATTTATTGCATTACATTTAATTGACCACATCTCAAGATTGCATCCTGCCAGGGCACCATTCCTGCAGGTGTTTGAAAGAACCCCTTCAGGTCCCTCCGAACACCAACAGCAGCTCGTGAAGCCCTACTCCTAGACAGGGGTCCGGGGTTGATAAGCCCATTGTCGTCTGCCACATGTCTTCTCCATTCCCCATCCTGTATCTCACCAGATACTGTAAGAGAGTCTTGAAAATTGCGTTGGAGATATCTGGCTGCTGATGTGTTGGTGACGTCAGTGCAAATAAGGTAATTGTGGAGGGCAACACATGCCTTGACCACATCCATCATCGTCCCAGGAAGGTAAGTGGGTGGAGGAAATGTCCAGTCTGCCCTTTAACAGCTGGTCTCCGAAATGGCTCTCCTGAAAAACGCCTCCATCACTCTCTCATCCTTATGACCCCACATCAACCAGTGTAAATTTGTAATTGGCATCGCACATCGCCATGAGCATCAATAGCCCCGACACAATTTGGACCACTGCCCACTGGTAGGACAACACACAAATTTGCTTGTAGCGCCTGCCGGATGGCTTTGCACACCAGACAGAATGCAAGTGTGGAAGAAGAACAATCGTCAATCAGGTTGGAGCGTTAGTTGCAATGCCTTTAATACACGCAGCGTGGAGAGGAACAGTGAATCAAGAAGATCCCCAAGTCGCTCTGCCTCCATTTTAAAAGTCAGAGGCTTTTATACACAAAAAACAAAGATCTGATTACAATCACAAAGACTATATTATCTTAGAGAGTTAGCTAAGCAGAATATATATCATTATAAGACATAGGTCAACACATGGATTAGGGAGCAGGCACTTCAATCATACTGTTTGACATTGTCTCCAAGATTCTCATTGTAAATAACAAACCTTCTGGCTTGACCTTATCTTTCTTAAGTATACAAGAGAGTAACATAGATATGAGGGAAAGAATTTCTAGCTTTCCTTCCCACGAAATGCCCACGTATTTTGTGCTTGGCAATTTTGGACGAAAGGTAAAATGTACATTGCTTTCCGTGGACAGATTGAACAATTAGCATCATGATCAAACAGGTGACTGATCAAGGCATTGATCCAGAGACCCGGGTTTAAAACATGATCAGGAATGTTAGAAACTTGAGCCGATCAGATAAGCTCTATATCAAGTGCAAATCTAATACAATAAATAATGATAATAATGAATGTATGATTTATAGAAAATCATGTGTTTCACCAACCAACATGATTATAAATCTATCACAAATACTTATTTGATTACAAAACCAATATTGTCAGCTATATTTATTATATTATTCAGTACGCTGTAGCCTATCACATAAACTGCGGGTCTGACGGTTGGAGAAGAACGTATTTATAGCTCATATATTTTGAGCAGTTTAACAGCTGAAACGCCATATAGGTATTTCATTCAAATATTTAGTAACATAAGAACGGATATGCAGGAGAAATTCACATATGCAGAGATGTGTGTATGTATGTTCTAGTGTTAAGTCTCTAACCAGCTATAGCAAGATAATATAGATCTGCACATACAGGATGCAATTTGTATTTGTGTGTGTTCGTGTAGTTTCATGTCATTAACAGTATGTATTCATTTACATCCATACAATCGTAGATGCACCATAGAACTCGGGTTTCCTGTAATTTATGGTGTGTTAATTCGACACTGACCCCTATGGACACATCAACCTTACGTGCAAGTATGTTGGCAGACAGCTGTGCGACCGCCTGCGCATGACGCCCGCACATGTACACAGAGATGCAGACGCAGAAGCAGAAACCAGCCTTCAGAAGTGTTAGTGTTCAATCCCACACATCACGCAATTCACAAGCTCACCACCTGAATACTAAACCCTCACATTCCCCAGCAATCAGCCACTTTACATTCCTCAGCAATATGTGCGCTTGCTCTGTCTTCCTCAAATCCCATTGGACCAGCACTCTCTTTCACTGGCCTCTGTTCTCCTCTGCTACACATAAATACCCGTCTGTGACTCCACTCATTGCTAAGTCTAGTCTTCTTTCCATTTGCGATTGTTAGTGGTCCCTTTGATTATTGTTGGCCTGTTTTTGACCTCCTTATGTACCTCAACCTTCGATTCCCAGATTCTCCCAACCAGCCTGTTTGCCTCATCGTTGACCCTTGCTTGCCTTATCAACTTCGCCTTTGGATCCTCCTGGACATTGTTGTTTGCCGGTATTGACCCTCACCTGTCCCTGGATTCCCTTTACTCCACGCCTGGGTTCCTCATGCCCAAGATGCTTCGTTAGTTAGACTGGAGCACACTGGATTCAGATTCAATCAAAAATGGTTATATTTTAAATATATACTACTTGAGGCTCCGTACAAATTTGTACCAAAACTAAGCAAATTGAGGACCGACAAACATTGGCAAAAATGGTTTAATAGAGGTATGCAAAAAAAAAAAAAGAAAGTTTTGTATTGCACATACAAAAAGGATGGAGATTAAATAAAATTCAAAGAATATATAGAACTACAAAGAGATGTTAAGTAAGGGATCAGGAAAGCAAAGCGTGAAATAGAAAGAAACACAGCTCTTGGTGCTAAAACTAATGCAAAAAGCATTTTTCAAAATTACAACAACTAGGCCGAAAAACTAACAAGATGTGGCAAATGATTTAAATGAGTATTTCACAGAGGCTTTTACAAAATAAAAAATGCATAACATGCTACAAGTTAACAATCAGTCCAGTCAAACTCTAAGAGAGATCGGGATAAATGAGGAGGAGGTACTAAAGGGACTAGCAGAATTAAAAACCAACAAATCACCTGGTCCAGAATAAATATTTCCAACAATACTTAAACAAATGAGGGACATGTATATTAACTAAAATATTCCAAATGTCACTGAGAAGAGGGGATGTGCCAAGTGACTGGAAAACTGCTAATGTCTTACCTATCCACAAGAAAGGGGACAAAACTGAGTCAGGAAATGAGAGACCAATCAGACCAATTGTATGAAAATGATTTTATAGAAAATCAAGGAGCATCTTAATATAAACCATATTCTTGGAGATAATCAACATGGGTTTAGATGACAGATCTAAACCCTTCAGATAATATTCAGTTATCTATGGCAGATGAAATTCAATGTGGACGTGTGCAAGTGCAAGGTGTTACATGCAGGTTACAAAAATGTCCACTATAATTACACTATGGGAGGAATAGAACTAGATGAAGTAACACATGAGAAAGACCTAGGAGTCTATGTGGACTCATCACTTTCTCCATCCAAACAATGTGGGGAAGCAATAAAAAAGACAAACAGGATGTTAGATTATATTATCAGAAGTGTAGAACTGAGAACAAGGGCAGTGATGTTCAGACTGTACAATGCACTAGTTAGAGCTCATCTGGATACTGTGGACAGTTCTGGGCTCCACACTTCAAGAAAAATATCGCTGCTCTAGAGGCCGTTCAGAGGAGAGCAAGCAGACTTATTCCAGGTTTGAAGGGAATGATCTACTGAGAGACTGAGGGAACTGAACCTTTTCACCCTGGAACAGAGAAGACTAGTGGGGACTTGATCCAAGTCTTCAAAATCATGAAAGGCATCGACCACATCAAACCAGAGGAGCTTTTCCAGATCAGCAGGGACACACGGACCCGTGGACACAAATGGAAATTGGGCTTCAAGGCATTCAAGATGGAAAACCGGAGACACTTCTTTGCACAGAGTTGTCACAATCTGAAACAAACTCCCCAGCAATGTGGTTGAAGCTGAACATTTGGCAACATTTAAAAATAGACTGGATAGGATCCTTGGATCACTCAGTTATTAAATGAAATTAAGGGTCAGTACAAATTGGATTAGATAATATGGCAATAGTTACATCCGGGTTAGATAAGTATATTGTAACGAGACCCGCTTTTCTGGCCCTCATCGAGGTTCCACCACTATGCAGCAATAACGGAGGAGGCACAGGGTGCAATCAAAAATGAACTTTATGTGCAGGAACAGAGGCACAGGTTTGACTGGAGCTGACTGATTAAACTGAACTTGAATCTGACTGCGACTGAATCTTAATTGAATCTTGAATCTCCCGCTGAACATAGTCAGCTAATATTACAGTGATCGGCTAACATTACAGTAACTTCAATGACAGCGTGCATTTAATTTAACAGACAAAACAACTATGTGTTTGTAAACAATTTTTGTTGTTATAATATTTTATTGAAATAAAGTTTAAACACAAATAAACAGCTGTGTTGCATCTCCTCTTCTGTCCCTAGGCAATATGGCCGCCAGCTCGCATACTGTCCCCCATAGTTCTGGGACAGGTGGACAAATCTAGAGATTCTATATCTATGACCTTTGCAAGTAGTTCAGTCCTGTGTGGCGCAGGGAGTTGTGGGATTTAGGTGGTGTGGATAGATTGGAAACAAACCGAGGTGCGGAGACGGAGGCTGCGGGAGAGGAGCTGTGAGAATGAGGAGCAGTTTATGAGGAGCCGTGAACACACACAGAGAGAGAGAGAAAGCAACTGACGGTAAAACTATATCATTGTATCGTAAAATCAATGCAGTTGTTTCTCCGCCGTCCACTGTCTCGTCTGTTTTGCTTTTCTGGCGTGTGCAGACAAACGCGCTCTCCAGAGCTGCGCGCACAGCAACCGGCTGCACCGGATTCATGCGTGTTGCATCGTGGAGGAGACCCTGCACAGCCATTTAAGTACAGGCACACGCATGTAACCACTGCTCTGACATGCCTTGTCGTGCGGAGCTCCGACAGGGCCTCAGGGCAACACGCGTGATCCATGCAGACAGAAAGTAAACACACGTGGACCTGGACACTGACGAGTTTGCACAGACGAGCGCAGATAACAAAAGAGAGGGAGGGAGGGAGAGAGAGGATGTGGGTGAAGACATGGCTGCGCAGAGGAGGGCAATAGCCTGTAGCTCTGCTGTGAGAGCTGGAGGTGAGCAGCAGTCACAGGCTATATCCATCCCACAATATGATCATTGCAGTGTAATAGAGGACAAACCGCAGTTTTTATCCACAAGGGGACACCACAACTGAGCAGAGCGTGTAATATTAGGCTTCTAGGCTCCCTCTTATGATTGTAACTCGCTATTAAATCAATCATACATTAAAAAATATCAATATACTCAATGCTTGTGACAGTAAATACTACTGATCATATTGCTATAGGTATATTGAAACATTTTTGTTGTGTCTACTGTTTCATTCTGCTACTTGTTCTGCTACCATATTCATTACGTTCTCCTGCTGAGTTCTACATTCCACCCGATAGGTGGCAGTATACCTTATACAACGTACATAATCATACACTGTACTCTCTTGTGGGACAGATACAGTACAGATGTAAAGGGAAGGTGCTGCCATATTGAACTGGTTCTGAGATTAAAGGAAAGTGAATTGCAATCTGCTCGCTCTCATATTTTATTTATACCATCCGTCGGTACAGTTTTCCTTTTTTAATTTTTTCTCCTCCTAGCAGTATCTGATATCCCGTTTCCGCTAGCCACGTTTAGCTGCACCTCAGCGTGGCCGTGCCGGGGGGTTTCCACTAGGGCTCAGCTGCACCTCCGCCTGTGCTGGACTAGTTTCAGGAGCACAGTTTCGCACATTGTGTCGGCTGAGTCCCAAAGTGGTCCGGTCAGTACTGTGACGTCACAGGCGCAGCGCGTCTGTATTCTGACATTGTAACTACAGTAATGGCGGCCGCTCTCAATGCTAGAGATGCCGTAGAAACTTCTCACAAGAAGAAATGTGTGTGTTTACCTTGGGAAAACGATTTATCTGCAACAGTAATTAATGCACGGTGGAAAAGTGCCACACAGGATTAATTACTTGGCACAGAAAGACATTTAAGAGGGTTTGAAAAGATATCGAATATCCTGCCGGAGAAAGGACTGTATGAGACTGCATACAATGTGCCCTGACGAAATAACAATGCTTTTTTTGTTATAAATACACGTAAACATTAAATATTCGTCTTGGATTTAAATTAAATGTCCAATGTCTTGTAAATTCCCTCAAAATTATTTAAATGTCACGGTTTTTAGCTTCCCCCTGTTTACACTATCTTAAAATTATTAAAATGTTTAAAAAAGAGGCTAATTTTTATGTGATCAATCGTATCGCATATCTTAATTATATTTGTAATACATCATTATCGCTATAACTATATATTCATGGTCCACCAGGCACCAAATATTTCGGTCAAAAGCCCTTGAGCTAGTAGTTTGATTTGACAAATAAACTGCCTGTTGATTTAGGTATAGGGTTTCACCAAAACGGGTCTGTATAGAAACAGTCCAATAGAAATGCCAACAAATCACATTGATTACCTTTACCTAAGGTTTCAAAAGGTAAATCAATCGGCACCAAGACGACACTTAGATGATAGATTAGTGTGTTTGTCTATATTACATATTGATCGTTGTTTTTAGCCAGACCCCTGGGGTATTCTTGTGTAAGTGTGAAAATACGAGCCTGTGAATTTGAGTCTTTTTGACCAAGTTTACAGTAATTCCAATGGAGAGCACCGCAGCTCTTTAGTGTTTTCGATTTTAATGGGATTTTTTCATTCGATTAAAAATGCAGATGGTTCAGATTGTTATTTTGCAACATTAACCAAAATAACTAAGTCCATACACATGCTTTATGTTTGCAAATAGTAATTTTGTCTGCAATACATTAATTTAAGATACCAAACCTAAACTCAGACTTGTTTTTAGAAATGCCAACTCATTTCTTGTAACCCCCCCCTGTACTTCTTCATTGGACAGTTTTGGCATACATAGCCATCTGCTATCCGTTGTGTTGTTTGCCAAGTGTTTGGAATTCCATGAAAGCTGAGACTGTCAGCTTTCTAACGATGTGACGCATTCTCTGATGTGAAAATTTTGGTTTTTATACCCCCTGCATTTACACCCCCTGCATTCTGAGATGGGGGTACATTGTATGATGCACTTAATTCTTTGTTATGAAATGCTTTGGAAAGGTGTTCTGCTATATACAATTGAAATGGATCTTATTTAAATGAGGCTAAAGATTCTCATTGCCCAATTTAAAAAGGGACACATTCCAAAAATGATGGCGTTGAAGTGCTATTACTATTTTTTAAATTTGTAAATTTACAGTAAAATATTATCTGTAGGCAAACATTTAATGAGGGACAAAAATAACCTGCATATTTATCATCTTTTTGGTCAATGTTTTTCTTGTCTTGGTTTATTCAGCTTTATAATGAGCAGCAGAAGTCCTATTAGCAGACTGGAGCTCATGTGCTCTCCAGACAACAAAGTGATGGGGTGGTGGGGTTCTATCTATACACCTCTTGTATTGTGGATTGCTGTTAGTTTTGTTGGCATGTTTGAAAAATGTAATTACAACAATAAATAAAATATTGTTTTATAAACATTTAAAACTGTACACAATTTTAAATCCCAAATTTTTCATTGGCACTTAGCGACGTAAATAAAAGTTCCCCATCACTGTATTAGGGTAACTTAGTGATATCACTGGCTGGTGCTCTTCCTCTGATTATAGATTATGACTTTACAAATGCAGCATTGTTAAAATCAAGTGCTGAATGGATTTTTTGCAGGATTAAGATTTTTCTTACATGTTATGATAAATGTGTGTGAGAAATAAATTTGCATTACTGCTCTGTTCTTTCTGTACTATGAAATGCCCATGTCACTTTAATTTTGTCAGGATGTTTGGTATAACTGCATTATACACACTGCCTGCATGCTGTTCCGACATGTATTCATGGTTTGTCCTCAGAGCTGCTGTTCTCAGTGCTGTTCTACCTGTCTTCTCTCCTCCAGGAGCTGTAGAGGCCAGCGCTCTCCCTGACTCTGGGGAAAGGGCTCCCATTGAGCAGCAGCACTGTGAGCAGGAGTGGAGCTCCAGTCTGAGGCAGGACACAGAGCCCACAGATACTGAAGACAAACAGGGCCTGACTGAGCAGCACAGGAGCAGACAGAGTGAGGAGGAGCTCAGGGGATTGGAGTCTGGCCACATGGCAGAGCCGCAGACTGAGGGGTCGACACAGGAACTTGGGGCACTGAGATCTGAGTGTGGACCCAGTTTAGTGTCTCTGCACATTAAAACAGAGCATGATACACAAGAATCTGTTTACACCATAGATCCAGGAATGCAAACTTGTTTTAAAGACATCCGCAGTAATGTGAAATCTGAGGATATTATAGAAAGCATCTGTAAGCTGGAACCTGAGCTCCCTGTAGATGGACTGTGTGAAACAGAATCCATTGCCTTGAGGAAGAGGCTCCGTGGAAAGTGTGACAGTCCAGTGAAGGAGATCCAGACGTCACAGTGCAGACTGCTGCATCTCCGACCGCCCAGCTCCCCCAGCCCCTCTTCCTCACCTCCCCCACCTTCACCTGGAGAACATCAGCACCTCCATTGCTGCCCTCAGTGTGGGAAGAACTTCACTCAGGCAGAACACCTTAAAAAACATCAGCGCATTCATTCTAGAGAGAGAGCATATTGCTGTAACCAGTGTGGGAAGAGCTTTTTGCTTGTGGGACAACTGAAAATTCACCAGCGCACTCACACAGGTGAGAGACCATACAGCTGCTCCCAGTGTGGGAAGAGTTTCAATCAACCAGGAGACCTAAAGAAACACCAGCGCACTCACACAGGAGAGAGACCGTACTGCTGCTCCCAGTGTGGGAAGAGCTTCACTCAGACAGAACATCTTAAGAAACACCAGCACATTCACACAGGAGAAAGACCATACAGCTGCCCCCAGTGTGGGAAGAGCTTCATGCTGGCAGGACAACTGAAAATTCACCAGCACACTCACACAGGTGAGAGACCGTACTGCTGTTCCCAGTGTGGGAAGAGTTTCATTCAACCAGGAGACCTAAAAAAACACCAGCGCATTCACACAGGAGAGAGACCGTACTGCTGCACAATATGTGGGAAAAGCTTCACTCATGCAGGAAACCGTAATGCTCACCAGCATATTCACACAGGGGAGAGACCATACTGCTGCTCCCAGTGTGGAAAGAGTTTCACTCAGGCACAACACCTTAAAATCCACGAGCGCATCCACACAGGAGAGAGACCGTACTGCTGCACCCAGTGTGGGAGGTTGTTCATTTGTTCATCAGCCTTGAGAAGTCATGAGAGGACTCATAAGTGAGTAGCGAACAGTTAATAATAATAATAATAATAATAATAATAATAATATTACTAGTTTAATAATAATAATACATGATAGAATCTTCATGTTGCTCAAATTGTCCTATGTGTGGCCTGTGTGGAAAATCAGCATGGAAATTTAACAGACCAACACAGTCTCAAACCCCACCCATCTCCCTTCTGCACAGGGCATCATTTTCTGCACAGCTAGATATGACCAGTCTTTTGCATACATTTTTCATAAAAATATATAAATATTCTGCATTCCTGTCAGATGCCCTAGTTTTGTACCTAACTAGCTACTTCATTTATTCATTCATTGATAGCTGTTTGTTTTGTATTTCATTTTATTCCTGTCCGTGATTATACGTGGCATACAGAGAATCTTGCAAGTAACATATTTGAGAATTCAATGAAGTAGTTTGTGATATGAGCTAGTATTTGGACATTTTACTTTTATTTGCTTTGTTACTGTTGTCATTTAAAACCAGCAGTGTGAACAGAGGGGATAAAAGGTGAAAAGAAACCGTGGTAATGTCACAAGGTAGTGAATGTGTGTTCAGTACCCGATATCAGTGTGTACTGCAGTAAATAATAAATAAAACAATCTGTTTAACCTATAAATATGAGTTGGGCTTATTACTTGGAAAACACCCTAAGCGTTACAATATGTTTCCATCCAAATAAGGGAATTAGACTGTAATTAATGGATTCTTAAGAAATGTCACAACAAATAGAATGTAAATTAGGCGTTTCCATCAGTTGGATGTCTCCCCTATGGGGTGCACCAGTGCTTTTGCTGCTTAATTTCAGTATGTTTAAACATGTTCTGTCATGGAGTATTCACTACATTATTATTATTTATTGGACAAATGCATTTCCATTGCCTATTTGTCACAAACTCTTTATTGACAAAAGGAAAAAAACAGCTCAAGTGATTGTAAAATCTTTTTAGTGATATTGTAAGTTGTCGAATTTTGTCATTTCCATCCAGCTTTTCTAATGAGATAAAGCACATAAAAATGCATGGATGGAAACATGGCTTTGTGTTTCCCCATTGCATATTATCTTTTGAAAATAAAATCAAGTGTTCTTGTACATGAATTAGCTGTATTGAACCACTATTTTGTTACATTGTGTAGGCATACAGAATAGCATTAGAGAAAGCTATATAAAATAAATACATGTGCAGCAAAGCGAGAGCTGAAAAAACTTAAAATTAAACTTTAAATGTAATTGAACTGATCAAGGTCAAGTGAAGTCAAGGTAAACTTTATTATCCCACAAGGGGAAATTCATATGGTCATACACATCCCATTTAAAACACAAAAATACACTATACATGCACTAACACACACACATACACATCAATGAAATATTCTGTGCAATACTAAAAATATAAAATATCATATACAATATACAATCCAAATATACAATATGCACATCAAAATACCCAAACCCAATAATGTAGTTGGACATCTATCTATCATTTAATAATCTAATTGCTGTAGGCACAAATTATTTACTGTACCTTGTTCTAATTTTCTGCTGCATGATTTTGCCATTTGACCTGCTACTCCTCCAGAATTTCAGATAGAGAGGATGGATTGGATCCTTGAGGATCTGATCAGCCTTTTTTTAAATAAGGCCAATATACAACTGTGCTACAGACACCTGATCGACCCCAATGATCCCACTTGCTATCTTGATCATGTGCTGCAATTTGGCATGATCTTGAACACGCATGTTTCCGAAGGTGCAGATCAGGCCAAAGTACAGAATACTCTGCAAAACAGATTTATAGAACATATGGAGGATACGACAATCTACTCTAAAATGATTCAGTTTCTTAATAAAGAACAACCTCTGTTGTAGTTTCTTATCCAAAATAGGGGGGGGTGGAAGTTTTGTATGATCAGGAACTATTGTAACCTACACCGGGGCGAATTGTCAGGGATGAATTATCATGGACCCGAGGATGTGCTTTCACTGTGATTGTGCAATGAGCCAAGTCCGCAACCGCGTTATACAATTATACAATTTTTATGAAAATGCATTAAGTAAGATTGCCTATAATGAGAGACACCTGTATTAGCCTTACACTATAATAGTGGAATAAAATTAACAAAAAATAATTGAATCAGGATTTGTATTTGTATGAGCTGTTACTTAATTGAACCCTTAATTTAAGTAATTTCCAAAATCAGAGCCTTTCATTTAAAACAGGAGGTTTTTAAATGGTTTAAACTTGTATAAGGAACTTATCTTATTAAAGAGATTTAAAGACTCAAATGTAATCAAATGACTTCAATTAAAACGTTAATTAAATAAGTGAGACCTCGGTTGGAACAAAAAACAGCAGGGTAGGGGGTCCTCTAGCACCCTGTCTCTCTTACCTCACCAATATAGAGTTATTCTTTAACCACTCCAATTCCAGATGAAAAAATTTAAACCCTTCCCAGGTTCCAGATTTTGAAAATGATGATGCTTTAACACCTGTAATTGTTTTAAAATGTAAATATATGATTAATGAAATACAACAAAATCAACCAAAGTGTTTCATTAACCCCATATCCTGCTGTGTACTACATATCCATGTTCAGTAAAGAGATACAAAAAAAAAGTTTGGACAGAGAAAACTATGGAAGCGTATTGCTGCCACACACACACAAAAAAAATACGTATTTTGGGGGCATGTTGCTGCCAGGGTTTTTTTTTGGGGGGGGGACGTGTTGTTGCCATGAGTATGGGTAACCTCGTGATATGACAGAACTGGATAGGAAGGATAGAAATTTACTAGCATATTAATTGTGTGAGACATTGTAACATGACTCCTTCAGGATCCAGTGTGTGAAGAAGGCATCTGGTTTCTTGAGTTTCCACAAAGCCTTGCTGAATGCATTTAAGGTGCATCATTTTATATCCATGTAGCTTCCCGTGTTTACCTATTTCTGACATCACAAAAAATGATACTTCAAGTAAAGCGGCCATGTTTTTCAATTAAAACCCTTCTGAATGTTCTCATACTGAGCACAGCTCCGTTTATGAGTGACTCAAACAGTGTAATATATCTTCATGCTTTAGTCCAAGGTTAAAGTAAAAATGGACAATGTCTGACACACTTGCAATTCCTGTTTATCTAGTCAAACGGGAATCATATGGTATATGAGCACGTTACAAGTGACTTAACCACTCATCAAAAAAGTCAATACAGTGTTAAGTCATGTTGTGAAACCAGGTTTATTAGAAATGTTCAATACAATAAGCTTGGGGGGATGCACTACAAATGCGCTATAGGGCATTGCGCAGCATTGCAATGGATCTAGTACTAGTTGAGGCAGTGTAAATGTGCTTTTATTTACTTGTTCATCAAATTAGATTTTGTTCAAAACCTAGTTCTGTTGTGAAGTGAGCAGCCAGTTCGAGATACATTGTCAAATGAGTGGCCACTTATTTTGGTATGCGCGTTTGCTTGAGAATACGGTAGACATGAACGCTGTGCTAAGAAATTGAAAATACAGTGTACAGAGATATATGGTTTTAATGGAATACATTATTACTGCACTATATCTTGCACCCAAATCAAAACAATTAAAATGCAGTTGTGACCGACCCAGGGTCAGATTGTTAAACACGCACAAAATAGGACCAGGTAGATGGTTCTCCAAAAATGAACTCATTTATTTAAGTTCGATAGTCTTCAAAACAAATGAACAAACAAAACACTGCAACCTACTTAGTATTTTAAAGCCAGCAGGAAAACAGACTACCTCTCATCAGCAACCCAACTTTCCAACTGTTCTCTCTCCACCTTTATACCCAAGGATCAGAGCTCATCCCCCTGAACAGAACATTAATGGAATTAACATCAATACAAATATAAAACATTTTAAACAATTCCTATTACAATTAATCACATAAGTTATATCTAATGAAATAAAAGAAAAAAAGCCAACATTACAGTTTTTTACGATTGCTTAAAAAAACGATTTTGAAAACAGGGCTCATTTTGTCAAAACAGTACACAGAATTCACAAAACCACATATATATATGTACATGAATATATTGACCAAACACAACACACAACAGCAGTACTGCATATTTATATTTAAATATTTATTTCTCTCCACATTGTAAAATCAGTCAATACATCCATGCCTTTCCAAAGGTTTCATTTTGCACTGAAAATCAGAACAGAACATATTATATATAGAATATAGTACATAAACACAGCAAGAACATTTATAGAGACAAAAAAGAAAGCATGAATTAAAAAAAAAACCCTAAGCATCATCTCTAGATCCTAGCTGGATCTGGTCATAGCACTTCATCCACATCACAGGTCCTCTCTCGCAAGACAGCAAGGGGAGAATGTTCTTGAATGGCGAATCCATCCTTGCACAGACCCTGCATCAATTTGTCGCAGGCCTCCTCCATGGCTTGAATGAGGGGTATCCTGACATAGGGCTGGAGATCGTAAACCTTCCACCGCCATGCCGAAAAAACTCCTCAATGGGGTTAAGGAAGGGAGAGCATGATGAGAGGTATTGGAGTGAAAATTGTGGATGCTGATGAAACCAGTTTTGGACCAGAGCAGATCGGTGGAAAGATACATTGTCCCAGATGACAATGTATCTTATCTGCTCTGTATCCATTTGGTCTTCTGCTGTGACAATGTTGTGTAGTCTGTCTAAAAATGTGAGTATGTGGGCCATGTTGTAAGGACCTAAGTTGGCATGGCGGTGGAGGACCCCATTCTGCGTGACTGCAGCCCACATTGTAATGTTACCACCACGTTGGCCCGGGACATTCAAAATAGCTCTGTGGCCAATGATGTTTCTCCCTCTTCTTCTCACTTTTGTCAGGTTAAACCCAGCCTCATCTATGAAGAAAAATTCATACGGCAGTGCATCAGCATCCATTAGCAAAACTCTGAAAAAAAATACAACATTGTGTAGTTCAGTATAGGCCTACTATAAATGTACATGTAAAAAGGTTCTGTGTGCAGTGCACAATACTGAAGTGTACATTACTTACTTCTACATATTCATGCCACAGGTCTTTTACTCTCTCAGAATTTCTTTCAAATGGCACTCGGTAGAGTTGTTTCATCTGTATGTGATGTTTTTAAGGATTCGCCCGAGTGTTGATAGAGAGACCTGATGGACATTATTGAAAAATGTGTGGTCATTGATTGTGTTTGTTTGAGGCGTATCGCATTATTGGCCAAAACCATCTTTACGATAGCTCTCTTGTTCCTGTTGGAATATGGGGGCCCTTCCTCCTTGACGTTCTCGATCAAAATACATGTAAAATGTCACAGGACCGCATACAAGGCATTGTTTCAAACATGGAATGCAGTGAGTGGGTACCAAAAAGTACTGATGTAGTGCATATAGAAGGCTACATTACTGTAGACAGTACAGAAAAGTTATTTTTCACCTGTGCTCTTGTTGAAATGTCCGAATTACTGTTGCAACAGTATATCTGCTGAGGTTGGGCTGAACTCTCTGTCCAGCCTCTCTCAGTGTCAACCTATGGTTTACAACATGGTCAACCAATGTTGCTCGAATCTCATCTGATAAATGTGGTCCTCGTCTTCTTTGTCCACATCCTCCTCCAGGTCTACCTCTACCTCTTCCTCTTCCTCTCCCTACCCCTCTTCCTCCACATGCTCCCCCTCTCATTCTCCCTCTCCCTCTTCCTCTTACTGCAACATTGCCTTCCATTTTGTTAGATGTTAGATTGCTGTGTCTAATGTAGAGAAGTGTGTGTAGTGTTTTGTAAAAAGTGTGAGTCTGAGAATGTGCTTATAGTTGTGCAGATCTGGGCTGAGGTTTTGCTCCTTGAGTGTCAGGTTTCACTAACTGTGTGTTATTTTTTATTTTAGTGTGTAAGCAATCAAACTGTAATACATAGATAAACCCTCCTTTACCAATAAACACATTAACTATTTCCATGTGGCAAGAAACTTGTGCTGCTACCTTAATACATTAAATACAGTAATTTCAAAATATAAATTGGCCCTCTCCATGATGGCTTCTGTAATGCCATTCTGCCCTTCACAAGCATCGGGGATTGCAACACCAACTCTCATAACCCTGCTCCAGGCCCCCCTTCTTCTCAACAGGTAAGTTTGTGATTTAATAATACAAACCATTTCCCCTTTTTAAAATATTGTATTTCAAACTAATTACAATTAATAACATTTTAAATGTTTGACTTTTCAAAAAAGTACAAGAACAGACAATCATACTAAAACAGTTATGATCAATGATTATGGGATGGGTTCACTCCTTCACAAGAGTAAATTCTCATGATTCTGTAATCAAAACTATGTATTTCACACAGATTTTGCAGTTGATTATATAATCCATTATTATCTGCAAATCGTATGATATTGAAAACTATTCAAAACTAAGGATTAATGTAATTAATATGATCAATGTTTACTAATAATGAAATCTAGTAAAATGATCAAATCTGACAAGCAACCTCTCAAAATATTAAAAATACGTATGTACAACCTGGTCAATTTTGGAGGGAATATTGTCAGGTATGATGGAAATTGGAGTGATATTTACCATAGAACTTTAACAATGTAATACATTTCTGAGTTGATCATTTCACCTCACTAATGTTGGATGAACAATTTCTCAGATATAAAACATTTTTGAAAACTGTTCAGTGTTGAAGAGAACATCCGCAGGTATGTGAAGAAAGTCCGCTGTAGGATGTTTTAAATATGTTCTCTCAAAGTGGTCAAATTACATGGGATAAATCAACACAGCAATGTTTAATCATGAATTTCTCAAAGTATTCAAAAATAAGTATTTGAAAACTGTTCAGGGTTGCAGATACTTTCCTCAGGTAATACTATACAAATTATGAAACATAGCTACTGTAGGTGTTTTTAGATAAGCACAGGTAAAACAAATACTGACACAACTACATATGATTAATAATATCTCCAAACTTTCAAAACAAGGTTTATTTGAAAACTGGTGAGTTTTAAGGATATTCTCCGCAGGTATTAATGTAGCATCTAGTGAAGGGTGCTTTAAATTTGAGATATCATATTGGACACAAGTGGGCAAAATGTTACTTTTAGTACATCAATTTAATATTGAAAATTAAATATTAAAATTCAATCACCTCCTGCTTGCTTAACTTCCCACACTGGGAGTAACAGTACAGTTTTTCTCCTGTGTAAATTCACATGTGAATATGAAAGTCTCTTGTCTGACTGGAGCTCTTTCCACATTGTGAATGCACTGGTGAGATTTAAGGCTATCTGCACGAATAAAGCTCTTTGTACACATTGTACAGCAGTACGGCTTTTCTCCTGTGTGAATGCGCTGGTGAGATTGAAGGCTTCCTGCTTGAGTGAAGCTCTTTCCACACTGAGAGCAGCAGTATGGTTTCTCTCCTGTGTGAATGCGCTGGTGAGATTGAAGGCTTCCTGCTTGAGTAAAGTTCTTCCCACAGACTGTGCAGCTGTATAGTTTCTCTTCTTTATGAATTCGCATGTGAGTATGAAAGCTTGAAATCCGGTTGAAACTCTTCCCACACTTTGTGCAGCAGTACGGCTTCTCTCCTGTGTGAATGCGCTGGTGAGATTGAAGACTTCCTGCACGACTGAAGCTCTTTCCACACTGTGAGCAGCAGTATGGCTTCTCCCCTGTGTGAATGCGCTGGTGAGCTTGAAGGCTTCCTGCTTGAGTGAAGCTCTTCCCACAGACTGTGCAGCAATATGGTTTCTCTCCTCTATGAATACGCATGTGAGTATGAAAGCTTGTTATCCGGCTGAAGCTCTTTTCACACTGGGTGCAACAGTACGGCTTCTCTCCTGTATGAATACGCTGGTGACATTTAAGGCTTCCTGCATAACTGAAGCTCTTCCCACACAGTGTGCAGCAGTACGGTTTCTCTCCTGTGTGAATGCGCTCATGCGCTTTAAGACTTCCTGCCAGAGTGAAGTTCTTCCCACACTGGGGGCAGCAGTACGGATTATCTCCTGTGTGTATGCGCTTGTGAGATTTAAGCTTTTCTGCACGACTGAAGATCATTCCACACTGGGAACAGCAGTATGGTTTCTCCCCTGTGTGAATGCGCTGGTGAGATCGAAGGTTCCCTGCTCGAACGAAGCTCTTCCCACAGTCAGAGCAGCAGTATGGTTTCTCACCTGTGTGAATGTGCTGGTGAGATTTCAGGTGTGATGATTTATTGAAGCTTTTTCCACACTGTGAGCAGCAGTATGGTTTCTCTCCACTATGAATTCGCATGTGAGCATTAAAGTTTGATGTCTGACTGAAGCTCTTCCCACACTGGGTGCAGCAGTGCGGCTTCTCCCCTGTGTGAACATGCTGGTGGTATTTAAGGCTTCCTGCACGACTAAAACTCTTCCCACACTCAGAGCAGCAGTACGGTTTCTCACCTGTGTGAATTCGTTGGTGATATTTAAGGGTTTCTGCACGAACAAAGTACTTCCCACACTGGGGGCAGCAGTACGGCTTCTCTCCTGTGTGAGTCCGCTGGTGAGATTTAAGGTTTCCTGAATGGCTGAACCTCTTCCCACACTGGGGACAGCAATATGGTTTCTCACCTGTGTGAATGCGCTGGTGATTTGTAAGGTGTCCTGCTTGACTGAAGTCCTTCCCACACTGGTGGCAGGTATGGCAGCCCTGATGTTTCTGAGTTTGCTGTGAGCTGGGAGTGTGGGACTTAGTTGTGTCCTGCACCCTCCATCTGCACTGTGACGATGAGCTCTCATCCTTCACTGCACTGTCACTCCCTCCACTGAACCCATTGTTGAAGGCAACTGATTCTGTTTGACACCGTCCATGTACAGGGGGCTCAGGTTCCAGTTTGCTGAGGCCTTCTGCAATATTCTCTATTTTAACATTACAGGTTTCATCTTTCACATGAGAATGCATATCTATCTCCAGTTCATTGTCCTCAGTCTTAATGTGCTCAGCACCAGGTCCGCACTCAGATCCCATTGCCTCAGTCCCTGTGTTGACCCCTCAATGTGTGACTCCAGTCCCCTGAGCTCCTCTTAACTCTGTCTGCTCCTGGGCTGCTCATTCAGAGCTTGTCTTCAGTAGCTGTGGGCTCTGTGTCCTGCCTCAGACTGAAACCCCACTCCTGCTTACAGTGCTGCTACTCAATGGGAGCACTTTCCCCAGAGTCAGGGAGAGCACAGACCTCTACAACTCCTGGGGAAGAGACAAGACAGGAGAACAGAATTTACTAAAATAGCTCTGCATCAAGCAAACACAAGCCTTTCATAGTGCAGCAACAGGGATGTAATGTTAAAGTGAAGGTTATGAGGTAACAATTTAATAAACACAAAGTCATCAAGAAAATAAATCCATGATCACAGATTACTTATTTAATGATTGATCAGCAATATTTGTATGCAATCTGTGAAAGATGGATGCAGTCAAGCCAGTTATCTGAAAACAACTAACAAAATCTAAGGAATATTTGATATTACCCTACAACACACAGCTGCAGTGGTTTAGCTTTTCTAAGACTAATGCTTATCTTGATCTGTAAATGCATCTGTTGATATGAATTTGCATTAATTTGCTGCTATTATTGTACAAATCCAATTAATTTTGTTGGATGGCATTGAAATGTCTTTTCACAGCTTTACGGTGTCATGGTTCGTAGCTAGGTGGATTTTTCATAGGTCGATATGTCGGTTATGTAATTAATGCCAGCAGAAAAGGGTTCTACCGATTACTAATGCCTTGTTGAATAAGTTTGCAGTCATGTGACATTGATTTTGCAGGAAATTATGTAAATTTTAATATTTTTATATATTTTGTTCGCTACAAAGTCAGTTGGATGGAAACGCACCTTGGCTTGGAAAATACTTGCATACTTTAAGTGATCTTCAGAATTAGTGCACAAAACATGTTCCATAAGTGGATTGAAACAAAGCTACTGACAAGGTTTGCCAAATGCAAATGCAAACTTTTTCCAAAATGTTTTGAGGCATTTGTTTGTGCTAATATTCCTTTTGGGGGGAAATTATCACAAACTTCAGTAGTTTCACAACACCGATTTGCGTGGGGTCGGGCGAATGTGATTTATTCGATTTTGGCTTATTCTCTTGGCTACGGGAATGACGGTCCGGAGCCGATCCGGACCGTCAAACACCCCCCCTTTTACAGGGACTGAGCCGAGGAACTGCTGGGATGCAAGAGAATGAAGCGCTGGAGGTGGGCGTTGATGACGGGGTATTTATGCGCTTTGACCGGAAGCGAGTGTGATCACATCGGAGTTGTTCACTCCCAAAATTAATTTATAAATTCCACTTCAGTAGTTTCATAACACCGATTTGCGTGAGGGCGGGCGAAAGTGGCTTATTCTATTGGCTACAGGAATGACGGTCCAGAGCCGGTAAGTAATGCGGCTCCCTGTACCGCCTACGCAGGTTTTTAAAAGCAAGGTCTAGCTTGGCTAGTTGAATCTAGTTGAAATGTCGGATGGAATGCGATTTTGTAATCAATTGTTAGATGAAGCGTAGCAGACTGGTTAAGGTGTCCATTTATGGAAGTGTGAGGTGGCCAGAGCGATGGGTGATGATACTTGCCGATTAAGCTGGTTAATGTTTTTTGAAAAAGCGAGATGGTGAAAGACCACACTACACATTGAGGTAATGAGCGCGAGGGGCAGTACGTAGTGTGAGGGAGAGAAGAACGAGGGAACCTGGGTCAGGTCACTGAGCATGGACCCAGCCAGCACAATGTGGATGCAATGGAGGGCAGAAGGAGGTATGAGGCTAAACTGAGCCAGGCTTGAAGCCAAAGTGTTGAAATAAAATGGCAGTTGAACGGATCGGAGGGGTGGCCCTGGGTCCAAGCAGAACTGAGGAGGGGGTGGAGCTGTGACAGTGTGGTCGAAGAGAGCACAGTAGGACAAATGGGGAACAAAACTTGCGCTGCGTACAGTGTAATGTTATTCTCTCCTATGATTATAACTCAATAAATCTTAAATCAATCAATCATTATACCTAATGTATGTAAAAATACAATTATTTAAAAGCTACTTTCAAATATTACCTTGTTCTCCTTTGGGTTTCCCCCCCTCCTACCAGTATCATGGAAACCCCCCTCATGTTGGTCATGTTTCTGGTGTTACACTGCACTGCAGTGGCCATTTGCTCCGCCTGCGGCACCGAAAGTTTCAGTTGTACCGCTGAGACAGGCTGGGACAGGCACTAGTACTATGATTTGATAAAAAATGCCAGTCAATTTAAAGTAGACAGATTCAACAATATGGAATATTTGGTGCTAATAAATCAATTTTTACTAATCCAAGCAGACCCACATTCACTTCAACACTACCGACCTATTTCAAACCTTCCCTTTCTAAGGTTCCAGAGACAGTAGCTGCACACCAATTGCAAGCTTTTTAAACTAATAATCATATTAATGAAAAAAAAAAAATCAGGCCACAGTAGAGAAACAGCCCTGTTAAAAGGAATAAACAACGTGTTTCAGTCCTCCGACTTAGGCCATGCCACTGTTATTATTTATTGCTAGACTTAAGTGCGGCTTTTGACAACTGATCTCCAAATTCTGGTTTAAAGCACATCTGTCAAACAGACTCCCATATGTACAGATTAATGAAAACCACTCATATTTAGCTGAGGTTAAGTATGGAGTACCACAGGGCTCAGTCCTCGGACCCATACTTTTTCATTGTACATGCTCCTTTAGGTGATATCTTTCAATGCTATAATATTGAATTTAACAGTTATGCAGACATCACACTGCTATATTTGTCAGTAAAAAAGTACACTTTACATTCTGTCCACAAAATTGCGAATACTCATTATGTGCATGAAATGGCATTTCGTGAATCACATGACTCGATTTGTGACATCATCGTGACACCTGACAAGAATTGGCGAATCGGATGAGAGTGAGGCCGCATGGTTTTTTTGAGGGATCCTGCTGCTCATAGCGTTGCTGCCGGACTGCGGTCACACACGACTCCTGGAGATTTTGTCATCGCCTCAATACAGTCTTTTTCAGGAGACGCCATTGAAGTCACTGCCTCGGTCAGGCCGTCGGTACCTCAGCATGATTTAGATCAGCGACAGCATCTGTGAACCTCTGAATACGCAAGTCGACTTTGTATTTTGGAGACTTCTCTCGTCTACATAATTTTCCTTAGCGTCGATTGTTTTTTGGATGTTTACTTTTGCTTTTAAACTGTCCTGTCATTAATGGGCTACATTATGAAAAATGTATCGCATACATGTATGGTCACTGTACAAACTGGTGTAGCGAAAAATCAAAATGTCCTCCAGGGTTATTAAAACGGGTGTATAGCAAACAGTGCTGTAGGCCTGCTCATCCGGGAGCTGCGTGGGTTTATTACACGAAGGTACAGATTAAGACGTTTTTAGTTTATTTCAAGTTAAATGTCAGAATCCCCTTTTAAACCCCAATTACAGAGCTGGCCGCTAAGATAAAGACATACACAGTAGTAATAGTCCGAGATGTATTTTACACTGCAAACCCAACCAGACAAAGTAGAAAGATCACCTCTGCATCGAGAACTACAACAGCATACATACGTGCATTTGAAAGGGCTTTTATATTGATTCAACACCGCACAGCACCATCGGCTGATTCGCTTTCTGTGGCTGGTCGGCAAAAAAAGTGAATTTCCCTTCCTGCTCTATCGCACTTAAGAAAGTGTGCCGTATCTATATGGGTGTTGGATGAGCAGTGTTGAATGCCATCAAAATCCGGCGTGCTTTACGATAGGAACAACTACCTGGGTTACCTTCCCATTTGCGCTTTATCCTGGGAATGGGTAAACTTTGTGTCTTTTCCCAATCACTTATTTTTAAGATGAATAAACTGTTAATTTGTACGTGAACTACTCTACATCCGTGGGTAATGTATGTCGTATGCCTGTGCCACAGGAGTGCACATGTAGTTTTAACCTGTTCGTATATATTTATGTTCGCAACCTCCACACACGTGCCTGGCTTTACTTGAAATCAATAAGGCCCCAGCAATGCATGTATTACCAAGCATTTCTTAGGTCGAGACATACTTAGGTTCTGAAATAAGTTGTTGCAGGGATTTACACGTAACGTTGCTCTCCCATTTACTTTGAATAATTAAACTTGGTTTCTGAAAACTGCGTTAAACGTAAGGAAAATGTATAGTAGCATATCAGGTTAATCAGCATTTCTGTACATTTTAACTTATGTCTACCTAATAGGGCCGAAAGAAAAAAGGCAACGAGAAGTAAAACCTTATTATGAACAATACTTTACTGATCGTCAGCCCCTTTGCTCTGTGTCATGGCAGGCGAGACAAGCGAATATTTAAAAATTATTTGTTTCCCAGTGATTTACAGTATTTGAGGGTCTGCTCTATCTTCAGTAAAGTATCGCGTCTTCTACAACCTGGACACTCTTTTGCAAGCTCTCTGTTCACACAAAGAAAACACAACGTACAGAATCGTATTCAGTTAGTTAAGGAAGAGACCGGCTATACTTTCGCAAGCTAATATGTATTATTATTAATAATGATGATGATGATACATGATATCAGTAAGTTAATTCCTGAAACAACGACTCTCCCCGTTATTAGACAATGAATTAAAGTTAGCTAGTTACCCTGCTCAGCGCCGCTCATTCACTGCCTGCTCTTCTGTCTCAGACCCTCGTTCTCTCCTTGTCCGGTGTCGGACACCAAAGCTCACAGGTCGTGATCGCAGATTTCCGCACTTCTGCACAGAAATGAGGAGATTCGCGTTCTTCGAATGCTGCTGCGTGACGTCACTGAGCCCCACTCCAGAAATCCAGAATCTCCGCAGATCGGCGCTGCTCCCAAAAGTTGCTGTGAGACAAAGAGACGCTGCAGAGATCAAGAGGGACGTGCTAAGAGGAATGAAAACTACTGCTGCCTCCTAGTTAGCGGAGGTGAACGTCAACGCATCATTACATAATGAAGCTGTGAGCTATGGAAGCATATAGTGGATTTAATGAAATACACACATAAATAAATCATGAAATGATATGTATATATTTTGTCATTTATTTTTTTCAATATACAGACTATTTGTTTATTTCATATTTTCATTGTCCACAACTCAATCATGAAATAAATAAAACATTACATTGCTGTTGGTTCATTGTACAAAGTTTTGTCCCGCCCTGCCTGGAAAGCAGATTCAAATATGCCATTGGTCAATATTCTTTTGTGCTGTGCTTGATTGTGTGTTACTGCATCTGAAAATCCTGCGGGAGGCATTTAAAAATGTATACATGTTGAAATATAGATGATATGTATTTAATAATGTATCTATTTTATTTCAACATTGATTTATGTATGTATTTAAATGATTCCACTATATGCTTCCATAGTGAACAACATTGTCAACACCAAAAATATAGAATTATAGAATTGCAACACCTAAATGGTATTTTGCGCAGGAATGTATTTCAGTTTGTAACTAATTTGTCAGAAGTGAAAAACGGAAGTGTTCACATTTCATTCGCCTTGTATTTTTCTTCAGTGAGCCGGTTTAATCAGTTTTGACCACTTCTTAAGGTCATTGTGTGAAGATGCCACAGAAACGAGTTTGTTTGTATTTGTAAGAGGACACTGGATTAGCCACAAATGTAGCTTAATGGCTACAGGACAGAAGGGAACATTTCACACAACTATTTTAAAAGTGGTCAAAACGGACAATTAAAATGTAGTCATAAGAATGAATACGGCTAATTGAATGCCTTGCAATTTACAGTTGATTTTCAGCTGTTTATCTAGAATTGAGCCAGACGTGTCCAGAGGATTGAAGAACTCACAACGCTGGTCTTGCTTCTGAGTGACTAATTATTCATATTATTATTTATGTGTATGTATTATCGACTATTTATTGTTCACAGGGTTTTACTTGGTTATTCTAAGTTTACAATTCTATTGCGTTTGGTTTGTGTGATATTGGAGTGAGTTTATTTTGTGTTATGTGTTTGGGAGAGCACGGCTACACCCCCAGCCCTGCACCTTTTGCATGGTTGTGATTTTTTAAGTTTTCTGTAATTGTCTGTCTTGGGGTTTACAGTGGGGGGAAAAAAGTATTTGATCCCCTGCTGATTTTGTACGTTTGCTCACTGACAAAGAAATGATCAGTCTATCATTTTAATGGTAGGTGTATTTTAACAGTGAGATACAGAATAACAACAAAAATATCCAGAAAAACGCATTTCAAAAAAGTTATAAATTGATTTACATGTTAATGAGGGAAATAAGTATTTGACCCCTTCGACTTAGTACTTGGTGGCAAAACCCTTGTTGGCAATCACAGAGGTCAGACGTTTCTTGTAGTTGGCCACCAGGTTTGCACACATCTCAGGAGGGATTTTGTCCCACTCCTCTTTGCAGATCTTCTCCAAGTCATTAAGGTTTCTAGGCTGAGGTTTGGCAACTCGAACCTTCAGCTCCCTCCACAGATTTTCTATGGGATTAAGGTCTGGAGACTGGCTAGGCCACTCCAGGACTTTAATGTGCTTCTTCTTGAGCCACTCCTTTGTTGCCTTGGCTGTGTGTTTTGGGTCATTGTCATGTTGGAATACCCATCCACGACCCATTTTCAATGCTCTGGCTGAGGGAAGGAGGTTCTCACCCAAGAGTTCATGGTACATGGCCCCGTCCATCATCCCTTTGATGTGGTGCAGTTATCAAAAAAAAAAAAAAAAAGCATAATGAGAGAGTGTGGTGGATTCCAAGGGGATCGAGATGGGGAGGTCAGCAGAAGGTGAGGAAGAGTGGGGGAAAAAAGAGGAGATCTGATATGGAGAGGTTGAGCTTGAGGTGGTGCGAGTGCATCCATGCAGAAATGGCAGACAAGCAGGAAGAGATGCGTGAGGGGATGAGAGGGTCAGAAGAGGGAAAAGACAGGAAGATCTGGGCATCATCAGTGTAGAAGTGGTAGGAGAAACCATGGGAAGCGATGAGGGGGCCCAGGGAGCGAGTGTAGAGAGAGAACAGGAGCGGGCCCAGGATGGAGCCTTGGGGAACACCTGTGAGGAGAGGTTGGGGGGTGGATGAGGAGCCTCGCCATGTCACTTGGTAGGACCGGTCGCTGAGGTAGGAGGAGAACCAGGCGAGAGCAGTCCCAGAGATCCCAAGGTCAGCGAGGCAGGAGAGGAGGATGGAGTGATCAACTGTGTCAAATGCTGCAGAGAGGTCAAGGAGGATGAGGACTGAGGAGAGGGAGGCGCCCGAGCACGGCTGAGGGAGTCAGTGACAGCCAGGAGAGCCGTCTCAGTGGAGTGAGCTGTGCGGAAGCCGGATTGCAGAGGATCAAGGAGTGAGTGTTGGGACAGAAAGTCCGAGATCTGACGGTGGACCGCCCGCTCGAGAGTCTTGGAGAGGAAGGGAAGTAGGGAGACAGGGCGATAGTTCGGAGGAGAGGTGGCATCAAGGGTTGGTTTCTTGAGCAGTGGGATGACAGCAGCTTGTTTAAATGCAGAGGGGAAACAGCCAGAGAGGAGTGAGGAGTTGAGGATCATTAACAAGATCCTCCCGTGTAGTTCTGGGCTGATTCCTCACTGTTCTCATGATCATTGAAACTCCACGAGGTAAGATCTTGCATGGAGCCCCAGACCGAGGGAGACTGACAGTTATTTTGGGTTTCTTCCATTTGCGAATAATCGCACCAACTGTTGTCACCTTCTCACCAAGCTGCTTGGCGATGGTCTTGTAGCCCATTCCAGCCTTGTGTAGGTCTACAATCTTGTCCCTGACATCCTTGGACAGCTCTTTGGTCTTGGCCATGGTGGAGAGTTTGGAATCTGATTGATTGATTGCTTCTGTGGACAGGTGTCTTTTATACAGGTAACGAGCTGAGATTAGGAGCACTGCCTTTAAGAGAGTGCTCCTAATCTCAGCTCGTTACCTGTATAAAAGACACCTGGGAGCCAGAAATCTTGCTGATTGATAGGGGATCAAATACTTATTTCCCTCATTAACACGCAAATCAATTTATAACTTTTTTGAAATGCATTTTTCTGGATTTTTTTGTTGTTATTCTGTCTCTCACTGTTAAAATACACCTACCATTAAAATTATAGACTGATCATTTCTTTGTCAGTGGGCAAACGTACAAAATCAGCAGGGGATCAAATACTTTTTTCCCTCACTGTATTGTGAGGAAATCGTGAACACCAACACAATCAAAAGATAGGGTGGGTGTGTGGGTGTGTGGAACACTCAAAGATAACTTCAATACTAAAGCCCTGAACTTCGGATCGAGGTGTTACACTTAGTGATGCGGTTAGGTCACTGCACTCTGGGTTGGGAGACCGAGGCTCAAATCCCGTTGTAATCAGAACCATCGATACAATATGATCGCATTTCTTAATTAGTAAAAACATTTACTTTAAATGCTTTAGTTTATTGTTTTTTAATTGAATCGATGTTAATGACCATAAAACGTGGTGGTGTTCTATATAATTGTTCCCAGATTTATGCAGATATTATATAGAGCTCTGTGCTGGCCAACAATATACCGTGGGTATATACACATATATTAATCATTTAGCAGCCTATATTATTTATAAGCTGCTGGAACATGTACTGTGGTTGATCTTGCTGGGAACGTGGAGAAGGAAAATTAATTATTGGATAAGAAGCGGCCTGTGAGTGTGAACTGGGATATTTAGTTGTCACGTCTACATTTGAATATCAAGGTTTCAAGCATAAAGTCTTAAACTGGATCTGGTTATTTATTTTTATTCACAGGCTGATCCCTTTTGTCCAATTTATGGAGGGGAAAGGAAAATATGCCCCTCACAATGTTTTAACTACACTTTATTCCCACAACAACACTTGTCAAAAAACAAACAAACAAACAAAAAAACATTAAATGGTAATAAAGGAGGGGGTGGGGTGCTGGATGAATGTTATAACTGAAATAACCCAAACGGCAGTCTGCGAATTACGTCACGGTCACCAGCTTCATAATTTACAGTATAATCAGAAAATAAATTAATCATTAAATAAATGTATATGATTAAGTAGCTTTACGACCCTTTAATTGTTATCTTACATTAGAAGAAATATGTATTCCTACTCATTGTTGGGACACTTAAGGGTCAAATACTCATACAAATTACAACAGTTTTTTGTGGTCCAATATTATATTTGCACTGATTTCCAATATATATGAATAGTACCTTGAGAGATATACACATGTAGAATATATTGCACGTATTATGGATTTCCTTGCCAGGTGTGCAACAAATGTACATAATATGTTGACATTTTGTTATAATGTATATTCACATCACTAAAACATGCATATTGTTTTATTTTTTAACTGTCAGACTTTAAAAATATGATGTGTGTTGTACTTTGCCATATCGAGCATTAATTCATACGATCCTTCATGACAGGAGCGCATTCACAGCCCAGACTGGGTGGCGCTGTCCTTGCAGGAGCTCCGTCTCTGGCTGAAGCGCGTCTTTGTCACACAGCGCTCGTTGACTGCTCTGAAGCCGCGGCTGCGCAGATAAATAAGATGGTGACGTCTTTTCCGGCTGAGTTCACGCAGACGACAAATTTGGACAGGTTTGTGGCAGAGTCTGCGCAGATTTAGGAATGTCTGCGTGTCTTAAAAGATATCCTAGAATACCGAGTATCCCAGGATGCGTTTTGTCCTTTCCTGTCTCACAGGCGCTTCCCGGGGCAGCAGTCCCCAACCAAAGTGCAGTAGAAACGCGGGTAGCCGTGTTTAGTTCACGCAAGCGTGGAGAGAGTGCGCAGACGCGGGAGAGGAGGCTGTATTGAACTGGCGCTGCGGAAGGAACGGGCAGTTTATGAAGAGCCGTGGAGACAAAGGCTGCGTTCACGACACTTTTGTGCAGTGATGGGCATTCCGGCTGGTTCGGCTCAGCTCAGCAAAAAGAGCTGGCTCTTTTGGCTCCCAAATGGCTCTTGAAAAAATACAAAACTTTTTTTTTTTCAAGTCAAACTATTCTAATTAAATTATTAAATGAAATCATACTCTACCTTAACCACAATGTATTTAAAAATGCATTGGGTTGTTATGAAAAAGAATGCCATTAAACATGTGCATTTAAAGTATAGCTTTTTAATGTATATAAATGTAACAATTCAAAACGAATACAATCTGAACAACATAATACTAGAATATTGCAGCATATCCTCATTTTCCAGCTGTTTTCACAGCTGTCCTTGCTCTCTCGGCTGGAGTGTGTGACTGAGCGGGTTGGCTCGGCCCGCCCTCACGCGTCTTTTCATTGGTTGACACTGTGTCTGATTGACAGGAACAACACGTGAGACTGTTAGTCTGAGCCAGGGGTTTTCAAACCGGTCCTGGAGTACCCCCTGCCCTGCTGTTTTTTTTTCCAACCGAGCTCTTAATTGCTTAATTGTATCCTTAATTGACCTAACAAAGCAATATACCATTAAAATAAGTAATCTGTTAGGTCAATTAAGGATACAATTAAGCAATTAAGACCTCGGTTGGAAAAAAAACCAGCAGGGCAGGGGGTACTCCAGGACCGGTTTGAAAACCCCTGGGCACACAGTCAGAACCAATGTGTGCGCTTGAGCATTTAGGCCTATATTATTTTATTTATTTTTTCTTTCTTTGAATTAGTTAATTCTATTCATTTAAATCTTTTGATTATTCATATATTTTTTATATATATATTTATCAATAGATTCGGCTCTTCTGATATGCGGGGGGGGGGGGGGGGGTCTGCGTGTGACGTCACGGTCTGCGCAGGCGGAGCGTGGACAGCTCTGGCTCTGGAGCTGCAGACTCAGCAGGACAAACACGGAGTCGGTGTTGAGAGAAATCAGTCCTATTCACAGAAGTTCATGCAATCAAAGTTCCCTTCGTGCTGCTCCAGATTCATTCTTTACAGTTTAATCAGAAAATTTGCCATTTAATCAGTTCATATCAGATTACGTAGCTTCACGACCCGTTAATAATCTTTAATTAGTAGAAATCTTTATTCCTACTCATTGTTGGGACACTTAAGGGTTAAATACTCACATACTGATCAAATTAACTACAACAAATTTTGTTTGTGTGTACAATATTATATTTATACTGGTTTCGAATCTACATTAAACCTGTGCATTCAGAGAAATACACATGTACAATATTTTGTATGTATTATTGTGGATTTCCTTGCCAGATGTGCATCTTACAAATTCACATAATACGTGGAAATTAGGTTATAATGTATACGTACACCACTAACCATGCATATTCTTTTATTGTTGAACTGTCAATCTTTAAAATATTATATTTCTATTGTACTTATCTAGCATGAAATTCTTAAGATCCTTCATGTCATGACTCAAGGGCGATTCACACCCCCTGACTAGGTGGCGCTGTCCATGCAGTGAGCTCTGTCAATTTCAAATTCAAATTCAAAAAGAGCTTTATTGGTATGACAAGATTACACCCATTTTGCCAAAGCAAGTAAAGGGGGTTCTACTGCAAAACATAGAACAGTGCAGTGAGGAATAATACTGTATACATACAATACACACAAGTTTACAGACATTACATACATTAATATACATCGATCACAACATTTACAAAACAATTCTGCATTAATTGGTATTATATATGTATACATAGTATACAGTGTCTTTTACACTCTCTCTCAGTTTGTGGCAGGTAAGCACATAGTCGGCAGCCAGCTCTGCTGTATGTTCATCCTCTCCTAACAGGATTTTTATTTTGCCTTCATCACTGAGCTCTTGGAAGCCTGTGACCTGGGCTGAGAATATCGGGAGGTGCGTGTCCCTGGTTGTGGAGTATTTGGTACAGTGCAGCAGGAAGTATGTCTCGTCCTCCACCTCCCCCTGCTCACACTGTCCACACAGTCTCTCCTCTCTGGGCTTCCAGGTCTGCCTGTGTCGCCCTGTTTCTATTTCCAAGCTGTGGGCACTGAGTCTGTACTGGCTCAGGGTTTGTTTCTGATTGGGGTCCTTCACTCTCACCAGGTATGGTGCCAGGCTGTAGCCCCTCTGTGGAGAGCGGTAACACTGTCGTTTGTGCTGCTGTTCAGTTTCTGTGTGCCACCTCCAGGTATTGTGCTCTCATCTTCTTGGTGATGTTGATCATGTTGCCCGCTGTCTGCCCACTGGGGCTGGTGTGGCTCTGCTCAGTGAGGGGCCATGCCAGGGTACGAATGGTATATTGTTTAGGGCCATGCTCCTGGCTTCTTAGTGCTGTGTGGCAGTAGGAGTGAGGGTGGCTGTTGTTGAGGTGGACCCAGTACTTCAATGCCCTCTTGTGCACAGTGAGCATTAGGGGGAGGCGGCCCAGTTCAGCGTTATTGGCCTTCACCTGGGAAACATCAGCACCGCCATTCCTGCCCTCAGTATGGGAAATCTTCATGTTCTTCAGCTCCTTCACACAGGAGAGAGACTGTACTGCTGCACCCAATGTGGGAAGAGTTTCACTAAGGTAGAACATCTTAAAAACCATTAGCGCATTCATACAGGTGAGAGACCATACTGCTGCACCCAGTATGGGAAGAGCTTCATTCAATCGGGGGACCTAAAAAAACACCAGTGCATTCAGACAGGAGAGAGACCATACTGCTGTTCCCAATGTGGGAAAAGCTTCATTCAAATAGGAGACCCAAGAAAACACCAGGGCATTCACACAGGAGAGACAGTACTGCTGCACTGAATGTGGGAGGAGCTTCACTCAGGCAGAATACCTTACATCTCACCAGTGCATTCACACAAGAGAGATCATACTGCTGTTCCCAGTGTGGGAAGAGCTTCACTCGAGCAGGAGATCTTAAGGTTCACCAGCATAGTCACACAGAAATCAAACTTTAAAAGACATGAGGACTCAGAAGTGAGTATTCAACAGTGGTGGGGAGGGCATTATTATTGTTGTTATTATTATTAAAGTATCACTAGTTAAGTTGCTCAAATTGCCCTATGAGTATTCATTCTCATTGGAATTAAAATTTAACAGACACTCCATTGTTTAGTTCTCAAATGCCACCTTTCACCTTCCTAGTTTTGGTAAGTGTCCACTACACTGACACTGCATCTCAAACCTGTCCTCCTTCCATTTTCTAAATGTACACTTCAATGACACTGCATCCCTGCTCTCTTCTCTCTGCAATGGATGTAAATGTCCTGTGACATTGTTCTGTCATCACAGTGTGTATACGTAGGAATGGTGTGCAGAGAGGAGCAAAAAGTTCAGTTAAACACTTAGGTCAGCACCACTCAGCCCTGCAGCCTTCTTTCAGGGCATACTTTTCTGCATACAACTGGATATGTTTCTGTTTTTGTCCCATGTATTTTGCATTAAAAAAATACATACTTTGCTCACTTGAAACATGTCCTAGTTTGTACCTAGCTAATTACTAAATTTATTCATTAATTGATAGCTATTAAAAAAAAAAATCAGTCAGTGACTATACATGGCATGTCTAGTTTTTTTTATTTTGCTTGTTTTCAAACTGTAAAGCGCTCTGTGGATACCCTGTGAACAGCGCTGTATTAAAAAACAAATTGATCAATATATGAACATGCACAGAGAGAATCTTACAAGTATCATTTGAGAATTCAGTGAAGTGGTTTGATCTATGGGCGTGTAGTGGGAATTTTCTACTCTATTATTTTCTTTATATTTTTAATGTTATGTTGTTGAAGGGTCATTCTACACTATTAGGGATAATTGGCTAAAAATAAAATAAATAAAATCGATAAAATTCTCTGCAAAAAATTTGATTGTCTTACTGTTTATTTGTACATACTAAGGATTAGGGCTGCAACAAACGACTATTTTGATAATCGATTAATCTGTTGATTATTACTCTGATTAATTGGATTAAAACAAATCCAGCATTAAATGCAAGTGTTGTATTAAAATAAAGTTTTGAGTTTTTCCTCATCTTGCATAAGGCTCTCTTTAAAACAAATTAGTTATTAAACCAAAAGAAAACATACAGTCCATAACTATGTGGACAGTGACACAATTTTCATCATTTTGGCTCAAGGGCCCAAGAACAAGCAGGATCTAAAGGCAGCTGCAGTCCAGGCCTGGCAGAGCATCACCAGGGAAGAAACCCAGCATCTGGTGATGTCTATGGGTTCCAGACTTCAGGCAGTCATTCACTGCAAATGATTTGCAACCAAGTATTTAAACTCACAATTTAATTCATGATTATGTTAGTTTGTCCTAATACTCCTGAGCCCCTAAAATTGGGGGGGGATCACATATAAAAATGGGTGTAATTCCTACACCGTTCACCCAATTTGGATGTAACTACTCTCAAACTCTCAAAGATGAAAGTCTACACTTAAAGCACATATTTCCTTTCAAATCCATTGAGGTGGGGTACAGAGCCAAAATGATGACCATTGTGTCACTTCCCAAATATTTATGGACCTAACTGTATGTGCACAAAATAAAGGGTTTTAATGTATATAGTGCATATAGCATATAAGAGGTGTTTTTACATTGTTCTCAAAACACAGAGCTCTTTTACTCTTCAGTTTGAAAAGTGCTAAACTGTTTTGATAAATAATAAAAAAATAAACAAAAGACATTAAAATCAGTGTTTACAGAATTTTCTACATCACATAGCTTAATGGCATTCCAATACTGGTCTTTGGAGGTAGAATACTTTTTTTCTGAAATGAGAGAATATGAGTATGCATAGTAGCACAACTGCATGATGCATCCGATATTTACGTGCATGAATAGAGAAAATAACAAGTGTGTTCATATTCACTTTCCCACCTTGAATACTGACTTTGATTTGATCTGATTTTACGCTGTTAAAAATTACATTGACCAGTGAAACAAGAGGAAGATGTGCATTGGTGGAAAAGCTTATGATCTGTATGTAAAACAACAAATTAATTATATATATATATATATATATATATATATATATATATATATATATATATATATATATATATATATATTGTATGTAAACGCTCCTTATTTCTTCAGCATCCCCGTTGCAAACTCAAAATGAAAGTCGTGTTTTCTATTTGTTGTTTCATTTACAATATATATTTATATTTTGAATTCCTTATTTATGGCACTAATTTGATCATATGTGTAGTCCAAGCTTTCTCCAACACTGTGTCACGACTGAGAAGCGCCCCTAAACATAGTTTACAGAAAGGTCTTAAAAATCACAGCGTGACTGCTGATACCTGACACCTGACATTAAATTAAAGTGATGCATGAAAACTGACATAAAATAAGCATGATGCTTGATGCTAAACAAGAGTGACACCCAATGGGTGATATCAAATATGAGTGATATTGATACTAACCTTACCAAGTGCTGATCGCAAAACGAAGTGATGTGTGAGAACTGACACTGAGGAGTGAGGATGTCCTAATATGGACAATGTACATGTACAGTGTACAAGAACACCATCCCCACCGTCAAACATGGAGGTGGAAACATTATGCTTTGGGGGTGTTTTTCTGCTAAGGGGACAGGACAACTGCACCGCATCAAAGGGACGATGGATGGGGCCATATACCGTCAAATCTTGGGTGAGAATCTCCTTCCCTCAGCCAGGGCATTGAAAATGGGTCGTGGATGGGTATTCCAGCATGACAATGACCCAAAACACACAGCCAAGGCAACAAAGGAGTGGCTCAAGAAGAAGCACATTAAGGTCCTGGAGTGGCCTAGCCAGTCTCCAGACCTTAATCCCATAGAAAATCTGTGGAGGGAGCTGAAGGTTCGAGTTGCCAAACGTTAGCCTCGAAACCTTAATGACTTGGAGAGGATCTGCAAAGAGGAGTGGGACAAAATCACTCCTGAGATGTGTGCAAACCTGGTGGCCAACTACTGACCTCTGTGATTGCCAACAAGGGTTTTGCCACCAAGTACTAAGTCGAAGGGGTCAAATACTTATTTCAAATCAATGCAAATCAATGTATAACTTTTTTGAAATGCGTTTTTCTGGATTTTTGTTGTTGTTATTCTGTCTCTCACTGTTAAAATACACCTACCATTAAAATTATAGACTGATCATTTCTTTGTCAGTGGGCAAATGTACAAAATCAGCAGGGAATCAAATACTTTTTTCCCCCACTGTGTATATATATATATATATTATATATATATATTTTTTTTAAATACATTGAAGTAAGATTTTTGCGACCATGCGGGGGATGGAGCCTCAATGCATTTTATTGCTTCTGATATGTCAAAGTGACCACATGTGGAAAATTAAGCCATCCTCTCAACAGTAGTTGTCGGGTATTTGTCTGGGAATGTCAGGTCAGTGGAACATCATTGCTAGCAATGATGATGCTGCTAGTCCATTTCTATGAAAATATGGCAAGCCAAGTTATCATTTAGAGATATCTTTAAATATAATATTTACAGACATCTTTCAATGAATTAGATCTCTAAATTAAGTTATCTTTAAATGTTCTGAAGATTAATTGCAGATATTTTGAATGGGGTATTGCTGCAGACACCGAGACATTGGAATGGGGGAGGAGTAACTGTCAATCAGTTTGTATGCAGCCAATTACTTTGCAGGACATGCTTGTCAATCACTTTTTATGCGGCCAATCACCTTCTTAATTTCTTTGTAAGCACTTCAAGGAAGAGGGAGAAAAACAATCTTCTCATGTTAGATCAAATGATATGTTTACACTGTGGAGCTAAATGTCGGTTGCCAGTGATGTACATCATTTGACAATATTTGTTTAATATGATGTATGATAAAGAGGCACATGACATGACACACATTAAGTTTCTTGCCTCGGGGTGCATATGATGTTTTACAACGTTATGCGTTATCTGGAATTAAACTTGTTCACGTTACTTTTGATGAGCTGAGCATGGAAATACATAAATGCACGTAATTACATAGAATGTAATAGGCTAATTTTCTATTTCAAATTAAACCTTATGGTTAATATACGTGAATGCATTAAGTTTAGCAAATGTTACTCATACAGTATTGTGAAATGTAAGAAACTGGAAAGGTTGTGTACTATTAGAGCAGTAGATGTTCAAACAGCCGCACAGAGACTGACGAGCCGGTTCACGTCAATACGAAACTGCTTAGTTACCGCGTGCACTGCTCAATAATCGGATAAAAAATAAAATAAAAACGATTCTGCTTCGTACAATGCCTTTTCATGATCCGGATCCAGTGAGCCCAGATCCGATCCGGTTTTCTGATCCTGTTAGTACAACCGGTCCCTGGCCTGCAGCTATACCCTACTCAAAATATCTGCAATTAATCTTCAAAATATTTAAAGATATTACATCACAATACATACTTGGATATTTTAAACTTTGAAAGATATCTAAAATTAATTGATCTCTAATTAATTTAAATATCTCTAAATATTTATATAAATGATACCGTACCTTAAACATGATGTCCAGAGTTTCCTGCTGCTGTATTATATAAGCATGCTGCCTGGCCCAACAAATGCTTGAACATCGAATAAAAACTACCAAAAAAAAAACCATATGAGCACAAGCGGTTTCAATCTCGTCCCCCAAGTTTATGCAAGCACCATATTTCAGTATACATTTTTTTTTTCTTTTACAAATATTCCCCAACATAAAACCAATGACATCTTATTATCAATTACTTTTTAAAGTAAAATGACAAACAGAACAAAATTTCAATGTACTATTTCTAAGTCACTAATATGACAGAATTGCTCAGGGGGTTGAATACTTTTGCAAGGCACTATTTAAAATGTACTTTCACAGTGAGCTTCTGTGCATTTGTTTTGCCATACTTCCTCTCTGGACTTTATATTTCTTCAAATTTTGCATGATAAGGTCTTTCTCAGTAAAATTGAAAAAAAAAATACTGTTTCAAACCACTGCTCTTATATAAATCTCCGCTAAAAACAACAGTTGAAAGAAATCAGCAAGTGGAATCTCTGTTGACCAGCCATATAAAAAATGTACAGTCACGTCCCCTCATCTATATTTTTCACCTCCTTCTCCTCTTCCAAATTTAATTTGGTCTACATGTACAGATTGCCCAATTAAAAGTTGTATCAGTCTTAGAAGCCATAAAATCTTAAACAATTCTTCTGGGTTTAAAACAATTTTTTATTGGTTAATATTAACACCAACATAATGAAACATGATGAAACAAAGGGCTGTTTTCACAAACTAAGATTAACCCTGGACTACCCAATGAATGGGTAAGGTAATCCAAGATTTGTCCATATCAGGGTCTCTAAAACTGCAATTAAGTAATTTATATGACCCTAGAAGTACTGAAAGTGAGAAGAGAATTTTTACTTTTAGTTTTTCAAACTCCTGCTTGCTTAACTTCCCACACTGGAAGCAGCAGTACGGTTTCTATCCAGTGTGAATTCATATGTAAATATGAAAGTCTGTTTTCTGATTGGAGCTCTCCCGACATTGTGAATGTACTGGTGAGATTTAAGGCTTCCTGCTTGAGTGAAGCCTTTTCCACACTGGGAGCAGCAGCAGTATGGTTTCTTCTATGAATTCGCTTGTGAGCATGAGAGCTTGATAGCCGACTGAAGCTCTTCCCACACTGGGAGCAGCAGTATGGTTTCTCCCCAGTGTGAATGCGCTGGTGAGATTTAAGGTTTCCTGCATGGCTATAGCTCTTCCCACACACTGTGCAGCAGTACGGTTTCTCTCCTGTGTGAATGCGCTGGTGAGATTTAAGGCTTCCTGCCAGAGCAAAGCTCTTCCCACAATGGGAGCAACAGTATGGCTTCTCTCCTGTGTGTGTGAGCTCATGAGATTTAAGGTTAGTTGCACGATTGAAGATCTTTCCACAGTGGGAGCAGCAGAACGGCTTCTCTCCTGTGTGAATGCGCTGGTGACATTTCAGATGTGATGATTTACTGAAAGTCTCTCCACACTGTGGGCAGCAATATGGTTTCTCTCCACTATGAATTCGCATGTGAGCATGAAAGTTTGATGTACGGGTGAAGCTCTTCCCACACTGGGTACAACAGTATGGCTTTTCCCCTGTGTGAACCTGCTCATGTAATTTTACGCTTGCTGCTCGACTGAAGCTTTTCCCACACTGGGAGCAGCAGTATGGTTTCTCCCCTGTGTGTGTGCGCATGTGATATTTAAGACTTTGTGCACGAATGAAGCCCCTCCCACACTGGGAGCAGCAGTACGGCTTCTCTCCTGTGTGAGTGCGCTCGTGACATTTAAGGCTTCCTGGATTTTGATAGCCCTTCCCACACTGGGAGCAGCAATACGGCTTTTCTCCTGTGTGCATGAGCTTGTGAGATTTAAGACTTCCTAAATGTCGGAAGCTCTTCCCACACTGAGAGCAGCAATATGGCTTCTCACCTGTGTGAATGCGCTGGTGATTTATAAGGTGTCCTGCTTGACTGAAGTTCTTCCCACACTGGTGGCAGATATGGCAGCCCTGATGTTTCTTAGTTTGTTGTGAGCTGGGAGTGTGGGACTTGGAGGGTGCAGGACACAACGGTCTGCACTGCGACGATGGGCTCTCCTCCTTCACTGCACTGTAACTCCCTCCACTGAGCACATTACTGAAGGCAATTGTTTCTGTTCCACACAATCCATGTACAGGGAGGTCAGGTTCCAATTTGCTGAGACCTTCTGTAGTATTCTCTATTTTAACACTACAGATTTCATCTTTCAAAGGAAAATGCATATCTATCTCCAGTTCATTGTCCTCAGTCTTAATGTGCTCAGACACCACATTGGGTTCACACTGTTTTCTGGTAGAGTCCAGCTCAGCACCAGCTGCACTGGGTCCACACTCAGATCCCAGTACCCCGAGTCCCTGTGTTGACCCCTCAGCCTGAGGCTCTGCCATGTGGCCAGACTCCAGTCCCCTGAGCTCCTCCTCACTCCCCTGGTTGTCTTCAGTATCTGTGGGCTGTGTGTCCTGCCTCAGACTGGAGCTCCACTCCTGCTCACAGTGCTGCTGCTCAATGGGAGCCCTTTCCCCAGAGTCAGGGAGAGCGCTGGCCTCTACAGCTCCTGGGGGAGAGACAAGACAGGAGAACAGAAGTTACAAAAGTTACAAAAATAGCTGAATGGACCTCATAACTAACACTATCACAATTTTATAAACACAAAAGTCATCCAGAAAAGAAATCCATGATCACATAAATTACTTGTTTATTTATTTATCAGCAATATTTGTATGCAAACTGTGAAATATGTCTGTAGACAAGCCAGTTATCTGTATAAAACTAACAGAATGTAAGGGGTAATGTCAAATATTCAATAACACACAGCTGCAGTGGTTTAGCTTTTCTTGCTTATCTTGATCTGTAAAAGCATCTCTTGATATGAATTTGCATTAATTTGTTGCTATTATTGTAGAAATCTCATTTATTTTGTAGGTTATAGCATTGAAATGTGTTTTCACAGCTTTACAGTGTCATGGTTCATAGCTAGGTGAATGTCATCAGCCTCCAGCTGACAGGGGGACAGTTGCTTTATGCTATACAGGTGATAAGTGGTCTAAAGTTTTGTGTGCTCAACAGACACAGCCAGCCACCCGCAACAACCATTAACACCTTATTTAAAATATAGTGTATTAACAACACTAAACACTGATACATGCAATCCAGAGGGCTAGGTTTATCTACATCAATCAGTTGGTGTTCGTGTAAATGCTTAGGAAAATGCAAATTACACTTAAAATATCGGAACATGCATTTAATTACACATCCTAACACATTATTGTAAAAGAAAATTGGGGTATTTTAGCAAATAGGAGAATAGGCCATTTTGTCACTTACCCAACTATGTTATAGATAGATTAAGTAATATTAACTGTTAACTATTAAATAGTTTGGAGATTGGAGTTCTGTTAAAGTAAATCAACAGATTTAAACGTCCTATAATAACTAAGACTTGCAGACAAGACTTTTTATGCATTGACTTTACGTTTCAACTTTTTTTCTTCATTGTATGCCTAGGACAACTGTTTTGTCCTTAATTTTATTACATATTAAGGAATCGATCCATTTCACTTTAATTAGAAACAGTAAAACTGTGATTCCGATTAGTATCAAAAAATAAATATTCAATATTTATGCGATAAAAAAGACTTTGGAGTCAAAACACTGTAACCAAGAAGCATTTCACTGAGCTAACTCACAATAAACATCTGCTATTCAAGACATTGATGGGTATAATTTATTTTGCACCCACTGTAATTTATCTTTAGACTACACTCGACAGGCAATAGGCCGACAATTATTACCAGGGGGAAAAAAACGAAAGGCTGAGATTAACAGATATTAAACAACCTCATTCAATAAAAACGTCAGGGAAAGAAAGTTATGATCAACAGTCAGGTTTCCATTCAACTTTTTTGTAGACACGTCCCGCTGAATAAAAACAACTTTACGACAGGCTTGATGAACACCGCAAATGTGGATTGAATTTCGTAAACGACGACAAAAAGATTTTACGTTCGACAGAGGTGCGTTTTTCACAAAGGAAAACGCATAAGCATAAGGTGAAGACACTTGAAAGAAAATCGTTTTGGTAGTTACTAATATAACAGTTATGCCTTACAAAGTGTTGCAACCCATGAGCATCCTATCTTAAAGCAGCATAGACACCCTTAGGTGGTGAAAATGGGAACAACTACCTCGAAGTTTACCTTCTGGGATATGTGCGGCTTATAAAAAAGGCAACGAGAAGTAAGCCCTTATTGTATTATAAACAATGGCTCACTTATCATCAGCGCATTCGCTCTTTGTCCTGGGAAGGGTTCTGGCGAGACATGACGTCACTTTTCCAGATGTGCACTTTGAGGGTCCGCTGGCCGCTGCATCTTCCACAGCCTGCACGCCGCTTTACACACACAAGAACCACAGCGCGGGCCTAAAGGCTGGCGAGGGAAGAAACCGCTATAGTACTTTACTAATATCATGCATCATCATTATTAGTAGTAAGTTAATTGCTGAATCAACTCCTCTCCCCGTCAGTAGACAATGAAATAAAGTTAGTTACAGGGCGCAGCGCCACTCTGTCTCCGCGGCTCTTCCCTCAGCGCCGGCCACTTCCGAAACCTCCTGCCGCCTTCACGACCCCTGGACTTTGCTGCAGTCTGCGCAGACTCGACCCCAGCTCCCGCATCCACAGGCTTTGTCTGCACAGCTGCGCAGCTTCTCAAGAGGAACTGCGCAGGCGCAGCCGCGGCTTCAGAGCAGTCAACGAGCGCTGTGTGACAAAGACGCGCTTCAGCCAGAGACGGAGCTCCTGCAAGGACAGCGCCACCCAGTCTGGGCTGTGAATGCGCTCCTGTCATGAAGGATCGTATGAATTAATGCTCGATATGGCAAAGTACAACACACATCATATTTTTAAAGTCTGACAGTTAAAAAATAAAACAATATGCATGTTTTTGTTGGGGGTACGTATGTAGTATAACCTAATTTCCATCTATTATGTGCATTTGTAAGTTGCACACCTGGCAAGGTACATAATTATTAATATTATTATTTTTATTTCTTGGCAGACGCCCTTATACATAATACATACAAAATGTTTTACATGTGTATTTCTCTCAAAGCACACATTTAATGTAGATTGGAAACCCGTGTAAATATAATATAGTACACAAAAAAGTTGTAATTAATTTGATCAGTATGTGAGTATTTAAACTTTAAGTCTCTCAACAATGAGCAGGGATAAAGATTTCTACTAATGAAATATAAAAAATACAGAGTCGTAATGCAACTTAATCTGATATAAACTGAATAAATGTCCCCACCTCTGCTTCATGTTGAAGTAATCTATATAAAACATGGGCTCAACACTACTACAAACAAACACAAACACGGAGAGATCCGAAATTCAGCTGACTGATATCACTAACATCATTTTCACGGTTTCAATTGCATTCAAGGAAATGATCAAATAATATTGGATTACTTCAACATGCTGTCCATGGGTATACTGTTGGAAATGGAGCTAATCTGTGTTTGTTTATAGCACTCTATAGCATTCTTGGAAAAGTAAAGGAAATTTGTATACTTGAGATCAAAAACACTATGGTTTGTTAAACTATTAAATGGTACAAACTGTATACTCAATCATACTCTGCTGACCCCCACATATTCAGTATACCTTCTTATAAATTATATATTCTAAATGTACATAGTCTAATTAAATAGATTTAATTAATACTGCATAATTACTAGCAAGTATAATGCATAATTAGAAATTCCCCAGACAGCTTGCAAGCATGCACTTAATGTTGTCTGCTACTGTTCCAGTTACTATCACTTGTTCCCTTAACTGCATATTAAATCTTGGCTTTGCTAGCCAATTATTTGCAGAGGCATTGAAGGGTGTCACAAAGATTCAAGTAAAAGGTTTGTTAATCTCTTTATATTGTGTTAAGGCAGCACTCATTATGAATACTTATGACCATTCCATTATATGATAACATTGTATTATACTCTAGATTTCAAATGTACCAAAAGAAGGATTTCCCAAACAGTGTAAAGCATTCCTCAATTGCATGTTCTACTTCACCACCATGCCTTACTTTAACTTTGAATAGTTTATCATGGGGGAATCTGGAGATAATCACCATAATGAAGATGATGGGGAACTTGTATCACTGCATAACTGTATTTTGTTTTGTTTGTAGCAAGTGGGGAGATTGCATTAGGCCCACACTTGGAGGACGTGTCCAGATGTGGAAGGTAATGCTAAATGTATGAAGGTTTAATAACATTTATTTTGTCTCTCTTGTTCTGCAAGTGCAGGTAACTGTGTTTTGATTAAACAAGTTTCTCCTGGTTATTCATTATTTAAGAAATGATGACTCTGCATGCTGTTCCCAGCATATGAATAATCACGTTCAATTATTTCAAGGTAATGGGAAATGTCAGCACTGTATTGTTTCCAAACATATAATATGGAGAGATGTACTGTAAGCTGTAACAGTTTTTCAGAGGAAGCTCCAGAGCTTAACGTGTTCTGTAAACGTGTTCCTTCATTTAAGATCCTGACCCTTAAGACTACTCTCTTACTGATTGAAATGACACGACTCCAGCGGGAATTGTTCAGGACAAGCAAAGGACATTTCTTCAAAGCACTCCACAAGGAGTTTCTTGGCCATGGCTATAATTTCCCAGCTGAGAGGATCCGTAAGAAATTGAAGAACCTCCTAGTCATATAAAAGAGAGTCTAGCACCTGAGCAGAGTGACTGGCCAACTAATGGAGTCCTTTGAGGTAGGTAAATCTAATTAAACTGCATTCTTCTACCAAGTGCCAACCTTTAGGCAGGATGCTTTCTATAACTATTGTTTAATGCAGTACATTCTACTTCTTGAGTGCCAGGTATGTGATTTGCATTCAAGAAGCCCTTATTTGAGAATTTTGTTGTATTTTACAGGCTATCTTCAGTCTATTCTCCAAAACTGTGGGAGAAGCACCACCAACTGGCACCATTTCATTTTAAGCACACCACTATTTCCCACAGCTGCACATTCATTCCCATCAGTAAAACCTCACACATCATCTCTCCCAGCAGCCTGCACAGACTCCACTACCATTCCTTCCCAAACTGAAACACTCAACACACCATGCCTCACCAGCCCTCCACCCAGTGTCACTCCATCCACTTCTACATCACAGACTCAACCCACTCAGGCAACATACACACATTCCTACAACAGTATGAGCATCATGTTGAAAGACTTGCAGCTGTCATTCAGTCACTGCTGGAGAGAAGGGAAGATGAGCAGGAAAGAAGGAGAAAAAGGTTGTGGGATGGAAGAAAATAATAGAGAGACACTGACATGTTGGCCTGTTTAAAACAAATTTCATCCACATTGCGGAGCATCTCTGCCAATCAGGCCCCCATCATTGTACTGCTTGCAAAATGAACTTGATTATACACACTGACTTGTAATGTTATTTTCTTTTCTGCAGATAAGTAAGCCTGCATTTGGCAAAACATAGTTGCATTGTGACTGACATGTAGATTGTTTCTGTAGGTGTGTAAAAGTGCAGTTAATTGGGAAGCCTGATGCTTCAAGGGGAACCCAAGAGAATTACAATTGGAGTGATTGAATTTGTTTTATTTATTGATGATACTATGTTTGAAGAGAACAAAACCACAGAAAAGTAGACATTATTAGACAATACTTGGACTGAGAAAACAAATGTATAAGTCGCTCAACCAAATAATAAATGTTCCCTACAGAACACACCAACTGCATAGTTGCCCTTGTTTTATTTATTTTACAACCAGCCTATTAAATTTACAGTGATGCAACAATTTAATTTATCTTATTTACTCCACGGATATCATTTGGTGGCTTGTGTGGTTGGTTGACATAATTGGCTACATTGTCAACTAAAGCCTGCTCTATTTGTAGTTCACACTCTCTCTCCAGACAGATATTGTGTAGATTGCAGCATGCTTTAACAGCTAAACTGAGCTGATGGAGATTGAAAGGGTTATACATGCACAATCTTCATCTTGAGCAGGCCAAAAGCTCTTTCGATCATCATCCATACTGTTAAATGGCCACAGAATGGCGTCATGAGGAATTGTGAGAGCGGATAAGCAGCATCACAGATGATGCGCAGATCACTAGGTAGAAGTGATTGAGGGTTTTCCAGTGAGGTTCATAGAGTAGAAGCGTTTTCCATTGAAATATGTCTCTGGGCTTTCAACTCCTTGTGGCTTTTCAGTGGTAATGTGGCATCGATTACTGCACACAGTGTGTTGGGAAACCAGCTCTTAGAAACCCTTGTTCAATATTATGGACAGCAAGATCCATGGGCCAGGATATGTTCCATGAGAGGTGGCTTGATATTAGAGAACACATCTCATGGACATGTATTAATTAGTCACTTGCCTGTGTTGAATCTAACTGCCACTCCTCTGAGGCAAGCATTGTATAGTGGAATGGCCATTGTCTACCTTTTGGGTCAGAGTAGTATGGTTGTAGTTCTCTTACCAGCATTTGTAATGGAAGGTAACATAACAGATTTGTAGAAAAGTGTTACTATTTTGTTAGATATATATATTATCACAGTTGCTTGTGTCACATTCTCTGCATGACATTTCCCCTGTTGCCACTAGATGTCACCCTTGTTCTTTGCACTAGTCACTTCTCCAAGCTCCCTTCATTCTTTCCACATTCCTGAAACACGTACTTATGCTATCACCTTGTCTCCCATTTGCCCTGGTTTTCCTCCTCTCTATAAAAACCCCTCACAAACACTAAGCTATCGCAAAGTATTATTTTACGCCCTGTACCAATTCCGAGCCTTCTACTAACTGTGTTGCCTTCTTTAGTTATCGACCTTAGCCATTTCCCTCTCAACTTCTGATTATTGGATTACCTACCCTGTACTGTTTGCCTGATCCCTGACCTCTCGCCTGTCTCTTCGACCTACCCTTTCGGATTCCCTTTGACGTTCCTGTTTGCTGAGTAATTGACCCCTTCACAGTTTCTGGGCTCCCCTCGCTCAGCAACTGGGTCCTTACTTCCCATAGTCCCGCCCGTGACAACTTGCATTTGTATTGTAATTATAGTACATTTTTACAATATGCTGCCCACATCCACTTGGCCAGATGCAAGTTGAAAGGTGCTCTGGAAGTCAGTCAGTATAATGAGGCACCACTTCAATGACATTAATGTCTAATTTTAGCTACATCCCTGGAATCATAACATATATACAGAATTCCACTTATTATATTGATAACCTCGTACTGTAGAAACATATATTAAACTGTAGCTTTCACTTCATAGGTTTGATGCAGATTACATTTTGCAAAGTAATATGTACTGTCAGGTATGAAACCATGATTAACATTAAACAAACTTTTGAATTGTGATTAGACCAGGGACAAATGTGGTTACTAGTGGTCTTTGATTTGTAATACACTTTACAATGATTTTATTATTGTTTACACACAATTATACTTCCCACATGTTCAAATATGTGTTCAAACAGTAACGGCTAAACATGTAAAAGTAATGCTGACTGGTTGAAATAAACTTAAAACAGCTATGTTATATTCAGCAGGTGTAATGGGTTATTGATAAAAAGCTATCCAGGACTGGGAATCACCGACTTTTAATTCAGGATAATATTTCAGCTTTAATTACTGGATGTTGAAGTGAGATATTTGTCCAGAAGTGCAAGTATTTCAACTATTTTTGTCACAGATCAAAACACTGTCTAACAACCCCTTTGTGAGAAGGGGGGTGGGACCTGCCCATTAGGATACTAATACATTTGTCTCACAGAACATATATTCATATTATTGCTTTATAGCATGTTCTACTATACATTGTCTGATTACACAGTAACTTATGAACTGGTGGATCATGAAGGAAACGTCGATTGCATCAACTTTTCTTTCATTTCAACATTATTAATTACCGTAACGACCGCCCCATACTGGGGCTGATATCTATTTGAGTTCACTGCCACCACCTTTGTTTATACCCTGTAGGTCCGTTAATAAGGGTTAAAACAAGAAAGAGGGAGACCAATGTTAGCATATAACTTCAGGTATAAAAGAGAATACCAGAGAGCAATTTATAAAATTAGAAAATGATTTATACACCATATAAAAAGAAAAAGGGATACTGAATTAAGATTATGTTGTGGGTTGTGAAAGGGCAGTAAACTCTGACACTCACTAAAAATAAAGCTCCACAAAACACACCACCCCACACTGTAGAAATAACTTAACATTTATTCAAATAGATGAACCACTCAAAAGATATAAATACACAACCAAGCAATGTAAAGAAACACCCAATAAACACACCATAAAAGAATATAGACCCCAATTGATCTACACTCTCATCCAACCCTATAGATGTAAGCAGCAAAGCACCCTTCTTCACAAATATTTTAATAGGTAATTGCTAAATAACCTTGGATAGTTACTGGTTAAAATAGGCGAGTCTGCTTCTATTGGCTAGAAAGACTGAAGTGGGTTTGGCACAGTGCATAACTGACAGTTGGTCTGTTCGTCTGTAAGTTCACTGGTCCATTTTGAAATTTGTCTGTTTATATTAATGAATACCCAGATTAATTACATAGTTGATAAATGTAATTGATTAATTGATTAATTGACACAAATTTGTCCTGGTCTCCCATACTTATTGTCAACTGAAACATACTTAAAGTGTGCTTTACTACTTCTTTTTCAAAAGTGTTCTGATTGAAAGTCTATCAATTTAGTCCAGAAAACATCAGTGTTGTTGGTCGCATGAACTTTATGGATCACACAGAAAACAAACAGGAAGTTATAGTAAGACAGAAACTGCAGAGTGACTGTACTTGGATTTTAAGTTTCCTCATTTTATTTAGTAAGATCAGCATGTCATATTTTTAGGTGTGGTGAGAAGGGAAGTTGTGTGTAGCTGATAAAATAAAGTTGGCTCTACAGCACAGAAGCCTTTAAATATATATTTTATTTTTTTCAGGGAGAAAAATATAAACAAAAATAAATTGTTATAATAAGACGTAATTTTTATGATTTATTTATTATTTGGTCCACCACTGAGAAGTCTTCACATTTCAGGAGGATTATTTTGGCAAGCCACATATTATTTAAAAATATGTGGAAATTATTTTTGTGATTTTTAAAAAGATATCTTTTCATTTGGCTTAATTTCATTTTAATTTCAAAATAAACATCTTGCATATATTTTTAAATCATTCTGTATTTGGTAGGCATACAAAATGTCTTAGTATGACCGCATGTCTATTTTGGTTTGTGTGGAATTCTTTCAGACGTCTTTCTAGCTTTTGAATTTGAGATCTTAAATTTCTGCAGATATCTGAAAATAAGTACAAACATCATTTGGATATATCTTTAATTAATTTTAAGCTCTTGGTGTATTCATTTCAGATTTTTGTTTCATTTTCAAGTATTTTCAAAATCAGCTAAATGAGAACTCAATGTTTTAAGGGTATCTGCAAATAAATTTTGAGATCTAAATGCGATTAGAAGATACCTCAAAATCTGAATGAAATGTAATGAGATTTCTAATCAATAACTTAGCTTGCCATATGTTTTAGCTATTATAGATTTTGAAGAGCATGATATCAACATTACTAATTAAATGAAGTCACGCATTGATGAATGTGTGTCCAACCAGCCTTTGTGTGTTAATGTTCGCCAATAGCACTTACTGAGAGTGAAGAACTGAAAAGCACAACTGCTCTGAATGATGCAGGTGGGGTGAAGAGAAAATCAGGATGCAAAATAGATTTAGTATGAAGTTTAAAAAAGACTTAGATTAGCAAAAAACACAGGAAAGCAGATTCTGTTTGGTCATGTGAAATGGTTTCCTCTTTTATAGAGCATTTAAAGTAATTCCACCCCATTCTGTTGATGAACTCTCTGGAAACTCTTACAGTCCAGTCAGTCTCCTCCACATCCACCTCCAAGCAGAGTCTCTCTGAACTGCAATATCTGACACAATAATGCAATTCTCTGTCTCAGCACTGTTGGGGAAGCCTGTCTTTCATCTAAATGTCTTACTGGTTTTATATCCACAGACAGGGTGATGCTGGGATGAGCTGTATGAGGGTCCAGAGCCTTATTAAGGTTTACTGTAGTATATTGTGGTATAATGTGTAGGCAAACAAGGTAAAATCATGGTGAAATATGGACAGGTACAGTCATGCTAGTGATGCAGGATGTTGGCATTGTGAAGATATTCTAGGGCATGCCATTATCATTATATAATGATTAAATACGAGAACTAGGCATTTTTTATTTGTGTATTTTATGTAGACTTGCTATACCCTAAATAGGCCTAATGATGAATCCCAGTCTAAGCCTCTCATGTTTTATTTATGTGTGGGAGCTGCCTTTGTAAGAATCTACATGTGACCCTGTTTGCCTCTCCAGAACAGAGCATGTCCTTCAATCACATACAAACTATTCTCACTCCCACATTTGCATTGGCATTATACATGTGTACTTTAATATTGTAAGATGGGTAACCCTGGGTCGCCTTACTCTGGCGTGGGTAGAGGCTCAAGCAGACCACTTTCCTTTCAATTCAGAGTTTTATTTGAACACACTACTTTAATGTTAATTTAGCTTTTGAGACTACAGTGCTTTCAGATATTTTCTCTCTCTCCATTTACTTATCCTAGAGAATCTAGTTGTGTTTTTTGAACAGATTTGCTATGTTGCTAGAAATGCTATAATGCAATAACTAGTGACAAATAAAATGTATATGTGTTAACCAAATAGCACATTCATTCATAAACAATTTACTAATCAGGTAATGTACTCTTATAATTAGGAAAATTAAATCTGTATCGCATTATTATTATTATTATTATTATTTTTATTACATTTACTCCAGCTTACAGTAGCGAAAAGAGGACGGTATTTATTAAAAACAATGATGAGCTCATCACAGTAAAGTTGATGACCCCCCTCCCGCTCTGGCTCTTGCTGAACATTATTTTCTGGAAGTAGCCTTCTATTCTGAAACGTATACTCTTGGACAAACAGAACTCATTGGCTCAGTTGCCTCATGAGTTTGTCACATGAGTAGGTATGTAATTGTGTTAAAACGTTTGTGTAACATGCAAAATGTGTGAGTGTGGGCAGCCCTGCCAGTGTGGTCAGGAATAAAGCAGCAATACATTCACAGAGAAATGTTGTCTGACAGCAGTATAGCAGATATGAAGAAAAACAACCTCTGGGAGAATGTGGAGCTAAAATCTGTTAATCCTGCGTCAATGATGAAACAACCTGAACCAGAGACATCCCTGCCAAGAAGCACTGAAGGTACAGTTCAGCATCCAATCTAAAAACACAATCAGACTTTCTAATTATGAATATTTTCTCTTTATGCAAGTGCCAATATCTGTTATGTTGGAATTTAATCTCCCAAGAAGTATAATTAATCATAATACTGCTTATTCCTGCATTTAATTGGACTCACTTGTACAAACCTTGGACCACAATTTGGGGTGTCCCAATGAGATGCAGCTGATTATCTGGGTATGCTTGGTTTTATAAATTAATAATCCAGAACATATCTACTATATTTATCTATATTAAATAATATATTAGAATCATATTAAAATAATTTCCTTATTATTGATATCCCCCTTTGAAAAAATGATATCACACATAATTACATGCCAAGCAAAAATAAATATAACATTTCACATTCCTTCCACATTTAAAACAGCACGATGAAGTGTGAAGCTGGGCTCGAAACATCTTTACTATCCGGCTGCTGTATTGCAGTTCTGTAACTTTAACTCAAAGCAGGAAGAGTAAAACAAATTTCTTTAGAATGACAACAGCAGTCAAAAGCAATTAAGAGCAAGAGACGTTTGTATCGAAATGTTTTAGATGGACTGGCGTTCAGGGAAATCTCATGATGACTGTAACACCACTGTGTCATGACTCAAATTCAAATGTGAAATCTGTCATAGTTCAGCCTTGTACCCAGAAAATTAAAATAGAGCAATACAGTAATATTTATTAATCTCTCTTAACCTGAACCTAATGAGTACAGAATAGTAAATTCAGATGGTGGAGTTCACATGTAATCTAGAGAGGTTTACAGATATCATTTTAATTTGGGAAACATTTAAACTGGGGATCTGTAATATTTCATAATTGAAGAGAAACAAGCAATGGATTAAGGAATTGAAAAATGCATGCTATGCATCAACATCCATTTTGAGTCAAAGTTTCAGTTTCAGAAATATACAGTTTCTTGAATGGTGAAATAAGTCATTCTTCATATGGAGAAGTTTTCACATAATGCCAATCCATTAAATAAATCTGAATCAAAGATATCAATATGTATGCACTTTTTATACAATTTTTTTCCAGTTTTTATGTAAATTTACACATTTTTGACTTATCAAAGTAGCAATGGTGGCTCTACCATGTTTGGTACAAACTAAATTGCATCCAGCACTACATCAAGGCGCCATGTGGGCAGTGAAGGGGCGAGGGGAGGCCGCAGCCTGTGTGCTCCCTTCAGAAACTGTGCCACCAGAAAATGAGACCCAGGGGACTCACATCAATCCAGACATGACATGCGGAGATGGCCACCAGATACACTTTGAACGTGGACGGGGACTTGCCTTGGTCCAACAGCTCAACTAAAAATTGCAATATGACCCCAATGAGGCAGGTAACTGTGTCCTGACACCATCTTGACCCCGAATACAGCGGTTTGAATACTGTGACCTCATAGAGGGAGCTCTCGCTGACTGAATAGTGGCTACTACCACGGAGGTTGGCGTACCAGAGTGTACCATGCACCTGGGACAACAAGTCCAATCGTTTGGGGAGCTGCCAGGGCTCTCTGTCCAGGACAGGTCCGTGAACCAGAGTCTACGAGGCCACCAGGGCGCTATCAGCAGAACAGAAACAAATATTTCTAAAAATGTGTAAAACTTTTATAAAAAATGTCAAATAAAATAACTGGTTGGGACAAGTACCCACCTGCCTTGCAATAGCAATCCTAAATTTTAGTAAAGGTGTAACCAATTTCCTTCAAAATCACGCACCAAGTGAAGCTGGGTTGATATAAAAGTTGATCAATCAAAGGCCTTGAATATCCCATATAGCAAAACAATTAAGAAGTGGAAGGTGTGTGGCACCACGAAGACCCTGCCTAGATCAAGCCATCCCTCCAAACTGGATGACCAAGAATGAAGGAGACTGATTTTTTCCCTCCAAGTCCTAATTATTATGTGCTGTAACATAGTTCCTCTTTGTAGACTAGAATCTCAGCATGAAAGTCACATCTTTATTTTTAATTTCCTTAAATCAACAATATGCTCCATGTTATAACTCTAAATGTAGTTGTACAGGCACTCCCTGGGTTACGTAACACCTGACTTCCATACATTCGACTGGGCTCCCAGAAATTAAACAAAACGTTTCTCATAGACCCCGTTATGATCATTTTGTGCTAGATCCATAAAGAGCAAGTAGTGCATTTCTGACTTACACAGAGAGTTCCATAATGAAACCCTTACATAAGATGGGGAACATCTGAACTCTCCTTCTGACATACAGAGCCAAACTGAATCAATTAAAAAACATTGTCAAAGTGATTATTTTAAAATAAGTCTTAGGAGGAACCTGCTCTTTTTCCCAGGACCTCAGAAGAGCAGTGATGGGAGAGTGTCTCTGTACAAGAGGATCTCACTGCTCCTTGCCTGTGTGTGGATCCTCACTCTCATCTCTGGACTGGCTGTGTACTGTGAGTATTGAACAAGCAGGAGTTCACTGTCAGAGCTGCTCCCACTCTGGACTGGACAGCAGGCTGACCATGAGGAATCTAGACAGGGTGACACCTGTGAAGTCTGTACAATTTTACGACATGGGGTCTCACGCTTCAATCAGCCAGATAGCCATCAGACATTCAGAACAAAACACATTTAAAAAAGCATTTAGCATTTAAGTTAAACCCATTTGGAAGCAACTGTTATAAATTTCACTACACTAATGCAAATAACAGAATTAAAAGCATTGTAACTGAATGCTTCCTATGAAAACAATAAGCCTGACTCACCTATGCAGACAGCTGTAGCTATCATCAGGCCACTGCTTACTTTGTCCAGCTCTGAAGCTCTTTGTACTTTATGAAGTTAAGATGGCATAGGCAGTCTGATAGTTTGGAGTGTAAAAGCCAGGGTCCATCCATAATCATTGTCCTGCTCTGTTCCAGGGTGGTCAGTAGTCTAGATGGCTGCTCATGTCAAAGTGACAGCCGGAAGTCCCGCCCTCCCTACGTACCATAGACTGGAAGGCCCACCTCACCTTCCGGTTACCCCCACATTTGAACCGGACCTTCTCTCTCCTTCCCAGCACCCTCTGAGTTACCCTTTGACCCTCCCTGTCAGCCATCTTGGATGGCAGCTATTTGTAAGGTCATAGGTCATCTGGTAAGATGGCAGCCATCTTGGATGGCAGCCATTTGTAAGGTCATCTGGTAAGATGGTAGCCATCTTGGATGGCGGCCATTTGTAAGGTCATAGGTCATCTGGTAAGATGGTCGCCATCTTGCTAGGGTGACATCCATCATGGTGAGGGTCCGAGGGTACCTCACCCTGCTGGTGTGGAGGTGTAATGTTTAATAGCATAAACTGTGTTTTTAAGGTTATATTGTTTTATGATACTGCTTTAGTAATTTAAAAAATAAGAAAAGTTTTAAATACATATACATTTTTAAGGTTATATTGTTTTATGATACTGTTTAAGTACATAAAATGAGAATATATATATTAGGTTATATTGTTTTATGATACTGTTTTAATAAATTAAAAAATACAAGTTTTAAATACATATATATTTTTAAGGTTATATTGTTTCATGATACTGTTTTAGTAATTTAAATAATAAGAAAAGTTTTAAATATATATACATTTTTAAGGTTATATTGTTTTATGATACTGTTTAAGTAAATAAAAAGAGAATATATATATATTAGGTTATATTGTTTTATGATACTGTTTTAGTAATTTAAAAAATAAAAGTTTTAAATACATATATACTTCTGAGGTTATATTGTTTTATGTTACTGTTTTAGTAAATTAAAAAATTAAAAAAAATAAAAGTTTTATACATATTAGGTTATATTGTATACATTTGAGAAAAATAAAAGTTGTAAATACTCATATATATTTTATTTTAGATTATAATGTTTGATTATACTGTTTTAGTAAATTAAAAAAGAAAAATTAATATTTACCCAGAGTGGGATTTGAACCCACATGGACATACGTCCATGTGTTTTTAGTTTATATGTTTTATGATTAGGCTTAGGATGATACTGTGTTGGCAAAATAAAAAGGTAAGAAAAAATCAATTAAGAAATGTATAGACTTACATATATTGCATGTCATTACATATATATGTGTATATATATATCCTAAAGAGATTTAGGTATATATGTGTGTTTAAGTTTATATATATAGTTTATATTTATCAAAAGAAACTAAAGTCAAATACACCACTTTTCTTAGAGAACAACAGTGACATGTATAATATTATATCTGTACATTTTGACCAGCCTTAACATGTATCATATTTAAGAATATACTGCATTTAATTTCATTACACATACATACATATATATATACATACATATATACATATAACATATATATATATAACATATATATATATATATATATATATATATATATATATATATATATATATATATATATATATATATATATATATATCTTATGTTGTATTTATCAATAGACACTAAAGACTAGTGAAGCACAGAGAGAGACACAGTGAAGCACTATTTGTGAATACTCATATGTATAAAATTATATATAATATCATTTGTTTGTGCTCAAATGTATAGAATTAATAAAATACACAAACACACACACACAATGGCGACTTTTATTGTGACAAACAAGCATTTCACAACATGGAACAAACCTACGAATACATGGTGACAACTGCAAGCAAGAAACACATACAAAACACAAAAATAGTGACCACATTGCAAGGATATAATAATCACAAAAGGTATTTTACTGCAAATGTTAAGTTTTGTAAACTTATATATATATATATATATATATATATATATATATATATAACGTCTAGGAGTAATCTGCAAACTACATAGTGAAAATGCAATCAGTCTTCAGGAAACGCACACAGCAGACTGAAATAAGCACAACGTCATATTTAGACGACCCAAAACTGTATTCTACTAAACCCTGAAACTCTGAAAAATCACTACAAATTCTATGTTTGTAAAATGGCTTATTTCACAGACACAGAAACAAATAGGCTCACCCTCAACATAGTCCAACACTTACACAAAGTATGATGTAAACTTACAGGTTTACCAGTAGCACAGGGGTATTATTAATCTATTCATGCAACTTTTAGACACTTGTCTAATACAGAGCCAACAACGGCATTGAGAGCGGGTAGCAGGGCTTAGACAATGCTGTGCGCTGGGATTTAAAATGATTCTGTAGGCCAGGGCTTCAAAACCCAATTTTAACATGGTCCAATTAGCCTCCAACCCCTGAAATGCAAATGTTTTTTGTATCATATGTATTACTGTTGTATTACTATGTACATTAATGTGGTTTATACTTTTGACATAATTATCATATTTTTAAGTACAAATTAATAAATACAAATAACAAATACTATACACTCACCTAAAGGATTATTAGGAACACCATACTAATACTGTGTTTGACCCCCTTTTGCCTTCAGAACTGCCTTAATTCTACGTGGCATTGATTCAACAAGGTGCTGAAAGCATTCTTTAGAAATGTTGGCCCATATTGATAGGATAGCATCTTGCAGTTGATGGAGATTTGTGGGATGCACATCCAGGGCACGAAGCTCCCGTTCCACCACATCCCAAAGATGCTCTATTGGGTTGAGATCTGGTGACTGTGGGGGCCAGTTTAGTACAGTGAACTCATTGTCATGTTCAAGAAACCAATTTGAAATGATTCGACCTTTGTGACATGCTGCATTATCCTGCTGGAATTAGCCATCAGAGGATGGGTACATGGTGGTCATAAAGGGATGGACATGGTCAGAAACAATGCTCAGGTAGGCCGTGGCATTTAAACGATGCCCAATTGGCACTAAGGGGCCTAAAGTGTGCCAAGAAAACATCCCCCACACCATTACACCACCACCACCAGCCTGCACAGTGGTAACAAGGTATGATGGATCCATGTTCTCATTCTGTTTACGCCAAATTCTGACTCTACCATCTGAATGTCTCAACAGAAATCGAGACTCATCAGACCAGGCAACATTTTTCCAGTCTTCAACTGTCCAATTTTGGTGAGCTTGTGCAAATTGTAGCCTCTTTTTCCTATTTGTAGTGGAGATGAGTGGTACCCGGTGGGGTCTTCTGCTGTTGTAGCCCATCCGCCTCAAGGTTGTACGTGTTGTGGCTTCACAAATGCTTTGCTGCATACCTCGGTTGTAACGAGTGGTTATTTCAGTCAAAGTTGCTCTTCTATCAGCTTGAATCAGTCGGCCCATTCTCCTCTGACCTCTAGCATCAACAAGGCATTTTCGCCCACAGGACTGCCGCATACTGGATGTTTTTCCCTTTTCACACCATTCTTTGTAAACCCTAGAAATGGTTGTGCGTGAAAATCCCAGTAACTGAGCAGATTGTGAAATACTCAGACCGGCCCGTCTGGCACCAACAACCATGTCACGCTCAAAATTGCTTAAATCACCTTTCTTTCCCATTCAGACATTCAGTTTGGAGTTCAGGAGATTGTCTTGACCAGGACCACACCCCTAAATGCATTGAAGCAACTGCCATGTGATTGGTTGGTTAGATAATTGCATTAATGAGAAACTGAACAGGTGTTCCTAATAATCCTTTAGGTGAGTGTATAATAATAGTAACAATAATGCAAAAACATATTAAGCAATCATATTTTTACTTACAAAATAATATATATAAAATAACAATATAATAATAATAATAATAATAATAATAATAATAATAATAATAATAATAATAATAATTTTAAAACATATTAAACAAAACTCACCCTGACTTTGTCACAACCGCAGGATGGGGAACCTCTGCTGTAGACCCTCATCCACTCTGTCAAGAGTTTGTAGGTGACTTGTAACACAAGGGCAGAAACATGAAAACTCTTGGTGGGGTGTTTCTGTCCAGTGGTCTGATCTGATACAACTTTCTACTACATTTCATATTCTATTAAAATAGAACAAATTAGTAGTTAAAAAAAAAGTGTTAAATCTGCTCCTCTTATGAGTGTCTCTACAGCCCCTCCTTGCTCCCTTGCATTACAGAGCATGACACGTGCTCTTCACATTGAAATTCACATTCATGTTGATGTAGGACTCGTCAACACAAAACTGTACAAAAATACATGAAATACATAAACAATACAAACATTAAGAACAGAAACCACTTTCAATCTGACATTTCACAGTATAGAAATTAAATCAATTTGAATGACCTCATGGCTTTCCTCAGGCTCGGAGCCAGGCCCGGTCTTGCCCTCAGCGTCAGAAGCTGAGCGCTCTCTGTAAGACTCAGAGTATCGTTCAGCTGTGAGCGGTGGAGAGGGGAAAGGGAGATGCAGAGCAGGCAGGGTGTCTGTGAGACGGGTCTCTGTCCTGCTTGTCCTGCAGAGCCTCTCTTATCTGAAATGGCACTGGACACACCCAAAGCAGCAACGCCCCCAGACAGCAGCTCCTTAAGAGAGGACACTGTCAAATTTAACATTCAATAAAAGTCCACTGTTTTGACCATTTTCAGTTAATCAGTTACATAATCCTCAGCATCAAATGCATTGAGACCATACACAGCTTCCAGATGACTTGTACTTTAAGATAAGTTGTATATTTAGGCTACCCTGTTATTGCTTGAATAAAATGTTTTTTTATGAGAGCAGTAAGAAAAAGGGGGAACAAAGATATATCATTGAATTAATAATTTTAAGCACTCTTGCTATTAGAAATAACTAAGATGAAGGCCTAAACTGGCTATTTAGTAACTGTTTTAAAAATAAATGTGAGTGTGCTAAAGAAACTTCTCATTTCTGTCATTACAGTGAAATAACAGGAATACGTAGTATATACCTAACAATTGCTTAGATTGAAATGCTTTTCTTTATGAAATGTAAGATGAGTGCTCAGAACAATTAGACATCTATATGTTATGTTGACAGTTTATGGCTGTGCTTTGCCATTAATCCAGATTTCACCTTGTTCTCTATGGGTTGGTTTCAGAGTATGATTAGCACTAGTTTAAGTACATTACTCAGAATATGGCACTCACCATTGTTTGATATACAAAATGATTTAGCCTGAAGGACAATAAACCATTGGTATATAGTACTATACTAGGCTAGCAAAAGTAATTTACCCATGTACATAAACAACTCACAGTCTGAATTAAACCTTCTTGGCTCGGTCTCACATGTACCAACTTTTAAAATCTCAATTTGACTTACTAGTAAAATTAACAAAGTGAGAGGGATTTAACCAAAGACGAAGAACTGTCTATTTTTTTAATTAAACCTTAATCATTTTTGCCATTATCAATATGTTGAATACCTAAAATGTGCACATAACAGAAATATTTACACAGGCATGTGTTCCCTTATGAGACTAGTGAAGGCTTAAAAGTGATAATAATAAAAAGAAAGAAATGTGTCAATATTGGTCTCTTAAAGGGAACTGTATAGAAAAAACTAATTTATGCTATTAAAATAAGTAAACTGAATATGGCACACAAAGACTGTGCGGCAATAATTAAACTGCTCTGTAGTAAAAACCATGAAACTGGGTCTGATTACATATTCCTTCTTTTATTGTTATTCTTAGTTTTCTCTCTGGATTAGTGTCCTGGAGAAGGACAGCACATACTTATCAGATTGGGTGGGAAACGGCAGAGCCCTGAATGTGGTTATCAGTAGCAAGCGATGGCTACGTTCTAGATAAGGCCCTACAACCAGGCCTGGCCATAACACCCCAACGACAGAGCCAGAGAGCTCGTGTTTATGTAGTAGGCCTACGAACCCAGTACTCAGAGTGTTTTTTAAAATTATTTAAAACCGTCCTATACTTTCTCACTCTATATTGATACAAGTACATTAAGTAAAAAAATAAACACACTTTGATGTTGTGGTATTGCATGAGCATTTCACTTCTTTTCTACGGATTATATCTGCTTAGAAATGTTCAGTCCTGATCATTTAGACAATCTCATTCTTAAACATGAACTATTTATCTAAATTGTGTATATATGGATTACCTTTAAATATGTGTATATCTTACTGTCTGTCTGGCTAAATGGAATGAGTATTTTGTACTTTATTATTTTACCATGCTACACTTACTATGCTCTCTTGTAATCTTAGTCTGTATTGCAGTTTGGGGTGTACAGTATTTCACCATATTCAAACAAAACAGTTATTCAGTTATGAAATCTTCAGATTACCATTTTTTGTTCAAAAACAATGTAAACAAGTTGAAATCTTTTCATGTCAAGGTAAACATGTTAATACTGGTTTATCCACAGAGAGATATATAGCTTATATAGCTATATATATAGCTTTAATGTAATTATAAATATTGTCATACATGAGCTGATGTCCTTAATAATAATAATAATAATAATAATAATAATAATAATAATAATAATAATAATAATAATAATAGAGAAAGTCAAGAAGTCAAGAAACACACACAAAATGAATGAAAGAACCCAACACACACAATAACCTATTTAACATTTTTACAACCACAGAAGGTGACTAGTCAGCTTTTCTCTTGAATGTTTAAAAAATAAGGATTTGGTATAGCTCTAATGTTGTTCTCTACTTGTTAGTACATTTGTTCTAATCATTAATAGTCTTGAAGCATTCCCAGTGTGAAATACATAGAGACACTAAACTATCTCAGTCAAGTGAAAATAGGTACACTCCATAGAATGGGATATATTTTCTTTCATTTTGTGTGTTGGGTTCTTTCATTCATTTTGTGTGTGTTTCTTGACTTCTTGACTTTCTCTATTATTATTATTATTATTATTATTATTATTATATTGTTATTTTATATATATATTATTTTGTAAGTAAAAATATGATTGCTTAATATGTTTTTGCATTATTGTTACTATTATTATATAGTATTTGTTATTTGTATTTATTAATTTGTACTTAAAAATATGATAATTATGTCAAAAGTATAAACCACATGAATGTACATAGTAATACAACAGTAATACATATGATACAAAAAACATTTGCATTTTTGGGGTTGAAGACTAAATGGACCATGTTAAAATGGGGTTTTGAAGCCCTGACCTACAGAGTCATTTTAAATCCCAGCGCACAGCATTGTCTAAGCCCTGCTACACGCTGGTCAAAATGTACAGATATAATATTATACATGTCACTGTTGTTCTCTAAGAAAAGTGGTGTATTAGACTTTAGTTTCTTTTGATAAATATAAACTATATATATATAAACTTAAACACACATATATACCTAAATCTCTTTAGGATATATATATACACATATATATGTAATGACATGCAATATATGTAAGTCTATACATTTCTTAATTGATTTTTTTCTTACCTTTTTATTTTGCCAACACAGTATCATCCTAAGCCTAATCATAAAACATATAAACTAAAAACACATGGACGTATGTCCATGTGGGTTCAAATCCCACTCTGGGTAAATATTAATTTTTCTTTTTTAATTTACTAAAACAGTATAATCAAACATTATAATCTAAAATAAAATATATATGTGTATTTACAACTTTTATTTTTCTCAAATGTATACAATATAACCTAATATGTATAAAACTTTAATTTTTTTAATTTTTTAATTTACTAAAACGAATCATTAAACATTATAACCTAAAATAAAATATAAAAACATATTTTCTTAATCTCTTTTTATTTACTAAAACAGTATCATAAAACAATATATATATATATAAAACATTTTGTATTCTCTTTTAATTTACTAAAACATCATAAAACAATATATACTAAATATATATATGTATTTAAAACTTTTCTTATTCTTTAATTTTAATTTAATTTTGTATTCTCTTTTAATTTACTAAAACAGTATCATAAAACAATATAACCTAATATATATGTATTTAAAACTTATTATTTTTTAATTTACTAAAACAGTATCATAAAACAATATAACCTCAGAAGTATATATGTATTTAAAACTTTTATTTTTTAATTTACTAAAACAGTATCATAAAACAATATAACCTAATATATATATATATATATATATATATATATATATATATATATATATTCTCTTTTCATTTACTTAAACAGTATCATAAAACAATATAACCTTAAAAATGTATATATACTTAAATTTTTCTCATTTTTTAAATTACTAAAACAGTATCATGAAACAATATAACCTTAAAAATATATATGTATTTAAAACTTGTATTTTTTAATTTACTAAAACAGTATCATAAAACAATATAACCTAATATATATATTCTCTTTTTATTTACTTAAACAGTATCATAAAACAATATAACCTTAAAAATGTATATGTATTTAAAACTTTTCTTATTTTTTAAATTACTAAAACAGTATCATAAAACAATATAACCTTAAAAACACAGTTTATGCTATTAAACATTACACCTCCACACCAGCAGGGTGAGGTACCCTCGGACCCTCACCATGATGGATGTCACCCTAGCAAGATGGCGACCATCTTACCAGATGACCTATGACCTTTCAAATCGCTGCCATCCAAGATGGCTACCATCTTACCAGATGACCTATGACCTTACAAATGGCCGCCATCCAAGATGGCTGCCATCTTACCAGATGACCTATGACCTTACAAATGGCTGCCATCCAAGATGGCTGACAGGGAGGGTCAAAGGGTAACTCAGAGGGTGCTGGGAAGGAGAGAGAAGTTCCGGTTCAATGGTGGGGGTAACAAGAAGGTGATGTGGGCCTTCCGGTCTATGGTACGTCTGGAGGGCGAGACTTCCGGCTGTCACTTTGACATGAGCAGCCATCTAGACTACTGTGGTCTTCCAAATCAGGCTCTCAATCCAGTCCAATGATCAAAAGCCAGTACACTACATATTAAGCACACAAAAGCAGAATTCTTTACAACAAATGGTAAACATTCACCCAGTCACCCTCCACATCTTTCTCTCAAAGTATTTAACAACACAGTGCTCATGGCATGGTCCTTTTGTAGGGAGGACAAAGTATATACGGATATATCCATCCATTACTGTCACAATATTTGTTGATTGTGTGTTTGGTTTATTTTCAGTTTTCTTTGGTTCAGTAGACGAGCAAGCTTTCCTCAGGGTGAGAGGACGGCACAGTGAGCAGGAGAACAGCAACGCTGAGATAACTGGTATTCACATCTACTTATCTGTGCTGTCATTTCTTTATGCTTTTATCATTAAATCATTAAATATTACTAAGAATAATAATACATTTGTAAAAAGTTTACAATAAATTTGTGTTAAGTGCTTATTATAATTAAAATCTAATGCCAGGGTTCTTAATCATATGTCTAATACAGGGGTTTTCAAACCGGTCATGGAGTACCCCCTGCCCTGCTGGTTTTTGTTCTAACTGAGGTCTTAATTGCTTAATTGAATCCTACATTGACCTAACAAAGCAATATACTGTGACAGGCCTCTGTCTGCCAGGGCACGGCTGCTGCTGACGCCGCTGGTTAGGTGCTCATGTGCTGCAGCTGTGTTGTCGCTCCCTCGCTAACAGGCTGCGGACTCACGGCCGAGAACAATGAGCACCAAGGTGATTGTGACGTCAGCGGCAGCGCCCCTGTCTATTTAATATCACTCCCTCACTGGGGTAGGGAGCTAACCGATGAGAGGGAGGACTGAGTCTGCAACCCCCTGACTGCCCAGAGCACCCCATTTATTTGGACATTTATTTTCTTGTTTTGCTTTTGTTTTCATCCTGATTGCCTGTGTTTCCCCCTAGTTGGGAACAAAAACCAGCAGGGCATGGGGTACTCCAGTACCGGTTTGAAAAACCCTGGTCTAATAAATACATTTGAGAACTGGACATAATGACAAACAAAGTCAAAGAAAAAATTAAGAGCATTTAAATCAGATTTTAATGTGTGTGTACTATGTTGTATACTACTCTTGAATAACCTATTGTGCAGTGTATATATTATATTATATTATCGGGAGGAGCGAGGATTTAATTAAAGGGGCGGAGCATGTCCCTGTCCCCCTTACCAGATCTTAGACTATACAAACCCAACAAAACAAGCATTACTATCACTGTATATTGAATCAAGCAGGTCTATATATGCAAGAAAGAAAACATGTACAGATACGAAATAAGAAAACATGCCATATGTAACGCTGTTTTGTGGAGTTCCTGTTTTCACTGCACTTGTCCATGTCTATCGTGTCACTGTTAGCAACAGCAGAGCTAGCAGCAGGTGTATGGGATTCAGCCACAACATCTGGATGACAGTGAGAAGTAGCTTGTTAGTGGACACATGAGGAAATGATACTATTTGTCTTGTCTCGCTCCTTGTGTGTTTGGGCACCAGACTTGTACATTCTATATTTTTTTCCTACAAAGTTTAAACTAGGCTATGCTAGACTAGATATTGACCGGACACATGGCAAATGTCAATCATATATATGTGTGTATGTATATATATATATATATATATATATATATATATACACACACACCGATCAGCCATAACATTATGACCACCTGCCTAATATTGTGTAGGTCCCAAAACAGCCCTGACGCGTCGAGGCATGGACTCCACTAGACCTCTGAAGGTGTACTGTGGTATCTGGCACCAAGACATTAGCAGCAGATCCTTTAAGTCCTGTAAGTTGCGAGGTGGGGCCTCCATGGATCAGACTTGTTTGTCCAGCACATCCCACAGATGCTCGATTGGATTGAGATCTGGGGAATTTGGAGGCCAAGTCAACACCTTGAACTCATGATTCATCAGACCAGGCCACCTTCTTCCATTGCTCCGTGGTCCAGTTCTGATGCTCACATGCGCATTGTAGGTGCTTTCGGCAGTGGACAGGGGTCAGCATGGGCACCCTGACTGGTCTGCGGCTACGCAGCCCCATACGCCACAAACCGAGATGCACTGTGTGTTCTGACACCTTTCTATGAGAACGAGCATTCAATTTTTCAGCAATCTGAGCTATTTGAGCAATTTGATAATGTTATGGCTGATCAGTATATATGTAAAAGACTAAACCACGTGTGAAGTGGATCCATTTATTATGTTATACTGTGTTCTAAAATATAATTATGCTGTTGTTGTCTTTGTCACCTAGAACTGAGGAAGCAACTGCAGAACAAGGAGAATGAAATCTCCAATCTACAGACAAACCATTCCAGCCTCCAGCAAGAGTTTTCAGACTTTTCGAGAGATGTTAAGAAAATTATAGAGGGTTGTGCCCTCTCACAGAGATCCAACACTGGTGAATATTCACTGCCACACTTCATTATAATCCTGTTGTCTTGTATTATTATTATAATTTTTAGTCATTCAAGTTTAAACACTATATATTACATAGATCGGAGACGTGTTATTGTGGTTCGATCTATCCTCCTTTTATTAGGGGAAATGTACACCAGGGGTGGGTGTGTGTCTTGCTTGATTGATCAACATGCGGTCCTCACGATCTGTATACCCTGTGTTCAATACTGTGCTCTCGCCCAATCACCACACACATCATTATTTGCTTATAAACTATTCAATATTCAATGAACTTAGACTGCTGTTGAGAACTGTGAACTTGTATTCATGTATATTTCTGTGTTGCCATTGAGACAAGTTCCTACACCCCCTTCCCAAGTTTCTTATTCCATTTGCACGAGGGTGTTACTGACTGCAATGGGTGGAGGTCCCCATTTTCTTTTTGAGCCTCTGCCCCCGACAGTGTCTCTGCACATCCCTCCTTCAGGCTCATTCTCAAGATTTGTACCATGAAATAATCATATGTTTTTCCGAGCTGGCTTCATCACTATTTGAAAAGAAGGTTCTAACTCCCGGTGTCTTATGGACAGATCAGGGGTTTTCAAACCAGTCCTGAAGTAGCCCCTGCCCTGCTGCTTTTTAATTTAAGTTCTTAATTACTCAATTGAATGCTATATTGCTTTGTTAGGTCAATTAAGGATTCAATTAAGCAATGAAGACCTCAGTTGGATCATAAACCAGCAGGGCAGGGGGTACTCCAGGACCGGTTTGAAAACCACTGCCCCAGATAATTGTAACACTGCCACCCACTCTTCAGTAATGATCTCTCAGCTTAGTAAATTTTTTTATGTAATATGGTTGAGGTAAAGAGTTCTTCCTTTCAGGTATTGTCGGTGTCTGTTTTCTTTGAATACCATTAGTGTCACAACTTCTTTTGGAATTTCTTGTTTGCACTTATCTAAATATCTCTCATTGTCAAAGGGGATTTGAGACAATGTGTCGGCATCGTTATTGACTTTGCCATGTCTCTATTTAATATCAAAATGTAAGTCTGCTACTTCACCTACTCAGCGGTGTCCAGTAGCATTGAGTTTAGCAGTACTCATCACATAAGTTACTGGATTGTTATCTGTGAAGATAGTCTTCTCTTCTGGGGACTCTGCAAGCTCCTTCAGTTGCTCCCTGCTGATGTTGCACAACAGTAATGTTCCAGACAGTTTCTATGCGGGTGATATCTTCAGCCATCCTGTTGATCGTGGTCCGAGCCGCTCCAGTTTTCTCTGGAACTTTCCCAACAGCACAGCACTTCCCCTGGCTGCTCTTGCTACGGATTTCATTGGAAATGGCCGACTCGTTTCCTCTCTCCCTCTGCTGACTGTCACTCGCACTGCAGACTTTCTTGCTCTGCTGTCTACCGGTTCAGATCATGTGTATTTGCAGCAATATCACACACTGATCCTGGGCGAAACCCCTAGAATCTGTTATAGGTCTAGGGATGGCAAGACATGTTGCCAGATTACTGAAAAATAAAGAGACCTAGACATTTCACCTTTCTTTTCCAAGATGGCTCCTTTATTATGTGAAAAGTTTGCATATTAATCAGAATACCTTTCCTAGTTACATCATTTTCCATTTATCTTACAGCACACACACTTCACAATAGAAAACAATGCACCTTCATCATCTGGCCCATAAACTCACAGATTAATTTAGATTTTTACAGTCAAAACTAAGTTATAACCACAAATTAATATCTCTGTTATGATTAAGGTAGTATATTGTTCAGATTAATGTATTTTACCAATAGTACAGATTCAGTATTTAGTTCACATTTTACCTTTTAACCTTGTTCTTTGTGTAACATGTGGTAAAGCATTATTATCAGTAAACACTTATTTTCATAGTTTTAAAACTAAACAAGCAAAATAAACGAATGGCACAATGTAAAGAGCAGTTCACCATCTTTGTATTTTACCAGTTTAGTAAGAATTAGTTTTAGTGAGAATCAGACTTACTGAGAATCCACAAGAATATGACAGAGAGTTGTCCAGCATTGGTGAATATTCAGATTGCACTGCTAATCTTCATTACAATCCAGTTGTCTGCTACAAATAAATAATTATCCATAAATAAATAATTAACTATCATATACATTACATTGCCAAAAGTATGTGGACACCTGCTGATCGAACATCTTATTCCAAAATCATGGGAATTAATATGCAGTTAATCCACCCTTTGCTGCTGTAAAAGCCTCAACTCTTCTGGGAAGGCTTTCCACTGGATGTCAGGGCTCGATGTCAGGCCAGTCAAGTTCTTTCACACAGATCTCTACAAGTCATTTCTGTATTGCCCTCACTTTGTGCACGGGGGCATTGTCATGCTGATAGAGGACAGGGCCTCCCCAAACTGTTGCCACAAAGTTGGAAGCGCAAAATCATTTAGAATGTAATTGTATGCTGTAGTGTTAATATTTCCCTTCAGTGGTATCAACGGACCCAGCCCTGAACCTTGAAAAACAGCCCCAGACCATTATTCATCCTCAACAAACATTACAGTTGGCACTATGCATTTGGACAGGTAGTGTTCTCCTGGCATCTGCCAAACACAGATTCGTCCTTCAGACTGCAGATGGTGAAGCGTAATTCATCACTCCAGAGAACGTGTTTCCACAGCTCCAGAGTCCAATGGTGGGGAGCTTTACACCACTCCACCTGACACTCCAGCATGGTGATCTTTGGCTTGTGTGTGGTTGCTCTACCAATGGAAACTGGGGCAGTTGATCGGGGCAGCACTAGCAGGGCAGACATTTGATGAACTGACTTGTTAGAAGGGTGGCATCCAATGGCAGAGATACATTGAAAGTCACTGCCAATGCTTGTCTAAAGACATTGCATGGTAATCCAGTATAAGATTGTTAAGCGAAAAAATAGTTGACACTCAAGAGTTTTCTGCTTCTTCATTATAAATGATCTGTTCTGAAAATAAAGGACAAAGACAATCTGCTCTGCATCCTTACACTTTTTAAAGGCAAGTTCTCAATACAGCAACTAAAACCATATATACAATACTTGATATAATATCCCCTGAGGCTAAACCTCATGTGAAGTTGATCCATTTGTGATGTCATACTGTGTACTAAGATATACTTCTATTGTCTTTGACACCTAGAACTGAAGAAGGAACTGCAGAACAAGGAGAATGAAATCTCCAATCTACAGAGCAGATACAGCAGTTTGAATGCCAGCTGTGATGGTTTGTATTCATGTATATCTCTGTGTGTAGTAATTGAACATTTACTTTACTTAAATTACTAAATGGAAGTGGGAAAGGCATGGGTATTAACAGTAGATAAGACTGACTCCTGGCTGTAACAAGTCAGTTATATGTTGGAGCTCTAAGGTAACACAGTCTCTCACATTATTTTTTCTTCATATGAATTTACACTGGCTTAGACATGTTTGAAATATCTGAATTGTGATGGAGGTATGTGTTACTGACTGCACTGGGAGTGGGGTGCGTTTTGAGCCATTGACCGCGTCTCTGCTTCAGGCTCATTCTCAGTATTTTTACCATGGAATATCCCTATGTACACTGGTTCAATAACTAGGTGACACTGTGCTATGAAACATAACATAATCTCTGTCCCCGAGGAGTGAGGAAGCACCTGCAGAACAAGGAGAGTGAAAACTCCAAACTGCAGGACACTTAATATGAAGGCAAGATGTCTCCAGTGTGAAGAAGAGCATTAAATAATCTCAGGCCAGTTTACACCTCTTCTGTCTCCCATGCAGGACTGCAGAGAAAACAGGAGACCCTTCAGACAAACCATTCCAACCTCCTGCAAGAGCATTCAGATCTACTGAGAAACCACAAGAATATGACAGAATCCAACACTGGTGAATATTCAGATTCCACTTCTATATTCATTATAATCCAGTTGTTCTCTATAAATAAATAATAATAAAAAACGAAACAAGTAAATATCATATATATCTAGACAATTGGTCAGAACATTGGGTGAAATAGGTTAATTATTAGTTATATCATGCTGTGGTCTGTAGAATAAATCTATTGCTGTCTGTGTCGCCCAGAACTAAAGAAGGAAGTGCTGGATGAGAAGATTGAGAAATCCAAATTACAGAGCAGATACAATAGTATGAAGGCAGGTTATCTCCCCATAGAGATGTGCTTCCCCAATAACAGAAGCAAGACTGGTGAGTTTGTCTTGATCTTTCCTTTTGTTTTAAAATAAATACTATAGTAGAAATTGCATTTCATTAGTTTTATTTTTTCATCTTGATAGTTACATACATTTTCATTTTCAAGTGTGGAATGTTTGTTTCAACTGAGCATTAAATCTAACCAACAATATCTAACCAACATATTACAGATATTAGCATCTGGGAATCAGGAAGCAATAAAACAAGCAAAGAAAAGTAGTTTCAGCATCATTTTCAACACAAGGCATAATAATTGTTTGCTATTGAAAGAAGAGAGCTTTTGAAAGTTTGAATGATGTCATCAAAACACTTCACTTATAAGTTTAAAGGTTCAGAAAGTGGAAACGATATATTGTAGAGAAACCCCTTTAAAATTGTTAATTTAGTAACTTAATCATGGTTTTAGAAATTACTTCCGAACCTACATTTTCCCCTTTTTCAAATCACATCTGCCAAATATCCTTTTCTGTGTTATTGAGATTTCCAGTGTGATCCTCTAAATTTAAAACATAATTGAACTGTGTCACAGAAGCACAGTTTGCATGGACACAGACAATTACAGTGCCAGGTCACTCTCCTGATCAGATCATGATGAAGGAAAAAGATGAAGGTCTGTTGTGCTTCTGAAGCAGACTGTGCACAATATACAGACATCCCGAGAGAAAGGAAATTATTAGAGTGATTAGTGAGAAGTGATTAGAGCTACCACACAAAGTATAAATATAACATTGGAGGATTCAGAAGGACATGATGGAGTTATGTGCTGTATTGAAGGAACAGATTAAATGAATGAACTGAAGAGGGAATGGATTCTGTTAGTAAGCAGCTGGACCTTAATCTAAAGGTAGTGTTTGAACAAAATGAAGTGTTGAGTAGGAGGGTTAAAGTACAAAAGAAAATAGTTGTACCTGAAACACCAGTAGAGGCGCAGTTGGGTGGTAATGATCAAAGTGGTTTCACTACAGATTTGTAAAATTACAAGTACAATTATTTCCCTTTTTTGGTAGACCTGAAGACAAAATATCCCTTTTTATATATTGGCAAAATGTGATTTTCTCGCATTAAGGCCATTGACTAATGTTGAAATATTAGCTACACTTCGTAACATGTTTTATGGTGTTGCTAGAGAATGGTGGGGCATTGCTAGGGAGCAGGTAACTAGTTCTTGTATCTGAGGACTATCAAGATGAGATCACTGGTCGTGTAAGGAGCGTATGCAGTGGGCAGATGAGTCTATTCAAGATTTTGCTTTAACTTTTCGAGCATTGTGGAAGAGGTGGAAATCTAATATTCAGGAAAGTGATGTTGTAAAGCTTCTGCTGAACAAATATGAATCCATATCTGGTTAGTCACTGACAGGGAAGGGCTCATTCAGTTCATGATTTTCAGTTAGTAAATTAGAAAAGGATAGAGTATTAAAAAGGAGTTTAGATGGACAGTTTCAAATACTATTTCTCTCTATCTCTAACTACAAGGAAATCCATCTGTTTCTACTTCTGATGGAAAGCTTTTTTCTCAATAATATTGCAACATGTGAAATGATAAATACTGATGAACTATTCATTCTGTTTTCAGTCAATGGTGTATTATCTGAATATTCAAGTAAGTTGGACTTTAACAATTATTTAAATTTAAATTTAATTTGATAAAAGGTAAATTGGAAGATTATATTTGATCAGTGGTAAATTAAAAGATGATTGTTTTAACAGTGCCAAATAATAAACATTTCTTGTGAAGAAACAAAACTTAATAACTCATTAAATTGATGTTTGTTTTAGTAATGTAAGACAGTTTGGGAGTTTTATTTTGATTTAAACATGTCTCTACAATCTTCACATTATATGGAAAGAAGATACCATTTATGTTTATAATCAAATTTGAAGTGTTGAGTACATGTAAAAGTGTTATCTTTGATGTTCAGAAAGTCCAAGTAAATAAGAGCTGTTTGTAGAAAGACAATACAACTGTAACACGATATCTGCTTCTCAACAGGAAAGGAGGGAGTTGCCCTTAAACCAGGTAAATCACTTAACAAATGTGAATGACTTTCCACTAGGGAATCTGTGTGATGTGATGTAGTTCCCTTTCAAATATCTAGTAATGCGGCTTTCTGATAATTTTCCACTTGTTGGACATCAGCGGTACATATTCTTACAATTCTTTCAAATAATTTGGGATATTGAGTGTTATACAGTGCCAGCTTTGCACACCTAGATTTGACCATTGCTCTTTACAAAACTGTTCAAGCAGTTTCAAGGACTTTGCTGTACTTTACTCATTAAATTTTCCCTTCTATGCTGTTAAGTGCCCTAGTCCCTACTGATGATAAACATCCCCATAACATGATTCTGCTACCACCATGCTTCACAGTAGGGATGGCGTTCATTGGGTACTCTTTGCCACATGACTACAGAATCTCCTGAATGTTTTTGGCATACTTCAAAGAGGACTCATGTTGGGCTTTCTTGAGTACCATACAGGTCAGATTTGTGGAGTGCTTATGTTATAGTTGTCACATGTTCATTTGGACATATGTTCGTCTTGGACATATAGGCCTGTAACTCTTGCAGAGTTGCCATTGGCTTCTTGGCAAACTCTCTGATCAGTCTCCTTCTGGCTCAGTCATCTAGTTTGGGGGGAAGGTTTATTTTAGGCAGGGTCTTGGTGGTGCCATATACCATCCACTTCTGAATAATCATCTCCATCGTGCTACTAGGGATATTCAAGGCCTTTGCCATTTTTTATACCCATTCTCTGATTGGCAGTGTATTTTTCCCTGGCACTCCCCCTGCACCTTAGTGCACAGGCAGGCACTGACACAGTACCAGATTTATTTCTGTCAGTATTTAGATATATACTTCAAGCTATATACTGTAACTCTATATCCCTATAGTGAAGCTCCTGATTGTTTCAGCTGCATACTCTATTGTCTTTATTCACAGATTCCCTCTGGCGTAAAGCTTACTAATAAGCTCTCTCCAGTGATGTGCTGTACTGCCACCTGGTACATTCCTCAGTACTACAACTGGTTCTGGGTCCCTGAATGGGAGTGCCTCCTGGCTGTCTGATGTGTCAGTGGGTGAGTGAGGGTTCCCTCTTTGAGGTAGAGGTAGTATTCTTACTGCTGGTAGTCCTTACACACATGGTGTCTGGACAGAGAGCATGACCCAGTCACCTGCCCTTAGGAAGTGATTTCACATTTGCTGGTCATGCTGTTGAATGATGGAAAGTCAAGGTTCAGCGTATAACTAGGAGCCACAACCGCTTGTATGGAGACCTTTTTGTGGCCTCCCAGTTCTTGGAGGGTACACATAGGCTTCAGCCTCCCCCCTCTCTTTCTCTCCCTGGTTGGCACCTTGATGTAGGGCTGGACACACTTTCCATAGTCCCATGAGCTACTTCACTCAGCTGAGCTAAAGCTGGTCTTTTTGAGGACTGCTTTTAATGATGGCCATTGTGTCTGTAACACACATGAGCGAGCTGCATGAACTTTCAGTGCATCCCTCTTGTTCCCAGCTTGTTGGAGATGGCTACAGGGATATGCTCCAGCTTAACCCTGCTTTTCTCTCCCTCTTCCATATCAATGGAATTAGGCCAGTGGAATTAATGGCATTCCATCCTCCTCCCTTCTCTTTGGAGGAGGAGAGACATTATTTTATTGTTTTTATTCATTTATTGGCAAACACCCTAATCCAAGGCAATTTACAAGTTACATGTGCAATAAAACAGTTCAGTAATATGTTACAAAATTCAAATAAAGCACAATACAGGTACAGTTTAAATATGACAGAAGTATAGAAGTTAAAAAGTAGATTATATATATACAGTTAATATAAAATACAAAGCATACATCCATAACAGGAGGGACCAACAGACACATGATGTTGTAAAGCATTTGCCTTTTGCATTTGCTTTGCCCTGTGAGGGCGTTGCAGTGCTACATGGACCGCACCAGAGGGGTCCATCCGTCACACAGACCAGTTGATTGTGTCTTATGGTGCATGGACACTGTGACTGGCCCTGTCCAAACAACACCTGTCCCAGTGGATTGTTCATGCGATTGCCATGGCCTATGATTCTGGATGCATCCCAGTGCCTGAGAACCTGGTACCACTTTGATTGCCATTTATGCAGCTGTATGCTGGGCTTTGCCGCACTACTTCATTCGGTCCTACGGACTGGATATGAGAGGCCCGTTTCACTCTATAGGGCATCTGGTGTTGATTCAGCTGAGCCCAGTAGCAGGGGGAGGGCTGCCTTGTGTGCTTGTGAATAGTCAATGAGGAGGAGCATCATGCACTGATTGTAACACATTTTTAAGAGAAAATCCAATAGATTCCAATAGATATTAGTTTTAATATATGTAGATCTAACTTCTAATTTAATAGCTTGTATGTATAGTTGCAATGTACTGTGTTGGAGTGCACTTAAAATCACAAATATGGTTTACATTAATTATTTAATTACCCTTAATTGTTTTTTTTAATTATTATTTTAACTTATATGACATTAGCTATTTATCAGCTATATTACCAACAGCATCAATAAATAATGAAGTAAACAAAATCAATCATGTCTCCCTGGTGTTACACATATGTAAACATTGTATTAATATATACATACTGTTCTTACCATAATGTAATGTAAATCCTACATAAAATTATTCGCCAGCAGTTCAACAGTAACTTTCACACAAAAAATCTGAATGTCTATTTTTGCTTCTCTTTAGATAAGTCCATCAAATATCACTCCAAGTTAAAACTTAAATAGCTTAATAGTTTTATATTGAATAAGGCCCCCTGGATTAAAAATGCACTATATGTTGAGACATATATGCATAAGTATTGTAACATACATTGTCAGAATGATATTAAGAAATCTGCTTCTCTTTTTCAGTGTGGACATGGCTTCATGAGGCAGCAGGTAATATTTTGTTTGTTTTTAATTGTTTAATGATTCATGACCAAACTACCATTACATGCTACCATTTTGGTTTATTACCGATGTGATACATCTAGAGTATGTATAAGATACAGTGAAATACCTGATACTTACAATAAGGAGGAAGGAACATGGAATAAAAATAAAAATAAATAGAAAGTATCTACCAAAGAAAACAAGACATCTGAATAACAGTTTGACCAGTCAAAATCAGTTAATGATAAGTTTCCTGCATACTACATGCTATTAAAAAATATATAGGTATTGCATCTAAAAATTATCTGACTTGTAGGGGAAGCCCAACCATTATACATGTTTGTAAATTGGAATTTGTAAATTGTATTATGCTTTGCACTGTACTGTATTTTTGCACTTTGTATTGCTCTTATGTTTTGTAAGTCACTATTGATTAGAAAAACATAATAATAATAATAATAATAATAATAATAATAATAATAATAATAATAATTAATGGAGTTGTGGCATTCACTTACATTTCTGGTGCCTTCTTCTCCACAACCGTAATGCCCACTGTTACAGAATTGGGCTTAAATGACACTAGTATGGAGTACTAATCACATTGTTAGACTCAGCTGCTACACCTAACAGTATGGCCACCATAGGCCACTGATATATAATGTATGTGCCATGTCTCACATGCTACACATAATCTGCACACTGGAATATAGTACACATATGAAACTTCACACATAAGTCCATGCCTATACATTGACCCTGTGGGCCAGGATTGCAGTTGGGTTCTGGTTTGCTTTGCTCCTTAAATTAGGAATATCGGGTGCACAAAATGTAATTTATGTTTAATCTTAATTGTAAAATACTGAAAATAATTAATACACTTTTCCATTTTATTTTATTTTTGGTGGAGGGGTGCATGCCATGCCCCAAACCCTGCCCATGGGGTGTACAAGTAAAAGATGCCTGTTGTTCCCAGCTTTTCTTCGATCTTTCTCTGGCAAAGCTTGCATTCAGCAATTGATTTCAACAGCACTGCATTTGTGTTAAAATTTAGTAAAGCCATGAACTATAATCAGAGGAAGAGCAAATTCTGAGTTTTACAAGATGCTAATATGATAGAGTTAAACAGAAAAATCTTGGATACTGTACTGTACACTCATACTGTGATCACTTTGCACTGAATGTCCTTGGCCTACCACCAGAGGCCCCATTGTCCACATTTGGATTGCTGCTCACCTTCAATTTGATCTGTTAAATTCTCTCATTATCATATCATTCAGCACACCTGTTCCCAGTTAACCCTGCCCTTTCCATCACTATTTATATCCCTCTAATTTTGCCCATATTATGATTCCTGGATTCCTTACTATAGTTTGTTTGCATGATTGCCTGACCTTCTGAATGACTTACCGACCATGACTGCTGTCTCATCTCTCTTGTACCTGTTGCCAGCCCATGACCCTGTGTTTGCCTGACCATTCTGTTTCTCTTCGCATCCGAGTCCTTGTCCCCTGTCAAAGTCTCTCGTCACACCTACCAACACATAAGGACATATAAACCACATTGAAACTGCAATAGTTGTCCTCTAAGTTATAACCTGATGAAGAAATTAAGAAGCAATAAAACCCAGTGTAGGAGACAGGTACGCATCTGGTCCTGGATGATTTACCAAGAACAGTATATCTACAAAGAAATCTTCTGAACTTTTTAGTCCAAATTAAACTCATTTGATTTGTTTGTGAATTAATTTTGTGACTTGTGTGTTTCTCAGTCCTCAGTTTTCTTCTCTTCTCCACAGTCAGTATCACTTTCAATCCCAATACTGCACATGCATCTCTCATCGTGTCTGAAGATGGGAAACAAATAAGACTGGGAGACAAAAGACAAAATCTCACCGATAGCCCAGAGAGATTTGATAATGTTATCAATGTCCTGGGCAGAGAGGGCTTCACTTCAGGACGACACTACTGGGAGGTGGAAGTTAGGAAAAAGATTTCATGGTTTGTTGGCGTGGCCAGGGAGTCTGTCAGCAGAAAGGGTTCAGTCATATTAACGCCTAAGAATGGCTACTGGACAGTAGAGCTGAGAAACAGAACTGAATTTAAAGCCAATGCTGACCCCTCTATCTCTCTCCCCCTGAGCCTGAAGCCCCAGAGGCTGGGGGTCTATGTGGATTATGAAAAGGGGCAGGTCTCCTTTTATAATGTGGAGGCTAGGACTCATATCTACACATTTACTGACACCTTCACTGAGAAACTCTATCCATTCTTCTGTCCTGGTAATCATGAGTATGGCAACAACCCAGATCCACTGACAATATCTCCAGTCTCTTAGAGTTAAAGTTTAGAGAATAGTTAAGGATGTAGAAGTTATTGCATCACTGTAGATAGCATTTAACTAAACATACAGAGCAAATATGTCACTGCATATTTTATGATAGCTTTATGATTGTCAGAGGCTCTTTGCTGCTGCCCAGCAAATGTGATTTTCTGGGAGTTTCTCCAAGTGTATTCTATTGTGAAAAACAATACATACACTGAAACCAACATGTAATTTTAACTAGGAAAGAGCAGACTTGCATTGAGAATATCAATCCATTAACACAGTGCATGAGTTTCTTTAGACAGAAAAGGAGTCAAGGCTGCATTAAGTTTTAGTGTTTGATTGTAATGCTGACAATCACCAGAGGTGACTTGTGAAAGGAGAGATGCTGTAATGCTTGCTGTGCTGTACAGAGTGCTTAAAATGATTCATTTTTAAATGTGATTCAAAAGATTAATAAATTAACATTACTTAAAAACGAATCCTTGTGGTATTTTAATTAAATCTGAAAACGAGTGGTATACGTTTTTAGTTGGCTGGAGACTCTTTCCAGGTGGATTGCTCAAATTAAAGCATGTTTTTTTTTTTAATTAATCATCAGTTATCCAGGCACTCTGATTATTACATTTCCTTCTGCGTTTTCTTACACCTATCACTTTACTAAAACAGAGTTCAATGTTTCTCCACATAGTTGGATTCTTTTTGGTTGTTTTTGTGTTAAAGTGTCCATAAGAACAAGAGAACATACAAAAAATTACAAACGAGAGGAGGCCCATCATGCTCATTTGGTGTCCATTAATAACTCAGTGATCCATGGATCCTATCCAGTCTATTTTTAAATGTTCCCAAACTTTCAGCTTCAACCACATCGCTGGGGAGTTTGTTCCAGATTGTGACAACTCTCTGTGTGAAGAAGTGTCTCCTGTTTTCTGTCTTGAATGCCTTGAAGCCCAATTTCCATTTATGTCCCCGGGTGCGTGTGTCCCTGCTGATCTGGAAAAGCTCCTCTGGTTTGATGTGGTCGATGCCTTTCATGATTTTAAAGACTTGGATCAAGTCCCCACGTAGTCTCCTCTGTTCAAGGGTGAAAAGGTTCAGTTCCTCAGTGTCTCAGTAGGACATTCCCTTCCGACCTGGAATAAGTCTGGTTGCTCTCCTCTGAACTGCCTCTAGAGCAGCGATATCTTTTTTGAAGTGTGGAGCCCAGAACTGTCCACAGTATCCAGATGAGCTCTAACTAGTGCATTGTACAGTCTGAACATCACTGCCCTTGATCTCAATTCTACACTTTTGACAATATACCCTAACATCCTGTTTGCCTTTTTTATTGCTTCCCCACATTGTTTGGATGGAGAAAGTGAGGAGTCCACATAGACTCATGGGTTTTCTCATGCGATACTTCATCTAGTTCTATAGTGTAATTATAGTGGACATTTTTGTTACCTGCATGTAATACCTTGCACTTGTCCACATTGAACTTCATCTGCCAGGCGTCAGCCCACAACTGAATATTATCTAAGTCCCTTTGAATAGCCTGTGCTTCCAAGATTGTATCTGCTGAGCCAACTATTTTAGTATCATCTGCACATTTGACAAGTTTGCTAACTATCCCAGAGTCCAGATCATTAATATAGATTAGAAAAAGCAAAGGCCCTAGTACTGATCCCTGTGGAACTCCACTAACAACCTCACTCCAGTTAGAAGCAACTCCTCTAATCGACACCCTCTGTTTCCTAAACATCAACCAGTTCATAATCCATCTACTTAAAGCTTCCAATTAGAGGATCAGTCTTTGGTGTGGAACCTTATCAAAAGCTTTCTGAAAATCTAAGTATATCATATCATGTGCTTTCATGTGATCTACAGCTGCAGTTGTGTGTTTGAGTCAATTTGCTGTCTTCCAGTCAATTGGCACATCCCCTGTTCTAAGTGTCATTTGCAATATTTTAGTTAGAGGCCTGATTGTTAACCTGTGGCATGTTATCTGTTTTTTCTTTTGTAAAAACCTGTGAAATACCCATTTACAACATTTGCCACATCTTGTTCGTTTTCCAAGATACTTCAATTTTTGCCCTTTAACTTCCTCCTTTATTGACGTCTTGCTGTTGTAGTGTTGAAAAAAGCTCTGTGCATTAGTTTGCTCTTTGCTTTCCTGATCCCTTTCTTAAGATCTCTTTGCAGCTCAACATTCTTTGTAATTTGTTTAATCTCCATCCCTATTGTATGCGCTATACAACATTTTCATTCTCTTGATATTTTTTTGCATACTTCTATTAAACTGTTTTGGCCAGTGTTTTTTGGTCCTCAATTTGGTCCTCAAGTTTTGGTACAAATTTCGCCTGAGCCTAAAGTAGGATATTCTTAAAATATAACCATCCATTTTCAAATGAATCTGTATCCAGTGTGCTCCAGTGCTGCCTCATACCTTCAAGATTTGCTTTTCTAAAAATGTCACAGAGGGTGCCAAGTATCCATGTGGTTCCTTAATTTCTTTATTTCACATATGTTTTTTTTTTATTTGTTGTTGATTTAACCTTTATTTTTCACTGATTTATTCCTTTCACTAATTGTTAATTTTTTTGCTGATTGTATTGATTGATTGTTTGCACTTGTTTTCACTTGTATGAATGCACAGGACATTGACAACAAATGCGGCGCACCTGTTTCACTGGGCATCGCCCCGCCCTTCACTCACAGCCACTACACCTGTCGACACTCAGCACAAGATAAAGGCTGGACTGGCCACAACAAAGGAGGGCAGCAGAGAGGCGCACAGAGAAAGGCCGCACAGAGAAAGGCCGCAGTGGTCACGGCCGCAGGGTGGGCAGACGACAGGCAGTAGAGACAGCACACGGGCTGTGAGGGTCGAGTCTGTGCGGGTTGTGGCAGGTCACTGTGGAGAACTGCTGGAAATCATAACAAATGAACAAAGTAACTCAAACAGTCTCGGAGTAATGAAGCAAAAGGTAGAACAAATTTACAGCTGTCCCTGGTCTCCCCTACTTATTGTAAACTGAACTATATTTAATGTGTACTTTACCACTTCTTTTGCAAAAGTTCTGATTGAAAGGCTATCAATATAGTCCAGAAAACTTCAGTGTTGTGTTATTTAGAAAGTTACAGAAACACAGTTTGGTTGCATGAACTTTATGGATCACACAGAAAACAAGCAGGAAGTTATAGTAAGACAGAAACTGCAGAGTGACTTTACTTGGATTTTAAGTTTCCTCATTATATTTAGTAAGATCAGCATGTCATGTTTTTAGGTGTGTTGAGAAGGGAAGTTGTGTGTAGCTGATCAAATAAAGTTGGCTGTGCAGTACAGAAGCCTTTAAATACATGTATTATTTTTTCAGGGAGAAAACAAATATAAACAAAATTAAACTGTAATAATAACACATCATTTATACCACTAATTTATTATTTGGTCCACCACTGAGAAGTCTTCACATTGCAGCAGGATTATTATGGCAAGCCAAATATAATTTTAAAATATGTGGACATGATATCTTTTAATTTGGTTTAATTTTATTTTATTTTCAAGATAAACATCTTGCATATATTTTTTAAATCATTTTGTATTTGGAAGGCATACAAAATATCTTAATATGACCTTGTCTATTTTGGCTTGTGTGGAATTCTTTCAGACGTCTTTCTAGCTTTCGAATTTGAGATCTTACATTTCTGCCGATATCTGAAAATCAGTAGAAACATCATTTGGATACATCTTTAATCCATTTTAAGCTCTTAAGTATTTTCAAAATCAGCTAAATAAGAACTCAATGTTTTAAAGATATCTGAAATGCATTTTGATATCTAAAAGTGATTAAAAGATACATCAAAATCTGAATGAAATGGAATGAGATTTCTAATCAATAACTTAGCTTGCCATATGTTTTAGCTATTATAGATTTTGAAGAGCATGCTATCAACATTACTAATTAAATGAAGTCACGCATTGATGAATGTGTGTCCAACCAGCCTTTGTGTGTTAATGTTCGCCAATAGCACTTACTGAGAGTGAAGAACTGAAAAGCACAACTGCTCTGAATGATGCAGGTGGGGTGAAGAGAAAATCAGGATGCAAAATAGATTTAGTATGAAGTTTCAAAAAGACTTAGATTAGCAAAAAACACAGGAAAGCAGATTCTGTTTGGTCATGTGAAATGGTTTCCTCTTTTATAGAGCATTTAAAGTAATTCCACCCCATTCTGTTGATGAACTCTCTGGAAACTCTTACAGTCCAGTCAGTCTCCTCCACATCCACCTCCAAGCAGAGTCTCTCTGAACTGCAATATCTGACACAATAATGCAATTCTCTGTCTCAGCACTGTTGGGGAAGCCTGTGTTTCATCTAAATGTCTTACTGGTTTTATATCCACAAACAGGGTGATGCTGGGATGAGCTGTATGAGGGTCCAGAGCCTTATTAAGGTTTACTGTAGTATATTGTGGTATAATGTGTAGGCAAACAAGGTAAAATCATGGTGAAATATGGACAGGTACAGTCATGCTAGTGATGCAGGATGTTGGCATTGTGAAGATATTCTAGGGCATGCCATTATCATTATTATCATTATTTGTGTATTTTATGTAGACTTGCTATACCCTAAATAGGCCTAATGATGAATCCCAGTCTAAGCCTCTCATGTTTTATTTATGTGTGGGAGCTGCCTTTGTAAGAGTCTACATGTGACCCTGTTTGCCTCTCCAGAACAGAGCATGTCCTTCAATCACATACAAACTATTCTCACTCCCACATTTGCATTGGCATTATACATGTGTACTTTAATATTGTAAGATGGGTAACCCTGGGTCGCCTTACTCTGGCGTGGGTAGAGGCTCAAGCAGACCACTTTCCCACTTTCCTTTCAATTCAGAGTTTTATTTGAACACACTACTTTAATGTTAATTTAGCTTTTGAGACTACAGTGCTTTCAGATATTTTCTCTCTCTCTCCATTTACTTATCCTAGAGAATCTAGTTGTGTTTTTTGAACAGATTTGCTATGTTGCTAGTAATGCTATAATGCAATAACTAGTGACAAATAAAATGTATCTGTGTTAACCAAATAGCACATTCATTCATAAACAATTTACTAATCAGGTAATATACTCTTATAATTAGGAAAATTAAATCTGTATCGCATTATTATTATTATTATTATTATTATTATTATTACATTTACTCCAGCTTACAGTAGCGAAAAGAGGACGGTATTTATTAAAAACAATGATGAGCTCATCACAGTAAAGTTGATGACCCCCCTCCCGCTCTGGCTCTTGCTGAACATTATTTTCTGGAAGTAGCCTTCTATTCTGAAACGTATACTCTTGGACAAACAGAACTCATTGGCTCAGTTGCCTCATGAGTTTGTCACATGAGTAGGTATGTAATTGTGTTAAAACGTTTGTGTAACATGCAAAATGTGTGAGTGTGGGCAGCCCTGCCAGTGTGGTCAGGAATAAAGCAGCAATACATTCACAGAGAAATGTTGTCTGACAGCAGTATAGCAGATATGAAGAAAAACAACCTGTGGGAGAATGTGGAGCTAAAATCTGTTAATCCTGCGTCAATGATGAAACAACCTGAACCAGAGACATCCCTGCCAAGAAGCACTGAAGGTACAGTTCAGCATCCAATCTAAAAACACAATCAGACTTTCTAATTATGAATATTTTCTCTTTATGCAAGTGCCAATATCTGTTATGTTGGAATTTAATCTCCCAAGAAGTATAATTAATCATAATTCTGCTTATTCCTGCATTTAATTGGACTCACTTGTACAAACCTTGGACCACAATTTGGGGTGTCCCAATGAGATGCAGCTGATTATCTGGGTATGCTTGGTTTTATAAATTAATAATCCAGAACATATCTACTATATTTATCTATATTAAATAATATATTAGAATCATATTAAAATAATTTCCTTATTATTGATATCATTTTTTCAAAGGGGGATATCACACATAATTACATGCCAAGCAAAAATAAATATAACATTTCACATTCCTTCCACATTTAAAACAGCACGATGAAGTGTGAAGCTGGGCTCGAAACATCTTTACTATCCGGCTGCTGTATTGCAGTTCTGTAACTTTAACTCAAAGCAGGAAGAGTAAAACAAATTTCTTTAGAATGACAACAGCAGTCAAATGCAATTAAGAGCAAGAGACGTTTGTATCGAAATGTTTTAGATTGACTGGCGTTCAGGGAAATCTCATGATGACTGTAACACCACTGTGTCATGACTCAAATTCAAATGTGAAATCTGTCATAGTTCAGCCTTGTACCCAGAAAATTAAAATAGAGCAATACAGTAATATTTATTAATCTCTCTTAACCTGAACCTAATGAGTACAGAATAGTAAATTCAGATGGTGGAGTTCACATGTAATCTAGAGAGGTTTACAGATATAATTTTAAATTGGGAAACATTTAAACTGGGGATCTGTAATATTTCATAATTGAAGAGAAACAAGCAATGGATTAAGGAATTGAAAAATGCATGCTATGCATCAACATCCATTTTGAGTCAAAGTTTCAGTTTCAGAAATATACAGTTTCTTGAATGGTGAAATAAGTCATTCTTCATATGGAGAAGTTTTCACATAATGCCAATCCATTAAATAAATCTGAATCAAAGATATCAATATGTATGCACTTTTTATACAATTTTTTTCCAGTTTTTATGTAAATTTACACATTTTTGACTTATCAAAGTAGCAATGGTGGCTCTACCATGTTTGGTACAAACTAAATTGCATCCAGCACTACATCAAGGCACCATGTGGGCAGTGAAGGGGCGAGGGGAGGCCGCAGCCTGTGTGATCCCTTCAGAAACTGTGCCACCAGAAAATGAGACCCAGGGGACTCACATCAATCCAGACATGACATGCGGAGATGGCCACCAGATACACTTTGAACGTGGACGGGGACTTGCCTTGGTCCAACAGCTCAACTAAAAATTGCAATATGACCCCAATGAGGCAGGTAACTGTGTCCTGACACCATCTTGACCCCGAATACAGCGGTTTGAATACTGTGACCTCATAGAGGGAGCTCTCACTGACTGAATAGTGACTACTACCACGGAGGTTGGCGTACCAGAGTGTACCATGCACCTGGGACAACAAGTCCAATCGTTTGGGGAGCTGCCAGGGCTCTCTGTCCAGGACAGGTCCGTGAACCAGAGTCTACGAGGCCACCAGGGCGCTATCAGCAGAACAGAAACAAATATTTCTAAAAATGTGTAAAACTTTTATAAAAAATGTCAAATAAAATAACTGGTTGGGACAAGTACCCACCTGCCTTGCAATAGCAATCCTAAATTAGTAAAGGTGTAACCAATTTCCTTCAAAATCACGCACCAAGTGAAGCTGGGTTGATACAAAAGTTGATCAATCAAAGGCCTTGAATATCCCATATAGCAAGACAATTAAGAAGTGGAAGGTGTGTGGCACCACGAAGACCCTTCCTAGATCAAGCCATCCCTCCAAACTGGATGACCAAGGATGAAGGAGACTGATTTTTTCCCTCCAAGTCCTAATTATTATGTGCTGTAACATAGTTCCTCTTTGTAGACTAGAATCTCAGCATGAAAGTCACATCTTTATTTTTAATTTCCTTAAATCAACAATATGCTCCATGTTATAACTCTAAATGTAGTTGTACAGGCACTCCCTGGGTTACGTAACACCTGACTTCCATACATTCGACTGGGCTCCCAGAAATTAAACAAAACGTTTCTCATAGACCCCGTTATGATCATTTTGTGTTAGATCCATAAAGAGCAAGTAGTGCATTTCTGACTTACACAGAGAGTTCCGTAATGAAACCCTTACATAAGATGAGGAACGTCTGAACTCTCCTTCTGACATACAGAGCCAAACTGAATCAATTAAAAAACATTGTCAAAGTGATTATTTTAAAATAAGTCTTAGGAGGAACCTGCTCTTTTTCCCAGGACCTCAGAAGAGCAGTGATGGGAGAGTGTCTCTGTGCAAGAGGATCTCGCTGCTCCTTGCCTGTGTGTGGATCCTCACTCTCATCTCTGGACTGGCTGTGTACTGTGAGTATTGAACAAGCAGGAGTTCACTGTCAGAGATGCTCCCACTCTGGACTGGACAGCAGGCTGACCATGAGGAATCTAGACAGTGTGACACCTGTGAAGTCTGTACAATTTTACGACATATGGTCTCACGCTTCAATCAGCCAGATAGCCATCAGACATTCAGAACAAAACACATTTAAAAAAGCATTTAGCATTTAAGTTAAACCCATTTGGAAGCAACTGTTATAAATTTCACTACACTAATGCAAATAACAGAATTAAAAGCATTGTAACTGAATGCTTCCTATGAAAACAATAAGCCTGACTCACCTATGCAGACAGCTGTAGCTATCATCAGGCCACTGCTTACTTTCTCCAGCTCTGAAGCTCTTTGTACTTTATGAAGTTAAGATGGCATAGGCAGTCTGATAGTTTGGAGTGTAAAAGCCAGGGTCCATCCATAATCATTGTACTGCTCTGTTCCAGGGTGGTCAGTAGTTTAGATGGCTGCTCATGTCAAAGTGATAGCCGGAAGTCCCGCCCTCCCTACGTACCATAGACCGGAAGGCCCACCTCACCTTCCGGTTACCCCCACATTTGAACCGGACCTTCTCTCTCCTTCCCAGCACCCTCTGAGTTACCCTTTCACCCTCCCTGTCAGCCATCTTGGATGGTGGCCATTTGTAAGGTCATAGGTCATCTTGGATGATATCAGCCATCTTGGATGGCAGCTATTTGTAAGGTCATAGGTCATCTGGTAAGATGGCAGCCATCTTGGATGGCAGCCATTTGTAAGGTCATAGGTCATCTGGTAAGATGGTAGCCATCTTGGATGGTGGCCATTTGTAAGGTCTTAGGTCATCTGGTAAGATGGTCGCCATCTTGCTAGGGTGACATCCATCATGGTGAGGGTCCGAGGGTACCTCACCCTGCTGGTGTGGAGGTGTAATGTTTAATAGCATAAACTGTGCTTTTAAGGTTATATTGTTTTATGATACTGTTTTAGTAATTTAAAAAATAAGAAAAGTTTTAAATACATATACATTTTTAAGGTTATATTGTTTTATGATACTGTTTAAGTACATAAAAAGAGAATATATATATTAGGTTATATTGTTTATTAAACTGTTTTAGTAAATTAAAAAATACAAGTTTTAAATACATATATACTTCTGAGGTTATATTGTTTTATGATACTGTTTAAGTAAATTAAAAAATAATAAGTTTTAAATACATATATATATATATATATATATATATTAGGTTATATTGTTTTATGATACTGTTTTAGTAAATAAAAAAGAATAAGAAAAGTTTTAAATACATATATATTTAGTATATATTGTTTTATGATGTTTTAGTAAATTAAAAGAGAATACAAAATGTTTTATATATATATATTGTTTTATGATACTGTTTTAGTAAATAAAAAGAGATTAAGAAAATATTTTTTTATATTTTATTTTAGGTTATAATGTTTAATGATTTGTTTTAGTAAATTAAAAAATTAAAAAAATAAAAGTTTTATACATATTAGGTTATATTGTATACATTTGAGAAAAATAAAAGTTGTAAATACTCATATATATTTTATTTTAGATTATGTTTGATTATACTGTTTTAGTAAATTAAAAAAGAAAAAATAATATTTACCCAGAGTGGGATTTGAACCCACATGGACATACGTCCATGTGTTTTTAGTTTATATGTTTTATGATTAGGCTTAGGATGATACTGTGTTGGCAAAATAAAAAGGTAAGAAAAAATCAATTAAGAAATGTATAGACTTACATATATTGCATGTCATTACATATATATGTGTATATATATATATCCGAAAGAGATTTAGGTATATATGTGTGTTTAAGTTTATATATATAGTTTATATATCAAAAGAAACTAAAGTCAAATACACCACTTTTCTTAGAGAACACAGTGACATGTATAATATTATATCTGTACATTTTGACCAGCCCTGTACTTTGTTACATTATGTTAATTATATTTGTTACATTAGTGAATGCTCAAACATAGCCTTAACATGTATCATATTTAAGAATATACTGCATTTAATTTCATTACACATACATACATATATACATATAACATATACATATATATATATATCTTATGTTTTATTTATCAATAGACACTAAAGACTAGTGAAGCACAGAGAGAGACACAGTGAAGCACTATTTGTGAGTACTCATATGTATAAAATTATATACAATATCATTTGTTTGTGCTCAAATGTATAGAATTAATAAAATACACAAACACACACACACAATGGCGACTTTTATTGTGACAAACAAGCATTTTACAACATGGAACATAGTCAGAAGTAGAAAAGGATACTGCAAAAAATGTTGTACAGATACTTGTAATTAATTTCTGGTTCACAACACCAACATTGGACAGAAAGAAACACTGACCTGTACGGAGTAATGTCATTCCATAACATTTCCAGCATATTCCATATATATTCTATTAAGTCTTTCACTGTTGGCTTCTTTTTCAAAGTTATACCTGATTCTGGCAACAAAGTATATCAGGTATCTACTGTAAATAAAGTGAGAAACACTTAAGTTTCTATTCCTTTGAAAAAACCTTATTTTTAAAACCTACAAATACATGGTGACAACTGCAAGCAAGAAACACATACAAAACACAGAAATAGGGACCACATTGCAAGGATATAATAATCACAAAAGGTATTTTACTGCAAATGTTAAGTTTTGTAAAATTATATATGTATATATCTATATATATATATATATATATATATATATATATATATATATATATATATATATATATATATATATATATATAACGTCTAGGAGTAATCTGCAAACTACATAGTGAAAATGCAATCAGTCTTCAGGAAACGCACACAGCAGACTGAAATAAGCACAACGTCATATTTAGACGACCCAAAACTGCATTCTACTAAACCCTGAAACTCTGAAAAATCACTACAAATTCTATGTTTTGTAAAATGGCTTATTTCACAGACACAGAAACAAATAGGCTCACCCTCAACATAGTCCAACACTTACACAAAGTATGATGTAAACTTACAGGTATACCAGTAGCACAGGGGTATTATTAATCTATTCATGCAACTTTTAGACACTTGTCTAATACAGAGCCAACAACGGCATTGAGAGCGGGTAGCAGGGCTTAGACAATGCTGTGCGCTGGGATTTAAAATGACTCTGTAGGCCAGGGCTTCAAAACCCCATTTTAACATGGTCCATTTAGTCTCCAACCCCAAAAATGCAAATGTTTTTTGTATCATATGTATTACTGTTGTATTACTATGTACATTAATGTGGTTTATACTTTTGACATAATTATCATATTTTTAAGTACAAATTAATAAATACAAATAACAAATACTATATAATAATAGTAACAATAATGCAAAAACATATTAAGCAATCATATTTTTACTTAAAAAATAATATATATAAAATAACAATATAATAATAATAATAATAATAATAATAATAATAATAATAATAATTTTAAATCATATTAAACAAAACTCACCCTGACTTTGTCACAACCGCAGGATGGGGAACCTCTGCTGTAGACCCTCATCCACTCTGTCAAGAGTTTGTAGGTGACTTGTAACACAAGGGCAGAAACATGAAAACTCTTGGTGGGGTGTTTCTGTCCAGTGGTCTGATCTGATACAACTTTCTACTACATGTCATATTCTATTAAAATAGAACAAATTAGTAGTAAAAAAAAAGTGTTAAATCTGCTCCTCTTATGAGTGTCTCTACAGCCCCTCCTTGCTCCCTTGCATTACAGAGCATGACACGTGCTCTTCACATTGAAATTCACATTCATGTTGATGTAGGACTCGTCAACACAAAACTGTACAAAGATACATGAAATACATAAACAATACAAACATTAAGAACAGAAACCACTTTCAATCTGACATTTCACAGTATAGAAATTAAATCAATTTGAATTACCTCATGGCTTTCCTCAGGCTCGGAGCCAGGCCCGGTCTTGCCCTCAGCGTCAGAAGCTGAGCGCTCTCTGTAAGACTCAGAGTATCGTTCAGCTGTGAGCGGTGGAGAGGGGAAAGGGAGATGCAGAGCAGGCAGGGTGTCTGTGAGACGGGTCTCTGTCCTGCTTGTCCTGCAGAGCCTCTCTTATCTGAAATGGCACTGGACACACCCAAAGCAGCAACGCCCCCAGACAGCAGCTCCTTAAGCGAGGACACTGTCAAATTTAACATTCAATAAAAGTCCACTGTTTTGACCATTTTCAGTTAATCAGTTACATAATCCTCAGCATCAAATGCATTGAGACCATACACAGCTTCCAGATGACTTGTACTTTAAGATATGTTGTATATTTAGGCTACCCTGTTATTGCTTGAATAAAATGTTTTTTTATGAGAGCAGTAAGAAAAAGGGGGAACAAAGATATATCATTGAATTAATAATTTTAAGCACTCTTGCTATTAGAAATAACTAAGATGAAGGCCTAAACTGGCTATTTAGTAACTGTTTTAAAAATAAATGGTTTTCTGTGAGTGTGCTAAAGAAACTTCTCATTTCTGTCATTACAGTGAAATAACAGGAATACGTAGTATATACCTAACAATTGCTTAGATTGAAATGCTTTTCTTTATGAAATGTAAGATGAGTGCTCAGAACAATTAGACATCTATATGTTATGTTGACAGTTTATGGCTGTGCTTTGCCATTAATCCAGATTTCACCTTGTTCTCTATGGGTTGGTTTCAGAGTATGATTAGCACTAGTTTAAGTACATTACTCAGAATATGGCACTCACCATTGTTTGATATACAAAATGATTTAGCCTGAAGGACAATAAACCATTGGTATATAGTACTATACTAGGCTAGCAAAAGTAATTTACCCATGTACATAAACAACTCACAGTCTGAATTAAACCTTCTTGGCTCGGTCTCACATGTACCAACTTTTAAAATCTCAATTTGACTTACTAGTAAAATTAACAAAGTGAGAGGGATTTAACCAAAGACGAAGAACTGTCTATTTTTTTAATTAAACCTTAATCATTTTTGCCATTATCAATATGTTGAATACCTAAAATGTGCACATAACAGAAATATTTACACAGGCATGTGTTCCCTTATGAGACTAGTGAAGGCTTAAAAGTGATAATAATAAAAAGAAAGAAATGTGTCAATATTGGTCTCTTAAAGGGAACTGTATAGAAAAAACTAATTTATGCTATTAAAATAAGTAAACTGAATATGGCACACAAAGACTGTGCGGCAATAATTAAACTGCTCTGTAGTAAAAACCATGAAACTGGGTCTGATTACATATTCCTTCTTTTATTGTTATTCGTAGTTTTCTCTCTGGATTAGTGTCCTGGAGAAGGACAGCACATACTTATCAGATTGGGTGGGAAACGGCAGAGCCCTGAATGTGGTTATCAGTAGCAAGCGATGGCTACGTTCTAGATAAGGCCCTACAACCAGGCCTGGCCATAACACCCCAACGACAGAGCCAGAGAGCTCGTGTTTATGTAGTAGGCCTACGAACCCAGTACTCAGAGTGTTTTTTAAAATTATTTAAAACCGTCCTATACTTTCTCACTCTATATTGATACAAGTACATTAAGTAAAAAAATAAACACACTTTGATGTTGTGGTATTGCATGAGCATTTCACTTCTTTTCTACGGATTATATCTGCTTAGAAATGTTCAGTCCTGATCATTTAGACAATCTCATTCTTAAACATGAACTATTTATCTAAATTGTGTATATATGGATTACCTTTAAATATGTGTATATCTTACTGTCTGTCTGGCTAAATGGAATGAGTATTTTGTACTTTATTATTTTACCATGCTACACTTACTATGCTCTCTTGTAATCTTAGTCTGTATTGCAGTTTGGGGTGTACAGTATTTCACCATATTCAAACAAAACAGTTATTCAGTTATGAAATCTTCAGATTACCATTTTTTGTTCAAAAACAATGTAAACAAGTTGAAATCTTTTCATGTCAAGGTAAACATGTTAATACTGGTTTATCCACAGAGAGATATATAGCTTATATAGCTATATATATATAGCTTTAATGTAATTATAAATATTGTCATACATGAGCTGATGTCCTTAATAATAATAATAATAATAATAATAATAATAATAATAATAATAATAATAATAGAGAAAGTCAAGAAGTCAAGAAATACACACAAAATGAATGAAAGAACCTAACACACACAATAACCTATTTAACATTTTTACAACCACAGAAGGTGACTAGTCAGCTTTTCTCTTGAATGTTTAAAAAATAAGGATTTGGTATAGCTCTAATGTTGTTCTCTACTTGTTAGTACATTTGTTCTAATCATTAATAGTCTTGAAGCATTCCCAGTGTGAAATACATAGAGGCACTAAACTATCTCAGTAAAGTGAAAATAGGTACACTCCATAGAATGGGATATATTTTCTTTCATTTTGTGTGTGTTTCTTGACTTCTTGACTTTCTCTATTATTATTATTATTATTATTATTATTATTATTATTATTATTATATTGTTATTTTATATATATTATTTTGTAAGTAAAAATATGATTGCTTAATATGTTTTTGCATTATTGTTACTATTATTATATAGTATTTGTTATTTGTATTTATTAATTTGTACTTAAAAATATGATAATTATGTCAAAAGTATAAACCACATTAATGTACATAGTAATACAACAGTAATACATATGATACAAAAAACATTTGCATTTTTGGGGTTGGAGACTAAATGGACCATGTTAAAATGGGGTTTTGAAGCCCTGGCCTACAGAGTCATTTTAAATCCCAGCGCACAGCATTGTCTAAGCCCTGCTACCCGCTCTCAATGCCGTTGTTGGCTCTGTATTAGACAAGTGTCTAAAAGTTGCATGAATAGATTAATAATACCCCTGTGCTACTGGTATACCTGTAAGTTTACATCATACTTTGTGTAAGTGTTGGACTATGTTGAGGGTGAGCCTATTTGTTTCTGTGTCTGTGAAATAAGCCATTTTACAAAACATAGAATTTGTAGTGATTTTTCAGAGTTTCAGGGTTTAGTAGAATGCAGTTTTGGGTCGTCTAAATATGACGTTGTGCTTATTTCAGTCTGCTGTGTGCGTTTCCTGAAGACTGATTGCATTTTCACTATGTAGTTTGCAGATTACTCCTAGACGTTATATATATATATATATATATATATATATATATATATATATAGATATATACATATATAATTTTACAAAACTTAACATTTGCAGTAAAATACCTTTTGTGATTATTATATCCTTGCAATGTGGTCCCTATTTCTGTGTTTTGTATGTGTTTCTTGCTTGCAGTTGTCACCATGTATTTGTAGGTTTTAAAAATAAGGTTTTTTCAAAGGAATAGAAACTTAAGTGTTTCTCACTTTATTTACAGTAGATACCTGATATACTTTGTTGCCAGAATCAGGTATAACTTTGAAAAAGAAGCCAACAGTGAAAGACTTAATAGAATATATATGGAATATGCTGGAAATGTTATGGAATGACATTACTCCGTACAGGTCAGTGTTTCTTTCTGTCCAATGTTGGTGTTGTGAACCAGAAATTAATTACAAGTATCTGTACAACATTTTTTGCAGTATCCTTTTCTACTTCTGACTATGTTCCATGTTGTAAAATGCTTGTTTGTCACAATAAAAGTCGCCATTGTGTGTGTGTGTTTGTGTATTTTATTAATTCTATACATTTGAGCACAAACAAATGATATTGTATATAATTTTATACATATGAGTACTCACAAATAGTGCTTCACTGTGTCTCTCTCTGTGCTTCACTAGTCTTTAGTGTCTATTGATAAATAAAACATAAGATATATATATATATGTATATGTTATATGTATATATGTATGTATGTGTAATGAAATTAAATGCAGTATATTCTTAAATATGATACATGTTAAGGCTATGTTTGAGCATTCACTAATGTAACAAATATAATTAACATAATGTAACAAAGTACAGGGCTGGTCAAAATGTACAGATATAATATTATACATGTCACTGTGTTCTCTAAGAAAAGTGGTGTATTTGACTTTAGTTTCTTTTGATATATAAACTATATATATAAACTTAAACACACATATATACCTAAATCTCTTTCGGATATATATATATACACATATATATGTAATGACATGCAATATATGTAAGTCTATACATTTCTTAATTGATTTTTTCTTACCTTTTTATTTTGCCAACACAGTATCATCCTAAGCCTAATCATAAAACATATAAACTAAAAACACATGGACGTATGTCCATGTGGGTTCAAATCCCACTCTGGGTAAATATTATTTTTTCTTTTTTAATTTACTAAAACAGTATAATCAAACATTATAATCTAAAATAAAATATATATGAGTATTTACAACTTTTATTTTTCTCAAATGTATACAATATAACCTAATATGTATAAAACTTTTATTTTTTTAATTTTTTAATTTACTAAAACGAATCATTAAACATTATAACCTAAAATAAAATATAAAAAAATATTTTCTTAATCGCTTTTTATTTACTAAAACAGTATCATAAAACAATATATATATATATATATATAAAACATTTTGTATTCTCTTTTAATTTACTAAAACATCATAAAACAATATATACTAAATATATATATGTATTTAAAACTTTTCTTATTCTTTAATTTTAATTTAATTTTGTATTCTCTTTTAATTTACTAAAACAGTATCATAAAACAATATAACCTTACAAATGTATATATACTTAAATTTTTCTTATTTTTTAAATTACTAAAACAGTATCATGACACAATATAACCTTAAAAATATATATGTATTTAAAATTTGTATTTTTTAATTTACTAAAACAGTATCATAAAACAATATAACCTAATATATATATTCTCTTTTTATTTACTTAAACAGTATCATAAAACAATATAACCTTAAAAATGTATATGTATTTAAAACTTTTCTTATTTTTTAAATTACTAAAACAGTATCATAGAACAATATAACCTTAAAAACACAGTTTATGCTATTAAATATTACACCTCCACACCAGCAGGGTGAGGTACCCTCGGACCCTCACCATGATGGATGTCACCCTAGCAAGATGGCGACCATCTTACCAGATGACCTATGACCTTTCAAATCGCTGCCATCCAAGATGGCTACCATCTTACCAGATGACCTATGACCTTACAAATGGCCGCCATCCAAGATGGCTGCCATCTTACCAGATTACCTATGACCTTACAAATGGCTGCCATCCAAGATGGCTGACAGGGAGGGTCAAAGGGTAACTCAGAGGGTGCTGGGAAGGAGAGAGAAGTTCCGGTTCAATGGTGGGGGTAACAAGAAGGTGATGTGGGCCTTCCGGTCTATGGTACGTAGGGAGGGCGAGACTTCCGGCTGTCACTTTGACATGAGCAGCCATCTAGACTACTGTGGTCTTCCAAATCAGGCTCTCAATCCAGTCCAATGATCAAAAGCCAGTACACTACATATTAAGCACACAAAAGCAGAATTCTTTACAACAAATGGTAAACATTCACCCAGTCACCCTCCACATCTTTCTCTCAAAGTATTTAACAACACAGTGCTCATGGCATGGTCCTTTTGTAGGGAGGACAAAGTATATACGGATATATCCATCCATTACTGTCACAATATTTGTTGATTGTGTGTTTGGTTTATTTTCAGTTTTCTTTGGTTCAGTAGACGAGCAAGCTTTCCTCAGGGTGAGAGGACGGCACAGTGAGCAGGAGAACAGCAACGCTGAGATAACTGGTATTCACATCTACTTATCTGTGCTGTCATTTCTTTATGCTTTTATCATTAAATCATTAAATATTACTAAGAATAATAATACATTTGTAAAAAGTTTACAATAAATTTGTGTTAAGTGCTTATTATAATTAAAATCTAATGCCAGGGTTCTTAATCATATGTCTAATACAGGGGTTTTCAAACCGGTCATGGAGTACCCCCTGCCCTGCTGGTTTTTGTTCTAACTGAGGTCTTAATTGCTTAATTGAATCCTACATTGACCTAACAAAGCAATATACTGTGACAGGCCTCTGTCTGCCAGGGCACGGCTGCTGCTGACGCCGCTGGTTAGGTGCTCATGTGCTGCAGCTGTGTTGTCGCTCCCTCGCTAACAGGCTGCGGACTCACGGCCGAGAACAATGAGCACCAAGGTGATTGTGACGTCAGCGGCAGCGCCCCTGTCTATTTAATATCACTCCCTCACTGGGGTAGGGAGCTAACCGATGAGAGGGAGGACTGAGTCTGCAACCCCCTGACTGCCCAGAGCACCCCATTTATTTGGACATTTATTTTCTTGTTTTGCTTTTGTTTTCATCCTGATTGCCTGTGTTTCCCCCTAGTTGGGAACAAAAACCAGCAGGGCATGGGGTACTCCAGTACCGGTTTGAAAAACCCTGGTCTAATAAATACATTTGAGAACTGGACATAATGACAAACAAAGTCAAAGAAAAAATTAAGAGCATTTAAATCAGATTTTAATGTGTGTGTACTATGTTGTATACTACTCTTGAATAACCTATTGTGTAGTGTATATATTATATTATATTATCGGGAGGAGCGAGGATTTAATTAAAGGGGCGGAGCATGTCCCTGTCCCCTTTACCAGATCTTAGACTATACAAACCCAACAAAACAAGCATTACTATCACTGTATATTGAATCAAGCAGGTCTATATATGCAAGAAAGAAAACATGTACAGATACGAAATAAGAAAACATGCCATATGTAACGCTGTTTTGTGGAGTTCCTGTTTTCACTGCACTTGTCCATGTCTATCGTGTCACTGTTAGCAACAGCAGAGCTAGCAGCAGGTGTATGGGATTCAGCCACAACATCTGGATGACAGTGAGAAGTAGCTTGTTAGTGGACACATGAGGAAATGATACTATTTGTCTTGTCTCGCTCCTTGTGTGTTTGGGCACCAGACTTGTACATTCTATATTTTTTTCCTACAAAGTTTAAACTAGGCTATGCTAGACTAGATATTGACCGGACACATGGCAAATGTCAATCATATATATGTGTGTATGTATATATATATATATATATATATATATACACACACACACCGATCAGCCATAACATTATGACCACCTGCCTAATATTGTGTAGGTCCCAAAACAGCCCTGACGCGTCGAGGCATGGACTCCACTAGACCTCTGAAGGTGTACTGTGGTATCTGGCACCAAGACGTTAGCAGCAGATCCTTTAAGTCCTGTAAGTTGCGAGGTGGGGCCTCCATGGATCAGACTTGTTTGTCCAGCACATCCCACAGATGCTCGATTGGATTGAGATCTGGGGAATTTGGAGGCCAAGTCAACACCTTGAACTCATGATTCATCAGACCAGGCCACCTTCTTCCATTGCTCCGTGGTCCAGTTCAGCTCACATGCGCATTGTAGGTGCTTTCGGCAGTGGACAGGGGTCAGCATGGGCACCCTGACTGGTCTGCGGCTACGCAGCCCCATACGCCACAAACCGAGATGCACTGTGTGTTCTGACACCTTTCTATGAGAACGAGCATTCAATTTTTCAGCAATCTGAGCTATTTGAGCAATTTGATAATGTTATGGCTGATCAGTATATATGTAAAAGACTAAACCTCATGTGAAGTGGATCCATTTATTATGTTATACTGTGTTCTAAAATATAATTATGCTGTTGTTGTCTTTGTCACCTAGAACTGAGGAAGCAACTGCAGAACAAGGAGAATGAAATCTCCAATCTACAGACAAACCATTCCAGCCTCCAGCAAGAGTTTTTAGACTTTTCGAGAGATGTTAAGAAAATTATAGAGGGTTGTGCCCTCTCACAGAGATCAAACACTGGTGAATATTCACTGCCACACTTCATTATAATCCTGTTGTCTTGTATTATTATTATAATTGTTAGTCATTCAAGTTTAAACACTATATATTACATAGATCGGAGACGTGTTATTGTGGTTCGATCTATCCTCCTTTTATTAGGGGAAATGTACACCAGGGGTGGGTGTGTGTCTTGCTTGATTGATCAACATGCGGTCCTCACGATCTGTATACCCTGTGTTCAATACTGTGCTCTCGCCCAATCACCACACACATCATTATTTGCTTATAAACTATTCAATATTCAATGAACTTAGACTGCTGTTGAGAACTGTGAACTTGTATTCATGTATATTTCTGTGTTGCCATTGAGACAAGTTCCTACACCCCCTTCCCAAGTTTCTTATTCCATTTGCACGAGGGTGTTACTGACTGCAATGGGTGGAGGTCCCCATTTTCTTTTTGAGCCTCTGCCCCCGACAGTGTCTCGGCACATCCCTCCCTCAGGCTCATTCTCAAGATTTGTACCATGAAATAATCGTATGTTTTTCCGAGCTGGCTTCATCACTATTTGAAAAGAAGGTTCTAACTCCCGGTGTCTTATGGACAGATCAGGGGTTTTCAAACCAGTCCTGAAGTAGCCCCTGCCCTGCTGCTTTTTAATTTAAGTTCTTAATTACTCAATTGAATGCTATATTGCTTTGTTAGGTCAATTAAGGATTCAATTAAGCAATGAAGACCTCAGTTGGATCATAAACCAGCAGGGCAGGGGGTACTCCAGGACCGGTTTGAAAACCACTGCCCCAGATAATTGTAACACTGCCACCCACTCTTCAGTAATGATCTCTCAGCTTAGTTAATTTTTTATGTAATATGGTTGAGGTAAAGAGTTCTTCCTTTCAGGTATTGTCGGTGTCTGTTTTCTTTGAATACCATTAGTGTCACAACTTCTTTTGGAATTTCTTGTTAGCACTTATCTAAATATCTCTCATTGTCAAAGGGGATTTGAGACAATGTGTCGGCATCGTTATTGACTTTGCCATGTCTCTATTTAATATCAAAATGTAAGTCTGCTACTTCACCTACTCAGCGGTGTCCAGTAGCATTGAGTTTAGCAGTACTCATCACATAAGTTACTGGATTGTTATCTGTGAAGATAGTCTTCTCTTCTGGGGACTCTGCGAGCTCCTTCAGTTGCTCCCTGCTGATGTTGCACTACAGTAATGTTCCAGACAGTTTCTATGCGGGTGATATCTTCAGCCATCCTGTTGATCGTGGTCCGAGCCGCTCCAGTTTTCTCTGGAACTTTCCCAACAGCACAGCACTTCCCCTGGCTGCTCTTGCTACGGATTTCATTGGAAATGGCCGACTCGTTTCCTCTCTCCCTCTGCTGACTGTCACTCGCACTGCAGACTTTCTTGCTCTGCTGTCTACCGGTTCAGATCATGTGTATTTGCAGCAATATCACACACTGATCCTGGGCGAAACCCCTAGAATCTGTTACAGGTCTAGGGATGGCAAGACATGTTGCCAGATTACTGAAAAATAAAGAGACCTAGACATTTCACCTTTCTTTTCCAAGATGGCTCCTTTATTATGTGAAAAGTTTGCATATTAATCAGAATACCTTTCCTAGTTACATCATTTTCCATTTATCTTACAGCACACACACTTCACAATAGAAAACAATGCACCTTCATCATCTGGCCCATAAACTCACAGATTAATTTAGATTTTTACAGTCAAAACTAAGTTATAACCACAAATTAATATCTCTGTTATGATTAAGGTAGTATATTGTTCAGATTAATGTATTTTACCAATAGTACAGATTCAGTATTTAGTTCACATTTTACCTTTTAACCTTGTTCTTTGTGTAACATGTGGTAAAGCATTATTATCAGTAAACACTTATTTTCATAGTTTTAAAACTAAACAAGCAAAATAAACGAATGGCACAATGTAAAGAGCAGTTCACCATCTTTGTATTTTACCAGTTTAGTAAGAATTAGTTTTAGTGAGAATCAGACTTACTGAGAATCCACAAGAATATGACAGAGAGTTGTCCAGCATTGGTGAATATTCAGATTGCACTGCTAATCTTCATTACAATCCAGTTGTCTGCTACAAATAAATAATTATCCATAAATAAATAATTAACTATCATATACATTACATTGCCAAAAGTATGTGGACACCTGCTGATCGAACATCTTATTCCAAAATCATGGGAATTAATATGCAGTTAATCCACCCTTTGCTGCTGTAAAAGCCTCAACTCTTCTGGGAAGGCTTTCCACTGGATGTCAGGGCTCGATGTCAGGCCAGTCAAGTTCTTTCACACAGATCTCTACAAGTCATTTCTGTATTGCCCTCACTTTGTGCACGGGGGCATTGTCATGCTGATAGAGGACAGGGCCTCCCCAAACTGTTGCCACAAAGTTGGAAGCGCAAAATCATTTAGAATGTAATTGTATGCTGTAGTGTTAATATTTCCCTTCAGTGGTATCAACGGACCCAGCCCTGAACCTTGAAAAACAGCCCCAGACCATTATTCATCCTCAACAAACATTACAGTTGGCACTATGCATTTGGACAGGTAGTGTTCTCCTGGCATCTGCCAAACACAGATTCGTCCTTCAGACTGCAGATGGTGAAGCGTAATTCATCACTCCAGAGAACGTGTTTCCACAGCTCCAGAGTCCAATGGTGGGGAGCTTTACACCACTCCACCTGACACTCCAGCATGGTGATCTTTGGCTTGTGTGTGGTTGCTCTACCAATGGAAACTGGGGCAGTTGATCGGGGCAGCACTAGCAGGGCAGACATTTGATGAACTGACTTGTTAGAAGGGTGGCATCCAATGGCAGAGATACATTGAAAGTCACTGCCAATGCTTGTCTAAAGACATTGCATGGTAATCCAGTATAAGATTGTTAAGCGAAAAAATAGTTGACACTCAAGAGTTTTCTGCTTCTTCATTATAAATGATCTGTTCTGAAAATAAAGGACAAAGACAATCTGCTCTGCATCCTTACACTTTTTAAAGGCAAGTTCTCAATACAGCAACTAAAACCATATATACAATACTTGATATAATATCCCCTGAGGCTAAACCTCCTGTGAAGTTGATCCATTTGTGATGTCATACTGTGTACTAAGATATACTTCTATTGTCTTTGACACCTAGAACTGAAGAAGGAACTGCAGAACAAGGAGAATGAAATCTCCAATCTACAGAGCAGATACAGCAGTTTGAATGCCAGCTGTGATGGTTTGTATTCATGTATATCTCTGTGTGTAGTAATTGAACATTTACTTTACTTAAATTACTAAATGGAAGTGGGAAAGGCATGGGTATTAACAGTAGATAAGACTGACTCCTGGCTGTAACAAGTCAGTTATATGTTGGAGCTCTAAGGTAACACAGTCTCTCACATTATTTTTTCTTCATATGAATTTACACTGGCTTAGACATGTTTGAAATATCTGAATTGTGATGGAGGTATGTGTTACTGACTGCACTGGGAGTGGGGTGCGTTTTGAGCCATTGACCCCGTCTCTGCTTCAGGCTCATTCTCAGTATTTTTACCATGGAATATCCCTATGTACACTGGTTCAATAACTAGGTGACACTGTGCTATGAAACATAACATAATCTCTGTCCCCGAGGAGTGAGGAAGCACCTGCAGAACAAGGAGAGTGAAAACTCCAAACTGCAGGACACTTAATATGAAGGCAAGATGTCTCCAGTGTGAAGAAGAGCATTAAATAATCTCAGGCCAGTTTACACCTCTTCTGTCTCCCATGCAGGACTGCAGAGAAAACAGGAGACCCTTCAGACAAACCATTCCAACCTCCTGCAAGAGCATTCAGATCTACTGAGAAACCACAAGAATATGACAGAATCCAACACTGGTGAATATTCAGATTCCACTTCTATATTCATTATAATCCAGTTGTTCTCTATAAATAAATAATAATAAAAAACGAAACAAGTAAATATCATATATATCTAGACAATTGGTCAGAACATTGGGTGAAATAGGTTAATTATTAGTTATATCATGCTGTGGTCTGTAGAATAAATCTATTGCTGTCTGTGTCGCCCAGAACTAAAGAAGGAAGTGCTGGATGAGAAGATTGAGAAATCCAAATTACAGAGCAGATACAATAGTATGAAGGCAGGTTATCTCCCCATAGAGATGTGCTTCCCCAATAACAGAAGCAAGACTGGTGAGTTTGTCTTGATCTTTCCTTTTGTTTTAAAATAAATACTATAGTAGAAATTGCCTTTCATTAGTTTTATTTTTTCATCTTGATAGTTACATACATTTTCATTTTCAAGTGTGGAATGTTTGTTTCAACTGAGCATTAAATCTAACCAACAATATCTAACCAACATATTACAGATATTAGCATCTGGGAATCAGGAAGCAATAAAACAAGCAAAGAAAAGTAGTTTCAGCATCATTTTCAACACAAGGCATAATAATTGTTTGCTATTGAAAGAAGAGAGCTTTTGAAAGTTTGAATGATGTCATCAAAACACTTCACTTATAAGTTTAAAGGTTCAGAAAGTGGAAACGATATATTGTAGAGAAACCCCTTTAAAATTGTTAATTTAGTAACTTAATCATGGTTTTAGAAATTACTTCCGAACCTACATTTTCCCCTTTTGCAAATCACATCTGCAAAATCTCCTTTTCTGTGATGTTGAGATTTCCAGTGTGATCCTCTAAATTTAAAACATAATTGAACTGTGTCACTGAAGCACAGTTTGCATGGACACAGACAATTACAGTGCCAGGTCATGTGAGGGTCCATTCAATTAAAAATTTTCAGAAAAAATAAATCATATACATATATATAAAAAAGATGTCACTCTGCCAAAAATATATACACCGATCAGCCATAACATTATGACCACCTGCCTAATATTGTGTAGGTCCCCCTTTTGACACCAAAACAGCCCTGACCTGTCGAGGCATGGACTCCACTAGACCTCTGAAGGTGTGCTGTGGTATCTGGCACCAAGACGTTAGCAGCAGATCCTTTAAGTCCTGTAAGTTGCGAGGTGGGGCCTCCATGGATCTGACTTGTTTGTCCAGCACATCCCACAGATGCTCGATTGGATTGAGATCTGGGGAATTTGGAGGCCAAGTCAACACCTTGAACTCGTGATTCATCAGACCAGGCCACCTTCTTCCATTGCTCCGTGGTCCAGTTCTGATGCTCACGTGCCCATTGTAGGTGCTTTTGGCAGTGGACAGGGGTCAGCATGGGCACCCTGACTGGTCTGCGGCTGGGCAGCCCCATACGCAACAAACTGCGATGCACTGTGTGTTCTGACACCTTTCTATGAGAATGAGCATTCACTTTTTCAGCAGTTTGAGCTACGGTTTTGCAGGTCTGGTCCCGATGTATGGATGTTATTTCTTATGTACAGATTTTGTATTGCATATATATATATATATATATATATATATATATATATATTATTTTTTATTTATTTTTTCCTGTGTTTAACGGTACCAGAGTAGAAGGACGGAATTATAATAATTAATAAAGCGTTGACACAGCTGGTCTGTATTGAATAGTGTGTCAGTATCACGGCTCAGGGACTGGCCCTACACCACAGAAATGAGCACATTGATGCACTAGATGTCATCGATCTTTAATTCGCTGCGAGTGACATTTTGAGTCCGCCAGCTTGGGTAATAATGACCCTTCTTCTTAACACACCAAAATGATAAAAGCATAGCCTATTAATAATAGAGTACAGCATACAATAAAACATAGTGAGCAACGTATACACTAGCCTTAGAGTGTACACTTTAATTTAGGCTTCATGAATGGTATCTTGATTAATGTCCAGATCGATGTCTCCCTCATTCGGCTCCAATACTAATGTGAAGGATCCGCTCTCATCTCTAACCAACTGGGCACACTGCGCATGTCTGACCACGGGACTTTAGTATATATATATTTCTTGCAGAGTTACATATTTTTTCTGGTATATTATATATCCACTTTGGTATATGATATATCCACTTTGATATATGATTTATTTTTTCTGTTAATTTTGAAATGATCGGCCCATCAAAAAAGAATGGTGGGGCATTGCTAGGGAGCAGGTAACTAGTTCTTGTATCTGAGGACTATGAAGATGAGATCACTGGTCGTGTAAGGAGCGTATGCAGTGGGCAGATGAGTCTATTCAAGATTTAGCTTTTGCTTTTCGAGCATTGTGGAAGAGGTGAAAATCTAATATTCAGGAAAGTGATGTTGTAAAGCTTCTGCTGAACAAATATGAATCCATATCTGGTTAGTCACTGACAGGGAAGGGCTCAATTCAGTTCATGATTTTCAGTTAGTGTATTAGAAAAGGATAGAGTATTACAAATGAGCTTAGATGGACAGTTTCAAATACTATTACTCCCTATCTCTTTGTTTATTGAACTACAAGGAAATCCATCTCTTTCTAGTTCAGGTGGAAAACTTTTTTCTCAATAATATGGCAACTTGTGAAATGATGAATACTGATGCTCTCTAACTGTTCATTCTGTTTTCAGTCAATAGTGTATTATCTGAATATTCAAGTAAGTTGGACTTTTGTTTTGAACAATGATTTTAATTTTAATTTCATTTGATTTAAGGTAAATTGGAAGTATATATTTGATCAGTGGTACATTAAAATACATTGATATCAACAGGGCAAATGAATAAGCATCCCTTGTATAGAAACAAACAAAAAACATGTATTTTAGCAATACAAGACAGTTTAGAAGTTGTATGTTGGTTTAAGCATTTCAATCACTGCAATCTTCACATTAAGCAGAAAACAGATACTATTATTTCAGTTTATTTATGATCAAATTTGAAGTATAATGTACATTGAAAAGTGTTGAAAGTCTAAACAAATAAGATCTGTTTGTGGAAATACAATACACCTGTAACACAGTATCTGCTTCTCAACAGGAAAGGAGGGAGTTGTCCTTAAACCAGGTAAATCACATAACAAATGTGAATGAATTTCCAATAGGGAAACTGCATGATGTGATGTAGTTCCCATTTAAATATGTATTAATGTTGCTTTCTGAATAATGGTCAACTTGTGGAACATCAGCGATATCTAGTGGCCCCCAACACCACCACTCCACCGGGGTCAACAGGCCTATTTCTCTCTTAGCATCACTCTCTAAAGTGGCATGAATACAATCTATTTGTTGAGCCTCGGTCAAGCCCTGAGCCCAGAGCATAGTCTGTACTTTAGTCTTCCGCTCCCCTTATTTTAAGCCTCCCTGCTGCCCATTAGACTTGGCCACTCATGGCATTCCCATAAATAAAGGCATAATTAAGCCATTAGCCATGGGTGCTACTGCTGCCCCCTGCTCTTCCATTCTGAACTTGGTGTTTACTGGGGATCCTGTCCTGCCGACTTATTCCGAAATGCCACAGATGGCCATGGGCAATACTGAATGATCTGTTACCTTGTCTACGCCACCTTTTTAGTGAGGTAAAGTCCTCAAATTCATAAAAAATAAAATCCTAGCAGATTCTGAAATCCCCATAAAACAGCATGGCAGAATTGAATTAGCATTTAGAAAGCAAATGTTTATTGTCACAGATTGACCTGCAAAGCACTTTGGGACACACTGCATTCAATATAAAATGCAACACATACATCCTAGTTCAAATAAATCACAAGAGCAGACATGATGCAGTGAAGCATTTTCCATTTGCATTTGCATTTGCTTTGCCCTGTGAGGACACTGCAGTACTGCTTGGACTGTACCAGGGGGGTCCGTTGCACAGACCAGTTTACACCCTGCCTGAACAACGCCTGTCCCAGTGGATTGTTGACTCTATTGCTGTGGCCTATGAATCCGCAATAATCCCAGTGCCTGAGCACTTGGTGACACTCTACTCGTGGTGTGGCTTCATCCTGGGCCCTTTTCAAGATGCCACTTTGACTGCCATTTATTTAATTAGGTTCGACAGACTGGATTTGAGAGGCCTGCCACTCTCTATAGGGCATCTTCTGCATCTGTTATACATTTGTACTGGTCTGCCAGCCTCTGTCTGTGCATCTTGGTAGGCTATTGGCCTTGGATGTCACTTATGTGGACGGTTTCCCTCCTGCTTGTGCAGTGGCAGTTGAGCATGACTGTGGGCCCTGGTTCCTGCTTTAGTCTAATTGGGGTTATACAGACACTTCTGGTCTCTTTTCTGTTTTTCTTCCCCAGTAGAGCGTGGCCTGTGAGCCCTGTGTTCTGTGTTGATCCCTTCCCCTCAGTTAGTCTCAAATTCCCAGTGCAGCATGGCCTGTGGTCCGGCTCCTGGTTCATTGTGATTGTTGAGGTGCAGGTCCCTGTTGGTTCACTGAGTTGTAATTTATTGATTGTTGAGGCCTTGTCAAGCTGTGGCCTCAGGGCTGGCTTCATTACCTGCATGCTGCTGGTCTGCCTGGCGATGGCGTGGATATACAGTACCCCCATCTCCCTTTGGGGAGTTTTCTCATCTTGAAAGATAACGAAAATGTTGCAAATACAATTCTGAGAAAGGGAAAACTACCCAAAAACTGCAAGGTCATGCGTGAGCCTTGGGACTCTGGAAAAAAAAGTTGTACTAGTTAAAGCAGTGACAATGTTCAGTGGCCTATAGCCTGTTTATTAGACAATGTGTTCATGAGATCCCATGGTAATAACATCTCATCCACCTCTGTGTAGTATTCTCTTTCTCAGATAACTATGGATTAAATCACTGTCGATTCCAACGTGTTGAATAATTCCCACTGGTTCAGATAAGTAAATGATGAGTTATAACTCATATTGCAGAACCTTGTGTGCTTTAATGAATAAGGCCTTAACAATGCAGAAAAATACAAACACAAACATATCATATTTGTAATGTAAACTGTCAGGGTGATATGAATCAGTCTGCTTCTCTTTTTCAGTGTGGACGTGGATTTGTGAAGCAGCAGGTAATATCTGTCATTAGAAATTATTATTTGTTTGATTTTAATTGTTTCATGATGCATGACAAGAAGGTTTAATAGTGTTAGAGGGAATTTCCTTTAGCCCTGCTTTTCCGGACCTAATCCTGACACCTCCAGTTATTTCAGTCATTTAATGGACATCTTCCTTAATTTCAAACTATTTAAATGTGATAAAGTAGTTTTCAGTAAAGTCACTGTTTCATGTGTCACTGCCATTACATTCTACCATTTTGGTAATACTTGATACTTAGTGTTACATTGAGGAGGAAGCATGGGAAATTATAGAATGAAATATAAAAAAAAATTGAAAGTAGTTACCAAAGACAACAAGACATCTGAATAAAAGTCTGACGTGTCAGAGTGTTTTAGTGGTAAATATCCTGCACACTACATACTATGAATTAATAATATAGATATTGCATCTGCAAAAGGTTAAACTTGTATGTGAAACCCAGCCACTGTCACTTGGGTGCAAGAGATTTAGAAGTCATGTTGTAGGCGTGGGCTAATGCTCATCAGACAGCACCCAGCCAATCACAGCACAGTGCTGGATTAAGTAACCATCATTCAACATCCGTCTGCACTAGAGAATTGAGTTCCTTGATACCAAGAAAAATAAGGAAGGTGACGACAGCATGCTATCAGTGACCCTGCAATGCAATCTTTTGAGATAATCTCAATTTGTGAGTTGTGCCTCAATTATATAGTTTATGATGATGTTTATGGCTTGAAGGTAATGATGATATTTAGTTTAGTTTTGCTTATTTATTTTCTTTAGTCATTTCCCTGGTATCTTCAGCTGTGTGTTTAGTCTAACCTTTATAAGTGAAACTTAAATGCCAGCTCATATCAATGGTTTGTGAGATATTGTATGTCAATGAGGACACAGTCCTATAATTCAGCCCATGTCCAGCGCTGATGCTGACTTGCCAGTTGAGCTGCCAAGTCACATGAGTCTGTTTGCTCACCTGACTTTGGTGCCCTTTACTGTCTGAAACACTGTCTCACAATTGTGTTTGGAGTTTGTGAACAATACTAAATAGGGCCCTTTATCTATTGCCTCTACTGTGTCTGCTCTGTGATGTTTCTCCTTACATTGTCGTCCTCCAGTGTTAGACTGGTAAAGTGTCTGACACAATGAGCTTCTGGACTGGCTTCTCAGCTGTGAATGAAAAAGGCTGACAGGGTGTTGTGTTACAGTGTTGAGCCCCAGTGCTTTACAAACAGGAACACAGACAATGTGTGGCAATGTGCTCACAAACAACACCTGCAGCCATTAACCTGGGAGTCACTTCAGCAGCTACTGGCACAGAATTACTCCTTCACCTGGCAAATAGAAATGTCACTGACATTGAGGAATGTATAGAGTTGCACAAATACAATATCTCAGTTTAAAATCAATTCTGAGTAGAGCTCCATTATTTCTGAATAAAGACCTAACCACTCTTCAAAGCTAACCTGACTGGAGAGGAATTAAATGCAATACAGATTGTGACTTTTATTTTAAAGCAGCAGTGGAAATTGTGATATTCTCATCTCTTTCTCTCTCACTCTCTCATAATGTTTTAAATATAAGTGAGAGAGGAAAATGTAAAAAATAAGTCACAACCAGTGAGACTGTATTCATCATGTCCTCTCTCCTCCACAGTGGATGTGACTCTGGACCCCAATACAGCTCATCCCAGTCTCATCCTGTCTGAGGATGGGAAACAAGTGAGACTGGGAGACAAACGACAGGCTCTCCCTGACAATCCAGAGAGATTCAATCCTGTTGTCAGTGTCCTGGGAAAGGAGGGTTTCAGTTCAGGGAGACACTACTGGGAGGTGGAGGTGGGGGAGAAGACTGACTGGGATTTAGGAGTCGCCAGTGAGTCCATCAACAGGAAGGGGGAGATTAAACTGAGCCTGTGTGGCTGAGGAATGGGAATGAGTACCAGGCTCTTGCTGACCCCTCTGTCCTCCTCCCCCTGAGCCCAAAGCCCCGGAAGGTGGGGGTGTTTGTGGATTATGAGGGGGGGCAGGTGTCCTTTTACAATGTGGAGGCCAGGTCTCATATCTACACTTTCACTGACACCTTCACTGAGAAACTCTATCCATACTTCAGCCCCTCTACCAATGAGGGAGGTAAAAATGCAGCCCCACTGATCATCTCTCCTGTCCATCACACAGACTGAAGGAGGCAGATTATCTGTGGTGTGGAGCAGAAACAGTAACCAGTGAGAGTAATAACAATTATATTAAGATCAGTTATATCAGGTGTGAAATTCCCAGGTGAACTGAATGACCTGCCAGCCAGAGACAGTCTGAAACCTCCAGCAGTCAGTCCAGTCATTTCAATGGAGCAGATCTAAAGAATCATCATTCAGCCACCAACACAACACAACTGCTGTCTGATTATTAACCTTCTGACAATGAAGGACAGGGACGTGTTTATCTCCAGCTGGTGAGTTTACAGCTTATCTAGTACATACTGACTTAAAATTCATTGTAAAATTGAATGAGGTAAAATGGTTTGTTTCTGTGCTGATTTGTCCCTGAAACACAAGCATTTTTTAAATATAATGTTCTTTTAACTTGGGAGGATTTATATTTTCTTTCTATTTTGTTTTCTTCTATTTGAGATAAATCTTACCAGCATTCAGTCTTGCTTTACTTAGGGGATCATTACATATGTTTGTATCCTGGTTGTGATAATGTTACTTTCAGAGCGGTCCTGACAGTCCCTCAGTATTGGCGCTGTGTGGTTTTGAGCCAGTGAGCTGCTGTGAGGTGACTGGACTGGACAGTGTCTGTGGTCCGTCTCACAGGACTGGCCTCTTCAACACTGGAGGCTCTGGGCTGACAAACAGAGCACGTGATCATTTCAGTTCACCTGGGAATTTCACACATTTACTGCTGCAATGTGATTGTCTGACCAGCAGGGATCAGGCTGTAGTCATGTGTGTATCAGGTAGTCAGTCTTCAACTGCAACTCTGGGCTGTATGTTCCAGACCCCCACCGCTCTCTGTGTAAAGCATGGCCTCCTGTTTTCAGACCTAAGTGCCCCTGATTCTAACAAAAATTATATATTAAAAATACAAAACTGATATATAATTGGAAAAGTCTCCATCCCTCTGAATTAATGCTTGGTGGAAGCACCTTTGGTCTGTTGAGATCGGTCTCTACTGACTTTGCACACCTAGATTTGGCAATATTTGAAAATGTTCATTTACAAAACTATAAAGAAGGTCTTATTCTCAGTTCAGCACCTTCTATAGGACACAAGGCAGCCCTGGCTCAACGGAGGAAGTTGGTATTCAATGAATGACACAAACCGTGTGTGAAGGCTCTAATGCCTGTGACCCTGTGAAGGATCCGCTCTCATCTCTAACCAACTGGGCACACTGCGCATGCCCAACCCAACATCTCCAGCATGGGACTTTGGTGTATACAGTGTATATATATATATATTTTGCAGAATTAATTTTTTTCTGGTATTTTATATATCCACTTTGGTATACGATTGTTTATTTCTGCTATGGTTTGTAGCTGTGTTTTTTAACCACTACACCAGCACATACACAGTAAAGAGCCCAGCCAAACGCAGCCAACTGTGCTAATTAGGTGTAGTCTATATGACTGAATTATTGGAATTAATTTAAAATAAATTGATACATTGATAAACAAACACTGTATTACATATGCTTTATTGGACATTCACTTAGGAGACTTTAAATGGAAATATTGTAAACACTAGTCGTCCAGCAGCACAGTAGCCCCGCCCACAATCACGGCGTCATCGATCGGACCCGCCCCCTGCGTGAATATCCACATCTACCGTTTCGCTTACTTTCATAATGCCCTTATCCTGTTCTAATTTAAAATCACGTGTATCAAACCTGCAGTAAAAAATATTTAGGTCATTTGCCATAACAGATTAATTAGCAACTGTCATATAATGACTGTAAGGCTTATATCCTGTTATTATTTGTAACCCCTTCCATGCTCTCCTAGCATCATTAAAAAACTTTCTAATTTATCTTTATATGCTACCTTACAATCAACAATCTTGCTTTTAATCTTTTTCTGCACTCTCTTCTTTTCCTCTCTACTTCCACCTGACTTAAACAAACACTTTTTCTGTTTAGGGAGTAGCTTAAGGTCCAGAGTCAACCAGGGCTTGTTGTTGGGAAAGACCTTAAAAGACTTTTTGGGAATTATCGCGCCCTCGCAAAACTGTATATATCCTGAAATAGCAAGTGCTGCATCGTCGAGGCTATCACTACGTTCCAGTCGGTGCACTCCAGGCAGTCCTGCAGGGCCTCAGTCGCAGCAGTAGTCTAGCTTTTAACCCTTTTCACCTTCTCACTCCGTAATCAGGGCTCGTAGGCAGGCACCAACTTTACCATATTATGGTCTGAGCTCCCCAGACCAGAAACTGCCTTGGAGTAAAAGGCTTCCTGGAAATTTCCGTAGCAATGATCGAGACATGCTTCATTGCGGGTGGGACAGGTGACATACTGCTGATATGTCGGTAAATATTGACTCAAACTGCAGAGATTGAAGTCCCCCATAATAAATTTGGCTGCATCAGGAGCCTCTGTCTCAGCCTGGGATACTAGTTTATGGATGATAGTGGCGGCAGCCTGCGTGTCAGAGGAGGGGGCGATAAACAACAAAAAGTCTGATTTGGTGTATCTCCCGGGGCAGATAGTATGGCCTTAGACTGAGCACTAATAGTTCAATGTCCTTTGTACAAACCTGATGCTTCGTTGTAATATGAGCAGGGTAACAATATTTCTTGTTGATGAACACACACACTCCTCCGCCCTTACTTTTCCTGGAGTTCAGGTTGCGGTCCATCCTCACAAGAGTGTAGCCCTCTAGGTCGACAGCTGAATCAGGGTCAGTCTCCATTAGCCAGGTTTCAGTCAGGCAGATAATACAGGATTGCTGGTAGTCGGAGAGGTACTGAGTGCAGGCCCGCAACTCATCCGCCTTATTCCTTATGCTCTGGAGATTGCCGAGCATAATAGATGGAAGTGGTGATCTATAAGGCTGCCTCTTAATCCGCTCCCAGATCCCACCTTTCCTGCCACGTTTCCTTGCTTTAATGATATTGCCTTTGACACACTCCGGTGGTAAAAGCGATGTGTCATTGTAGCGGAGATGCTTTGCAGAGGATCTAACATTGATCAAAACGTCCCTAGTATAAGTGAGTCGGAGTTCGGGCCCGTTGTTTGTATTTGTGATAAAACAATGCCTATTTTAATGCAGACTGCATACCGATTAAAAACAGAACATTACCACAAAAATATTAAATTTCAGTTTAAAAAAAGCCTTGGACAATAGGCCTATACATGCTTCTTTGGACTCTGTATGATTTCCTGTGCTGCCTCCTTATCTGTCCTTCATCCAAGCTGCACCCAGTTGAGAGAGAAGAGAAGCTGCTTAGAGGTGTGGTCACATCCCTGATCAGACCTATCCCAATGAGAGCGGACAATTGTCCTGTTACTGCCTGCAGTGGTCAATGGTCAGACAGTCCGGTTCAGGTCAAGACTTTATTCAGCTGTGACAACACAGAGACCCAACGCTCTGCAGCCAGTGTGACTCATGGAGATGCTTCATGAGCTCGGTCCTGGCATCACCCTGTAATCTGACACCTATTTATCAAATGAACTCTCAAGCTGCATTGTTGTGCAACACCTCCGTTCTGCTGGTTTAACATTAACATCCGGCTTTCAGAGGTGTTGTTTTCTAGTCTGCACATTTCTCTGTGGTAATTCGAGTGCCCTGAAATGAGGACCTCTCCTGTCTAGTCTCATAGTCTGTCTGCACCATAATGTTGTGCAGTGATATATCTCTTGCCATCCAGTGGAGATTAATAAAAAAAACTTTTTGACTCAGGCTGTCATTCCACAATGTGTTCTCCGAGTCTCTCCCTCTTGTCTCAATACACATTTTCTCTGCGGTATTTTAGGTAATCCACGAACAACTCCCAGAGCTCCCACTCCTGTATGATTTCCTGCGCTGCTCCCTTATCTGTCCTTTCTCCAGGCTGCACACAGCTGCGAGAGAAGAGAAGATGATTAGAGGTGTGGTCGCCTCCCTGATCAGGGGCAGCTGTGTCCATCTGATGATCAGCTCATAAAAAGCGAAACATGATACTGAGATGATAACTAAGTAAAAGTAAAAAGATAAAACCCAGTGAAATATACACAATACAATAATACATAATAATATTACTTGCAAACAATAATTATGGATCTTTGGCAACATCCATGACACAAGCTACCATGTATACACTTCTTTCATTACCATTTTTATAATGTATGTATGCATTTGTAAAGGAATTGTACAAATCCTCTATGGGATTGAGAAATGGGGAATAGGGTGGGAGATCCAGAACTGTAAACCAGTTGTGGACCTGTCCCAATGGAAAATCTCGCTGTTCCCAATGAGAACCTACATGTGCTGCTCAGCATCCTCTGGCCCTCTCAGCTCTGGCTGAAATACATTGTTATAAAGTGTGTTCAGGAAATGAAAGAGAGGGGCAGTGTGGTCCGGCTCCACGGTGGCATGGTGGTGGAGGACCCCATTGTGGCTCATGTGAAGGTTGTGCCAAATGTAGAGAATTGTGTGTTGTGTTTTGCCAAATGTGTGTTATAGAATTGCAATGGAAAAGAAAATGTGCCAGAAGTATTTCAGATTTGGTGTGTGGTTCTGTTAAATGAGTTACAGATCACAGTGCCTCAAGTTCTAGTGTGAGTGTGTAAACAATTAGGAAAAATGTGAATAATAATAATAATAATAATAATAATAATAATAATAATAATAATCATAATAATAACAACAACAACTCAGCACTGTGGACAGGATGGAAAGTTCAGACATGCTACAGCTTCTCCCTAATCTCTACATCTATACTTAGCACAGGGCAGAGGAGAAGGGGGAGAGGAAGTGGAGGAGGGAGGTGAGATGTTTGTCTTTCCTGCTAATTGTGAAATTGATGCTAGTTCCCTTTTTTACACTATTGAACAGCACTGTATTGTCCACAGTGGTGAGTAGTGGTGCTGACAGCTCCAGGACTCTGTAAATGTGATCTGATCTGGGTGTCTGAAACTGTTTTATCATCAAGAAGCCAACGCAGTCATACGCCTATGTCATGTAAGTACATCCAATCTGCTGCTTCATGCTCCGGCCGTCTCAGCTACATGCTGCTCTGAACAGCGACCCAGAAGAAACACACGGGCCGGTCCAGCGGGCCACCGGCACAGTGCATCACTTTTGCAGATATGTAGGTTAGAAGACACAAAATGAGTTGAGCTGATTCCTTAATTCAGGCCTGGTGTCCCATCCAGGGTGTACCCTGCACTGTGACACATATTTCTTATATATATAGTAGAAACTTTTTAAATTAAAAATCTATTAAAAATATTTTCAACCTATTAAAGATATATATATATATATATATACAAATTACAGGTTACAGTATATTTTAAATATCCAGAAAGAGACAATTTTTGACATATGAAAAATGTATGGAACCCATATTTCTACCAGATATTAAATGTGTGATCCTTATTGTTTTCATACTCCAAAATTGAGCCCTTTCTGCCCATTCAGAACAAATGTATATTTCTACCTCAAATTAGAAATCTCAGTGTGTTCTGTAGAGGAATTTAAAACACAACATGTATTCTTTTCCACAGTCCGTTCCCACTGCCTCTGCTCTGTCTGTCCTCTCACCTGCACTGTCCCTGGAGTGTCCACCCTGAACTGGAGACACAGGGGCTTTAAATACTCCATTCAATCATTCAATCCAACATTGCACTGCACGGGCACTGGGGGTAGAACAGAAATCTTAATCTTAATTTCATTTACATCCACGTACATTACAAATAGTTCCTGTGCATCCTAGGTGGTTCCGTGCTCTTAACAATGAAAGACTTCATTTAATACCAAAATGACACCATGCAACGTGTTTATAGTAGGGTTGGCAGTGCGCCGGGTTTGCTGGCTCCAATCTGCTGCTCCAGCTCCGCCTTAATTTAGGCAGATGAAGAATTTGGTTGGAATAAAATTATTTGGAAATACATCAAACTTCAGAGTTAAAATGTACTTTACTTCTTCTGCAAGTGGTTTATGAGATGCCCTGGGATTATAGAATCTGAGGGCACAGAATCACTTCCAGGAAGTGAGAGGTGTGAGAAAGTGAAGTTGTCATATAATTACACTTAATACAAAATAATGTATTATGTACTAATAGCTGGAGTGAGAACTGATATTATTTTATAACCCCCAACACACCACAATACCTATGAAGTTACATATTTTGCTAATTTAAGGAACCTGGACTTAATATCTGGGTGAGTTTCATGTAGGGGGAGAGTGGAGCAGCTCCATGACCTCCTCTCCGGCTCCAGCACTGCAGCTGGACACCCTAGTTAATCGATAAAACAGCCCCAATCGCACAAACTGAATAAACTCGTCCTATCCGTGCCGTGCCGTGCTCTTTAACAGCTCAAACCTGTACACGTTTACAGATCGACAGATATAAAAGAAGGTAAGACGTCAATAATGTGTTCATTGCATAAATAAGATGCATAACATTCCTCACTTGTTGATACTTAAAAATACCGCCTTAATTGCATTGATTTCAAACTGTTTTCGGTGCTGCTGAATTGAAACAGGTGATAATAACATGGATAATGGCGTTTAAAGCCCCTTTATTAAAACAAGATGCTTGATCCGTGCATCTTCACAGACAGAACAAAATAAACGGTAGTCTTAAAAAGCATTAAACGTACTTACAATTTACAGACAAGGTACCTATTGAAGTTTGAAAGAAAGTGTGTTTCACGATAGCATTAGCAGAAAAGTTGAAATGACTGATCTGATTCATGTCGGTTTGTAAAAACACATAAGGGCATCAAGCTCAGGCAGAAGGGGTTGTAGCACTTTGTGGTCTGAGGTCCCGACCTCGGCACAGTGTCCAGATCACGTAGCGCAAACTGGGATGGGATGTTTGAATTTATTTCTATATCGTCTGAAACCCGTTTACTGTCAAATATGTTGTCATCATGACCTTATAATAGTAATATTATAATTCTTATCACCCCTACTGTTTAATAATAATAATAATAATAATAATAATAATAATAATAATGTGTGTACTGTTATTATCCCGTACAATCACGGGGAAGGGATTAAGTATGTTAACCATTAAGTAGTCAATATAATTATGCCTTTTAGAAACAAAAACAACATGTTGAAGTGCTGATATGCGCACGGGTCCGAGGGCCTGGTCCGCACCACTGCACACTGGTGTTACAGCAAACTTTGAAAGCGAGTAGCATGACTTTTCCGTTTTTTGTGTGTTGTTTTGTTTGTTTTTTGTATTGTTTTTTGACACGCCACCTAAAACCCGTTTTCCAAACCGGTTATTATATGAACATCTTCATATTATTGTATCCTAAGGGATGTAATTAAGTCTGGTGACCACTGTGTAAAATACTGTTTATTTGGTTAAGTATTTCACATTTTACATAAATAAAAACAATTCCAATTTTAATACTTATGATTAAAATCGTTTAAAATATCAGTTCTTAAAATCACTTAAAATTTTTAAAATCTTGTGATTTTTAACCAAACTAAAACAATTAACTTTAAAATAAACGTGCTCAAATCAAATAAACAAAACGTGATAAAAGCAAAAAATTGCACACCAACAAAAGAGTCAGATACATTGAAAATAACTGAAAATGCATTGAACAAATTAAAAAAACAATTAAAAAAGAAAAAATAAAAAACAAACAAAAAAAGTCCAATGCATTTTAAATTAAACCCAAAACGGTCAATGTATCTCACAACAAAATATAACAAAACTATACATAAAAAAACCCTAAACAGTGTGATTTAAAAACAACTAAATCTTTAAAAACAATTAAGATTCATTATTTAAAATCTTCTTTTAAAAACAATCATTCATAAAATCTTTAAAAGATCTTTAAAAGATCTTGGACTCGGGCTCCAGCAGGGGGAACTAACCGTCCCCGGAGGTGGGTCCCATCATGGGATCCTGAGCTCCCCCAGATCTTGTATGCGCCAGTTCTTAAAGGCTTCCTCCTTGCCCCTCTGATGGACCTCCAGATTGACGTAGTCTTTTACAAACACCATGCCCCTCCGCGCGATGACAATCGGGTCCAGCTCCTGCTTATTAAACAAACAGATGTTCCGTCCCTCCCACAGTGCCTGCTTCACTGCGCAGACGACACGCCACCAGCACCTCAGGGTTGATGTTGAAATTCCCCTTGCCGGACCGTATAGGATCTGCTGGGCGGTCGCCCGCGCAGGAACGGCGAACCTGTGGAGGAACGGAGAAAACAGGAGCCAGACCCTGTGGGCGGAGGGGCACTCACTAAAGATGTGAGCCTCCGTCTCCTTCCCCAAGCAACCCTTATAGGGGCAGGTGTCATAAGGAGCTATGCCCCTTCTGTGCATGAACACTCGGGTGGGGAGACACCGACTCACAGCCATCCAGGAGACATCTTTCTGCGTGTTCGTGAGGCAAACGTGCGTAGCGTTAGCCCAGATAAACCGGCAGGTTTCGGGAGGGAAATCTTCTATCCGGCTGGTCTCCTGGGCAGATCTCATCTGACTACAGATGGTCTTATAATCCCAGGAGGCCAGCACGACTTTGTGGAGGCCTACTTCGAGCGCGAAGGCTCGGAGCGCCCTGTAGAACGGCGGGGGATCCCACGAGTGCGGCCTGGTGTTGTCCATGGCGCAGAGGCCGAATGGTCTCAGGCTGCTGGCAAAATAAAAGCGGTTCATGAAACTCACTTTCTTGCCAGCAGCCTGGATGTTCTTGACCACATAGGCCAGCCCCTGCGCCTTTATCAGCCGCACAACGTCCGGGACCCCCCTGCCTCCATCCAGGGTACCCTTCACCATCTGCACTCTTTTCAGCCTCTCCATTTTGCTCCCCCAGACAAACCGAAATATAATTCGGGTCACTAGTTTTGCGATACCCTTGTCTGGGGGGAAGATCATTCCTACGTAGAGGAGTATCGGGAAGAGGATGGCCTTTACGACCAGCACCTTACCAGCCATCGTCAAGGTCCTTGTGCTCCAGCCGTGGATCTTCCTTTGGACCTTTGCTATGGCCTCCTCCCAGCTCCGGGTGCCCGTGTTGGTCCCGTCGATCGTGATCCCCAGAACCTTGATAAACGGCTTCACAGGGAACACGGTCGGCGGGCCCCGGCCGACAGGCCATGCCCTGGAGAGGTAGACCTCGCTCTTGGCCTTGTTCACAGCGGCCCCCGTCGCCCTGCAGAAGCCGTCCAGCAGTTCCTCGACCCTGGCCACGGACGGAGCGTCCGTGCAGACCACGGCCACGTCGTCCATATAGGCCAGGGCCTTCAGTTGCTCTCCGCCGGAACCCGGGAGATGGAAACCTGTCACCCGGACGTCCCGGCGGATCGCCTGCATGAACGGCTCCAAGCAGAGGACGTACAGCAGGGCCGACAGGGGACAACCCTGCCGGACCCCCGACCTGACCGGAAATGGTTCGGTCAGGTGGCGGTTCACAAGGACCCTGCTGCTTAGGCCGCTGTAGATGATCTTCACCCACTTCCTCAGGCCAAGAGCGAGACCCATCCTCTCCATAACGAGCTGCAGGTATTCGTGGCCCACTCTGTCGAAGGCTTTCTCCTGGTCCAAGCTGATTAGGACCAGGGGAAGCCCTCTCTCGTTCGAGTAGGCCACGACATCCCTGAGCAGCATGGCGTTGTCGGCCGCCGATCTCCCCCGGGCACCACAGACCTGGTCGGGACCCACGACTTGAGGGAGTGGCCGCTGCAGCCGGAGCGTCAGTGCTTTGGCCAGTATCTTGTAGTCGGTGCACAGGAGGCTGACTGGCCGCCAGTTCCTCAGATCTTTTGGGTCTCCCTTCTTGTGAAGAAGGGAGAGGATACTTTTCTTCATCGAAGGGGCCAATCTGCCCTCTCTGTACATCGACCCCAGGACCTGGCCCAGATCTTCCTTAAGCACCTCCCAAAAGATCTTATAGAACTCAGCAGGGATCCCGTCGGGACCCGGTGTCCTTCCAGAGTTAAGACTCTTTATCACCTGGGAGAGTTCAGTGGTGGTGATCTCTGGATCCTCCTCCTCCTCCTCGTCCCCCTCATTGCGGGACTCCAACAGGGACAGAAAGTGATGGATCAGATTTTGATCCACCACCTTCTGGTCGTACAACTCCCTGTAGAAATCCCGCACCACTGTCTCAACAGCCTCTCTGCCCTCCACCTCTTGCCCCGAGGAGTCGATCATGGAGGACATTGCAGGCCGCCTCTCCTTCGTTTTCTTGAAGAAGAAGCGGCTGCATTTCTCATCGTCCTCCATGATGCGGACCCTGGAAAGGACCTTGATCTTTTCTTGCTCCTCCCGATAGAGGGCGGAGAGACTCAGTTTGACCCGGGCCACCTCCTCAGCTAGGTCGAAGCCTCTGAGCTGTAAAAGACTCAGGCGCTGGAGGCGGGCGTTTAGATGGGAATATCTCGCCCACCTCTCGCGAGCTTTCCGTTTCCCCAGCTGAATGAAGTAGCCCTTGGTTCTTTTCTTCATCATCTCCCACCACTCTATGGGAGAATCAAAAAGGTCCTTCAGGGTCCTCCACTCCTCGAGGCGTCTGCTAAAGGTCTTAATCACACGAGGGTCATCGAGCAGAGAGGTGTTGAGCTTCCAGACCCCAGGCCCCGACTCCCGTGTGCTCGGAATGAGCACCTCTGTCGTCAGGAGCCTGTGGTCTGAAAAGAAGACCGCCTCCGAAGACATGGCGGTCCTCTCCAGTGGCTTGCTGAGGAGGACGAGATCTATCCTGGAGAAGGAGGAGCCAGAAGAACTCACCCAGGTGAACAAGGGGACCAGGTCCCGACCTGCGTCGCAGAGTTCAAAGTCCTCCACGAACGCAGCGAGGTCCCTGCTGGATCTATCGTTACGGGGCTTACTCCGGTCTACATCCCTCAGAGCACAGTTGAAATCACCTGAAATGATAACTGGCAAGGTGCCGATCAGGAGCGGGCGTAGCTGAGGGAGAAAGAGGACTCTCTCTCTCTGGCTGGTGGGGGCATAGACATTGACCAGCCTCAATACAGCCCCCTTGTATTTAAAATCGAGGCTGGCCAGTCTGCCCGCCTCTATGACCTTAAATGTTTTAACTGTTAAGAAGGGGTTTTTCAGGAGTACGGCAATCCCGTCCGCTCGGGACACATTGGACCCCGACCAGAAGGATTCTCCTAGGGTCCAAGTGTCCCGGAGATCTTTGTATTCTTTTTGGAACGGGATGCCGCACTCCTGCAAACAGATAATATCCGCCTTCATTCCAGCCAGAGAGTTTAAAACATCGGTCCTCTTTTTCACCTCAGCAATGCTCCTCACATTGATTGAAATAATGGTTAATGCCATAATGGCTGTGAGGGCAATTACCCGCTCCGTAACAATCATGTAAAGAAACCTTTCTCTTCCCCACTCCTCTCCTCCCTCACCTAGCTTAGCGCTAGCACCCATCATTTCAATCATTTGCCTCACCGCTTGATCCTCTAGGAAGACTATGGGGGGGGCTCGGCTCCCGCCACCCGGTAAGGCGGGCAAAACTCCACTGGGCTCAGGGCCCGTGGTGCTGGAGGTTCTCCCTGGTTCCTTTGAGGCCGAGGCCCGACAAACAGATGGCAGGGCAGAGGCTTTATGTACAACTGGGGAGAAAACTGTGTAGACCCCGCTAGTTGTTCTTTTAACTAATGGTGGGGGAGGGGGTGGTCTCTCCCTTCCCGGCTGTCTGCCGCCGCAGGCCTCCTCCCCCAGCGCCAGTGACCTTGCCATCACGTCCCTGATGTCTTTCTGGGAAAGGACACTGGCGCCGACTCTCGTCTCCTGAGGACCTGCGGCTCTCCCACTACTGCCGGGAGGGCATACCTGACCCCTCCCCTGGGAGAGTCTCAGTTGTGGGGCAGGAGGAATGTTATTTCTAGGGGGCCTCTCATCTACCAGGCCGCCCACTCGGGGCAGTGGAGAAGGCCCACCACTCTCCTCTCCGGAGTCAGAGTGGGGCGTATAAAAATTTGATTGAGGTGACTCTGGAGCGGGGGAGGAGCCGGCAGGAGGGGGAGAATCTGCAGAATGAATCCTCTTTTTCATCATACCCCCCCTACCCATGCTCCTCTTCTCAGCCCTCCTTCTCTTCCCCGCTACCACTGTCCACTCTCCCTCTGCCTCCACTTCTGACCCAGAGTCAGAGAGGGAGCCTATGAGGCTCCTGAGGATTGTTTCCTCTCTACCCCCATCTTGGGGTATCACCTTTGGAGGAGCCTCCACTTGATTTTCTCTCTCTCCACCACCCCCGAGGGCCCGCGCCCTATTTGCATAGGAGGAGGGACAATTCCTAAAGAGGTGCCCTCCCCCACCGCACAGGTTGCAGGCCCTCTCCTGCTTGCAGGCCCTGGTCTGATGTTCCCCGCCGCAGACCTTGCACTTAACAACGGTACAGGCTGCGGCTAAATGACCCAGGGCCCCGCAGTTCCTACATAATTTGGGCATGCCATGATAAAAGACAAGCCCCCTATTTGCTCCTAAAACCACGGTGCTTGGTAGATGGCGTACTCCGCCGATGGCGGCCACTTCCACCTGCAGGCGCACCTGCCACCGCCGAGCATTATGGCGCCTCACACCGGCGGTTCGCTGGGCCATGCTGCACTTTCCTACCTTGGAGAAGGGTCGGGAGGCTCTCAATCCGGAGGTCGGGGCAAGTCCACCTGGCTGGGGAGCAGCTTCCACCTCCGGGGCTCTTGCAGGGAGCGGGCCTTGCGGGGAGAAGTCCGGGCCCTGGCTGCAGGAGGCCTCCCTCAGGGACGTTGCCGATCGGCCTGGTCGGTCCCTGGAATCCGAGGCCTCTCCTGGATCCTGGCTGGTGACGTCAGCGGGGAGCAGTCCTGGTCAGGCCGGGCTCCGGGTAGATGGTCGGCCGGGCTTCTGGATGGGACCCACTCCGTGAGGAGTCCTCCGACCCCTCTGGCTAGGTCCCCTGTCGCTCCCGGTCCGTCCCAATCTCCACTCGCCTCGGCCTCCGGACCGCTCCAAGGACCCAGGACTCTGCAGCTCTGTCAACCGGCACCTCCCCGTCTCGTCTGGTCTGGCCTGATGGATCAGCTCCCTGCAAGGAAAAAAGAAAGACTGTCAAATACAGCTCAAAAAGCCCCCTGCTGGACAAAGGTTTCTCTCGCTATTGGAGGGAAACCCGAGTCCAAGATCATATTATTGTATCCTAAGGGATGTAATTAAGTCTGGTGACCACTGTGTATCTTACACTTCTATAATGACTGATTTGCACAGTGTTGTTACAACAGGAATATTCACAGCAGGACATTTGCATTGGTCGCTCAACTCAGGGTGATCTCTGTATGGACCCTGTTGACATCCCTGCATCTATTCCGGTTGTTACAAAGCACACATAGCAAACAGAAATAGTCAATACTTTATATTCAAAATACTTTGTGGGCTTATTGCATATATCAATTTTATTATTTTTATTACAGCTAGGTCTCCTCAAGAGGAGTTTAAGCAGCGCTGTATGGGTTGGGGTGGGGGGTCTGAGCTCAGCCATATCCAGAAGCCTTAATGCCCTGCTCTGTTTCAAGAGCCAAGTTTAGCCATTTGGCATTCCTTTTAAGTGTATGTAGTCTGGTGATAACATAAAGCTGTTTTTTATGTTTATATATAGTGACAGACTGACAGACAGACACAGCATCACCCTGAACAGATCTGTCAAATCAACAGCTAGGACCTAACAGCATATAGCTTAAGCATCTAGGGTTTAAAATGGCATCGCAGATTCTCAGTCACCCGGCCTATAGTTCACTGATTATCTTTGAAACGTGAGCAGAAACAGGACCAGCGCAATTCAGATTAATATTCTATACATTGAGCTGATGTAGCATCATTTCCTTCCTTCCCACCTTGTGTATGTTATTAACAATAAAGAAGCATTTAATAACATAGATACCTCTCTGATTCTTATTTTGTACTAAAACATGTTCTTACCACCTTGTGTCTCTCCCTGCTAAATCTGATTTCGCTTTACTGTACAACTCGTACCCCAAATAACATTCAAAATAAGTAAAGTAGTTAAAAAGTCAAAAGTTATGCACATCAACCTGTTCGATGTGTCCCTATATACAAATTAAAGAAGTATTGTTTTAATGACCTCCTTGACTCCTGTACACTCTGAGTCATCCAACGTTTTGCTAAAAAGGGCTGATCTGACCGCGCTGGGGAGAAATCAGTGGGGGAGGAGAGTCCAGATAAGAAAATAAATAAAAAAAGCTCCGGCCTCTGTGGAGAGCCGCCTGAATGGCTGCGAGGAATGCGGCCCGTACGTTCACAGCCCCTCTCTGATCTGAACCTCCTGACACAGATCCTCCAGAGCAGACCGGACAGCACAATGTCACATTACAACGGTGCCAATGCAGGGTGTCTGTCTAGTTAGTTAGATAGTTGTATGAATTCTCAGCATTGACACTGTTAAGGCTGTACAGAAACGCACGAGAACTGCAAGGTCTTGATGTTTTTATTTTTCCTTACTAAGGTATTATCATTTCCAGACAGGATCAGTAAACTAAAGGAAAATTAAATTAAATGTTTATGCTTTAAAAGATTAATTTCACTTTACATTTGTATTGATTTGTATTACAAATAACTTCAATAATAACTAAACTAACCACCCACCACCGCCTGTCTGTGAGCGCACTAAAGACAAATTAAACTTTCCAAATAGTGACATTAAAAATACACTATATGAAAGTGTAAAGATTGCACCTAAGAGGGTTTTAAAATGAAATGATTGAGATTTAACAGATTAGTAATTGTAAGAATAAGAAGCATCTTAATGTTTACCTTGAATTCAGGGCAACACAGTTAATGAACGGGCAGGGCTATTAAGCCTGGTTGAACATTATTCAAAATACAACACTAGTGATCATCTGGAGCGTTACACAAATTGGGGGACAGGATTTCTCAGGCTTTAGGGAGATTGAACCACCGTCACACGTCCCACAGCACAGGACACTGACTCTCGTACCCCGTCAGCTGTCTGCATCACCCCTGAAATGAAAAGTACAGCCTCAACCACATCAGTTTTTCTGGTCTGTCAAGAAGTATGGTGCCATGTGTATCACCTTCTAACAGCATGTTTAATCAAATCTTATTGATTTGTTGTTTTATTCAGCACACAGTTTTTATACTGGTGGACATATTTGGCTTTTGGACCCGATGTACAAGCTATTTTTAAGCGGGATTTGACTTATCAGTAAAATACAGTCTAAAGACAAAGGTTCATTTTAACAAAGATCAAGATTTTATTTTATTTTATTGTTTGGGATTTATTCAACCTTAATCAAATGCATTATTATAAATCACAATGCTGAATACAAACAGGGAGCCTATAACAAATACTCAGGGGGAATCTGCTTTAGATTAGTATGTAATTTCAAATAACTAGACCAAATACCTCAAACACATCAGAAATAACTGTTTACAAAGACTTTCTGTCTTTATGACATTAGTCGGCTGAAAAAGGTTTTCAAGGTAAGATAAAAGAAACAAATGTGTAACTTTAAATTAAAAAACAACAACATTTTACTCATTTGTGACAATAAAGAAAACCTAAAACAAAGACCCAATAAATGCTTAGAAACAACAACACATTTGTGTCGTTCAGATAAGAAAACTGAATAGTGGGTGACCACAGCCCGGGTGGAAGCGATCTAACTGTGTCTGTGTGTTAAAAAGTCATGAAACATGATTGTGAAAACTCTGACTCATTACATAAGTTTGAATTACTATTTATTTATGTGTTTTCTTTACAGTTTTCTTTCTGGTTGAGCATCCTGAAAAGAACTGCACATTCTTACCAGATCAGGGGTTTGATATGAGAGAGCTGTGAACTCAGCGATCGGTAAAAAGCATCAGTCACAGTCTAGGGGCCCCAGGCCGGGGTGGAGCTGCTTATCAAAACCCCTGCAGGGGCAGAGCAGGCGCCTCTAAGAGCTCCTCTGGTTGGTAGCACAGACCGAGGACCTAGGTAGTAGGGGTGCTTTTTTGTTTAGTTGTATCATTGACTATATACCTAATATATTTATATTCCCATGTATTCTATATGTAACAATGTCCCATTCTTAAACATGACCATATTTTGGAGCGTCTGTAAACATTTGGCACATCTCACCGGCGTTGTTTTTAAATGGAGTTAGTATTGTGTACTTAATTATAGCACAGGGATCTGGTGTAATGTGAGTCTACAAGGCTGTTTGTGTTGTCTTTCCACCTCTATACAAACAAAACATGTATTTAGTTATTTCACCTTAAACATGATTACATATTTCAACGACCGTGTTTATATTGAGGTATTCACAGAGGGATCTAGCTTAGAATCTTTTATACCTTTGAACCTATAAACAGGTTCTGAAAACGAATAACCCCGTACAATGTATTCCGATGCTTTCCGGATTTTAACCCAGCGCACCGTCCACACAAAAACATTGTAATTCTTTAACATTAATAAATACACCCTATTTCACAGGATAAGACCATGAACATGTTTATTAACCAAACAAAACATGTAATTTGTATTTTATGTCGGGGGATGAGGCTTCGGGGGGTCCGCAGGTGTAATAAAGCCCGGAGCGTAGGCCCGGGGGTGAGCCGGGGAGGGAAGAGGTTCGCGGGCCCTGGCGGCCTCCTCGGTTTTTGGAGAAGACATTTTCTTTGTCTTCTGACCCGAGTCCCGCCCCGCGGCGCTCTTGGCTCTTGAAACAGAGCAGGGCATTAAGGCTTCTGGATATGCCTGAGCTCAGACCCCCACCCCAACCCATACAGAGCCGCTTAAACTCCTCTTGAGGAGACCTAGCTGTAATAAAAATAATAAAATTGATATATGCAATAAGCCCACAAAGTATTTTGAATATAAAGTATTGACTATTTCTGTTTGCTATGTGTGCTTTGTAACAACTGGAATTGACTTTGATATAGAAAATACATTTTTTATTGCACTGATGTTGTAAGTTGCCCTGGATAAGGGCGTCTCCCGATAAATAATAATGATGATATTAATGATACTAATATTATTATTATTAATAATAATAATAATAATAATAATAATAATAATAATAATAATAATAATAATTAAGCATTTCCCAAATATCAACATTTGTAGCGAAATAGTCAAATCTATCACATCAGTATGTCATGTATTTCAGTACACTGTGCATGTTTCAACACAATTGTACATTACTTAGATACAGACAATCAGTCTCATAAAGCAGTTTGCAAAACTAGTGCAATACATCTGGTGTCTCACATATCTGTACAATATCACTTAATTGCAAAAATGGTTTAAAACCATAAAAAGGAAGACTTAAAGTCAGACACCCAGATAAGAACTACATAGACTTTATACAGAATATCATTGAGAGATGTTACTGAATGACGTTACTCAGACAGGACAGAAGTGCCTGACCGCTGGCTTTGTACAGGCTTTCTGGTGATAAATTCTCAGTCATTAGGGGGTCTGTTTTGTGTTGTTGATAGAACCGTGCAGCTCCCTGCAAACCCCCACCGCAGTGCTGAGAGCAGGACGTCCTGCTTGTGAAGCCCCTCCACTGCAGTGTGATCCTGTCAGGGCATCAGTGCAATGACTGTGTAAACTGTTTTGGTGAAGCAAATTCTTAATATTCTTAATATTATTTCAAACATTTAACTTTGTCGGTTTGGTCTTAATAACTCACCCTGTTACTTTGGTTATTTATTTATGTATGTATGTATGTATGTATGTATGTATGTATGTATGTATTTATTTATCGTTTTTCTCTATTTCTAGCCCATCTCTCTTTTTCTGCGCCTGATTGTTTTGTGTTAACCCTATCTCACTACAGACCTGCTGGATTCACTCATGATCCGGTGTGACTCTAGTGTGACTGTGTCTCCCTGCGCTTGTCTCTCGCTGTCGTCTCTAAGGTTGCCGCTCCCTCTGGCCTCTGTCTGTATTGTGTTGATGTGCTGCTGGGTCGGTCTCACTCCCTGAGATGCTGAGCCTGCAGATTATTTTTCTAGAAAAAGTATAAATCTACTGTTTTAATAGACACATACTTAATGAATGATACATATTTAATATGTCTAAAGTTACTTTAGTATTTTTTAATTCATTTTTTTTCTTAACATCATAGGGTGCATTCTTTATTTCTGTAAGAAAGTTACTACTATAAGGCTTTTGTTTGGCCGTGGAGAGTTATCTAACTAGCAAAGAGCTGTGCTCAGTTAAATGTCGGTTATATACTGTTACAGTTATGTACTTCTTAAGTTAAATAAGTGTGGTTTAGTTTCATTTACTTACTATTGTTATTACATTGTGTTTTCGTTCTTTATGTCTGTACATAAGTTACTAGTTAGTTGTACTGAAGTCTGTTCAAATGTCTTACTGTCAATACAACCAAGACCATTAAGGTCTTCAGACCGCACCCCCAAACTATTGTAATGTACAAATTATATAAATATACATACACGCATAGATTTTTACTTAAATCATATTGTGTATTTACTTAATCTTATTGCATAAATGGCTTACATTAGACATTTATTGAAAATAATTTGATGTATTGTTACTAACATTACTACAAATGCTGCTTTTATTGAGTTTTATTGAAATTTCAGTTTCCACATATATATTCTATGATTCTTCTAAGGATTTCTTAAGTTAACTTAGTAACGTTACATTTCATTTACGTCACCGAGTGTTGTGAATACACACACACACACACACACACACACAGACACCCCTCTGTAAGAATGATACTACTTAAATGTATTGAAGGATGTTCAAACTTGATATTGTCAAGCTATTCTAATGTGTAAATTATATAAATATATATATATACACACACACACACACACACACACACATAGGTTTGTGCTTAGATCGTATTAAATGTATTTACTTAATCTTGATGCATGAATGGATTATATTACCTATTTATTTAAAATAATTTGATGTTTGGTTACTAATATTATTACAAATGCTGATTTTATTGAGATGTATTGAAATGTCCCAGTTTCTACATATATAGTCTATGCTTCTTATATAACATATATATTCTATAACTCTTCTATATTTAAGGATTTCTTAACATAGTAACGTTACATTTACATTACCGAGTGTTGTGAACACACACACATACACAAACACACCTTTAAAACTTCATAATTGTATTTATTCAATCTTTACATGGTATCTGTTCTTTAAATAATACGTTTGATATATGCTGGAAAATATTGGTCTTGGATAGGTGTAGTATTTACTGAGATTATACTGACTACTGAAAGTTTTAATTAACATTTTCTGTCTTACATTTCTTTTCATTTTGCTCATATTCAGGGTTTTCTAAAGTTCAGTCCATCTTGTGTCTCTCCAGCTGCCCACAGCCCCAGCACTTCTACAGATCGCTATCTCTCAACACATTCCCTTGTCCGGGGCCCGGGGGGCCCATCGCCTCCAATGTCAACAGAGCCGCTTCTTAAATTGAAAACAGACCCACCTGTCACCAGTGCCCTGTTAGCCCCGCCCCAAAATATGTAAATTCTTCTAACCAAACTCTAACCTGATAGGCTATTCCTTCAGTGCCCTGTCAACTCCGCCCCCAAATATACTAATTCTTGACCGATCCGAGGTTACTAAAGACGTAGATACCTCCACACCACCCCCACTTGCTCAAAAAGCTCCGGACCGACGGGACCCTTGTCCATTTGAAAGAGGTAACTGCTTTGGCCCTGTTGAAGAGACAGCTTCGCGGATCTTGCTTAAGTAGAAGTATCTATGTTACTAAAGAATCGGGAGGGCTTTAATAGAGCTCTTTTGGAGCTTCACTCGCTTAGGGAAAAATTGCTATTCTACTAAATAAATCGAGGGGACTTTAATCCAACTCTTTTGGAGCTTCACTAGCGTAGGGAAAAATATCTATGTTTTCTAAAGAATCTGAAGGGTATACATAGCGCTCTTTTGGAGCTTCACACGTATAGAGAAAAATAGCTATTTTACTAAAGAATCAGTCTGGCTTAAAGAACAGTTGAAGACCCCCCACCACCCTGCACATTCCTTCTGAATCCATCAATATGGTAATTATTTTGTGCCGCGGTACAAACAACCCCCCCACCCCCCTAGGAAGGACCCCACCTCCCCTAGGAAGCCCCCCCCCCCCAAGTTCAACTCAAGTTCAAGGTCAAAAGGTCAAATCCCTCGCAGCCCCCCTTCCGACAAAGTGCCCTTTATTACTACTCACATGAGTAGGTGTGTAATTGTGTTAATATGTTTGTGTCACATGAGTGGGTGTGTAATTGTGTTAAAACGTTTGTGTCACATGCAATATGTGTGAGTGTGGGCAGTCCTGCCAGTGTGGTCTTAAGCACTCAGGAATAAAGCAACATTACATTCCCCCTTATATCACAGAGCAACTTCGTCTGACCGCAGTATAACAGATATGAAGACAGACAACCTGTGTGAGAATTTGGACCTTAAATCTGCCAGTCCTTCATCGACGATGAAACAACCTGAACCAGAGACATCCCTGCCAAGAAGCACTGAAGGTACAGTTCAGCATCCAATCTAAAAACACAGTCAGATTTTCTGATTGTGATTTTTTTCTCTTCATACAAGTGTCAATATCTGTTATGTTGGAATTTAATCTCCCAAGAAGTATAATTAATCATAATTCTGCTTATTCCTGCATTTAATTGGATTCATTTGTACAAACTTAGGACCACAATTTGGGGTGTCCCAATGAGATGCACCTGATTATCTGGGTATGCTTGGATTTATAAATTAATAATCCAGAATATATCTACTATATTTATCTATATTAAATCATATATTAAAATCAGATTAAAATCATTTCCTTATTACTGATATCATTTTTCCAAAGGGGGGTATCACACATAATTACATGCCAACCAAAAATAAATGTAACATTTCACATTCCTTCCACATTTAAAACATCACGATGAAGAGTGAAGCTGGGCTCGAAACATCTTTACTATCCGGCTGCTGTTCTGGAGTGCAGTTCTGTAACTTTAACTCAAAGCAGGAAGAGTAAAACAAATTTCTTTAGAATGACAACAGCAGTCAAATGCACTTTAGAGCAAAATGTTTTAGATGGACTGGCATTCAGGTCAGTCTCATGATGACTGTAACACCACTGTGTCGTGACTCAGGTCAAATCTATTTTAGTTTAATGTGAAATCTGTCATAGTTCAGCCTTGTACCCAGAAAATGAAAATAGACCATTTAAATTAAGTAATATTTTTTCATCTCTCTCAACCTGAACCTAAATTAACATATCAAAGGCCTGGAATATCCCTTCCTAAGAATTGAAAGGTGCGTGGCACCACCAAGACCCTGCCTAGATCAGGCCATCCCTCCAAACTGGATGACCGAGGATAAAGGAGACTGATCAGGAAAAGGCTACCAAGAGGCCAATAGCAACTTTGCAAGAGCTACAGACCCTCTTAAAACTTCTTATATAATAATAAAATACAAAACTAACTTCAAGGCTTGCAGTCTCTCAAACGGTCACACAAACTACATTCAGAGAAAATGGTTTTGATTTCAGTTTTTTCCCCTCCAAGTCTTAATTATTATGTGCTGTAACAAGGTTCCTCATTGTAGACTAGAATCTCAGCATGAAATTTCACATCTGTTATTTTTCATATATGCTCCATGTTATAAATCTAAATGTAGATGTACAGGCACTCCCTGGATTATGTAACACCTGACTTCCATACATTCGACTGGGCTCCCAGAAAGAAAAAAACAAAGTATCCCATAGGCCCCGTTATGATAATTTTCTGCTAGATCAATAAAGAGCAAGTACTGCTTTTCTGACTTACCCAAAAAACTACTTACATAGAAAGTTGCATAATGGAACCCTTACATAAGATGGGGAACGTCTGTACTCTGACATACAGAGCCAAACTGAATCAATTAAAAAAAGTTGTTATTTTAAAATAGATCTTACGAAGAACCTGCTCTCTTTCCAAGGACCTCAGAAGAGCAGTGATGGGAGAGTGTCTCTGTGCAAGAGGATCTCACTGCTCCTTGCCTGTGTGTGGATCCTCACTCTCATCTCTGGACTGGCTGTGTACTGTGAGTATTGAACAAGCAGGAGTTCACTGTCAGAGCTGCTCCCACTCTGGACTGGACAGCAGACTGACAGTGAGGAATATTGCAGCTGTGCTGATAGAGGGCTCTCATCTAGACAGGGTGACACCTGTACAGTCTGTACACTTTTACCTCGACATGTGGCCTCACTCACGTGTCAATCAGCCAGATAGCCATCAGACATTTACAACAAAACACATTTAAAAGGCATTTTAAACCCATTTGGAAGCAACTGTGATAAAGTTCACTACACTAATGTAAAATAACATTTAAAAGCATTGTAACAGAATGCTTCCTATGATGTTTTTTTCTGACATTTACTGTAACACATTTTACCCTAAGTCTTCAGTTTGAGCATTCAAGTGAACAAAATATATATATATTCTGGTGAGGAAAACAATAAGCCTGGCCCTTTGTTTGGGGGTTGACTCACCTATGCACACAGCTGTAACTATTGTCAGGCCACTATTAATTTGTCCCGGCTCTGAAGCTCTGTATTTGATGAAGTTAAGATAGCTTAGGCAGTCTTATAGTTGGAGTGTGAAAGCCAGGGTCCATCCATAATCATTGTCCTGCTCTGTTCCAGGGTGGTCTTCCAAATCAGGCTATCAGTCCAGTCCGAAAATCCAAAGCCAGTACACTACATATTAAGCACACAAAAACAGAATTCCTTACAACAAATGGTAAACATTCTCCAAGTCGCCCTCCACATCTTTCTCTCAAGGTGTTTAACAATACAGTGCTCTGGGCATGGTCCTTTTGTAGGGAGAACAACTTATATACAAATATGTCTTTCTTCAAGTACTCTGCCCCTTACTGTGTCACAATATTTGTTGTTTGTTTGTTTGGTTTATTTTTAGTTTCCCGTGGTTCAGAAGACGAGCACACTTTCCTCAGGGTGAGAGGACGGCACAGTGAGCAGGAGAACAGCAACACTGAGATAACTGGTATTCACATCTACTTATATGTGCTGTCATTTATTTATACTTTTACATGTGGTCAACACAATAATGGAATATTACTAAGAATTATAATAAGTTTGAAATGAGTTTACAATAAGTTTGTGTTAAGTGCTGATTGTAGTTCAAATCTAATGTCAGGGTACTTAATCATATGTCTAATAAATACATTTGAGAACTGGATATAATGACAAAGTCATGTCCCTGTCCCCCTTACCAGATCATAGACTATACAAACGCTACAAAATAAGCATTACTATCACTGTATATTGAATCAAGCAGGTCTATACATGCAAGACAGAAAACATGTACAGATATGAAATTAGAAAACATGCCATATGTAATGCTGTTTTGTGGAGTTCCTGTTCTCGTTGCACTTGTCCATGTCTATTGTGTCACTGTTAGCAACAGCAGAGCTAGCAGCAGGTGTATGGGATTCAGCCACAACATCTGGATGGCAGCGAGAAGTAGCTTGTTAGTGGACACATGAGGAAATGATACTATTTGTCTTGTCTCGCTCCTTGTGTGTTTGGGCGCCAGACTTGTACTTTCTATCAGTTTTTCCTACAAGTTTAAACTATGCTACATTAGCTACCTACTGACATGCATGCAGCAGACAAGTAGACTATGCTAGACTAGATATAGACTGGACACATGGCACATGTAAATCAAATATATATATATATATATATATATATATATATATATATATATATATTAGGGCTGGGAGAATTAGCGTGTTAATCTTTGCAATTAATTTGAAATGTTTGAAACGCATTAAGAAAAAATAATGCAATTGACACGGCACTTTTTTGCCTTGTTTTAATGACTTTAATAACACAATGTCCGGAAAAAGAGAGCTGCTTTGTCCCCATATAATGTAAACCGACTGGTCTGTCTCAGTTGCTGGCTTAATGTAAAAGAGTAGACAAAATCTTGGGGTGAAAAAAAAAAAATCAAGATTTTCCTTTTGTTATTCATATTGCAAAGGCTTATGTACCTTTTTGAAATTCAACTGGCACTTTAACATTTTAACATTGTGTTTGATATTGTTGGTGCATATAAAGAAAATATTTATTTTGGCCAATTGGCTTACATTCTAAGCTAATCCAGTCTTTTTGAAAACCTTGATGGTTTTAATATTCAACTTGCACTTAAACACTTTGTTTATAATGTTGCTGCATTCAATATATTTGATGGGAATGACTACTCTGTAGTTCTGAGGACAGTCTGTTTACAGTTCACAATATATATTTGTTTGTTTTAATAATCTTTTCACACTACAATTTTAGGACAACTTGCTAAATGTGTTTTCATCAAGACAGTATGGATTAAAAAGTAAATTCAATAGTAAGAAGAACAAAAGATGATTGCAGCTCAATCCTTTTTTCAATATTATAAAGGAAAAAGCAGCGCTTGCAGCCAGTCCAGTGCAGTGAAAGGCTGGCAAACGACAGACACCAACTACTGCAGAAGCAGTGCCACCTCAATCAAAACACATACATTGTGAAATTAAATCATCAATAAGTGTAAAACGCATGTTTGGCTTTTAGGTAGCCTAATAGTCTGGAGAGGTGCAGGACAGCCCATATATATGTAAAAGACAAAACCTCATGTGAAGTGGGTCCATTTATTATGTCATACTGTGTTCTAATATATAATCATGCTGTTGTTGTTTTTGTCACCTAGAACTGAGGAAACAACTGCAGAACAAGGAGAATGAAATCTCCAATCTACAGACAAACCATTCCAGCCTCCAGCAAGAGTTTACAGACTTTTTGAGATATGTTAAGAATTTGTTAGAGATCAGTCTCCACACATACAGATCCAACACTGGTGAATATGCACTGCCATACTTCATTATAATCCTGTTGTCTTCTATTATTATTAAACTTGTTAGGGATTCAAGTTTAAACACTATATATTTGATCTGAACTAGGACTGCTGTTGAGAACTGTGAATGTAATGTATGTGAATGGAGGTATTCTATGGCTGAACATATATGATGTCATACTGTGTTAAATATATAATTCCATTGTGATCTTTGATATCTAGAACTGAGGATGGAACTGCAGAACAAGGAGAATGAAATCTCCAATCTACAGAGCAGATACAGCAGTTTGAATGCCAGCTGTGATGGTTTGTATTCATGTATATCTCTGTGTTTAGCAAATAGATAAGGTTGACTCCTGGCTGTAACAAGGGAACGGAGTCTCTCACTTAAATTATTCATCATATGAATTCACATTGGCTTGGACAAGTTAGAAATTTCTGAATTGTGATGGAAATGTGAAAGATTACCTCAGACCAGGGACGGGTAGAGATGGGGGAGCAGATTTAATTCCGTTTGTGCGCCTGCTAAATCATGCTGTATCAATAGCTGTAACTTTGTCTGCACCCACGCAGTATGTCCGCAGTATGGAGTTGATCCCCCCTTTGATGCAATAACAGCCTCCACTCTTCTGGGAAGGCTTTCCACTAGATGTTGGATCATTGCTGCAGGGATTTTCTTCCATTCAGCCACAAGAGCATTAGTGAGGTCGGGCACTGATATTGGGCGATCAGGTCTGACTCGAACTCTGCATTCCAATTCATCCCAAAAGAGTTCGATGGGGTTGAGGTCAGGGCTCTGTGCAGGCCAGTCAAGTTCTTTCACACAGATCTCAACAAACCATTTCTGTATTGCCCACACTTTGTGGACGGGGGCATTGTAATGCTGAAACAGGTCTGGGCCTCCCCAAACTGTTGCCACCAAGTTGGAAGCGCAAAATCATCTAGAATGTAATTGTATGCTGTAGTGTTAAGATTTCCCTCTAGTAGAATTAAGGGGACTATCACGAACCATGAAAAACAGCCCCAGACCATTATTCCTCCTCCACCAAACTTTACAGTTAGCACTATGCATTCGGGCAGGTAGTGTTCTCCTATGTTGTGCAAGAGCATTCAGACTTACTGAGAAACCACAAGAATATGACAGAGAGTCGTCTCCTCACAGAGATCCAACACTGGTGAACATGCAGATTTTACTGCCATACTTCATTACAGTCCAGTTGTTCTCTATCAATCAATAATAAATAAACAGTAAAATATGATATATATCTAGGCACTTGGTCAGAACATTGGGTGAAATAGGTTATTTTTTAATTATATCATACTGTGGTCTGTAGTATAAATCTATTGCTGTCTCTGTTGCCCAGAACTAAGAAAGGAACTGCTGGATGAGAAGATTGAGAAATCAAAACTACAGAGCAGATACAATAGTATGAAGGCAGGTTATCTCCCCATAGAGATGTGCTTCCCCAATAACAGAAGCCAGACTGGGGAGTTTGCCTTGATCTTTCCTTTTGTTGTTAAATAAATACTATAGTAGAAATTGCCCTTCATTAGTATTATTTTTTCATCTTGAAGTGTGGAATGTGTGTTTCAACTTGGCATTAAATCTAACCAACAATATCTAACCAACAGATTACAGATATAAGGGTCTGGAAATCAGGAAGCAACAAAACAACAAAAGAAAAGTAGTTTAAGCATCATTTTCAACACAAGGCATAATAAGATGTTTGTTGCAGAGAGCTCTTGACAGTTTGAATTATGTCATCAAAGAACTTCACTTTAAAGATTCAGAAAGTGGAAACTTGATATATTGTAGAGAAACCCCTTTAAAATTGTTCATTTAGTAACTTAATTATGGTTTTAGAAATTACTTACAAACCTACAATTTCCCCTTTTTCAAATCACATCTGCCAAATATCCTTTTCTGTGTTATTGAGATTTCCAGTGTGATCCTCTAAATTTAAACATAATTGAACTGTGTCACAGAAGCACAGTTTGCATGGACACAGACAATTACAGTGCCAGGTCACTCTCCTGATCAGATCATGATGAAGGAAAAAGATGAAGGTCTGTTGTGCTTCTGAAGCAGACTGTGCACAATATACAGACATCCCGAGAGAAAGGAAATTATTAGAGTGATTAGTGAGAAGTGATTAGAGCTACCACACAAAGTATAAATATAACATTTGAGGATTCAGAAGGACATGATGGAGTTATGTGCTGTATTGAAGGAACAGATTAAATGAATGAACTGAAGAGGGAATGGATTCTGTTAGTAAGCAGCTGGACCTTAATCTAAAGGTAGTGTTTGAACAAAATGAAGTGTTGAGTAGGAGGGTTAAAGTACAAAAGAAAATAGTTGTACCTGAAACACCAGTAGAGGCGCAGTTGGGTGGTAATGATCAAAGTGGGTTCACTACAGATTTGTAAAATTGCCAGTACAATTATATCCCTTTTTTGGTAGACCTGAAGACAAAATATCCCTTTTTATATATTGGCAAAATGTGATTTTCTCGCATTAAGGCCATTGACTAATGTTGAAATATTAGCTACACTTCGTAACATGTTTTATGGTGTTGCTAGAGAATGGTGGGGCATTGCTAGGGAGCAGGTAACTAGTTCTTGTATCTGAGGACTATGAAGATGAGATCACTGGTCGTGTAAGGAGCGTATGCAGTGGGCAGATGAGTCTATTCAAGATTTAGCTTTTGCTTTTCGAGCATTGTGGAAGAGGTGGAAATCTAATATTCAGGAAAGTGATGTTGTAAAGCTTCTGCTGAACAAATATGAATCCATATCTGGTTAGTCACTGACAGGGAAGGGCTCAATCAGTTCATGATTTTCAGTTAGTGTATTAGAAAAGGATAGAGTATTACAAATGAGCTTAGATGGACAGTTTCAAATACTATTACTCCCTATCTCTTTGTTTATTGAACTACAAGGAAATCCATCTCTTTCTAGTTCAGGTGGAAAACTTTTTTCTCAGTAATATGGCAACTTGTGAAATGATGAATACTGATGCTCTCTAACTGTTCATTCTGTTTTCAGTCAATAGTGTATTATCTGAATATTCAAGTAAGTTGGACTTTTGTTTTGAACAATGATTTTAATTTTAATTTCATTTGATTTAAGGTAAATTGGAAGTATATATTTGATCAGTGGTACATTAAAATACATTTATATCAACAGGGCAAATTAATAAGCATCCCTTGTAAAGAAACAAACAAAAAACATGTATTTTAGCAATACAAGACAGTTTAGAAGTTGTATGTTGGTTTAAGCATTTCAATCACTGCAATCTTCACATTAAGCAGAAAACAGATACCATTATTTCAGTTTATTTATGATCAAATTTGAAGTATAATGTACATTGAAAAGTGTTGAAAGTCTAAACAAATAAGATCTGTTTGTGGAAATACAATACACCTGTAACACAGTATCTGCTTCTCAACAGGAAAGGAGGGAGTTGTCCTTAAACCAGGTAAATCACATAACAAATGTGAATGGATTTCCAATAGGGAAACTGCATGATGTGATGTAGTTCCCATTCAAATATGTATTAATGTTGCTTTCTGAATAATGGTCAACTTGTGGAACATCAGCGATATCTAGTGGCCCCCAACACCACCACTCCACCGGGGTCAACAGGCCTATTTCTCTCTTAGCATCACTCTCTAAAGTGGCATGAATACAATCTATTTGTTGAGCCTCGGTCAAGCCCTGAGCCCAGAGCATAGTCTGTACTTTAGTCTTCCGCTCCCCTTATTTTAAGCCTCCCTGCTGCCCATTAGACTTGGCCACTCATGGCATTCCCATAAATAAAGGCATAATTAAGCCATTAGCCATGGGTGCTACTGCTGCCCCCTGCTCTTCCATTCTGAACTTGGTGTTTACTGGGGATCCTGTCCTGCCGACTTATTCCGAAATGCCACAGATGGCCATGGGCAATACTGAATGATCTGTTACCTTGTCTACGCCACCTTTTTAGTGAGGTAAAGTCCTCAAATTCATAAAAAATAAAATCCTAGCAGATTCTAAAATCCCCATAAAACAGCATGGCAGAATTGAATTAGAATTTAGAAAGCAAATGTTTATTGTCACAGATTGACCTGCAAAGCACTTTGGGACACACTGCATTCAATATAAAATGCAACACATACATCCTAGTTCAAATAAATCACAAGAGCAGACATGATGCAGTGAAGCATTTTCCATTTGCATTTGCATTTGCTTTGCCCTGTGAGGACACTGCAGTACTGCTTGGACTGTACCAGGGGGGTCCGTTGCATAGACCAGTTTACACCCTGCCTGAACAACGCCTGTTCAGTGGATTGTTGACTCTATTGCTGTGGCCTATGAATCCGCAATAATCCCAGTGCCTGAGCACTTGGTGACACTCTACTCGTGGTGTGGCTTCATCCTGGGCCCTTTTCAAGATGCCACTTTGACTGCCATTTATTTAATTAGGTTCGACAGACTGGATTTGAGAGGCCTGCCACTCTCTATAGGGCATCTTCTGCATCTGTTATACATTTGTACTGGTCTGCCAGCCTCTGTCTGTGCATCTTGGTAGGCTATTGGCCTTGGATGTCACTTATGTGGACGGTTTCCCTCCTGCTTGTGCAGTGGCAGTTGAGCATGACTGTGGGCCCTGGTTCCTGCTTTAGTCTAATTGGGGTTATACAGACACTTCTGGTCTCTTTTCTGTTTTTCTTCCCCAGTAGAGCGTGGCCTGTGAGCCCTGTGTTCTGGGCAGTGCAGGCATTTGTTGATCCCTTCCCCTCAGTTAGTCTCAAATTCCCAGTGCAGCATGGCCTGTGGTCCGGCTCCTGGTTCATTGTGATTGTTGAGGTGCAGGTCCCTGTTGGTTCACTGAGTTGTAATTTATTGATTGTTGAGGCCTTGTCAAGCTGTGGCCTCAGGGCTGGCTTCATTACCTGCATGCTGCTGGTCTGCCTGGCGATGGCGTGGATATACAGTACCCCCATCTCCCTTTGGGGAGTTTTCTCATCTTGAAAGATAACGAAAATGTTGCAAATACAATTCTGAGAAAGGGAAAACTACCCAAAAACTGCAAGGTCATGCGTGAGCCTTGGGACTCTGGAAAAAAAAAGTTGTACTAGTTAAAGCAGTGACAATGTTCAGTGGCCTATAGCCTGTTTATTAGACAATGTGTTCATGAGATCCCATGGTAATAACATCTCATCCACCTCTGTGTAGTATTCTCTTTCTCAGATAACTATGGATTAAATCACTGTCGATTCCAACGTGTTGAATAATTCCCACTGGTTCAGATAAGTAAATGATGAGTTATAACTCATATTGCAGAACCTTGTGTGCTTTAATGAATAAGGCCTTAACAATGCAGAAAAATACAAACACAAACATATCATATTTGTAATGTACACTGTCAGGGTGATATGAATCAGTCTGCCTCTCTTTTTCAGTGTGGACATGGATTTGTGAAGCAGCAGGTAATATTGTGATTCAATTTCTGTCATTAGAAATTATTATTTGTTTGATTTTAAGTGTTTCATGATGCATGACAACAAGGTTTAATAGTGGAATTTCCTTTAGCCCTGCTTTTCCGGACCTAATCCTGACACCTCCAGTTAGGTCAGTGATTTAATGGTCATCTTCCTTTATTTCAAACTATTTAAATGTGATAAAGTAGTTTTCAGTTACGTCACTGTTTCATGTGTCACTGCCATTAATGCTAACATTTTATTAATACTTGAAACTTAGTGTTACAAAAAGGAGGAAGAAACATGGACAATAAAAATATAATAAAATATAAAAAATAAATAGAAAGAAGTTACCAAAGACAATAAGACATCTGAATAAAAGTCTGACCTGTCAGAGTGTGTTGATGTAAGTATCCTATACACTACATGCTATGAATTAATAATATAGATATTGCATCTGCAAAAGGTCGAACTTGCAATGGAAACCCAGCCACTGTCACTAGGGTGCAAGAAATTTAGCAGTCATGTTGTCGACGGGGGCTAATGCTCATCAGACAGCGCCCAGTCAATCACCGCACAGTGGTGGATTAAGTAACCATCATTCAATATCCGTCTGCACTAGAGAATGAGTTTCTTGATACCAAAAGGATGGTGACGACAGCATGTGATCAGTGACCCTGCAATGCAATCTTTTGAGATAATCTCAATTTGTGAGGTGTACCACAATTATATAGTTTTTGATGCTTATGATGTTTATGGCATAATGATAAAGATATATTGTTTTGTTTTGCTTATTTTGTAATAACTTCAGTAGTAATTTCAGCTATGTGTTTAGCCTAACCTTTTCAAGTGAATCTCAAATGCCAGCTCATATTGATGGTTTGTGAGATACTGTGTGTCCATGATTCAGCCCATGTCCACCACTGATGCCAAGTCACATGAGTCTGTTTGCTCACCTGAATCTGGCTGTATGAAACACTGTCTCACAATTATGTTTGGAGTTTGTGAACAATACTAAATAGGGCCCTTTATCTATTGCCTCTACTGTGTCTGCTCTGTGATGTTTCTCCTTACATTGTCGTCCTCCAGTGTTAGACTGGTAAAGTGTCTGACACAATGAGCTTCTGGACTGGCTTCTAGCTGTGAAATAAAAGGCTGACAGGGTGTTGTGTTACAGTGTTGAGCCCCAGTGCTTTACAAACAGGAAAACGGACAATGTGTGGCAATGTGCTCACAATCAACACCTGCAGCCATTAACCTGGGAGTCACTTCAGCAGCTACTGGCACAGAATTACTCACCTGGCAAATAGAAATGTCATCAGAAACCAAGAACAACTCAATTCATGTTGCCATAATGAGACAAATGGAAAGGCAGTACAGATTATAAACTCCTCATTCATGATGTGCTTTGATATTCACTGACATTGAGGAATGTATGGAGTTGCACAAATACAATATCTCAGTTTAAAATTGATTTTGTAGTAGAGCTCCATTATTTCTGAATAAAGACCTAACCACTCTTCAAAGCTAACCTGACTGGAGAGGAATTAAATGCAATACAGATTGTGACTTTTATTTTAAAGCAGTAGTGGAAATTGTGATATTCTCATCTCTTTCTCTCTCACTCTCTCATAATGTTTTAAGTACAAGTGAAAGAGGAAAATGTAAAAAATAAGTCACAATCAGTGAGACTGTATTCAATATGTCCTCTCTGCTCCACAGTGGATGTGACTCTGGACCCCAATACAGCTCAGCCCAGTCTCATCCTGTCTGAGGATGGGAAACAAGTGAGACTGGGAGACAAACGACAGGCTCTCCCTGACAATCCAGAGAGATTCAATCCTGTTGTCAGTGTCCTGGGAAAGGAGGGTTTCAGTTCAGGGAGACACTACTGGGAGGTGGAGGTGGGGGAGAAGCCTATGTGGACTTTAGGAGTCGCCAGAGAGTCCATCAACAGGAAGGGGAATATTACAGTGAACCCTAAGAATGGTTACTGGACTGTGGTTCTGAGGAATGGGAGTGAGTACATGGCTGCTGCTGGCCCCTCTGTCCTCCTCCCCCTGAGCCCAAAGCCCTGGAAGGTGGGGGTGTTTGTGGATTATGAGGGAGGGCAGGTGTCCTTTTACAATGTGGAGGCCAGGTCTCATATCTACACTTTCACTGACACCTTCACTGAGAAACTCTATCCATTCTTCAGCCCCTCTATCAATGAGGGAGGTAAAAACGCAGCCCCACTGATCATCTCTCCTGTCCATCACACAGACTGAAGGAGGCAGATTATCTGGGGGAGCAGAAACAGTAACCAGTGAGAGTAATAACAATGATATTAAGATCAGTTATATCAGGTGTGAAATTCCCAGGTGAACTGAATGACCTGCCAGCCGGAGACAATCTGAAACCTCCAGCAGTCAGTCCAGTCATTTCAATGGAGCAGATCTAAAGAATCATAATTCAGCCACCAACACAACACAACTGCTGTCTGATTATTAACCTTCTGACAGTGAAGGACAGGGACGTGTTTATCTCCAGCTGGTGAGTTTACAGCTTATCTAGTACATACTGACTTAAAATTCATTGTAAAATTGAATGTGGTAAAATGGTTTGTTTCTGTGCTGATTTGTCCCTGAAACACAAGCATTATTTAAATATAATGTTCTTTTAACTTGATATCAATTTGCCTTACACTGATTATTGTATTACACTGATAGAGAAGATAATTGTATATAATCTATTGTCTCTGTTCTCTGTTAAGTAATTAGTAATCTGTTAAGTAATTGTTTTACAATATGTGAATCATGGTAATAATTGTGTGTGATGCATAAAGTTTTCAGTGGAAATCAATTTGAATTGAAAAGTCCTTCTGTAAATAATGTATAGGTTACCTGTAATATAACTATATGCAATTACATGGATATGTCTAACCCATGCATAACCTAGAGGTTTCTATACAGAATTGTGACATTTGTTCTATAGAATCATATGAGAATATCTACAGAATTGTATATGAATATCTATAAAAAGGCAGAAGGAATATGTACAGCATTCCAAATGAATAACTTCACAATATCTATGCAAATCTATAGAAATATCTGCAGAATCATATAAAAGTGACATAGAAATCAACATAATTTCATAGATACTCTCTATAGAATCATAAGCCTTTAGACAAAACACAACATACTGTAGATAGTATTTAATACATTATAACACGTTCTAAATACCTACCACAAAATTGTGTTGCTATAGAATTATATAGATATTTCTGTAGGGTTTTGTAAGTATGACTAGGATTCTATAGATATTCCTATACAATTCTATATAAAACATATTCCAGATATGTTATAATAAGCTATAATATATCTATAGGATCATCTATATGATGTCCATATAGTAGAATAAAGGTTTCTATAGGTAATTGCATGTTATTTCAATGGGGTACCACTGTACTGTACTACTTATAATCAGTAAACTATGGGCTAGACCAAATCAAAGCTTTGACCTGCAAATCATAAAGTACAAACCTGTATCCTGTGCTGCAAACAAAGCACATGCTCCATAAGGCTGAACTGCAGTAACATAACTACCTTCCCCTCCCCTTGAATAAAGTGTTGACAACAGTACATCTGTTTAGGTTCATTATTTTAATTCTAACAAAAAGACACAGAACATTAAAAGGAACAAAAAAAAAATAATAATAATTATAATTATATAATTATAATAATGATGGGGCCTAAAATGTGTTGGAAGAGAATATTTAGAATAGGCAAAAAAGCATTTGTCAGGAGGCAGGAACTTCAGCAGATTAAAATTAAACTTCCAATAAATATGGTGAGTTTATAGAGTTTTTATTATTGTATTAAACTGTGTTCCTCACTAAATACACTATAACAGAAGAGGGGTTGGCACTGTCTGAGTCCCAGTCCCACTTGATTAAATACAGGTATATAAACCTGGTGGCATGGCCTTTATTACCCAGGGAGGTTTGGTAAATCAGAATGGAATGGAAATAAATAAATTCCAGCTCACACACTGCTCACTCAACACAACACTGATTTCTCAAGAAAACAACAAACAAAAGAATCGGCCTATTTAGGACTGAATTCTGTCTCCTTCCACGACACTAAGCTGTCTTACTTTGAAGGATGTCTCAGTTATTATATTTTCTTCACATTCTCTATATGGCATTTTCTTTCTGGGAAAAGAAGAGAGAAGTATGTCCTGGTTTGTGAATTCTGGAAAGACTAACAAGTTTATGCATTATAAAAAATGTGATTCTTCATTGTTTTTTCGTTGCGTCACAGGTTTAAAATGAAAACCTAGATTTGTTACTTGTTCTGTAGAGGTTATAAGAATATAAGAACCTAAGAATGTTTACAAGCGAGAGGAGGCCATTCAACACATCTTGGTGTCTGTTAATAACGAAGTGATCCAAGTATACTATTCAGTCTATTTTTGAATGTTTGAATTTTCAGCTTCAACCACATCGCTGGGGAGTTTGTTCCCGAATGTGAAAACTGTAAAATCTGTTAAAAAGGGATTTAGGTACATCTTTTTCTAAAGGTGGCTTATTTCAGCACAGGGGTTAAATGAGTTTGTTTGGTTGCTTGGAAATGGTTGGGTTAGCCTGTGATAAGAAATCTAAGTTTATTTTTGGGGTTCCTGGAAATTCTGGTGGGTGACATTGAAGGTGGCAAATCCTGCTTGTCAAGGGGAAAAATGTACAATGATACAATTTCTACACGAAATCTCCTGCTTTACCCAACAGCAGGGACCATTTGACCACTTAAGAAAACTATCTTGATACAAGTGAGTTAAAGAACATTTCTCTACTAAATAAAGCATCTGCTTACACTTTTAAGAGTATAAGAGTGTCAACTACAGTGAGGGAAAAAAGTAACTGACAAAGAAATGATCAGTCTATAATTTTAATGGTAGGTGTATTTTAACAGTGAGAGACAGAATAACAACAAAAAAATCCAGACAAACGCATTTCAAAAAAGTTATAAATTGATTTGCATGTTAATGAGGGAAATAAGTATTTGATCCCCTATCAATCAGCAAGATTTCTGGCTCCCAGGTGTCTTTTATACAGGTAACGAGCTGAGATTAGGAGCACTCCCTTTAAGAGAGTGCTCCTAATCTCAGCTCGTTACCTGTATAAAAGACACCTGTCCACAGAAGCAATCAATCAATCAGATTCCAAACTCTCCACCATGGCCAAGACCAAAGAGCTGTCCAAGGATGTCAGGGACAAGATTGTAGACCTACACAAGGCTGGAATGGGCTACAAGACCATCGCCAAGCAGCTTGGTGAGAAGGTGACAACAGTTGGTGCGATTATTCGCAAATGGAAGAAACACAAAATAACTGTCAGTCTCCCTCGGTCTGGGGCTCCATGCAAGATCTCACCTCGTGGAGTTTCAATGATCATGAGAACAGTGAGGAATCAGCCCAGAACTACACGGGAGGATCTTGTTAATGATCTCAAGGCAGCTGGGACCATAGTCACCAAGAAAACAATTGGTAACACACTATGCCGTGAAGGACTAAAATCCTGCAGCGCCCGCAAGGTCCCCCTGCTCAAGAAAGCACATGTACTGGCCCGTCTGAAGTTTGCCAATTAACATCTGAATGATTCAGAGGAGAACTGGGTGAAAGTGTTGTGGTCAGATGAGACCAAAATCGAGCTCTTTGGCATCAACTCAACTCGCCGTGTTTGGAGGAGGAGGAATGACCCCAAGAACACCATCCCCACCGTCAAACATGGAGGTGGAAACATTATGCTTTGGGGGTGTTTTTCTGCTAAGGGGACAGGACAACTGCACCGCATCAAAGGGACGATGGATGGGGCCATATACCGTCAAATCTTGGGTGAGAACCTCCTTCCCTCAGCCAGGGCATTGAAAATGGGTCGTGGATGGGTATTCCAGCATGACAATGACCCAAAACACACAGCCAAGGCAACAAAGGAGTGGCTCAAGAAGAAGCACATTAAGGTCCTGGAGTGGTCTAGCCAGTCTCCAGACCTTAATCCCATAGAAAATCTGTGGAGGGAGCTGAAGGTTCGAGTTGCCAAACGTTAGCCTCGAAACCTTAATGACTTGGAGAGGATCTGCAAAGAGGAGTGGGACAAAATCACTCCTGAGATGTGTGCAAACCTGGTGGCCAACTACTGACCTCTGTGATTGCCAACAAGGGTTTTGCCACCAAGTACTAAGTCGAAGGGGTCAAATACTTATTTCCCTCATTAACATGCAAATCAATTTATAACTTTTTTGAAATGCGTTTTTCTGGATTTTTTTGTTGTTATTCTGTCTCTCACTGTTAAAATACACCTACCATTAAAATTATAGACTGATCATTTCATTTCATTTGTCAGTGGGCCAATGTACAAAATCAGCAGGGGATCAAATACTTTTTTCCCTCACTGTATTTCTGCATCTTCTTACACTTAGTGTAGTGTTAACTATTTCTGTTTATTGCTAATCACTGACATGAAAGGTTGCATATGCTACAGTGATAGATCACTCATGTGACAGATGTGCTTAAAAAATACTGAAGAAACCAAGCCCCCATGATTCATCACTCACACTGCTTTAGGGATTTTAGCCACTGTGTTCATCCTCGAGAAACACAGTGTGTATTCATCAACTGTCAAAACTGAAACAGACTAGAGATATGCAAGCACTCCTGGTAAGCTTGCAGAGCGCCTATAAGTCAAAAGCATTTTAAAAGGGATGGTGAAATTTAACCTCTTCATCTTCATGTTGACACACATACGATGTTAAACCTGCCTCTTCTGCACTTCCTGGTTTCAAGTTATAGGCAGACTCTCACCGAAGCGTGGGAATTATCAGAGCCAGATGCCAGGTGTGATCCATTTAAAGCACACGCACTAACAGTAAGCTATACCCACTACTATGCTTAGTGTTGCTTTGTGGATGATCCGGATATCTCACTGGTGTATTAAGGGTAAGTGAACCTATTCAACTGCCTAACACAACACAACACAAACATACTTTCAACAAAGCATTTCAAAGCCCGGTTCTTCTCAGAAGATCTCGTGGTACAACGTTAGCGTGTCTGACTCTGCATCAGAAGGTGCATTTTCTAATCACATCAGGGTCAGTCTTGTGTACAACAGGAAATTAATCTGGAAAAGACTAAAATACACTAAGCAATAATTAATGGAGAACCGGACAATGTGAATAAAACAGGACAATCTTATTGATTTTCCTTCAATTATATTTGGGTTAAGGCTCGACTGATTGTAACTACAATTATTATATGACACAGCACTCCAGTCACTGCTGATGGCTCACTGACACTGGGTTGCAGACTCTCCCACTGACATTCAGCACAGAGCCTTCTAGAACAGGGTCTGCACTTTAAGAGCTGCGCATGGCTTTTACTGCTAATGTCATTCTGTCATCTCAAGTGAAATATTCCTCAACTTGCACACTTGTGATCAGTGTTTACAAATGTATGATTTTAGAATTGACCTGCATAATATTTAAATCTAAATTAATACCAAAACCCACCTTCTTCTTTCTCCATTCTTCCCCTAAAGTGACAGTGCTGTGTTTCCGAGTGGTCTTTCTCAGGTCTTCTCAACAGAACAGCTCCAGGACTCTCTGGTGCTTCTTGCACAGCCCGTCTTCAATGTCGCTCACAGGCTCAATCAGTGTGTGTCTCCTGAAAGCAGCTCCTCCATAGTGCAGCTGCATGTGAATTTCACAGTTAGAGACCAGACACACCAGGCAGGATTTCACAGTTCTGAGCTTCCTCCCAGTGCAGATATCACAGGGCACTTCTCCAGGCTGAACAGAGCGCTCCTCCTCACCTTCTTCAGCTGCTCAGCTATCCCAGCAATGCAGGTGTTGACACAGATCAGGTCTGACAGGGAATGTCTTCTTACACAGAGGGCACTGGCACACATCACTGCTGTCCCAGTACCCTCCAATACATGCCATGCAGAAGTTGTGCCCACTGGGAGTGGTGACTGGGCTGGTGAATATATCCAGACATATCGAGCACTGGAACTGCTCCTCAGACAGGAGACTGCTGGGGGAAGCCATTCCTGAGGACAGAGGAGAGACGAGATGATCAAAGGAGGAGATCAGCAGCACCTGAGTACAAGCACAGAGCTGATCTAGAGGGACAGAGGCCCCACACAGAGACTCAGCAGCAGTGTGTCTCCATCTGCAGCACTAGACCAGAGCCAGGCACCAGCCAATGGCATCTAACTATCCAATCGCCCTGGATAAGGGCGTCTGCCAAGAAATAAAAAAATAAAAAATAATAATAAAAAAAAAATAATAATAATAATAACTAGCTTGTGCTATAAACTGAGAATATCATGGAAGAATGATCAAATTGAAGGGAATGGAGTGCAAACACATTACACATTTTGGGTTTAGTACTTGGTGTAGTTATTGGCTGTTAAGGGTGACAATATATAAAAGGTAATGATATATTTTGATAAGGCTCTTTACTGGACTCATTATATATAGATTTTTCTGTTTACTTTGTCTTAGTAGGGCACTGAAAACAAATCCAATCAGAAACGTTTGTGCAGGAAGAAGAAGTTTGAAACAAACCACATAAAACTAAAACAAAATGTCAAGAATTGAATTTATTCACACTGATAGATCACAAGCTACAGACACACACACGTTTGAACATGATTGCAAATATAGACAGCAGACACTGTATTATCTTGAACCTCTGTGTTGTCTCTGTTCCTGACAAGAGACATTGATAGATATCTATATATATAGAGAGATAGAAAACAAAAAACAAAACATGAACTTGAATTATGTCCAATACATTGTAAATCTTACAAGGGAGGAGATGTAGTTTTACAACAGTCCTATTAATACTACAGGGTCACTTTCAGGTCCAGTAGTTGTTTATGACTGCTTCTTTCTCACCAGCTCAATACAATATGAAGATGGAATTAGCTGAAGGAAATGTTTTGTGTATAATTATATCAAGGGTGATAATGATGTCAACCTAATAACTAAGGTAGTGACTATGCCAACCCAATAGTTAACAAGGGTGGGGAACTTGATCAAAAGTTCACTCTTAAGCTCTTTCCCACACAGGTCTGTTTGTGGCAGCAATCCTCGAAGCACACACAACACAATCCAGCAGGTAAATTAGTGTATTTCCTTTTCCTCATCACAAGCAACAGAAAACAAGAAGCAACTCTTCAGTAAAGGGCAACTGAGCAACCACAACACATGAGTGCAAGTTGGGGATCTTAGAATAAAATAAATCACTTAATAAATAACTGGCTGAAGCTGAATGAGACATTATAAAATCCATAAAAGCTCAAGAAAGAAAGGAAAACAAAAAGAACATCACATTATTGATTGTTATACAGCCTAGATTTAGGGGATGTAGTTAGTCAGTCTTCAAAATCATGAAAGGCATCGACCACATTAAACCAGAGGAGCTTTTCCAGATCAGCAGGGACACACGCACCCGGGGACACAAATGGAAATTGGACGGAAAACAGGAGACACTTCTTTACACAGAGAGTAGTCACAATCTGGAATAAACTACCCAGCGATGTATAAGTAAAAGAGAAATACCGATGACCAACGATGGGAGCATCTCCAACTGTCCACTGTGGCGCCATGACAGCGTCTTCAATAAGCTTTAAACTGCGCCGAATGAAGGCCTTGAGTCTATTGAACTGTATATGAGTCTTCATCCCGTCTCTTTTGACTAGAATAATTATGCACTGAAAATCATTAAAATAATACACAGATTCATTATAAATTAATTAAGTGTAGACACGATATGGATTTGTTATTTCACTTTGCACAAATCCACAAGACATTTATATCTGGTGATGACGGGGTTTGCAGTGACTCTTTCATAAAGAACCGGGTTTCTTTATCTGTTTTTCCACAAGAAAACCAATCTCCCAGGAGACTGTCAAAAATTGCCGGCACCAGCTATATTTCAAGCCAGTGCAAGCGGGGTATTGGGTAAAGTTTTCAACTAGCAATAATCGCGCCTCGGATCAACCTCATCAGCTACGATACTGCCACTGCGCAAAGATAAAGCACTGTCAGGGACGCAAAACCAACCCAATTACAACACGAAGCAAGCGTGTCGTGGTGATGTCTCTTATATTTTAAATACATTTATATCCATGTATATAATACCACATTATAAAAGTATACATATTTCCTTGGTATTTATGAGTAAACAAAATCAAATATCATGGTAGAAGAGCATGTAATAAATCTTCTACATGTAACGGGGCATCATGGGATACAGTAATATGCAAATATACATGTCAGAAGGAGGGGAGACTCTTGTGCTTGTAGTAGTTCTTGTGGTTTCCACTGGGAAATGAGGCCCATCATGAGCGTGGGAAACAACAACGACGACAACATCTTTGGATAAGTAGGCTAGCCGGCTAAGTTTCAGGATAACTTGGCATAAACTCGTGATTTTCCATTCTCTGAAGCGAGCAACATGTCCAGCATCTTGAACCTGGGGCCGGTTGCATAAACATAGATGAAGTCTTTGTCTTAGTCTGATAATAAGTCCTACTAAAGATAGACACTCAGTTAAGACCGTTGTATAAATCCGTCTTTCCTTAGACTGGTCTTACTCAGTCAATTATGCTGGGAATTTTAAGACATCTGAAGAGAAAAACAACATGGCGGACGTTTCTCTAACAGCAATGATCCCAATGAACTGAAAATCGATGCCAGTTATTGAAATATAATGCAGATAAGTATATGATCTGTGCTCCATTTCCAGTAACTTTCACTAACACATTCAAACACAAGCCGTGGGATAAAATGAAAAAGTGAACATCGTCAAGTCCCTCTCAAATTAAAGATGAAAGTCTACACTTTACAGTCTACACAAATGATGTCCTTGTCCAGATATTTATGGACCGAACTGTATTTAAAGGAGTTTATAATCTTCCATGTCCAGATTGTTCCAGATAAGAGGCTGCGATCAATGGGAGATCAGGCTTTTGCCAGTTATGCTCATCTTTGGCTAAATAATAAATACAAAAGAGAAATGGTGGCAGCAACAGGATATAAAAAGCAGCATTATTTTTTCCATAGTCAAAGTCCCATCTTAAATTCGACTTGCAGTTCAGTTCATCCAGATCCCGATGGATGACCAGACCGTGTTTGGGTGACGGCTCTCCACTCCCCCCTGGCTTTCTAAATCAAGATCCACATGGGGGGGGAAGGGGCTCTGCCACCACCAATGCTTTTCCCTAGCACTGAAATCAGACGCAGTCATTAACTTGTCTCACTCAGTTCCATTTCCTCCCTCCTTCCACAAACGCCGCCACTAACTAGCATGGTAACCCTGAGGAGTATAGAGGGTTCTGGCCCACAGCAATAATCGCAGCAATAGAACATTATTCTCACAGTGTGCATTCACGCATTCATGACCGCCAACTGCCCCACTGCCAGTGCCTCAATGCCTGTCTCCATGGTACATTTGCCCACTGCCATCTGTCATCCTTGGGAATATCCCCGGCCAGCACCATGTCCATGTCGTATACATCCCTGCTCGCTACTGTGGGCCCAGGCTGATACCCTGGCTGTACAGCCGGTGCTCCACTTCCTCCCCATGCTGTCTCTTTTTCTCTTTTGTTCTTCTCTCTGCTTTCCTTCTCTCCCTGCTTGGGCTCAAACACCCCCTTTACATCCCACAGTTGTCTACCTGGGAAACCAAGTGCAGGTGTTAATAGTTAATCATCAGAAAACTGGGTGGCTCCCCAATCAGTGTCGGCGTGCCTCCAGGTGGTTACAGCTCAAATGAAATGATTACAAACAGTCACAAAATAAACACAAACAGTCACATACACTGATGGAGAGATGTAGAGAAAGGAGGAAATGAAGAAAACTATCTGTACCTTTTTTCTTTAACTCTGTGCTTCTCATGTCTGGTCCCCCCAAGCTGAACTGAAATATTAACTGTACTCATAATTTGCTTAGTTAGACTTTTTAAATTGCTTGGCTTTCATAATATTGGGGAATTTAAATGCCTGATATCAATTTTATAGTAATATTGAAATCTCCAACTATTTTAAATCATTTAAAAGCAAACATTTAAATGAGCATCTGCTGTCCTCACTGAAGAACCAGTATATTCCCTGTCTTATATCTGTATCATGGCATTTTTATGCTTCCCACCTGGATGAGAGCAGATATATCGCTGCACAGACAGACTTGGAGACTAGAAGTTTTGCAGTGAATTTGCAGACTAGTAAGCAACACCTCTGAAAATTGGATGTTGATGTTAAACCAGCAGAAGCATGGCCAGATTACTGCACAGGCTAAGGCAGGGCACTTGCCCAGGGGCCTCTGACCACCAGGGGGCCCCCAACAAACCTTGGTGGTTTTCACTAGAGGATTCTTTTTACAAAAAGTAGTTTACGTTCCTGCATTGTAGAGACAACCGTACTTCCTTTTTCCTGTTGGGTCATAGAGGAAGAGAGCCAAGATAGTGAATTAGTGGAAAGCTGGACTGTAGCAAGAGCTGGAGATTGTATACAAATACCCTATTCATGTTTAAATATATACATACATACATACAGACAGACAGGTGACAAATTAAAGGAAAAAACAATGTCTCCGTAAGGTGTTGGGCCACAACAAGAAGCCAGAACAGCTTCAGTGCACCTTGGCACAGATTCTGCGAGTCTCTGGACTCTACTGGAGGGATGGAATATCATTCTTCCAACAGATATTCCCTCATTTGGGGTTTTGATGATGATGGTGGTGGAGAGTGCCGTCTAACACGTTGGTCCAAAATCTCCCTTAGGTGTTCAATTGGGTTGAGATCTGATGACTGCGAAGGCCAGAGCATATGATTCACATCATTTTCATACTCATCAAACCATTGAGCCCTTGTGCCCTGTGGATGGGGGAATTGTCATCCTGGAAGAGACCACTCCCATCAGGACAGAAATATGTCACTTAGATCCTTTCGTCTTGCCATCTTGATTCAAAATCAAGGTCAGCTGGGCATGCTCAGCATTTTTATACGTGTCACAGAACATGATAGGATGTTAATTGCTTAATTGTATCATGCAGTACACCTGTTTGGAGGCATCTGCATTCGTTATGTTCCTCCACTATTTAGTTTTTTCCTTTAATTTGTCACCCGTCTGTATATATTAGCAGAGGCGGAATTGGGGGGGCCCATAAGGCATTCGTGCCCAGGGGCCCAGAATGTATTTATCCCAGCCCAGAGCAGAAAGGAGGTGTCGCACAAACATGAGCCTTGAGAAATCATTTAATAAGCAGGTGTCAGATTACAGGGTGATGCCAGGCAAGTGTGGGACCGAGTCCATGAAGCATCTGAGTTACATGAATCACACTGGCTGCAGAGCGTTGTGTTTCTGTGTCGACACAGCGGAATAAAGTCTTTACATGAACCGGACTCTGAATGGTCTGACCATTGACCACTGCAGGCAGTAACAGGACAATTACACACACTAACACATTGCTGTACACTGGGCTGTATGTTGCTGTATTTTTTACTGTAAAATATATATTGTGATTAGTTCATTCTCTCCATCCATCTTCGAAACCACTTATGATGGTGAGGGCTGCGTGGAAGCCGGAGCCAAGCCCGGCAGGCATAGGGCACAAGGCAGAAATACACCCAGGACACACATACACATACCTACAGGGCAATTTAGCATGGTCAATTAACCTAACCCGCATGTCTTTGGACGGTGGGAGGAAACCGGAGTGCCCGGAGGAAACCCACAGGGACACAGGGAGAACATGCTGGAGAACATGCTCCCCACAGACAGTCCCCTCCGAGCCGGGACTCGAGCCTGGGACCCCTGGAGCTAACCACCGCACCACCATGCCATCCCACCAATTCTCTCATATTGCTGAATTTCAAATGTTACATTGAAATTTTGTTCTGTTTGATATTTTATTATCAAACACTGAAACTCAAAATCAATTATTGTAATGTGACATTGGTTTTATGTTGGGAAATGTTTCTAAGAATAAAAAGAAGTGAAATTATTTTCTTGCATAGGTATTCAGCTGTTACCAGGGAGAGGAGTGAGAGAAAGAAATAGAATGTGTTTTTTGATAAGCTAAATTTTATTTAGATTAAAATTAAAATTTTAAATCTTAATTACTTTAAATTACCCCTCCCTATGAAACCAAACACTTTCCAATCAATATATAAAAAACCATAGTCTGACCTTGTGCTTGGACTTGTTTTCTGTGAACTTAGTTTTTTTTTTGTTTTTGTTTTTTTAAGGACCGAGATTACCTTCTTGCATTTATTGCGCAAACTCTTGTATTAAGGCTTTCACATCTGATTGACTTGCTCGGTCACCCTCTATACTCAAAGACACATTGAACTAGGACACTGAGAGTTTTAGAGCCATTGCAACATCCAAAACACTAGGCAATATAGCATTGTGTTTATTTTTTTAGATCTCAGTTACAGTTTAATTGTACCACCAGTGATCTACTGTATTTTACATTGTGGGGTCTGCGGGGGCTTACGCTATGCCACTGGCTAAACCACCACCAAGTCCATTAGCACGATTTCATCCCTAGGGCTGCTTGATTAAATATAAAATGATCCTGAAGTCTGTGAAATGTTTCAGTCGAGCATAAGCAATTGATATTGTGATCAATTATAAACTCATTTAAGAACAAATACTTTTTTTAAGACATCTAACATTTAAAAGGGCTATTTTCAGAGGAGGTACAGGGGGTCTCATCCACTCTAAAGGCTGGAGGAATCCTGGAATGGGTCGTATACATGATAAATCAACACCATCACGCTTTTATTAATGAGTATTAATGCCTACCCAGGACAGTGATAACAGTCGTATTATAGTCATTAGTCATTTTTGCAATTATAAACATGATCAATTAATAAGCAGCCATGATCCAAGATGGTAATGAATGCAACGACAGACAAATATTTGTCACCTGTAAAGTACTTGTTCCAGCCAGAGGCAGGTAGACAAATGATAGACAGATCTGATGAGAAGGTAACCAAAGCCACAGAGGAAAGTTCACTTTGAATCAAGGTGGCAAGTTTACTGCAGAGCATCCCAAATGTACACGGTTCACACAACACACAGTCAAGTCGCAATAAAGCATCTGCAAGTAGCTAGAGGCCGGCAACACCAGGTCCCAGAACAGAGAGCAATGATCGTCCAAACCCGCTGCACACAGCAACAGGCAATGATAAGTCCCATTTCACAAAAGTTTGAAGGCAGGCACCAGCAGTAAGGGCACCAACCAAGTGCAGTCCCAGCCAGAACACGGTAATTGCAAGAGTTAGAGGGGTCAGACTTACAGCTCTATCTACACTGTTCCAGCCAAATCAAGGCAGCTTGGCAAAACTATAGACTCCGGCAGCAAACAACTTCAGGAGGAACAACAGTGCAACAGGGGGTCGGAGCACCCAGTGTGTCAATACAAGGCAAGTTTACAGCAAAATATGGTTCTTGACTCTCCAAGACTGTGTTTGGGCACCTCTGCTCTACAGTCATGCACGTCAGCCAGTGCTGTCTATGACCGATCACTAAAGACCCTCCTCAACAGGGGAGTGGAACACAGTCTGTACCTGATTGATTGATCTCCCACAAGGAGTTTCTCAGGTCCAATAGGAAACATCACAGCTGTTGCTCGTTAGACCAGAGATGTGTTAAATTCAGTGAACCTCCTTATCATACTGTCTGAATGTTAAGGTACACTTGACTGCCAGTCAAAACCATTCAGGTACATGTGGATTACTTCCCAAGTTCATCACAGCAACAGTAGGAACCCTTCATTGCATTACGAGCCCGGGAAGTAAAGTCACCGACACAATGCCAGATCGTTTGTCTTCAGTTTATTTTTGCAACAACACATACTTTTATACATGTCAGAAATCTGATTGCCAAGAGTTCCGGGGCAGGTACATACAGATATTACAAACATATTACAGATCTAGTTGCTAGGCAGACATGAAATGTGTTCGATCTCATAAGTCATAACATTCATAACACACTCAAGAGTTTTAGTTGACACAGCTGCACGGTTTGCCTAGTAGTAGATGATGTGGGACTCTATCTTATTTCTGGTTTATCTGAAGAGCAGCATGTATATTGTTTATGTTATTAGCTCTGAGCTGTTCCTCAAAGTATAATATAAATATAGGTTTTTTGCAGTTTGACATTTTCAAGATAGAGTAAAGAAGGCCATGAGTTCAATTGTCTAGACCTTCACAGAAATAGTTATGCGCGAGTATGTTATTTATGATATTATTTCTGCAACAATGACAAATTTCAGCCCCCCTTGCCACGGCAACATTTCCTCCAGTGAGATATTTTAACAATGTTAACTCTGCAACTTCTGTTAAAGGCTAATCCTACAATAAGAATACAATACAATGAGTTACATGGTTATAGTAGGTTAAATAATCATTATGCCCACCAAACTCAATTATCCCCAACAGTTAGTATATGCATATGTTATATAAAAATCCTTACACTGAACAAGTGTTTGTATGAGCATTTCTCACTTTAATTTAATTTAATTTGCTAATAAATCTGATTCCTGTATTAAGCATCCATTGTATGATAATTGGTTTTTTTCTCATTGTAGTCCCTGTACAGAGTTTAGGGGAATGCTGGTGTGAATAAATGTACACCTTTCAAGACTCAAATCCCACCTCTCCTTGATAGCCCAATCCTTTGAATGACCAATAGTGCTTTAGACGAGGTGACATTGTGTTAATGGATGGCAGCATAGCCAACAGAGCTGCAGGAAAGGCAGGGCAGAGCGGACTTATAATTGGCAAAATGGCCAGGTTTATTCAGTGAGTTTGTGTGATGAAGATGACCATTAAGCACGGTGTGGTGAGAGCGGACAATTGTCCTTGAAGACTCTGTATAGGATGTTGAAGAATGTGTTTTGTCATAATTATATAATGTTTTATATTAATACTAGCATTAGAAGTAGTTTGTATACAGACTGAGCAGATTCGATTTAGCAGGACAAGTAAAGGGTCAACAAGGTTGGTTTGTTAGAATCTCCTGTCAGTAATAAAAGATTACACAGTGCTGAAATAGCCTACAGATGTCTGCTGTGAATTTGTTTATGACTTAATCGTTTCTCAAGATAGGCAGGAATGTTTCTGTTACTGAGCGATTGACACTAGGTAAATGACCACCGTGGGATCGCATCTTCCTAGTGCACATCACAGACAGACATCTGCTTTTTGTATCCATCACCTCTTCACGGGAGGACAGATCGTAAACGGACCCGGACCTGTATCTTCTGATTGGATGAACGGCCATAAGATGTTACGTCATTTTTCCTATAAAGTTGTACTCATGTTTGTAAACATTAAGTCTCACTGAAGGAATTATTCCTGACGTGGGGCTTCCGAGCGGCTCGATTAAAGTTCTGTTTGCTTTGTCTCCGCGACTCTCCACTTATTTCTGAGACGGTTCTACAACTTGGCGTCACGAACGAGGATCTGAACTTGCCTCCACTCCCGGGACCAAAATATGGGTGAGTAGCTTTAAAATGACCACCCTGTATATTTAGATTTGATCTCGGGATTGTGTGAGGCTCTCAGATTGTAATTTAAAGAGAACCTGTGGAGAGGCAGATGTAAAACAAACAGAAAGGTTGACTGTACAGCGGAGGTTCACAGTAGGGTGAACTCCAGGTAAGACAGATCTGCGGGGAGAGATACCAAGGGAACCGAAAGGTACGACGAGGCCTGCTGAGCCCCAGGTTAAGCAAGGAAACCCTTGTACGCTGAGACAGTCAGTGGCAGTCAAAGCCAGACGGAACCTGAGGTACATAAAGCCCGGCGATATAGCCCCATCGTTGGCAAAGATAGGATTGGCATAATGGCGTTAAAATACGTGTCTGTATGTGAATTCCTACAAGTTTAAAATGTTAAACTTAAAATGGTAAAGGCAAGATAAAAAACCGACAAAGTTTCTATAATTCTTTGTCTGAATAATAAGAATTTAGAGAAGAAATTGATCATAATAGATCAAGAAAACCCCAAAGTAGTGTAATTCAAAGATTATTTTACATTTGATTTTTAATAATAACAATATAATAAATAAATAAATAAATGTTAAGGGCTGTTTGAGACGCTGCAGGGTCAACAAAACACACCACTAATCTAATATCTGAATTATCTTTGGATTTCAATCTGTATGTGCTTTGTGTGTTTATGTACATATATACACTCACCTAAAGGATTATTATGAACACCTGTTTAATTTCTCATGAATGCAATTATCTAACCAACCAATCACATGGCAGTTGCTTCAATGCATTCAAGCTGATAGAAGAGCAACTTTGACTGAAATAACCACTCGTTACAACCGAGGTATGCAGCAAAGCATTTGTGAAGCCACAACACATACAACCTTGAGGCGGATGGGCTACAACAGTAGAAGACCCCACCGGGTACCACTCATCTCCACTACAAATAGGAAAAAGCGGCTACAATTTGCACAAGCTCACCAAAATTGGACAGTTGAAGACTGGAAAAATGTTGCCTGGTCTGATGAGTCTCGATTTCTGTTGAGACATTCAGATGGTAGAGTCAGAATTTGGCGTAAACAGAATGAGAACATGGATCCATCATGCCTTGTTACCACTGTGCAGGCTGGTGGTGGTGGTGTAATGGTGTGGGGGATGTTTTCTTGGCACACTTTAGGCCCCTTAGTGCCAATTGGGCATCGTTTAAATGCCACGGCCTACCTGAGCATTGTTTCTGACCATGTCCATCCCTTTATGACCACCATGTACCCATCCTCTGATGGCTACTTCCAGCAGGATAATGCACCATGTCACAAAGGTCGAATCATTTCAAATTGGTTTCTTGAACATGACAATGAGTTCACTGTACTAAACTGGCCCCCACAGTCACCAGATCTCACCCCACTAGAGCATCTTTGGGATGTGGTGGAACGGGAGCTTCGTGCCCTGGATGTGCATCCCACAAATCTCCATCAACTGCAAGATGCTATCCTATCAATATGGGCCAACATTTCTAAAGAATGCTTTCAGCACCTTGTTGAATCAATGCCACGTAGAATTAAGGCAGTTCTGAAGGCGAAAGGGGGTCAAACACAGTATTAGTATGGTGTTCCTAATAATCCTTTAGGTGAGTGTATAAACATAATAGTCTGAAGGTTATGTACGGTAAATGTCTGTTTTGTATGCTTTGTATTTTTAATATTGTGCATAGTCCAGAATAAGACTGAGAAGGGAAGTAACCAATAATTCCAGAATTATATTTACAATTACGCAGTTATTGATGTTTTAACAACAGATTAATGAGGATTTAGACATTTAACTGTATACAGAGTGCATAAAGCATCAGAAATAAGAAATGAATAATGCATTCTATTATAAGAATAATGTTAAAGTAATAAAAAATATACACTAAATACATAGATTAATAATACTAATAAAGTAAATAAATAGTAATGGTGTCCTCTAAGACTCAGAAGAACAAGAATTTGTTTGTTAAAAATCATATTATGGACAAATTCTGTAAAGTCAAATTAAAGGAAAACTAAAGGCTGGAATCCACAGGAGCAGCACTCTGGTGCAGCCCTGAGTTACAGCCTGATGTAAAATCCATAGCAGGAGAATGTAAACAGTATAGTGACATATTATAGTCTTATTTTAGAAAATATTTGGTTATTGGTGCATTGCATAAAATACCTGAAATAAAAGTTAAAATTAGACCTTGGATTTAAGATGAGTGAATTAGTCAAAGGGTAAGAATTTTAAGGATACTATAGAAATATAAATTATGAGCATTGAATAAGTGAGCTAAAATTAGTATTGCATAATTTTGAAGGAGAAAATAAAACATAAAAATACTATTAGAATGAGTTTTACGAACCAGAAATAAAAAATTAAATGTTGAAAATTGAATTAGAGCTAATTTTTGAAATGGGAATCTGAGAAATTTGGTGAAGATATGAATACATAGATAACCAGATACTCCAGGAAATTAAAGGTGTGGTCATTTGGTAGCTGTGAGTTCCACAATGAAGAGTTTTTGAAATCCCCAGATATAAGATCCCTAAATACAAGGTGTAGGTAAGAAATGAACTATTGATCAGTTCAGTCTGGCTTTAGGAACAGTTCTTCTGAACCTGTACCGGTGTAGATTGGACTTCAATGGGAGGAAGTGACACAATAAAGACATATATGAACCGCGCAGGCGGACAGTCTTAGTGCCCACGCAGGCTCTTCATTGGTGAAATCATTGACTGAACAAATGTTTTGAAAATTGGTTTTCCTGAGGTATCTGGGAATCATTATTGAAATCAATTAAAATGCTTATTTTCTAAAAATATATTTTATTAGGAAAATATCTGAATTTATTAACTCAAATAATGGAGCAAAATATGTGTATAAATAGTAATAATACATGTCAATAAATATAACTTGAATTTTCTAGTAAGAAATTAGGAAAAGGAGAAAGAACAGCTGTTAGGATACAGAGTGATGTTTTCAGAGGGTCTGAGCGATGTTGATGAAGGTTTGAGGAAGTTGACAAGGGGTTTAAAAGTTGATGAGGCTTGGGAAGCTGTAAAAAGGGAGTTTGGTATGTGTGAAAGAAATGTGCTGCCACTTTCAGCACAAGAGTTTTGATGGCGATTGAATGGAATATGAGGGAAAATAAGGAAGTTACTTAAGGTATAACTTAATGTAAAATAAATAAATCATTGAATGAGATATAGTTTAAAATCTAAAGTCTTGAAACTGAATGGAAATACTGCTTCACAAACAGAAATACCCTATTAATCAGGAAGGGATTCACCCCCCCCAAACAAACAAACAAAAAAAAAAAAAAAGGGGGGGGGGGGGGGGGGGGGGTTGGGACAGTGAAAGTGTCTGTGAGGTCAGCTCCCCACTGAGAGAGATAAGAGAGCTGCCTTGTAACTAAATACAGATGTACTACTACAAACCAAGCAACATTGTCAACCGACAGTAATGTCCTGGGAAATCAAGAATAGTTACATTACTAATGCTAATAATACTGATGTTGATACAGATGAATAGGAAAATAACTACTATTATCTGTCTTCACAGGAACCAGCAACAATGAATTTCCCTCACATTTAGTCCACAGGTTCCCTACTCACATGCCATGACACATCAGTGTATAGTCTCCCCTCTCGCACTGGCCTCCGCTCTAAGTGCTGCGGCCCATAATCCGTCCTCATGGCCACTGATGTCAGTGTGTGTGGATGGACAGGAGGGATGGGGATGGTGGAAGCATATGATGCTTACCATAATATTGTGAAAGTGATAAACTAACTAACTCTGCTGATTCCAATTGACAACAGGAGGGTGGCGATGTCCAGGAATAGACGGACAGAGCATTAACAATGCATTTCTGATTGATTTCAGGTGCTGAAAATAATATAATTTTATCTTTCAGGAAAAGTTGGAGAAAGGCCTGAAGAAACAATATGGAAATAGATTGAAAAGAAACATGAATAGTCATACAACTCCAACCTCTTTTAAATCTAAGCGCAATTGAAGGATACAGAGTCTGGTTGGACTATGGGCATTTCATTAACTATCCTTTCCATAGTTTAATAGAGTGACTACTGGATTGAAAGAATTGTGCTGTTTGGATGTGTGACTGAAGTGTGAAATGATATGTGATGTTTCAATGTGATGTAAGTGGATACACACTGAATAATGCTACTATTGGTCTATTGTATTATTGTATATGGGAATTGAGTGAAAAACTAGTTCTAAAAATTGTATGTGATAACAAAGCCAATGCTTTGAAATGAACAAATAATACATATTTGCTCTAGTTAAAAAAAAAAAAAAAGGTTTTATTGCATAAGTCTATTGGGTGATAGAATTGGCTTTAGAGCAGTGCCAATTTGGTTCTGACTTTTGGGAAATATAATGATAATGTTTATGCAAAGATGTGTACAGCAGTCATTACAAGATTTAGTAGAATAAGGATGGAATTATAAAAGGAATTATATAATCTATTCTTAAAGATGAAGGTTTATTCGAAGTAAATTTATATATGGAGACAATGAATGTCCATTAATGGGTAAAATACAAATCAAGACACTGGCAATGTTGGAAGGAAATATTAGAGAAATAAATAATAATAATGAAAATAGGAATAATAGGAGTTGGTCCTAATGAAACTATGGAAATAATTTCAAATGATGGTTCATTTATAAAGAATGAATTGAGGAAAAGATTAATAACAGCCATCATTTACCTAACAACTATTAACTATGTTGTTGAAAGAGCTGCTGTAATAATTATTAAAATAGTCTCAGATATTTAAGTCAGATAAAAGCAAAGAGATAAGCACATTGTTTTGAAAGTTTGACAGCTCCACACAAAAGAGTATTTACACTAGGAAGTAAAATTGATTCAGTAACACAGGAGATATGATGCTGCTGACGACAGCTGAGTGCTGTACTGAAATAATCTGTGATAAATTGGGATCAAGATTATTATTTTGAATTGTCCCTTTACTGGAAACCTTATAGATTGTGTGAATGTCAACTACTGTCCATGTGATAGAGATGCCTTTTATAAGGAGGATCTCTGATGTTGTGCGAACCACACATTGTGTCTTCAGATGACTGATTTATTCCACATGGCAGATATGCACATTATGAATCGTGTCCTGAAGGAACCGATGTCTGACCCGTAGTGGCAGAGGTGCATATGGAGAAGACGCTGGTGTTCTCCTTGAGACACAGTAGGCCGAGGGCGCGGCTTTAAAGACAGCCTCACGGCATCTTGAACAGACCGATGTTGAGGTCCACAACGCTGAAGTGATGCTTGACTTAATGGAGAAATAAGTTAAAATACTGCTATTAAAGGTTGTCCAGATTATAGGAATCTGCAATACATTGTGAAAACAGCTCAAATGACATCTGCAGTAGCATATATTCTTGTATTGGTAGTTAATTTATAATGTACTTTTGGTGGAGATGTCAAATTACTCGAATAGAATAAGAGTCATGAAGTAAGAATAAGTCCATTGCCCTTCTCTTGAGATGTATGGAATGTACAATGTTTATAAATTAAAATGCAACAGAAATGTATGTGAATAACTGAATTTGTAAAAATAACATTTTTGCTGACTTTTGTATTCCTTTAGAAGCAAAACAATGTATGTATTATGTAACTGGGGATTGACCTTTATGACCTGGGGCAGGATGAAATATAATTTGAGATACACAGTAAAGCTCCAGGAAATTGTAGGTGGCCACTGCAATTTCCATAAGAGAGCTCAATATTCATTAAGGTATAGTTATGATATAATTGTTTGTCTGACCAGGCAAAGAAAAAGACATTCCTATCCCCTGATTATTTGAATACCTCACCGTACATACATACACACCTCGTAGGTGGCAGGTTGGGATGGATGGGAGCTGAAAACACAGCACTATACCACCTGCCCCTCAGGAGGAAGAAATTATTGTAACTGACAAACACGATTATTTTGGCTTCTATTCGCTTCGCTCTATTGCCAAAAAGGAGGGAATGAAGACTCTTTATAGGATGTTGAAGAAAGTGTTTTGTGATAATTATATAATGTTTTATATTAATACTAGCATTAGAAGTAGTTTGTATACAGACTGAGCAGATTAGATTTAGCAGGACAAGTAAAGGGTCAACAAGGTTGGTTTGTTAGAATCTCCTGTCAGTAATGAAAGATCACACAGTGCTGAAATAGCCTACAGATGTCTGCTGTGAATTTGTTTATGACTTAATCGTTTCTCAAGATAGGCAGGAATGTTTCTGTTACTGAGCGATTGACACTAGGTAAATGACCACCGTGGGATCGCATCTTCCTAGTGCACATCAAAGACGGACATCTGCTTTTTGTATCCATCACCTCTTCACGGGAGGACAGATCGTAAACGGACCCGGACCTGTATCTTCTGATTGGATGAACGGCCATAAGATGTTACGTCATTTTTCCTATAAAGTTGTACTCATGTTTTAAACATTAAGTCTCACTGAAGGAATTATTTCTGACGTGGGGCTTCCGAGCGGCTCGATTAAAGTTCTGTTTGCTTTATCTCCGTGACTTCTCCACTTATTTCCGAGACGGTTCTACAGTCCTGTTGCCGCCTGCAGTGGTCAATTGGTCAGGCAGAGTCAGGTTCAGGTCAAGACTTTATTCCGCTGTGTCAACGCAGAAAGACACAACACTCTGCAGCCAGTGTGACTCATGGAGACACTTCATCGGCTCACCCTGTAATCTGACAAACGATCTCTCAAGCTGCATCCCCTTTTCAGAGGTGTTGTTTACTAGTCTGCACATTTCTCTGTAGCAATGACAGCTTCTATAGCTTGGCACCTCGGCTGTTGTAAACCCCCTAGTCTCCTAGTCTATCTGGAGCGCATTTTTGTGCAGTGATATATCTGCTCCCATCCAGGAGGGGAAGAATAAAAGGTTACACATGATTTAGAGGTCAGACTGAAGGGAATATATTGGTTCCTTCAGTCAGGGGAGAAGATGCTCATATTTATGAAACTCTTAATATTGACTGTCTTCAGGGCATTATATGATTATTAATTAAATGATTATAATAATACAATTTCAAAAAGCAGTGTAAGCAAACATTGTAACAGTCAAGAAAAAATACTACATTGCAAAAAATATGGTCATGTCTGTTGTTTTGGTCTGGCCACAGATGTTCATCAACATCACTGGGGTTGTTCTCCCTGGTCAGAAAGTGGAGGAAATATCATCTGGCATGGCACAATAACCCCTGAAAGGACTCCACTGGGATGTCTCCAGAGGCCTCCACCTAACCCTAACCCTAACCCTCCTGCAGAAAGTCCATACGCTCATGGGAACGTACACCTCCCACCACAATGCTAGAAAAACAAAATCCTGATTGGGATTGAGAAATGGGGAATAGGGTGGGAGACCCAGAACTGTAAACCAATGACTGTTATGGAACCAGTTGTGGACCTGTCCCAATGGAAACTCACGCTGTTCCCAAATGAGAACCTACATGTGCTGCTCAGCATCCCCTGGCCCTCTCAGCTCTGGCTGAAATACATTGTTATAAAGCGTGTTCAGTAAATTAAAGAGAGGGACAGTGTGGTCCGGCTAGGATGGCATGGTGGTAGAGAACACCATTGTGGCTCATAGCTGTGCATTAGGTGACATTTCCCCCACACTGGCCAGGTACCGCTATGATGTTCCATCCTCTCCTCCTCCTCTCACTTTTCCTCTCCATGTCCCTCTCCTTCTCTCTCTCCCCCTCTCTGACGAGTTTTCTTCCATTGTTCTCCACACACACAGCAGTCCTCACCTGTGGCCTTTGGATCCATACAAAACTTCTGATTGCAAAGTGAACTCTTACGCAGTTGCACATGTGAAGAGTGAATGTGATCAATGGGTAATTGAGCTTATCTTTTTCATTTGCACAAAAGAGATTTGAGTAGTGAAGGTTGTGCCAAATGTACAGAATTGCGTGTTGTGTTTTGCCAAACATGTTATAGAATCTGCATGGAAACGAACATGTGCCAGAAGTATTTCAGATTTGTTGTGTGGTTCTGTTAAATTAGTTACAGATCACAATGCCTCAAGATCCAGTTTGAGTGTAAACACGTGGGAAAAAACTGTAATATTATTATTAACTCAGCACTGTGTGGACAGGATGGAAAGTTAAGACATGCTACAGCTTCTCCCTAATCTCTACATCTCTACTTAGCACAGGGCAGAGGAGAAGGGGAGAGGAAGTGGAGGAGGGAGGGGAGGAGATGTTTGTCTTTCCTGGTAATGTCGAAATTGAAACCAGTTCCCTTTTTTCCCTTATGAAGAGCACTGTACTGTCCAGAGTCCACAGTGGTCAGTATTGGTGCTGACAGCTCCAAGACCCTGTAAATGTGATCTGATCTGGGTGTCTGATTCTGTTTCATCATCAAGAAGCCGACGCATCACAAGCCTTCATCAAGTAAGTCCATCCAATCTGCTGCTTCGGCCTCTGGCCATCTCAGCTACTTGCTGCGACCCACAGAAATACATGGGCCGGTCCAGCGGGCCACCGGTACAGTGCATTTAACTGCTTAGACCTGCACAGTGAGCCGCATTTGCAGATTATGGGTTAGACGACACAAAATGAGCGGAGTGGATTCCATAATTCAGGCCTGGTGTCCCATCGAGGGTGTACCCTGCCCTGTGATGCATATTTATTGTATCTTCTGAAACATATATTGTAGAAACTTACTTAATTAATAATCTATTAAAAATATTTTCAACCTATTAAATATACAAAGTACAGACTACAGTATCTTTGAAAACCATCTCCTTTATTTTAAAATGCATGGAATCCATATTTCTAATAGATATGAAATGTGTGATCCTTATTGTTTTCATATTCAGAAATTGATCCCTTTATCCACATACGGAACAAATATCTTTACTACATATGGTAAATATCTGTGCGTTCTGTATGGAGTCTTCCAGTGGGTATTTGCTTGCTTGTTGCTCCAATGTTGTGCTGTAGGCGGGCTAGAATAATCAAATGGTTTACATGTACATGGTTTATTTAATACTTTCAAATCAATTAAAATGCAAAGGATTTATGACGGATTAAAATACATACAATCACAAAACACAAACAACCAGTGAGCAGTGCAGGTGAGAGGATCAGCAGTGAGGAATTTAAAACACATTTTTTTATTTTCCACACTCGCTCCCCACTGCCTCTGCTCTGTCTCTCCACTAAACTGCAGACACAGGGGCTTTAAATACTCCATTCAATTATTCAGACAAACATTGCAACTGCAAGGGGACTGGAGGGGAAGAACACAAATTAACATGTGAAATATGAAATACGTGCATATAATCAAAATAATCAAAGTGAAAAATTTGTAGTGGGCTGAGACTTCCTTGAACTGATTACATGCCTAATTGGAGCTTTTCAATTATTTTGAACACTTGGAGATTTCAAAATAAATTATGCCAGGGACTTGACTTTGTTGAAAAGTCAAGAAATTGTATTGTCACTGTCACGTTTAACCTCGGGGAGTCAAGAACAGGGGACCCAAGTGCAGTGCTGGATCGCAAGATGATTGGACAGGCGTGGGTCGGGTACTGGCGGATCAGGGCAATGGAGGCTAGACTGAGATGTGGTCATGGTCACGGGCAATGCTCGGAAGAACAGGGCTTGGAGGAACAAGGGCTCGGAATTTCAGTAGGAACTGACAAAACTTCGCCCCGACTGAGGGAAGTGAGGGGATATTAAAGGGAAGCAGGAACCAGGCTTGGGAGGTGCAGGGCGAATGGGAACAGAGGGATAGAACAGTGCACATGGGTGACCGGAATGTTAATAGACAGAGTGACGAGAGCAGGGAGAAGGCAGGGAAATGGCGGCGCCTAGTGGGGATAGAGGGGGGAGCGCTAGGGGACCATGACAGTCACATTATAGGTGAAATATCAATCCCTAAACAGACTGATGTAAATGCCCCCTGTGCTAGTATCAATGTATTAGTAAAGCATCAGTGTTTGTTCTGTACAATTCTTTATTTTAGTAACTGCTACACTGAGGCTTGCTGTGCTGCGATAAATAGTGAATAAAGGCTCAGAAAGCATTTATATCATTGAGTATCGTTTTCTCTAGGTGTCTGCCCGTTAATAGGACAGGGTTGCTGATTATCTCCCATTTATCATGAACAAACTGCAGCCAGTTGCACTAAAAAGGTCTTACTTTAAGTCTCAGCCTTAGTCTAAGTCCTGTGAAACTGCAATAGTTGAGCAACTAATCATAAGAAAATTGGTAATTCTGGGGGGAAATGCAGACAAAAATAAAGCCTTAAATGAAATAACACAGAGGAGAGGAGAGGAGAGGAGAGGAGAGGAGAGGAGAGGAGAGTTGCAACTGAAACATATACAAAACTTCACGCTGAATGCACCTAACAAAGGGATATATACACTCACCTAAAGGATTATTAGGAACACCATACTAATACTGTGTTTGACCCCCTTTCGCCTTCAGAACTGCCTTAATTCTATGTGGCATTGATTCAACAAGGTGCTGAAAGCATTCTTTAGAAATGTTGGCCCATATTGATAGGATAGCATCTTGCAGTTGATGGAGATTTGTGGGATGCACATCCAGGGCACGAAGCTCCCGTTCCACCACATCCCAAAGATGCTCTATTGGGTTGAGATCTGGTGACTGTGGGGGCCAGTTTAGTACAGTGAACTCATTGTCATGTTCAAGAAAGCAATTTGAAATGATTGGACCTTTGTGACATGGTGCATTATCCTGCTGGAAGTAGCCATCAGAGGATGGGTACATGGTGGTCATAAAGGGATGGACATGGTCAGAAACAATGCTCAGGTAGGCCGTGGCATTTAAACGATGCCCAATTGGCACTAAGGGGCCTAAAGTGTGCCAAGAAAACATCCCCCACACCATTACACCACCACCACCAGCCTGCACAGTGGTAACAAGGCATGATGGATCCATGTTCTCATTCTGTTTACGCCAAATTCTGACTCTACCATCTGAATGTCTCAACAGAAATCGAGACTCATCAGACCAGGCAACATTTTTCCAGTCTTCAACTGTCCAATTTTGGTGAGCTTGTGCAAATTGTAGCCTCTTTTTCCTATTTGTAGCGGAGATGAGTGGTACCCGGTGGGGTCTTCTGCTGTTGTAGCCCATCCGCCTCAAGGTTGTATGTGTTGTGGCTTCACAAATGCTTTGCTGCATACCTCGGTTGTAACGAGTGGTTATTTCAGTCAAAGTTGCTCTTCTATCAGCTTGAATCAGTCGGCCCATTCTCCTCTGACCTCTAGCATCAACAAGGCATTTTCGCCCACAGGACTGCCGCATACTGGATGTTTTTCCCTTTTCACACCATTCTTTGTAAACCCTAGGAATGGTTGTGCGTGAAAATCCCAGTAACTGAGCAGATTGTGAAATACTCAGACCGGCCCGTCTGGCACCAACAACCATGCCACGCTCAAAATTGCTTAAATCACCTTTCTTTCCCATTCAGACATTCAGTTTGGAGTTCAGGAGATTGTCTTGACCAGGACCACACCCCTAAATGCATTGAAGCAACTGCCATGTGATTGGTTGATTAGATAATTACATTAATGAGAAATTGAACAGGTTTTCCTAATAATCCTTTAGGTGAGTGTATAGCTGGAATGGGTGAGAAAGGGAATGAGGGTCAGGTGACAGTTGTAAGTGATTGGACTGTTAATTTAATTATTAGGTGGATGGAAAATTTAAGTGGGGAAGTAAATCAAGAACTAGGATGTGGGCGACATCTGGGGACAGTGAAGAGTTCAGCCTGTGATTGTGACACTGCCAAAATGACTAACTAAATGTAGACATGCATTGACGAATGTGTGCTCAACCAGCATTTGTGTGTTAATGTTGGGCAATAGCAGTTATTGAGAGTGAAGAACTGAAAACTGCTCTGAATGCAATTTGTATGGTACGATGAACAGAAAATCAGGATGCAAAATAGATTTAGAATGAGGTTTAAAAAAGAGGTTACTGAAGTTGAAACTGTTCCTGCAGAAACCATTTATATACTGAGGACTCTTAAATTAGCACCAAAAAAAACATCGGTCACAGGCAGGCAGATTCTGTTTGGTCTTGTGAAATGGTTTCCTCTTTTATATAGCATTATTCACCGATCAGCCATAACATTATGACCACTGACAGGTGAAGTGAATAACACTGATAATCTCATTATCATGGCACCTGTTAGTGGGTGGGAGATATTAGGCAGCAAGTGAACGTTTTGTCCTCAAAGTTGATGTATTAGAAGCAGGAAAAATGGGCAAGCGTAAGGATCTGAGCGACTTTGACAAGGGCCAGATTGTGATGGCTAGAAGACTGGGTCAGAGCATCTCCAAAACTGCATCTCTTGTGGGGTGTTCCCGGTCTGCTGTGGTCAGTACCTATCAAAAGTGGTCCAAGGAAGGAAAAGCGGTGAACAGGCGACAGGGTCATGGGCAGCCAAGGCTCACTGTTGCACGTGGGGAGCGAAGTTCTGGCCTGTGTGGTCCGATCCAACAGACGAGCTACTGTAGCTCAAATTGCTGAAAAAGTGAATGCTGGTTCTGATCAGAACACACAGTGCATCGCAGTTTGTTGCGTATGGGGCTGCGTAGCCACAGACCAGTCAGGGTGCCCATGCTGACCCCTGTCCGCTGCCGAAAGCACCTACAATGGACACTTGAACATCAGAACTGGACCACAGAGCAATGGAAGAAGGTGGCCTGGTCTGATGAATCACGAGTTCAAGGTGTTGACTTGGCCTCCAAATTCCCCAGATCTCAATCCAATCGTGCATCTGTGGGATGTGCTGGCCAAACAAGTCCGATCCATGGAGGCCCCACCTCGCAACTTACAGGACTTAAAGGATCTGCTGCTAATGTCTTGGTGCCAGATACCACAGCACACCTTCAGAGGTCTAGTGGAGTCCATGCCACGATGGGTCAGGGCTGTTTTGTCTGCAAAAGTGGCAAAATACACAATATTAGGCAGATGTTCATAATGTTATGGCTGATTGGTGTATGTAATTCCACCCCATTCTGTTGATGAACTCCCTGGCAACTCTTACAGTCCAGTCAGTCTCCTCCACATCCACCTCCAAGCAGAGTCTCTCTGAACTGCAATAACTGCCACAATAATACAATTCTCTGTCTCTGGACTGTTGGAGAAACCTGTCTTTCTCACTGGTTTTCTATCCACAGACAGGGTGATGCTGGGATGAGCTGTATGAGGGTCCAGAGCCTTATTAAGGTTTACTGTGGTATATACACCATAAGGTGAAATCTATTATTCTAGAAAAGGTAGGATTCTGGCATTGTGAAGATATTCTACAGCATGCCATTATTATTATAAAATACATAAATACAATCAAGAGAACTAGACATGTTATGTGTGTGTTTCTGGTAGACTTGTTATACCCTATAATGATGAATCCCAGTCTAAGCCTCTTGTGTTTTATTTATGTGTGGGAGCTGCCTTTGTAAGAGTCTACATGTGACCCTGTTTGCCTCTCCAGAACAGAGCATGTCCTTCAATCACATACAAACTATTCTCACTCCCACATTTGCATTGGCATTATACATGTGTACTTTAATATTGTAAGATGGGTAACCCTGGGTCTCCTTACTCTGGCGTGGGTAGAGGCTCAAGCAGACCACTTTCCTTTCAATTCAGAGTTTTATTTGAACACACTTCCTTATTCTCTCTCTCTCCCTCTCCCCCCCCCTCTCTCTCCTCTCTATCCATTTACCACTCCTAGAGAGTTCTTTGAATAACAGATTTGCTAATAAATTATAATTACAATTAATTATTAGCAGTATTAGCTAGTGACAAACAGAACATATCTGTATTAACCAAATAGCACATTCATTTATAAAAACAATATACTAATCAAGTGAACAAATATAATTAGGAAAATTAAATTGCATTATTATTTTTAGTGTTTTGTCATACATTTATTTACTATTATTGTATTTATTAAAAACAATGATGAGCTCATCAAAGAAACGTGCTCTGCCTCCCAATGCTGGGCTGCCAATTTTAAAGAAGTGCTTAGTGTGAACTCCCCACTTTGCAACCCCCCTCCCATTCTGGCTCTCACTCAACATTTTCTGGAAGTATCTGCTTTCTCTGGAAGGTCTACTTTTGGACAAACAGAACTCACTAGTCCACCTGCCTGAGATACAGCCATGTGTCACATGAGTAGGTGTGTAATTGTGTTAAAACATTTGTGTCACATGAGTAGGTGTGTAATTGTGTTAAAACGTTTGTGTCACATGAGTAGGTGTGAAATTGTGTTAAAACGTTTGTGTCACATGAGTAGGTGTGTAATTGTGTTAAAATGTTTGTGTCACATGCAATATGTGTGAGTGTGGGCAGCCCTGCCAGTGTGGTCTTAAGCACTCAGGAATAAATCAACAATACATTCCCCCTTATATCACAGAGCAACTTCGTCTGACCGCAGTATAACAGATATGAAGAAAGACAACCTGTGTGAGAATTTGGACCATAAACCTGCCAATCCTTCATCAACGATGAAACAACCTGAACCAGGGACATCCCTGCCAAGAAGCACTGAAGGTACAGTTCAGAATCCAATCTAAAAACACAGTCAGACTTTCTGATTGTGAATATTTTCTCTGTATACAAGTTTCTATATTTGTTAGGTTGGAATTTAATCTCCCAACAAATATAATTCAACATAATTCTGCTTATTCATGCATTTAATTGAATTAATTTTTGCAAGATGAAGATGCACCTGAGTATTTGGGTATGCTTGGTCTTATAAATTAATCCAGAATATATCTACTATATTTATCTATATTAAATCATATATTAGGATATCAGATTAAGATACTTTCCTTATTACTGATATCATTTTTTCAAAGGGGGATATCATATATAATCACATGCCAACCAAAAATAAATGTAACATTTCACATTCATTCCACATTTAAAACGGCACGATGAAGAGTGAAGCTGGGCTCGAAAGATCTTTACTATCCGGCTGCTGTAGTGGAGTGCAGTTCTGTAACTTTAACTCAAAGCAGAAAGAGTAAAAACATATTTCTTCAGAGTGACAACAGCAGTCAAATGCAATTAAGAGCAAGAGACGTCTGTATCAAAATGTTTTAGATGGACTGGCGTTCAGGGCAATCTCATGATGACTGTAACACTACTGTGTCATGACTCAAGTCAAATCTATTTTAGTTTAATGTGATGTCTGTCATAGTTCAGCCTTGTACCCAGAAAATTAAAATAGAGCATTTAAATTCTTTTTTTATTAATCTCTCTCAACCTGAACCTAATGTGTCCAGAATAGTAAATTCAGACGGTGGAGTTCACATGCAATCTAGATAGGCTTACAGATATCAATTTAATTCGGGAGACTTTTTAAACTGGGGATCTGTGATCTTCAGGCTTAAATTGTAAGAAAGAAACAAGGAATCTATTGAAAAATGCATGCTATGCATCAACATCCATTTTGAGCCCAAGTTTCAGTTTAAATATTGTTACTATGAAGTCCAGATATTGATATTGTAACGGTACGGGCTTTTTGTTTGCCATATTGTCGTGGGAGTTCACCACCAATGGCAGGAATGACGGAGAGGTTGCAGGGTTAACCACAAACAGGAATTTTATTGAACACAGGTAGTCTTCAGGCTGGAGCGACCCTCTGTCCCACTACTCCCTCTCACGCTCTCCACACACTCCTAATTCAACGCCAACTCGTCTCTGCAACAACTCCTCTGCGTGGGAACTGGGCACCCCTATTTATGCCCTCCGGCCCCGTGACTGTCTCCCCCAATCATGGCACCTCCTGTGTTCCCGTGCGGGGCTAGCCCTTAACCCTGGAACTTCCCCGCCATAACACAAGCATGCACACGAACACAACACGCACACACCACAAACAGCCCCACCCCCCAACACACAGACAGCACCCCCCCACACACACATACATATGTTATATATAGTGGGCAGCAGGAGAACACTCATGCCACTTTTGCTCTGCACAGGAGCAGTCTCACTCAACTAAAGTAAATGTGCTAATGTGCTTGTTCACATTGTCACATTGTCAAAGTGATTATTTAAAAAAAAGGTCTTCGGAGGAACCTGCTCTTTTTCCCAGGACCTCAGAAGAGCAGTGATGGGAGAGTGTCTCTGTACAAGAGGATCTCACTGCTCCTTGTCTGTGTGTGGATCCTCACTCTCATCTCTGGACTGGCTATGTACTGTGAGTATTGAACAAGCAGGAGTTCACTGTCAGAGATGCTCCCACTCTGGACTGGACAGCAGGCTGACACTGAGGAATACTGCAGCTGTGCTGATAGAGGACTCACATCTAGATAGTGTGACACCTGTGTGACACCTCAGGACACCTGAGTCCTGAACAATTTTACCTCACTCACGTTTTAATCAGCAATCAGACATTTAGAACAAAACACATTTAAAAAGGCATTTAACACTAAGATAAACCCATTCATATATAACTGTTTAATTCTGTTATTTGCACTACACTAATGTAAAATTACAGAATTAAAAGCATTGTAACTCGATGCTTTGTATGGTGGTTTTTGCTGACATTTACTGTAACTAATTTTACCCTAAGAAGTTCAGTCTGAGCATTCAAGTAAACAAAATATATATACTGGTGAGGAAAACAATAAGCCTAGTCCTTTGTTTGGGGGCTGACTCACCTATGCAGACAGCCGTAGCTATCATCAGGCCACTACTAATTTTCCCCAATGGCATAGGCAGTCTCATAGTTTGGAGTGTGAAAGCCAGGGTCCATCCATAAGCATTGTCCTTTTCTGTTCCAGGGTGGTCTTCCAAATCAGGCTTTCAGTCCAGTCCAATGATCAAAAGCCAGTACACTACAAAATAAGCACGCAAAGGCAGAATTCCTTGCAACAAATGGTAAACATTCACCCAGTCACCTCTACATCTTTCCCTCAAGGTGTTTAACAACACAGTGCTCTGGGCATGGTCCTTATAGGGAGAACAAAGTACATACACATATGTCTTTCTTCAAGTACTCTGCCCCTTACTGTGTCACAATATTTGTTGTTTGTGTGTTTGGTTTACTTTCAGCTTCCCTTGATTCAGTAGACGAGCAAACTTTCCTCAGGGTGAGAGGACGGCACAGTGAGCAGGAGAACAGCAACACTGAGATAACTGGTATTCACATCTACTTATCTGTGCTGTCATTTATTTATACTTTTACATGTGGTCAACACAATAATGAAATATTACTAAGAATTATAATAAGTTTGTAATAAGTTTACAATAAGTTTGTGTTTATTATAATTCAAATCTAATGTCAGGGAATCATATGTCTAATAAATACATTTGAGAACTGGACATAATGACATACAAAGTCAAAGAAAAAATTAAGAGAATTAAAATATAAAAATAATGTGAGTGTACAATTGTGTATACAACTCTTGCATAACCTATTGTTTGTGCATATATATTTGGACTGTCAAATGATAAATTTTTGTAATCGTCATAATCAATTGCATACTTAATCACATTTTAAAATGACATAAAACATTTACATTCTATATGAGTGTAATTCTAGCAGAATGGGTGTAAAATAACCCCAAGGAAATCTTTCAATCAAATCTTGTTTCCAGCAATCCAGTACAAAATTGTCAACAACAACAAAAAATGTCTCAAGAGTTTTCTCCTTTGTCATTATAAGTGTTCTGTACTGAAAAAGTTCCCCTTTAAATGCAGTTAAATCATCAGATTAACTAAACTGAAAAGTGAATACAGTTAAAAGAAAATCTGCACTTTTAGTAAAGCTTTTGAAGAGTTTTAAAGTCATAGGTCAGGGGAGGAGAGAGGGTTTACGTAAAGGGAGTGGAGCATGTCCCAGATCATAGAATATACAAACCCCAAAAAATAAGCATTACTATCACTGCATATTGAATGAAGCAGGTTGATATATGCAAAAAATAAAATGTGTATAGATATGAAATAAGAAAACGTGCCATATTGTATGCTGTTTTGTGGAGTTCCTTTTCTCGTTGCACTTGTCCATGTCTATCGTGTCACTGTTAGCAACAGCAGAGCTAGCAGCAGATGTACCAGCCATAACATCTGGATGACTTGTACTTTCTATCAGTTTTTCCTACAAGTTTAAACTAGGCTACACTAGCTAGCTACTGACATGCATGCAGCAGACAAGTAGACTATGCTAGACTAGATATAGACCGGACATGTGGCACACGTCAATCAGTATGGATTAGAAAGTAAATTCAGTAGTAAGAAGAACAAATGATGATTGCAGCTCAATCATTTTTTCAATATTAAATAGGAAATAACAGTGTGTGCAGCCAGGGGGCCCTCAAGGGGGTGCAGTGAAAGGCTGCTGCCTGGAAAGCGGCATACACCAACTACCGCAGAAGCAGTGGCACCTCAATCAAAACACACACATTGTGAAATGAAATCAATTTAAAATGGTGTGATTAGGCTGCCTGTCATAATTTTTACAATGGTTGTGTTGTGCTATCATTATTTTTTAAATCAACTACATTTTTAGTTTTAGGAAAATAAAACTGTAAAATTCATGTTTGGCTGTTAGGTAGCCTCATAGTTCAAACATGATGTGCTTCTATCATCTTGAAATTCAGGTTCACACTTATCACTTTTTGTCTGTTGAACCATCTGAAACAAGTTTTATAACTGAAACAGCCATTCATTAACCCACCTTTCTTCTCCATCACGATCACATCTGTGGTTCAACTATGGGTGCTCAAAACAGAGAAATGTGATTAATTGTATTAAAAATATTATATATATATATATATATATATATACACAGTATGTATATACACACCTACAGTTAGGTCCATAAATATGTGAACAGTGACACTGTCATCATTTTGACTGTACACCACCACAATGGATTTGAAAGGAAATGATCAGTATGTGCTTTAAGTGTAGACTTTCATTTTTAATGTGACGGTAGTTGCATCCAAATTGGGTGAACGGTGTAAGAATTACACCCATTTTTATATTTGATCCTCCCAATTTTAGGGGCTCTATATACAAGGGAACCAGTTCCGTCAGCAGCCATACATGCCCGTGCCCAAGGTTCTTTAGATGTTTCTGGCAAACTCTAATTTGCTCTTCCTGTTTTTGAGGCTTACCTATGGTTTACATCTTGTGGTAAACCCTCTGTATTTACTCTGGTGAAGTCTTCTCTTGATTGTTGACTGTGACACAGATACACCTACCTGCTGGAGGGTGTTCTTAATCTGGCCAACTGTTGTGAACGGGGTTTCTTCACCACAGTTGTTGTCCGTGGTCTTGCGTGCCTTTTGGTGTTCCTGAGCTCACCAGTGCATTATTTCTTTTTAAGAATGTACCAAATAGTTTTTGCTATCTCTCTGATTGGTTTGTTTTGATTTCTCAGCCTAATGATGGCTTGCTTCACTCACAGTGGCAGCTCTTTGGATTTCATATTGAGGGTTAACAGCAACATATTCCAAATGCAAATGACCCACTTGAAATCAAATCTAGATCTGCTTACCTGTAATTTAACTGAGGGAATAACGCACACCTGGCCATGGAACAGCTGAGACAGCTGAGCAGCCAATTGTGCAATTACTTTTGAGCCCCTAAAATTGGGTGACCACATATAGAAATGGGTGTAATTCCTACACCGTTCACCCAATTTGCATGTAACTACCCTCACATTAAAGATGAAAGTCTACACTTAAAGCAACTTTCAAATCCATTGTGGTGGCATACAGAGCCAAAATGATGACAATTGTGTCATTGTCCAAATATTTATGGACCTAACTGTGTGTGTATATATTTATATATATATATATATATATATATATATATATATATATATATATATATATATACACACACTCACCTAAAGGATTATTAGGAACACCTGTTCAATTTCTCATTAATGCAATTATCTAACCAACCAATCACATGGCAGTTGCTTCAATGCATTTAGGGGTGTGGTCCTGGTCAAGACAATCTCCTGAACTCCAAACTGAATGTCTGAATGGGAAAGAAAGGTGATTTAAGCAATTTTGAGCGTGGCATGGTTGTTGGTGCCAGACGGGCCGGTCTGAGTATTTCACAATCTGCTCAGTTACTGGGATTTTCACGCACAACCATTTCTAGGGTTTACAAAGAATGGTGTGAAAAGGGAAAAACATCCAGTATGCGGCAGTCCTGTGGGCGAAAATGCCTTGTTGATGCTAGAGGTCAGAGGAGAATGTGCCGACTGATTCAAGCTGATAGAAGAGCAACTTTGACTGAAATAACCACTCGTTACAACCGAGGTATGCAGCAAAGCATTTGTGAAGCCACAACACGTACAACCTTGAGGCGGATGGGCTACAACAGCAGAAGACCCCACCGGGTACCACTCATCTCCACTACAAATAGGAAAAAGAGGCTACAATTTGCACAAGCTCACCAAAATTGGACAGTTGAAGACTGGAAAAATGTTGCCTGGTCTGATGAGTCTCGATTTCTGTTGAGACATTCAGATGGTAGAGTCAGAATTTGGCATAAACAGAATGAGAACATGGATCCATCATGCCTTGTTACCACTGTGCAGGCTGGTGGTGGTGGTGTAATGGTGTGGGGGATGTTTTCTTGGCACACTTTAGGCCCCTTAGTGCCAATTGGGCATCGTTTAAATGCCACGGCCTACCTGAGCATTGTTTCTGACCATGTCCATCCCTTTATGACCACCATGTACCCATCCTCTGATGGCTACTTCCAGCAGGATAATGCACCATGTTACAAAGGTCAAATCATTTCAAATTGGTTTCTTGAACATGACAATGAGTTCACTGTACTAAACTGGCCCCCACAGTCACCAGATCTCAACCCAATAGAGCATCTTTGGGATGTGGTGGAACGGGAGCTTCGTGCCCTGGATGTGCATCCCACAAATCTCCATCAACTGCAAGATGCTATCCTATCAATATGGGCCAACATTTCTAAAGAATGCTTTCAGCACCTTGTTGAATCAATGCCACGTAGAATTAAGGCAGTTCTGAAGGCGAAAGGGGGTCAAACACAGTATTAGTATGGTGTTCCTAATAATCCTTTAGGTGAGTGTATATATATATAGTGACCAAGTGGGGTTGGACATGGTGTCAGGGCTCTCAGGCGACGTTTAAGGTCAGGGTATGGTGTAAATAAGTGTGAGTTTATTACAGTGCTTGGGTGCTCAAAACAACACAGACAAACCGAAACTGAAAGCAAAACCTAACTCTTCTTTGAGTTTACCTACAAATGAAACAGATCCCTAACTACACATACCTAATAGCCAATAGCAAACACAGACAAGACACAGGCCTACAACTAACAATCCAGTCAAAAATCCTTCCTTTTTTTATAGAGGGGCCAGTCAGATGGGAACAGCAAGTCATCTCTTCTGCCGATATCCTCCCTCCCCCAGGGTCCGGATAGGTGCAGGGCAGCCCATATATATATAAAAGACTAAACCTCATATGAAATCCATTTATTATGTTATACTGTGTTCTAAAATATAATTATGCTGTTGTTGTCTTTTACATCTAGAACTGAGGAAACAACTGCAGAACAAGGACAATGAAATCTCCAATCTACAGACAAACCATTCCAGCCTTCAGCAAGAGTTTTCAGACTTTTTGAGAAATGTTAAGAATTTTATAGAGATTAATCTCCTCACAAACAGATCCAACACTGGTGAATATGCACTGCCATACTTCATTATAATCCCGTTGTCTTTGATTATTATTATAATTGTTAGGCATTCAAGTTTAAACACTATATTAGTAGAAACATTTCAATATTAATAGAACTGAGACGTGTTATGGTGGTCCAATCTGTCCTCCTTTTACTTGGGACAATGTACAACAGGGATGGATATGTGTCTTGCTTCATTGATCAACATAAGGTGCTTATCAATATTTGCTTATAAACTATTCTGTTTTCATGATTTGACGTGAACTATGACTGCTGTTGAGAACTGTGAATGTAATGTTTGTGAATAGGGGTATTCTGAGACTAATCAATGGCTGAGGTGGGTCCATTTATGATGTCATACTTTGTACTAATATATAATTCCATTGTGATCTTTAACACCTAGAACTGAAGAAGGAACTGCAGAACAAGGAGAATGAAATCTCCATTCTACAGAGCAGATACAACAGTTTGAATGCCAGCTGTAATGGTTTGTATTCATGTCTATCTCTGTGTGTTGTATTTGAGACAGGTTAAGTTAGCTGCACAGTTAAACAGGTTTACGTCTTTGTAATTTGCTAATTGACACTGGATAAGGGGTGGGGATGAAGAGTAATAGGTGTGACTCCTGGCTGTAACAAGCAACAAAGCAAGCAAAAGAACACTAGTTTCAAAAGTGACACAAGACTTTCAGTATCATTTTCAACAGGAGCATAATAAGATGTGTGCCTCATTAAACTTTTGAAAGTCTGAATGATGTCATCAAAACATTGCAATAATAAATTAAAGGATTAAAAGTGGTAACTGGATATATTGTAGATAATCCCCTTTAAATGGTTAATTTAGTAACTTCATCAAGGTTTTAGAAATTACTTTCTAAGCTACATCTTCCCCTTTTGAAAATCACCTTTCCAACTTAGTCCTCTAAATAAAAAAAAGTTGTAACTGTGTCACAGAAGCACAGTTTTCATGGACAAAGACAATTACAGTGGCTCTCAAAAGTATTCACCCCCCTTGGACTTTTCCACATTTTATTGTGTTACAACATGAAATCAGAATGGATTAAATCAGGTGTTTTTGCCACTGATCAACACAGAAAATGTCCACAACGTCAAAGTGAAAAATATAATCTGCAAAGTGTTCTACATTAATTACAAATACAAAACAAATACTTGAATGCATAAGTAATCACCTCCTTCAGTCAATATTTGTTAGATGCACCTTTGGAAGTACAGTGTAATCAGGACTGCATGTAGCAAGGATGTGGCTGTTATAATGGGGGATTTCAATTTCCCAAACTTAGACTGGGAAAGCCCAGTGGGGACTACACAAGCAGAAATAGAAATGGTTGAGATGGTAAATGACTGCTTTCTAACTAAATTTGTCAGGGAACCAACCAGAGAGAGCGCATGTATTGACTTGATCTTTTCAAATGACCAAGATAGAGTCAGAGGGACAGTAGTTAGAGAACCAATGGCAAATTGTGATCACAATATGGTTAGCTTTGAGGCATTCTTTCATAAAACAAGGACTAAGTCTAAAACAATGGTCTACTATTGTAGAAAAGCAAACCTTGAAGGTATGAGGTGGCACTTAGAAGAGGTAGACTGGAGCACACTGGATACAGATTCAGTTGAAAATGGATGGTTATATTTTAAGAATATACTACTTGAGGCTCAGGAGAAATTTGTACCAAAACTTAGCAAATTGAGGACCAGAAAACATTGGCCAAAATGGTTAATAGAAGTATGCAAAAAAATATCAAGAGAAAGAAAATGTTGTATAGCGCATACAAAAAGGATGGAGATTAAACAAAATACAAAGAATATGTAGATTTGCATAGAGACCTTAAGAAAGGAATCAGGAAAGCAAAGAGGGAAATAGATAGAAACATAGCTCTTGGAGCTAAAGCTAATGCAAAGAGCTTTTTTCAACATTACAACAGCAAGAGTTCAATAAAGAAGGAAGTGAAACAGATAAAGGGCAAAAACGGAAGTATCTTGGAAAACAAACAAGATGTGGGAAATGTTCTAAATGAGTATTTTACAGAGGTTTTTATAAAAGAAAAAACAGATGACATGCCACAGGTTAACAATCAGTCCAGTCAAACCCTAAGAGAGATCAGGATAAATGAGGAGGAGGTACTAAAAGGACTAGCAGAATTAAAAACAAACAAATCTCCTGGGCCAGATGGTATATTTCCAACATTACTTAAAGAAATGAGGGAAATTATTTATAGGCCGCTAAGTCAAATATTCCAAATGATACTTACAAATGGTACAAAAGCGCAGCAAGGTGCAGAGAGGTGCTCTTTTAAAAGAGCAGACCCGTCGGGTGCAGAAAAAAGAAACAGGAGACAAGAGGACGAGAAGGCTCAAGGCAGAGATGTCATAGACAGTGGCATATCCAGATATTCGCAGGGGGGGGGCACAATGAGTCCGTAGCAGAATAAGTAATTCAAGACTCCATAAAATGTTGAAAATTGGAGACCTTAAATGCTTGATTCTGTGTCATTTAGTCGAAATCAGAGCGATTGTGACTATGGACACATCCAGCCAGACACATTTCTGGTGCTTCCCAATCACAGATCTACTCGGTGGAGCTCTGCCTGTAACTGAAACAGGAGGGGGTTGCACAACTTTAGATTTGTGCGCTGCTAGAAATATGCGTCTTAATTGGAAATCAGCTGTTTCCGCCGCTGAGTTTCTAAGTATTTTGAATTGCTATATTTTAGCTAAGTTGAATTTGTAATGATTGATGCCTTGTACTTCTCTGTATTTTTGCACTTATGTTGTAAGTCGCCCTGGATAAGGGCGTCTGCCAAGAAATAAAAATAATAATAATAATAGGTGAATACAAGTCTCCAGGAAATTATATATTTAAAAAATAATAATAATAATGTACACATGAAAAAATAACAAGTAGGAATCAAACCCAGATCATCAGGATGGCAGGGCCATTCCCTAACTACTGAACCAACTAATATATAATTCTAATATGAAACCTATTTTAATTGGATCCATGACAATTTGCCCCCATGATAATTGGTCCCCATGACAATTCGTCCCCACGACAATTCGCCCCCTCATTATACGTTCTCCACCTGAGCATTTGTAACCATTAGTGCATTCACTTATTGTAGAGCCATAGAACACACACATGTATCTATAGCAGGTAGGATATATATATATATATATATATATATATATATATATATATATATATATATATATATATATATATATAAATACAGACACACAACTATTTTGTATTATTTATTATACTTCATGTTTTTAATTGATAAATTAACTTGAGACTATAACCCCAATAATTAAGTTTTATACAAATAGTCACGACAGATACCGTTTAACTCCAGGAAAAATAATACTAATAATGTACACATAACAAATAACAAATCCCAATCAGGACTTGAACCCAGATGACCAGGTTTTCAGTGCTATTCCCTAACCACTGCACCAAGCAATATACATTATTAATATGAAACCTATTTTAAGTAGCCTTCAGCCCTCGCTGCCAGCTGTCATGACTATTTTTATAAAACTGAATTATTGAGGTTATAGTCTCAAATTAATGTATCAGTTCAAACAGACATTATAATAAATAATACAAAATAGTTGTGTGTGTATTTATATATATTTATATAGCCTGCCTACTATATATACACATATGTGTGTTCTCTGGCTCAATAAGTGAATGCACTCATGGTTACAAATGCTCAAGTGGAGAACATATAATGGTGGGGATGAATTGTCATGGACCCAGTTTCCATCCAAATGATGATAATGATAATCTAGTAGTTAACCACTACAGTAGTTGCTAGTTGTCAGCTAATGATTTCTGATAGTGTTGTACTTATTATTTAATTTAGTTTTATAGTGTGCACTGTGCAATATTGTATTTTCAGTACTGAGTACTTTTGGTGTGGGTGTTTTTTATCTAGACAGTTTATTAGTTATTGCTGTTATTTAAATGGTGCACTATTTAGCATTGTATTTATTACTAAATGTATTTCTTCAACATGTACAGTGTATGTTAATGTCAAAAAAATGTTGTGTGTGTCTTTTAGTTTTACCAAAGAGAGAATGTATCTGTGCCATAAAGATGGGCACCACTAAAATGTGCAGCGAGGTGGGGGCCCCACAATTAAATCTTACCAATGCCCTGGTCCAGCCCTGGTTTCAGCAATAGAGTAGAACTGTAATAAGTTGTGATGATCAGTGAAAATCTGTCAGTCTTGCACTGAGCTTTATCTCATGTGTTTTTGCATCTTTGTTTACACATGAAAAATATATGGACAGTGTCTAATACTATTACTATCTCAATTTCTCTGATTTATTGAACTACAAGGAAATCCATCTGTTTCTAGTTCAGGTGGAAAACTTTTTTCTCAATACTATGGCAACATGCTCTCTAACTGTTCATTCTGTTTTCAGTCGATGGTGTATTATCTGAATATTCAAGTAAGTTGGACTTTTGATTGTAACATTTTTATTATTATTCAATACCATTTGATTTAAGATAATTTGGAAGTTTATATTTTATCAGTGGTAAATTAAAATAAGATTGTTTTAACAGTGTCAATTAATAAACATATCTTGTAAAGAAACACAATTTAATTACTAATTAGATTTTTTATAGTAATATAAGATACTTTGGGAGTTTGATGTTGATTTAAACATTTTACTACAATCTTCACACTATATGGAAAGCAGATATCATTATCTAAGTGTTTATGATCAAAGTTGAAGTTTTGTGTATATGTAAAAGTGTTGTCTTTGTTGTTCAGAAAGTCTATATGAATAATGTAATGTAGAAACACAATACACCTGTAACACAGTGTCTGCTTATCAACAGGAAAGGAGGGAGTTGTCCTTAAACCAGGTAAATCACTTAACAAATGTGAATGACTTTCCAGTAGAGAAACTGCATGTTGTGATGTAGTTCCCATTCAAATATCTATTAATGTTGCTCTCAGAATAATAGTCAACTTCTTTGTCATGAGCGATGCATATTCTTACAATTATTTCAAATAATTAGGTATATAGGATCCGATATTCAAACTTAGCGCAATTTCCGCACATAATGAGAACCGCGCAAGAAAAATGCGACTTGGCCAAAAAAGGAGATATTCCAATATGGCGCAGATCTTTGCGCAACATTGGAATATAGCATTGTTTTCCTGTGTGCGCAAGCCTCTTTGCGCCTCCCAAACCCACCTGCACCACTTTTCAGTGTGCTATTATCCCCACTGTTTGAACACGGTTTTGTGAAGTTATTGGATGAATGCGCCGTGCTAATATACTGCAGACTGGTATATTCAGTCTAATTAAGTTTTTCATGCAATTCAATTTCGATTGCTATGCGCAGGTTTAATGTCGTCAGCCCGGAATACATTTGCATCTCATGTTTCCAATTACCGAGTCATTACCATATGTTAATAAGCCACAGCATTAAAACAACAGGACTCTGCAGGTGGATGAATGAAGACAGTTTGCTGGACAGATGCGAGTGCCATGTTTCATGTTCTGTTAATTGTACACACACACGCACACACACGCACACACACACACACACACACACACACACATATATCTAAATATAAATCACATCTGGACACATCCCTAATGCACACCTCCTAGGTCATATAGTAGTGCACACCTCTATTGTCCTGACAGGGCAAACAACGAGGCTCATACCGTATATTATTGCAGTACACACACAATATTGTGGACGTAGTATTAATAAATATTACTCAGAACATAATTGTCTTTATGTATGTAGGTCGTCACAGAATCAAACACAGTATTATGTACATGACTGCTACTGTGTGTCCAAAACAGGTGTGTAGCACCTAGTGCTGTGTAGCTGTGTATGCTTTTGATTTCCATAAGTAAACTTGTTTTTATATTTTAAGGGGGCCCAAACAGGCCATAATATATTGGTTTGTGTGTGCGAACTATATTGGTTTGATCGACACACCATACTCCACAAGTAGGGATTTCTTGAGTATCATACAGGTCAGATTTTTGGAGTGTTCAGGGCATAGCTGTCACATGTTGACCTTTATCATAGCAGCCTGTAGCTCTTGCAGAGTTGCCATTGGCCTCTTGGTAGCCTGTCTGATCAATCTCCTTGCTCAGTCATCATTTGGAGGGATTGCCTATTTTAGGCAGGGTCGTGGTGGTGCCTCATACCTTCCACTTATCAATAATAATATTCATCTTGCTCCAAGGGATATTCAAGGACTTTGATATTTTTTATCCTCATTTTCTGATCTGCACTGTATTTTTCCCTGCCACTCCCCCTGCACCTTAGTGCACAGGCAGGCACTGACACATTATCAGGTTTGTTTCTATCAGTATTTATCTATATACTTCAAGCTATATACTGTAATTCTATATATCCATATAGGGACTGTTTTGGGTGCCATTCTCTATCATGTCTTAATTCACAGATTCTCACTGGTGTAAAGCTTACTAATTAAGCTCTCTCCAGTGCTGTACTTCCACCTGGTACCTACCTGTGTCCAGTACTACAGCATGTCCTGGTAATATATAATGCTATATCAATGTGAGGTGATCAGCCCTGTATGCTGCGCTACACTGTCAGTTTTCTACCACCGTGAAACTTGTTGGGACAGGTTTTCCTCTGCATGATGGGATGCTTATAGTACTTTTGCCCCATGGCCATTCCGGTCCAGGGGGTTTCCACTAGGTATGGGCTCAAATTAGTGCCATAAGTAACGAATTCAAAACAAAAAATATTGTAAACAAAAATAAAGTTAAAAAAGATAAAGAAGATAAAAGATGAAAAAAGATAAAAAATAATAATCTAATAAAAAATAAAATTTCGAAATATAAATGTTTAGAATTGTAAACAAAAATAATTATGTCAAAAGCAAAAAATAATAATTGAAAGGAAATAATGTCAAAGCGAGAGCACTGGAGTCCCTGTCTTTGGCCCAATTCTATTAAGTCACAGCCCCCCCCCCCTTCTTTTCCAACACCCCTTGTTCAGAATACGTTCCCGTGGCTATGTGTCTGGATAGAGTGCATGCTCTTATATTTTGTAAGTCACCCTGGACAAGGGTGTCTGCTAATAAATAAATAAATAAATAAATTACCTGGTCACCTGCCCTATGGCAGTAATTCAGCATTTACTGCAAAAACTGTTGGATGTTGGCAAGTCATCATCCATGCTCAAAATAGGCTGAGTTACTATTCATTGTACTAGTTAAAGCATGCAGAGAGGGGGGTCTGCCTGAGTGATAACATGCAGCATCCTGTAGCCTGTTTATTAGACAAATGAGATCCCATGGTAATGACAATATCAAATCCACCTTTCTGAGGTATTATCTTTCTCTGATAACTGTGGTTGAATTAGCAACCTATTATTCTCTTTAAATCACTGCCTGCTTCCAATGTGTTAAATAAGTCTCACTGGTTCAGATAAACAAATTATTAGTTATAACTGATATTGCAGAACTTTGTGGGCTTCAATGAATGAGGCCCCTTGGCTTAAAATTGCAGAAAAATACAAAAAAATATGTATACTTTTTGTAAATTACACTATCAAGGTAATATAAATCAGTCTACTTCTCTTTTTCAGTGTGGATGTGGCTTTGTGAAGCAGCAGGTAATATTGTGATTCATTATCTGTCATTAGAAAATATTGTTTGTTTGCTTTTAATTGGTTCATGGTGCAAGACAAGAAGGTTTAATAGCATTAGAGGGAATTTCCTTTAGCCCTGCTTCTCCCTGGACCTAATCCTGACACCTCCAGTTCAGTGATTTAATATATTTCAATATACAAATATATTTCAGCCTTCCTTGTTTGTGGTTCAGTAACTCTGTGGTATCAAAGCTAACCTGACTGGAAAGGAAATAATTTTCATTTCATTTTAAGGCAGCAGTGGATATTCGTAAAAATCTCTAAATTTTTTAAATACAAATGAACAAGGAAAATGTAAAAAATAAGTCACAACCAGTGAGACTGTATTCATCATGTCCTCTCTGCTCCACAGTGGATGTGACTCTGGACCCCAATACAGCTCATCCCAGTCTCATCCTGTCTGAGGATGGGAAACAAGTGAGACATGGAAACAAACGACAGGCTCTCCCTGACAATCCAGAGAGATTTGATTCTGCTGTCAATGTCCTGGGAAAGGAGGGTTTCAGTTCAGGGAGACACTACTGGGAGGTGGAGGTGGGGGAGAAACCGAAGTGGGATTTAGGAGTCGCCAGAGAGTCTGTCATCAGGAAAGGGAGGATTACAGTGAGTCCTAAAAATGGATACTGGACTGTGTGGCTGAGGAATGGGAATGAGTACAAGGCTGCCACTCACCCCTATGTCCCTCTCCTCCTGAGCCTGAAGCCCCAGAAGGTGGGGGTGTTTGTGGATTATGAGGGGGGGCAGGTCTCCTTTTACAATGTGGAGGCCAGGTCTCATATCTACACTTTCACTGACACCTTCACTGAGAAACTCTATCCATACTTCAACCCTGGTCTCAATGGGGACGGTAAAAATGCAGCCCCACTGATCATCTCTCCTGTCCGTCCCACAGACTGAAGGAGGCAGATTCTCTGTCGGGGGAGGGGGGAAGGGGGGGTTGAGCAGAAACAATAAACAGTGAGAGTAATAACAATGATAAGATCAGTTATATCAGGAGATTCTATATGTGAGAGAATTTTGCGTTATTTAGGGGATCATTAAATATGTCTGTATCCTGCTTGTGATAATGTTAGTTCCAGAGCGGTCCTGACAGTCCCTCAGTATTGGCGCTGTGTGGTTTTGAGCCAGTGAGCTGCTGTGAGGTGACTGCACTGGACAGTGTCTGTGGTCCGTCTCACAGGACTGGCCTCTTCAACACTGGAGGCTCTGGGCTCCAGATAGTAACACACAGTTCTACCACGTTGTACCAACGTAAATTATGTTTCTACAAGGTTGTGGCAACTTTGTGTGTTAGCAGGGATTTAACTTGTTGAACTACAGGCAATTGTTCATTCTCAAAGTTAGAAAATTAAACAAATATTAAAGTGCAAGATGTGCCTACCACGGGACAATGTACTGTCTGCACATCTGGAGATAAGATTTTACTTTTTAAATGTGTGCAGCCTTAATAGAATTATGCTTGACATGCGTGTAGAAAATACGCATTTTAATAAAAATGATAATAAATACGATTTAATAATGACATTTTTATAAAAGCATAATAATAAGCAAAACGGTTTGTATTTGCAGTAATAAGTTATCCTATCCATATCCAAAGATAAATCATTGTAAATTACAAATAGTTTATGTATCCTACATAATGTATCCTGGTTCTCTGACTTTAACAATGAAATACATAATATAATGACAACATACAACATGTTAATAGTCTAAAACAAAACACATCGCATAAACTGGTGCGGTGCTCTGTAAAAGAGTGTGCTTTCAGGGGATCCTCACGTCATTTCAAACATTTAAACTGTTACAAACCGATAGATACGACTTAAAAGAAGGTAAGGCGTCAATAATGTGTTAATTGCAGAAACAAGATGCATAACATTCCTCCAGCATTGATACTTAAAAAGAACGACCTAATTGCATTGATTTCATTGTGTATTTTCGGTGCTGCGTTTCTCATGCATGGATACAAAAATGCAATGCATTTAAATCCCCTTTACTATAGCATATATATTATTATCTTGATCCATGTATCTTCACAGATAGAACAACATAAACTGTAGTATTTGTAAGCATGTAACGTACTTAAAATGTACAGAGAAGATACCTGTTTAAGTTTTCACATATCACTAATTAGCATAAAACTAAAAAATAACACCTGCATTAAAATGACTGAACGTGATGCACTTTTGACATTAACGCTTTATTGATATGTCTGATTGATGTCGGTTTGTAAAACAAAATAATGGTATCAAAATGCAGTTTCACTTGTTTAAAAATGCATCCACTACTACAAAATGCAAAGTATACATATACAAGAAAATTAAACTGAAACAAATCTTAATTACCATTTTAATTGCTTGTACTGTGAATAAAAATAAAAAAGGTAATGGAATAATTTTTAAAGTAACCCTCCCAACCCTGTCACTTACTTAATTGAACCCTTAATTTAACTAATAATTTCCAAAAAATGTTTTAGGCTAAGTATAGAATTGTATACTTATTAAAGAATCAACTCATTTCACAATTTAAATAAAGCAGATTGTTACTTCATTTAAGGGTTCAATGAAGTAATTGAGAGCTCAGTTGGAACAAAAACATGCAGGGTATATGTGTATATTATAAAAAGTTGGAGATTTCAAGTTCTATTTACAGTTTCATACATAATATGAAGTCTACACCTGTTTTAAACCATTTAAATTCTCAGATTAGGCAAATTATTAAATTAGGGTTCAATGAAGTACCCTACTAGTAATTATGTAATTGGGAGCTCAGCTAGAACAAAGACAGCAGAACATGGTGTCCCCAGGACCAGGATCAAGAACCACTGCTCTAGGCTGACAAACAGAGCATGTGATCATTTCAATTCACCTGGGAATTTCACACACTTACTGCTGCAATATGACTGTCTGACCAGCAGGGGTCAGACTGTAGTTATGTGTGTATCAGGCAGTCAGTTTTCAATTACAACTCTGGGCTGTATGTTCCAGACCCCCACCGCTCTGTGTGTAAAGCATGGCCTCCTGTTTTCAGACCTAAGTGCCCCTGATTCTAATTTCCACTATTGACCTTCAGGGTTGATCTTGCAGTGTCTCCTGCTCTGACTTACCTTGACTTTAGTGCCTTTTGAGGTTTCTTAATCTCCTCTGTAATCTCTTATGTATTTCTGTTGCAGCAAAATTGTGTAAATCATGTGCAGTTTGCAAGATCTGCATAATGCCCCAGGCAGGCCAAGTTCAGCACAGTTTTTGTGCAGCTGATTTTTTGAAAAATATTTTAATTCAAGGTCATATAGAGAAAAGAAGACAAAGAAGAAGTCTGTTATAATAATACACCTTACACTTATACAGCATTGTATCTAGACACCCAAAGCACTTTACATTTTAGGGGGTCTCACCTCCACCACCACTGATGTATAGCACCCAACTGGATGATGCACCTGCAGTCATGGTGCACCACTACACTCACCACACATCAGCTACTCAGTGGGGAGGTGGGCAGAGGGAGAGGTTAGTCATAGTTGTAAATGTGGACAGGATACCAGGGTAATACCCCTACACTTTTCTAAAAATACCCTGGGATTTTCAATCACCACAGAGAGTCATTACCTGAGTTTTATGTCTCAGCCAAAGGACTGTACTTATTCACAGTACTGTACTTGGGCACTGGGATCCACACAGACCACAGGGTGACGCCCGCTACTGCTCTCACCAACACCTCTACCAGCAGCAGCCTTAGTTTTCCAAGAAGGTCTCCCATCCAAGTACTGAGCAGGCCCACACCTGCATAGCTTCAATGGAGCGCTGGTGTTGAGCTGCAGGATGGTTTAGCTACTGACTCTTGGGGTTTGTGGTACCTCAGTAACCTCATTGACATTATGCAGTTGCTCCAAAACCAAGGGAGTTATCTTCAATATGATAGCATGTTCTTTAGAAAAGCTTTAGATGAGTCTTCCTGACTTGCTGTCTCCAGAGTACTTCGTTATAATTGCATAAAATACTTTGGCATTATTCTAAGGTAAATCTCTCACTATCAATACTGCAATATTTGAAACTTTGCAATGCTATAATATACTATGCAAAACTAGCCTATAACAAACTATACTATGCTATATTAATCTTCAAGGATATTAAATTAAATATGAAAAGATCAATCTATTACATTGTTAATACCACAAGAGTACTATTACTACTACCAATAATGAAAGTGTTATTTTTTTCTATACATTTCTATATTTGGGATTTGTGTTATTGGAGGAATCTGTACTTTAATTCTTGATCATTAATAAAAAAAAGTATCGGTTTTGTTTGTTTGATTGCCATGTAATTTGTGTGCATTTGTGTGCATCCTCGTGTGTGTTTGGGTGTATGGAGTATCTTAATTTTAACTCAGAGAGAACAATCCAATATATTGGAGGAATCCCTGTAAATAAATATATATAATATATAATATAATATAAACACTTCTACTGTCTTATAACTAGGGCCCTGTGTATGAGTTCACTCCCAGTACAAGGCGGTCATGTAGTCTGCTTAATTAAGTCAGTCAGTCTGTTAAGGGGCATTTCCAAGTTGATAAACGGGACATACATCTGTTTATTACTAATACATCATATTAAATATTATTTCTTAGAATATGTGAAGTGTCATGAGTTGGGTGTGACTGGCATTAATTACTTTATTATTGCATTATTGCTTTGTGGGTTTTCTTCACTGTTGATGATTATGTGCACTTTAGTCATCTTGATTATTTTCACGTATTAACCATTTTTCTTTTTTTGTTTTGTTCTTCCTTTATTTGATTGTTTTGAATTGCTTATTTGTTTCACGTGTGCTTATTTAAGTCAACAGCCAACCACACCGCCTGGTCCCATTCCTACATGAACGTCCCCACATCACCTCCCTAATTATAAGGGCAGGAGCTCAGTTCATTTGAAAGGCAGGGAAAGACATGCTCTGGAGAGGGTGAAGGTGCAGGCTGAAGGGGACTGGATCATAGGAAGAGCCAAGACAGATCGCTATAATGAGGATTTGGGGAACAAAGACTTGATGTTTGGAGACCGTAGGAGAAGGCGGATATTCCCTGTGTGGATAAGTACTTTATTGAAAAGAGATTGTGGAAAAGTAAGAAACTAGACAGGCATTTGGAGCACTTAATTTCATACACCAGAGGAAGTGCCAAGAAGCTTGGCCCCTCTAAGTGGAGTCTTAAATCACCCTCAGCACCCCCCACTAGCACCACGGAGAAAATGGTGCCCCCCCACTCGGCCACCACGTTGCCATTGTTCTAGAACCCCACTGATCTGGAAAAGGGTCAGTGATTATACTATATTGTTGCTGCTTCCCCTCGCTCCCCTCTGGTGGCTGTTTGTGGATTTGTAACCTGCAATGGGAAAGAGACATTGATATTACTTATTTGCACAGACTGCTTCTATTGATGAACATTACTTACCTTGATCTCTCTGGGTGATTGGTGAGCCAGTCCACGTTTTGCCAGCTCGTTACATGGATTACTGAAGCCCAGCCCACTGCTGTAAGAGGCTGACCTGGCCAGAGGGGCTGGACCATATTTGCATATTAGCTAAATATTTATTTTGCTCCACATTTAATATTTAGATTTATATTTTACATTTATATCTAGACTAAATATTTATTTCAAAGTGAAATGCTTAGTTTGCAAAGCCCATGTTTAGGCTTTAGCTAAATATTTAATCAAACAAATTCATGTTTGAAAAATTGAGATTTAGCATTTATTCAAAAAACTAAATACTTATCAATGTGGAAAAAACAAGATTTAAATGTGTGAAAAAGGGTTAGGGTTTGGGTTGTTGTTGGGGGGGAGTTAGGGTTAGAGTTGTTGTGGGAGGGGTTAGGGTTGTTGTTGGGCGGGGTTAGAGTTGTTGTGTGGGGGGTTAGGGTTAAGGTTAGGGTTGTTGTTCGGGGAGGTTAGGGTTAGGGTTAGGGTTGTTGTTGGGGGGGGTTAGGGTTAGGTTTGTTAGGGGGGGTAGTCTGTGTGGTGGCATCTTGGTGTCCCTTGAGCCTGACTGAGTTGAGAGAGTGGGTGTACAAGGTTCACTCTCATTAAACAAAAGAGGTGTTATGGTCACATAACGTGTTGCCCCTATCACCCACTAGGAGGAAGCAAAGAAACCAAAAAACAATCGGGAGATTCTGTAGTCATGTGGCAAAACGTTTTGTGGTCTAATAAAAAAAAAATGAAGCATTATTTGCGAGTGTGGTTAAACGAAAAATGTCTATGAGGTGCCATTAGGGACACTCAATTTTTCCAGCTTTTATTTAAATGTATGCAGTTTAATGTCTCAGTGTACTCTTAAATTAAAGCATAGAACAAAAACAACTGGAGATTTAAAAAAATCATGGAATGATTTTAAGATGATAAACCCCTCTGGTCCCATGAGTACTCTTCACTGTTGTGTTGTTTGCCAAGTGGTATCCCATGAAAGCTGAGACTCTCAGATTTCTAATGATGTGAACCATTCTCTGATGTGATAATGTAAGAATGTTTTTCTGCATTCTGAAATGGGGGTGGGGGGATACTTGGTCTGAATAGGAATACAAAATCTCAGAAAATATACTGATAATACTGATCAAAACAAGACCATCCACATTTTGGTTGAAGCAACACGCACCTGTAGAGAGCTTGAAATGTCAAGATGGAAAACTCTATCATTGGTTAAATGATGCCAGAAAAAATGTTCCTCAGTGATATCAATTTATAGTTGGAAATGTATTATTACAGCCAGACAGAGATAAAATGCAAATTACACAAACACATTTGTATCTGGCGGTTTGGTCTGTTATCTGGTTTTACCACAATCCTTACCCTTTTATGTTTAGAAGTGAAAGCTCAATGAAAATAAAAAGTTCAGTCACAGTGTAAGGGGTCTGCTATATTGCTTAGCGCTCTGATGGTTTGTTGAAGACAGTGAGAGGGTGTTGAACTGAGGCTGTCTGCTATCAGGCAAGATGTGTTATATGTGTTTGTACTAGTGCCAGAGCTCCACTAGCCAAACCACCAACTCTCCTCAGTGTCTCTCAGCTACCCTGGAGTTCATCATGACATCAGTGTTTGAAACTCTGCAGCACAGAGAAAGAGCACTTCAATATGAGAGCTCTTCTTGTCAGTCTCTAATGCTGTGTGTCTCTCTGTTTCAAAGCTGCAGAGGCTGTGCAGGCATGCAGGTGAGTCTGTTTGTGCTCCACATCCCCCGCAGTCTGGAGTGTCTTAAACAGATCTGTGAACACTGTGACAATAGTGCAGGACTGTGCAGACTGAGACACAGCCCCTGCTCACACAGCCTCAGCAAGGTGTCCCTCTAGGGTGGAGATGGAGGGGAATCCAAGCAGAGAGCAGCAGAGCATCACCCTCAACTGACACAGAAACGGTGCCATCAGCCCTGTGCTCAAACCAGAGCAGGGAGAGAAAAGTAGAAGGAACATTTCAGATACATTTTCTGTGTGGTGGAGGTAGGGAGTCCATAGAGGTTTGCAAAGCTGAAACAAAATTAGATTCTTATTAATTCTGAGCCTCTGAAATCCAGCTTTTTAGTTCTACTTAATCAGTGACAGCTAGTGATTATTGCAGAAGTTTCTATCATGTATTTACTTCACATTTTATTTTATATCGAGTATCCTGTTGTGTGCATCGTAACAGGGTTCTTTTGTGGTGATTCTATTGAGTTTGCCTTTCTGATGTAATCAGCTTCTGAGTAGATTTCCCAGATGTGAGTGATATGGAGTGAATTTTATGGGAATTCAAGCTGCCTGCCATGTGGGACCTCAGTAATACTGGCAGTGTATACTGCTGCTCCTTTAAGAGATCGGGCTACAGTCATACAGCACAACAGCACAACAGCACTGAGAGGGGAGGGCCTGGGTGGGGTTCAGCTACGCTGCTTCAGAGAAGTAGAAGTAAAACGGAGAGAGAGAGAGAGAGAGAGAGAGAGAGAGAGAGAGAGAGCAGCACGCTGGCACTGGGAAGAGCTACCCTATGTTTTTCCTTTTTCCTATCTTTTGTTTAGATGAGAAACCATTGCTGCAGTAAGAACCCGTGCCCCTGTGTGAGTGAAGTGGGAAGGAGTTGTCTTCTGCCTTCTGCTTTGTGGGATGCCCTTATTCTAATTGCACAGTAAGTACTAATACTGTACAAACGCAAGGATGTACAGGATTTACTGTTTGCAGTTCCAGGGCCTCTTGAAAACACACAGGACTCTTATGTATGAATCGGACTCAATGTTTAAAATCCGAAGCTATTTGCAACATGTTTCTGTCTCACAGAAGACCACAGGTATACAGATGTTGATGATTTAGGGTTCCACAGGTGTTTTCTCTCAGACTGTAAGCATCAAGCCTTAGACTAGAAGAAAAAGACTGGCTGCACTCTGGCTGATCTGTCAGTGTTTTTGGCTCTGTTTGGTCACCAGTGAGGAAAACTCAAATATGCATTATATGTATATTATTTCTTCATATATCTGTAATATATTTATTGTATAATTGTTTCAATACACTGTGTAATGTATTGTATCTTGCCCTGATTGCATGTAGCCATCTCTGTAGGTGTGTAGTGAACTGTATGTTTTCAGTCTCTCCTCTCCACTCCCAGTCCAGAGCACCAGCTGGTCAGCTGTCAGTGCTGGTGCCTGGCTCTCCTCTATAGAGCTTCAGATGGAGACACTCTGTCAGCTTCTTAGTCTCTTTGTGAGGCCTCTGTGCCTATAGCTGTGTGTGTGTGTGTGTGTGCATGTCTGTACCTGTATGTATCTATGTCTCTGTGGGAGTGTCTCTGTATCTGTGTAAATCTTTTTTTTTATTCCTTAATGTTGTGCTCTGTGCTCTACTGAGGTTCCTCTGTCCTCAGGAACGGCTTCCCTCAGCAGTCTCCTGTCTGAGAAGCAGTTCCAGTGCTCTATATGTCTGGATATATTCACCAGCCCAGTCACCACTCCCTGTGGGCACAACTTCTGCATGGCATGTATTGGAGGGTACTGGGATCGGAAATGTTTGTACGAATGCCCACTTTGTTTGAAACAGTTTAAAAGGAAACCTAAACTCCACATTAACACAGGCTTAAGACAAATCACTGAGCAGTTCAAGAGGAAACTGAACCCTCCCGAGGAGCGCTCTGCTCAGCCTGGAGAAGTGCCCTGTGATATCTGCACTGGGAGGAAGCTCAGGGCTGTGAAATCCTGTCTGGTGTGCATGGCCTCTTACTGTCAGACTCACCTGGAGCCCCATGAGAGAGTCAAAACACTCACGAGACATAAACTGATTGAGCCTGTGAGAGACATTGAAGACAGGCTGTGCAAGAAGCACCAGAGAGTCCTGGAGCTGTTCTGTAAAGAAGACCTTATCTGTATTTGTCACTTCTGCACTGAGACAGACCACAAGACTCACAGCACTGTCACTTTAGAGGAAGAATGTAGAAAGAAGAAGGTGGGTTTTTGAAATAAAGATTTTTCCATTAATTTACCATTTAAAACTCTGAGTACAACTTGTGTAGAAGTTGAGGAATATTTCACTTGAGATGACAGAATGACATTAGCAGTAAAAGCCATGCGCAGCTCTTGAAGTGCAGGACCCTGTTCTTGAAGGCTCTGTGCTGAGTGTCAGTGGGAGAGTCTGCAGCCCAGTGTCAGTGAACCATCAGCAGTGACTGGAGTGTCTGTGTCCCCCTGTCTGTCCACAGGCTCAGCTGGGGGAAACTGAGGCAGAAGTGCAACAGAAGGTCCAGGCCAGACTGAAGAAGGTGGAGGAGATTAGACAGTCGGTGGAACTCAGGAAAGTGAGTCCTGTCAGGGGTCTGATAAAACCCTACTGCACTGCTCTCTCTCAGGGAGACTGCAGGACTCAGTGCTGGGACACTGCTCTCTCCCAGGGGGACTGTTCCCACACAGGAGTAGAACTGATTTCCAAGAATGTGTCTGATACTGCCTCAGCTCCCAGTGAGGTCACAGTTAATAACTCACTGTCATTTGATTGAATGTCTGTGTTTCTCATTGAAACTGTGTCATGTTCGTCTGTGTGCTCCTCTGGTCCCCTCAGCTTGGTGCCCAGAGAGAGGCTGAAGACAGTGAGCAGGTCTTCAGGGCTCTGGTGTGCTCCATTGAGAGAAGCCAGGCTGAGCTGCTGGAGCTGATTGAAGAGAGTGGCGGAGAGGCGGGCTGAAGGGCTCATTGAAGAGCTGGAGCAGGAAATCACTGAGCTGGTGAAGACACGCAGAGATCTGGAGCAGCTCTCACACACTGAAGACCACATCCACTTCCTACAGGTCAGCACTGTGACATCACTTTATTCACAGTGACCTCTATCATCTCTATGATGATGAGTGTCTCCTCTCTCCTGCTGTAGAGTGTCCCAGCCCTGCACCCCCCTCCACACACCAAGGACTGGTCTTCCATCACTTTGACCTCTGACCTTTGTCTGGAGGCTGTCAGGAGAGCAGTGTCTCAGCTGGAGGAGAGACTCAAAGAAGAACTGAAGGATCTTTATGGGATTGGTAAGGCACAGTAAGGGAGGACAGGGATATGGTCTTAACCTGTGCTGAGTAACTATTATAAAGAAATTGTTGTCATCTCATTGGAATGGAGATCCTCCTAGCAATCGTCATCTATATCATTCTTTTCTGCATTATAGCATGACACCAAAAGTTTTATGTTTAACAGTTGTATTTTATATTCAGTCCAACACACTGTTTCTGTGACCAATAGATTTTGGTCCAGAGTGTTTTTCTTCCCATTATGCAGTGTGTGAATGAAGGCTGACGACCCGAAGCACTGGCTGTCCAGACAAAGGCTGCTCTGTCTGCACTGGACACAGACAGAGATGCTTCAACACCGCCAAGGGTGACCCCCATTTCACTTTATCTTATGATTTTATTAAGAAATGAGAGTCTTAGAGTACAAGCTTGTCCTTCATGGTTTGGAAGGTGTTTTTTCTTGTTTTGTTTCCAGAATAAAACTGGTATATTTTAAAAGTCCAGTTGTTTGACTCCTTGATTGACTACAGAAACAAAGCCAACACTTACAACAATGGGAAATGTACATTGATTTTCAAATGTAACTGCCATTAGAATTGATCCTTTCTTTAAGTGTAATAATTAAAGATCCTCAGACACTGGACAGCAGAGTAGTCAATGTCAGATATATGATATAAAACATAATGGATTATGTAACAGGTTTTACTACCTTGTGTAGTGCTGTAAATATGGTAGTGTACTAATCATATAAATGCATCACTCATACCATTGTATGAGCCGACACCTGGCAAATGAAATTCAATGTGGACAAGTGCAAGGTAATACATGCAGGTAACAAAAATGTCCACTATAATTACACTATGGGAGGAATAGAACTAGATTAAGTAACACATGAGAAAGACCAAGGAGTCTATGTGGACTCCTCACTTTCTCCATCCAAACAATGTGGGGAAGCAATAAAAAAGGCAAACACAATGCTAGGGTATATTGTCAAAAGTGTAGAATTGAGAACAAGGGCAGTGATGTTCAGACTGTACAATGCACTAGTTAGAGCTCATCTGGATACTGTGGACAGTTCTGGGCTCCACACTTCAAGAAAGATATCGCTGCTCTAGAGGCAGTTCAGAGGAGAGCAACCAGACTTATTCCAGGTCTGAAGGGAATGTCCTACTGAGAGACTGAGGAACTGAACCTTTTCACCCTGGAACAGAGGAGACTAGTGGGGACTTGATCCAAGTCTTCAAAATCATGAAACGCATCAACCACATCAAACCAGAGGAGAAGAAAGTTTATAAATGAGAGGAAGCCATTCGACCCATCTTGCTCATTTGGTGTCCATTAATAACTAAGTGATCCAAGGATCCTATCCAGTCTATTTTTAAATGTTCACAAACTTTCAGCTTCAACCACATTGCTGGGGAGTTTGTTCCAGATTGTAATAACTCTCTGTGTGAAGAAGTGTAAAAGAAAGACCAGAAATTAACAGTTGCTGTAAAATGCGTACCCAGGTTGATCCGGCCACCGCACGGGTCCTGGTGCCACACCCAAAAATGCAGGCCCCATCCCTGTTGCATCACACAGACAGCAGGTCACAGAGAGCTAAAGGCTGGGTGCTACGATGGAAAAGCATCCTGGGAGGCCTACAAGTTGAACATTTTAATGATGGCTTGGGCCAGTGCCTGGAGTCTAGGACAAAAAGCCACCCAGCTTTCAGCAGCATTGGAGGAGGAGGCACTCCAGATACTGTTGAACATTAGCGACAATTAACATTTTTATTATGAGTACGTCAGCCTGGCCTTGGATTACCGCTTCGTGGGGGCTGAACCTGCTCTACTTCTGTGTCAGCGGCTGTCCACAGGTCTATGCTACCCCAGGGAGCCACTAGGCCAGTATCCCTCTGATATCTGCCACTTGACCCGCAGTGGATATAGCAAATTCACCCCAGCTGTACAAGAGGGCCTGCTGGGCAAGAGTTCTCCTTCCTGGGCCCCAGGTCAGTCAGGCCAGCATTGATACACAATCAACCTCCGCCGACGCACTGAAGCAAGCCCTGTGCACTGCCCCCGTGCCTGACCCACAGAGACCCATCCTCGACACAGATGCCAGCGACTACACGATCGGTGAGGTGCTGACGGGGTAGGCATCACCCACCTGCTGGGCCCTGCTTTCCCATTCAGGGTCTGACTGGCAGGCCCGCCAAGAGCAAGACCCCGAGCTCTGCAAAGTCCTGCACTGGGTGCAAGAGGGCTGCAGACCGGACTAGGGGGAGGTCATCGCGGGGTCCACCTGCGGAGCTTGTGGGCCCAGTGGCTAGACTCGGTGGCAGATCGTTGTCCCAGGGGCTTGTGAGACAAGGTGCTGGCAGCTTACCACAGCACCCAGGAAACAGCCATTACGGGGTGACTAAAACTCTCCACTGCCTCCAACAGGACTTTTACTTTCAGCAATTCCGGCGTGATGTTGCCAATAAATGCTGTCGGTGCAATGCCTGCACCACCCATAAACGCCCCCAGGAGCAGTCACGAACCCCCCTCCAGCAGTACGTGGTTGGCGCGCCCATGGACCCATGGTGGTGGTGGATGTGCTGGGCCCCTTTCCATGCTCTACCAGGGGCAACCGGTATGTGCTGGTGGTGCTAGACGTGCCCAGAAACCTACGCCCTGCCAGATGCACTTCCGGGATGGGGACCTGGTGTGGGTCTTCAACCCGAAGTTGGTGAAGGGACGTTGCCCCAGACTGGACAGCAAGTGGGCGAGCTCCTGCGTGGTGGTGGAATTCTTCATTATTACATTGTGGTTTATTACTTTCATGTACATATGTTATTGTTATTGAACAAATCCATTAATTCCATTAATTGGTTTCCTACCTTGTTCACAGCTGCAAGGTGTTACAGCTGGATAAAGAGCTGGCTCTGTCACAAGCCAAGGCATGAGGTTGAATGAGGAAGATGGAACAGGTTGAGCCGGATTCTTTAGTCCAGGGATAAAGGGTGGTTTGAATGACTACCGTATTTACTTAAATAACTCGGGGCTCATAGATTGCAAATCAGTCCTTAGAGCTCTTCATACTCCCGCACTGCCTGCTAGTGTTGGTTTATAGTGACAGCAGTGTTTGAATTAGGTCTTAAAGAGCTTGTAAATTGACATTTTGGGGCTTTAACCTATATTGAAGGGAATGTAGAAGTGTGAGTTGCAAATTCTGTGTGGGGGTTTCTTTTTGTGTGTGTATCATTTGATTTCTAATCTAAAAAAATGTTTTGTTTTTAAGTGGAAATTGCAACTGCAAATTCTAAATGTCTAAACATGTTTGCATAATTCTGTATTTGTTTTAAAGGGGTTATTAATTACCAATAAATTATTGATTTGAATCCTGTTTTGGTATGGTAATGTTTCACTGTAGGCAGAATCACAGCTCAACAAACTCAGAAGAGACCTCATGTACGGTGTCCATATTAGGACATCCTCACTCCTCAGCATCAATTGTCATGCATCAACCATCAGTAAGTTTAGTGTTCAGCCGTCAATTATCAGTCATATTCGATATCACCCATCAGGCGTCAGTCTCATTTGGCATCAAGTATCATGGCTTTTTTATGTAAAATGTATCATTCCAATTTAATATCAGGTGTCACTCATATTTTGTGTCGGTTATCAGGTGTCAATTGAAAATAATATCAGGTATCATAAAATTTGAGTGACACCTGACATTAAATTCAAGTGAAACCTGATACCTGACACAAAAAACAAGTGACACCCGATACTAAATTAACGTGATCCCTGATATTAAATTTGATTGACAGCTGATTGGTGATATCAAATATGAGTGATAACTGAGGGCTGAACATTAACCTTACTGAGGGTTGATCGCTAAACTAACTGATGCTGAGGAGTGAGGATGTCCTAATATGGACACCGTACTCGTGATCATTAAGTAGTGTTTAATAAACGGCATTTATTAATCACAAATATTTTCTAAAATTCATATTGTCATTACTTTCTTACTACATCCACGTCTCTGGCATATTATGGTTTTTCGATGTGGTGACAGTTTGTTTACTATTATACTCTGGAAATGAAGGCATGTTCAGTATTAGAATGACAACAGACTGATAGAAATAGTACAAGAAAACAGTAACTAACTAAAAGTAACTAACTTAATATACATTCATAATTAATAATAATCCAATACATTCAACCCTCATTGCCCGCTCCCAAGCCCACAGTCATGTTTTCAAAATAAACATCACAATACAATTAATATACACATGCCTGGCATTCCATTTTGCCCTTGGAAGGGTCAGAACAGATTAGTAAATTAACTCCTGAACCTTCCATACAGATATTCCTTATAATTTATTGGTGACCATTTTTATTCTGACACCTGATGGGTGATTCTTTATAATTTATTGGTGACCGTTTTTTTCAGCACAGCTACTAGTGTATATCTGATAATCCTACAATGTTACGGGAATCCCACATAGATTAAATGAAACATCCCTTTATTGTTTAAAATGTTAGAAAAGTAATTTTTTTTTCTTGGTTGTTTTAAAAGCATGCTGTTTTTTCTTCAGATATTTGATGGTACGTGCTATACTCACAAACAGGCAATAACTTCATGTACAAGAGCTCCTTATTAACTGAAAAAACTGCAATAGAATGTATATTGATTTATTTGTTCAGAACAAATATATATATATATATATATAATAGTAACAAGATTAGAAGATCTATGTGTATTTCAACTATTACAATAACCATGTTACCAGTTACAATGTAACAGCAATGCTGATTAATAATCGGAAGTAATTCTTACTGATAAACACAGCAGAACACAGTAACCTGGGAAATCTCAGTTGAGACCCTGTAATACCATCCTGTGATCAGATTCACTCTTCACAGTTTTCCACCTGTTGCAGTAGAGTGAGTGTGAACTTTTACCCTTTTAAAGACCGGTGCCACACCTGTTGTCAAGCAGGTGTATGTTATTGCTGTGCTTTTTACAATGGAGGTACAGCTGATGACAAATTCAGATACAAAGTTGACTCCATAATCACAGGTAACACTGCCAATATGAAACCAGCCTTCAGGGGGTGCTTGCCACTGACAAGGAAAGTGGCAGAGAAACCATTGGAGTGGAGACAGTTGCTCTGGATGTTCAGACCTTGTGTGAAACTGAACAGTGTGGTGCTCAATTCAAATACAGTGCAGTTTCACCACTGTCATGCTGAAGATTTAAAAATTCATTAAGGATGTTTTCCTCTAATGGATAGTTTTGCTAACTGACATTTACAATATACCTGTGCATACTGATTTATTAAAGAACATATTCCCTTTCATGTCACTGTAACTGTGTCATTGTAATTCAGACTGAGTGCTGAAAAGTACCGAATTGTAATTGTAATTAAAACCTCTAATTTCTTCCTATAGCCCCTCCACTCGTTTTGGACTGTTTTACTAAAAATAGTTAGTGGGACCCCAGTTTGATTCTGGCCTGGGGTGTCTGCCTGTGTGCAGTTTGCATGTTCTCCCCATGTCTGTGTGGATTTTCTGTGGGCGCTCAGGTTTCCTCCCATGTTGTAAAGACATGCTGCTTAGGTTGATGGGCCTCTCTAAATTGCGGTTTGTGTGGGTCTGTGTTTGCCCTGTGATGGACTGCATCCTATCCAAAGTGTATTCTGCATTGTGCCCTTTGCTTGCTAGGTTAGGCTCACTGTGATCCTACTGGAGGAAGACCAAGACCTAATTTACTTAATTGAACTTATAATTTCCTATATCAGAGCTGAATAATTAATTTAAACATTTAGAGATTACATTATACAATTTTATATTGTATGTGGAATTATCCAGCTTTTTTATATTTTTTGTCAAATAACTCACATTTTGAGTTAAAACAGAAGTGATTCAGGACAAACATTATTAGGACAGCAGGACTAAGCTTGGGAACAACTGGGTGATATTTCTGGGCTCCCATCTTAACTTTTATTATGCAATCTCTCTGCTGTGTGAACCCTCTGGTGAGATTTCAACCTTCCTGCATGCCTGAAGCTCTTCCCACACTGCGAGCAACAGTACGGTTTCTCTCCTGTGTGAATGTGTAGATGAGATTTAAGGCTTCCCGATTGGCTGAAGCTCTTCCCACACTGTGGACAGCAGTAGGGTTTCTCTCCTGTATGACTTCGCATGTGACTATGCAGATGGGTTGACTGAATGAAACTCTTCCCACAATGAGAGCAGCAGTACGGTTTCTCTCCTGTGTGAACCCGCTGATGAGTTTTAAGGTTCCCTGCATATGTGAAACTCTTCCCACACTGAGAACAGCCATACGGTTTCTCTCCTGTGTGAATGCGTTGATGATAATTAAGACTTGTTGCCTGACTGAAGCCCTTTCCACAGTGGGAGCAGCAATATGGTTTCTCTCCTGTGTGAATGCGCTGGTGAATTTTAAGATATGTTGTCTTACTGAAGCACTTCCCACACTGCTTGCAGTAGTAAAGTCTTTCCCCTGTATTAATGCACTGGTGTTGCTTAAAGCACCCAAAGGTGCTGAAGGTCTTCCCACACTGGGGGCAAGGATGGCAGCCCTGAGGATTCTGAGTTTGTTGTGAAGGAGGAGTGTGGGAGATGGAGGATCTGGGACGTAGCTGACTGTGTTGTGTCGACGGCCTCTCAGCTCTAAGTGCTCTGTCACTCTCTCTACTGAGCGCCTTCCTCAGGGCAACAGATTCCATTTCTATGGGAAGTTCAGGTTCCAGTTTGCTGAGGCTGTTTGTAATATTCTCCAGTCTTACATTACAGAGTCTATCTTTCAAAACAGTATGCATTTCTACACCCAGTTCATTGTCCTCCGTCTTAATGTGCTCAGACACAACACTGAGTTCACATTCTGTACTGGTAGAGTGAAGCTCAGCACCAGCTGCACTGGGTCCACACTCAGATCCCAATGTTGACCCTTCAGTGTGTGGCTCTGCCCTGTGGCCAGACTCCAGTCCCCTGAGCTCCTCCTCACTGTGTCTGCTCCTGTGCTGCTCAGTCAGGCCCTGTTTGTCTTCAGTATCTATGGGCTGTGTGTCCTGCCTCAGACTGGAGCTCCACTCCAGCTCACAGTGCTGCTGCTCAATGGGAGCCCTTTCCCCAGAGTCAGGGAGAGCGCTGGCCTCTACAGCTCCTGGGGAGAGACAAGACAGGAGAATAGCAACTCTGAGGACAGACCACTAGTACGTACAGTCCATTAAATGAATTATTAATTTAAAACATTAAATGTTTAGAAATGTTACAGTTCAGAGTGTTACAAATATATACTAGTGAGTATTGTTTCCCCATATATGTTGTTTCTAGTTTGTTTCTATAATATTGTGCTAATGTGTATGCTCTTTTTTTAAATCACTGATGAAGTTTTTTTCTGTGGATAACATGGACAAACGGAATTCAGATTGAAAAAAAGATATAGTGTGTGGTGGGGAGGAGCACAGAGAGAGGGGATAAAAGGTGAGAGGAAGTGGAAGGAGGGGGCAGTGAGAGTGTGTATTGCAGTAAATAAGAAATACAATAATCTGCTGTTGCACCAGCAAGAATGAGGTAGGCGCGATCAAACTGTCAGCAAGAACAGTCTGTCAAGAACTACACATTATATAATTTTATTTTTTATGTGGAATTATCCAGCTTTTTCTAGTTTTTAAAATGTCAAATAAAGCAAATCTTGAGCAAAAGTGATTCAGAAGTTGTTTGGAACAAAAATTAGTAGGACATTATAGTAGGGATGCAGTGCATAAACCCCTCATTACAAAGAGAAATGCACATTTGAGAGTTCAGTGGTGCAAAATCCATATACACTGGTATACAGAGCTATGGAAAAAAGTGATATGGTCAGCTGAGTCATCTTTCACCATGTGCATGTGTGGCAACACCAAGATGAGGGGGTCCAAAGGCTCTGTTATGCTGTGCGGGGCATTTTCCTAACATGGTTTGTGTCCACTTGTCCCCTTAGAGGGAAGGATCACTGCAAATCATTACACTGTGATCACCTTTATCCTATGGTGAAACATTTCTATCCTGATGACAATGCCCCATCCACAGGGCATCCTCGCTGAATGGTTTGATGAGTATGAAAATTATATGAATCATATGCTATAACCGGTCATATTATTAACCATCATAATAATAGTAAGGATGTCTGATCTACGACTTGCGTCACAAAAGCATTACAAGCATGCAGCGAGAATCGGCAGGCGCGCTGCAAGTATCAGTGCGGACAAAACTGCGAATGTGAAAAGCATATCGAAGCAGTGCAGAAATTAATTGTAAACGCAAAATGATAAAGTGTGCATTACTCTTCCAGTTTGTAATTCTAAATGTGACAGCGAATTCACTGTAGAGAAATACCCAACTACAGATCTGTAGTGATTTGTGCCCGATCGCATCTCACACGTGTATATGTGAGAACGAGTTACAATCTCTGAGGCAAACACTTGAGTCAATGTGATCTTATAGCTGCTGTCTGCGTTACTGCACGACGCGCAAGATCATCATTGAACTGAACCCTCTATTCAATATATTCAATTACCGTCCGCTGCTGCCCGGGTCTCCCCCTCTCTCCTCCCGGCTCCTCGGCTCTGCACAGGCGGCCCGTCCGCTCCGGAGCTCCAGTGACACACAGCCGCCTCCCCCGCCACCATGAGCTCCTGCAGCCTCCGCCTCAGCGCCTCGTTTTCTCTCTGTCTGCGGGTTATTTCCACCCGGGACTCCGACACCGTCTCTTCCACCGCCTTCCAGATCTCACACAGGGCGGCTCTCATCAGCTCGGCCAGCGCCGAGGACAGGCGGCCGCTCAGAGCCGCGGACACCGACATTGGCCTTCAGTGCAGAGCGATACAATTAAGAAATTATAAACTATTCTGTTCAGTTCACGTTCATATGAAGAACACGGTTTACAAATACCTATATAATAAAACGGGTAACACCGGTTAATAGCGCAGAAGTTGTGGTTCTCCTCGGTTTAAAGTGAACTGGTCCCCAAAACCGTCCGACTGCTCAATTACGAAATAGAGGCTTTCTTATGATGTGACGTCATCGTAACATGTTAAAAGAAGCGACATCTTGGTGGGGTGAGAGAGATAGAAAGCATTTGTTTTTCCATAATATGATCTCTTGAAATATTATTATTATTATTATTATTATTATTATTGTTATTGTTTCTAAAGCCTATTTACTTCTACTAATAATAACTACGTTTCATGCCTTGCTTTATGATCTTTGTGTAGTACATTGGAATTCATGCATCAGGGCATTCATATGTTTAACAGCAGGTACTTTGAAATTAAACCAATCAGTCATGTTTTGGAATAATTCTAGCGGAGGCATAGGTTTCGTTTCAGAATTGGAGAAGACACGTCATTCAAAAATAGACTGGATAGGATCCTTGGATCACTTTGTTATTAATGTACACCAAACGAGTACGATGGGTTGAATGGCCTCCTCTCGTTTACAAACTTTCTGATGTTCCTGTCTCCTACACGTATGAAGCTGTGCATGAATCATTGAGGGGGACTATGTTATGTTCGCTCAACAATGGTGGGACATGTCCCCTCACTGTCCCCCCTAAACCTAAGCCCATGGATTGTATAGATGAGGTTTCAAAACTAGTCTTTGTTTTTGAAGGAAATACAAAGGTTGCTGTGTATCCTGAATGGGGGTGCAGCTTAGTGGTAAAGTGCATTTGGAATGCAGGAGATCCTGAGTTCAATCCTTTTCAGTTGATACACTTCACAAAGGCAAGGTACAGAAGAAATCATGTTCCTGAGATTAATCACTTCAAACTTCCTTAGGGTTCTTAGACACTCTGCCGTAACATTCTCAGAGATATGTGTGTGTATATATATATATATTTTTACAAGGAGTCCGGGCATACATCAAACCAATATGCCAAGCTATATGCAATAAAGGGGTAAACTACCAAGCATGGAGAAATTAAGGGTATTTGTATTATGTAGTAGAGTAATATTACGTTCTCACCCAACCAAGATGGCACCGCCTTTAACAAGATAATCCTGCGTTACGTCATAGGAATTCCTCTGATTCTTTGTTGAGCGGCGCCGGACGCGGGGGTGTGGTTTGCGCTTTATTTCAAGCCGAGAGAAGCAACAACAGATGATCTACGAGCTCAATAACAGCAGACATTGACTGCAGTTTCATTCGCATTGTATTTGACAACAACAGCGGTGTCTCTGAGTAGAAGATGATCTGAACCGGAGGCTTGTTTTCATTGTATCGCTCTGCACTGAAGGCCAATGTCGGTGTCCGCGGCTCTGAGCGGCCGCCTGTCCTCGGCGCTGGCCGAGCTGATGAGAGCCGCCCTGTGTGAGATCTGGAAGGCGGTGGAAGAGACGGTGTCGGAGTCCCGGGTGGAAATAACCCGCAGACAGAGAGAAAACGAGGCGCTGAGGCGGAGGCTGCAGGAGCTCATGGTGGCGGGGGAGGCGGCTGTGTGTCACTGGAGCTCCGGAGCGGACGGGCCGCCTGTGCAGAGCCGAGGAGCCGGGAGGAGAGAGACCGGTAAATGGCAAACTATGGAATTGTTTAAATAATTATTAATAATAATATTATTATGACACTTTCTGCAGAGTTGTGTGCTGTCCAATAATCCCTTGCATTACAGGCGTGCACAAGTGGGGAACATAGACTCGCAATTGTTTGTTGCACAGGTTAGGTTATTTAAGAACTATTTGCGAAATTCATGTTCATTGGGGGCGCATAGCGAATACAAATCTAATAATGTAATTTACTCCATGCATATTCTCCAAATATTACAACCTTGAGTGAATGAAACCTGAAACAAATGCAAGGTAATAATAAAACACATCTTATCGCACACCTTCTATGGAAATGTCCATTCGTTTAATGATATACTTGGTATCGCAAAAACACTAAACCTTTCCTGAAGGAAATCAAAACAAGTATTGTTGTGGACATTGTTTCTTGAACATTCATTCAGTTACCAAAAGCACTAGAATAAAACGCATCCCATCCACTTAATGGAACTATAATTCCAGCAGCCAGTTTAACATGTATTACACAATCCAGATTAAATCTGTACAATAAAGCCCAATAGGGCACAGTAGACATTAGAAATGCACTTTATGAAAGGATACTAGTGGAGGTACTTTAATACTAGTGTGGTTTGTTTGTTGTATTTAAACTATCCATCAAGACAAATCTAAAAGAAAGTGTCAGGCACCACTTAATACTAAACTGCTGTGATGGTTTCTTTACAGTAACTTAAAACTATCAAATGCATTTATGTTTTCAATTAATATGTGCATTTCACAGTTAAACATTATAATTTTACATGCTAATTTATGATGCATAAATGGGTTTTAAGCAAATGAACATTTAGAATGTTCCGTTTTAGCTAGAATTTTAAGACATTAATACATTTAATATTCGATCATATTCGAGACCTAAACGCACACAATTAATATCCTATACAATAATGATAAAATCTTGTAGTGATCCTGGCTTTTGTGTGTTATTGTGTTGGGTTAGGGAGGGATGTTTGTGGGTTATTGTCCGCAAAAACACTGGTTCCTGGCCGCACGGAGCCGCCTTTTCGAGCACCAAAAACTTGCCGGTCTGGCAAAGGCGCCGGGGGCGGGTAAAGTCGTCTCCACAAAAAGTTATTTATGGAGTTCAACCGCTATGTTTAAAATGCCAACAGAGACACGAGCAGTGAGGAGAGTTTTGATTAGAAATGAGCGAAATCAGGAGAGAGACACTTCAGTAACAATATGGTCTCACCAGGTTAGGAGTTGGCAAATGGCAACAATGAGAGACGACTGAGCGCAGCTTCAGTGAAAGGAAAGGTGATGATGGAGAGTTAATGCGACGATATAGATTGAAATGTTGTTTGTTAATTAACTGGTTATTATCTAGTCCTTACGGGCAGTTTCTTCACTGGCATAAATGCGGTGTGACTCCAAATCCAGCGCCTCTACGAATCTTGTGTCCCAGGGTTGGTTTGCGCATGATTCATAATTTATGAATACTTTCATTTTCTTAGCACGGGGGCGAATTACACAAACCATACATATTGTACAGTAAGAGAAGATCAAATGCACAGTAAGATCTGTTACAGTGATGAGCTTTGCGAACGATCACACGCCAGCAGTGCTGACAATGTATTATTATTATTATTATTATTATTGTGTATTTAACTTTCAGACCATAGGAGCATTGCTGCGTGTCTGGCAACAGGGACAATGCAACAGTGATTTGGGACCATCATCCCAGACTTCATCAATAAGCACAATTTCCCATCCAACCATTAACATCACCTGAGATCGTCTGACAGTTTATTGATCTGCCCGTGACTGCGCCGCTAATACCCCCAAAACAGCCGCATCCATAATCAATAGGCCAGCCTCTAGTCATTGTGTTTTAAACAAGAATAACAGTAAAAATACGCCACAAAATGAATGAAAATGTGAACTGTGTGCGCGGTGACGAATGCATGTAACTCTATCTTGTATTTTATTCAATACAGTAAAAGTGTCTGAAATAGCGAATTGGTGTAAATCATTTAATGCATCAATAAATATCAATACAAATAAAAGGCTGTTATCCGAGAATATTCGTATAGTTGTATTTGCGTTTCTGCTCGTCTACATGTGATCTCGCGTTTTTTGTTTAGCTTTTTACATTGAGTTTGATTGTGATGTATAATAGGGTTTAAAGTGGCAGTCCTCGGTGCTGATTATTACTGCTGTGTGTGACGCTTTATTGAGTTTGATTGGGATGTATAATAGGGTTTAAAGTGGCAGTCTCGGTGCTGATTATTACTGCTGTGTGTGACGCTTTATTGAGTTTGATTGGGATGTATAATAGGGTTTAAAGTGGCAGTCCTCGGTGCTGATTATTACTGCTGTGTGTGACGCTTTATTGAGTTTGATTGGGATGTATAATAGGGTATAAAGTCGCAGTCCTCGGTGCTGATTATTACTGCTGTGTGTGACGCTTTATTGAGTTTGATTGGGATGTATAATAGGGTTTAAAGTGGCAGTCCTCGGTGCTGATTATTACTGCTGTGTGTGACGCTTTATTGAGTTTGATTGGGATGTATAATAGGGTATAAAGTCGCAGTCCTCGGTGCTGATTATTACTGCTGTGTGTGACGCTTTATTGAGTTTGATTGGGATGTATAATAGGGTTTAAAGTGGCAGTCCTCGGTGCTGATTATTACTGCTGTGTGTGACGCTTTATTGAGTTTGATTGGGATGTATAATAGGGTTTAAAGTGGCAGTCTCGGTGCTGATTATTATTTTGTGTTTCTCTTCTACTCCGCGCTTGGGAACGCCCACACCAGTGACGTCAGCGTCCGGTTCCAAAACCGGTGGAAACGCGGGTTAACTAAAGATCAGCTGCTTCCCAGTCTGAGCAGCGGCTCCGGCTCCAGCACCGGCTCCTTGTCGGTGGAAAAGCGCGATGTGTGGCTCCCCCGGTCTCTGGGTGGCACAGCCGGAGAGCGGTGATTGGACGGTAGGGAGTCACCAGATAGTGGGATATATAAGGGCGTTTTGATGAGCTAGACAACTACACTTGAGGGAGTGTTTTAGAGAACCTGCATAGGAAAGATGAAAGTTGATGTACCTCTGGAGAAAGGTTAATAAAACCTCAGTTTTTGATTTGAAAAGCTCCCGTCACATTTATTTCGATAATGACCTGGGGCCTCATGTACAAAGACTTGCATTGAATTCATACTAAAACATTGCGTACAGACAAAGCTGTAAATGTGCGTACACACAAAAAAACAGATGTATGAATCTCGTATGCAGGATCCCACGCACATTCTCTTTGTACATCCCAATTAACATGAAATTGAGCACACATGCACGAGCACAACACCCCACCCTGTCTCCTCCCGTAATTAAATAAATTTAAATATGGTAATGAGTCCACTTTGGCAAAAGCCAGCAGCAAGAAACAAAACTTTACGGAAAGTGAATTGGAGGTGCTGCTATCGGAGGTAGAAACGAGAAAATAAAATATTTTTGGAACTTTGTCCTCCGGAATTAATAACAAAAGGAAAAAAACTGAGTGGGAGAGTTTGGCTGATGTCATCAATGCAGTGGGATCTGAAAATCGCTCTGTAAATGACCTTAAAAAGAAATGGTCTGATATAAAGGTGGAAGTTAAAATACTATTTTATTGGTAAAAGTATTTTACATTACAATAAAAAACATTCAAACAAATTTTAATACTCATGATTTTAAAAATTGTAAGTGATTTTAAGATTTTTTTTTTTTTTAATCATAGTGATTTAATATAACAAATAAACTCAAATAAACGTGCTTAAACAAAACAACAAAACAAACGTGATTAAAGCAAAAAATGCTACCAACAAAAGAGTCAAATACATTGAAAATAACTGAAAATGCATTGGCCAAAATAAAGAAACAATTAAAAAGGTAAAAATAAAAAACAAACAAAAAAGGTCCAATGCATTTAAAATTAAATCCAAAACGGACAATGTATTTGACAAAAAAATAGAACAAAACTAAACCAAAAAACCCCTAAACAATTAGTGATTTAAAAACAACTAAATCTTTAAAAACAGTTAAGATTCATTTTTAAAAGTCATTTTAAAAACAATCATTCATAAAATGGTTAAAAGATTTTGGACTCGGGCTCCAGCAGGGGGAACTGACCGTCCCCGGAGGTGGGTCCCATCATGGGATCCTGAGCTCCCCCAGATCTTGTATATGCCAGTTCTTATAGGCTTCCTCCTTGCCCCTCTGATGGCCCTCCAGATTGACATAGTCTCTCACTAGCACCATGCCCCTCCGCGTGATGACAATCGGGTCCAGCTCCTGCTTATTGAATAGACAGATATTCCGTCCCTCCCACAGGGCCTGCTTCACTGCGCAGACGACACGCCACCAGCACCTCAGGGTGGAAGATGTTAATCCCCTGGCAGGACCGTATAAGATCTGCTGGGCGGTCGCCCGCGCAGGAACGGCAAACCTGTGGAGGAACGGAGAAAACAGGAGCCAGACCCTGTAGGCGGAGGGGCACTCTCTAAAGATGTGAGCCTCCGTCTCCTTCCCCAGGCAACCCTTATAGGGGCAGGTGTCCTAAGGAGCTATGCCCCTTCTGTGCATGAACACTCGGGTGGGGAGACACCGACTCACAGCCATCCAGGAGACATCTTTCTGCGTATTCGTGAGGCAAACGTGCGTAGCGTTAGCCCAGATAAACCGGCAGGTTTCGGGAGGGAAATCTTCTATCCGGCTGGTCTCCTGGGTAGATCTCATCTGGCTACAAGATGGTCTTATAATCCCAGGAGGCCAGCACGACTTTATGGAGGCCTACTTCGAGCGCAAAGGCTCGGAGCGCCCTGTAGAACGGCGGGGGATCCCACGAGTGCGGCCTGGTATTATCCATGGCGCAGAGGCCGAATGGTCTCAGGCTGCTGGCAAAATAAAAGCGGTTCGTGAAACTCACTTTCTTGCCAGCAGCCTGGATGTTCTTGACCACATAGGCCAGCCCCTGCGCCTTTATCAGCTGCACAACGTCCGGGACCCCCCTGCCTCCATCCAGGGTACCCTTCACCATCTGCACTCTTTTCAGCCTCTCCATTTTGCTCCCCCAGACAAACCGAAATATAATTCGGGTCACTAGTTTTGCGATGACCTTGTCTGGGGGGGAAGATCATTCCTACGTAGAGGAGTATCGGGAAGAGGATGGCCTTTACGACCAGCACCTTACCAGCCATCATCAAGGTCCTTGTGCTCCAGCCGTGGATCTTCTTTTGGACCTTAGATATGGCCTCCTCCCAGCTCCGGGTGCCCGTGTTGGTCCCGTCGATCGTGATCCCCAGAACCTTGATAAACGGCTTCACAGGGAACACGGTTGGCGAGCCCCGGCCGACAGGCCATGCCCTGGAGAGGTAGACCTCGCTCTTGGCCTTGTTGACAGCGGCCCCTGTCGCCCTGCAGAAGCCGTCCAGCAGTTCCTCGACCCTGGCCACGGACGGAGCGTCCGTGCAAACCACGGCCACGTCGTCCATGTAGGCCAGGGCCTTCAGTTGCTCTCCGCCGGAACCCGGGAGATGGAAACCTGTCACCCGGACGTCCCGGCGGATCGCCTGCATGAACGGCTCCAGACAGAGGACGTACAGCAGGGCCGACAGGGGACAACCCTGCCGGACCCCCGACCTGACCGGAAATGGTTCGGTCAGGTGGCGGTTCACAAGGACCCTGCTGCTTAGACTGCTGTAAATGATCTTAACCCATTTCCTCAGGCCAAGAGCGAGACCCATCCTCTCCATGACGAGCTGCAGGTATTCGTGGCCCACTCTATCAAAGGCTTTCTCCTGGTCCAAGCTTATTAGGACCAGGGGAAGCCCTCTCTCGTTCGAGTAGGCCACGACATCCCTGAGCAGCATGGCGTTGTCGGCCGCCGATCTCCCCCGGGCACCACGGACCTGGTCGGGACCCACGACTTGAGGGAGTGGCCGCTGCAGCCGGAGCGTCGGTGCTTTGGCCAGTATCTTGTAGTCGGTGACTTGTAGAGGCTGACCGGCCGCCAGTTCCTCAGATCTTTTTGGTCTCCCTTCTTGTGAAGAAGGGAGAGGATACTCTTCTTCATAGAAGGGGCCAATCTGCCCTCTCTGTACATCGACCCCAAGACCTGGGCCAGATCTTCTTTAAGCACCTCCCAAAAGATCTTCTAGAACTCAGCAGGGATCCCGTCGGGACCCGGTGTCCTTCCAGAGTTAAGACTCTTTATCACCTGGGAGAGTTCAGGGGTGGTGATCTCTGGATCCTCCTCCTCCTCCTCGTCCCCCTCATTGCGGGACTCCAACAGGGACAGAAAGTGATGGATCAGATTTTGATCCACCACCTTCTGATCATACAACTCCCTGTAGAAATCCCGCACCACTGTCTCAACAGCCTCTCTGCCCTCCACCTCTTGCCCCGAGGAGTTGATCATGGAGGACATTGCAGGCCGCCTCTCCTTCGTTTTCTTGAAGAAGAAGCGGCTGCATTTCTCATCGTCCTCCATGATGCGGACCCTGGAAAGGACCTTGATCTTCTCTTGCTCCTCCCGATAGAGGGCGGAGAGACTCAGTTTGACCCGGGCCACCTCCTCAGCTAGGTCGAAGCCTCTGAGCTGTAAGAGACTCAAGCGCTGGAGGCGGGCGTTTAGATGGGAATATCTCGCCCGCCTCTCACGAGCTTTCCGTTTCCCCAGCTGAATGAAGTAGCCCTTGGTCATTTTCTTCACCATCTCCCACCACTCTATGGGAGAATCAAAAAGGTCCTTCAGGGTCCTCCACTCCTCGAGGCGTCTGCTAAAGGTCTTAATAACACGAGGGTCATCGAGCAGGGAGGTGTTGAGCTTCCAGACCCCAGGCCCCGACTCCCGTGTGCTCGGGATAAGCACCTCTGTCGTCAGGAGCCTGTGGTCTGAAAAGAAGACCGCCTCCAAAGACATGGCGGTCCTCTCCAGTGGCTTACTGAGGAGGACGAGATCTATCCTGGAGAAGGAGGAGCCAGAAGAACTCACCCAGGTGAACAAGGGGACCAGGTCCCGCCCTGCGTCGCAGTGTTCAAAGTCCTCCACGAACGCAGCGAGGTCCCTGCTCGATCTATCATTGTGGCGCTTACTCCGGTCTACATCCCTCAGAGCACAGTTGAAATCACCTGAAATGATAACTGGCAAGATGCCGATCAGGAGCGGGCGTAGCTGAGGGAGAAAGAGGACTCTCTCTCTCTGGCTGGTGGTGGCATAGACATTGACCAGCCTCAATACAGCCCCCTTGTATTTAAAATCGAGGCTGGCCAGTCTGCCCGCCTCTATAACCTTAAATGCTTTTACCTCTATGAAGGGGTTTATCAGGAGTACGGCAATCCCGTCCGCTCAGTACACATTGGACCCCGACCAGAAGGATTCTCCTAGGGTCCAAGTGTCCCGGAGATCTTTATATTCCTTTTGGAACGGGATGCCGCACTCCTGCAAACAGATGATATCCGCCTTCATTCCAGCCAGAGAGTTTAAAACATCGGTCCTCTTTTTCACCTCAGCAATGCTCCTCACATTTATTGATATAATAATTAATGCCATAATGGCTGTGAGGGCAATTACCCGCTCCGTAACAATCATGTAAAGAAACCTTTCTCTTCCCCACTCCTCTCTTCTCCCTCACCTAGCTTAGCGCTAGCACCCATCATTTCAATCATTTGCCTCACCGCTTGATCCTCTAGGAAGACTATGGGGGGGGCTCGGCTCCCGCCACCCGGTAAGGCTGGCGAAACTCCACTGGGCTCAGGGCCCGGGGTGCTGGAGGTTCTCCCTGGTTCCTTTGTGGCCGAGGCCCGACGAGCAGATGGCAGGCAGAGGCTTTGTGTACAACTGGGGAGAGAACTGTGTAGACCCCGCTAGTTGTTCTTTTAACTAATGGTGGGGGAGGGGGTGGTCTCTCCCTTCCCGGCTGTCTGCTGCCGCAGGCCTCCTCCCCAGCGCCAGTGACCTTGCCATTACGTCCCTGAGGTCTTTATGGGAAAGGACGCTGGCGCCGATTCTCCTCTCTTGACGACCTGCGGCTCTCCCACTACTGCCGGGAGGGCATACCTGACCCCTCCCCTGGGAGAGTCTCAGTTGTGGGGCAGAAGGGATGTTATTTCTAGGGGGCCTCTCATCCACCAGGCTGCCCACTCGGGGCAGTGGAGAAGGCCCACTGCTCTCCTCTCCGGAGTCAGAGTGGGGCGTGTAGAAATTAGAGGGAGAGGTCTCTGCAGCGGGGGAGGAGCTGGCAGGGGGGGGAGAATCTGCACAGTGGATCCTTTTATTCATCATACCCCCCCTACCCATGCTCCTCTTTTCTGCTCTCCTCCTCTTCCCCGCTACCACTGTCCACTCCCCCTCTGCCTCCACTTATGACCCAGAGTCAGAGAGGGAGCCGATGAGACTCCTGAGGACTGTTTCCTCTCTACCCCCATCTTGGGGTATCACCTTTGGAGGAGCCTCCACTTGATTCTCTCTCTCTCTCTCCACCACCTCCCCCACCGCACAGGTTGCAGGCCCTCTCCTGCTGCAGGCCCTGGTCAGATGTTCTCCGCCGCAGACCTTGCACTTAACAACAGTGCAGGCTGCGGATAAATGACCCAGGGCCCCGCAGTTCCTGCATAATTTGGGCATGCCATGGTAGAAGACAAGCCCCCTATTTGCTCCTAGTACCACGGTGCTCGGCAGATGGCGTACTCCGCCGATGGCGGCCACTTCCACCTGCAGGCGCACCTGCCACCGCCGAGCACCGGTCCAGACCCCGTCCTCATCATTAACTCTCCTGCTTTCAGACAGGATCTCGCAGTGTCTCCTCAGCCATACCTCTACATCATACTCTGCCACTGCTTCATTATAAAACTGGATAGTTACTATTTTAATCTCTCTATCAGTCAGGGCATCGACCACAAAGTCACTCAGGGGCATACTATCTTTTTTTTCTCTGTATAGATTCCAAAAACTCTCCAGCACTTGAGGGTTCTTAAAGCTCACCTCAAACACGTCCCTAGGTCCAGGCAGTTTAACCACGCAGTTCAGCTCAGAAGGGGCAAAGCCCAGGCCCCTCTGCAGCACGGACCTGCTGAACTCCAGCCGGGTGAGGGCCGCGGTCTCGGCTCCAGCCTCACGGCTGAAGCGCACCGCATTATGGCGCCTCACACCGGCGGTTCGCTGGGCCATGCTGCGCTTTCCTACCTGGGAGAAGGGTCCAGAGGCTGTCAATCCGGAGGTCGGGGCAAGTCCACCTGGCTGGGGAGCAGCTTCCACCTCCGGGGCTCTTGCAGGGAGCGGGCCTTGCGGGGAGAAGTCCGGGCCCTGGCTGCAGGAGGCCTCCCTCAGGGACGTTGCCGATCGGCCTGGTCGGTTCCTGGGATCCGAGGCCTCTCCTGGATCCTGGCTGGTGACGTCAGCAGGGAGCAGTCCTGGTCAGGCCGGGCTCCGGGTAGATGGTCGGCCGGGCTTCTGGATGGGACCCACTCCGTGAGGAGTCCGCCGTCTCCTCTGGCTAGGTCCCCTGTCGCTCCTGGTCCGTCCCAATCTCCACTCGCCTCGGCCTCCGGACCGCTCCGAGGACCCAGGACTCTGCAGCTCTGTCAACCGGCACCTCCCCGTCTCGTCTGGTCTGGCCTGATGGATCAGCTCCCTGCAAGGAAAAGAAAGAGACTGTCAAATACAGTTCGATGCCCCCTGCTGGACAAAGGTTTCTCTCACTATTGGAGGGAAACCTGAGTCCAAGACTCAAATCAATTAGAAATGTTAATCTGTGATTCATAACTCTAGAATGTGTAATATCATTTCGTTTTCTTAAATATAAATGTGTGTTGCATTAAACTGTTTTGTTGATAATTTTTGAAATAAAATCTGTCAACGCCGAGAAATATCTTCTCATTCCTGTTTAACTGTTTAGTCTGAAATTGACAGAAGTTAATAGACATTAGATTATTGGTGGCCCTGCCTATCCTTAATCATTGAATATTAATCAGTTAAGGGAAATTGTGGTAACAAGTAATGATAGGATCTTTCTCGGCACCTAAACGTAAATGAGACTGATATATATATATAACGAGAAGTTACCTGACATAAATACTAACCTGCGTAGTTATTTAAGTAGTCTGACTAACAATACTAATGAGAGACTCACCTTTGTCTTACTAACCGGTATTGTAGTCAATGTGTTTATAACCTTTTTTGTTTAACGATTTTTGTGAATTGAAATTTATAAGTGTACCTTACGCTACATATGCCAGCCCCTGCACCTTTATAAGCCGCACAACGTCCGGGACCCCCCTGCCTCCATCCAGGGTACCCTTCACCATTTGCACTCTCTTCAGCCTCTCCATTTTGCTCCCCCAGACAAACCGAAAAATATAATTCTGGTCACTAGTTTTGCGACGACCTTGTCTGGGGGGAAGTTAAGCAGGGAACTGCTGCACACCGACAAAGTGTGGGCAGAACAGGCAGTGGTACAGGGGTCGATGAACTTACACCCTTTGAGCAGAGAGTTGCCTCTATCATGGGTGTCACTGTACTCTCTGGAATAGTATCTGATGCTGTGGGAGACTCGGATATACTACAGGACTGCCACGAAGGTAACTCATTTCCAATTTTTTTGCTTAACTGTGGTACACATAGCTTACCAGCCTGCATTTAATTTTCAAATGCATGCAATGTAGCTGACCAAAAGTACACCAGAGATTTTACGTATCCATTGCATTTATGGCAAATGCGTGTACCCATTAATAAGGAACAGACTCAAATCTCAATTAACATGTGCCTGTGTTTATTTTGATTTATATGGTGCAACAGCAGGAACGTCCACTGGCACGCACTTGGAGTCCGCCCCCCCCTGAGCAGCCAGGGCCCATTTTGTCCAGCGTCTCCAGTGTCTCTTGCGTTTCCAGTGCTCCCCCCAGTGCTGAGGCCCATCCGTCTGGCCGCGTCTTGACGCATGCTGTTCTGGAGTCACAACAGCAAATCGTTATGGCCATCGGAGAAATTAAGTCACCTGAAAAATATCACTGATGTACTCACAGACAAGCCACTCATTAAAGGAATTGGTCAAAAAATGAACTTTGTCTCTGATTACCATTTATATTGTCGCAATCACATATTGACGGGCCTGAATGGCTTGTTGATTGGGCTGCACATACATTGGTCCTGGGTCGGGGTCATCTGGCGGTGCTGCCACCTCACCAAGTGGTATGCTGTGCCTGTGCGTGACATTGTGCAGCACACCACAGGCCAGCACGATGCGGCACACCTTGGCAGGCGGTATAACAGCATCCCCCCGGTCCTGTCAATGCAGCGCCACTGACATTTCAGCTGCCCAATGGCCCGCTCTACAACTGACCGAGTGCGAGAATGACCAAGAGCGCAGCTACAATGATGCCCAGTTTATGGGTTGGTGAGGGGGGTTAACAGCCACGTCTTTAGTGGATAACCGCGGTCTCCTGATGGGCAGTTGAATAATTAAACTGCAAAAACAATAATAAAAATAAAATTAAATAGAACCATAACCTAAAAGTGGGCACCAAGAGATATGTCACGAAGTTTTAGATGATACCATCCAGGTTGACTGCTTTGAGTCCTACAAGCAAGTGGACTCACTCACCAAGAAGCCACCCATCGCGCACCCTGCCAGCTTGGAGCCTCATCCCAACCATGCTGTTTGTAAGGATGTATGAATCATGGGTTGACCCAGGCCACCTTGCTACAATATTTGTTAGGTGCATTTGTGCATCACATATTATCTGCACGTTTATTGAATGGAAATGTTTCCGATTCACATATGCAAATTCTTCTTCAGATGGTGCCTTTATAGCAATGTGTGTGCAGTCGATCGCTCCGATTACATTAGGAAAACCGGCTATCGCTGCAAATTGAGCTTTAATGTTTGGCTGGTCAACTGCATCGTATGGGAACCTTATATACCTGGTAGACATGTGGATGATCCCGTCCCATACAGCTGGCATTGCGTGGCTCAAAGACGACTGGCTTCTTCCTGAGCGGTCTGCCAGTTCCCTTTGGAAAGAACCAGTTGCCAGGAAACCAAGTGCTGTCAGCCCCTGTAGGGGAAACGGGTATTGCGTGGCTCCTCGCTGTCTCTCTCTGCAAATCCGGACCCAACTCAGCACAGAGCTCCAAGAGGATAGCCCTTGGAAATCTAAAACGGCTGATAAGCCAGTCAGCATCGTTTGCCAGAAAATCATTGTGGTCCCTAAACACTCGTTATCCTCGGATTCTGCCATTAGCAAAGTCCTCTAATAAGGCCAACGCTGCCATTGCCATAGACTATGGGTTGTATCAATCTGCACATGCTTTTATACATTCTTACTTAATTGCATAATTGATAGAATATTCCCATAAGGCTCGTGTGACTATAGTATTTTAATTAGTTTATAAATTGCAAATTAATAGCAATGCTTCTCACAGGCTGTAGTGCGATAGACTTGTACAACAATTCGTAGTGTACTGTTTGCAACTTCACTTCATTGCCTGTAGGAGTCGCCAGCGGACAAAAACCATGAGAAATGTACGTACGCCAGACATGAAGTTGGCGTGGAGGAACGCACATTCTTGCGTTAATTTCACTGTTAGTACATCCGACCGCACTATGTGCAGTGTTATAGGGCAAACCGTATGTGACTAGTCTTGTTGGGGACTAGTCCCTCTTGCATAGCGGCGTAGGAATATGCCGTATGCAACAGGAGTGCCAGGACACTGTGCATGTGATTGTGGGAGGGTCCCTGCTAAAGTGAGTCCCTGTCATGCTTATGCTTTGTGTTGAGATGGGTTAATTGGGTTTGATTACATAGGGTGTACGACCGGGGATAGGTGTACTACCGGTAGGGGGGTTGGACCTATAGTTGGTTGGTCACGCATAGTCTGGGGTATATAGTGTTTAGTTCGTGGGGTTTGTGGGAGCAGCACCCCGAGGAGTGTAAGTGTGGAGCCGGCCCGGAGTGTTGGTCAAGCGCCCTGAGGCGAACCTCTCTGTGTGTAATAAACCCCTTTATTTGAGCATCACGACTGGTGTAAGATGTGACTCATTCCCCGCCGGACTTGTTACAATACCCATAGAGGTACACCTATGAGTGTTACTGATGAATTGTGGGAATAAGACAGGCTAGTACCAGCACATTATTTGATATTCAAGGCATTCAAGCTGCAAACAAAAAATTGCTATGTAATACCTTGCACTTGTCCACATTGAATTTCATCTGCCAGGTGTCAGCCCTCACCTGAATATGATCATTTAGAAACCATTGGAGTAATCATCTGAATACCTTCAACATGTGAAGGCAAGAATACCCTTAATTTGTTAATAACTCCCATGTGATCCCAGTATTTAGAAATTGGTGAGTTGAGGTGACCTATAAAATGAAGTGGATTGGGCCTCTCAAGGACCAGGGTTGGAGACCACTGCTATAAATCAACCAGTTCATAATCCATCTACTTACATTACCCTGAATGCCTACAGCTTTCAATTCGAGGATCAGTCTTTGGTATAGAACCTTATCAAAAGCTTTCTGAAAATCTAAGTATATCATATCATATGCTTTCACATGATCTACAGCTGCAGTTGCATGTTCAACAAAACTCTAATAATTTAGTAAGACATGATCTGCCTCGTCTAAACCCATGTTGACTATCTCCAAGAATATGGTTTTCATTAAGATGTTCCTCTATTTTCTAATCATCATAATTGTACAAGTGTGCAGGGGAGACTGATTGGTCTGTAATTTCCTGGCTCAGTTTTGTCCCCTTTCTTGTGGATTGGTATGACATTTGCTGTCTTCCAGTCAGTTGGCAAATCCCCTGTTCTAAGTGTCATTTGTAATAATCGAGTTAGCGGCCTATAAATAATTTCCCTCATTTCTTTAACTACTGTTGGAAATATCCCATCTGGCCCAGGTGATTTTTTTGTTTTTAATTCTGCTAGTCCATTTAGTACCTCCTCCTCATTTATCATGATCCCTCTTAGGGTTTGACTGGACTGATTGTTAACCTGTGGCATGTTATCTCTTTTCTTTTGTTAAAACCTCTGTGAAATGTGATTTCTAAGATGCTTTCATTTTTAGCATTTAGCAGTTTCACTTTCTTCTTTATTTACCTCTTGCTGTTTTTGAATAGAGAAAAGCTCTTTGCATTAGTTTTAGCTCTAAGAGCTATGTTTCTTTCTATTTCCCTCTTTGCTTTCCTGATTCCTGGCTTCAGGAAAAGCAATCTCTTTGCAGATCTATATATTCTTTGTATTTTTTGTCTTTCTTTTGTATGTGCTATATAACATTTTCTTTTGGAACAAGTTTTGGTACACATTTCTCCTGAGCCTCAAGTATTATATTCTTAAAATATAACCATCCATTTTCAACTGAATCTGTATCCAGTGTGCTCCAGTCTACCTCTTCTAAATGCCGCCTCATACAGTCAAGGTTTGCTTTTCTAAAATTGTAGACCATTGTTTAAGACTTGGTCCTTGTTTTTTTTAAAGAATGCCTCAAAGCTAACCATATTGTGATCACAGTTTGCCATTGGTTCTCCAACCAGTGACCCTCTGACTCTATCTTGGTCATTTGAAAAGATCAAGTCAATGCATGCGCTCTCTCTGGTTGGTTCCCTGACAAATTGAGTTAGAAAGCAGTCATTTACCATCTCAACCATTTCTATTTCTGCTTCTGTAGTCCCAACTGCGCTTTCCCAGTCTAAGTTTGGGAAATTTGAAATGCCTCATTATAACAGCCACATCCTTGCTACATGCAGTCCTGATTACACTGTACAATGCAACATCTTGCTGAATATCTGAGTTGGGTGGTCTGTAACACACTCCTACCACTAATCCTCCAGATCTTTTATTCAAAAGTTTAACTCACAAATATTGTTTCATTAGCAGGACATAATCTGAGTTCATTTCTGACATATACTGCTACCCCACCACCTCTTCAATTATGCCTGTCTCTCCTAAACTGTGTGTATCCTTTCAACTTGTATTCATCACCATCATTTTCTGTAAGCCATGTTTCTGTCACTTCTACAACATCATACTCACCGGCCAGCACTGTGGTTCTAGGTCTAACATCTTGTTCCTTATACTCCTGGCATTGAGGTACAAACATTTCAGAACTTTCCTACTAGCAGTTTTGCTTTGTTTTCTTTCCTTAGTGGAACATCTCCCATTGTCGGAGCTCCCTGCCCCCCTGGTCCCTAGTTTAAAAGATTCACCATAAATGTAAAGCCCTCTTCCCTTGACCAGGATTTTATATAGGCTATGCATCACATTTTAAAAGAGGTGTTCAAATTTTGTTGGTAAATTAGTTATGAATATGATTTGATTTATTTTATTTTTTTGTGATGACTTTGGTATGTGTGAAATTGTTAGAGATGTTTGTGCATTTCAGCCCTGTTGTTGCTGCGCTATGAAATGCATGCATTGCTTTTACAGTTGTCACCGTTTGTGTGATGTTGAGCAATATTTGTAACTTAGTGCTTTTGTCATGTTTACAAAGTATTTGGTATAGATACATTGTACAGTGTGCCTGGATGCTATTCAGATCTGTACTCGTGGCCTGTTCTCTGAGCTACTGTTCTCAATGCTGTTCTCCTGTCTTCTCTCCACCAGGACCTGCAAAGGCCAGCGCTCTCCCAGACTCTGGTGAAAGGGCTCCCACTGAGCAGGAGTGGGGCTCCAGTCTGAGGCAGGACACAGAGTCCATAGCTAGCGAAGACAAATTGGGGCTGACCAAGCAGCACAGGGGTGAAGAGGAGCTCAGGGGACTGGAGGCAGAGCCACAGACTGAGGGTTTATCACAGGGACTCTGGGCACTGGGATCTGAGTGTGGACCCAGTGCAGGTAGTGATGAATTGAGCTCTACTGGAACCCAGTGTGAACCCAGTGTGGCAACTGATCACATTAAGACAGAGGACAATGAACTGGATTTAGATGTGCATACACTTCTGAAAGATGACCTCTGTATTCTTAAACTGGAGAATATTACAGGAGACCTAGGTAAACCTGAACCCGAGCTCCCTGTAGATGGATTATATGAAACAGAATCTGTTGCCTTACAGAATAGGCTCAGTGGAGGGAATGACGAAGCAGTGAAGGATGAGAGCCCACCTTCACAGCACACACAGGTGTGTCCTAGACCCTCCAGCTCACACACCCGCCCCTCACAACAAACTGGGAAACATCAGGGCTGCCATTGCTGCCCCCAGTGTGGGAAGACTTTCAGTAACTATGCAAACTTTAAAATTCATAGGCGCACTCACACAGGAGAGAAACCTTACTGTTGCTCCCAGTGTGGGAGGAGCTTCAGTCAGGCAAACAACCTTAAATCTCATCAGCGCATTCATACAGGGGAGAAACCATACTGCTGTTCCCAGTGTGGCAAGAGCTTCAGTCAGGCAGCAAGTCTTAATTATCATCAGCGCATTCACACAGGAGAGAAACCGTACTGTTGCTTCCAGTGTGGAAAGAGCTTTGGTCATGCAGGAAGTCTTCAATCTCACCAGCGCATTCACACAGGGGAGAAGCCATACTGCTGCACCCAGTGTGGGAAGAGCTTCGGACATGCAGGTAGTCTTCAATCTCACCAGCGGGTTCACACTGGAGAGAAGCCATACTGCTGCTCCCAGTGTGGGAAGTGCTTCAGTCAAACCGCAAGCCTTTATTATCACCAGCGCATTCACACAGGAGTGAAACCATACTGTTGCTCCCAGTGTGGGAAGAGTTTCATTCATGCAGGTCACCTTACATCTCACTTGCGAATTCACACAGGATCACAGAATCTTGAATAATGAAAATAAAGCAAGAAGGTGAGCCCATAAAAATAAGCCAACACAACAGGGCTCTATTCCATAAGGAACAAAGGTTTGTGTTAACACATTTGAAAACTTTTAAAATTGATTTTTAAATAGCTTATAAAGTCCTAAAATAAATAGCAGGTCTCTGCACATGAAAAAGTCAGAGATTTGTTTTCATAATAGTGCATTGAAGCCCTATTTAATACAGTACATCTCCCTAAACTTGTATATAGGCACGATCATCTTGGCATCATTTGCCGAAGAGCCCAGACTTCTTATAGGTAAAGAGATTGTGACGTACAGCCTTTCATCTCCAGGACCACAATAAGACTGTCTGTATCACTGTCCTGCCAATTTCCCTCAATATCATTATCTTTTGTATCATAGTCTTGTTCATATGTGGTTGAATTTCTTTACATTTCCTGGAGTACTATAAAATGCAAACATCTGTATCGATTGTGTTGATTTATTATAAGCAGAGTTATTGTTGTGCCTGCAAATGTAAACCAAGTTGTAATGGCTCAGAAGTCATACAAAGTGATGCATTGGGGGAACAATATTATGAAACATCGTCTGCTTAATAAGAGCACAAAGCTGGAGCTGTATTACATTTACTTATGTATAAAAATATTGAATAATGCAATCAAACATTTGTAATAAGGAATATTTAGTTGTAATATTCACCCCACATTATATTTGATTTAAGTACAGGACTTAAGGGGACTTTTAATACATTTTTCAATAAACATGTTATGTTAATATTATACATATAAATGTACATTATAAAGTAAATTGAAATCAAATACAAGAAATATCACAATTAATGCAGTAAAATAACCATGACATGAAAACTAACTCCTACATCAAACAAGTAAACCAGTACATTGTAACTGTCAATAAGCAAAGTTAGCCATTAGAGCCCTGGTTCCCAACCTGGGGTTTATGCTTCCTTAGGGGGGTGTGGCATGGCAGTGACATCAAAACTAAAGTGTTGTGGGGGAAAGTATTAACATCCTATCCTGCCTTTGTCCTTGGTGTGCTGTTACTCCTAACTTGGTTACCAGCAGTTCACATTCCTTTCTTGCAATGTATTATATGCAATTTACCTTCCAATGCAACTGGCAATTCAGAGGTTAATGGTTATTATTCATGAGCTGGGAAGGCTTAGTTTAGAATGCCAATTAAATCATTGCTATAGTTATTAGAAATGTCCAGACAATGATTATAATATGTTAATAAGGCCCCTTGAGGGTATAAAAGTTTTGTTTTGTCTTAAAACTCTTGGGGAACAGTGTCATGCTGCCCTAAAATCCTTTGAGTTCTGTGTTGCACTGTTCCTCCCGTGCACGTAATAAATTCTGACTAGAACTCCCGAGATCGGCGTTGTTAAAAACAGACTAGATTTGAAAAACTGATCAAAGGAAAACAACTGCAGCCATCTCACTGAACAGTTGGCAGGAACTTTGAACTCATGTCTTATGTCAAGACTTATGTCAATAGGTGGAAATAAAAATGTGTCATTGTTACAAACAGGAAAAATATTAGTTCTGAAGGTTCATGGATGTGATTATTGTTTCAGCTGCATGTTGGGGATGTGAAGAGCTGACCTCATTGTCCCAGGGGTGTTACTTTGGGAAAGGTTTGGGAAACAATTACAAAGGACACAATTGCAAAACTGACATCAGGTCTTGATGAGGACATGCACTCTGTCACCAGCTGCAAGGCTGGACAGAGAATGGTAACCTCTGTGAGAACTGCTGGAATTGATCAGCAGCTGGTTTGAACTTATTTCCTCAGACAGGGCCTGTTTGTATCTGCCTTTCTTACTGTGTCTTGAGAAACCTGTAGCAAGCAGAGACACTCGGTTCCAAACACATTTCATTTTCCTTGCCTTGAACCTTTCAGGGGATGAGTTAAAACTGGTTAACACAATAAACCCTTCCTGTTGTTCCTAGGAGTAGTTCACAAGGTCACAGAAGTAATGAGGTGGAATGATACCTAATGGGCATGACAAAGAGGCATCGTATTTCCTCATCTATATTGTTTGTTCAGTAGCCAATATAATCTATTTTACTTGCATATTAATAATCAGTGAATATTAATGTCTTCTTTCAAGTAATCCCATATATGGACTTTTTCTTTATTCTGTTTTGAGGGCTTGACCTAAAAATGCCCACACCTCTTTTTTTGGGCATCCCCTGTATCTCTGTCACCTGCTGCTTTATATTATTTTATTACCATTCTCGAATAAACATCTTATTGATCTGCTGTGGCTCTGTGAATTCCTTCCAAATTGTATTCCTTATGAATTGGCAAGCCAGCAAGAAGGGAATTGCTCTAAACCAGGGGTGGCTAACCCTGGTCCCGGAGAGCTGTAGGTCTACAAGCTTTTGTTCTATCCAGAGTGTTAATTGAACCAAGTGTGGATCTTAATTAGGCAAAATGTCACTCAGTGTAAGGTATCCATGAATTGGTAATTTAGAAATCCTGCAGGATTGTGGCTCTCCAGGACCAGGGTTAGCCACCTCTGCTCTAAACCCAACAGCTGCTTTGATGGTGAGTATGTTTCATGTTGCAACTTACATGACTTAAAGTTATTGTTTCTAATAACTGTGCAGGGAAAGTCGTCAGGGTGGGCTTACACTAAGCACCACAGAATTTAACTCCCCTCATCCGTAGAAGAGTAAGGGAAAGGAATAGGCCATTAACCTCTCTTGAAAAACTTAAGATAACCAGGATTGTAGTAAATAGGGCTGGATATTGGTAATGAGATAATTGTCAGAACAGGAAGAAGGACATGCTTGATAGTGGCAGACTGCATTTGTTCTATAGAGCAATTGTCAGAGTTACAAGGTTAATTATGGTTGATATAGTATTGTAAGGGAGCCAATCAATTTGCCTTGGCTAGTACACAGCTTTACAGTGGACTGGAAAGTATACACAGGTGTATAATCGGAAACCCCCAACTCTGGAGGGGGTATGTCAAGAGATAAGAACATAAGAAAGTTTACAAAGGAGAGGAAGCCATTCGACCCATGGTGCTCATTTGGCGTGCATTAATAAGTGATCCAAGGATCTATGTTTAAATGTTCCCAACCACATCGCTGGGGAGTTTGTTCCAGATTGTGACACCTCTCTGTGTGAAGAAGTGTCTCCTGTTTCCGTCTTGAATGAATGAAGCCCAATTTCCATTTGTGTCCCCGAGTGCGTGTCCCACTGCTGATCTGGAAAAGCTCCTCTGGTTTGATGTGGTCGATGCCTTTCATGATTTTGAAGACTTGGATCAAGTCCCCACGTAGTCTCCTCTGTTCCAGGGTGAAAAGGTTCAGTTCCTCAGTCTCTCTGTAGGACATTCCCTTCAGACCTGGAATAAGTCTGGTTGCTCTCTGAACTGCCTCTAGAGCAGCGATATCTTTCTTGGAAGTGTGGAGCCCAGAACTGCACACAGTATCCAGATGAGCTCTAACTAGCGCATTGTTACAGTCTGAATATTACTGCCCTTGTTCTCAATTCTACACTTTTGACAATATACCCTAACGTTTTGTTTGCCTTTTTCATTGCTTCCCCACACTGTTTGGATGGAAGAAGTGAGGAGTCCACATAGACTCCTAGGTCTTTCTCATGCGTTACTACATCTAGTTCTGTTCCTCCCATAGTGTAATTATAGTGGACATTTTTGTAACCTGCATGTAATACCTTGCACTTGTCCACATTGAATTTCATTTGCCATGTGTCGGCCCACAACTGAATATTATCTAAGTCCCTTTGAATGGCCTGTGCTGCTGAGATTGTATCTGCTGAGCCACCTATTTTGGTATCATCTGCAAATTTGACAAGTTTGCCAACTATCCCAGAGTCCAGATGATTAATATAGATTAGAAAAAGCAAAGGCCCTAGTACTGATCCCTGTGGAACTCCACTAACAACCTCACTACAGTTAGAAGCAACTCCTCTAATCGACACCCTTTGTTTCCTATACATCAACCAGTTCATAATCCATCTACTTACATTACCCTGAATGCCTACAGCTTCCAATTTGAGGATCAGTCTTTGATGTGGAACTTTATCAAAAGCTTTAAATACACATTGTAGCAGGATAAGCGGGCGGGTCATAGATGATTACTATGTGCATGCTTGGTTTCTCTCCTTTCTGGCCAACAGGACCATGGACAGCAGCATGAGGCCGGCAGCACTTCCAGGATCAGGAGCTGACACCCACCATGGTTGATGTATGGAGGGTGATCAGTGCCAAAATTAAGATGAACATGATTATGAACATAAAGATGATTATGAAGATGAACATGAAGATGATTATGAACATGAAGAAGAACATGAAGATGATTATGAACATGAAGATGAACATGAAGATGATTATTAACATGATTATGAACATGAACATGAAGATGATTATGAGCACTGGATAGGACAATAAGCACACTGGCTACCGCCCACCAGCTCTGATTGACAGAGTTCAATGTTTTGTCACATCGAAAAAAAAAAAATACAAGAGACGCTACGAAATGTAGAAGCGCATTGAGAAATGTGAATAGCAAAGAGACAAACGGGAAATAAATATATACATGTTGAAACTAATGAATGTATAAATATATGTTTAAATAAATAAATAAATAGATGAATACATAAATAGATAGCCCTAAATGTCCATGTATTTGTATAATCGTGTATTTATTTTCTCTGTGTATGTATTTAAAATGTAAGCTTGGATAATCCTCCATACTCTGAAAAAATACCAGTCTCACAGTCGTGCGTCTTACCCAGTGCTCTGGAGCCTCGCTATGGCGCTGCGGCGAATGTGCATTGTGACGCGGCAGAGCGGGTTCGAGTCCCGCCCAGTCGTTACGTTATGAATATAGCCTTCCTATATCTTTATGTATGTGTACTATAGCTACACAATACATTGTATAAAGCCTAAAATTATTGCAATAGAGTCAAATCTAGGACTTATTCTAACACCTCCCTTTATATATAGATACCGTGTGAGCGAGTAGATTTTAAATTTTCCCGAAACAAAAAAAAAAAAAAAAAAAACAATATGGAAACTATTCAGTTTTAACTTCCATTGAAACACGTCTGTCCGCCATCGCTCTGCCTCTGACTTCTGACCACTTTCTATGGCAACATTGTAAAAGCGGACAGTCTGCATCTTCATCTTCATCAGTGGTATTTTTTGGGTCCAAATTATGATGTATGGATGATGTTTTTTAGGGCTATCTATTTATTTATTCGTCTATTTATTTGTTTATTTATTTCAACATGTATTTATACATTCATTAGTTTCAACATGTATATATTTATTTCCCATTTGTCTCTTTGCTATTCACATTTCTCAATGCACTTCTACATTTCGTAGCGTCTCTCTTCTTTTTCGATGTGACAAAACATTGAACTCTGTGAATCAGAGCTGGTGGGCGGGACCAGTGCGCTTATTGTCCTATCCAGTGCTCATAATCATCTTCATGTTCACGTTCATAATCCTCTTCATGCTCGTCTTCATAATCATCTTCATGTTCATCTTCAAGTTCATAATCATCTTCATGTTCATAATCACGTTCATCTTAATTTTGGCACTGATCACCCTCCATACTGATGCAATCAGCACAGGTGCAGCCCATCAGACCTGAGGGCTGCACTACGATGGGAGTTTAACCTACTCATATTTAACTCGGGGTTATCAAGGAAAGTCAGGGTTGACAAACTCTGATTGCCTAAAATGGTGTTAACCGGCACTGCGACGGTGGTTAAGATGTCGGTCAGTTGACTCGGTGTGACTGAACTGGAGTTTGTGCGCGTTCACGTGGGTGCGCATGCTCAGTGTGTGCGCAGTGTCCGTGCGCCGGACTGTCCCCAGAATAATGCAGCTGATAATGTCAGGATATGAGGGTTTAAAGAGAGGTTAGCGGCTCGAAGTAAACATTGCCGGCATTGTTGCGCAGTTTCTGCCTGCATTTGCATTGGCGTTTAGTCACAAAAAAGCAGGTGTTGATAGAAAAATATAAACTTTTAAACTGAACAAATTAGCAAACAAGAATAACAACAATTATATTAATTAATGATATTCGTTTTCTATTTGTAACAAATAAATTATTATTGCACACCTGTGACTTGACTGTGTCTTAACCTCTAAAAATAATCTTACTGAGGTATAAATAGGCCTATGAGATTTCAGTTCATTTATTGGATTAGCTGAAAAACCAAGCATAGAAAAAAAATCTTCTCACACTTATTATGCACTTGATAAATTTGTAAGATTAATTTAGCAGTTGGCTTAATTAAATTCAGTGATTTCGTTCAACTGTCACAAGTACAAAAAACAGACCACTTTTCATCTTAACTTTTCCAATAGCAGTCCCAGAAATAAATGTACTTATTTACCATTTACTTACTTCATGTACTTTACAACTACAGTGGGGGAAAAAAGTATTTGATCCCCTGCTGATTTTGTACGTTTGCCCACTGACAAATAAATGATCAGTCTATAATTTTAATGGTAGGTGTATTTTAACAGTAAGAGACAGAATAACAACAACAAAAATCCAGAAAAACGCATTTCAAAAAAGTTATAAATTGATTTGCATGTTAATGAGGGAAATAAGTATTTGACCCCTTTGACTTAGTACTTGGTGGCAAAACCCTTGTTGGCTATCACAGAGGTCAGACGTTTCTTGTAGTTGGCCACCAGGTTTGCACACATCTCAGGAGGAATTTTGTCCCACTCCTCTTTGCAGATGCTCTCCAAGTCATTAAGGTTTCGAGGCTGACATTTGGGAACTCGAACCTTCAGCTCCTTCCACAGATTTTCTATGGGATTAAGGTCTGGAGACTGGCTAGGCCACTCCAGGACCTTAATGTGCTTCTACTTGAGCCACTCCTTTGTTGCCTTGGCTGTGTGTTTTGGGTCATTGTCATGCTGGAATACCCATCCACGACCCATTTTCAATGCCCTGGCTGAGGGAAGGAGGTTCTCACCCAAGATTTGACGGTACATGGCCCCGTCCATCATCCCTTTGATGCGGTGCAGTTGTCCTGTCCCCTTAGCAGAAAAACACCCCCAAAGCATAATGTTTCCACCTCCATGTTTGACGGTGGGGATGGTGTTCTTGGGGTCATTCCTCCTCCTCCAAACACGGCAAGTTGAGTTGATGCCAAAGAGCTCGATTTTGGTCTCATCTGAACACATCACTTCCACCCACTCCTCTGAATCATTCAGATGTCCATTGGCAAACTTCAGACGGGCCTGTACATGTGCTTTCTTGAGCAGGGGGACCTTGCGGGCGCTGCAGGATTTCAGTCCTTCACGGCGTAGTGTGTTACCAATTGTTTCCTTGGTGACTATAGTCCCAGCTGCCTTGAGATCATTAACAAGATCCTCCCGTGTAGTTCTGGGCTGATTCCTCACCGTTCTCATGATCATTGAAACTCCACGAGGTGAGATCTTGCATGGAGCCCCAGACCGAGGGAGACTGACAGTTATTTTGTGTTTCTTCCATTTGCAAATAATCGCACCAACTGTTGTCACCTTCTCACCAAGCCGCTTGGCGACGGTCTTGTAGCCCATTCCAGCCTTGTGTAGGTCTACAATCTTGTCCCTGACATCCTTGGACAGCTCTTTGGTCTTGGCCATGGTGGAGAGTTTGGAATCTGATTGATTGATTGCTTCTGTGGACAGGTGTCTTTTATACAGGTAACGAGCTGAGATTAGGAGCAGTCCCTTTAAGAGAGTGCTCCTAATCTCAGCTCGTTACCTGTATAAAAGACACCTGGGAGACAGAAATCTTGCTGATTGATAGGGGATCAAATACTTATTTCCCTCATTAACATGCAAATCAATTTATAACTTTTTTGAAATGCGTTTTTCTGGATTTTTTTGTTGTTATTCTGTCTCTCACTGTTAAAATTAACAGTGGAGTATTTCTACAAGCAAACTTGCATAAGTGTGTTGATATTATGCTTTCCAAACAAAGAAAAGTATACATCACATTACGTTACACAAGCAGTGTTAAAACAAAAGTAATATTTATAGTCACCAAGTGGTGACAATGTGCAATGACCACTGTAACAGGACAATTCTCACGATTTATGGCTCACGGTCCATTACACCTATTCTCGACTGGCCCCCGCGACATAGTAGAGTGTTAAACCCTCTACACCAATAGACAGAGCTTCTTACCACGGGGGGATTAACACTATACTACCGAGGGGTTACGTCACTTTGTAACGATCTCATTATGACTCGAATGAGCCCCGTTATAACACTCACATATAGGGATGTTACGGTTATGGAGGCCCCGCCTCCAAGCCCGAGGCCCTGTGCAATTGCCTGCTCTGCCTATAGGTAGCACCTGCCCTGCATGTCAGATCAAATATGATATGATCAAATACCTGAACACTGATGCTGTGAAATGAAACTTTCACTAATGCAATCAAACATGAGGTGTGGGATGAAATGAAGAAAATGTTAACATCGTCAAACCGGTGTGTGCACTGTGTGGTCTGTAAAAGATGGGAGAAACGATTAAATAATATGCTAATTTAAGAGGAAACATCCGCGTACTAAACGCAAAGCAGCGCAGAGTTTATTATTATTATGTATTCCTTTGCCCTTATCCATGGCGAATTAGGATAGCAAATAGCAAAACAAAAGTGCTAAATACAGCACACAATTACTAATCGGTCATAATACAAATACAATTTTCGAAATTACAGAAGTGCAGATAAAATATAGAGCTGGTTATTGCAGTGTGCCGGGGGGTCTCTGTTTGTGGGGAATGCTGTGTGCGGGACAGCGTCAGTGTCGCAGAGACTCGGGCAGCACTTTCAATGGAAAGATAGACTTCAGTTCCAAGTTAGCCTGGGGGTGAGGAGGCTAACTTTTCAGTCTAAGTCTTAGTCAGTCTTAATTGTTATGCAACTGACCAACTTGCATAGACTAGTCTAACTGTCAAATTAAGACCAGTCTAATATAGTTTTATGCTACCGGCCCCAGTCTAATTGTTTAGACCAGTCTAATATAGTTTTATGCAACCGGCTCCTGGGCTATATAATCAGGAAACCTTTCCACTCCTTTGTCTCCATAGTTGGTTGGCGAAAGGACAAGGAGGGCGTGCTGCAGAACAAGAGCGAGAGCAAGAACAAACAAAACCAAATGCTGCTGACACGGTTAAGGACATTTCTTCTGGATGACAACCCCCCCTGGCATTGACCCTGGCCTGTGACCCGACGACAGATCTGGCAAGAGAGAACTGTTCATTTGCTTTTTCAAACTCATTGTCCTGGACAACCAGGAGCCTCTGGCAACTAAAAATAAATAGACATACTCCTGTCTTCCACCCCATCTTGCCTGTCTTCTCTGTGTGTTCTAATACCCCTACCACACATCCTGCTACAACATTTAAATCATACACTGTGCGCATTGAAATAACAGCAAGAAGACATTTGTAACCGGGAGATACAGTGCAGATCCCGGGCTGATGTGGAAGGGAAGGTCTCCCCACACTCGCCCAGATCAGAGTGGAGGTTTCTGTACCTCACAGGCCACCGTGAGCTGTGCTGCTGCACGTCTTGTGTTCAAGTACTGGCTACAGCAATGGGATGTGTAATGAAATCGGCACAAAAACACGATCGGCTTATGTGAACACGTAATCTGGAGTGACTTTCTACATTTGTGTAAGTTCCAAAGTGCAAAATAGTCCAAATAAAACTTTTGATGTCTATTGTGAGTAAAGCTCTGTTCATGCTTTGTTTATACAAAATGCACAGTAGGCTGCATAATGAACTCGACTTTCTTCTCTCCTCCCTCCCCTTGCTGTCCTCACCTACAATCCTCCTGGGAGACTTCAACATCCACCTCTCCAACCCTTCCCACTGTGCCGGATTTCTTCCTCTCCTTCACTCCTTTAACTTCTCTCTCTTCCCGTCTGCCCCCACTCATAGGGCTGGCCACCAGCTAGACCTCATCTTCTCTAGAGGCTGCTCCCCTTCCACACTCTCCGCGACACCCATGGACATCTCAGACCACCACTTCATCTCCTTCTCCCTTTCCCTCCCCTCCCTCCCCACTCCACCCACTCCCTCCATCACCTTCTGCCGAAATCTCCGCTCTGTCTCCCCCTCCACCCTTGCCTCCACTGCCCTCACTCTTTTACCTTCCATTGACTGTTTTTCCCATCTATCTGTCAACTGTGCTACCTCCTCTTTGTTCTCCTCCCTTGACTCTCTCTGTCCTCTCACGTCTCGTCCTGCCCGTCTCTCCCCTCCTCAGCCTTGGCTCTCTGCTGTTCTCCGTGCAACCCAAGCTAGTCTGCGTGCCGCCGAACAGAAGTGGAAAAGGACCAAACTCCCAGCTGCCCTCGAACTCTACCGCTCCCTACTGTCCACATTCTTGTCCTCTCTCACCTAAGCCAAGAAGTCTTACTTAGAATATCTCTTCGAATCCACTGTCAACAACCCCCGCAAACTCTACTCCACCTTCTCCTCCCTCCTTGCCCCCCCTCCTCCATCATCTCTCACTGCTGATGATTTCGCCTCCTTCTTCTCCTCCAAGATTGCAGACATCCACAGGCTCTTCAATACTCCACCCTCCTCTCCCATCACACCCAAACCTCCCACCGATCAAGCTTCCTTTTCTTCATTCTCACCTCTCTCAGATTCTGAAGTTTCTGTTCTCCTCCTACATCACAAACCTACAACGTATGCCCTGGACCCTCTCCCTTCTCACCTCTTCCAAGCGACCGCTCCTGATCTTCTCCCCTTCATCTCCTCCCTCCTCAACTCCTCACTCCTCTCTGGCTGTTTCCCTCTGCATTTAAACAAGCTGCTGTCATCCCACTGCTCAAGAAACCAACCCTTGATGCCACCTCTTCTCAGAACTACCGCCCCGTCTCCCTACTTCCCTTCCTTTCAAAGACTCTCGAGCGGGCGGTCCACCATCAGCTCTCTGCCTTTCTGTCCCAACACTCACTCCTTGAACCTCTGCAATCCGGCTTCCGCACAGCTCACTCCACTGAAACGGCTCTCCTGCCAGTCACTGACTCCCTCAGCCGTGCTCGGGCGGCCTCCCTCTCCACAGTCCTCATCCTCCTTGACCTCTCCTCAGCATTTGACACCGTCAATCACTCCATCCTCCTCTCCTGCCTCGCTGACCTTGGAATCTCTGGGACTGCTCTCACCTGGTTCTCCTCCTACCTCAGGGACCGGTCCTACCAAGTGACATGGCGAGGCTCCTCATCCACCCCCCAACCTCTCCTCACAGGCGTTCCCCAAGGCTCTGTCCTGGGCCGCCTCCTGTTCTCTCTCTACACTTGCTCCCTGGGCCCCCTCATCGCATCCCATGGTTTCTCCTACCACTTCTACACTGATGATGCCCAAATCTTCCTGTCTTTTCCCTCTTCTGACCCTGTCATCTCCTCTCGCATCTCTTCCTGCTTGTCTGCTATCAAGCTCAACCTCTCCAAATCAGATCTCCTCTTTTTCCCCCACTCTTTCTCACCTTCTGCTGACCTCTCCATCTCGATCCCCTTGGAATCCACCACACTCTCTCCTTCTTCTTCCGCTAATAAACTAGGAGTCACCCTCGATCCTGCGCTCTCCTACACCCAGCACATCACCACGCTGACACGCACCTGCAGATTCTTACTGAGCAACATACGCCGGATCCGTCCCTTCCTCACCGACTACTCGACTCAGCTGCTCGTCCAGTCCCTGGTCCTCTCCCGCCTGGACTACTGCAACTCCCTCCTGGCCGGCCTGCCTGCATCTACTACCCACTGCTCCAGTTCATCCAGAACTCTGCAGCTCGCCTGCTATTCTCTCTGCCCCTATTCGCACACGCTACTCCACTGCTCCGCTCCCGCCATGACGATACCGGCATGCATTCAGTTCAAGACACTGACCCTCACCTACCGCTGTCTCGACCACACTGCACCAAGTTACCTTCAGTCACTCGTCTCTCCATACATCCCCTCCAGACCACTGCGCTCCTCCAGTGCCGGAAGATTAACTCTGCCTCCTCTCCACTCTCCTTCCTCCAGAGCCGCTCCTTCTCATCCCTGACCCCTAAATGGTGGAATGACCTTCCCACTGAAGACGCATCTTTTCCAACAGTACTTATATTAGTATAAATAGTAGTATATATATTAGTCCTTTATCCCTGCTAGATAGCACTTCAAAGTTTTATTATGCTCCTTGTGCTTTTGATTGTTTTCCTCCTTGCAATACAGCGCTTCAAAACAAAAGGGTCAAATCGGGGCAAGGGTTGAGGCTGCTTCCCCACTAGATGCTGTGGCGGACACCACTGTTTGAATCCGAGCCACCTGCCTGACAGACACAATGACAACATGGCCGTGGGCTCAGTCAGTGTGCTGTGACATGAATGAGTGCAGCTCTGTGTGCACCGTGTTTATTTCTCATGTCAGAAGTGATCTGGCACAAGGGCTCACATTTTTGCATTCTGTATTAACAAGTAGGTCTTGTTTGGGATATGAAATTAGCCCACAATATTGATAGCGTCCCGTCTGCTCGATATGAATCCGATCCTCCCTTCGGCAACCATGTGCAAACCACGCCCTGCCCCTCCCCAAATCTGTGCCCCCCAACCCTGAAACAAAACCACACCCAAACCACGCCCACCATGCCCAAAATCTGTGCCCCCCAACCCTGAAACCAAACCACGCCCCGCCCCTCTGCAAATCTGTGCCCCCAACCCTGAAACCAAACTACACCCCCAAACCACGCCCACCCCTCCCAAAATCTGTGCCCCCCAACCCTGAAACCAAACCATGCCCATGGCGCATGCTTACAGCTTGCTCTTTTGACATCACATGCAGAGGTGCTCTTAGGCACAAGGAAAGCATGGGGGTCATGCCGGGCGTGCAGTGTGCTTTATGGGGGTTAGCTGTGTGTACATAGCCCAGGCAGAGGCTCTTCAGCAGCAGTGTTGTGAAGCAGTGTTTATGCATGCTGACTAGTGAAGCTGGAGACTATAGGACTGAGACATTCATCTTCATGTCCTCTAATAGAGGGGTTTGAAAAACTTTTATCACCCTCAGGCTGGGTTTATTGATTTTTGTTTCTTTTTTGTTGTCAATTTGTTTTCTGATTTAAGAAACATTTCCTTTTTGGTTTGTTTTATGTTTTGACTCTTCCTGCTGCCTTTCATAGTTCTTGTGTCTAATACATACACCAGACATCTTGCTGACTCCTTGTTTCTACATTGTGTGAAATTCATACTTGTAATGCATACAATAGCTTTTCCCATTGCAGGTCAAAACATTCATCTTATATCATTTGGACTGAAACTGAGTACCATGTACACAATGATTGCACATTAGAGATTGTATGAGCTATTCCAAATATATTTCATATTTTTTTGTTTAGTGTCCTTTATTTATTCAAATGTATTTTTTTTTCTTGCTCTCAGCATGCTGAAGAGGAACGGGCTGTGGCACAGACCAATATGAAAATAAACACACAAGTCTCAGGATTGAAAACCGTGCTTGAGTCTCATAAACTTGAATCCATTCAATATCTTGCAGGTAATATCTGCTAAAGTTCCCAAATTATTTTCCCAATGTTAATCTTACCATGAAGTTTCTCTATAAAATACATTATTACTAGTATCTTCAGAACTTTTCAAATCTTAATGTTGCAGTTTAAAGTAATTTAAGTTCTTAAAACTTTGTATGCGTTGTTTGACTTTTTCTGTGATCCTAGGATCAGTCTTCACCTGCCTGACCATAGCACTGGGGTTTTACAGAATATGGATATGACATTTTCCTTACAAAATCCACAGTCAGCCGGGCTTTGGAATCCTGATGCATTTCTGTTACACTATTAAAGTGACTCGTATACAAAGTGGCTTCATATTCAATGTTAAGGTTGCCTCCAATTTCCAGTCCATTTTGGATTGTTCTCCATCCTAATAATTCTTCTTGGTGAAATAACCTTCTTTCTTCAGAACCAAGAGAGCACCGTTAACTCTTACTACCAGTATTAGAAATGGTAGTTGAACTAGAAATAATAAAATCCTTGGAAATCTTGTATATTCTTGTCAATGAATCATTTTTTTCAAAAAGGTATTCATATTGTCTTATTCTCAATCACAGCAGTAATCCGTAGCATAATACTATTTACGAATGCTCACCTACATGTTCTAGAATTGGGTTCTGCACTATTGTATTGAAATATCTAGCACCCGTTAGCCTGTATTTTATATAAATATGTTTGCATTTTAATGGTTTACATAGCAATTTCTAAAATTTCTCAGGAATTAATTTGAAGGTAGTTACTTTAATAAATTACATGCTGAGCAACATTAACAGTTATCAAACCCTTCCACAGTATTTTTACATGGTACACTTAGAAATAAATATTCTGCTTTAATCCCAATATCGGTCAGACACTGCCGTTTTCTTTGGCATACAGTATAGGCATTAGTCAATGTCTGATTTACATGATGTATCAGACCTCACAGTCTTCCAGATCAAAACTACATGCTTGATGTGGGTGGGATGTCCTTACTGCCATCAGAAAGGTGTCAGCTGGATGAAAACACAGGTTTGGGTTACAGTATTCCCTTTTCAGAAGGAAGCACTACTGCCCATCCAGTCACAACAAGACTGCAATTGAAAGTAAATGTTGAGTAGCAGAAGTCTCTACCTTCTCTGTCATGTTATGGCCATAACTTTGACTAACAAACCTGCAATATAATAGGCCTTTAATGCAAATATTCAGATCCAGTTTCACTTCAGTGATTTTATTCATGTGAATGGTTATTAGACTTTCAAAACATGAGGGTTTCAAACAGTTCCTCTGACAGTGAGCAGCACTCTGGCCTGAAGACGCACACCTGGACCGAGAAGGACCTCCATAGCTGGAGAAGATGCTGAAAATGCATGCATTCAGCAACAGTTTTACTGAGAGTTGGAGCCCAGCTTTGGTCTTCAGGACTGAAGAGGGTCAGAAGATGGTGTGGAGAGGTATCTCCACATGGCTAATCCATGTAGCCGAGAAGTTAGGAGTCTCACATTGTGTCTTTAATCTTCTTGTGTTGTGTTAATGTCATGCTACGTTTATGTTGTTGTGATGTACAAATAACATTGGGTTGCAGATGTAACCTTGGTTATCTAAAATGAAGAAACAGTTCCCCAGAGGGAGTTGGGAAATTAGCTTTACCCTGGAAACACTTGAAATGCCTTATTTCAGAGTCGCCGAGAGGCCCACAGCTCCTGCTCCAGCTCCAGTACCCTGCGCACAGGTGTAGCGCCCTCTTTGCCTTTTCAACGAGACTCTGAGAGCCTTATCACTTCAGTGTGCTTTAGTTCTACACGCAAGATATATAAACATATTATTGCATAATATACTTATTACTGTTACATATATTATGATTATTATTCCTGCCGTACCGTGTCTGTGATACCAGCCCCATTTGGAAGCTGGCGGCTGCCCTTCCTGGACTCCTGAACAGTAGATGGGTAAGCAGGTGAAATTCAGGGCTCTTGGGTCCCCGCCGTTTCGCCATCTGTTTGGAGAAACGCTGCTACTTGGGCTCCAGCAGGCCTCGGCCCCACATGTTGTGTTTGTGTGTGTGTGTGTGTGTCTGTCTCTGTGTGTGTGTCTGTGTGTGTGTGTGTGTGTGTAATCAAATTGCACGGGACTTGCGAATCACACTTTACAAAACATAATGTTATCGCCTTTTGTTGTTTTTGTAAGTATCTATTTTCTCCTACTCATAAACAAAAAGTGATAACATTCCATGTTGTAAAGTATGATTCGCAATTCTCGTGAAATGTGATTAGGTTCCGGACATAATTTCAGATTAAAGGTATGTATTTAATTTGGGCGATATTCTACAACATTTCAAATTATAAATTATGCCTTGCATGTACATGCATTTTTTTAACTCCTTGCCACTCATTTTTCATTAAGTTATTAAAGTTATAGGCAGACAATGGAGCAGTCTTTAAACAATTTTAAATTAAGCAGATTAAATATATAAAAACTAGCCCTATTAAAACGACTGCCAGTAGTCTGGTGCTGTGATGTTAATATGAATTATGGCATGACAATGTGCTACCATAAGTGATGCAATTTGTATTTTGCTTTTACATCGTAAGACATATTATTTGCAATAACATATTAAATCAATAGGGACATTATTGTCACGTCCATAACGGTCACATCCATAACGCTACTTTGGGCAATTCTTATTAATAATGGGTAAAAGTTTTTATCCCATAACATAAGTTTAAAAAAGTTAGCTTTGCCTAGAAAGTTTGAAAAAAATGTAGTGTAGCATACAACTTTTATACTAACTTTACCAAGAAAACGTTATGGATGTGACATTGGTTTTATTTATAAACACTATTATTTTGAATGGCTGTAAAATAGTTTCCTTTTTTCTGTCAAATGTAATATTACTAACTTGGTATTACATACCCATTGAGTTCTAATTGGGTATATTTACACATGTATAAATAAAACATGTATCCTATAAATGAAACCAAAAATGAATGAAAATTAGACTTCTGTAAATGTTGCTTTTTTATTTTTCAACAGTAACTTTAAATGGCTGTAAAGTAAAGAAAAGGCAAGAAGTGAACCAAAATAATACAGAATGCACAAATATACACCTTTTAGTAAAAACTGAGAAATAAATATTTTTGATATAGGCATATTTTTTTTTTATGGCCAGGGTCACTTTATCGTGGAATTGCCCATTTGCTTATTGTAAAGAGCTGAGTTGTCTAATGACATTAGCTAGCAGACATTGGCTTTTGAACTGACTGTGAGAGAAACATTTAAAATACTGTACAAAGAGGATTATATTAGATGTTGTATTAATTCAGTATATTATTCAGTGGCTATAGCCTATCACATAAACTGCGGGTCTGGCGGTTGGAGAAGAACGCATTTATATCTCATTAATTTTGATGAATTTAACAGCTGAAACGCCATATATGCATTTAATTCAAATATTTAGTAACATATCAGGAGGAGAAATAGGATATGCAGGAGAAATTCACATACGCAGAGATGTGTGTATGTATGTTCTAGTATTAAAACTTTCAACTATAGCAAGACAATAGAGATCTGCACATACAGGAGGCAATTTGTATTTATGCGTGTGTAGTTTCTGTAATAATAATAAAATAATGTAATTAACAGTATGTGTTAATTTACATCCATACAATCGTAGGTGCACCTTAGAAATCTGTTTTGTTTCTGTAGATGGCGATGTGTAAATGGACACTGCCCCCTATGGACGCGCCAACCTTACTTGTGAGTGTGTTGTGACGCCCGTGCATGTCCGCAGAGACGCAGGTGCAGAAGCAGAAACCAGCCTTGACTTGCTACTACTAACGCTAGCTAGATAGCGAGCTACCTGAAATATGAGCTTGTTACATCGGGGCACTCATAGGCTTAACTTTAACAGGTGACTTTCTGCTGAAGTTGATAGGATGCTGTTGACTGATAGAAGATTTCTATAATAGCTGTATAAAGAGAACTGACCCGGCAATGCAAGTGCATGACTGCTCCTGTGCTGGTTGTGATTTAGGATGAGTTTATGGGTTTTTTCATGCTCTGATTGATCTGTATGCTTATTCTTCAATTATTGTTGTGTCCTCTTCCTTGTTGATTTGAATATTCTGAACATATTCTTCCACTGCATATTGCAATCCCTTTTGCCTCGATCTGGAGGATATCGCGGAGGTATTACTCCAGAAAGAATCGCACTGAGCGGTAATGTGCTGCTTTTCCCCTCCATGCTCGGTGTTACAGTAGATACCACTTACAGAGCAGCGCGGCTTGACGGGCGATGCAACAGTAACTAAGGCCGTGGGGAGCGACGGCTGGCCCGTGTGGTCCGATCCAACAGACGAGCTACTGTAGCTCAAATTGCTGAAAAAGTGAATGCTGCTTCTGATAGAAAGGTGTCAGAACACACAGTGCATCGCAGTTTGTTGCGTATGGGGCTGCGTAGCCGCAGACCAGTCAGGGTGCCCATGCTGACCCCTGTCCAATGCCGAAAGCGCCTACAATGGGCACGTGAGCATCAGAACTGGAGCACGGAGCAATGGAAGAAGGTGGCCTGGTCTGATGAATCACGAGGTCAAGGTGTTGACTTGGCCTCCAAATTCCCCAGATCTCAATCCAATCGAGCATCTGTGGGATGTGCTGGACAAACAAGTCCGATCCATGGAGGCCCCACCTCGCAACTTACAGGACTTAAAGGATCTGCTGCTAACGTCTTGGTGTCAGATACCACAGCACACCTTCAGAGGTCTAGTGGAGTCCATGCCTCGACGGGTCAGGGCTGTTTTTGTGGCAAAACTGGGACCAACACAATATTAGGCAGGTGGTCATAATGTTATGGCTGATCAGTGTATTATGACAGTAATTAACAAACTTAGCTTAATAAAATTAACAAAAATCAAGCAATTCCAAGCACTTTCTTCAAAATTCAAGCACTTTCACAACCTGGAAAATACCACATTCAAATTCAAGCATTTTCAAGGATTTCAAGCTCCTGGCGAACCCTGGGCAAGGAAAGCGTGTATGAAGAACCTTTTAATGAAGTGGAGAAGTCATCCAAAAGTTAAACAAATATCATCTTTATTACGAGCTCAGGAGAGCGACATAGGAGCAGTCTCCAAATGTCAGTCTCAAAGGTTTACGAGATTGTCAAAGGCTTTATACTTTTGAATCGTGGGCAGGGCATCATGGCCCTTGGGCAACTCCCATCACAGAAACAGATGGCACATGTCAGTTTTAAGTTAAGAAACAGAAAAACTAAGAAGCATCCATTATCTACGGTGGCCCTGAATTGCAAAACACAAGAAAAATTATTTGAGGACACAAAAAATATTTTGAGAACACACACACAAAAAAACACATAATTCTCAGAACGGTAATGACATCACACATGAGAAGGCAGAGTGAAGCAGGAGGAAGCTGAAGAGAAACGCTTGGAAATCGGTAAGGAGTTTGTTTTTAATCTTAAATGTGCTTATTATTGTAACATGTTAATTGACACATGCTGTACAGCAGGTAGCAACCTAGTGTTAGACAAAATGCATTTATTGCAGCTCTAGCTTTATATTTTGTTTGCGAGGTGCATGTTTGTTAAACCTTTTATTTAAGTGAATAATGGAAAGAATGGGGATTCATGCTTATCAGTAAGGTGTTTGTTTCTAAACGTCTCCATGGATTATTGTCATTAAGGAATCAGTGAAGGCAATACATTTATTCCACTTGCATTACAAATATTGGAGTTCTAAATAGAAAAGTTTATGTAGTATTTACCATCTTGGTCTTTTAATCCAAAACAGTAGACTGTAGGCACTTACTGTAAGGAGCAGTATGAAATCAGTAAATTTACCTGATTATTCAAATATCTACATAAAGTTTTCAATATAGCTTAGTATTTTTCTCTAAACATGCTATACGTTATTAATGACTTTTTTTGTTTTTACTGTTCATGGCTGTAAAACATTTGTAGAGATTGTATATTGGATTTAAATATATTTGTAATTAAATGCATTTGAAATAAATATATAGGCCAATACATTTTACAAGTAGCTTAAACAAATGCTGACAGTGATTGCAAATATGGATTACAGCATGCCAAATGCAAATGCTTGTAATTTGTAGTTGAAATACAAGTTTGTTTTTTCTTTCAAGCCTAGTCTGTTAGTATGCCCCTTTCACTAATTCGTTGAAACTAATCTTTACACATTAGCTATTTCTTTCAATTTCAAATACAAGTCTAGGGCACATTCACATGTCAGTGGGGTTTGCAAGTGTTTTTGTTCTTTCACAGAAGCAAATCTCTGCACAGTGAGCTGAAAGTTGCTGAAGCTGTTCTTCAGACACTCCATATCCACAATCCCTCAATTGAAACCTAAATAGGATATTACAATTACACCAATGATTCACTGTCCTGTCCTCATGCACAATTGCACTGCTACTCAAGATAAATCTAATTAATGTTCAAATATTAGCTAAAACAAAATAAATAATATTTTAAAAACTACAAAAGAACACTGGTATGGCATTTTGTTTTCAGTTGGTTTGTTATAAGAAGCTAAGATTAGAAATAGTTTCCCCACTTGTTTAGTCAAGTACTATAAAAAATAAACTGGACCTGTGCAGCAGGTTAAATATCTCATTAGGAATTCCAGATGGACAAGCTGACATTCTCAAAGGTCTAGTTCTGTACTGGTTGCAGAGCAGCTTGTATTCATTTAAATCCTTTTGGAGGATGTTAACAAAAGCAAAGCACAGAAAACACTTCTGTTCATGGCTGCCATTGAAATGGCCTGCATCCTTCAAGTCTAGGAGCTCCATCCAAAACTTGGTGCTGAAGATATGATGACATGACAACATAACTCACTTGTATGACACATTGTTTTAAAAATATTGTGTGAAAGGGATTTGAATGTTAATAAATTACATGCAAAGTTTATTTTAAAAGTACAAAAACAAGGAAATGGCAATCTACAGTACCAAAGTTCATATAAATGCATTTATGCATTTGAATAACAATCGAGTGCACAACTACTGCACAATGTAATCATATTTATCTATTGCATATACAACAAAAAGGATACATGTATTGGCTATAACTTTACCGTTGTTTTCTAAAATTTGCCCACCAGGATTATATTATATATGTAAACGTGACTTGAAAAGTGGTCAGTGTGCTTTGCATTGCAGCCATTATTCCATTTTCAGTGCCAAGGTTTATTCTCAAACGCACAGATACAATGCTGAGGTCCGACACACACTTCAAATAGTTGGAGGCAATTACCACCTGATTATTATTAGTGGGACCAGTTTAATCATAAAATCTTTCTCGAAATCCATCCATGCATCCACATACCCATAAGGATTAAATTAGTCGTTTCCATCTACATGCCAAACATAATGATAGCTGCTTCTACAGAATTGTCTCCTCTGCCTGACAAACGTTCCGGATGTACTCATTTCAGATAACTTCATTACATCATGTCTTCTAACACGCAACTGGTATTTCTGCTTTAACACCTGAAACAGCATCCTGTAGCCAAACAGCTGACAAGGTCCTCACTTCTTTTAAACAGGTGTAATTGCAATGCTTAGTCATACTGAAAGATACTCCAAAGAAGCAAGTGTAATGATTAATATTAACTCAAATGATCTGGTCTCAACATTAGTATTAAGATACTGGCAAATTGGATTAGGTCAGCAAATTTAACTAGGTCAACAAGTTGAACTGGATCAGCAAGATACAAGTTTTAGCGATTGTTTGTGGATTTTCAGTTTCTGATTGGACATGTACCGAAGATGATAAATACATCTGTGAATACATCTGTGACAGACTTGTAAGCTTGTGAGACATTGGGACTCGCGAGCTCGTAATAAAGATTGAATTTGCTTCTCCACTTCATTAAAGAAAGGTTCTTAATACTCTATGGTGTGTTTTTAGAAAATCTAACATTACATCATAGGTGTAGCCTTTTCTGAAATACTCTGTTATCAAATCCAATTGAGTCAGGCCATCTCCAGTCATACCTAAAATCATACAAATTAATAATTAACACATATGGTAATTAGCACAATTGGTAGAAATGCTATTATCTAAGTTATCCAAAAAGTATTTGTGACATCCTAAATGAGCATAGGTGCTGTTGTGGCTACTGTCTAGCCTGTTGGAGATCAGCATATTTGGACGCTGTTTCCTTTGCATTCACCGACCGCTTGATAGAGAAGTCCATCGTCTCTCTGAACATCTGACCCGGGGTGATGGGAGCATCGAGGAGGACGGACTTCTCTTTGTCCTGGGGCTTCACCTGTGTCAGCCACAGATGACTGCAACCATAGCTGCGAGAGATCTCCCAATGGTCTTTTTTACCGCACTCCGAAGAGCAGGTGAGCGCACTTCTCAAGCTTTAAGCAGTTGCGAGTGAAAGCATGAGCACATTCACTGACAGGTGAAAGAAGAAATGGCAGGGAGCTGCAGTCAGGAGGAGACTTTTCACAGACGCCAGGGGTGGGTCTCCCTCCTGTCAGCAGGGCCCCTGTTGGGCAGTACTGGTACATACTTTCACTGATTGATAGGTCAGAAGGCTCTTCCCATTCGGTAATAGCTGTGTTTCTATTTGAAAGGGAACTACGTTTCATGCCTTGGTTTATGATCTTGATCCAGTACTGTACATGTCCAGTTACCCAGTACATTGAAATTCATGCATCAGGGCATTCATATGTTTAACAGCAGGTACTTGGAAATGAAACCAATCAGTCAGGTTTTGGAATAATTCTAGTGGAGGTGTAGGTTTCATTTCAGAATTGGGGAAGACACCTCATTCAAAAATAGACTGGATAGGATCCTTGGATCACTTCATTATTAATGGACAGCAAACGAGCATGATGGGTCAAATGGCCTCCTCTCATTTGCTAACTTTCTGATGTTCCTGTCTCATACACGTATGGAGCTGTGCATGCATCATTGAGGGGGACTATGTTATGTTCACTCAACAATGGGTGAGTCCGCTCACCGTCGCCCCTAAACCTAAGCCCATGGATTGTATAGATGAGGTTTCAAAACTAGTCTTTGTTTTTGAAGGAATTACAAAGGTTGAGAGCTGTGTATCCTGAATGGGGGTGCAGCTCAGTGGTAAAGTGCATTTGGAATGCAGGAGATCCTGAGTTCAATCCTTTTCAGTTGATACACTTCACAAAAGGCAAGGTACAGAAGAAATCATGTTCCTGAGATTAATCACTTCAAACTTCCTTAGGGTTCTTAGACACTCTGCCGTAACATTCTCAGAGAAGTGTGTGTGTGTGTATATATATATTTACAAGGAGTCCGGGGATACATCAAACATCAAAACAATATGCCAAGCTATATGCAAATAAAGGGGTAAACTACCCAGTATGGAGAAATTAAGGGTATTTGTCAAATCAGAATAAACTATGGGGGCCTGCACTGTTTTAACAATTTAAGTTCCCAGTACTTGCCTATGTTAATAGAAACAGTCATTTAAAATTATAATTGTATATTAGCATGGTGCACAGTGTTGGTAAGAAAAGGCTTTTGAAACCCTTAAATGAACCAATGTTTATCTTATTTTTACCTTGTTGGTTAATTTCTGCTCTTACACAGGACTGGAATAAAAAACAGCAAAGTCAGTGATTCTGTCCTAATTGATACAGAGAAACATTTAAACCACACAAACAGCATAGTTTATGCTGATTTGACAAATACCCTTAATTTCTCCATGTTGGGTAATTTACCGCTTTATTTTCATATAGTTTGGCATATTGGTTTGATGTATCCAATGACTCCTTGTAATATATATATATACACTCACCTAAAGGATTATTAGGAACACCATACTAATACTGTGTTTGACCCCCTTTCACCTTCAGAACTGCCTTAATTCTACGTGGCATTGATTCAACAAGGTGCTGAAAGCATTCTTTAGAAATGTTGGCCCATATTGATAGGATAGCATCTTGCAGTTGATGGAGATTTGTGGGATGCACATCCAGGGCACGAAGCTCCCGTTCCACCACATCCCAAAGATGCTCTATTGGGTTGAGATCTGGTGACTGTGGGGGCCAGTTTAGTACAGTGAACTCATTGTCATGTTCAAGAAAGCAATTTGAAATGATTGGACCTTTGTGACATGGTGCATTATCCTGCTGGAAGTAGCCATCAGAGGATGGGTACATGGTGGTCATAAAGGGATGGACATGGTCAGAAACAATGCTCAGGTAGGCCGTGGCATTTAAACGATGCCCAATTGGCACTAAGGGGCCTAAGGTGTGCCAAGAAAACATCCCCCATACCATTACACCACCACCACCAGCCTGCACAGTGGTAACAAGGCATGATGGATCCATGTTCTCATTCTGTTTACGCCAAATTCTGACTCTACCATCTGAATGTCTCAACAGAAATCGAGACTCATCAGACCAGGCAACATTTTTCCAGTCTTCAACTGTCCAATTTTGGTGAGCTTGTGCAAATTGTAGCCTCTTTTTCCTATTTGTAGTGGAGATGAGTGGTACCCGGTGGGGTCTTCTGCTGTTGTAGCCCATCCGCCTCAAGGTTGTACGTGTTGTGGCTTCACAAATGCTTTGCTGCATACCTCGGTTGTAACGAGTGCTTATTTCAGTCAAAGTTGCTCTTCTATCAGCTTGAATCAGTCGGCCCATTCTCCTCTGACCTCTAGCATCAACAAGGCATTTTCGCCCACAGGACTGCCGCATACTGGATGTTTTTCCCTTTTCACACCATTCTTTGTAAACCCTAGAAATGGTTGTGCGTGAAAATCCCAGTAACTGAGCAGATTGTGAAATACTCAGACCAGCCCGTCTGGCACCAACAATCATGCCACGCTCAAAATTGCTTAAATCACCTTTCTTTCCCATTCAGACATTCAGTTTGGAGTTCAGGAGATTGTCTTGACCAGGACCACACCCCTAAATGCATTGAAGCAACTGCCATGTGATTGGTTGGTTAGATAATTGCATTAATGAGAAATTGAACAGGTGTTCCTAATAATCCTTTAGGTGAGTGTGTATATATATATATATATATATATGAAATTACACGTTTTTGTGAGTCTGTGGGCTATTCTACAAGAATCTGAACAAGGTTACAGAGAGCACAGGGACTATTATGTAGTAGAGTAATATTACGTTGTTGTCTCACCCAACCAAGATGGCACCGCCTTTAACAAGATAATCCTGCGTTACGTCATAGGAATTCCTCTGATTCTTTGTTGAGCGGCGCCGGACGCGGGGGTGTGGTTTGCGCTTTATTTCAAGCCGAGAGAAGCAACAACAGATGATCTACGAGCTCAATAACAGCAGACATTGACTGCAGTTTCATTCGCATTGTATTTGACAACAACAGCGGTGTCTCTGAGTAGAAGATGATCTGAACCGGAGGCTTGTTTTCATTGTATCGCTCTGCACTGAAGGCCAATGTCGGTGTCCGCGGCTCTGAGCGGCCGCCTGTCCTCGGCGCTGGCCGAGCTGATGAGAGCCGCCCTGTGTGAGATCTGGAAGGCGGTGGAAGAGACGGTGTCGGAGTCCCGGGTGGAAATAACCCGCAGACAGAGAGAAAACGAGGCGCTGAGGCGGAGGCTGCAGGAGCTCATGGTGGCGGGGGAGGCGGCTGTGTGTCACTGGAGCTCCGGAGCGGACGGGCCGCCTGTGCAGAGCCGAGGAGCCGGGAGGAGAGAGACCGGTAAATGGCAAACTATGGAATTGTTTAAATAATTATTAATAATAATATTATTATGACACTTTCTGCAGAGTTGTGTGCTGTCCAATAATCCCTTGCATTACAGGCGTGCACAAGTGGGGAACATAGACTCGCAATTGTTTGTTGCACAGGTTAGGTTATTTAAGAACTATTTGCGAAATTCATGTTCATTGGGGGCGCATAGCGAATACAAATCTAATAATGTAATTTACTCCATGCATATTCTCCAAATATTACAACCTTGAGTGAATGAAACCTGAAACAAATGCAAGGTCATAATAAAACAAATCTTATCGCACACCTTCTATGGAAATGTCCATTCGTTTAATGATATACTTGGTATCGCAAAAACACTAAACCTTTCCTGAAGGAAATCAAAACAAGTATTGTTGTGGACATTGTTTCTTGAACATTCATTCAGTTACCAAAAGCACTAGAATAAAACGCATCCCATCCACTTAATGGAACTATAATTCCAGCAGCCAGTTTAACATGTATTACACAATCCAGATTAAATCTGTACAATAAAGCCCAATAGGGCACAGTAGACATTAGAAATGCACTTTATGAAAGGATACTAGTGGAGGTACTTTAATACTAGAATAGTTTAAATACAATAAACAAACCACACATCAAGACAAATGTAAAACAAAGTGTCAGGCGGCACTTAATACTAAACTGTTGTGATGGCTTCTTTACAATAATTTATAATAATCAAATTCATTTATATTTTCAATTTAATAATGTGTGTTTCACCGTTAAAAATCATACTTGTATATGTTGGTTTTAAGCAAATAAACATTTAGAATGCTAAGACCCACGTTTAGGTTTCATTAATACATTAAATGAATGATCCTGTTCGAGACCTAAACAAAACGCAATTAATAGCATATGCAACAATGATAAAATCTTGTAGTGGCTTTTGTGTGTTATTGTGTTGGGCTAGGGAGGGATATTTGCGGGTTATTGTCTGCGTGGTGGTGCAGCCGGAGAGCAGTGATTGGACGGGAGTCACCAGATAGGGGGATATATAAGGGTGTGAAAATGGGATAAGGGATCTAATATATAAGCTCCCGTTTCAGTCGCATTTCTGGTCGTGACCAGAAGAGTGAGGTCGCTCCAATATAATGAGTATACCCATAGACATACACCTATGAGTCTTAATGATGAATTGTGGGAATAAGACTGACAGGCTAGCTGTCCTGATGGAATAAAAACAGGGAACGGTGGTATCAGAAATGTGCCCACCAGCACTTCAAGCTGCAATCAAAATGCATGCATGTGCTCCGAAGATGACGTGAAGTCTCCCACGCAGTTCCTGGATTTAGAAGCGAAATATATAGATTGTGTTTGAATCTAAGAACGATGTATTTTTCTTGTTTTTTCTTTATTAATAGTTGTCATGTTGCTTTGTTTCCAAACTCTTCTACAGAAACCAGTTTTGGCATGGCTGGACTGCACGAGCGGTATTTACTGTCCGTGGCTTTGCACTGTCTTGTTTAAACTGATAGGTTTTTCCTTTGCTTTTCTTTCCATTCCGACCTGCCTAATGCATTAGTCTAGTTATGTATGTATTTGTTTTTGCGTTGGCATTGTGGGGCTTTGCACTTGATGCTAACCTATATTGATGCTGTTGGGTGTGTTTGCCCTTGTTCTGTTTTGGTTAAATTCAGTGCCATGCTGTTGACAAACAGGGACGGGTATTGTGTATGGAGCTTGCTTGTGTTGTCCGCGGTATAGGATTATTGAACATACGTATGATATTGCTCATGCTACGGATTTCTATACAGCTTGTGCCTCAGCTAGTACATTTGGCACTGAATGTGATGGATCTACCAAAGAGAGAATTCTGTGTAATGGGTATGGAATGAGTTGCCTTGATATCTTAGAGTTGTTCATTGAGGATCCACAACAAGAATAATTATAATAAATCCTGGTTTGGGAAGGGAAGTGCAAGTTTTCTTAATTTTGGTGTAATGTGGTGTCATGCATATGCATGAGGTTGAGAGGGAGCAGAATGGAGAGCTGGGGAAGCCTCATGGTGTCTGTACAATACAGTGTGAATAAACTACAGTACTGTGCAGAAGTTTTAGGCAGGTATGAAAAAATGGTTTCCAAAATAGACATGTTAATAGATTGTTTATCAATTAACTAAACGCAAAGTGAGTGAACAAAAGAAAAATCTACATCAAATCCATATTTGGTGTGACCACCCTTTGCCTTCAAAACAGCATCAATTCTTCTAGGTAAAGGAATAGGCAATTCACCTCTCTTGAAAAAAAATACAGCTAGATATTGGTAATGGGATAATTGTAATAACAGGAAGAAGGACATGCTTGATAGTGGCAGACTGGATTTGTTCTATAGAGCAATTGTCAGAGTTACAATATAACCCACCCACTGACAGGTGCCATGATAATGAGATTATCAGTGTTATTCACTTCGCCTGTCAGTGGTCATAATGGTATTGGCTGATAACATAACCTTCAAGGTTTGCTTTTCTAAAATTGTAGACCATTGTTTAAGACTTGGTCCTTGTTTTTTTTTTTTTTAAGAATGCCTCAAAGCTAACCATATTGTGATCACAGTTTGCCATTGGTTCTCCAACCAGTGACCCTCTGACTCTATCTTGGTCATTTGAAAAGATCAAGTCAATGCATGCGCTCTCTCTGGTTGGTTCCCTGACAAATTGACTTAGAAAGCAGTCATTTACCATCTCAACCATTTCTATTTCTGCTTCTGTAGTCCCAACTGCGCTTTCCCAGTCTAAGTTTGGGAAATTGAAATCCCCCATTATAACAGCCACATCCTTGCTACATGCAGTCCTGATTACACTGTACAATGCAACATCTTGCTGAATATCTGAGTTGGGTGGTCTGTAACACACTCCTACCACTAATCCTCCAGATCTTTTATTCAAAAGTTTAACCCACAAATATTGTTTAATTAGCAGGACATAATCTGAGTTCATTTCTGACATATACTGCTACCCCACCACCTCTTCAATTATGCCTGTCTCTCCTAAACTGTGTGTATCCTTTCAACTTGTATTCATCACCATCATTTTCTGTAAGCCATGTTTCTGTCACTTCTACAACATCATACTCACCGGCCAGCACTGTGGTTCTAGGTCTAACATCTTGTTCCTTATACTCCTGGCATTGAGGTACAAACATTTCAGAACTTTCCTACTAGCAGTTTTGCTTTGTTTTCTTTCCTTAGTGGAACATCTCCCATTGTCAGAGCTCCCTGCCCCCCTGGTCCCTAGTTTAAAAGATTCACCATAAATGTAAAGCCCTCTTCCCTTGACCAGGATTTTATATAGGCTATGCATCACATTTTAAAAGAGGTGTTCAAATTTTGCTGGTAAATTAGTTATGAATATGATTTGATTTATTTTATTTTTTTGTGATGACTTTGGTATGTGTGAAATTGTTAGAGATGTTTGTGCATTTCAGCCCTGTTGTTGCTGCGCTATGAAATGCATGCATTGCTTTTACAGTTGTCACCGTTTGTGTGATGTTGAGCAATATTTGTAACTTAGTGCTTTTGTCATGTTTACAAAGTATTTGGTATAGATACATTGTACAGTGTGCCTGGATGCTATTCAGATCTGTACTAGTGGCCTGTTCTATGAGCTACTGTTCTCAATGCTGTTCTCCTGTCTTCTCTCCACCAGGACCTGCAAAGGCCAGCGCTCTCCCAGACTCTGGTGAAAGGGCTCCCACTGAGCAGGAGTGGGGCTCCAGTCTGAGGCAGGACACAGAGCCCATAGCTAGCGAAGACAAATTGGGGCTGACCAAGCAGCACAGGGGTGAAGAGGAGCTCAGGGGACTGGAGGCAGAGCCACAGACTGAGGGTTTATCACAGGGACTCTGGGCACTGGGATCTGAGTGTGGACCCAGTGCAGGTAGTGATGAATTGAGTTCTACTGGAACCCAGTGTGAACCCAGTGTGGCAACTGATCACATTAAGACGGAGGACGATGAACTGGATTTAGATGTGCATACACTTCTGAAAGATGACCTCTGTATTCTTAAACTGGAGAATATTACAGGAGACCTAGGTAAACCTGAACCCGAGCTCCCTGTAGATGGATTATATGAAACAGAATCTGTTGCCTTACAGAATAGGCTCAGTGGAGGGAATGACGAAGCAGTGAAGGATGAGAGCCCACCTTCACAGCACACACAGGTGTGTCCTAGACCCTCCAGCTCACACACCCGCCCCTCACAACAAACTGGGAAACATCAGGGCTGCCATTGCTGCCCCCAGTGTGGGAAGACTTTCAGTAACTATGCAAACTTTAAAATTCATAGGCGCACTCACACAGGAGAGAAACCTTACTGTTGCTCCCAGTGTGGGAGGAGCTTCAGTCAGGCAAACAACCTTAAATCTCATCAGCGCATTCATACAGGGGAGAAACCATACTGCTGTTCCCAGTGTGGCAAGAGCTTCAGTCAGGCAGCAAGTCTTAATTATCATCAGCGCATTCACACAGGAGAGAAACCGTACTGTTGCTTCCAGTGTGGAAAGAGCTTTGTTCATGCAGGAAGTCTTCAATCTCACCAGCGCATTCACACAGGGGAGAAGCCATACTGCTGCACCCAGTGTGGGAAGAGCTTCGGCCGTGCAGGTAGTCTTCAATCTCACCAGCGGGTTCACACTGGAGAGAAGCCATACTGCTGCTCCCAGTGTGGGAAGTGCTTCAGTCAAACCGCAAGCCTTTATTATCACCAGCGCATTCACACAGGAGTGAAACCATACTGTTGCTCCCAGTGTGGGAAGAGTTTCATTCTTGCAGGTCAACTTGCATCTCACCAGCGAATTCACACAGGATCACAGAATCTTGAATAATAAAAGTAAAGCAAGAAGATTACATCATACATGTAGATACGTCTCGTTCATGTGTGGTTGAAGTTCATTAAACTTCCTGGAGTACTCTACCATTTCAAATTTATACAATGCAAACATCTGTATCGATTGTTTAAATTATTATAAACGGAGTTATTGTTGTGCAAGCAAATGTAAAAAAAGTTGTAAAGTCATACAAAGTGATGCATTGGGGGATCAAAATTATGAGGCATCACCTGCTTAATAAGAGCACAAAGCTGGAATTGTTTTGCATTTACTTATGTACAAAAATATACATAAAACTCATACATGAAACAGTGTAAACCAGTACATTGTAACGGTCAGTAAGCAAAGTTAGCCATTGGAGCACTGGTTCCGAACCTGGGGAGAATGCTCCCTTAGCGGTGTGTGGCAGTGTCTTCAAAACTAAAGCGTGCAATAGACTTGATGTGGCAGATGATATGAGATTGGCTTTGTTAAAAACTGACCAAAGGAAAACAACCGCAGCCATCTCACCGAACAGTTGGCAAGAACTTTGACCTCATGTCTTATGTCAAGACTTATGTCAATATGTAGAAGTAAAAATGTGTAATTGTTATAACTGGGGAAAAATATCAGTTCTGACCATTCATGGATGTAATTGTTTCAGTTGGGTAAAGAGCTGACCTTATTGTCCCAGGGGTGTCATGTTGGGAAACACTGCATTAGAGGATAATATGTTTATTTATTTTTGAAATCTTAAGCATGGTGAAAATTGACTGTAAATTAACTGCAATTAATTTATTATATGAATTACAAAGGACACAATTGCAAAACTGACATCAGGTCTTGATGAGGACATGCACTCTGTCACCAGCTGCAAGGCTGGACAGAGAATGGTAACCTCTGTGAGAACTGCTGGAATTGATCAGCAGCTGGTTTGAACTTATTTCCTCAGACAGGGCCTGTTTGTATCTGCCTTTCTTTCTGTGTCTTGAGAAACCTGTAGCAAGCAGAGACACTCGGCTCCAAACGCATTTCATTTTCCTTGCCTTGAACCTTTCAGGGGATGAGGTAAAACTGGTTAAAACAATAACCTTTCCTGTTGTTCATAGGAGTAGTTCACAAGGTCACAGAAGTAATGAGGTGGAATGATACCTAATGGGCATGACAAAGAGGCATCGTATTTCCTCATCTATATTGTTTGTTCAGTAGCAAATATAATCTATTAGACTTGCATATTAATATTTGGTTAATATTAATGTCTTCTTTCAAGTAATCCCATATATGGACATTTTCTTTATTTTGTTTTGAGGGCTTGACCTATAAATGTCCACACCTGTTTTTGGGGGGCTCATAACCATTGCTGAGGTCAGGGATCCCCTGTATCTCTCACCTGCTGCTTTATATTATTTTATGACCATTCTTGAATAAACGTCTTATTGATCCACCTTGGCTCTGTGAATTCCTTTCAAATTGTATTCCTTATGAATTGTCAAGCCAGCCAGAAGGGGATTGCTCTAAACTAGGGGTGGCTAACCCTGGTCCTGGAGAGCTACAGAGTCTACAAGCTTTTGCTCCATCCAGAGTGTTAATTGAACCAAGTGTGGGTCTTAATTTGGCAAAGTGTCCCTCTGTTTAAGGTATCTGTTAATTGGTCATTTAGAGAGACCTAGTAATCCTGCAGGATTGTGGCTCTCCAGGACCAGGGTTAGCCACCCTTGCTGTAAACCCAACAACCTTTGATGGTGAGTATGTTTCATGTTGTAACTTACATGACTTAAAGTTATTATTTCTAATAAATGCACAGGGAAAGAAGTCAGGGTGGGCTTACACTAAGCACCACAGAATTTAACTCCCCTCATCTGTAGAAGAGTAATAGAAAGGAATAGGCCATTCACCTCTCTTTGAAAACTTAAGATAACCAGGATTGTAGTAAATAGGGCTGGATATTGGTAATGGGATAATTGTGAGAACAGGAAGAAGGACATGCTTGATAGTGACAGACTGCATTTGTTCTATAGAGCAATTGTCAGAGTTACAAGGTTAATTATGGTTGATATAGGATTGTAAGGGAGCCGATCTTGTCACAGTACAATTTGCCTTGGCTAGTCTACAGCTTTAAAGTGGGCTGGAAAGTATACACAGTTATATAATAGGAAAACCTGAGTCTGGTTGTGGTATGTCAAGAGGTAAGAACATGAAGTTTACAAATGTGAGGCCATTCAACCCATTGTGCTGATTTGGTGTCTATTAATAACTGAGTGATCCAAGGATCCTATCCAGTATATTTTTAAATGTTTCCAAATTTTCAACTTCAACCACATCGCTGGGGCGTTTGTTCCAGATTGTGACAACTCTCTATGTGAAGAAGTGTCTCCTGTTTTCTGTCTTGAATGCCTTGAAGCACAATTTCCATTTGTGTCCCCGGGTGCGTGTGTCCCTGCTGATCTGGAAAAGCTCCTCTGGTTTGATGTGGTCGATGCCTTTCATGATTTTGAAGACTTAGATCAAGTCCCCACGTAGTCTCCTCTGTTCCAGGGTGAAAAGGTTCAGTTCCTCAGTCTCTCAGTAGGACATTCCCTTCAGACCTGGAATAAGTCTAGTTGCTCTCTTCTGAACTGCCTCTAGAGCAGCGATATCTTTCTTGAAGTCTGGGGCCCTGCATTGTACAGTCTGAACATTTCTGCCCTTGTTCTCAATTCTACACTTTTGACAATATACCCTAACATTCTGTTTACCTTTTTTATTGCTTCCCTGCATTGTTTGGATGGAGAAAGTGAGGAGTCCACGTAGATGCCTTTCTTCATTTAGTTCTATTCCTCCCATAGCGTAATTATAGTGGACATTTTTGTTACCTGCATGTAATACCTTGCACTTGTCCACATTGAATTTCATTTGCCAGGTGTCGGTCCACAGCTGAATATCCAACTCCCTTATCCAAGTCCCTTTGAATAACCTGTGCTGCTGAGATTATACCTGCTGAGCCACCTATTTTAGTATCATCTGCAAATTTGACAAGTTTGCTAACTATCTTATAGTCCAGATCATTCATATAGATTAGAAAAAGCACCCCCCACTGTCTCAGGAGAGAACACAAACGGCACCCCCCCCCGCAACACTCTCACAGGAGAAAACACAGTCCGCATCCCCCCCCCCCATACACATCCAGGAAATATTCTGCCTAGGGCCCCTACAGAAATCAAATCTACTTGCAGTTTCTAATCCTGTTCAAAGCAGCCTATTCCAGCACAAGACTTCCTCAAGGTCATTGAAACAGTATCTTGTGACTGAGGCTTGAATATGTCATTAAAGGCAACATACCTACATGTAATATAATACTTATATTGATGTAGCTATTCATTCCTTTAACTTTGAACCATTTTCTAAACCGGCTGCAGAGTATTTTTGGAAGATTAGTCTTGCATGTTCCAGTCCTTTATATACAAGCCCCAGTGCCTTAATGGATAAGGTAGTGGCCTCCTACAACAGGGATTGTGGGATTAAATCTGTTAAGGTACAAACGCTTCGGATCCCAGTGAATCAGGCACCGCAGTTAGCGCTTCTCAGTAACAGTGGAGATCCTTAGCAGGAGACGGGCCCAGGAAGGAAAAGTCATAGACACAAAAGCCGGTTAGTTTCTCTTTATTGAAAGTTTCACACAGCCTTTTATACATTTACAAGCAGTATTTCACAGGAGTTTCGGGGCCCTCCTGAACCTGGATGATATTTTCTCTGCACATCTCCCAGGGCATTTTCGAGACATGGGAAACAATATTTAATAAGGTATTCTTTGTAATTAGTTCAAGCATGGAGGCATTGATATCAAGGACACAGTACACAGCACTGGAAACAATATTTCTTAAGGTTTTCTTTGTAATTAGTCCAGACATGGAGGTGCTGATATCAAGGACACTGTACTGAGAAAAACATGTTATAGATAGTTTCAGTTCCTTACCCAAAGAACGGCCACGGCAGCAGAAATGGTTTCCATCTGCCACACAGAGAAGTCTGAGTAGAGAAAACGTAATACAAGAAAGTTTTAACTAGTAACTTACTGGAAAGTTTCTTATATTTTCTAACAAAATCCCATTGGCAGTGGTTTGTTTTTTTTTTTAGTTTTTAAATCAAGTTTGAACTGATTGCAAGTACCTTTACATAGTGCGGGAATCGTGGTTTCATTTCCTACACATTTAAAATTGAAGAATATCAAAAAGTTCATTGAAATTAGTGGTACGGAGGTTGTGAGTTCAAGCTTCCAATTTCCTAATTTACTTTGATGTTTTTCTCCCCATAGCCCTCACATTGAAGTGTTAATGCACTTACATGATGAAAGCTGAAATTATGGTTGTTCTGTAGCACTAGGCAGTTGAAGAGATTTACCCTTAGTACACTAACAAGATATTTAGTCATCCCACAAAGCAACACTATGCAGCGTTACCGATGGAGAGATTATGCAGACATATTGTACATCTACAAAAAAGAGCTCAGATTACTTTAGTCTACCTACAGCTTTAACGCAAGCATACGTCATATTTTATCCCCATATACTGCAGCCTCATTCAAGAGTGTTGGCCAATCCAATACAGGTTCTCCCCATACAGACTGAAATCCTGCTCAGTGGCAGGCTTCTAAATCACTGATCTGGCTTTAATTTCTCAGGAAACAATGTCTCTAGTCTACTGTATAATACCAAGCATCTCCTTCTTTGATCTGGCTCATGGTGTTGAAACAGAAATTTCCAGATAAGACATGAATGACTACAGAAGAACACATGTACAACTCTAAATTGGTCAAAACAAGGAAAAGTGTCTGTCAATGTTCCGTTCTGACTTGGAATTAGGGATGAAATGGTTAGTGGTTTCATGATGAACCATGTTGAAATTCCAGACTTTTAGTATTACCGTTTCAAATTTTAATTATCATTAAATTAGTGTTTGATTACCACAGTTTGAAAAACTTATGCTAAATATTGTCCAGCATCAGCCAAAGTTAGCAACAGTCTGAAGCATGCAACGTGGGTTTTGTTTTGTGTGAACACACAATTTTACAGCCTTCTAAGAGGACCAAATCTGAAGTGTGGTCATATTTTGGGTTTTACAAGAGTGCCGAGGGAAACTTAATTGAAGATGGTCACCCTGTCTGCGGAACATGAGGCAAAAGGGGGCATCTTCGTGACCACCACCCACTACTTTATAGTGAATGCAAGGTAAGTTAACTTTTAGCTCAATGCATGATGTGGGGACTTCAGAATAGGGGAAAATATCATGGTTGTCAATAATGTAAACTGAATCTTTCAGCGTTACCTACTCTTGTAAAAACACTACACGTTGTTCTACAGAGGTATGCGTCGTGCGTCTGAGTATTTGCCCATTGCACATAACGCGTTATGTAGATCAGTCACCTAACCACCATTTTGAAATCCGGCAGTCATCAACTTAGTTGCAAAAGTGTTCCAACAGGAGAAACCCTATAGACTCCTATACAAGACTGCTGTATGTTGGGCTCATTGCAATTACTGTCACTGTCTTCTTAAATACAAATGAGTCTTATGTAAATTGTGCATGGGGTCATTGCATATACTTAAATGCAACACAGAAGATACTGTGTGTGAGTGATTAATAATAATGGAACACCAATAATAATAATAATACATTTGCTATTCCCTGGTTTACAGCGTGGGCATGCAGCAAGCAAACCCAGTGATGCTACTGGTCCCTCCTTATATACAGTTGTGACAGACACTCGAGCAAGCATTTAAAAGGCAGGCTGCTTATGCATCCACATCAAAAAATGCTCAAGACCTCACTGCAGCCCTTTCATATTACACTGCAAAGGACATGATGCAATTTCAAGTTGTTGAGAGGCCTGGTTTTCTGACGCTGATGAAGTTTGCCGTGCCTTCACTAAAAAGTGCCATCACAAACATGATTTTCCAAGACTGAAATCTCAAACCTGTACAACCAGGTTAAAGCTGATGTTGGAAAACGTTTGGCACAAGGCACACGGCTTGCTGCAACTACTGACATCTGGACCAGTGAAAGCAGGGGTGGTCAACCCTACTTCAGCTTCACTATCCATTACCTCACCCCAGACTGGCAACTGGAATCAAACTGCCTGGAAACAGTTCTTCACAGAAGATCACTTGGCTCACAACATCTGAGAGTTTTTTCAGAATATGCTGGAAGAGTGAGGGATCAACAAGAAATACCTGGTCTGCATAACCACAGACAATGCAACAAACATGATCAAGGCTTTTGAAGAGTTCCCAGATCTGTGGCTTGGGTGATTTGGCCATAATTTGAACCTGGCCATCTCAAAGGCTCTGAAAATTCACATGGCTTGTTTCATTGACCCCCGCTCCAAAAGGAGCTTTTTAGATGAGCCTGAGGCTGCAAAAGCTGACACTGACAGCTGTGTTCAGGAGGCCTTGAAGCTGGTAGCTGCACAAGTCAGGGAAAAAACACAAAGCACCAGCTGCAGCTCCTCCACCAACATCCCCACAGTGGCATCAGAGGGGAAAGGCCTGAAAGGGAGTGCTCCTAATCTCAGCTCGTTACTTGTCCACAGAAGCAATCAATCAATCAGATTCCAAACTCTCCACCATGGCCAAGACCAAAGAGCTGTCCAAGGACTCATTCAGTGAACACTTTCAGCATGCCGCCATTTCCTCCCTCCCCCCACCCCCATTTCTTCAGAGATGCTTTTTTTAACCTAGTTAAAATATATAATACATACAGTATTGTGTAAAAGTTTTAGGCAGGTGTGAAAAAATGCTGTAAAGTAAGAATGCTTTTAAAAATAAATGTTAATAGATTATCAATTAACAAAATGCAAAGTGCGTGAAAAGAAAAATCTACATCAAATCAATATTTGATGTGACCACCCTTTGCCTTCAAAACAGCATAATATTATAGATTATATATTAACATGCATTTTTTTTTAAAGCATTTACTTCAAAGCATTTTTTCATACCTGCCTAAAACTTTTGCACAGTACTGTATTTTTAGCTTTCTGATTGGTTAATACTCACAACAAACCTCTCTGCTATTGGTTAAAAAGTTTAAGGCCAAAGTGCATCCAGAAGTTTGGGCCAATAATCTAGCTTCCAGTACTGGGTCAATGACGTGGCGTGTCAATTCTGGTGTCCAAAGCATATTCATAACATTAAAAATATATACATTTTTAAAATACACTACTAACATGAGTAATTAAGAGGGGGAAGTTGATTCATGTAATGTATTAATTATAAATAATTAATCTTTAAGGAACTATTGAGCTCAAAAGTCCCAAAATGTAATTCCGGATAACTGTCCCGGCTTAAAATCTGAATACAAAAATGTAAAAAATATGAATAAAAGTATTTAAAATCTGCTTGGGCATAATTGTATTGATGTTTTCTATGATACCTACAAATATAGTGATAATACTAAGCTTAATTATATTTTTATGACCGAAAGACCTTTTCAGTCACTGGTGCACTTTGTAGCAATATGTCATGTGTCCTTCTGGATAACACTAATAAAACATTTATAATGTTTTTTTATTAAAAAACTATCTATTTGATCTAAAAGATTACCTTAAAGTGATGATAGACATGTTTGTTGAGCTCCAATTATGGATATCAGTACTTTTCTATATACCAACAATGGTAGAAATGTAATTCATTTCAAAATCCATTACTGTTACTTAGGAATTACATTTTCATGGGGAAAAATATGCGATTCACCATTTTTTTTTAAACTACATTCTTAAAACGAACACGTCATTGCATAACATTCTCAACACTCTAATAAGTATAGAAAGTACTTAAATTTGAATTTTGTTGCCAGTTTTTTCAATTTTTACAACTACAGCAACACGCATGTGCAGGCAAATGATCGGCCATGTAGTACCTCCCTGTAGGGAGTTAATACAGATCTTAACAATTAAAAATTAGGGATATCAACTATTGCCATGTAAATCTTCTGGCACTACTTCTCTTTAGAGTGAGTGAGTTGGTGAGATTTAAGACTGTCTGTCCGAGTGAAGCACTTCCCACACTGGGCGCAACAGAACGGTCTCTCTCCTGTGTGAACACCCTGGTGAGATTTAAGGTCTGCTAACCACGCAAAGCTCTTCCCACACTGGGTGCAGCACTACGGTCTCTCTCCTGTGTGAACGCACTGGTGAGATTTAAGGTCTGCTAACCACGCAAAGCTCTTCCCACACTGGGTGCAGCAGTACGGTCTCTCTCCTGTGTGAACGCACTGGTGAGATTTAAGATCTCTTAACCTAACAAAACCTTTCCCACACTTAGTACAGCAGTACGGTCTCCCTCCTGTGTGGATGTACTGGTGAGATTTAAGGTCTACTAATGAAACAAAGCTCTTCCCACACTGGGTACAGCAGAAAGGTCTCTCTCCTGTGTGAATGCGCTGGTGTTTTCTTACGCTTTCAGCTCGTGTGAAGGTTTTCCCACATATGGTGCAGCAGTATGGTCTCTCTCCAGTGTGGATGAGCTGATGGTGTTGAAGGTGGGTTGCCTGACTGAAGCTCATCCCACACTGGGTGCAACAGTAAGGTCTCTCTCCTGTGTGAACACGCTGGTGTGCTTTTAGATGTCCTGTTCGAATGTAGCTCTTCCCACACTGGGTGCAACTGTAAGGTCTCTCTCCTGTGTGGCTGCGCTCATGAACACGAAGATTTCCTGCCTGAGTGAAGCCCTTTCCACACTGAGGGCAGAAATGACGGTGCTGAGGTTTCCCAGGTGATGGCTGGGTCTCCTCCTTCACTGAATCATCACATTTTCCACTGTGTCTCTTCCTCAAGGCAATGGATTCTGTTTCACACAGTCCATCTATGGATTCCAGCTTACAGATGCTTTCCATAATATCCTCAGGTTTCATATTACAGAGGGTATCTTTGCAAAGAGTCTGCATTCCTGGATCCATTGTGTAAACAGATTCCGGTGTATCATCCTCCGTTTTAATGTGATGAGACACTAGACTGGGTCCAGAGTCAGATCTCATTGTCCCAAGTTCCTGTGTTGACCCTTCAGCATGTGGCTCTGCCATGTGGCCAGACTCCAATCCCCCGAGCTCCTCTTCAGTCTGTCTGCTCCTGTGCTGCTCAGTCAGCCCCTGTTTGTCTTCAGTATCTGTGGGCTCGGTGTCCCTCAGACTGGAGCCCCACTCCTGCTCACAGTGCTGCTGCTCAATGGGAGCCCTTTCCCCAGAGTCAGGGAGAGCGCTGGCCTCTACAGCATCTAGAGGAGAGACAAGACAGGAGAATAGCATGGAGAACAGGCCACAGGTACAAGATAGAATTGCACCAGGCAGTGTGTATAATTCACCTTCACCAACAGTAAAAGAGACATGGGGGTGTCATAGTGCAGATGTGCAAAAAGAACATGGCTAAAATGCAAATGTACACTCACCTAAAGGTTTATTAAGAACACCTGTTCAATTTCTCATTAATGCAATTATCTAACCAACCAATCACATGGCAGTTGCTTCAATGCATTTAGGGGTGTGGTCCTGGTCAAGACAATCTCCTGAACTCCAAACTGAATGTCTGAATGGGAAAGAAAGGCGATTTTAGCAATTTTGAGCGTGGCGTGGTTGTTGGTGCCAGACGGGCCAGTCTGAGTATTTCACAATCTGCTCAGTTACTGGGATTTTCACGCACAACCATTTCTAGGGTTTACAAAGAATGGTGTGAAAAGGGAAAAACATCCAGTATGCAGCAGTCCTGTGGGCGAAAATGCCTTGTTGATGCTAGAGGTCAGAGGAGAATGGGCCAACTGATTCAAGCTGATAGAAGAGCAACTTTGACTGAAATAACCACTCATTACAACCGAGGTATGCAGCAAAGCATTTGTGAAGCCACAACACGTACAACCTTGAGGCGGATGGGCTACAACAGCAGAAGACCCCACCGGGTACCACTCATCTCCACTACAAATAGGAAAAAGAGGCTACAATTTGCACAAGCTCACCAAAATTGGACAGTTGAAGACTGGAAAAATGTTGCCTGGTCTGATGAGTCTCCATTTCTGTTGAGACATTCAGATGGTAGTCAGAATTTGGCGTAAACAGAATGAGAACATGGATCCATCATGCCTTGTTACCACTGTGCAGGCTGGTGGTGGTGGTGTAATGGTGTGGGGGATGTTTTCTTGGCACACTTTAGGCCCCTTAGTGCCAATTGGGCATCGTTTAAATGCCACGGCCTACCTGAGCATTGTTTCTGACAATGTCCATCCCTTTATGACCACCATGTACCCATCCTCTGATGGCTACTTCCAGCAGGATAATGCACCATGTCACAAAGGTCGAATCATTTCAAATTGGTTTCTTGAACATGACAATGAGTTCACTGTACTAAACTGGCCCCCACAGTCACCAGATCTCAACCCAATAGAGCATCTTTGGGATGTGGTGGAACGGGAGCTTCGTGCCCTGGATGTGCATCCCACAAATCTCCATCAACTGCAAGATGCTATCCTATCAATATGGGCCAACATTTCTAAAGAATGCTTTCAGCACCTTGTTGAATCAATGCCACGTAGAATTAAGGCAGTTCTGAAGGCGAAAGGGGGTCAAACACAGTATTAGTATGGTGTTCCTAATAATCCTTTAGGTGAGTGTATGTATTACAATCTAAAAAATAATGGTTAAACATCAGATCCAAACTCAAGATAAAATCACATCATATGGACTTATTTATTAGTAAAATGTATACATACCGTCTATAGTAGAGCCTGACCGATACAGGTTTTTGGGTCCAATACCGATAATTAGGAAGCTAAATTTCTCGATTACTTATATCTGCCAATTTACTTTTTGTTAGCATGCAAAACAGACATTTCTAGCACGGATCCCTCAAATCTCTGCCTGTCAGAGAGAAATTGTTAAATATGGACTGTGAAGGCAGGATTTTTACATTTTATATAATGAACTTTACATTAATCATAAATAACCACAAATCAAACATTGCAAAATTAAATTTAATAAGTTAGAATAAGGGAGTATAATGGAAAACTATAAAATTATGCATGTTCTACACCAGGGGTGTAAACAACACGCAGGCCGAATACAGCCCCCTCCAATGGATTTAATCTGGACCCTGTAGGTGGTGTATCATTAAGTAATTAGGCCCACAACAGCTTGTGAATGAGGAAATTGCATGTGTAAACTACAATTCCCTTCAGCCATTGCAAATGTCATAGGTGAAGTATGGTTTTAACAGCCAATCATAGGCTGAGTTACTCATCACATTTCTGTTCTTTCAGGAATCTGCAATAAAAGCGACAAGGAAGGTAGTGCGTTTCATGAAAGGTGGGATTAATAATATCCGTTTGTGGAGCAAAGTTTAAATATGTTCTATATGCCTCGTTTGTAAGCAGAGTTTAGCCGTGATGAAAATTCAATATATATACGGTGGCACTACGGGACTAAGCACAAAGAAGTATGGGTGTTTGGAGAAATTGGCTAAAACGTCAAGGTCTTTCTCGGAGGGTGCTTTTTTAAAAGAACTGTAATATCAGTGTTTTCTAAATACCACATTGATTGTAAATAGCTTACAATATAATTGCAAACAGTTCAGAAAATATTAAACACAAATACATACATTAAAAATAGCAGGGAATTCTTCCCAGAAAATAAAATTCAACCATGGAAACTTTCCATTTGATTAACATTATTTAAAAGTTTTCTGAAAGAAGAATAGTAAACATTGCATTTGTTAAATTACAACAAGGTAGAGCTACATTAACTTTGACCTCTTTTTGTCATATTACAAAATAAGGAATAGCATTTCCTATCGCTCGTACAACAACTAGTAAAAAAAATCCCAAAATCCCTCTCACAACTGGCATTGGTTTTTGGAGAGGACTGCATCTTACCGTGTAGCTCTGCTGATACCTCAGCATACCACCCATGCTCTAGGTGAGAGGTAGTCAACAGGTGGCCCGCTGGCCAAATAATTTTCTGTAAGAATTCTACTATGTACATGTTGCAAAGGTACTTTCCTAGCTTCCAGAAATGTATATTTGAAGAAAGTGGGTCAAAGTTTTGATTTAATCTGGCCCTAAATCCATATACACTTACATACATACATACATACATACAGCATACATGCATCTATTTTCCACATATGTTTGGTCTTGTTCTCCAAGAACTTGTCCAACTCTCCCTTCACTTCTTCATACTCACCCTGCCAGAACAGCACCTCTTTATTTAACACTCTAACCTTGTCTGCCACACTTAAGCTCTGTTCACCATCGATTGAAGATTTTCTTTTACAGTAATTCAGTTTCATGGTCGCTTTTCTTTAGCTACACATCTGCTTCTGCAAATCTTCATATCACCTCAATGCTCTGCTCTAACTTAGCATTAGCAAATGCAATCTGATCTTTCTCCTCCCTAAACTGAAGTGCCTCTCTCTGCTGCATTTCTTGATTTTTTTTCCATCTCTACGTCTAATCCTTTTGTTGACATTTCTAACACTCGTTCGGGCTAATTTGTCTGAAATGGCTCTCAATTATTTTTCAGTTTAACCATCTTCACCTCAGCCTCAGTGTCTATTCGGTCTTTCATCTGCCAGAGCTTTACATTCTGAGGTCAAGTTCTTCACTTTCCTCATCTCTTTTCGTATCCCGTCAACTACAGAATCCACATTTTGCAAATGAAGCAAATGGCTCTCCGGGCTTCCAGCACCTGCATCTGAAACCTTGCCATCTCCCGAGTCATGCACGATTCTTGCAAACAGCACTGTAAATCCTGCCACCTCTAATTCTGCACTTCTACTGAATGTTGTCTTTCTATACTTTGGTTCCAATGTTTTTACATACTTTAATAGCTCACAGCAACCACCAGTATCAGTTATACACCTGCACTTACTGGTTTAGATTTTTAACAAAACGGATTAAATAAAAGCAAGACAAATCCACAACTAGGATTCGGTTTATTCATTTTCTGTCTGTCATATACATTAATGCATTTTTCATCATATGGGCAATAATACAAATGTACATGTCAAGTCATATGCAACAACAAAAAGCATGCATTGACACATTAAATTAAAAGAAGAAATCAATACAACATTAAAATCCCAATCAAACCTGCAGGTCTTCGCTTATCATACAATGGAATGTAGGGATACGAGCGCGCTTCCACTGCGGAGGAGAAATAGCAAAAAATAAAATTTTAAAAAAATCAAACAAATCGCTTCTATACATCTGTCGGGCCCTAGTCTAGCATGCGATAGAATTTACCCTGTTACTTAGACTGTTATATTGCACAATCTGGAAAGACTTAAAAGCTTTAATGTAAAATGTGAAATCGTGTGATGAGACGCTTCATATTTCCACTCATACCTGGGTCTAATGCAAACAATATACAGTGACACAGTAATGCTCTGGTCGTATGCATCAATGGGGAAAGATGGTTTAGAGTTTTAGGCCGGTAGAAAACACTGTAATTCTGTCAATTACATGTATTAAATGTATTAAGTGTTAAGGCACCTGCCTGGATTTAAAAACAACAGGTTGTGAATTCAACCACGGTCATCACAAAAATACTTTGGAATATGGAAATACTTCAAAATGAAATGTCTAGTGCAATTAAACTACCACAAATCTACAGCAGGTATGTTAACCCACCTAAAAGACAAACACCTTTCACTAGCAATGACAGAAAAGGAAAGAGGAGCAACAGAAATCAATATTAAGCTACACACAGCCAGCTATTGCCATTTATTTTTCATTCACTGAAACTCGAACGCACAGGTATGTTTCCAAACGTAGATCGGCAGTCTATATGTGGAGCGTGGTTTGGAAGCTTATGAAGTAAATTGTTAAGTAGATTGTATAAATTAGCTAGACAGATAAGTCTAACATTTTGTATTTCGCTATGACCAGAAAATATTGCCACAACATAATTAATGGGAACCACTGGATCTTTTTACCCAGCCCTAGTAGTATCCTGTGATTTTTGTATTTGTTACCAAACAGCTCTACAACTCATTATATTCATAGCATTCAAACAAATACATCATTAATTACTTTTAAACTTTATAAAAGGTAGCTGGTGATAGTGAAACACTGATCTATTTTGATACCGTTTTCAAATAGGAATAATGTTCACTCCTTAAAAATGTTTCAAATCCTATTCCTTAGCATTTTATACATCATGCATTTGAGTCTTAAGTTCTCATTTCAAAGAAAATGTAGTCGTACACAGTTTGAGACTCGGCTCTTGGTTCATGGTTGCATAATGAGAGGCATTGTGTGGGATCTTGATGCACTGTAACAACGTTAAAATCAACTAAAATAAAAGAGGGTAAAAAAGCATGACTACATTGTGTGTACATCTATATCTACCAAGAGTCTGGTTGTGCAAATCAAATTAAATAACTTGAAACAAACAACTATCAGTGTCATTGTAATGCAGTCTATAACTTTTGCATATGTATAATTATATTTTGCATGATTTATTGCAGGGGTAATAAAATAAAAACCAGCATACACATGACCCTCCAGGGAAAACAGCTAGTGTCAAAATGCCTGCAAAACCCCATTCACACAGACCTTGTTGGCAACAAAACGCCACCAAAAAGCCAACATAAGTTTCTGTGTGAATGGGGCTTCACACTCCTACCCAGGGTCACTGCAAAACCAATCTGGGATGCGAGAATCAGAATACTGTAAATTGCCATTAAAACCTAATCAAAAATTGGACATTACATAATTTTGGTATGTAAAGGGCAACTTCATCTCGTCTGGGTATAGTTTATTTGCATGTTATAATTATATAGATCTTCATACAGTTACTCGTCATAAAGCACAAACTTTTACCATTTATAATAAGTATTTGTAATTTATAATGAAATTAAAAATTAAAATGAAATTGCGATGAAGAATGTCAATTTCACACTCCATGTCTGTGAAAGTAAGTGAAAGCAAAGGTTTTTCTACTATTGTAACTAAAAGGAAATGCCAGGCAAGAGCATAAGCGAAATGGATTCAGTTAGTTTTGCTCTTGCTTAAAAATTATGTTTGCAATTTTGTTTTGCTTTCGATTGTTTTGTTTTATCATCTCAACATTCATTATATTTCACTTTTACTCGAATATTTTCGTTATATATTGTATTAGTTAGGTTGAGAGCCACAGCTCGGAGCTGCGCGACTCTGCAGATTTCTGCGGGTGGGGCTTAGTGACGTCACGCAGCAGCACTCGAACAGCGCGCATCTCTGCGTTTCTGCGCAGACCTGCGCTCCCAATGCATGCGTGTCTGATACAACAGCTGCACCGTGTAACAGGTGTTTTAACGTAGAAGACAAATTGAGTGCCTGGGGACTTTCCCTTGTAGTTTGAAAGCTTGAAAAACAGCCTACTACCTCGGTTTGCAGAGCCAGAGGGATTGCCCAACCAGGCTACACTCCAGGCATGCGCACATGATGAATCAACTTCTGAACAATACTGCGCTTCCAGTCCATCGTTAAAAAAAGCTCTCCCATTACACAATCAACAATATCACGCTTGAATAAAGACCGTGTGTCACATTGCTCCAGTCTCTCCACGACGGCGACCGCGGGACTCGGGACAGGGAGCGAGTTCAGAGCTACAGCAACACACCGGCTATAAACGGGTTCATTTCCAGAAGGACAACAAGTGGAAAGTGGACAAACACCTCCCTTTGTATTTTCCGATTATTGATTGCGCCAAATATGCCAAGATCTTAGGAAATACATTTATCTAGCTACTGAAACGACTTTTCACCTCGTTACTATAAAATGAAACCGATAGCAGGTTACCTTCAGTTGCTTGCTTGCTTGCTTGCTTGCTTGTTCCCCGTGTGTCCACAGCTCTCAGTGTGCTGTTCCTCCCGCAGCGCAGTCGCACACACTCCTCTCCTCCGTCTCAGCGTCGCTTCCCACTGAGATCCTGCATCTCAACGAGCCCCTCAACTCCGCCCACTTACTGCAACTTCCGTCCTTGCCGAAGCGGTGTATTGTGGGATTGCAAGGAGTTCCGGTGTAGAATACGCGCTGGGCTCCGTCCAGGGTTGCCAGTTCCGCTTATAAACCGCGGAATTGGGCTTATCCAGCCATGTAGTCGCTTATGATTTAGCTTTGCCGCTTGTTGGTATATGTTGGGGTTGTTTTAAACCGTGGTTGCTTGGTGAAAATGCAAAGGTGTCAATACATTTCCATATTATTTGTTCTTATATCTGGAATGGTGTACTAATATTCTAATTAAAATGAACGATTCTGATTGGACATCGTATAGGCTACATTAGTTGCTTTGCAATACCATTGATTGACATTAATTGATTGACCACAATACCAACCAACCAGCATTCCCCACTATTTTGTATTTTTAATTTTGAACTAATCAGCCCACACAATTGGAAAATTAGCCAATGGACCCATTTTGATATATATATATATATACACTCACCTAAAGGATTATTAGGAACACCATACTAATACTGTGTTTGACCCCCTTTCGCCTTCAGAACTGCCTTAATTCTACGTGGCATTGATTCAACAAGGTGCTGAAAGCATTCTTTAGAAATGTTGGCCCATATTGATAGGATAGCATCTTGCAGTTGATGGAGATTTGTGGGATGCACATCCAGGGCACGAAGCTCCCGTTCCACCACATCCCAAAGATGCTCTATTGGGTTGAGATCTGGTGACTGTGGGGGCCAGTTTAGTACAGTGAACTCATTGTCATGTTCAAGAAACCAATTTGAAATGATTCGACCTTTGTGACATGGTGCATTATCCTGCTGGAAGTAGCCATCAGAGGATGGGTACATGGTGGTCATAAAGGGATGGACATGGTCAGAAACAATGCTCAGGTAGGCCGTGGCATTTAAACGATGCCCAATTGGCACTAAGGGGCCTAAAGTGTGCCAAGAAAACATCCCCCACACCATTACACCACCACCACCAGCCTGCACAGTGGTAACAAGGCATGATGGATCCATGTTCTCATTCTGTTTACGCCAAATTCTGTCTCAACAGAAATCAAGACTCATCAGACCAGGCAACATTTTTCCAGTCTTCAACTGTCCAATTTTGGTGAGCTTGTGCAAATTGTAGCCTCTTTTTCCTATTTGTAGTGGAGATGAGTGGTACCCGGTGGGGTCTTCTGCTGTTGTAGCCCATCCGCCTCAAGGTTGTACGTGTTGTGGCTTCACAAATGCTTTGCTGCATACCTCGGTTGTAACGAGTGGTTATTTCAGTCAAAGTTGCTCTTCTATCAGCTTGAATCAGTCGGCCCATTCTCCTCTGACCTCTAGCATCAACAAGGCATTTTCGCCCACAGGACTGCCGCATACTGGATGTTTTTCCCTTTTCACACCATTCTTTGTAAACCCTAGAAATGGTTGTGCGTGAAAATCCCAGTAACTGAGCAGATTGTGAAATACTCAGACCGGCCCGTCTGGCACCAACAACCATGCCACGCTCAAAATTGCTTAAATCACCTTTCTTTCCCATTCAGACATTCAGTTTGGAGTTCAGGAGATTGTCTTGACCAGGACCACACCCCTAAATGCATTGAAGCAACTGCCATGTGATTGGTTGGTTAGATAATTGCATTAATGAGAAATTGAACAGGTGTTCCTAATAATCCTTTAGGTGAGTGTATAATATATATTACCTTTATAAAATACACCGATCAGCATAACATAATACCACCTGCCTAATACGGTGTAGGTCCCCCTTTTGCCGCCAAAACAGCCCTGACCGATCAAGGCATGGACTCCACTAGACCTCTGAAGGTGTGCTGTGGTATCTGGCCCCAAGACATTAGCAGGAGATCCTTTAAGTCCTGCAAGATGCGAGGTGGGGCCTCCATGGATTGGACTTGTTTGTCCAGCACATCCCACAGATGCTCGATTGGATTGAGATCTGGGGATTATGGAGGCCAAGTCAACACCTACGACTTGTGATTCATCAGAGCAAACCACCTTCTTCCATTGCTCCGTGGTCCAGTTCTGATGCTCATGTGCCATTGTAGGCACTTTCGGCAGTGGACAGGGGTCAACAAGGGCACCCTGACTGGTCTGCGGCTACGCAGCCCCATACGCAACAAACTGCGATGCACTGTGTGTTCTGACACCTTTCTATCAGAAGCAGCATTAACTTTTTCAGCAATTTGAGCTACAGTAGCTCGTCTGTTGGATCGGACCACACGGGCCAGCCTTTGCTCCCCACGTGAATCAATGAGCCTTGGCCGCCCATGACCCTGTTGCCAGTTCACCGCTTTTCCTTCCTTGGACCACTTTTGATAGGTACTGACCACTGCAGACCGGGAACACCCCACAAGAGCTGCAGTTTTGGAGATGCTCTGACCCAGTCATCTAGCCATCACAATTTGGCCCTTGTCAAAGTCGCTCAGATCCTTACGCTCGCCCATTTTTCCTGCTTCTAACACATCAACTTTAAGGACAAAATGTTCACTTGATGCCTAATATATCCCACCCACTGACAGGTGCCATGATAACAAGATTATCAGTGTTATTCACTTCACCTGTCAGTGGTCATAATGTTATGGCTGATTGGTGTATATTATATTATACTTTAATACACTACAATTCAAAAGTTTGGGGTCACTTAGAAATGTCCTTGTTTGTGAAAGAAAAGCAATTTTGTTGTCCATTAAAATAACATCAAATTGATCAGAAATACAGTGTAGACATTGTTAATATTATAAATGACTATTGTAGCTGGAAACGGCTGATCTGTAATGGAATATCTACATAGGCGTACAGAGGCCCATTATCAGCAACCATCAGTCCTGTGTACCAATAGCACGTTGTGTTTGTTAATCCAAGTTTATCATTTTAAAAGGCTAATTGATAATCAGAAAACCCTTTTGCAATTATGTTAGCACAGCTGAAAACTGTCAAGAAGTTTACATCCATTGAAGAAGGGAGCAGTGATGTACACTAAATAAATTGTACAATTTACTTACACTGCTTTTATAAAAGGGAAGGACGGGTTTGGTTATGCTGTGTCGGTGTAGTGAACTAAAATTTACCAGTGTTTTGAGAACTAAGCGATGGAGTGTCTGTTTAATTTCAGCAGACTTTCCACACAGGCCACTCATAGGGCAACTTGAGCAACTTGAACATGTTAATTGAATAATCTTTTAATAATAAAAATGCCCCCCCCTACACAGTGAATGCTACTCACTTGTGAGTCCTCTCATGTTTTCTTAATGTGGATGAAGAAATGAACAACTTCCCACACTGAGTGCAGCAGAATGGTCTCTCTCCTGTATGAATATGCTGATGGAATTGAAGATGATTTGCACAACTGAACCTCTTTCCACACAGGGTGCAGCAGAATGCTCTCTCTCGTGTGTGAATGTGCTGATGGATTTTAAGGTGGATAGCTTGTGTGAATATCTTCCCACACATGGCACAGCAGTAAGTGAATGCTCTGATGCCTTTCAAGGTGTCTGGCCGAGTGAGGCTCTTCCCACACTGGGTGCAGCAGTACGATCTATCTCCTGTGTGGCTGTGCTGATGAACCCAAAGATTTCCTGCCTGACTGAAACTCTTCCACACTGAGGGCAGCAATGGCGGTGCTGATGTTTCACAGGTGATGGCTGGCTCTCGTCTTTCACTGAATCATCACATTTTCCACTCAGTCTCTTCCTCAATACAATGGATTCTGTTTCACACAGTCCATCCACAGGGAGCTAAGGTTCCAGTTACCAGATACTTTCCATAATATCTTTGAAAATAATCTGCATTCCTGAATCCATTTTGTAAACAGATTCCAGTGTCATCATGTAGGGTGAACGAGCGGGGATAGGTGTACTACCGGTAGGGTGGTTGGACCTGCCGGTGGTCACACATAGACAGGTGTATTTAACGTTTTGTTCGCGGGGTTTCTAGCAGCGGTGCCCCGGGGAGTGTTGGTGGGGAGCCGTCTTGTGGTCGGAGGTCGAGCGCCCTGAGGCGAACCTGAAAACCCCTTTGTCTGAGTTTCACGACCGGTGTAGGTGCGACTCATTCCCCGCGTTACAATATATTTTTTCTGTTATTATGAAAAGAAAGATCCTGTCTGCACACTGCATTGAAAAGGAAACAAAAACAGAAAAAAATCCATAAACGCCACATTTGTATTTATTTATTTGTGGAATCATCAGATCATAAAGGCTCAAGAGAAAAAAGCAGCAAACGTTTCAGTTTTATCAGTGCATAGGGAGCACAGCTCACAAAGCTCAGTTTATTATGAAGTTAACTTTGGGGAAATTAAAAACATGTTGAAACTTAATAAATGCCTATCTTTTGATGCATTCTAAATTGAACTTTGCCTGAATTTCACGATTTCTCGAATATTGAGTGTTTTATACATGGGTTTTTATACCGGTATTGTCATGGTTCCCTAGCCCTGACCCTCTATCCCACTAGAGGCCGCCATTGTTCCCCTGCCTTTTCTTTCTCCCGTCACTGCTTTCATCTGTCAATCATTCCATTAACATTCTTCTCACCCATGTGCACGCTTGTTCCTTACCTCTGCTCCCATTGGCCCTGCAACTGCCTTCCCAGTTTCTGCTCCCCTTCTTAAACCCCTCACTCGGGGTGATGTTTCGTCCCCGTCCACGTCCCCGTCGTTCAGTGAGTGGACCACTGATGACCATGACTGTGTGTTATTTATTATAAATCCAATATGCTGGTATGATTGTGGGACAGTGTCTCAAAGGGGGAAACGATTCTCTCTGAGTTTATATTTCATACCCTGGGATGCTGCTGCGCTGGTTGCTCACTGTATATAAAGTCCTGCCCTGACCCTCCCGCAGCATCCGTAGTTTACTGAAGTATATATTTATTTTCCAAACTTCACATTTAACATTTATATTTATATTTGACGTTAACATTTATATTTAACAATTACATTTAAAAGCTATATATTTATTTTGTGACTCAGAGATTTAGGATTTAATTAAATATTTGATGAAACGATAAATATGTATTTAATAAAACCTGAGATTTTAGCATTTATTTAAGTATTTAATTAAAAAATAAATATTTATAAATGTGAAAAAAAGTCTTAAGTATTTACTAAATCTGGGAAAAAAACAAGATTTAAGTTAAATCTGTGAAAAAAGACACTCGAAAAGGGTGTAATTCATTTGATCAGTATGTGAGTATTTAACCCTTAAATGTCCCAACAATTAACTAATTAAAGATTATTAACGGATCGTGAAGCTACTTAATCTGATATGAACTGATTAAATGGCTCACTATGAATATAAATATGAAGCTGGTGCAGCACGAAGAGAACTTTGATTGCATGAACTTCTGCGAATAGGACTGATTCCGTCACGGTCTGCGCAGACGAAGCGTGGACAGCTCTGGCTCTGTTCTGCTGTAGACTGCAGCTCCAAACATATCGCTTTTGAGAGTCAGTCCTGTTCTCAGAAGAAGTTCATGCAATCAAAGTTCCCTTCGTGCCGCACCAGCTTCATGCTTTACAGTGTAATCAGAAAATGGGCCATTTAATCCGTTCATATCAGATTAAGTAGCTTTATGACCTTTTAATAAATGTACATTTGTAAAATGTTTTATTCCTGCTCAATGTTGGGACACTTAAGGGTTAAATACTCACATACTGATCAAATGAATTACAACCTTTTCTTGTACAATATTATTTGAAAGAAATACACATGTACAATATTTTGTATTTATTATTATGGATTTCCTTGCAAATTAAGTTAAAATGTATACGTACACCACAAACATGCATATTATTTTATTGCTGAACTGACAATCTTTAAAATATTATAATTCTGTTGTAGTTATCTAGCATGCAACTAATAAGATCCTTCATGCCATGACTCAAGGTCGATTCACACCCCCTGACTAGGCGGCGCTGCACATGCAGTGTCTCTGTCTCTGGCTGAAACACGTCTATGTCAACCAGCGCTCGGTTGTTGTTTTGCAGCCGCGGCTGCACCAGCGCAGTACCCTCTTGAGCAGCTGCGCAGCTGTGCAGATTTTTTAGTCTGTGGATGCGGGACCTGGTGACGTCTGTTCCGGCTGCGTTCACGCAGACGGGTAACTTGCACAGGCCTGTCGCAGAGTCTGCGCAGACTCGTGAACGCAGCTCTGAGCTTTAACAACACACGTGGCTATGAGAACGGGTTCATTTCAAGAAGGAAAACAAATCAGTTTAAAATGGAGAATCTTTTCAGCTACTGGATTTCAAGCTTAATCACTGATAGGACTTTTCGACTGATTATGAAAAAGTTAGCTAGTTTCCTTCATTTGCTTCCTCCATCTCTCTTCGAAAACTGCTCATTCCGTTACACACAGGCTGCGTCACGACACGCACACTTTGCCGAGTCTGCGCAGAACCTACGACAAACCTGTCTACAGTCGCAGTCTGCGTGAACTGAGCCGGAAAACACGTCAGCAGGTCCCGCATCCACAGGCTTTGTCTGCACAGCTGCGCAGCTTCTCAAGAGGAACTGCGCAGGCGCAGCCGCGGCTTCAGAGCAGTCAACGAGCGCTGTGTGACAAAGACGCGCTTCAGCCAGAGACGGAGCTCCTGCAAGGACAGCGCCACCCAGTCTGGGCTGTGAATGCGCTCCTGTCATGAAGGATCGTATGAATTAATGCATTAATTAATGCTAGATATTTTAGTTTGAAAATTCCACAGTAAAATAATATACATGTTTTAGTGGTGTGCATATGCATTATAGCCTAATTTCCAAGTATGATGTATGAATTGTAAAATGCACACATGGCAAGGACATTCATAATAAGAAATACAAAATGTTGTACATGTGTATTTATCTCAAAGCACACATTTAATGCAGATTGGGCACCAGTGTTTGGAGAGACTGAGGGATTTCCCACTTACACTCTCCCGGGCAGACTCAAATGAAGAATAAACCTTAAAAATACTGCTCTTCCAGTCCATCATTATATTTAGTATTTTATATAATTTATACAAATATTATAATGCTGATTATTTAAAATGAACCATTTTTAGTAAGAGCATGTCTATATTCTATGATTGATAAATGCTTTTAAGGAACGTTCAATATGCTTACTAATAATAACTACAGTATCAAGCATATTTACATAAGAACATAAGTTTACAAGTTTACAATCAAGAAGAGGCCATTCGACCCATCATGCACATTTGGTGTCCATTAATAACTAAGTGATCCAAGGATCATATCTCATCTGTTTTTTAAATGTGACCAAATTTTCAGCTTCAACCACATTGCTGTGGAGTTTGTTCCAGATTGTGATGCCTCTCTGTGTAAAGAAGTGTCTCCTGTGAAAACCATATTCTTGGTGATAGTCAACATGGGTTTAGACGAGGCAGATCATGTCTCACTGATCTATTAGAGTTCTTTGAACATGCAACTGCAGATCATGTGAAAGCATATGATATGATATACTTAGATTTTCAGAAAGCTTTTGATAAGGTTAGTAGATAGTAGGGTTTTTTGGGCGCGGCCTATTTTGTTATGACGTATGCCCTAAGCTTATTAATATTCCTACGTCATAATTGGGGGGCGTGATTTTAGGTAGATTTATTTCCTTAATTATTCCTACGTCATATCCGTCAGAAAGTGTACACCCATAAAACCCTGAACAACAAGGCCGCCCATAAAGACCCCCACCCCTCTGAAGGCAACGCCCCGAAACTCTCCTCTCTATTTAAGAACCCGCGCTGCTTTTAGGCAATACCTCTTTAATTCTCAGCATCTGAAACATCCCGCTTCTTCAACATGTCCAGCGACATCAACATGAAACCCCGCAAGAAACAATCCCGGGCAAGGGTTCCTGTACTCACCAATTTGAAGATTGAACGCTCCTGGGTGTTGTTCTGGGGGGGTCGACGGGGTTACCGCTTTAAAAGGGATCCCAGCTATGTTGGAGTGGAGCTTTATGCTTTGGGAGAGAAGGAGGGTACGTTGGAACCTTTTGAGACGGTGATTGAATACTCTTATGAGGACTGGTTGAAGGTGATGGCATGGAGAGACCAGGGGCTTGTGGATAAGACTCTAGAAGGCTTGCATGAGGTTCCAAGAGAAGGCGAAACGGAGTCTCCGACTCAGAGTTTTGAAAGGTGTGAATGGGAAAGCTTGCAGAACTACGGTACAGTGGTGAAGAGTCTATCTCTACCTACTGATCGTAAGGTTTTGTTTAGCAGTACCCTGATTACAAACCCTATTGAAGGGGTTGTGGAGGATCCAGAAAAACAGGTTACTGAAATTATGTTTGACGCCGTGGACTGGCCGTTCTTGAAAGAGGTCATAAACTGTATAAATGATGGTTTTGACGTCTTGACCAAATGTTCACAACTGGATTCTGTTAGAAGGAGAATATGCTGGATTATGGATTATATATCCCCCTTGAATGACGACGACGATGATAAAACAGACGACCTGTGGGGGGTTGGAGGGGGGTCTGACGGCTCAGGGTCTACTCTCTTCTAAGAGGGCAGTGTGTCGTGACGTAGTGAAGAGATAGGATAAAAGGCGCAACAATTCATTCATGGTTTAAAATTAAAGAGAATGTCTTACCCGAAAGCTGCGGACGTCGACAGGCTCTACAGGCCTCTTCAAACCCGGGATCAACCCTGGTTCTATTCCCCAGATTTTGTATACACTCCGGAACCCTCTGACTGCGGTTACCCTCCAAGACCTCAGACCCCGGTCCCTCAGGACGAAACAACATGCAGGGCGATGGATGTCCAAATGAGTCTCGGGGATCCCCAGCCTCTGGAGCTCCTGGAGGGCCTCGATTTTGCCGAACTGTCTACCGTCTGTGCGTCTCAGGAGGGGGTCAGTCCAATGGATGTAGAAACACCCCACAAACCACCAGGCGACCCAATGAGCATCGGACTGTCTCGGGGGCGTGATGAAGACGCAGGATTTATGCCCGGGGTATGTGACCAAGTAAGCAGAGTGGTTAAAAGCACCCTGGTGTATATTCTGAGTGCTCTCATCGACCGAGCTCTGAAAGAAGTCTGTCGGGGGTGTGAAGTGAATCACCCCAGTCAGTTGAGACACAGTTGTTTGTTTGAACCAGACCGTTACTATTTCCTGTTCTATTTCAACGTGTTTTACAGAAGACTGAACAAACCGTGGCTGAAACCGGCACTAATCAAGGCTCTGTCTTACTCCCACATACATGTCACTGCGGGACAAGTCCAGAAAATCATAGATGAGATTTTGCTGGAGCTGAAAAAGGAGCCGTTTATAATAGAGAAACTTGGGCAGCTGCTCAATGACCTGGATGAGCCAAGTAGAAAAACCGCTGGCAAGCTAAAAGCTTATTTCTTCCGTAAAGAAGTTAAAGCTGGGGGCAGCGACAAAGAATTCGACATCTACGCCACTGATTCAGACTCTGACCTGAACTAAGGGACTTTGAACATGGGGAATGTTCTGGACTGCTGCTGCAACTGGTTCTGTCATCAACACTCTGCAGCTAACCTGAGAGCGCTATTACACCATGTGCTTGACAGAAAAGTAGCCAACGCGAGCCTTTTCTCTACAGATTTAACCATCGATGAGGATCAACTTTCAAACCTGGAAAAGTTAATGGTTGCTGTAACAAAGACCGGGGGGTACGAACACTGGGATGAAGCGCTCAAGGGGGCCAAGAATGATATTAGGCCATTTCATCAACATCTGTATGACCTTTTACTGAGCATGTTTAATACCCCTCTGTTTACTTTTAAAATAGGTCATATTGTTGTTTTATTTACATATGTAACTGAGGTGTGTGCCTACAAGATAAAGAAACAGGTATTTGTTGATATAGATCAAGTAACCAATCATCTGATTTCTTTTTGTCTGGACCGTAGAAAAAATTGTTGTGTATGTTATACTTTTCTCAAATGTCTAAAAAGGGGTATCTGCTCTCCTGAAGTTGAATAAAAAACCTTGTATAAAAACTTTGGCGCATAGTGTGGGTCTGTGTGTTTATTTGGCAGAATGACTCGGCAAGCTCCCCAAATGCATGAACTATACTACAACCCAGCCAAGATTGGGGGTTTGGCGGGTAAGAAGGGTTTTCAAAGAGGACTCGCTGAGGCCGGTGTGAAGGTTAATGATGTGGTTGTTTCAGAATGGTTACGGGAACAAGACGCCTATACCTTACATAAACCTCTCAGGATTAACTTTAAAAGAAACCGCGTATATGCAACTGACATAGACTCACAATGGCAAATAGATCTAGTCGATATGTCAAATTTATCAAAACATAACAATGGTCACAAATTTATGTTGATGTGTATCGATGTGTTATCAAAATATGCCTGGGCTCGCATTCTACATAATAAAACAGGTCGGGCGGTGACAAGGGCCTTTGAGGATATATTGTCCCAGGGCCGATGTCCTAAAAAACTGCAGACTGATAAAGGAAAAGAGTTTCTCAACAGAGAATTTCAGAATCTACTGAAGAGACACAAAATACATCATTTCACCACCGGTAATGAGCTTAAGGCATCGGTGGTGGAGAGGTTTAACCGCACCATAAAGACCAAAATGTGGAGATATTTTACAGCGGTCAACACATTCAAGTATTTTGATAAAGTTCAGGATTTTATCGATGCTTACAACCAAGGGTATCACGCCAGTATTAAAATGAAGCCTATAAATGTTGATCAAAGTAATTCTTTTAAGGTCTATAAAAAATTATACGGCCCATTTATTAAGAAGGGGAAAACTACTTATAAGTTCAACATCGGCGATGTGGTTCGCGTTTCAAAGCTAAGGAGTACTTTTGCCAAAGGTTATGAACAAACATTTTCTGACGAATATTTTACAGTTACCGAACAGGTGGCTAGAGACCCCCCCGTGTACCGGTTAAAAGACTATGACGGGGAGGCTATAGAAGGAACGTTTTACGAAGCCGAGTTACAAAAAATTATTGTGGGTAAAGACATTGTATACAGAGTTGAAAAGATATTAGCTGAGAAAACCCAGAACCGGAAAAAATGTGTTGGTGAAATGGCTTGGATGGCCTGAAAAGTTCAATAGTTGGGTCCCGGAACAACAGGTTTGTGATATTCAAGCCTTATAACAACATGCCCGCGGGTGTGGTGGGGTCATTACTTTCGATACTAAAGATGGAATCAGTAGGCTTCTACGTGACTCTACCCAGTAACGCCTCTCTCGATATATACCCTAAAAATGAAATATCCAGTTACACGGTACAATTTGGAAAATCTATAGATCTAAGGGGTTCGTGGGAAGTGGGGTTGGCGGAAATACAGTATCCTTACACTTGGGCTGTTTTACAAGATAAGGATGCCACCTTCGCCATTTTTGATGATGTTAAAAAGAGTCAATGGACATTCACGATACAAGGAGGTTATTATGACAATGTGGATACAATATTAGATGAGATGCATAAACAGTTCTCAGAAGGCACCCCCAACATCAAGCTATATTACAACCCTATTAAAAACAGAGTGTACAAGGTGTCAAAACCTTGTATTAGCATTCAAACCAACGGACAACTGGGGCGTATATTAGGGTTCTATTCTGACACAGAGAGCAGGTTCTGAGAAGTGGTGGCACCCTTCCCGGCTGACATCAGGGGCGGCTTTTACACTCTTTATGTGTATACGGATATCATAACACCCAAGAGGGTCGGGGATAGCTATGTCCCGCTTTTGAGAAATGTACTTATTAAAGGTAAAAGCAATGACATGGTCACAATTACTTATGACAAGCCACACTACGTACCAGTCTCAAAGACCCACTTTGACAACATCACGATCGAAGTAAAATCGGATCAGAATATCAACGTACCCTTCCGCTTCGGTAAAGTTATTGTCAAACTACATTTTCGACCCCTGAAACAGTGTGTACATTATTAAAATGGCTACCTCGAGGGGTTATGTAGATCCTAGCGCCTATGTGGATTATTACAAGATGCAAGCCGGGAACGGCTTGCCCGGTTTTGTAGGAGCCCCCACAATGTATGGAGCCGGTCTAGGAGGACTCTTTCGTGGTCTCTTTAGAATGGCCGTACCCCTGCTTAAGAGAGGCTTTGCTATAGCCAGACCCCACTTGAAATCAGCGGCTAAAAATATTGTTAGTGACGTGTTCACCAATGTTATGAACCGGGCAGCTAGCCATGAGCAGCAGGAGGGTTCGGGTCTCATGGTAATGGCGAGGAGGGGGGGTAAAAGAAGAAACAGTATGTGTCCACCAGGGCGACGAAGATCCGTGGCTAACAAAAAACGAAGAATCTCTCATTCTCCAACATATCGTGGAAACACTCGGAGAAGGAAGCAGCACAAGAAAAAACCTGCAAAAAGAAAGTCTCAAAGAAAGACAAATAGAGCCTCAGGATACATCTTTTAAAAATGTCTTTTGTCCACAGTCTATCGGAAGAATGCGTCAAATCAGAACTGGATCTGTTTACAGTTCCATACACTCAAACGAGTATAGATAAGAGCATATATGTAGAGATACCCCCTCTTTCCGCAATTTCAGATACGGCCCCTCTGGAGTTTTTTTATAGCTGGCAATGGCGAGGATTATATTGATTTGAATAACACATTTATTTTAATGAACTGTAAAGTGACTGATGAGGATGGCGATGCAATCGAGAAGACGGCCAACGCTGGGGTCATCAATTACCCAGTGGCCACCATGTTTTCACAGGTGGATGTGACCCTGGGAGATCGGCTCATTAGTCAAAGCAGCAATACTTACCCCTATAGGGCCATGATGGAGTGTATCCTTAATTATAGTGAGGAGACCCTAAGCAAACAGTTCAGCCCCGGCCTTTTCTTCAAAGACACCCCGGAAGCTATGGACGACCAGGATCCAGAGGGACTCAATAAGGGTTTGCAAAAAAGAACGGCCTTTTCAACAGAAGGGAGGACCTTTGAGCTAATGGGACATATCCATGCAGACATATTTTTCCAAGAAAAACTCATGCTCAACGGGGTGGACATTAAAATTAAAATGATCCGTAGTAAAAGTGCTTTTTGTCTGATGACCCCTGATACTGAAAAATATAAACTGACCATATTATCGGCCTCGCTGTTTGTGAAAAAAGTATCCGTCTCCCCGGCGGTTAAACTAGGACATGCACAGGCTTTAATGACGGCAAACGCCAAGTACCCGATCGAAAGAGTCTATATGAAAGTCCACAGTATCCCCGCAGGGACACGGGTGATGAACCAGGAAAATCTGTTTCTAGGACAGCTCCCAAAACAGGTTATTATAGGTCTCGTGGATAATGATGCATTTACCGGGGTTTACAACAAGAACCCCTTTAAATTTAAACATTATAACGCGGAATTTATAGCACTGTACGTCGATGGTGTGCAGGTTCCATCCAGACCTTTTCAACCTGACTTTGAAAACGGCAACGCGGTTCGTGAATATTACAGTCTAGTACTGGCTACGGGTCGCCATCTCAAGGATCAACCTCTGCTGATCAATCGCCGGGAATACTGCAGCGGTTACACCCTGTACGGTTTCAACCTGACCCCTGACGAAGAGTGTGGACAACATTTTTCACTGATGAAGACGGGCAATATGCGTTTGGAGATGCGTTTCAAGCAGCCTCTACCACGCACTGTAAATATGGTCGTGTATGCTGTGTTTGACAACATTATTGAGGTGAATCAGAGGAGAAACGTTCTGTATGATTATTATTAAAATGAACACCAGAGAGCTCAACCACATCATGAATGCCCTGGCCGGCTCACGGAAAGTGTTTCAAGGAGTCTACGCCTGCGACCAGCTGCCTAAATTTAAGATCAAGAATTTACCTGCAATGTACATAATCAACACACACCCTAAAAATATGCCCGGAGAACATTGGCTGGCTATTTATCTAAGGGAGGACCGCTGTGGGGAATTTTTTGATTCCTATGGAAACCCCCCGGATTTCAGACCTTTCCATCGGAAGATCAATAACTTTCTGCTCAACAACTGTCAAGAAACCATTTACAGCGGTCGTCAAGTACAAAGTCTTCAGACCTTCACTTGTGGTCACTGTGTGTTTTTCTTATATCATAGATCTAAAGGAAGGTCATACCCCGATATTATGTCCTTGTACAGTGAGGATTTAGGCCAAAATGATAAAAAAGTGGCAGAGTTTGTCAGGACACTGTGGACCCCTCCTTATAACACAATTACTTACGACCCTAGCCAGCCATGTATACAGATGGGGTGTTCTTGTGAGGATTTTAAAAGATGTCATGCGTGTTAAAGTGAAAAAATAATGAAAACAGCCTTTGAATCATTAGTTTTGTTTTTATTCAACACAAATCTTATACAAAGCAGGGTTATGTTATAAATAAATGTACAACATTTGAAAATAAAAATAAAAAATAAAAAAAATTGTTTGTCGGTTCCTTATTTACAGGGGAGACAAATAAAAACATGAGATTAATAAGCTTCCCAACGATGGATAGATCCTGAGGATGGTTGCTCAGCACGGTCAGAGTAATGAGATATCGGCGGCAGATCAGTCGCCACCTCTTTACACAGACGGATTTTTTGTCGCGTTTCCTGGTTAGGGACTGTTGATTGGGGCATGTTCAGACAGGCCATCGCCTGTAGGAAAGCATTCCAGCCTACAGGTCGGCGACTATCGGGTACCTTATTAGTGCTAGTGACACTCTTCAACAAATCAAACATGTGTGAACCTTTGATCAGTTGTCCTTTAAAAACAAATTCACCCTGTTCATTCCAAGTCGTTACCCGCGGTTTCTGAACCATTTTGTGCAGAATATATTCTGCATGTCTTTTGCTTCTGGCCGGCATGTTTCTCAAAACATCCGTTACAACATCTCCCTCTGAACTCTCAACAGGTTCGGGCACCGCAACATCTTTATCAACCGTACCCCCCGCATCAGCCCCAGAACCATTTTCTTGAGAGGCCATGGTTAAAGTTAAAATGTTTTGATCTTTTTCACCCTGTCTAACCAGACGGAGGTAGCGCTGTAACGTGTTGCTATACATCTGGGCTTTGGAATACTGATTTAAATCGGCCCTGGCCAGTATAGCTTTCATTTCAGAGTCCAGGTTGTTTTCGGCCGTTTGTCTAATGGGCTCTGGCCCGACAACATTTTTTCTCAGTTTCTCAAGCTGCTCCTGAGGGATCAAAAACATTTTCTGAGCATATTCCATTATTAACTCACTCTGGAAGCTAGAAGACTGGTTAGGAAAGGCACGGCTATGCTCAACAGCGGTCCTATAAAACCTCCGGTTTGATTAATCTTCTTTCTTTTTCTTTTAATAGAATACTTCTTATTAGCGATGATCTTGATAACCGCTTTTTGTTTTTTGAGTTTAGAATGTTGAGAAGGGGTTAGGGGTATATTACCGCGTAAGATGTTAAAAGCTATTTCACACAGGGTCTCGATCAAATCCGAGGGGGCCCCAGCCAGCACAGCTTTCCTATGGCGCGGGCTCCCCTCAAATAACATTTGCAAAAGCGGCAGATTTCTTTTAATCCGAACAGACATTCTTATTTATTTCCTTTTCTTTAGCACATACACTGCCGGCCAATCGGGCGGGCACAAACCTGTTCTGAGGCGAAAGTCTTCTGGGGTTTGTGCTTTTAAGTCCACAATCAAGTACCCGTAGGGTTTTTTGGTGGCATCCTCAAATGCCTCCAAAAAGAACTTGGTCTGGTTAGGGTACATTTGACGAGCCAAGACGGTGACCTGTAGTTTATCTCTGGGGTTTTTAAAAAGAATTATATAATTGGCATTTAAATTAATAGTGCGGCTTTTTTTACCTTTAAAAAATAGATTTTGAACTAAATAAATAATACTTAAATTCCTATGATGAGTGTACTTTGTGAAAGCTTTTTCCACTTCACTGTTGTCACCGGCCTGGTCCATCAGGTCATCAAGGATCACTAGATTAGTTTGTCCGGGCGGGAACAGGTCATCGTCACACAACGAGGCGGGGAGACCTTGCACAAATTTCAGATTATTTTTTTTTTATGCCAAATCATCGTAGAGAGGTTGCCAGCAAGAGTAACACCACACTATGTTGTCAAGAGCTTGGGACACGGTTGCGTCCACATCTTCTATGATGTTCTTTATAAGATAGCTCTTACCCGAATTGGAGGGACCGGCTATAATACAGGAGAAAGGGTGTTGAAGTCGGTTATCAAAACCACTGCTAATATCCATAAGGCAGAGTGGTATAATCAGTCTTCAACACTCTTTTATTGTACACCACCCTGAACCGTTTGTTTAGTGATCTATTTTCCAATGTGTACCCCTTTTTATTGCGATAGATCTGATTTCCAGCTGTAATAATCTCGCGAGGAGGCGCGTCTTTCTCGGTTACAAAACTTTGTACCAGGGTCGTCAGAGACTTGATGTTAATGAGCTTGTTGTTACAATGGTTCAGAGTGAAACCCTTAACTTTCATACAGGTCTTACCCGCAGCCGTTCTGTATGCGTAAGTCTTAGGACCCCCTGAAACAAACTCCACTATGTGGTCCTGAGGATCTAGCTCGCTCGTTAACTCCCCAAGGTAGTCCCCGAGGGGAGGGACCCAATCCCCTGGCCTGGTGACAAAGATTACAGAGTCAGTATCATGATAGAGCGTGCGTTCCTGCAGCTGATCCATTAAGTTGTACAGTTCAAGCCGGGCGTAAGCCGTGGTAAAAACCGCAATGAAAACATTAACGTTTCCCTGTTTTGTGGGGAAATCTTTAGGGGCCCTCCACTGAACCTGTGCCACGTGGTCATTTAAGAATTGAAAGTGTGATACTGCATGTTGTTTGGAAAACATAAATTCTATAAACTGTTCAGGGGTTTTAATCAAGGTTGTGTTTAGACGGTTATTTCTTTCCCCAAACTTACCCCACAAACTGTTTAAAATCAGTTTGGACATTTGTCTCTTGGCGGGGTTTACAGTTATGTTCCCCGGCTCTAGACGGATCCCTTCCTTTTCAAAATATTGCTGAACGTACCGCTCTTTGGCCGCGGAGTCAACACACCATGAGGGATAGCCCGATGCCTCCTGTTTCCCTTTCAGATGGGTCATAATGTACTCAGCAAAAAGAGTATCAGATTTTTCAGAAAAATGCCAAACCTCATACACCTTACCGACTCTGTAACCTTTCTCCACCGCCTTGTCAAGCTCAATGCTACACCAGACACCCGTCAGCGCTCTCTCGTCATCACTGTGCAGACGAGGTATTTTGATTTTCAGTTTCCACACACGTTCTACACAGAGGGAACATCAATTTTCCCGAACACCTGTAAGGCAACACGGGTAAGAACAGCTCGCGAGGAGGGTACATGGTGACTTTGATCAAACCAAAGTACTGTCCGATTTCGAGAAAGTCACGATAAACAATGGTTGGATGCCCCACCGGGTACATTTTGGTCTTGTTGACATAAGGGTACAGACTGGTGAAATCATAGTAATCTTCTCTCTCACCCTCCTTTACCTCATAATGTAAACAGAGGGCGTTGGTACGACCCCCAAATAACGCATCCCTGGGCTCTAGACGTTCAGGAAAGTCCAAGGTTTCCATAAACCGTTGTACCCCCACATCCTGTTGCTTCAGGGTCGTCCACGCATGTTCCCAAATCACCAGCACATTCAAACCATAGGTGTTTTTTAAAGTTTCAATTCGTTCCTGGAAATCATAGTACATATCACCGCAGAGTTTTTGTGTTACGGGGTTAAAGGTGTTTGGGTCGAAGCACTGAGGACAGCCATGGTAAATACAACCAGCAAACTCATAAGCGGTACGCCGCCCGGACACGTCGCTAAAACCGTCTAAGTAGTAAGGCCCCATTTTGACTTCCCCTTGATTTAAAGCATGTCTGATGAAGATGTTATCCCGGGCACTCAGATATTCCAGCCACTGTATGGAGACAGTCGAAAAGTTCTTTTGTCTAGCACGATAGTTGTCAGAAGTGGTGACCGCTATAGTGTTTTTCTGCAAGAAATTGGATCGATACATTTTCAAGCAGAGAGACGCTATGGTCACACTTTGCAAAGGGTCGAGACCCGATGTGTTGATAACCTCGGCGCGGAAACGCAAACAGGCTTCTTTAAGGATCACCACATCATTTTTACAATAAGCGGCCATCTCTTCTCGGAAATCAAAAACACCTCCCTTAACTGTATTGTACCATTTAAAGAATTCCTCCCTCTCATGAGACATCATAGTATCAACCCCATAATAAGAGGCGGGCGGGTAGGACCCTCGATAATTTTGAGTGTCCTTAGTATTAAAAAAATGGCAGAACCAACCTTTCTTCTGAGCCTCAAAACCCAGAGCTTTAGGCAAAGCGCTCAATTTCATGGGGAGGAAATTTAACGAGTCTATGTAACGTTGGTTGAAAGCTTCGTCGGTGAAACACATGATCTTGCTACCCTGAGCTATTATTTTTGGGGTCACCCCATTTTCCACCAGATACTTCATCAAAATGTAAGAATCATAACCCTTAGCATTGTGGGCAATAAATGTGTAATTGAGGTATTTTGGACCGCGATACCGCGTAAAGAAATCCCTGACACAACTCTCACCGCTAGCTGACCACTCACAATCCAACATGTCAATACAGTGTATATAATTAGCAACATGGACCCCGTTTTCTTGCCGGCATTCAAAATCAAAAAAGACATACCGGTTGTGCGGCGGCTCCTTTTTAACCGGCTGAATAAAGCACTGGTGTTCAGACCCCGGGGTTAAATCAGCATTACAGATCCTACATCTCGGCTCCAGACATTTGTGTGGTTTAACCTCATGAAAACGGTACTGGAGGCAACACTGCGGGCAATATTTAGTTTGATCACAATAACTCCGTTTTTTAACCCCCTCAGCAGCGGCCCTCTGTACCTTATGTTCGGAAAAACAGAACGCGGAGAGACAAATCCTTAAGCAATCTTTACATCGGATGGTAGGGGCCAAACCCTTACGACATTGCGGATTGAAACAGACGTTACAGTAACCGTCACAGCGGTGCTTAAGCTTATCATTGAAGGCCTTATAACACCAATGACAAACATACGAACAACCCAAAAAAGCCGTCAAACTCTTTATTCCAAAGTAATGACTATCACTTAGGAAGAGAAACAGTGTCTGTGTATGGGTTTCAGGATGTGTCTGAAATTTCACAAATACTTCCTTTACCTCACAACAGTACCACACAACAATTTTTAAAGACAACAACTCCTCAAACATGGTAATGTCTGAAAAGGCAACCATCTGTTGAGAGTTTAAGCCGGCCCTCTGATGAAGCATTAAAGCCTCTTGCATAGCTTGGGGTTCAGGCATGTCGGGGGTGAGTAGTTTTATTAAACTGTAAGCAAAACAGAGCTTATTGTCCCCATTGGAACTCACCACTAATTGCCTGAGCTTGTTCCTAATTATGTCGTTCTTCAAGCATTTCGACAGTCTTCTAAGTGCCCCACCCTCAGGGTTACGAACCACATTCATTACCAGAGACAGACTTTCATCCGCTAAGATGGATGCGTTACTTTGCAATAACGCTTCGATTTTAGCCAGAAATTCATCAACATCTAAATTATCTCCACTCATCATTACAGATAGGTTGCTAAACAAATCATCCCCTCTGAGTTCTAACTGTACAACATCTCGAGGTCTGACCCTTTCAGCAACCTGTTCAAGCATGTTTTGCAAGGCCTCGTGTATGTTGACAAATATTTCTGCATAATTGTCACAATTTAAAAGTTCTGCAAAATTAAAACGCTGAATCATTTCAAAATTGTTATAGGCCGGTCTATCTATAATCACGGGATCACTGGTACTCTTGGCCACATCATCATTTTGAATAAAGCCTTCAACCCCTACATTCTCACAGAGCATGTCCTCCACAACCTTATCAGTCTCAGAACCCTCCACATTCCGAACACCCCCACTGCTGACATCTACAAAACCCCCTTTTTGAGGAGGCTCATTTAAAGCCTGTAAAAGTCCTTCAAAGATATCCAACCGGTTAATGTCAAGACCCTCCTCTATAGTGACGGCTGCTTCTGCCGCCGTACTGTGTTCTAATTGTCTCAAATCATTTATAACAGGGGCAGAATTTGGTCGGGGTAGCGTCTCCAAAGCCTCCACCATTTCAAAAAAATCGGGGTGAACTAGGGGTTGAACCTCTATAAGCTCTACCGTTGGGAGGTGGTTATTTAGATCATTGACCATCTGTAACAGGTCGGGGTTCACCGGTAAGTCTGTTAATTCACATTCTATCGGGGGTGATTGGGGGTTATTTAAATCATTTATCATTTGTAATAGTTCCTGGTTCATTGGGACATCAGAGGAGTTCACAACAGGGCCGGGGATGTTCTCTCGGGAAGGTCTTTTTGGGGCCCTAACTTGATCATAATCCTTTAGTTTGTGAGTTCTTTTACCAAGTCCGGACATTTTTTTATTTATTTCTTATTTTTCCAACAACCCACAATAGTAAGGCGTTTTGTATCTATTAAAACATTAAATACGGTACAATTAGTTAGTAAGGGTATTAATAAGGGTGTTTTGGCTCTCTATCACAAGGTTTTGTCCCACTAACACAAGTCTTTGATTTAGTAACAAAGTACGTAGCAACTCATGCCGACCTTCAGGAAGTAGCTCTGGGGGATGGTGTCCTGGCACAGCTTCAAAGGATGGTCGCTCCGGTAAATCTCGGTCGAAGGAGGCAGGGAGCGAGCGTATACTCACGGACGGAGACCAAGAAGGCCTTTGCGGTGACACCCTGGCCAATCGCGGTGTACTGTTCAGCGTTTCTGTAGCCAAGAAACGGGGATGGGGGGACGATGTTGAAACCAGTCCGTCGTTGGGTGGTGTGTCAACCCGGCCTGACGGCGACCCCTGAGGTTGTTGGTTGCCTGTATTTGTTCCGACCGACAATGCGTCGGGCTGAATCTGGGTTGTTGAATTACCCCCAGAAGGCTGTGGCCTGAGTAGATGTTGGGGGGTCTCCAAGACCACCGTGGGGGATCCTCTCGGTGATCTCTCCGGGGAAGATGTTTGATCCCACTTAGACGGGGTAATTGTCCTCAATAGCTCATCCACAGAATGACTATCCCAAGAGTCTTGGGAAGAATAAAAATATACATTACATTTACATCTTTAAACGGCGACAGAAATCAAACTTAAAACAACATATCCAGGACCTTCAAAACCTTTAGCTTTTTTTAGACCTTTGAAAATAGGCTTAGACATTCACTACAACGCCTTATTATTTACAGACAATATATTTATTAGGACTTGATAATAAATGTAAAACAGAGAAGCCTCTGTAAATAAACGGTTTCTTAAATGTTTCTTTAAAAACTGTAATATTGTTAATAAAACTTTTTATACACACACACACACCACATTTCATTTTTAAACGAACCTTCCAAGTGTAAACGCTTCCTGATCCCGGGACTTCCTGTTTCACAAACGTTTTCACGATCTGTTTAAATATTAAATACAATGAACACCTTCAAGCCTTTTCCTACAGCCACTTTAAAACAGAAGTATAATTGCGGAAGATAAGCCAAACAACTTACTAAAACCTTTCGGACAGCTTTAGTTCCTAACCAGCCGGTAGGACAATCGGTCATTTCTAAACACATGCCCCAGAAACAAGCCTAGACCTGTCCAGACTTCTAAAGATCTTTCCCAGAACCCCCCGCCCTACAGGAAATGGGCACCCATCGCTTAAATATTAGCCCTCAACGGGCAAACAAAGCCCTTTTAAAAACATTAAAGTTTGAAAGATCTTACTTACCTCCAAAGAATAATCGTTTCTTATGTTTTTCAGCTGGTTTAGCTTTTTGCACTTCTGTGGAGGTAAGAGACATGTTTAACCTTTAACCACCCCGCTTTATAAAAAGCTTTAACCTCTTACAAGCGGCAGATATATACTCACCGCTATCAGATACAGGGGCTGACGGCCTTTCAGATTCTTGAAAGGTTACGGTTCTCGAAGGTAAAACGAAACAAGACCTCGATGTGGAAGGCCTTTCGTTGTCTCGAACCACGTTTCTTAATACTGTTAGAAAGGATAATTTTTTAAAATTAACAAAACGGGCCTCAAACATCTTACAGAAACGTTATACAAACAAACAGGGGTTTAGTTCTTACCCGGTCGGCAGACAGCCTGTCTAGGGACAACCACTTCTCTTGGTTGATCCTCGGAGACATTAATCACAGGCCTTTCGATAGTTTCTGTGTAATTAAAGAGACCGGCATTAATATATATTAAAACGTTTTCATAACTCTAATGAGCCGCTTCAAAACCACACACACACACACCCATACATAAGAACCCATGAGCGCAAACACAAAAATCTTACCGTCGTTGTTCCAGATGATATCCTCAGCGTTGGGAATTAACTCCTGTTGACTGGCTGAAAAATAATTTTACAGAACTTAAAACAGATGTTATAACCTTATTTACAATACATGCCCACAACACGCTCTGAGTCAATGAAAATAATCTGAAGACTTACCTAAAAACTCGTTTAAATCGAAGTCGTTGATGTTGTTTCCGGACATTGTTGATCTTTAGGCTTAAATCGAAAGGTCAGTACGAGTCTGTCGAGCTGAAGACCAGACCTTCATACTTATACTGATGGCCAGATGCCGGATCTGCTTGTAAGGCATTGTTCTGGGCTGGCCTTTGTGCCATCCTGTTACCAATTAACATATCAAAAACAACCAATAAAATGACCCTGCATCAAATTTCAAATAGAAACCAAGATGGCGACGATCTCTCTCCTCTCTACTCTAAACTTTTATTAGAACCTTTTGGTCTCTCAAAAAACATTTTTAAGCATCAAGACCTATAGTCAATAAACACTAAGAATATTTCAGGCCTTTATACGCACTAAAAAACAACCCGAGCCAAGAAAATAACTATAAAGATCTAAAATAAGTAGCGCTTTTACAGCGTTTTTTTTTTTTTTTTTTAATAGCGATGCTTTGTTTGGTATTAAACAAGTCACAAACTACTCAGAACAGCGTTTATCCCCGCAAAAGAGATATTTGGGTTTATTTTACAAAGCTTATAAATTATATAGTTTAAAAGTATTCTGAATGTTTTGATAACACACGCCATACCGACGTTTGTCTGAGCCCACCCCCGACCCCCATGGTGTGAGTGATTTAGCCTTGAGTGTTGTGATCTATTTAGCATTGAGTGATCAGTTGTTTTTATTTTTTAAATGATTCCTTATCATCAGGGATTGAGACTGCTAAAATACCTTAAAAACATATCCTTATCTTAAGTCTAACTCTTATGAGCTTTAAGACCCTAGAATGTATTTAAGTAAAACGAATGAACACATTATGTGTGAGATAAAATATAACCACAGCTTTTTTTTTTTTACAAAAACAATTAACCTATACACACAAACACCCCCACACACCCACACACCCTCTTTTTTAAATTTTATTTTTAATTAAATTTGGGGGGAGAGACAGAGCCATATACCTTGGGGTTAACATAAGTACCCTATGCAAAACAGGCATTGTTAGGACCTGTGACCATTACAGACAACAGAACTTGTTGATCTTATAAAATGCTTGGGCGAGAGAGACAGAGAGAGAGAGAGACAGACAGAGACAGAGACAGTGTGAATATGATAAACGCACTATTCAAAATGGCATTGTTAAGACCTGGGACCATTACAGACAACAGAACTTGTTGATCTTATAAAATGCTTGGGCGAGAGAGACAGAGAGAGAGAGAGACAGACAGAGACAGAGACAGTGTGAATATGATAAACGCACTATTCAAAATGGCATTGTTAAGACCTGGGACCATTACAGACAACAGAACTTGTTGATCTTATAAAATGCTTGGGCTAGAGAGAGAGAGAGAGAGAGAGACAGACAGAGACATAGACAGTGTGAATATGATAAACGCACTATTCAAAACAGGCCTTGTTAAGACCTGGGACCATTACAGGTATATTTAAAAAAGACCCCCAACCACTACAGGAAGAGCCGACCCATTCACACTCTACAGTTGACCAACAAGAACAACAAGAACAACCGGTTATGGGCGGCCTTGTTGTTCAGGGTTTTATGGGTGTACACTTTCTGACGGATATGACGTAGGAATAATTAAGGAAATAAATCTACCTAAAATCACGCCCCCCAATTATGACGTAGGAATATTAATAAGCTTAGGGCATAACAAAATAGGCCGCGCCCAAAAAACCCTACTATCTACTAAGGTTCCACACCAAAGACTGATCCTCAAATTGGAAGCTGTAGGCATTCAGGGTAATGTAAGTAGATGGATTTTGAATTGGTTGATGTATAGGAAATAGAGGGTGTCGATTAGAGGAGTTGCTTCTAACTGGAGTGAGGTTGTTAGTGGAGTTCCACAGGGATCAGTATTAGGGCCTTTGCTTTTTCTAATCTATATTAATCATCTGGACACTGGGATAGTTGGCAAGCTTGTCAAATTTGCAGATGATACTAAAATAGGTGGCTCAGCAGATCTCGGCAGCACAGGCTATTCAAAGGGACTTAGATAATATTCAGTTGTGGGCCGACATCTGGCAGATGAAATTCAATGTGGACAAGTGCAAGGTAATACATGCAGGTAACAAAAATGTCCACTATAATTACACTATGGGAGGAATAGAACTAGATGAAGTAACTCATGAGAAAGACCTAGGAGTCTATGTGGACTCCTCACTTTCTCCATCCAAGCAATGTGGGGAAGCAATAAAAAAGACAAACAGGATGTTAGGGTATATTGTCAAAAGTGTAGAAGTGAGAACAAGGGCAGTAATGTTCAGACTGTACAATGCACTAGTTAGAGCTCATCTGGATACTGTGGACAGTTCTGGGCTCCACACTTCAAGAAGGATATTGCTGCTCTAGAGGCAGTTTAGAGGAGAGCAACCAGACTTATTCCAGGTCTGAAGGGAATGTCCTACTGAGAGAGACTGAGGGACCTGAACCTTTTCACCCTGGAACAGAGGAGACTACGTGGGGACTTGATCCAATTCTTCAAAATCATGAAGGGCATTGACCACATCAAGCCAGAGGAGCTTTTCCAGATCAGCAGGGACACACGCATCCGGGACACAAATGGAAATTGGGCTTCAAGGCATTCAAAACGGAAAACAGGAGACACTTCTTCACACAGAGAGTTGTCACACTCTGGAACAAACTCTGCAGTGATGTGATAGAAGCTGAAAGTTTAGGAACATTTAAAAATAGTCTGGATAGGATCCTTGGATCACTTAGATATTAATAGACACCAAATGAGCACGATGGGTTGAATGGCCTCCTCTCATTTGTAAACGTTCTTATGAGGACAGGTTGCATTGCAGTACTCTAATAAAGCACAAATTCCACCTTCCTGTCCTGGCAGTGATGAGCAGAGAAATGGAGGAATTCCTAGGATGTGATTGTTTCATAGTATGTAAAGTAAATGCCATCTTGGTGGGCTAAGAAATCCAGGATTCTGAGTGAGAAAATAAAAGGTCTAGACGAGGGGTAGACTTTTTTGCCAGGGTCCAAATTTCTTGGTTAAGGTATAGTCAAGGTCCAGACTCCAGAGGGGGGGGGGGGGGAAATCACACCTCCAAAAAAAAAAGCCAAAGAACATTCCCCACAGTAAAAAAAAAAATATACATTTGAAGCCCCCCCCCACCCCCACCCCCATGTTGAAAGTTGTGAAGGACTGTGGAGATTTCTCACTGCATGTTGAGTCAGGTCATGATGCCGCCACACAGAAGCAGACCCATCTTAGTTACACTTTTGTAATTCAAATGGAGCAAATATATATAGCATTCACTTCTAGGCCTTAAAAGTCAGTTTACAGTACACCATTTTTTGAATACAGATTTAATCAAATGCATTTCTTCTGGTCACCAGTTACAATCAATTAGTCTCATTAAACCCTTCATCTTATTCTCCAAGCACATCTATGGCTCCACTCAGTCAGTAAGTTTACTTAACTGTACAGGATGACTTTCTTTGGACACTAAACGGAGGTACTTTCAATCCAGTGCTGTACAAGTGGATCCACATGCAAATACAGATAAGCCACTTAGGACTCATTATGTGGGTTATTGAAAGTAAAGTTCCACCCACATAAAACCAGTTAACTGGACTCTGCTCATGAAACAATGCCTAGAAAATAAACCACTGAACCCTTTAAAGGACAGTGCTGGACACAACACAAATCCCCTTTCCTAAAAGCACCCAATACAAGAAGCCTCTAAGTCAGTCAATACTACTCCCTCAACATCAGGGCCTTATAACCCCATTTTACATGACCCACCCTGCAAGTCTACAATCACCACAGGGGATGCTTTGATAAGAAGCCACCAAAATACAGGACTGGACCTCTAAGCTATACAAGCAGCTGTAGAAAATCTGAACTCATGAATAATGCCAGAAGTTACAATAAGTGGAGCATAGTGTTCCACCTGCATTAAGTGCACTGGACTCCCAGCTCATGCCATAAAGCCTTGGAAGGAAACCGCTGAACCCTTTTACAAGGGGATCACAATCATGTCAGGTCTGCCACAGTGTCTTGTGGTGCAGCCCAACAGTCCTCCAAAAGGACTGGGAACTGAATTGGCAATAAAGAGAGGAGACCCACAACCATTTTGAAGGTTTATTTCCCCCCCCCCCCATTGAAACAACCAGACACTGGAATTCCTCAGGGACCTGGGGAAGAGAAGGAGCAGATGAGCACTGTAGCCTGGGCAACAAAGCAGTCCAGTACAAGGAGATGAAGACCCTTACCTGCCAGCCATCCCATTAGACTGGGAACCGTTCATAGTCATAGTCAGCCTCCTTTCTCGCGAGCTCTTCTCGCTCATCTTCATCATGAAAGCTCTCCCACGACAACTCCTCACCTTTAAACAGTTCAGCTGCATAGTCCTCCGATGCCACGGAGTCATAAGCATCCCTGGAATCCACCTCTACCGCTGCCGGACTGTCGACTGCTGCAGACTCCTTTGGCCGAGGGGCCACTTGCCTTCGCTCTCCTTCAGTATGGGACCCCAATCCTGGAACGGCTTCTTCCCCAGACCTACGGTTTCCATCCGCAGAGGAAGGAATAGCACGGTGATGCTCCAAGGGCAGCAGGTGACTTGTCACTAGGCTCCTCCTCTGATCTGGTGGCAATAGACAAGTAGAAAGGACCCAGAAGTTACAGATCAAGACCCATTCAAAAATCAGACACTTGTGGAAACCAAGCCAAGGCAATACAATTGGAAGCATACAGAATCCTGCCACGCAAGAAGCTGAGCCAATTGCATGCTGGTATAGGGACGGCAGGTCCTGCAAGTTGCTTGGACAAAGAACAGGATTCAAAGACAAAGAGGCAGGACTCGTATACAAGGTATACCCACCTTCTGCCCGGTCAGCAGCACACCTGGAGTCACAGCACACGCACACAGCATGGTTTCCATACAGCTCCTCCCACCTGTTCACAAGAGGAGCGCGGTCTCTGACCTGTCACAGGTTGTGTTCCAGCAGCCTGCTGCTGACAAACAAGTACCTTTTAGCCTTTCTGTTGTAGGTGCAGGATTTGGTGCCTGGAGTCACATGTTCTGCCACCGTCATGGTGCAGTGCATGTACAGCTCAGTCATCCCATGCTAAAGAGGAGACGACATAGCATGAATGGTTCTGTCAATTCAGGAACAGGCTTCCTAGAAAAGTACATGGTAGGTGGAAGTCATGCAGTGGGTTAAGTAGTAGCAGTATGCATTACTTACCTTGGACAGGGTCTTCTGGAACAGGAAAGCATCAATGGTGAAGCGGAGAACATCCTTCCTCCTGTACGGCACAAACCTGGACTGGCACCCATCAGCCTTGCTGTCTACCAGGCACCTGTGGACAAGCAGAGACATTGGCATCTTGACCACAAGCCAGGGTTCTGAAAGCTGGTTAAGCCACCAAGATCGCCAACTTACCCAAAGTTGTCAATCACGGTGAACCTGGGTTTGGAGTGCTGATCCGGAGAGGCCGTGGCATAGCAGGACTGGATGAATAGCCGCTGCCCTGTCGTGGCCAAATAGCCTGTGGCCTGGAAGTACATGGCCTGGCCCAGGTAGTAGACGTTCTTTGGGGAGAGTCTCTGCCAGTGCTCTGTGGAGGCAGGGCAGGGTTATGCATCCATACAGACACACACAAGCAGACCTCAAAGTTGCAGATACTGTACCATTGGTGGTGACCAGGACGTAACCATGTCTGTTCTTCAGCTCTCTAAAGAAGGCAAATTTGTCCATGCCTGGAAGGGTGCTGCCATGCTGGGGGAATGTGGGCTTATAGCCAATCTTGTAGGAATAGTGGAACCTGCAAAGGCAGTACAGAGGAGCAGCTCAGGACAGAGGCAGACCCAAAGGGAGCATGGCTTAGAATGCAGTTCAGATCAGGTCAAATGCTTTGTAGGATTCTGGAAGGAAACGCATACCTGTTGTAGACTAGCATAATGGGCACGGTGAAGGACACACCCCGGATAACTGGGCCAGAGAACACTGGCGGAGAATAGCGCAGTGTGTTGGAGTACACCAGTTGGCCATTAACGATCTACAGGATAAGTTGGACAGCATGGAAGAGTGAGCCAGTATGAAGAGATGCAGAAACCTGCAAGGCTACACAGCTAGCCTGGGACTTGCTGTATGTAGCTCACCAGGTCAGAGATGCAGTACTCAGGATATTACCGTTGCCAACATGCAATCTAGGGACACCACAGGCCGACTTACCGATCGCTTGGTCCCACACTCGTTAAGCCCATAGGTGAAGTAGTAGAAGTGCTTTGAGGTCTGGCTGACAGCACAGCTCCCCAGCATGAGCTCTGAAGGCCTGCACCTGAAGCCATGGATGTCCTTCTGCACTGCCACATACAGCTTACTGTAGTCTCCCCACACCGCAACACCTCGGTTCTGGACTTTCTTGGGCTGCACGCCTTTCCGCAGGTTGGCGCCAGGAAACAGGATGCGTCTCAGATCATCAGGCATGGGCTCGCTGCCATTGGCCGGACGCAGTTTCTTGGCGTCTACCAGAGGAGCAGACGCCTGGATGAACATGGGGAGAACACGGTACTTTTTAGGCTCGGTATTGACAGCGGTTGTTCTTGCAGGCTCATTGTCGTAGTCTGGGCTGGCCAAGATCAGTGCGGGTAATAATGCTCCTACACAGAGCCAGAGCACAATGCGGAACAGCTTCATTTCACAGAACAAGCAACTGATAAAGCCTCTGAATAGAGAAGAGAGGAACAAAAACAACAACCAATAACCCAAACGCCTCTTCACTCAGCGCAGAAGCCCAGTTCACTCACAAACATTACTAACCCCGAAAGTAATAATAACCAGCGCGGTTCGCCTGCTTTATATAGGGATAGACATAAATAACAAGCAGCTGCTATTGCGATATCTCAATTAACATAATCATTGCACGGAATAATCTCTATTGGTATCAGCTGTTTGTACCGTGTGTTGAACTTATGGTTGCATATATTTATTTATTTATTGTGGTAAGTCATGGGGCTATGTCTGTAATGTCCTGTAGCCTACTGTTTAATTTCATATATGATTATGTGGCTAAACGTTTTAAAATTGCTATTTCATTTCAAAATTTCACAACAGGGAATTCACCTAATCAAGGCATAGTGGGAAACTAATCTGTTTTGACTTAATTAGGTAAAGGGCGATAATTGCTGAAACCCTGCGATTTACTTGGTGTGGTTGAAATGCCGCTCTTGAGCATCACTTGCAGCCGTCAACAAGCTGGGGCAGTGATTTTGTGTGTAGGATACTTTACTGCAATACGTGCTGCCGAATATAAAGCCTGTTTGATGAAATTTGAATCCGCATCGACAGGTTATAATAATAATAATAATAATAATAATAATAATAATAATAATAATACCAAATTACTCTGTATTCATGTGAATGTGTGTGTGTTACCTTGCGTTGGACTAGCGTCCCGTCCAGGGTTTCTGTTTTTGAAGCGATTATTGTTAATGTATGGATAATAGGCGAATAAAGACATATTAGAGAAAAATGAATTGTATGAAGCGGGATGGTCAAACTGTGAATTGAGCTTGTGTAATATTTCATTGTGTGTCAACTAGAAGAAGAGAAGGCGAGTTCTCAGCTGGTGGACAAAACGGTCTTCCCCGGTGTAGGTGTAGGTTACACACCACATCTGTACTGTGTATTAATTACACTCATAATAGCCTGTTCATGTGTTCACAGCAAACAGAAAAAAGGCAGAGAGTGAAAACTGGAGGAGGGCACGATTCACGCATATCCACTCTTGGTCGTGGCTCACCACCTGACGTGTCTTTAATTGTCTTGAATATAAGTAGAAGTTTTGAGAACAAAATAATGTAGCCTAGGCTACATGTCAGATAAAATATGATATGATCAGATACCTGAACACTGATGAAATATTACACAAGCTCAATTCACAGTTTGACCATCCCGCTTCATACAATTCATTTTTCTCTAATATGTCTTTATTCGCCTATTATCCATACATTAACAATAATCGCTTCAAAAACAGAAACCCTGGACGGGACGCTAGTCCAACGCAAGGTAACACACACACATTCACATGAATACAGAGTAATTTGGTATTATTATTATTATTATTATTATTATTATTATTATTATAACCTGTCGATGCGGATTCAAATTTCATCAAACAGGCTTTATATTCGGCAGCACGTATTGCAGTAAAGTATCCTACACACAAAATCACTGCCCCAGCTTGTTGACGGCTGCAAGTGATGCTCAAGAGCGGCATTTCAACCACACCAAGTAAATCGCAGGGTTTCAGCAATTATCGCCCTTTACCTAATTAAGTCAAAACAGATTAGTTTCCCACTATGCCTTGATTAGGTGAATTCCCTGTTGTGAAATTTTGAAATGAAATAGCAATTTTAAAACGTTTAGCCACATAATCATATATGAAATTAAACAGTAGGCTACAGGACATTACAGACATAGCCCCATGACTTACCACAATAAATAAATAAATATATGCAACCATAAGTTCAACACACGGTACAAACAGCTGATACCAATAGAGATTATTCCGTGCAATGATTATGTTAATTGAGATATCGCAATAGCAGCTGCTTGTTATTTATGTCTATCCCTATATAAAGCAGGCGAACCGCGCTGGTTATTATTACTTTCGGGGTTAGTAATGTTTGTGAGTGAACTGGGCTTCTGCGCTGAGTGAAGAGGCGTTTGGGTTATTGGTTGTTGTTTTTGTTCCTCTCTTCTCTATTCAGAGGCTTTATCAGTTGCTTGTTCTGTGAAATGAAGCTGTTCCGCATTGTGCTCTGGCTCTGTGTAGGAGCATTATTACCCGCACTGATCTTGGCCAGCCCAGACTACGACAATGAGCCTGCAAGAACAACCACCGTCAATACCGAGCCTAAAAAGTACCGTGTTCTCCCCATGTTCATCCAGGCGTCTGCTCCTCTGGTAGACGCCAAGAAACTGCGTCCGGCCAATGGCAGTGAGCCCATGCCTGATGATCTGAGACGCATCCTGTTTCCTGGCGCCAACCTGCGGAAAGGCGTGCAGCCCAAGAAAGTCCAGAACCGAGGTGTTGCGGTGTGGGGAGACTACAGTAAGCTGTATGTGGCAGTGCAGAAGGACATCCATGGCTTCAGGTGCAGGCCTTCAGAGCTCATGCTGGGGAGCTGTGCTGTCAGCCAGACCTCAAAGCACTTCTACTACTTCACCTATGGGCTTAACGAGTGTGGGACCAAGCGATCGGTAAGTCGGCCTGTGGTGTCCCTAGATTGCATGTTGGCAACGGTAATATCCTGAGTACTGCATCTCTGACCTGGTGAGCTACATACAGCAAGTCCCAGGCTAGCTGTGTAGCCTTGCAGGTTTCTGCATCTCTTCATACTGGCTCACTCTTCCATGCTGTCCAACTTATCCTGTAGATCGTTAATGGCCAACTGGTGTACTCCAACACACTGCGCTATTCTCCGCCAGTGTTCTCTGGCCCAGTTATCCGGGGTGTGTCCTTCACCGTGCCCATTATGCTAGTCTACAACAGGTATGCGTTTCCTTCCAGAATCCTACAAAGCATTTGACCTGATCTGAACTGCATTCTAAGCCATGCTCCCTTTGGGTCTGCCTCTGTCCTGAGCTGCTCCTCTGTACTGCCTTTGCAGGTTCCACTATTCCTACAAGATTGGCTATAAGCCCACATTCCCCCAGCATGGCAGCACCCTTCCAGGCATGGACAAATTTGCCTTCTTTAGAGAGCTGAAGAACAGACATGGTTACGTCCTGGTCACCACCAATGGTACAGTATCTGCAACTTTGAGGTCTGCTTGTGTGTGTCTGTATGGATGCATAACCCTGCCCTGCCTCCACAGAGCACTGGCAGAGACTCTCCCCAAAGAACGTCTACTACCTGGGCCAGGCCATGTACTTCCAGGCCACAGGCTATTTGGCCACGACAGGGCAGCGGCTATTCATCCAGTCCTGCTATGCCACGGCCTCTCCGGATCAGCACTCCAAACCCAGGTTCACCGTGATTGACAACTTTGGGTAAGTTGGCGATCTTGGTGGCTTAACCAGCTTTCAGAACCCTGGCTTGTGGTCAAGATGCCAATGTCTCTGCTTGTCCACAGGTGCCTGGTAGACAGCAAGGCTGATGGGTGCCAGTCCAGGTTTGTGCCGTACAGGAGGAAGGATGTTCTCCGCTTCACCATTGATGCTTTCCTGTTCCAGAAGACCCTGTCCAAGGTAAGTAATGCATACTGCTACTACTTAACCCACTGCATGACTTCCACCTACCATGTACTTTTCTAGGAAGCCTGTTCCTGAATTGACAGAACCATTCATGCTATGTCGTCTCCTCTTTAGCATGGGATGACTGAGCTGTACATGCACTGCACCATGACGGTGGCAGAACATGTGACTCCAGGCACCAAATCCTGCACCTACAACAGAACGGCTAAAAGGTACTTGTTTGTCAGCAGCAGGCTGCTGGAACACAACCTGTGACAGGTCAGAGACCGCGCTCCTCTTGTGAACAGGTGGGAGGAGCTGTATGGAAACCATGCTGTGTGCGTGTGCTGTGACTCCAGGTGTGCTGCTGACCGGGCAGAAGGTGGGTATACCTTGTATACGAGTCCTGCCTCTTTGTCTTTGATTCCTGTTCTTTGTCCAAGCAACTTGCAGGACCTGCCGTCCCTATACCAGCATGCAATTGGCTCAGCTTCTTGCGTGGCAGGATTCTGTATGCTTCCAATTGTATTGCCTTGGCTTGGTTTCCACAAGTGTCTGATTTTTGAATGGGTCTTGATCTGTAACTTCTGGGTCCTTTCTACTTGTCTATTGCCACCAGATCAGAGGAGGAGCCTAGTGACAAGTCACCTGCTGCCCTTGGAGCATCACCGTGCTATTCCTTCCTCTGCGGATGGAAACCGTAGGTCTGGGGAAGAAGCCGTTCCAGGATTGGGGTCCCATACTGAAGGAGAGCGAAGGCAAGTGGCCCCTCGGCCAAAGGAGTCTGCAGCAGTCGACAGTCCGGCAGCGGTAGAGGTGGATTCCAGGGATGCTTATGACTCCGTGGCATCGGAGGACTATGCAGCTGAACTGTTTAAAGGTGAGGAGTTGTCGTGGGAGAGCTTTCATGATGAAGATGAGTGAGAAGAGCTCGCGAGAAAGGAGGCTGACTATGACTATGAACGGTTCCCAGTCTAATGGGATGGCTGGCAGGTAAGGGTCTTCATCTCCTTGTACTGGACTGCTTTGTTGCCCAGGCTACAGTGCTCATCTGCTCCTTCTCTTCCCCAGGTCCCTGAGGAATTCCAGTGTCTGGTTGTTTCAATGAGGGGGGGAAATAAACCTTCAAAATGGTTGTGGGTCTCCTCTCTTTATTGCCAATTCAGTTCCCAGTCCTTTTGGAGGACTGTTGGGCTGCACCACAAGACACTGTGGCAGACCTGACATGATTATGATCCCCTTGTAAAAGGGTTCAGCGGTTTCCTTCCAAGGCTTTATGGCATGAGCTGGGAGTCCAGTGCACTTAATGCAGGTGGAACACTATGCTCCACTTATTGTAACTTCTGGCATTATTCATGAGTTCAGATTTTCTACAGCTGCTTGTATAGCTTAGAGGTCCAGTCCTGTATTTTGGTGGCTTCTTATCAAAGCATCCCCTGTGGTGATTGTAGACTTGCAGGGTGGGTCATGTAAAATGGGGTTATAAGGCCCTGATGTTGAGGGAGTAGTATTGACTGACTTAGAGGCTTCTTGTATTGGGTGCTTTTAGGAAAGGGGATTTGTGTTGTGTCCAGCACTGTCCTTCTATAAAAAATAAAACCAAATCGTGGTCACTCTAGATCCAATCAAGAACTGGGTTGCTGCAAACATGGTTTTGCGGTCTTCCTAATTCACCAGTTTAAGTTTCCCCCCCCCCCCCCCCACCCCATGCATAATTTGAAAAGGAACAAACAAATGTTAGATTCAAGCAGCTATTTTTCTGGACACATTTGTAAAGATATAACATGTATGCAGTGCTAAATGTAAAAAGATCAAGTGTATCAAGCCTTTCTTTTATGGAATGAAGCATTTTTCCCATGTGTGTATCTTCACTAAAGCTTGGATGAATTAACAGCCTAAAATCAGTTTTGTAAACCACCTTTTTAAAATTGATCACAGTGCATTTTTCAAAATGTAGAGGGAGCATTTAAATAGTTAAATCTAAATATTTATAAAATGTGTGAATTTGAAATCTGTACAAAAGGAGCATTTACATTTGGATCCTCACAATTACTACCCCCATGATGCTTCTGGTAGGCACAAGTTCCCCACTTTCCTTTTGAGTAAACTAATTGACCCTTTCCACACAACCCTATATTCTGGTCGTGTAAGGCTGGTCACATAAATACATTGATCTTCATCCTGGGCTTGACAGGCTTGGACTTTACTCCATCTCTACCACTTTGGGGCAAAGGTTGAAAAGGAGTGGGATCTGGAAAGTATGAACTTATTACAGCTGGTTTGGGGAATATTTTAAACTGTTTCAGGCCTGCTCTGTCACACTTATTAAAAGTATTAGTTGCATCACAATAAGTTTTGTTTACACACTATGACCATATTAATGGTTAATGGCTGCAGTAAACCTGTTATTTCATACAATCTACATCTCTATGTATCTTGTGTCATGAGCTGTACTCCAGCTTTTAAACTAAGTAGTGATGTTCCCCCAAGTGTTTCCTTTACTGCAGTGTGTGGCATACCCAGTTTACATAATTTGTTTTGCATTTCCTATCCCCACCAATTCTTTCACTCACATCCTTCTGGGCTGGTGTGCATGCCTTTTAACACTTCAGCTGTCTGAATGTCTACACAGGTAGACAATTGATGACCTGTATTGGGCAGTGTGCTGTGGACAGTCCTGGCCTGGCTCTTATCCTCTTACAGCAACTGTTCTACTCAAGCAGAGCATTATTTAATTGGATATCAGAAAATATGACAATTTAAGAGAAGGGAACCTGATGTATTGCTTCTGAAATTGTATGTACATTTTACGTTACGTTTTCTCACAGATCCTGAAGTGTGTCCACATCCTTTATCCTTAGTTTGTCTGCTCAGGAGGGGATTCAGTTTTACTGGACTCAGAGCAGTGTTTTCTTAAGGTGTCTTAGCTGTCAAGGTTCAGGTCATGGATCCTGTCACTGTTCCTAAAGGAAAGGGTTGTGCTGTGCTCAGAGACCTTCCCACTAAATTATGTAATTGTGTCTGAAGCTTTGAGCATCTTGTCTTGTAGAGTCCCTAATTTTATATTAATTATATTGTTATTTAGTAGTAGTAGTAGTCTTAAGACAGAAGATCAGTCTTTGTCAACTCTAAATAGAAAATTAGTCACTGAAGACTTAAGCTGTTGAGCACAGACCTTCTAGACTTTCTAGTGGAGCTGCTTGTTAATGCAGCTTATTCTTTTTAAATATATTTTATTCATAATTCTATGTGATTAACTATGTAACTACAATAAAGTAATTTTTCTGTGACAATCCATTAATTAGTTATTGATTTTCACAGCCTTAAATGCAATGTTATTGATTTTATGTATTTCTATTAAATCAAAAATAGACCTTTGATTCGAAACAAAGGTTGTAAAAGTATGCCAGACCATTTTAGAATAAATCATATCTAGTTTGATGTTTCTGTGACAATCCATGAATTAGTTATTGATTTTTATGGCTTTAAACGGCTATTGGTGAATGTCTGTCAAATTTCGGAATGTTTGAATATAAAACCAATTTTACATCCATTCCTGACTGTAAGTAGCGGACCCTGCCCTGTAATGTGTCTCTCAGTATCGTGCTGATCTGCATGTTTGACTGACAGTGGGGCTATAGATATTTTATTAGTCAAATCATATGTGGGGTTTGTAGCAGATTTCACCACCTTATTGCTACACCTGGGATCTGTCGCAGTTTAATGAGTCAGCTGGCTAATTTCAGAGCATTAACTCCAAAAGTGGCAAGAGTGGGATTACAGATCTTGGAAAATTGAATAATGTGGTGACATTATGGCAGCTACCTTAAACTTACAGTACTGCCAGAAACACTCTCTGATCTCTATGAAGTGTCGGGTATGGTCACATTATTCCAAACAACCAATCTGACCTGACAGCCTGAGGGAAGAGAAAGTGTCAGATGACCGGAGGGCAGGTCAGCAGGGTCTGAGTCACAGTGTCTTCGTGAACCCCAGTCACCAGAGCACAGGCAGTGTTAGTACAGAGAGCTCAGAGTGACCTCCGTCCTCATCCCAAAAACTGTGCCTGACACCTGTCGGCTGTGATTCCCTATCCTGTCATTTTGAACATTTCGGACAGTGTGGCACAGAACTGTTTGGGTATGGTGTCAGTAATACTGTAGTACTGAATAAAGCCAGTACTTTACGAAGGGGAGGATAGACACAACATACTGTGGCGCCAGGGGCAGTTCTAAGTGGGAGCCAGCGCCCCCGTGAGGGCAAGCTTGGCCCCCCCTCTGGGCCCCCTAATTGGCACTGCAGACAAAATACCATCATCACAACTCCCCACACTATCACCACGGACAAAACACAGTCAGCACCCCCTCCAAACCACCCCCACTAGCATAGCGGACAAAACCCCCTCCTACTCCAGCATCGCAGAGAAATTGATGGTCCTCCTAATATTACAACTGTCTCCAGCCAGGCCCCCCCAGCTGAAATGGTCTAGAACCACCACTGTGTGTCGCTGAACCTCTTGTGCAGCTAGGTGACTTGAGGGCAGCTGGGATTGAAGGAGCCCAGTCTTACTTCCTCACCCTCCCTAAGTGTAGAGGCGGGGCATGTGGTAATGAGCAGAGGTGCATTAGAACAATTGGCGATTACAAGACATAGGGAGGAAAAATCCAAAATAATTGGCGATTCCACATTTAAAAAAACATAAAAGAAAGAATGTAAAGTTTACAAACGAGAGGAGGCCTTTTGACCCATGGTGCCCATTTGGTGTCCATTAATAACTAAGTGATCCAAGGATCCTATCCAGTCTGTTTTTGAATGTTCCCAAATTTTGAGTTTCTACCACATCGCTGGGGAGTTTGTTCAGATTGTGACGACTCTCTGTGTGAAGAAGTGTCTCCTGTTTTCCATTTTGAATGTCTTGAAGCCCAATTTCCATTTGTGTCCCCATGTGCGTGTGTCTCTGCTGATAAGGAAAAGCTCCTCTGGTTTGATGTGGTTGATGCCTTTCATAATTTTGAAGACTTGAATCAAGTCCCCACATAGTCTCCACTGTAGTAAATTGTTTAAGCATCATAGAAAGGCTGGAACTGAGTCAGCTTTACATTTAACTATGTTCTGCAGCTGTGGTTTCTTGTTCTCATGCCAATAGTTTTCTTTAAACTCATGATGATGAAAACCTACTACTTTAAGATGACTATTATAGCGCACTTATACTACAGGAACAGGACTATATTATGAGGTGCCATTAGGGACGTAATTCACCCCGTGGTACATACACTATACTGAGACGCATATACTACATACTGAAATGCATACACTATATACTGAGAAGCACAAACATTACATACTGAAATGCATACAATATATACTGAGATGCATACACAACATACTGAGAGGTATACATTATATACTGAAATGCATACACTACATACTAATATGTATACAGTGGGATACTTCCATATACAGTGAGATTTCACATCTGTTTACACTGAGATTTGACTTCCGCATACAGTGCCCCGCTCAGGTCCACCCATTAGCACAGCAGTGATAGCAACGCCCACACCGGAGAAAACCCTGTCAGCCAAACCCCCCCACCACAACCAGCTCTCATCGGAGAAAACTCTGTCAGCAGCTCCTGCGCATCTCAGTATGTAGTGTTTGCATCTCACTATATAGTGTATGCATCTCAGTATAGTGTATGTACCACGGGATGAATTATGTCCCTAATGGCGCCTCATACTATATTACTGCAGTTTTACTATGTTAGAGCAGCTCTGCCCTCACACAGCAGGCTCACTGTGGAGAGCTGGGACAGACTGGGTGGCAGAAATATAGGAACTGATTCTGACCCAGTACAGCTTTTACATCTGCTTTTTTTAATGACTTGAAGAAACTGAGTGATCTGTTGCCAGTGTCTTGTAATCTTCCTTCTACTTAGGACTTTCAGATCCTTTAATATAGAATGGGGGCTCTCCTGCTGCTGACCAGGCTGAGTGTGCAGTGCGTGTAAAGGAAGGCTGAAGGAATGCACCAAGCTGTCAGTGTCTACTACCTGAGCACATCAGACACCGTGGACTGACCACCCACTCTCCATGTTCAAAGTGTACCTGAGGCGGGTAAACGGATGTTATCTACTGAAAATCATTACTTTTGTATTTCACCACAGTATGAAGTAATGTATTGGGTTCACAGTCCTCGACAACCCACAGATGGCTGAGCCTTTTATATCTGCCTGCAGTGTGATGAAGACTAAGGGATAATCACTGTACCCTGTCGAATGCTATATGAGATTGAACATACTGCTCTGTGTGTGTTTCTGTCTGGATTTTTGAATGGAGTAATGCCATTTTCAATACCACAGCCGTGGCTTTCTTAATTTTGAGTCTGAAAGTGAGCAGGATTGTGGGAAACACACTTTTCCATGTTTTGTTTTGTCCAAGGGTACTTTTTCTTTGTTTGTTCTTTTATAACAGAATGAATTATAAAAAAACAGAATTATCATCCAGAGAAATAGGAAGTACAAATACAATGTCAGCTTAAGCACCACAACACAGAACAGCAACACAGCACAGGAAACCAAAAGAGTGGGAGACGTCATGTAACATATAACTGAATCTAATCTCCACTTGGACTGTTTAGCAGGAGATGTTGTGGAAATGCACCTCTGATTTGACATTATCAGTTCTGATCTAATAAGACAATGGTTGAAGTGTTTAGAGATACTATTTAGATATAGCATTGACTGTGCATTGCGGATATTGTACAGCCCTGGAAGGGAGGGGGCAGCTGCACTTGACAGAAGTGAAAGTGAACACTGGCACTGGTAAGAGCTGCTGAACATTTTCATTGCCTCTTTAAGTTGTGAGATCGATGGTGAGAGGGGATAAGGAGCCAGAGCTGGTGATCACAGTGACTAGGTTTGAAGGCAGAGAGGTGGTGGGTGGTAGAGTCCAGAGGCACAGTGTGAATGGGGGAGTTCTCCGGAGGCCCCAGTAATGGAGGTGTTGTAGTCCTGATGTTTGTAGGCAGCAGGTCTCTGCAGAGCGAGTCCCACTGGGAATACAGTTGAACTTGTTCAGTTAATGGAATAATTACTCCAGTTGATTAATTAAAGAGCTCAGATGGATGAAAAGCTAGATGTGTTCTGACCCTCCTGGACCAGATTTGAAGAGCAGTTGTTTTTATTTTTACTGTCTGACTGTGATTTCTCTCTCTCTGACACAGACGATCCCTAATCAGGTTCCAGCTTAGCCATCCTGCTGCTAACTCTAGGATCTACGAGCCTTTCTGTGCCATTCAGGGAATTATGACACAGGGCTCATTGTCACAGGGTCTCCATCAATTTGTTGTCTGAAATGGTCAACAGTCTTCCCTGTGTATTGATATGAAGTACGTGTGTCCAGTGATGGAGTCTGATCCAGTAGAGTGGCTGTGTGTGACTGCACTGCTGCTCCTCCAGGCCTCTGTGTACAGATCAGGTACAGCACCGACTACTGCTCTCACCCCAGCACAACACACAGAAACGCACTCACACACTTATGGTTATGCTACATAATGTACATTCTTTACTGATGTGTAATCTGCCAAGAAATAACAACAACAATAATAATAATAATAATAATAATAATAATAATAATAATAATAATAATAATTTGTTTCTGCAGGTTTTCATGTGAAATCCTAAGTCCTTTTTATGAGGTGACCTTCTGACAGCTGTTCTACAAAAAAAATCTTACAGGGGGGCATGCCCCCGGACCCACTTAGAACAATTGGTGCCCCTGCTGCAAACACAGACTCCTGTAGGAAACACAGCTCTGATGCCACTTTCTTGTTTTTCAGAAATTGAGAAGATGTGGACAAAGCAAGGTGAGCAACTGTTCAGTGACAGCAGTGTGTGTTCAGGGCTTGGGTTGTTAGTGTACTGAATTTAGTGTGGAGTGATTGATAAGGACCCACTCTTAATCAGTAGGATGTCCCTATGCTTGGCCAGATGCATCACATCTCTCGAGCTACACAGCTGCTACTGAGTCCACTTCAACACTCTTTATCTTAAATCCTACAGTAATGGGCCTGTAACACAAGACCTGTGACGATCTCCTCTAGATCTCTAACATCCTGTCCTTGTTCCTTTTTTTAGAGTTAAAGAGGGTGCGCAGGCATGCAGGTGAGGCTTCAGTTTCCAAACACAAGTCTTTAGTGTTCACAGCTACACCACAGGTTTGTATGAGACACTGGAACACCTGCTGTAAAACACTGCTAATGATGACAGGGTACCTGTACGATTCCCTCAGGTGAGTTCATTCAAACCAGCTAGTCATACTTTCATTACTCTCCTAGTTGAGACACAGTGACAGGCGATGGCTATGGTATGAACACCTCACTGTGTGTCCGTTAATATAAACTGACAGAGTGGACTGACTGATCTCTTCAAAAACAGTCTCTCAGATTGTATTGGATTGTGAACAAGAGCTGCATTCTTTCTAAATGAAGCCATTACAGCTCTTTCAGCTATTATCCATGAGGGTCAGTGGCTCTGAGGAATCCCAGCTGACCTGAGCCCAGTGCACAGCAGCACCATCAGAAATATTCACTCAGTCCAGCAGCACAGTTTCCTATGTGCCCAGTGTCCACACCTGGAGAGGAACTCCATACAACACAGACTGTGGCTCTTCTGTTTGACAGCAGTTCAAATAATATGAAATGTAAATAAGAGAGTGTGTAAACTCTTTGCTCTCCTCTTTTCTTCATGGTGACTGTCTTCTTCATGTTTCTCTCCTCTCTGCTCCACAGTGGATGTAATTCTGGACCCCAATACAGCTCATCCTTATCTCATCCTGTCTGAGGGTGGGAAACAAGTCAGACATGGAGACAAACGAAGGGCTCTTCCTGACAATCCACAGAGATTCAATTATGTTGTCAGTGTCCTGGGAAAGGAGGGTTTCAGTTCAGGGAGACACTACTGGGAGGTTGAGGTGAGGAAGAAGACTGACTGGACTTTAGGAGTTGCTAGAGAGTCCATCAACAGGAAGGGGAAGATAACATATACTCCTAATAATGGTTACTGGACTGTGTGGCTGAGGAATGGGAATGAGTATGAGGCTCTTGCTGGCCCCCCTGTCCTCCTCCCCCTGAGCCTGAAGCCCCGGAAGGTGGGGGTGTTTGTGGATTATGAGGGGGGGCAGGTCTCCTTTTACAATGTGGAGGCCAGGTCTCATATCTACACTTTCACTTACACCTTCACTGAGAAACTCGATCCATTCTTCAGCCCCTGTACCAATGATGGAGGTGCAAATGCAGCACCATTGATCATCTCTCCTGTCCGTCACACAGACAGAATGAGGAGGGTTATCTGGTGGAGGGGTAACAGGAGCAGTAGCCAGTGAGAGTAATAACAGTGATCTTTAGATCAGTGCTTTCCAGCCACAGTGAGAGTTTTTCAGAATGTAAGTGTTGTCAGTTACTGGCTGTCCAGACACGGGTAGCTCAGAGCTGAGGTGTTTCTGCTCCTCCAACAGTTGCCTTCTCCTGAGCACTGCTGACTGGACTGTGCAATCAGGATTCTCACTTAGTTCATTATATATATTGAGATTATATATTAAATGTCTATGACATTTCATCACCAGGTACATTACATCACCAATTTGCATATTCACAAATTATATACTGACTGACTGACTGACTGGATTTAATAAAAGTCTGTTTTGGAATCGTAAGACATTAACAAATATTCAATCTTAATTGAAGGAGACTGTCCATATTTAATTTGTAATGTAATATGTACATTGGTGATGAATATGCATATTGGTGATAAACTGTCACTGGTGATGATCAGTGCATAATGAAAAGATGGGATCCAATTAAGACACAGTTTCTATGATCTTGTATAGATATGTCAAACTTGTAGTAAATGGTTTAAGCATCATCAGGGAAGGCTGGAATTTGAATCTGCTTTATTTTGAACTGAGCTCTGTATCTGTGGTTTCTTGTGCTCATGCTAATAGTTTTTTTAACCTCTTGATGATGAAAATTACTATTTTAGTACACTTTTTCAACAGCCCACTACTGGAACAGGACTATATTACTGCAGTTTTATTGGTTTTGTGCATTTATGAGTACTGTATAATAATGTCACCCCTATTGTGTCATGGCTATAACCCTCTGAAGTTGCTGCAGTGGGAGTGGTGCAGTTACAATCAGCATGGCTCAGCACTGCAGATGGCATTATTGGTTATAGAGACATTATGCAAGGGGGCTCCTCCTGGATTGGCTGAGTGTCTCTTCGTGTTCTCTGCTGTGTCCTGTATTTGTGTGACTTAATGTATTTCATCCATAATTTCTTCACTGAATAAAAGTTATATAGCAATTGGTTTTTGAAGCGTTTCATCCGATGCAAAAACAACACAACTGTTTATTTGGTGTAGTATTTTACATTTCATGAATAAAAACAATTCAATTTTTTAATACTTATGATTAAAATCTTTAAAAATCAATTCTTAAAATCACTTAAAATTTTTAAAATCTGTGATTTTAACAAAAAACAAAACAATTAACTTCAAAATAAACGTGCCCAAAACAACAAAACAAACGTGATTAAAGCAAAAACTGCTCACCAACATAAAAGTCAAATACATTGAAAATAACTGAAAATGCATTGGACAAAATAAAGAAACAATTAAAAAGGTAAAAAATAAAAAACAAACAAAAAAGGTCCAATGCATTTAAAATTAAATCCAAAACGGTCAATGTATTTGACAAAAGAATATAACAAAACTAAACCAAAAAAACCCTAAACAATTAGTGGTTTAAAAGCAACTAAATCTTTAAAAACAATTAAGATTCCTTTTTAAAATCGTTTTAAAAACAATCATCCATAAAATCTTTAAAAGATCTTGGACTCGGGCTCCAGCAGGGGGAACTGACCGTCCCCGGAGGTGGGTCCCATCATGGGATCCTGAGCTCCCCCAGATCTTGTATGTGCCAGTTCTTATAGGCTTCCTCCTTGCCCCTCTGATGGACCTCCAGATTGACGTAGTCCCTTACGAACACCATGCCCCTCCGCACGATGACGATCGGGTCCAGCTCCTGCTTGTTGAATAGACAGATGTTCCGTCCCTCCCACAGGGCCTGCTTCACTGCGCAGACGACACGCCACCAGCACCTCAGGGTGGAAGATGTTAATCCCCTGGCAGGACCGTATAAGATCTGCTGGGCGGTCGCCCGCGCAGGAACGGCAAACCTGTGGAGGAACGGAGAAAACAGGAGCCAGACCCTGTAGGCGGAGGGGCACTCTCTAAAGATGTGAGCCTCCGTCTCCTTCCCCAGGCAACCCTTATAGGGGCAGGTGTCCTAAGGAGCTATGCCCCTTCTGTGCATGAACACTCGGGTGGGGAGACACCGACTCACAGCCATCCAGGAGACCTCTTTCTGCGTATTCGTGAGGCAAACGTGCGTAGCGTTAGCCCAGATAAACCGGCAGGTTTCGGGAGGGAAATCTTCTATCCGGCTGGTCTCCTGGGTAGATCTCATCTGGCTACAGATGGTCTTATAATCCCAGGAGGCCAGATAAAAAGACAAAGGCAAAACAAAATCCATGGAAGTTTCCAAGAAACTACTAAAACAAAAAAAGAGATCTTAAGTGAAAAGCCCCAACAAGATATTATGATAATGAGTCTTTCATAGCTGTTGAGGAAGACATAATTTAAATGGATTTTTTAGTTGTATTCATGTGTTTACATGTCCAAATCTAGTTTTGAAGTGAATTAAAAGTGATATGTAGCACCTGGAAGGCCTACCGATGTCACTTATGGAACATTATAAAAGTAAACATTCATTCTTTCAATTTAATTTGGCTAAACAGACTCTTTTTAAAGGTTGTCAATCAATCAAGCAGGCAGGTTTTAACCTTTAAGAGGTACCAGTTTTGAGCCTATCACATGGAGGAGGGAGGATTCGATCGATGGTGCTTTAATTGTGAACATCTTGAACTGCAAGTTGTTTCAGAAACTAGTTCTGGAGCCTCAGATCCAAGATGGGGCTGCACCAGGAAATGACTGGAATAGAACCCTTTGCACATTAGGAGAAGGTGTATTGTGGATAGTGTGCTTCTCAAGTAGTGCTGATGCAAGTCAACCAGGGGGTGAGGTCGAGGAAAGCATTCACAATGTGGAGTATGGTGTGTACATACAGTTAGGTCCATAAATATTTGGACATCCTTTTGGCTCTGTATGCCACCACAATGTATTTGATAGGAAACAATCAAGATGTCTTTAATCAAGATTAAAGTCTACACTTCCACAATTCCATTGTGGTGGCGTACAAAGACTAAATTATGACAATTGTACATAACTGTAAATGGAAATAATCCTCATTTAAATGCATGACACTCTTGTACTGACACATCTAAATCTGAAAAAATGTCAAGGGGGTGTATATATTGTGAACAAGTCTTCATTTGTACTTCATTTGAGTTCAAATCACAACTTAAGCTTCAGGAACATTTTATAGTTTCTCCTATTTAGTGCCAAACTGTGTGTATGATCCCGATAATTATAATTTAAATAAATAAATTAGATTTTAAGTGATGTATACCCTGTTTAAATCAGCTATCACTAAGTCAGGATTCTATCCAGTAATGTTTTTTTAAAGAATGGCAGAACTTTGCTATAGGCAGAAAACGCATTTTATGAAGCCTACTGTTGGATTATATTCTGATTCTCTCAACAGTTTTGATAAAAACAGTAGGTTATTGATATGGTCTAGCTGTGCAATTGGTTTGGAAGGACATTATGAAGGCTAATAAAACACTCAGTAAATTACCTGTTATGATTTAAAGCAGTTAACTGTGATAATAGTTTGGTACTGGGTTCTTTACACTGTTGTTATATTAAGATGTATGAAGTACATCTCAATAGCTGGATTAGTTATTAAAAGCCCATCTACTACCCCAGCAGAATGATAATAAAGAGGCACAGTAACACTGTTGCCAGACGGTGGGATTTTTAAGAGCCATGGGGGAAATTTGTATGGGGGGAAAACATGGGGGAATTTTAGTGGATTCCCCACCCCCACCAGGACCCCACTTCACCAGCACTAACCCCCCCGCCCATCAGACCTCACTTCACCATCACTTATATTTGAGGGGTGATATGTGATGCACAGTTAGCAAGTTCCAGACTGCTGTCCTTAATGTGACTGATATTGCACAAGAGATAATGGCTGAGGGTTGTCTTTATGCCTCAATTACACTGGCTTTAAGCGTCCATGCCAGGCTGGACGCTTCCCTGAGCTTTTTGATAAACCAGGCCATTGTGAAGTCCATCCCCTGTTGTGGGAGGAGGCAGAGAAATTGTGGGTTTGGACAGTTTGGTTTGTTTTTCATTTTAAAAACAAAAACAGAGAACAACACTACGAGCAATACAGCCTGACGTGTCTATTTTATTCTTTGTGTTTTACATGATTGTAAACAGCATAATAAATACACGTTTCTGTTAAGAGATATTAGGAAGTGCTACACGTGTAGAGACAACATTATATTCAGACAAAACTTTTCCATGTGCAACAATAACGATACATATTTGCTATTTATTACTAGTCTTTAAACTGCACAACTTGACTCCCTTAACTTATTACTGTTACTTTTTGCAGTATTATTTAAAATTTACTTAGCAGACCATAACCAGGGCAAGTTACACTTGAAACTAAATACACACGTTTCATGATTTATCATACAGTCACAGCAGCAACAATATAGTATATAATTTAACTAAAGTGTGCACGTTTCAGTCATGGAATTTATGGACTTATGGATGCATTTATTAAACCAATCCTTAATGTTTTAGAGGGAAACCAGATCTGCTGTATTTATGTATTCATTAATTTAACGTGTAAATGGGCACACGTTAACTGAATCGTGTTTGCCTTCATACTGGCTGTCTCTGCAGGGCTGTTAACACTTGCAATGAGATAAAAGTCTAAGGCCTGAGGCTCTAGATCTTGTTTGGTGAGTTCAGGGCTTTGAACTGACATGCCTCATGCCTTGTTACACTGCAGTGACTTGTGTGTCTCTGCCAGTCTTTTTTCCTTGCAGCTGCTGGCTTCCAGTCAAAAGACGGTGGGGTTGAAACGATTGCTTAAAAGGTATTAATATTGTTATAATTACAATCGTTGTTCTGTAAGTAAGAGTGGATGATTCTTCTTTAAATGATATTTATGATGGGCTAAACTGATTCAAACAATACATGTTTAATGTGCTTTGCAGATTGTTGAAAAGAAAAATGTTTTTGCATTATGGGATGTTAGCTCTAAGGTTGTTCTCTGATCTGTGCTGGTCAGTTGAAGTTAGATCTGTTACACAGAAGTTAGAGCTTCAGCTGTCTAAATAAAGGGGGTACCTTTGCACGTTTGCTTTATTTTGTTACTTTGTGCTTTTTGGTCAGGAATTCCTTATTATTATTATTATTATTATTATTATTATTATTATTATTTTAATAGAATACTTGTTTGGCTAAATTGAATTGCTGGTGGTGTTTAGCAACATCCCTTCACTTGACTTCTCCAATTGCTTCTAGGGCAACTTAAAGAAGTAAAATATGTTTTTGTATTGTTTTCAGTGGAAACATTTAAAAATTGTGAAAGATCATAACCAAAATTAATATCAAAAAGGACGTGTATTTCTTTGTAACTACATCTGCTAATGGCTTAATGACATACCGCAAGCTTAAGCTTGTTTAAGACAAGCAGCTGCATAGAAGAGGTTCAAGGGCAATCTCAAGAACAGTGTTAGAGAAGTTACTAACTACAGGCACTTTTATGGCAACCAGACAGGAGAGAAAGATAACAGGCCCACATGTCTGTCCCGCGATGGGTGGAAGCTCGATTTCAGCCTGACAACTGCTCAGGAAGACCCATGTGTGGCTAAACCTGGTGAAAACTGGTGAAAACTGGTTATCAGACACTGTTCTTCTAGGTATCAGAGTTGAACTATGGCACAGTACTGTAGCACAGTAATACCATGAGACAGTGACCTTGTTTACACAGATACACAGGGAAAGAAATGTGGTTCTTCAGTCCCTGTTGTCGGTACAGCAAAATAAAAAATAGATTGCCTTTGGAACACCTCTGCCATGCAGCTGCTTGTAATAAAAACTTTTTGATTGGAGTTGCATATCTCTCTGGATTTCTGTAACTCTTACATTTCCAATTTTATTTCAGTGTTTGCACTGTTATAGAAGCGGGCTAGTGCAGTTCCATTTAACATCTGTTAACATTTTGAAATGTAGTGTAGGTGGTATTATGCATATGATGTCTAGATGTAAAGAGAAACGACTCTTTGACAGTCTGAACCTTGTTGTGTTGTTGTGATCTCATGCAAGAAGCAACCAATCTGCAAGCCTTCTGTTGTGTCTTCTTAGACAGAATGTTTCTTATTTATTAATCTATAAAAAGACAGCTCTAGTTTTGATAGTGTTGTACACTATAGTTTGTTTGTTTGCAACTGACACACACAAAAAAAGAAAAGTAAATCCAAACTGACAAGTATAAGATCATAGATATGCCTGACTTGAAAATATTTCAACCTCAATTAAGCAAGAGGATTGTTTTAAAGACATGTATTGTCTTTTGACCTGTCATTTATTTTTATTCAAATGGTATAATAATACAAATGTAAAATATATCTGCCTTTTTAGGGAGTACCTTACCTTGTAATGCATGTTCATAAATTCCTACAATTATTTTGAGTGCAGGCTGAGCTAGGGCGATTGAGTTGAGATAAAGAATCTGTGTCCATTTTAGACAACAGCATGTTCACATGAATTTGAACGGTGTGCTGATTTGCTATAGACACTGTATATCTATGTATTAGCTAACTGTAATGGCTTTCTAAATTATTCTAATGTGTTTTCCATTTCATATCACTCTCTCCTCTTGTCTGCTTCCCTTTCATTTGATATTGGATATTTTGTTTTATAGTAGCAATAGAATGTAGATAGGTATATGGGTGCAGAAACCTACATAACCTACAATTATATATATCTATATATAACTTATAATTATATAAGTTTAGAAGGATATATATATATATATATATATATATATATATATGTGTGTGTGTGTGTGTGTGTGTGTGTGTGTGTGTGTGTGCGTGCGTGTTGAACATTGAAATAGCTTTTTCAGTCAGAATACCATTTGGAAGTACTCTTAATTTTGTCACACATCTGACTAAAGCACGCCTTTTCCATTTTCAGGCAATTGAAATTGTGGAAATTGACACTAGAGAAGCCTCTAAAAAATACTGAAAATAAAGTAACCACCAACATGACCTTAAAATTAATTAGATGGCTACAAAAGAGGAGAATTGAGCAATGCTTCAGAATACCTGGCAATGTAATGAGAAACATACAAACAGAACACAATGATATACTATATCATATAATAGACTAAGAGCCAAAACATATCACAATTCAGAGATACATCAGTAAAACTGATTTATAAATGGCACTTATAAGCTTACCTTATAGCTAGAGCTATAACATATAATGCAGTCTTCTTATAGTATATGTAATTAAACATCTTATAATGCTATTTAACAGCAGCAAATAAATGGCATGGCAGATTATGATAATAGATTGTCATAGATGTCAGCGTGAAAATGTCATGTTATAATACCTTTTATTAAGTATGTTATTAAATATAACATGTTATAGAAAAAAGTTGAAATAAAAATGTCTAATAATATATTTATAATTTATAATAATAATCATATAACATTTGTGTAATTAATAACATAATTAATAGATTGTTTATAATGGGCACTTAAAATAAAGTGTTACCGGTGACATTTATTTAACTACAATAACAATATATGTAACAATGTAATGGTTTTTGCAGGAAACATACACAATGTACTTTTAGGGCAGTGGTACCTCTTAGGACTGCCCAAGGCTTGAAATAATGCAATTGATCATTTGTCTATCAATAAATAATATTAGTAATAACTTGCATGCATTTTGCTAATTAAAATCGTGTTTACATAACATATTTTTGGAAATGAAGGCACTCAAAAGAAAACAATCAAAGCATAGTGCACCACAGAACAACACTACCCCCATTATGTTTGTACAGTGAGTTTGTATTTTTTTTCCTGTTTTACAGATGCAAGGCATAATTCCAAAGAAGAAAGCAAAAGGTACTGATTTCTGTGGAATGAACAACTATTATTATATAATCCGCTCTGATCTTGGCTGCTACATGCAGTCAAGTAATTTCAATAAAGGTTATGAGCTTGCCATTTGCAGTCTGCACCCTTCCTGCCAAAATGGTGACCATTAATCTTGCCAGTGAGGATGGCTACTTTTATATAGTTAAAGGCAATTCCTATCGTAGAGTCACAAACCTGGTGACTGATGATGATGCTGTAGTATACAGTCTTCATCCCAACTGCCAAGGCGGTCACCACTATCTGTCAGCCTTTGAAAATTTCTATATAATCTTCCAAGAGAAAGGCACATATCGACGCACTTCAGACATGACTCATGACCAGAAGTCTGTGGAGTATAGCCTTCATCCAAATTGCAGAAATGGTCTCAATTACTGGGGATTGCCTGACCATTACTATTTTCTCAAGCCCACCTCTGAGTGGGGAGTTGAATACTACAAAGGTACCAACTTCAACAAAGATGAGTGTGTTGCTACCTACTCCATCCATCCTGATGTGACCAACTTTTTGCCTGGAGGATTGTCAGTAACTAAAGGTCCAGCATTTGGAATATGGGAAAATATTAAAATTATATAAAATGATAGCAATGTTCTCATAACATGGCAGAAGAAGATCAACAAGAAGGTTGGGTACAACAAAGAGAAGATGTCAGAGATAGAGCACAACTGGAAGATAGCCTTGTCATCCTCAGTTGAATCTGGAGAGCTCATAGCAATAATTGCAAAGCTTCAGTTTTCCTTTTCTGCAGAATATGGAGGTAAACATGTCAGCACTGAGCAGGAAAGCTGGAGTGAAGTAACAGAAGTTGAAGAACAACTGACTATTGAATTAAAGCCCAATGAAAAGGTGTATGTGTGGCAATACAAACTGGGCATTGGTCAAGAGACAGTATTGTTCTGCCGTGATTTAAAAATTGATGATAAGCCTGACACACCAACTGAAATTCCACTTCCTCCTGCTAAATAAGCTTTCTAATGTAGACAAACTAATCATTTTTGAAATACTATCCCTTGGTATTTCCTGTAAATTGCTTGGAAGTTGTAACATCAATGATTTTCATAGAATTTTCCAAAGATGGCTAAATCATATTTTAGATAAGTTTTCTTTATGAATAATTAATTGCATGGCTTTATTATTTATTTATTCAATTTTTAGGGGGCTTTCAAGATCATATTCTTAAATAGAATTGATAGAAAATTGATTAAATACATAGTTAAGAATATGCAATTATACCATTGTATACTGATTATGCTATAGGCAGTTATATATCAATAAAAAGTCAATGGGGGTTTCTGCATTCTGGTTAAAAATCTAGGTTTATACACTCACCTAAAGGATTATTAGGAACACATGTTCAATTTCTCATTAATGCAATTATCTAATCAACCAATCACATGGCAGTTGCTTCAATGCATTTAGGGGTGTGGTCCTGGTCAAGACAATCTCCTGAACTCCAAACTGAATGTCTGAATGGGAAAGAAAGGTGATTTAAGCAATTTTGAGCGTGGCATGGTTGTTGGTGCCAGACGGGCCGGTCTGAGTATTTCACAATCTGCTCAGTTACTGGGATTTTCACGTACAACCATTTCTAGGGTTTACAAAGAATGGTGTGAAAAGGGAAAAACATCCAGTATGCGGCAGTCCTGTGGGCGAAAATGCCTTGTTGATGCTAGAGGTCAGAGGAGAATGGGCCGACTGATTCAAGCTGATAGAAGAGCAACTTTGACTGAAATAACCACTCGTTACAACCGAGGTATGCAGAAAAGCATTTGTGAAGCCACAACACGTACAACCTTGAGGCGGATGGGCTACAACAGCAGAAGACCCCACGGGGTACCACTCATCTCCACTACAAATAGGAAAAAGAGGCTACAATTTGCACAAGCTCACCAAAATTGGACAGTTGAAAACTGGAAAAATGTTGCCTGGTCTGATGAGTCTCGATTTCTGTTGAGACATTCAGATGGTAGAGTCAGAATTTGGCGTAAACATCATGGCGTAAATCCATCATGCCTTGTTACCACTGTGCAGGCTGGTGGTGGTGGTGTAATGGTGTGGGGGATGTTTTCTTGGCACACGGCCTACCTGAGCATTGTTTCTGACCATGTCCAGCCCTTTATGACCACCATGTACCCATCCTCTGATGGCTACTTCCAGCAGGATAATGCACCATGTCACAAAGGTCGAATCATTTCAAATTGGTTTCTTGAACATGACAATGAGTTCACTGTACTAAACTGGCCCCCACAGTCACCAGATCTAAACCCAATAGAGTATCTTTGGGATGTGGTGGAATGGGAGCTTTGTGCCCTGGATGTGCATCCCACAAATCTCCATCAACTGCAAGATGCTATCCTATCAATATGGGCCAACATTTCTAAAGAATGCTTTCAGCACCTTGTTGAATCAATGCCATGTAGAATTAAGGCAGTTCTGAAGGCGAAAGGGGGTCAAACACAGTATTAGTATGGTGTTCCTAATAATCCTTTAGGTGAGTGTATTTATCACCTTAACTATGGCTAACTTGCATATTTACTCATTAATCAGTTACATATTCAAAATATTTGTATACTAGGAAAATGGAACATTGTTTAATGCAATGTTTATTATTTATTTGTGGATTGCTAAATTAGATTTATAATGTGTAGAAGCTGAACATTACAGGAAGACCTTTAATTTCCTGTTTTCTGTTTTGCATTATACCTTGCTTTAAAAAGTGCTATGTACTATTAAAATGTGGCTTTACATGTTTTTAATAAATTGATGAAAAATGTAATAAATTGATTGCTGATGCCGTATTCAATAACATTGTTACTTTCTATTTAATTGTCATAAAATGTTCACCTGTAATACATCTAACTAGGGAAAAGTTTCACACTAACTTAATTCTTGTTATGTTCCACACATCCTGACCATTCTATAACCTATTATCTATCTGAATGAACATCTGAATAACTAATGTGTATATATATACAGTGAGGGAAAAAAGTATTTGATCCCCTGCTGATTTTGTACGTTTGCCCACTGACAAAGAAATGATCAGTCTATAATTTTAATGGTAGGTGTATTTTAACAATGAGAGACAGAATAACAACAAAAAAATCCAGAAAAATGCATTTCAAAAAAGTTATACATTGATTTGCATGTTAATGAGGGAAATAAGTATTTGACCCCTTCGACTTAGTACTTGGTGGCAAAACTCTTGTTGGCAATCACAGAGGTCAGACGTTTCTTGTAGTTGGCCACCAGGTTTGCACACATCTCAGGAGGGATTTTGTCCCACTCCTCTTTGCAGATCCTCTCCAAGTCATTAAGGTTTCGAGGCTGATGTGCTTCTTCTTGAGCCACTCCTTTGTTGCCTTGGCTGTGTGTTTTGGGTCATTGTCATGCTGGAATACCCATCCACGACCCATTTTCAATGCCCTGGCTGAGGGAAGGAGGTTCTCACCCAAGATTTGACAGTACATGCACCCCGTGGTGCAGTTGTCCTCTCCCCTTAACAGAAAAACACCCCCAAAGCATAATGTTTCCACCTCCATGTTTGACGGTGGGGATGGTGTTCTTGGGGTCATTCCTCCTCCTCCAAACACGGCAAGTTGAGTTGATGCCAAAGAGCTCGATTTTGGTCTCATCTTACCACAACACTTTCACCGAGTTCTCCTCTGAATCATTCAGATGTTAATTGGCAAACTTCAGACGGGCCTGTACATGTGCTTTCTTGAGCAGGGGGCCTTGCGGGCGCTGCAGGATTTCAGTCCTTCACGGCATAGTGTGTTACCAATTGTTTTCTTGGTGACTATGGTCCCAGCTGCCTTGAGATCATTAACAAGATCCTCCCGTGTAATTCTGGGCTGATTCCTCACCGTTCTCATGATCATTGAAACTCCACGAGGTGAGATCTTGCATGGAGCCCCAGTCCGAGGGAGACTGACAGTTATTTTGTGTTTCTTCCATTTGCGAATAATCGCACCAACTGTTGTCACCTTCTCACCAAGCCGCTTGGCAATGGTCTTGTAGCCCATTCCAGCCTTGTGTAGGTCTACAATCTTGTCCCTGACATCCTTGGACAGCTCTTTGGTCTTGGCCATGGTGGAGAGTTTGGAATCTGATTGATTGATTGCTTCTGTGGACAGGTGTCTTTTATACAGGTAACAAGCTGAGATTAGGAGCACTCCCTTTAAGAGAGTGCTCCTAATCTCAGCTCCCTCAGACCTGGGAGCCAGAAATCTTGCTGATTGATAGGGGATCAAATACTCATTTCCCTCATTAACATTTTATATCAATTTATAACTTTTTTGAAATGCATTTTTCTGGATTTTTTTGTTGTTATTCTGTCTCTCATTGTTAAAATACACCTACCATTAAAATTATAGACTGATCATTTCTTTGTCAGTGAGCAAACGTACAAAATCAGCAGGGGATCAAATACTTTTTTCCCTCACTGTATATGTCTGTATATATTCACCAGCCCAGTCTCCACTCCCTATGTGCACAACTTCTGCATGGCATGTATTGGAGAGTACTGGGACTTTCTGTAGGAGGCCAGATATCCATGCCAACTCCTGCATTGCTGGGATGGCTGAGCAGCTGAACAAGGTGAGGCTCAGTCCTCCTGAGGAGCGCTCTGCTCAGCCTGGAGAAGTGCCCTGTGATATCTGCACTGAGAGGAAGCTCAAAGCTGTGAAATCCTGCCTGGTGTGTCTGGCCTCTTACTGTCAGACTCACCTGGAGCCCCATGAGAGAGTCAAAACACTCAAGACACACAAGCTGATTGAGCCTGTGAGAGACATTGAAGACAGGCTGTGCAAGAAGCACCAGAGAATCCTGGAGCTGTTCTGTAGAGAAGACCAGATCTGTGTTTGTCAGTTCTGCACTGAGACAGACCACAAGACTCACAGCACTGTCACTTTAGAGGAAGAATGTAGAAACAAAAAGGTAGGTTTCTGTACATCCTTTTCCTGCATTCATTTATATTTCTACATTCTACAAATACCAGAAATAAAATAAAATGCAAAAACACTGAGCACAACTGTTACTGTAACTGTAACAACTATAGAAGTTGAGACATTAGCAATTAAAGTCATGCAACCTTGTAAAAGTGCAGGACCCTGTTCTTGAAGGCTCTGTGCTGAGTGTCGGTGGGAGAGTCTGCAGCCCAGTGTCAGTGAGCCATCAGCAGTGACTGGAGTGCTGTCCCCCCCTGTCTTTTCACAGACTCAGCTTGGGGAGACTGAGGCAGAAGTTCAAGAGATGATCCAGGACAGACTGAAGAAGGTGGAGGACATCAGACAGGTGGTGGAGCTCAGCAGAGTGAGTCCTGTCAGGAGTCTGCCAGTGAAATCATAGCTAATTTGATTGAATTTCAGTAATTTATGTTCCTCTGGTCCCCTCAGCTTGGTGCCCAGAGAGAGGCTAAGGACAGTGAGCAGGTCTTCAGGGCTCTGGTGCGCTCCATTGAGAGAAGCCAGGCCGAGCTGCTGGAGCTGATTGAGGAAAAGCAGAGAGCGGCAGAGAGGCGGGCTGAAGGGCTCATTGAAGAGCTGGAGAAGGAAATCACTGAGCTGGAGAGGAAACGCTCTGAGCTGGAGCAGCTCTCACACACTGAGGACCACATCCACTTCCTACAGGTCAGCACGGTGACATCACTTTATTCACAGTGACATTTATTGACCCCTCCATGATCATGAGGGTCTCCTCTCTCCTGTAGAGTCTCCCAGCCCTGCCCCCTCCTCCACACACCAAGGACTGGTCTGACGTCACTGTGACCTCTGGCTTCTGTCTGGAGGCTGTTAGGAGAGCAGTGTCTCAGCTGGAGGAGAGACTCGGGGAGGAACTGGAGAAGCTACCTGAGATCAGTGAGTATAATTCTTACCGTAGGATGACATCTGTTTTCTTGAAACTATTTAGACAATAAATATGTGTTTGGGTGTTGGGATCCCCTCTGTTTTACTCTTAATTGAAGTTGCAAGATGGTGCAGGGGTAAGTGCTATGTTGAGTGGGCCTTTTCTCTCTGTGTTGGTTGGTTTCTCCAGGGGCTTTAGTTTCCTCTCACAGCCCAGAGACAGGCTGTTTAGGTTGACTGGCTACTCTGTATAATCATGTGAGTGGGGTGTGTATTAGAGTTGCCTGAGGTTAGGCTCCAGCTCACTATGACCCTGTACTGGATGAAACAATCAGTGACAATGGATGGAAGCTGCTCTTCTCTCGCTTAGTAATTATGTCTTCTCATAATGTATTGTCCATAACTAAGTTATGTGAGGAATGTACATTTTGCAAAAGCATGTCAACTTTGCAGTTTTCAATGTTTAGTTCATACAAATTGCAAAAAATATGTTTTCAAAAGTTGTTTGACCAGAGTGTTTATCTTCCCAGAGCTGAAGAGGATCCAGCAGTGTGCAGGTGTGTGATTTGTGTTGTTCTTCTCCTGCTCTCACTCATGGATGGATGGATGGAGGGAGGGAGAGCGAGAGAGAGAGTGCTAGGCAGTGCTGATGGTATAAATCCCTCACTCAGTGTGATCAGTAATATTCACTGACAGGGACTGAATGAGCTCCACAAACACAGTCTCTCAGTTTGAGTCTGAACTAGAGCTCCAGTATTCCTGAATGAAGCCCTAGCAGCTATTCAAACTGTTTTCCATGGGGGTCAGTGGCTCTGAGGAATCCCTGCTGACCTGAGCCCAGTCCACAGCAGCACCATCAGCAATATTCACTCAGTCCAGCAGCACAGCTTCCTGTGAGCCCAGTGTCCACACCTGGAGAGGAACTCCATACAACACAGACTTCTGTTAGGACAGCAGTGTGACAGCAGTTCAAATAATATGAAATGTAAATAAGAGAGTGTGTAAACTCTTTGCTCTCCTCTTTTCTTCACAATTGCAGTGACTATTTTCTTCATGTTTCTCTCCTCTCTGCTCCACAGTGGATGTGACTCTGGACCCCAATACAGCTCATCCTTATCTCATCCTGTCTGAGGATGGGAAACAAGTCAGACATGGAGACAAACGAAGGGCTCTTCCTGACAATCCACAGAGATTCAATTATATTGTCAGTGTCCTGGGAAAGGGGGGGTTCAATTCAGGGAGACACTACTGGGAGGTAGAGGTGGGGGAGAAGACTAAGTGGGATTTAGGAGTCATCAGAGAGTCAATCATCAGGAAGGGGATGATTACAGTGAGTCCTAAAAAAGGTCACTGGACTGTGGCTCTCAGGAATGGGAATGAGTTAATGGCTGCTGCTTGCCCCCCTGTCCTCCTCCCCCTGTGCCTGAAGCCCCAGAAAGTGGGGGTGTTTGTGGATTATGAGGGGGGGCAGGTCTCCTTTTACAATGTGGAGGCCAGTTCTCATATCTACACTTTCACTGACACCTTCACTGAGAAACTCTATCCATTCTTCTGTCCCTGTAACAGTGATGGGGGTAGAAACGCAGCCCCACTGATCATCTCTCCTGTCCATCACACAGACTGATTCTCTGGGGGAGGGGCAGCAGGAACAGTAGCCAGTCGCAGTAAAATGTAACAAGGTGCCATATATTGTGTGTACTTTATTTTTTACCTTACGTTTTGACTGTTGGTTTCATTATTCTTTATTGATTAAGTTGCTTGTTTCTTCACGTGTTTCCCTTTAAATAATTGCATGAGTTTCCTTTGTACCTGATGAGGCGTACCTGTCTTCAGATGGCATCCTCCCCTCCAACCCGCAGCAACTAAAACACCAGTTCCCACTTTGGACTGATTTGCTGTCCTTGGATTTAAAGCCTGGCTTTTCTGCTGTGTGGAGAGCAGTGTGAGAAGCACCAACAAGCATGAGGATTGCAGGAGCAGGGGAGCTGAGAGTTGCAGGGGCCAGGACTATGCAGTGCCAAGAAAGTGGGGCTGTGAGCATTTAGCATAAACATAACACCATACAGTATTCAACATGGAAGACTTTGTGCCATACTGTTTGTTTTGGGTAATCTGTTTGATTTATAAAATAATAAAGGCCCTTGACATTTATTCTTTTATGTCTGTGGTGCATGAACTGAGATCCAGACGAACCTGCATGGGGAGAGAGGGTGTCAGTGGGGGAATCCCCACTCAATATAATTATCCTGGGGTGGTGTAGTTGTTCTAGTAAGGGATTAGTGATCACCGTCACCCATGACACAATAACCATGATATTCAGATCAGTGCTCTCCAGCCCCAGAGGGAATCATTCAGGGTGTGAGGGCTGTCAGTCACAGATCAGGCGCTGCTGTCTGTGAACCCCACACTGGTGTAGAGCAGCGAGGAGTTCAGAGCCGCACACACTGAAGGCTGTGCAAACCCTCAGACTAACAGCTGCTTTTATGACCAGGTTTCTGTAGCTGAAGAGCCCTGGCTGTCCAGACACAGGCTGCTCTGTCCCCCTGCCTCCCTGTCTGCAGCAGCACTGGACACAGACAGAGAGGGAGACACAGACACACACAGCACAGCCAGAGTGCAGAGACACTGGAACATTCTCAACAGTGGAAGCAACAATCCACTCGTTCCACACAGAGACTTTTTAAGCAGTTAACAGCAGGTGCTTAGGAGATCTCATTCACTGTTCTCAATCGGTAACAACAGCATTTCCAGAGCAGGGGGAGTGGAGCTTGGCACTGTTTGTTTTCTGCGGCGCAGCACAGAGCTGTCTAACCTGCAGTTGTGTGGTAATCTACAAAGAGACTGGGGTCTGGTGTTATGACGAATCCTGCACCCCTGGAATATGGTGCATCCCCTAGTAATCACCTTGTTTTTGCACTTGTGCAGAATGTTCTAGACTGATTTTTTGCATGTGCACCAGTGGGCATCCCCACCCCTAGAGAAAACCAGGGATGCCAAAAAAGTACAGCAGGTTTACTGAAATATTTAGAAACAATCTAGATTGGTCCTCTTAATGACCTCCACTTGTTTAAGCATCATTGAAAGGTTAGAATTGTATCTGCTCTACTGTGAACTGAGTTCTGTATCTGTGGATTGTTGTGTTCAGGACAGTTATTTAAAAAAAAAAAAATATATATATATATATATATATATATATATATATATATATATATATATATATATATATATATATATAAAAATCTTACTTTTAAACTAATAAAATATTTGCTAAAGCCTCCTACAGTAATATGACTGTTATACTGCACTGTTACTGCTCCCCCTATTGGAACAGGACCGTATTACTGCACTTCTACTACAGGCACCTATTGTATTATGAGCTCATGACTATTGTGTTATAACTGTGCTGTGGCCCTGTTGTGTCAGGCCTGCTATGCTGTCCTGTCAGGTGGCCTCACTGCTGTGCTGTTAGTATGGAGCCCCTAAGTGGCTGCAGTGGGAGAGGTGCAGTTACAGTCAGCAGGGCTCAGCAATGCAGATGGCATCTGGTTACAGAGACATCTTTTGATTGAGTGTCCATGAGTGTCGTGTGCTTGACTGGGTCCTGAATTTGTGTGGCTTTGTTTTTCTACTTTATTTCTTCACAGAATAAAAGTAATATTACAAATTGTTTGTTGAAGCTTTTAAACTGACCATATAAGTGTGGGTGTGCCTTCCTTTACTGCATCAGCCAATCACAACACAGCCCAGCTCTGTCACTGTCTGACTGATTGATAATTAGTGTATCATTACGCACTTTTGCACTGCAGCACCACTGCGTATAAAAATAAAAAGACAGACTTTATCCACGTCTGATAATAAAAGTGTATAGTTAAATGTATAATTAGTAGATATTTATATTTTCTTTGTATAAATATTTATGTATTCAAGAGTATGTAATAATAGTGTGTTTATAGTTATATACACTCACCTAAAGGATTATTAGGAACACCATACTAATACTGTGTTTGACCCCCTTTCGCCTTCAGAACTGCCTTAATTCTACGTGGTCTTGATTCAACAAGGTGCTGAAAGCATTCTTTAGAAATGTTGTCCCATATTGATAGGATAGCATCTTGCAGTTGATGGAGATTTGTGGGATGCACATCCAGGGCACGAAGCTCCCGTTCCACCACATCCCAAAGATACTCTATTGGGTTGAGATCTGGTGACTGTGGGGGCCAGTTTAGTACAGTGAACTCATTGTCATGTTCAAGAAACCAATTTGAAATGATTCGACCTTTGTGACATTGTGCATTATCCTGCTGGAAGTAGCCATCAGAGGATGGGTACATGGTGGTCGTAAAGGGATGGACATGGTCAGAAACAATGCTCAGGTAGGCCGTGGCATTTAAACGATGCCCAATTGGCACTAAGGGGCCTAAAGTGTGCCAAGAAAACATCCCCCACACCATTACACCACCACCACCAGCCTGCACAGTGGTAACAAGGCATGATGGATCCATGTTCTCATTCTGTTTACGCCAAATTCTGACTCTACCATCTGAATGTCTCAACAGAAATCAAGACTCATCAGACCAGGCAACATTTTTCCAGTCTTCAACTGTCCAATTTTGGTGAGCTTGTGCAAATTGTAGCCTCTTTTTCCTATTTGTAGTGGAGATGAGTGGTACCCGGTGGGGTCTTCTGCTGTTGTAGCCCATCCGCCTCAAGGTTGTACGTGTTGTGGCTTCACAAATGCTTTGCTGCATACCACGTTTGTAACGAGTGCTTATTTCAGTCAAAGTTGCTCTTCTATCAGCTAGAATCAGTCGGCCCATTCTCCTCTGACCTCTAGCATCAACAAGGCATTTTCGCCCACAGGACTGCCGCATACTGGATGTTTTTCCCTTTTCACACCATTCTTTGTAAACCCTAGAAATGGTTGTGCGTGAAAATCCCAGTAACTGAGCAGATTGTGAAATACTCAGACCGGCCCGTCTGGCACCAACAACCATGCCACGCTCAAAATTGCTTAAATCACCTTTCTTTCCCATTCAGACATTCAGTTTGGAGTTCAGGAGATTGTCTTGACCAGGACCACACCCCTAAATGCATTGAAGCAACTGCCATGTGATTGGTTGGTTAGATAATTGCATTAATGAGAAATTGAACAGGTGTTCCTAATAATCCTTTAGGTGAGTGTAGATGGAGCTTTTAATTATTGTAAGTGAATGTGAGTGGGATGAAAGGGGTGCGCACCTTCATACCACTGAATCACACACAAGTAATAACAAAAGGTTTTAAGATTAAATACTAACAATGTATTAAATAAAAAAAAGCTCCACATTTAATATACTTACTTCGACAGGACACCACCCGATGCATGCAGATTGACAAAAGATTCCTGTGCTCCTCCATTATGGCGGGCACACGCACGGCTCCAATTGAGCTTATAAATGATGGGAAGAGCACATTCTGGTAGAACACAGTTGGTAGAGTTGGGAAGAGCACATTGCATACAGGTAGTATGTGAAAAAAAAATAGTGGGTGAATGAGTATATTGAAAGCAAGGGCTTCCACACATGTGTGGCTCAATGTGTAATAAGAAAATAATATCCCACCATGCTTAGGGCCATGTATACAAGTGGTGGACATGGCTAACTGCAAGAGGAGACCTTGTGACTTTTAAAGAGGGGTAATTGTTGGACACATTTGGCAAAAGCTTCACTGACCAAGATAACTAAACTTGCTGGTGTTTTTCATGCAGGGTGTCTAAAGTGATGTCGGCATGGAACTCTGAGTTAATGACATCATCAACAAAGGGCAACAGTGTCTGGAACTGTGCACTCCAGGATCGTGATATCCATGCATTAATGTGCGGTGCAAGGCAAAACAATTGAGGAACTGCAGATCATTTGACTGCACATTTCAACTTAGGGCAGGAACAGACAGTTTAATCAAAAACAGTCCACCAAGAACTCCTTATAGTGGGATTTCATAGTCTGGTTGCAGTGCACAGGCAAATTATCACACCTGGCAATGCACTTTTATCCAGTGGTGCAAGGAGCACAGGCAATGGACTATCGAGCAGAGGAGAAATGTGATATGATCAGATAAATAATCATGGTGGTGGCCCAATATCCTATTAAGTGACTTAACATTGGTGCTTAAATTACATGTGTCCACTACCTGTACGTTTTGATAAAAACAAGTTTGGATGACTACCAACCAACCTTTGGTTTGTCCAAACGATCACAGTACACTGATCTTTTCACCCCAGTCTGAGTGTACCCTCTGGTGGTGAGAGGAGGTATGACATGGCTATCCTCTTCCAGTGATTGCATTTTCAGCATGACAATAAGAATATCTAATAACAGGAAAGAAAAACACACAGATACAGAGCCACACACTCTCTCAGACTATCACACATAAAAACAGGTACAGAGACATGACCACAGAGAAACACACAGATACAGAGATGTCCTCAGTTAGTAACATGGTAGATGGTGTTAGTTATTGCACATTACAGTATACTGTAGTGTAAGTGCATCTAATGTATGTGCTTCTGCCACTGCCACTCACAGAGTCCCAAAGCTGATGTTCATGCTATCCATCCTGCATATCCTGTACATATATGTCTTGCTAGTGCTAGCTAGTGCTAGAACGCTTGCCAGTCATTTGCAACCATAGCTCAGTGTCTGATACGATAAAAATTTAAATGAAAGCAAATATTACAAAGAAACATTACACAATCATTTGGTATAAAGCACTTCTATGATGAGTCGTGGTTCCTAAAGTGTTGATAGTCTACATCCATTGCACCCAAGGCAGTGGATGTAGCAGAATGTAGAAATGCTGCCCTTGCATAAGGTATTGAGATGGGTTTTACAGTACAGTAGGATAGTCATGTTACAGAAGAGGTTACAGTGAAGGGACAGTATACAGTCTCAACAGTACTGACTGATATATTCTATACATACTCTTGCTCACAGTGCATTCTAAAAACAGTAAGTTATGATATAATCTAACTAATTAACTATGATATAATTTATTGGGTTTGAGGTGGTGAAGTTTATTACATGCTGCTTCACTATATCATTTTTGTTATTGAAATCCAGTACAAACCACGTGAGAAAAAATAAAGTGAGGTTTAAATTGGTTGGTAGGCTGCTCCCCAGTTCTGAACAGCCTATTTTCCTCCTACCAAAACTTCAACAAAACGAAAAAGTGGAACAAACAGCCTAATGATTAGAAAGCATTCTTTTTTATTATTACTATTACTACCATTATGACAATTAGTTGCTTCCACATCAAGTGAAGTCAAAATTGTTAAAGTAATACTGGTCTAGTTTGCCTCAACCGTTTCTTGTACTTTGACTAATGTTTTTAATATCTCATACCGGCAAAGTTACCATTATTGATTAATGCATGGGCTATATAAAAAGATAGCAAGCAATGAACTGGGGACCTCATGCACTCTTTCACTGAGCTACATCCCTATTGTGACTACATGTCTCCCAAATTTTAACTCTTTCTAAAACAACACTAGATTTATAACGTCATCTCTCTAAAATTGCAGATTTTTTATTAATGTATTTAATTTCCAAGTAGCCTACCTGTTAAGCTTATGGATGCTCCAATGTACTGAACATGTACAGTACTGTACTGGGTAAATATTATCAAGGAAGACATTAAGCACAGAGTTCTTATTGTTATTATTCATTTTAATTATGTACAAAATTACTCGCATTCAACAGCACCTGCAAAAAGTTAGAGGCTGTATTATGTAGAAATGTTATACTTCCTGTCTCTCTGACCGCACCAAGATGGCGCTGCTCTTAATATGATACGGTGACGCCACACCCTAGGAATTCCTCTAATTCTCCGTTGAACAGTGCCAAGAGTGCTGGATGGGGGGCGGGGTTTGTGCTGTGAGACCGAGTGCAACAACAACAAATGAGCCACGAGCTAAATAGGAACGACTGTTGCTCGACTCTTGTTAAAAAGGGGCTTCTGATTAGAACACTAACTGAGCAGTCTGTTCTTTCTATTCTTAATTGGAATTTTACTGCGTCTGCACTGAAGGCCAATGTCGGTGTCCGCGGCTCTGAGCGGCCGCCTGTCCTCGGCGCTGGCCGAGCTGATGAGAGCCGCCCTGTGTGAGATCTGGAAGGCGGTGGAAGAGACGGTGTCGGAGTCCCGGGTGGAAATAACCCGCAGACAGAGAGAAAACGAGGCGCTGAGGCGGAGGCTGCAGGAGCTCATGGTGGCGGGGGAGGCGGCTGTGTGTCACTGGAGCTCCGGAGCGGACGGGCCGCCTGTGCAGAGCCGAGGAGCCGGGAGGAGAGAGGGAGAGACCCGGGCAGCAGCGGACGGTAACTAACTTTCTACTTTTTGTAATGGGTAAAGAAATCGGTTGAAGGATTAACTTGCACAGTTCAACAACTTAGACCTCTAGTAGCTAAAATACTATAATACTAGCTAAAATAATAAAAATAATTCTGGACTACAGTTGTGCAAGAATATTTTAATTGATGTAAAAAATAAAGAAAATCACATAATAAATGCTACATACAATACAGGATTGTCAGGTACAATTTATATATTAGAGGGAATAAACATTGTATCCCTTTAAATCTTATATTTCTTTTATCTTTCCTGGTAACTAACTATCTCCAGTATAGATCTCATGTGCATCTAGTGAAGGCAAAGGGGAAAGTGTACCTTTCAAGGCATTTTGCAATGGCATCCTCACACCATTAGGAATGGCATCGAAACCCATCCCTACTAGAAATCTTGACAGGATCCTACAAGATCCTTTAGGATCCCCATAGGATCCTGTTCAGGAGTGGGATCCTGGCCAAAATCCTGTTCAGAAATGGTACCTTGGGTACAACCCTGTGAGGAATATGATTTTATACTAATCATGTTTATGATCTTTATCAGGATTTTGGATATGTTAGAAACTGGAGCACACAACATTGGATTTGTCAGGATTGTGAACACAATAAGCAATACAAGATAAAGAACCTTGAAGATCAAGGCAAAGGGAGTAGCTTAATAACAAAATAAAATTCAGTCACATTAAATATGTTATGTAAGTATTTAGTAGTTAGGAAGTACTTATGTACTCATGCATGGTTTGTAGAACAGCATTCAGACAACCCTCCCACAACACCCCAGTTCCTTTGATTCACAGTTTAAAATCTTGACAGAAACCTTTAGGATCCTTTAGGATCCCCACTGTATCTGTTGTCTTTACTGTTACCTATAAGTGAGTTAATGGAAGACATTTTGAAACCCTAAAAGTCAAATAAATATAATATTAATATGGTTTAATGTAAAATGAATATTAATACAAACATACTATAATAAGACTTTCAGATTTATAAAACCTAATAAGTTTAGTTTAATTCTCAAATCATGAATAATACATATTCGACATAATGACTGATCAATATTAATAATATAATTTATTGATAATCATATGTTCTCCAGTGGTATGAGGTTTCAGGACGTTTGATAAGATTTAGAGAAAATGGGCAATAGTTTGAGAAAATATTCTGTTTCAGTCACACTTTAATTTCCAGATTACTTGTATATTTAACTCATATGGCACCTGCTCATCACTCCTACAGATCAATACTAATATTTGGTTTATTCTGTGCCAAATAAAGTAATCTTCAATGTTAAAAGTACACATATATACTAAGTACCAAAAACAATACATGAAAATGCATATTAGCAATACATTACTGCATCACTTCATTGATTCTCTAATAAACCAATCAAAATGTATCTTAACAATGTTTACACATAATATTTAGGCCTACATGTAAAATTCAGTTAGTTTTTTTTTTTGGAGGTGTGAATGTAAAAAAACCTCTTCTGATTACATCAGAAACAATTATACACTAGGCAAGGAATTTGGTTTGGGAACCAGGATTCCCTATTCATTCATACAGATCGGTAAAAGGACAGATTAAACATCTGATCAGAGTGATAGCAATAAATATTAATAAAATCACAATAGTTAAAATGAATAAAACCTTCTGGATAGTGACCTACATGTTGAAGTAAGAACTAGTTGTATGACACTAAAGGCAAAGTGATAGAAAGGGACTTTTTTGTATGGCAAAACATGTGTGTACAGATTTTATTTACTAAAGATACAATATGCAAGCATGTTTCTGTTTTGATTCTGTGCTATTTTTCTTTTTTTGGCCACTCCAGTTTAATATATATGCACACACACTAACGGCCAAATATTTAGAACACCCTCATTTTTCTAGTTTTTATTGAAATTTAAGCAGTTCAAGTCCAGTGAATAACATGAAATGGTACGAAGGTAAGCAGTAAACTGCCAGAGGTTAAAAAAAAGTTTAAGTTACCAAAAACTGAAAAATTATGTACATTTCGGAGTTGTATACTGTGTTACTACACCCTCTTAAGCATTATTTGGCAGTGTTACACACAGCTCCTGTGCATAGAAGTGACACTGTATTCCTACAATGCACACATCGTTTGAAACCTAACGATTAATCCAGTATATATTATTTGATGTTCTATCAAACACAGAGAAGTTTAGATCAAATTATGTAAAGTCGTTGTGTATTAGTACACTGTAAACAGTTTTTCATCTTGACATTTTGAGCTCTCGACGTTATTGCGGGAGTGGAGCCTCCAACAAAGAAAAACAAATCAGGCGGAGGAGACCACTCCTACCATGGCAAATGCGAGTGACCCCTCATCATCTCATCCACCGAAAATAATGAGGACCTTCTGTGAAATATGAAGGTGTTCCAAGAACATGGCTGGAGTTTAAGCAAGGGGTTATGTTTTGCAGTGTGTGTTGTCAATGCAAAGGAAAAGCACAGAGGCAATTCCTTCATTGTTGGCACTACAACCATGAAACTGGAGAATATATTATTTCACGAGAGCTCACAATGTCACCGTGATTGCACGTCAGTCGCCAGGGCACAGTCTCTGCCCCTCCAGTTAATGTTACTGCCATATTACTGAACACTACTATAATATTGATTGAGAATCGCATACGAGACCAAGATGACATGCTAAATACTACTAATAGCAAATTGCAATAGTAAAAATGGCTGGGAAAAATTCTGGCTGGCTGGTACATTTTTACATCTACCAGCCACCTTGGCTGGTAAGCCAAAAAGTTAATTTTAGAGCCTGCCTCCAATTGTTTATTTGTTCTATGCTTCAATTTCAGAGTACATTGAAACATTAAACTGCGTACATTTCAATAAAAACTGGTAAAATCAGGGTGTTCTAAAACTTTTGACCAGTAGTGTGTGTGTGTGTGTGTGTATACACCGATCAGCCATAACATTATGACCACCTGTCTCATATTGTGTAGGTCCCCCTTTTGCCGCCAAAACAGCCCTGACCCATCGAGGCATGGACTCCACTAGACCTCTGAAGGTGTGCTGTGGTATCTGGCACCAAGACGTTAGCAGCAGATCCTGTAAGTTGCGAGGTGGGGCCTCCATGGATCGGACTTGTTTGTCCAGCACATCCCACAGATGCTCGATTGGATTGAGATCTGGGGAATTTGGAGGCCAAGTCAACACCTTGAACTCGTGATTCATCAGACCAGGCCACCTTCTTCCATTGCTCCGTGGTCCAGTTCTGATGCTCACGTGCCCATTGTAGGCGCTTTCGGCAGTGGACAAGGGTCAGCATGGGCACCCTGACTGGTCTGCAGCTACGCAGCACCATATGCAACAAACTGCGATGCACTGTGTGTTCTGACACCTATCTATCAGAACCAGCATTCACTTTTTCAGCAATTTGAGCTACAGTAGCTCGTCTGTTGGATCGGACCACATGGGCCCGCCTTCGCTCCCCACGTGCATCAATGAGCCTTGGCCGCCCATGACCCTGTCGCCGGTTCACCGCTTTTCCTTCCTTGGACACTTTTGATAGGTACTGACCACTGCAGACCGGGAACACCCCACAAGAGCTGCAGTTTTGGAGATGCTCTGACCCAGTCGTCTAGCCATCACAATTTGGCCCCTGTCAAAGTCGCTCAGATCCTTACGCTTGCCCATTTTTCCTGCTTCTAACACAACAACTCTGAGGACACAATGTTCACTTGCTGCCTAATATATCCCACCCACTGACGGTCATAATGTTATGGTTGATCGGTTTATATATATATATATATATATATATATATATATATAGAGAGAGAGAGAGAGAGAGAGAGAGAGAGAGAGAGAGAGAGAGGAATAGTAGTGATCAGATGAAAAGTAATTTGAGTGGTGTCACATCCTAGGTTCACCATCAGATGTCGCTCTTACTGCAGTTGTCTGTTCCCTTCTAATCTGATTATTACATTCTCAGCCCATCAAGCAATTACTGCACCTGTTCCTCATTTAACCAGCTCACTATTTATTAGGGCCCGACTGATATATCAGAGCACTGATATTATTAGCCGATATTGGCCTTTTACAGAAATATCTGTATCGGCACATATTCCACCAATAATGAACAAATATATTTTCTCAAACTATTGGCTAAATATTTTTTTCAAATTACCATAACATCCATCGTCAGATTTCAGACAATAAATAAATAAATGTTTATTTGGTTTTACAATCGTTATTATAATTATTTACCATTATTTTTTTACATAGTTTTAGTGCTTAAGTTTTCGCTGGAAGATTCTGACTCCACAGTGTTTTTCATGCGCAGCGGCACTGCTGAGCGCCGTGGTGAAACAACACAGGGCTCATAAACCAATAAACGTGTTTTACTGAAACCATCATTACCAATAGAAAGTGTTTTTGAAAGCTGTGCTGCATTTGAGTATCCATGGTGTTGATTGTTTATTTTTGTCACTACTGAAGATTGCCGTATACTATGGCATAGAGGCACAATTTTACTCAAAAGTTAATTAAATCGCTTTTCAAAATTCGCAATAGCAATTCAAATAAAGAAAAACAGTACATGTTTACTGAAGATGCTGACTGGATATCAACAAACAGAAACTGTCTCCAAATGACAAGCAAGCTCAGATCACAGTAAAACATCTAAAGAAAATTAGTGAAAAACGCATCTCTCAGACAATGTTGACTAAAACTGAAACTATACATGATATTTATAAAACTATTTAAAATCCTACATATGTATTGCATAAGTTACACTTTAGAGAGCTTTTTTAAATATTTTTATGAAAACTAATGCAGCTGTGCTGTGCGCCCTACACTATAACCTGCCATTGTATTGGCAGTATTGAGCACTGAGAAGGACTTGACTTGATTAATTGAACCTGAGAGTGGAGTGGTAAACATTGGTAGCAAAATAGTGCAGAGGTCACAATGTCAGTTAGGAGATCAATATGCACTGAGAACTAGGAAGAAGGCCCAGAGTATTCTGGATGATGACTCGCATCCCTTGTTCTCAGAGTTTGAGACCAAAGACAACTTTCCACCTTGTGTGGACAATAAAGTATTATTGTATTGTATTGTAGAGAACTTGATGCATGTAAAATGCTAATATAAGCTAGATCAGCACTTAACACTATCATAGTATTTGATCTAATGTATAGAACATGCACATGTTTATATTTTTCCTGTATTCTTCCTTATTCTAATACATTTATTTTTACAATGTTTGATATTGTGGTGGTTATTTATGATGAAAATCAATGATTAGTTTATGATGTAAAATGTAAAAATCCTGCCTTCGGTGCATATTTGACAAGTTCTATCTGACAGGGAGAGATTTGAGAGATCCTGTTTTGCATGCTAACAAAAAAAATAAGTAAATATCGGTGGATATATCAGTAACTGGGACATTTAGCTACGAAAATTTTAAATGTAATGCAGATTACACAGAATGGCCATGGTTTGCTCTGGAATGACAGCCTTGCAATACAGAAAGTGCACCAGAAATATGGGAGACAGAGGAATGGTACTTCCCTGGCAAGAACCTAAATATATTTCATACATGCACCACTGGGAAGACTAATAAATACATGGAAGTGGAAGCTTAACTTTTTTCATTTGTTTTTTAGTTGGAGAAACATTTTACACACTGCATGGATGCTATTCAAACCTGCACTACTGACCTGTCCTCAGAGTTGCTGTTCTCAATGCTGTTCTCCTGTCTTGTTTCTCCCCCAGGAGCTGTAGAGGCCAGCGCTCTCCCTGACTCTGGGGAAAGGGCTCCCATTGAGCAGCAGCACTGTGAGCAGGAGTGGGGCTCCAGTCTGAGGCAGGACACACAGCCCACAGATACTGAAGACAAACAGGGCCTGACTGAGCAGCACAGGAGCAGACAGAGTGAGGAGGAGCTCAGGGGACTGGGATCTGAGTGTGGACCCACTGCAGCTGGTGCTGGGCTTCACTCTACCAGTACAGAATGTGAACCCAGTGTGGCGTCTGATCACATTAAAATAGAGGTCTGTGAATTTGAATTAGGCATTCCTAGTCTTATGAATCAGGGACTGGAGAATATTACAGGAGGCCTCTGTAAACTGGAACCTGAGCTCCCTGTCGAGGGACTGTGTGAAACGGAATCCCTTAACGTGAGGCAGGGGCTCAGTGGAGGGAGTGATGGTGGATGTGAACTTACGCTTCCAACGGAAGGACTTTGTGACCCTCAGTCTGCTGCAGTGAAGGAGGAGCTCAGTGAGGTGAGTGACACTGCAGTGAGGGGTGCTAGTCCATCATCACAGCACAGAGAGCTGCGTCCCAGACCCTCCAGCTCCTGCACTCCCCCCTCACAACAAACTGGGAAACATCAGAGCTACCATCGCTGCACCCAGTGTGGGAAGACTTTCAATAACTTTGCAAACTTTAAAATTCACCATCGCATTCACAGAGCAGAGAAGCCGTTCTGCTGCTCCCAGTGTGGGAAGGGCTTCAGTCATGCAGGAAGCCTTAAAACTCACCAGCGGGTTCACACAGGAGAGCAACCATTCTGCTGCGCCCAGTGTGGGAAGACCTTCAATAAATCAACATGTCTTAGAATTCACCAGCACATTCACACAGGAAAGAAACCATACTTCTGCTCCCAGTGTGGGAAAAGCTTCACTCATGCGGGAAGCCTTAAAACTCACGAGAGGCTTCACACAGGAGAGAAACCGTACTGTTGCTCCCAGTGTGGGAAGACCTTCAATAAGTCAACATGTCTTAAAAATCATGAGCGCATTCATACAGGAGAGAGACCGTTCTGCTGCTCCCTGTGTGGGAAGAGCTTCACTCATGCAGGAAACCTTAGAACTCACAAACGGATTCACACAGGAGAGAAACCCTACTGCTGCTCCCAGTGTGGGAAGAGCTTCACCCAGGCTATAAGTCTTAGATCTCACCAGCGAATTCACACAGGAGAGAAACCATACGGTTGCTCCCAGTGTGGGAAGAGCTTCAGTCGTTCAGGAAGCTTGAAATCTCACCAGAGGGTTCACACAGCAGAAGGATCTAACCATTAAAGCTAAGCAAGCAGGATGCCAGCCCAGACACATCAGCCAGCGAGACCCAGGACTGCTCCTGCACATGTCACTAGCCTCACACACAAGCAGCTGGACTGTAAGCTGCAAATAAGAACAGAAAAACAGACACCATTTAGAGTTGACTCTTTCTGGCTTCAAGTTTATTCTAAGCCAAATAAAGTGCTTTTCCCTATTCATAACTTGTTGTGCCCTTTGATGGTAAAACTGATTAGCAATATAGTGGTAATTTATTTCAGACAATCCTGCAATAGTAAACTAGAATATGATAAATAAAAGAATAATACAATACAAAAGAAAGTACATACACCAGTAATGTAGATGAGGTACAGGTCAACAGGAACAATGTACTACAAGAAGGAAGACCACACACTCAAAATACAATCTCTAATTATTTAGGCTGAAGACACGAAAGTGTTGAAATGTCAGATTTTTAACGAATTAAATAATTTGGGTTTGTATTTTGAGTGTGTGGTCTTAAATAAAAGAATAATACATTTTAGAAAGATTTGTTTCTTTCCAGAATCATAATCTCTACTAGCACATGCTATTTAAATGCCTCTACACAGACCCACTTTTCCTACTGGTTACTTCATTGAAACATTAATTTAATCGTGGTTGTTTTTACTTTTAAATTAGTTTAACTTACAAAACCTGGAGAATTTAGGTACATTGCATAATTCAACATTTTAAGTGCAAACTCTGTTTAACCCTTTGGAGCAAGAGTTCTAACTGTGTGTCAGTGAGTTAAAAAAATGTCAGGCGCTTTTCTCTGTGTATTATTAAAATTGCAGATATTTAGTGTAGATACAAGCATGCAAGTGTAGAATATAATAACTTTGTTTATTTGAATGATCACTGAAAACAGAATACAGACAAAATAAACATTTGTTTACAATAAAATTACAAGAAAGATTGATAGAATATGCTTTTTCAGACTCGCACAGCAATAAACGTACTGGTAGAACAACTTGCACAAAGCAAAACAAAAGCATGAAACTAAAATAAATACATGTTAGCTTCTAAAAGTAGGTCTTGGTTTAACCCCAACAAAACCATATGTCCACTACAAAGTATTTACAAAAACGAATTTGGATTGTGGAGGGGATGGAAGGAGTGACAGTTTTCAGTAATGCTTCAACATGGGGAATTCCTTATCATAGGATTTAAAAAATAATTAGTTTTTCCCTCAAAACGTTTTGCCAGTATGCGGATATGTTGAAGGTTGTTTTGTATGAAAATTATGTGTAATTCCTTATACAATTAACAGAGGACAGCAGATACTAATGCAAAATGTTTACAGTATAGCTTCACCCAGAACAGTGCTGGCTGCCTAATTCAAATTAAAAGTTCAAAATGTACCAGTATCCAGGGAGCAAGGAACATACTGGTACATTTGTATGTTCCAAAGGGTTCATCATCTCTGATTAGGGAAATAATTAGTTCAGTTACTGAGGTCTTAGTTGGAACAAAACCCATCAGGAAAGTGGGGATCCCATCCCCTATTCCTTCATTATCATAACCACTGCCTTCGTTACAGAGTCATGCTGAGCCATAGCTAACCTGGCACAAAAAGGACACAAGGTGCAGGGTACACCCCAGTGTAAAAGTAATGCTTGGTGTGTTCACTTTGTATACACAGGCTTCACAACAATCCCTTAACAACTCAGTTTCTGAAATCTAATAGGAAAGCAATAAAATACACCTTCCTGACTGCTGCACTTGAATTTAAATGGTAAAGGTACACACTCACTTTACTGCAACAAGTGGCAAGCTGTGTGAAGATTGATCTGATCGTGGGATGTTATTAAATTGTTTCCTAATCTTAAATGTTACTATGTTTTGTGAACTGTTTTATGGTTCATTAATTATGTAAGAAATTATTCCTCTCTCTAACTAAAAAATAAAATGTTATTTGAATTTAGCTCTACTGCAGTTCTTTCAGTTGAGCATATGAATAATACCCCGTTTCCACTAGCCATGTTCAGCTGCACCTCAGCGTGGCCATGCCGTACCTGTACAGCTACACTGTGCCCAGCAGCGTTTCCATTCATTGCCCTGAGTCCAGCTGCCCTAGGAAGAGACTGAGAGACACGAAAGGTCAAAACGCATCTGGGACGCTCGACACTCTGGGATTTAGTGTTTTAAACTGGTAGCTTCCACAGCCAGACTCAGAGTTGCAGTGGGTCTGAGTTTGGATGCCACAGCATGTCCTGTGCTTGGGACAGGAGATCTGCCTGCAGGTTCCCACTCCACAAGAGAACCAGGTCTGACAACCATGGCCACCGGGCAGTGACTAAAAGCCCTCTTGCTCCTTTGGACCTGATCTTCTACAGCATGGCTGGGACAAGAGGAAATGGGGGAACTGCGTACAGGAGACCACATGGCCACCAATGGGCCGGTGGGCCAGTGCCTTGATGCCAAGTGTTTCTCTGCACTATTGGGACGGAGAACCATAGTGGGCACTGGGCAGTGTATGAACTCTCGGGTAGAGAAAAGATTGAAACTTGTCCTGCTGACCAGCTCCAAATGCACTGCATTTAATGTATGGACTGCATGCAGACCCCTATTTCACAGTTAGCCCAAATTATGTGCCATTTAAGGAAGTTAGCCAAGACTTTGGGCCATTTTAAAACAGTTGGAACATCTCAGAAAGGTATTAATTTATGTATATATAAAAATAGACCAATAATTGTATTGATGCATAAGTAAAACAAAAAAAACAACCAATAATTATATTTATGAATAACTTGAAACATTAAACAAAGTACTGTACTCCTCCATTGTTTGATTAACTCTTTACACTTATAAATTTCAATTAAAGAAGTGAATTTATAGTATCACCTTATCACGAATCCTGGAATCTTGTAGAACTCAATTTCTGTAATAATTGGACACAGACACCAATTCCAAAGATATAAATTGTCAAATTTATTAAAAACAAAGACTAAATGTAGCCCTACACTAATTATACAAAAGGGAAAAACTAATTAAAATTAAACTCTAGATCAAATCAAAGACAAATCACTTCCATGACCAAATCAAAGACCATGGGATCGCTTATGATAACACACAAATCGTTAAACAAAAAAGGTTATAAACACATTGACTACAATACCGGTTAGTCTCTCATTAGTATTGTTAGTCGGACATCAAATAACTACGCAGGTTAGTATTTATGTCAGGTAACTTCTCGTTATATATATATCAGTCTCATTTACGTTTAGGTGCCGAGAAAGATCCTATCATTACTTGTTACCACAATTTCCCTTAACTGATTATTATTCAATGATTAAGGATAGGCAGGGCCACCAATAATCTAATGTCTATTAACTTGTGTCAATTTCAGACTAAACAGTTAAACAGGAATGAGAAGATATTTCTCGGCGTTGACAGGTTTTGTTTCTAAAATTGTAAACAAAACAGTTTAATGCAACACACATTTATATTTAAGAAAAACTAAATGATATTACACATTCTAGAGTTATGAATCACAGAATAACATTTCTAATTGATTTCTCAAATGTCATGAATCATGAACTCCAAACTGTTAAACTTATCTGAACTTCGTCGCAGAGAGGCCTCTCTGTCTTCGGGCTCAGATAACAGCACACGGCACGAGGTCCGTGTGGTTTGGAACAAAGGCAGTCCGGTTCGGCTTTGTCCAAGAACTTCCACTCAGTCGATGCACCTGGAAGTTGGGGTTACGCGAATGTAGAGTCTTTTCCAAACAGATTTTCCACTGGTTTGAAGGCTCCAAGGTTGTGGACAAAATCTTTGTAAGCAGGGTTCCACCGTAGTTACTTGAAGACAAAGTCTTTGAGGAAAGCAGGGCCCTGTTCGGTTCCAAGGGTCGAGTTTCTTAAGACTCAAATAGCTATTTAAATGACTGACACTTTCGTATACAGTCGACTTAGTCAATTGTCCAGCTGTAAAACTCCACTGATCAGGTGGGCACAGGCGGGCAGCGCAGTCTGTAAAGTTCTTTATTTAATAAAGTCCTTTAAAAGAATTCTTCGTACGGCTCAATCTCCTTCTCCCAGTTTAACTCTTCTGTTGCCGGCAAAGACTTGGTTGGTTTCTGGATCCGGTTCGGGCAACAGAGCTTTCAGCCCCCAGTGTCCTATTGGAGGGGGGCTTGATTTGATTTATGACTGATGTCAATCCATGCCATCTTTTGGAAATGCCGGTTGGCCCAGGTTTGTAGCTCTGTGTCGGGATTTCAGCTCTCGTCCATTTCAAAGAGTTTTATTACCTAGAGGCCATATTCCCCACACATCTCATAGCAGGATTCCAAGCTATTTGGCCCATTCTCGGTGCCATCCTCCCAAGACTGCCACTTTGATGTAAACCAGTTCACATGCTGGTGAGCCAAGGAAATCTGATAACTTTGGGGGGAGAGGTCTTCTTTAGATCAGTGCTTCAGCTCAGAGCTAAAATGCTCTTATCAAAATGCACCCACCCCACGTAACGTTACAACACCATAGAGGTTTTCTTTCTTTCTCAGTATCTCTACCCAGATTGCACAGGACACTGGGCCAACGTCGGCATATGGTTGGCATGGTTGGACAACAGTTGCGGTTGGGCGGTGACATATAGCCAATGTCGGCATATGGTTGGCATGGTCGGACAGCATCTCTTGGCGAGATGGATCATGTCCGACTAAATGACGACAGATGTGATATCAGTGCAAGTTGTTTTACTAAATGGACCTATACAACTTTAAAATATGATACATATGAATAATAATCATTATAAATGTTTGATACTGTCAGAATGTTCAGCTTCATTCTTTGAAAGCGCTCGAGCGCCTCGAGACCACACCGAGAAGAGGCATGTCCTCAGATGACGTCAGAGCGAAGAGTGTGTAGAGGTAAGTTCACTTTCTCCACTATTATTAAAATATTGAAATGTACTGTTGTTTAAATGTACTGAAAAGTAGATTATTTAATTGTCTGAAGTACCAGATTGTATGTATGAAACATTAACTGTATCGTTGTTTTCAAAATATATATTTTTTAATATTGTAGCGATCTGGGACAGGGCGGGTCACTTGGGGTATGTGTATGTGTTTCTTCATGTTATGCTTAGGCAACTGGTGCTTAGATACTTCCAGGGGTCAGGGGTTGGCCCTGCGTGGGAACATGGGGTGCGCCGTGATTGGAGGAGCCAGTCACGGGGTGCAAACTGATAAATAGTGGTGCCCGGGCCAGTTCCCGCGTAGCAGTTTTAGGAAGAGTTGATGAGTAGTTCAGAGTTGCTGTAGAGTTTTTATTAAGAGTTCAGCAGCAGTTTAGGAAGAGTTCTATGGGCTCAAATTAGCACCATAAGTATTGCATTAAAAAAAAATATATATATATTGTAAGATCAAAATGTTGAGATCAAAAATAAAAAAAAGTTGAATACAAAATGTATAGAACTGTAAACAAAAAATGTACCGAAAGCAAAAAAACAAACAAACTTGAAAACAAAAAATGTTAAATCGAGAGCAAAACTCGCCTGCAGTCCCTGTCTTTGCTTGCGATGCTGCGATCTTTGCTTTCGCCGCCAGTTTCTTTGCTTTCGAATGATTTATTTTTGTTACGAGTTTTGGCTGTTTTGTCGTGAGGGCGGGGTTTACAGGGAGGCGTGGATCCTGGGTCTCCATTGGTCCAGCAGGTTTGACTGACAGCTGATCCAATCAGTGAGCAGGTGGGCTGGTCTGACAGTCACTCTGCAACACATGTGACTTCACACTGACTGACCCATAGACTGAGAGGAGCAGCTACATGGAATTTAATTATGAACAAAGCATGCTTTTAATAAAAGTTGTGGACAATCGCTTTCTACATATTACATATGTGTTTATATCATACAGCCTTTATTCGCATCTTTATCAATGGCGCCAGTAATTTTGTAGGTTACTGTGCATATATATAGTGTGTATGTGTGTATGTGTGTGTGTGTTTCTTACCTACACATAAACTGGGACATCACATGCTCTTAATGAATACGATGCCCCTCCATTTGCCTCTTGCTAAATGCTGTGATCTCCATCAGTCTGGCGCTGTGTTATCTGAGCAGCTGAATTAAAGTGCTCTGCAGGTGACATAATATGAACATGATATTAAACATGTTACTGTGCACGGAGCCGGTTAGTCATGTGTTGTGTTTCAGTGCTGTATGTTGGGCTCAATGGCGGTGATCAGTGATTGCGCAGCTCTTGACTGCAGGTCTGCGCACACAGGGGCTTTAATGAGTCGCTGAACCGGCGCTGCTGTTGAAACCGAGACAGTCGACACCATCCAGACCAGCCCATCTGCTCACTGATTGGGTCAGGAAGAACCGTCACTCAAACCTGCTGGACCAATGGAGACCCAGGATCCACGCCTCCCTGTAAATCCCGCCCTCACGACAAAACAGCGACAAAACTCGTAACGAAAAAAAATAAACCGAAATTAAAGAAACTGGCGGCGAAAGCAAAAATTGCAGCATCGCAAGCAAAGACAGGAACTGCCGGAGAGTTTTGTTCTCGATTTAACATTTTTTGTTTTCAATTTTTTTTTCTTTTGATACATTTTTTTTGTTTACAATTCTATACATTTTGCACTCGATTTTTCTTTATCTCAACATCAATTTTTTCTCAAGTTTTTTTTTTTTTAATGCAATACCCATGGCGCTAATTTGAGCCCATAGAGTTCAGTCAGAGATTGAGTTGTTAGAGCTATAGTCGCTCCAGCCTGAGAAAATCCTGTTCAAATAAAGTGCTTGTTTGGTTTGCAACCTGCGCCGCCTCTGTTATTTCTGCACAGCGTGGAGCCGCAAGAGAGCCGAGAAAAGCGGTGCTCGTTACAATATCAGTGATTGGCTTTTTATTTTCTGTATCGCTGAATGATTTAAAGTGAATCATTCTGTTTATGCCAAATTCTGACTCTACCATCTGAATGTCTCAACAGAAATCGAGACTCATCAGACCAGGCAACATTTTTCCAGTCTTCAACTGTCCAATTTTGGTGAGCTTGTGCAAATTGTAGCCTCTTTTTCCTATTTGTAGTGGAGATGAGTGGTACCCGGTGGGGTCTTCTACTGTTGTAGCCCATCCGCCTCAAGGTTGTATGTGTTGTGGCTTCACAAATGCTTTGCTGCATACCTCGGTTGTAACGAGTGGTTATTTCAGTCAAAGTTGCTCTTCTATCAGCTTGAATCAGTCGGCCCATTCTCCTCTGACCTCTAGCATCAACAAGGCATTTTTGCCCACAGGACTGCCGCATACTGGATGTTTTTCCATTTTCACACCATTCTTTGTAAACCCTAGAAATGGTTGTGCGTGAAAATCCCAGTAACTGAGCAGATTGTGAAATACTCAGACCGGCCCGTCTGGCACCAACAACCATGCCACGCTCAAAATTGCTTAAATCACCTTTCTTTCCCATTCAGACATTCAGTTTGGAGTTCAGGAGATTGTCTTGACCAGGACCACACCCCTAAATGCATTGAAGCAACTGCCATGTGATTGGTTGGTTAGATAATTGCATTAATGAGAAATTGAACAGGTGTTCCTAATAATCCTTTAGGTGAGTGTATATATATATATGTGTTGCATTCTGCATATATTTACCATGACAGCCTGCATGTAGTATTTGTTAGTTTTGCTTATTGAAGGATTAAGAAATACTTGTAGTTTGAATGTCTTTGGTCTTATTTTGTGGCTTGATTGGATAAAAAACAAGAAATATCGAGATATATATTGTATATCGCTCAAACTTCTAAAAATATCGAGATATTATTTTTAAGTCATATCACCCAGCCCTACACTCTACCACTGAGCTACATCCATCCCCATTCCAACAACATGTAAAGGCGCTGAATGCTGGTGCTGAAGTGTGTCCCATTGAACACTTTTAGCTTCACCCTACACCCTACACCCTCGCTCACTCAAGTACACACTCTGTGACGTCAGCACAACGTCATGCGAAGTGTACGCTTGTCGAAGGGTGTAGGGAGCAAGTATGTGATTTGGGACGCAGCCTGACAAGTTGCTCTTTGTTTTGACGTCATCTTTAGTGCAGATCAGTGTCTCTGTGTTCTGCAATCCTCCCTTGTGAGGTAGCACGAGCACGAACCCGGAAGTCATCTTCCAGTTTACGAGACAAGTTTAGCCTCTATCCGGCTTCGAGGAATGGACTTAAATTATCAGATTCATTTAAGATGGTGGACAGAAATTCCACTGAAAATCAGCCTTGGGTGGATCTAGTTCTATGTATATCTATGGGAATTAAGCATTATTGTGATACGGTGACGTCACATACTAGGAATTCCAAATTCCCACGTCTGAAGTCACACACGCATCTGATCAAAGAACGCCTTTCACAGACCTTGCACAGTAATCAATGTAATTGGAAGACTCATTTTTGTATCATTTTTTAAATATTTTATAGTTTTTATGTACAAAATTTGAATTACGAATCATTTACCAATCAGCTTTATTATGCATAATTAATTTACATTATATTTGTTAAAATATTTGATGTAATTCTTTAATTAAGCATTGACCATGCTAAAATCTATGGTGTTGAGTTGACAACAGTGTTGCCAGGTCCTCTCTATAATTTCCCCACAATCTGGTCCTAAAAATCCCCCAAATCACGTATTTCCCTCCCAAATTGAAAAGAAAGTGAGGGCGGAGGGGTTTTGCTGGTGGAGTGAGGTGGGGAGGGGGTCACAGGTGAAGTGAGGTCCGGGGGGGAGGGGGTGAAATCAACTGTGCCAAACCCCTAAATTCCCCCAGCTTCGTTGTGCGATACATTGTCGTTCACCTCCGTTAGACTAGGGGGCAGCAGTAGTTTTCACTCAGCTGAACACGTCCCTCTTGATCACTGCAGCGTCTCTTTGTCTCACAGCTTGGGAGCTTAGTGACGTCACGCAGCAACACTAGAAGAACGCGCATCCCTGCAGTTCTGCGTAGAACTGCGGAAATCTGCGCATCACGAACGGGTCCGAAGCAGCGCTCGGGTTGGAGGCGGGGCTTGAGCTTCAGCCCGAGGAAACAACAACACAGGAGCCACGAGCTGAGACGGCAGCAGTATCACCCGCAGCCTCGTTCTCTCGAATCTTGATGAGACGGGTTCTGTTTAGAACACATGCAGGTTCTATTCGTATTATTGTGCAGCTTATTCCGACTGTACTGAACAACAATGGCCCTCTCTCCGTGTCTGAGCGGCCGCCTGTCCTCGGCGCTGGCCGAGCTGATGAGAGCCGCCCTGTGTGAGATCTGGAAGGCGGTGGAAGAGACGGTGTCGGAGTCCCGGGTGGAAATAACCCGCAGACAGAGAGAAAACGAGGCGCTGAGGCGGAGGCTGCAGGAGCTCATGGTGGCGGGGGAGGCGGCTGTGTGTCACTGGAGCTCCGGAGCGGACGGGCCGCCTGTGCAGAGCCGAGGAGCCGGGAGGAGAGAGGGAGAGACCCGGGCAGCAGCGGACGGTAACTAACTTTCTACTTTATTTTGTATTGGATAGAGCAATCGGTTGATGGATTGACTTGCATCGTTAAACAACGTAGAAATCCAGTAGATCAAATACGGCATCCACTAAGATGTAATCATATCATCAAACATATACAAATAATGCAGTTATTTCTACAATGCTGAGGAAACCTTGACGCTCATTTGTTTTGCTACAAATGCCTGGAATGTACGCGTTCTACTCCGTTCTGCGCTTCTGCAAGAATCGTTTTAATAGATACTGTTACAAGTTGTTCAGTTGTCGGGTACAATTTAACTATATACTAAGTGGCATTGTTACAAATATATTGCAATCTAGTGAAAAGTTATGTTGTGATAATATGTTGTACTATGCTATATCCTTAAAAAATACAAGTATGTTTTTTGAGCGAGAATTTAGATTTGTGGAGGTGAACGTTAACAGAATTAAAAGATTTCTCGTATCTCGTCATTTGTTTGATCAAAGTATGCGATGCCAAAAATAATTAACATTCAGTTGAATTTAAATGTGTTACTTATTTTAATGTGTATACATTTAGATCAGTCTAGAACAGCTGAGAATAAGTACAGGTCCATAATAGATTCGTAATTGATTCATTATAATTGTTATAGAATGAGTAGTTAATTTCAATATCAGGCCTTATTTTTTAGTTGACAAAATCTTATTTCGCAAACATGTCTACCAGGGTCTTAATTTGCATTTTATATATATATATATATATATATATATATATATATATATATATGTATATATATATATATATATATATATATATATATATATATATATATATGTATGTATAAAATCTAATAGCTGCAGTAACCTCTATATATATTCTGATGCTGGCAAGTTTACAGATCACAACAGAGAACATTCCCACTGCCATAAACCGAACTTGTCAGTTTTCTAAAGGCATTAATTAAAATGCAGCATAGCTATGAGGGTTTATTCTAGGCATGTAAATGGAATATATCAACAAGAATTACAATAATAATAATGATGATGATGGCAACAACAGCTTTGGCTATGGAAAAAATACCATCTTAAAAACATTTATGAATTATTCTGACATTTCTTTTATTTTGTTGGTCAGTAATGTAGTGGATTGATTCTCCTAATGGGGGATTCAGGTTGATTCTCGGCTGTGGATAGTGTATTCAATGCATGCGAGGGAAGCAACTCTTAAAGTAAAGGCAGAAATACAGAGAGTGATGCAACCTGGGAGTGTTTAATCTATCGCAACCTATCATATGATGTTGTAAGGGGAGACCTGAGAAATGGCTTGTAAAATACTGGATCTTGGTTGACCATTGTCTGAGGCAGACATCACATTCCTAACTGGAGGTCACATGCCTTTTGTTTCAGGGGTCTTTTGTTGTTTATGTTGGCAAGCAAACTGCAGTTACACCCCACTCTTGAGTGTCTGTGGGCCTGATTGGCAAACCTGTCTGTAATCAAGAGCTGTACCCAGCTATTGTCTTTATGCAGACCAGGTCCCCAACCTGCCTGGGTTATAACAGCTACTCACAGCCATTTTCTTTAATGGAGAGCCCAGTCTGTCTTTCCCCTTCTTCAGTAAGAATTACACAGTTCAATATCTTTCCCATTTCATATTTTGAAAAAGTTAATTCCAGTAATAATTCACAAACGGAATATACATTGTATCAATTTGATTAAGAGATCTTATCTTTTATGGTAACCATCTCCACTACAGATATCATGTGGATATAGTGAAGGCAAAGGGGAAAGTGTACCTTTCATGGCATTTTGCAATGGCATCCTCACACCATTAGGAATGGCATTAAAACCCATAGCATATTCCCTATCTGTAACAGGAAATGCACACTCTGATCAGACATATTTTCATATCAAATTAATTAGGGAAAAATAAAGGTTTATTTTTGTATGTAATGTCCTTATCACGAGTCATTGTGATTGCGTTCAGTCCCTGAGACCTGTGCGTGCTGCAGTAATAAATACAAAATGTTGTTGCACCCGCAATTATGGATTGGGTCTACTACTTGGAAACCCTCATGAGCGTTACAATTGTTTCAACTCACTGTGTTTTTAGGAATGTATCCCTTGTGTATCCTGGGGTTCCACTGTTTATCACATTTTAAATGTGCTGATTTATTCAGCTGTAATATGCTTTATAGCGATGTTTAATAGATATTTACTGTAGCAAATTACATGGAAGCCTATAGACAACAAGGGCAGGAAAAGGGAACTGAAATTAATAAACTAATCCTATCTGCCTTTCTTTTCAAAATAGACAGCTACTTAATACCATGGCACAAATCAATTGTGAAACATAGCTTAAACACCTTGTATGTTTTAATCTGAGGCAACTCTATCAATATTTCTTCTGTCCCTAACATTGCGCAAGAAATTTGAGATGATGGAATGGTGCATCTATATTTAATACATACACCAGCCTAATAAGCCTAATAAATACATTTGGAGTGTCTTTCATGTTGATAGTGTTTTTGATTATTGATGTTTTTATGACCTGTATTAGTGGTCTGCTCTCAGAGTTGCTGTTCTCAATGTTGTTCTCTTGTCTTGTCTCTCCTCCAGGAGCTGTAGAGACCAGCGCTCTCCCTGACTCTGGGGAAAGGGCTCCCATTGAGCAGCAGCACTGTGAGCAGGAGTGGAGCTCCAGTCTGAGGCAGGACACAGAGCCCACAGATACTGAAGACAACCAGGGGCTGACTGAGCAGAACAGGAATGAAGAGGAGCTCAGGGGACTGGAGTCTGGTCACAGGGCAGAGCCACAGACTGAGGGGTCAACACAGGGACTTGGGGCACTGGGGTCTGAGTGTGGACCCATTGCAGCTGGTGCTGAACTGGACTCTACCAGTGCACAGTGTGAACCCAGTGTGGCATTTGATCACATTAAAACAGAGTCTTTTGAATTTGAGTTAGGAATTCCTACTCCTGTGAATCAGGGACTGGAGAATATTACTGGAGGCCTCTGTAAACTGGAACCTGAGCTCCCTGTCGAGGGACTTTGTGAACCACAGTCTGCTACAGTGAAAAAGGAGCTAATTGAAGGGAGTGACAGTGCAGGGAAGGGGATCTGCATCCCAAACAGCTCATCACCAGCTTTTCATCACCAGCGACAATTCACCACAGACAATTCATCACCTGCGACAGTTCCTCAACAACCATTCAGTATAGAGCGACAGCAAACCACGGCTGAGATCACACGGTTGAAAACTGAACGAGGTAATGACAAGATTGAATGCAATGGTTACTACTATAATAAAGATAGGATACTGCTGTCTGATCCAACGGTGTCGACCTGGTTTTGCGACCAGAAATCTAAATTTAAATGCAATGGAAGAGTTTACATCCAGGATGATCAGGTGAAACGGTTTCTTGGGGAGCACAATCATGGGCCTGATCCTGCCAAAAAAACTGCATTGACAGCTTTGCAGGCTGTCCGGGAGAGGGCAGGCAGAACCCAAGAAACTACAGAGCAAATTATTGCAAGTGTTTCGTCTGACATTCAGCCTGCTTCTGCCACAAAAATGCCTTCCAAAAGTGCATTAAAACGCACAATTCAGCGCCACAGAAATCGTCAAAATCGTGTTCCACTTCCACCACAACCTGCCAATTTGAATTCCCTACACATAGACGCTGATCGTTGTGTGCTTCCGAATGGAAAACAATTCCTTCGTTTTGATACTGGTCCAGCTGATGATCGAATCATTATTTTTGCCACCAATGAAAACCTCGCCCTTTTATCCCAGTGCACTAAATGGTATGCGTATGGTACTGTCATGTCAGCCCCAAATCTCTTCGAGCAGGTTTACACCATTCACGGCAAAGTTATGGACACAAAAGTTGTGCCACTGGTATATGCTCTTTTGCCCAACAACACACATTCCTCCTACCAACGAATGCTGCAGGCAATTGTGGATCTGCAGCCATGTCTGCGCCCTGATGTACTGATGACAGACTTTGAACAAGCCGCGATCAGAGCGTTCTGTGAAGCTTTTCCGACTATGAATGCTGCGGGTTGCTTCTTCCACCTCTGCCAGGCCATTTGGCGCCGAGTCCAGGCTTTGGGACTGCAGGCTGATTACCAGGGAGACCTAGAATTTGCCGTTTGGATCAAATGCCTTCCTGCGCTGGCTTTGATTCCTCCTGGCGATGTGGAAGAAGCATTTGAGTTGCTGATCTCGGACAACCATTTTGATCACCGCGCGATTCCCGTAGCAAACTACTTCGAGGACACCTACATTGGTCGACGCAGGGTTGGTAGTCGTCAAATTCCAAAGTTCCCTGTTCTCTTCTGGAATGTACACGAGAGTACGTTGAACGACAACGAGCGCACCAACAACCAGGTCGAGGCTTTCCACCGCAGGTTTCAGTCCCTCGTCGGAACTCAGGTGAACAATATCTTTCGTTTCATTGATGTGCTTCAGCAGCAGCAGATGAAGTTGGACAATGAAATCGAGAAGCTAATTTGCGGTGAGGAGCCGGCTCCGAGGAAACGGAAGTATCAGGATCTGGATGCGCAGATCAAGAATATTCTCCGAAACCGAGGGACCCGCACCCACATCCAGACTCTGCGGGAAATTGCTTACTGCTTCGAGTTCTAAGTGGTTTCCACTTGTGCCACCTGCGTAAACAAACGACATTTACACTGCAGTCAAATACTGTTATTTCTTTTTTTTTTTTTTCACCCAGAGTAACTAATTTGAATAGTTGTTCACCTACAAAATGTGACGAAGGAAAATTATTTTTGTTCTCTGTCAACAAAAACAATAAAAATTGTTTTTGTTTTAAACTGGTGTTTAAGTCCTGTATGTTTTTAAACCTTACGATTTTTATATTTGCACTTGTGTTCTTTGAAAAGTAGAACATAAAATGTATTAAAATATAAATTATAAAAATTGCTATAGGCCTTCTTTAAACAGACCTCTCGTCTGTCTGTCTGTCTAATTCAAAACGGTTTATTGGCATGACCTGTTTAGACACATTGCAGACATGGTACAATAAAAGTGAAAATAAATACAATAAAGTAATAAAAGGGTTAAAAAGCTATACAAACAATACTAAATTTATTTACATTTGGTTTGGAGACATGGTTGTGCTTCTCTGGCCATGTGGCAGGCTGTGATGTGCTCTGCTGTGATCACTGTCCAGTCTCTGTGCTCTCCCTGCACCACTCTGAGCCGGGCCTCTGTCCTGAGCTGGAAGAAGTCAGGGACTATGCTGGGGAAGAAGGTGTCCGGACCTGTGTGTAACTGGCACAGCTCAGAGCAAAGTGCGCCCGTCTCTACCTCCCCAGCCCCACACTGTCCACACAGGCGTCTGTCTCTGGGGCTCCAGGTCTGCCTGTGTCGTCCAGTCTCCACCTCCTGACTGTGATCACTGAGTCTATATCTGGTCAGAGTCTGTCTCGGCTTTAGGTCTTTGTCCTGTGTCAGGTGGTCTGCTGGGGTGTATCCTCTGTTCAGGGCCCTGTCGACCTCCAGCTTGTTTTGCGGTTTGATTTGTTCAGTGTTGTGTTGTGTTGTGCTGTGGTGATGGGCTTTTGCTTGGGGGGGCTGTCTCCTGCCCCGGCTACTTCGGTGTGAATCTGGACGTAGAGTCTCGGGGCCAGCTGGCCGAGGGTGTCTGTGTGTGGGGTGCATTGCTGCTGCCTCATGGTGCTGTGCTGTAGGGACTCTGGGTCGCTGTGTTTCAGGTGTAGGTGTGTAGCCATTATTTCAGGTCTCTCTTCTGCACTACCCAGCCCAGAGGCAGGTGCCCCAGTTCAGCTAGGCAGCCATTGTTGGGGAGCTCCTGTAGAGCTTCAGAACATTCCCATGGAATCGGTGTGCTGGGTTTTTGTGGGGCTCGTCTGCCTTTTGTCGAAGTCTGCACTGAGAGCCGGGCCCCAGACCTCTCTGCCATACAACAGGATGGCCAGGATCAGACTGTTGAAAAGCTTCGTCCACACTGGCACCAAGGGGTTCAGGTAGCTGATTCTCTTCCTGATGGCACCAGGATATCCGCATCCTTGTTGTAATGTGCCTTATGTATCTGCATATGTGTACTGGTGTGTACTGACATGTACTCTGTGTTCTGTTCTCCCTATCCCTATTGTAGGCAGGTGTCCAGCTGTGATTGGTTCACATCCCCATCATTCAAACTCCGCTGTCCCATGCTCCTGTCCAATCTGATGTCTCGACTGTTTAAATGCCTGTCGTTTCTCCATTTCAAGAGCAGATATATCGTGTTTTCGTGTTGCTACCCTGTTTGTTTGTGTTAAAATTACCTTTGTGATTGATTTGTGTTTTCCTTGTGTAAATACCTACTGTTTTCTTTTCTGTTTTGGTTTTGTCACGTTGTAATCTGTTATTGACTTTTGTTCAGGGGAAAATGGGTAGATAGGTGTGATACCCATGGGTTTACATGTTTACATGTAAGGATATATGTTGTCTAGTACATTACATATTTAGGTAGGGGTGGTGATCACCCCTTTGTATTAGTTGTCAAGTTTAGTTAGTGTTAAGGTCTGTTCCAGAAATACAAGTCAGGTAGTGGATTCCCTTCAGACTAGATTAGATAGGTTTTGTTTCGTTTCAGTATTAACCGACACCGCCTCTGTGAGTATTTGTTTATTATTTGTATTATTATTGTTATCATGTCTGTTTTGTAATATTGTACATAGTTGTATATACTCCCCTCCCCTTTGTAAATAAACCCTTTTTGTATATATACGGTTTTAATTTGGATAAGTATTTTACATTTCAATAATACAAATTCAAAATTGTAATACTTATGATTAAAAAAAATTTAAATCAATTCTTAAAAATCACTTAAAAATTTTAAAATTTTACAGTGATTAACTTAAACAAAATACATGGACTCAAATAAACGTGCAATAAATCAAATAAACTTGTGATTAGGGCAATACTGCCAAATAAATCCATTAAACAAATAAACAATATGGTCAAATACATTGAAATTAACTGAAAATGCATTAGATAAATCATAAAACAAATAAAACCATAAAATAAAAAACAAAACCAAAACAATCTGATGCATTTAAAATTATAACCAAACGGCCAATGTATTTGACAAAAGAAAAAAACTGAACAAAACCAACCAAATACCAAAACAAGTGCATTTAAAATCAACTAATTCTTTAAAAACAATTAAAATTCATTTTTCAAATCGTATTTTAAAAACAATCATTAGTTAAAAGTAGTTAAAAGATCTTGGACTCGGGCTCCAGCAGGGGGAGATGGCTGTCCCCGGAGGTGGGTCCCATCATGGGATCCTGCGCTCCCCCAGATCTTGTATTTGCCAGTTCTTGAAGGCTTCCTCCTTGCCCCTCTGATGGACATCCAGATTGCATAATCCCTGACTAGTACCATGCTCCTCCGCGCGATGACGATTGGGTCCAATTCCTGCTTGTTGAACAAACAGATGTTCCGTCCCTCCCACAGGGCCTGTTTCACTGCGCAGACGACACGCCACCAGCACCTCAGGGTTGTTGATGTAATTCCTCTGGCTGGTCCATAGAGGATCTGCTGGGCGGTCGCCCGCACAGGAACGGCAAACCTGTGGAGGAATGGAGAAAACAGGAGCCAGACCCTGCAGGCGGAGGGGCAATCCCTAAAGATATGAGCTTCCGTCTCCTTCAACAGGCAACCCTTGTAGGGGCAGATGTCATAAGAGGCTAGGCCCCTTCTGTGCATGAACACTCGGGTGGGGAGACACCGACTCACAGCCATCCAGGAGACATCTTTCTGCGTGTTTGTGAGGCAAACGTGCGTAGCGTTAGCCCTGATAAACCGGCAGGTTTTGGGAGGAAAATCTTCTATCTGGCTACACATGGTCTTATAATCCCAGGAGGCCAGCACAACTTTATGGAGGCCTACTTCGAGCGCAAAGGCTCGGAGCGCCCTGTAGAACGGCGGGGGATCCCACAAGTGCGGCCTGGTGTTATCCATGTCGCAGAGGCCGAATGGTCTCCAGCAGCCTGGATGTTCTTGACCACATATGTGTAGCGTTATGTTGGGTGTATTTTGATAAGAGCATTTTAGCTGAGCTGAAGCACTGATCTAAAGAAGACCTCTCCCCCCCAAAGTTATCAGATTTCCTTAACTCATCAGCTTGGAACTGGTTTACATCAAAATGACAGTTTTGGGGAGGATGGCACTGAGAATAGGCCAAATAGTTTGGAATCCTGCTATGAGATGTCTGGAGAAAGGGGCCTGTAGGTAATAAAAAAACTCTTGTGGACGAGAGCCGAAATCCAAACATAGAGGTACGAACCCGGGCCAACCGGCATTTCCAAAAGATGTCATGGATTGACATCAGTCATAAATCAAGCCCCCCTCCAATAGGACACTGGGGGCTGAAAGCTCTGTTGCCCGAACCGGAACCAGAAACCAACCAAGTCTTTGCCGGCAACAGAAGAGTTAAACTGGGAGAAGGAGATTGAGCCGTACGAAGGATTCTTTTAAAGGACTTTATCAAATAAAGAACTTTACAGACTGCGCTGCCCGCCTGTGCCCACCTGATCAGTGGAGTTTTACAGCTGGAAAATTGACTAAGTTGACTGTATACACAAGTGTTCAGTCATTTAAATAGCTATTTGAGTCTTAAGAAACTTGACCCTTGGAACAAACAGGGCCCTGCTTTCCTCAAAGACTTTGTCTTCAAGTAACTACGGTGGAACCCTGCTTACAAAGAAGATTTTGTGCACAACCTTGGAGCCTTCAAACCAGTGGAAAATCTGTTTGGAAAAGACTCTACATTCGCGTAACCCCAACTTCCAGGTGCATCGACTGAGTGGAAGTTCTTGGACAAAGCCGAACCGGACTGCCTTTGTTCCAAACCACAAGGACCTCGTGCCGTGTGCTGTTATCTGAGCCCGAAGACAGAGAGGCCTCTCTGCGACGAAGTTCAGATAAGTTTAACAGTTTGGAGTTCATGATTCATGACATTTGAGAAATCAATTAGAAATGTTAATCTGTGATTCATAACTCTAGAATGTGTAATATCATTTAGTTTTCTTAAATATAAATGTGTGTTGCATTAAACTGTTTTGTTGATAATTTTAGAAATAAAACCTGTCAACGCTGAGAAATATCTTCTCATTCCTGTTTAACTGTTTAGTCTGAAATTGACACAAGTTAATAGACATTAGATTATTGGTGGCCCTGCCTATCCTTAATCATTGAATAATAATCAGTTAAGGGAAATTGTGGTAACAAGTAATGATAGGATCTTTCTCGGCACCTAAACGTAAATGAGACTGATGTATATATAACGAGAAGTTACCTGACATAAATACTAACCTGCGTAGTTATTTAATGTCTGACTAACAATACTAACGAGAGACTCACCTTCGTCTTACTAACCGTTATTGTAGTCAATGTGTTTATAACCTTTTTTGTTTAACGATTTGTGTGTTATCATATGCGATCCCATGGTCTTTGATTTGGTCACGGAAGTGATTTGTCTTTGATTTGTTGATCTAGAGTAGAATTTTAATTAGTTTTTCCCTTTTGTATAATTAGTGTAGTGCTACATTTAGTCTTTGTTTTTGAATAAATTTGACAATTTATATCTTTGCAATTGGTGTGTGTGTCCAATTATTACAGAAATTGAGTTCTACAAGATTCCAGGATTCGTGATAAGGCGATACTATAAATTCACTTCTTAAATTGAAATTTATAAGTGTACCTTACGCTACATATGCCAGCCCCTGCGCCTTAATCAGCCGCACAACGTCCGGGACCCCCCTGCCTCCATCCAGGGTACCCTTCACCATCTGCACTCTTTTCAGCCTCTCCATTTTGCTCCCCCAGACAAACCGAAATATAATTCGGGTCACTAGTTTTGCGATGACCTTGTCTGGGGGGAAGATCATTCCTACGTAGAGGAGTATCGGGAAGAGGATGGCCTTTACGACCAGCACCTTACCAGCCATCGTCAAGGTCCTTGTGCTCCAGCCGTGGATCTTCTTTTGAACCTTAGATAAGGCCTCCTCCCAGCACCGGGTGCCCGTGTTGGTCCCGTCGATCGTGATCCCCAGAACCTTGATAGACGGCTTCACAGGGAACACGGTTGGCGGGCCCCGGCCGACAGGCCATGCCCTGGAGAGGTAGACCTCGCTCTTGGCCTTGTTGACAGCGGCCCCCGTCGCCCTGCAGAAGCCGTCCAGCAGTTCCTCGACCCTGGCCACGGACGGAGCGTCCGTGCAAACCACGGCCACGTCGTCCATGTAGGCCAGGGCCTTCAGTTGCTCTCCGCCGGAACCCGGGAGATGGAAACCTGTCACCCGGACGTCCCGGCGGATCGCCTGCATGAACGGCTCCAGACAGAGGACGTACAGCAGGGCCGACAGGGGACAACCCTGCCGGACCCCCGACCTGACCGGAAATGGTTCGGTCAGGTGGCGGTTCACAAGGACCCTGCTGCTTAGACCGTTGTAAATGATCTTAACCCATTTCCTCAGGCCAAGAGCGAGACCCATCCTCTCCATGACGAGCTGCAGGTATTCGTGGCCCACTCTATCGAAGGCTTTCTCCTGGTCCAAGCTTATTAGGACCAGGGGAAGCCCTCTCTCGTTCGAGTAGGCCACGACATCCCTGAGCAGCATGGCGTTGTCGGCCGCCGATCTCCCCCGGGCACCACGGACCTGGTCGGGACCCACGACTTGAGGGAGTGGCCGCTGCAGCCGGAGCGTCAGTGCTTTGGCCAGTATAAAACTGAGAGGTGGAGGTCTCTGCAGCGGGGGGGGAGCTGGCAGGGGGGGAATTAATCCTCTTGCTCTTCGCACCCCCCCCACCCATGCTCCTCTTCTCTGTCCTTCGCCCTTCTTCCCGCCACAACCGTCCACTCCCCCTCTGCCTCCACTTCCGACCCAGAGTCAGAGAGGGAGCCTATAAGACTCCTGAGGACTGTTTCCTCTCTACCCCTATCTTGGGGTATCTCCTTTGGAGGAGCCTCCACTTGATTTTCTCTCTCTCCACTACCCCCGAGGGCCCGCACCCTATTTGCATAGGAGGAGGGACAATTCCTAAAAAGGTGCCCTCCGCCACCGCACAGGTTGCAGGCCCTCTCCTGCTTAGAGGCCCTAGTCAGATGTTCTACACCGCAGACCTTGCACTTAACAACAGTGCAGGCTGCGGCTAAATGACTCAGGGCCCCGCAGTTCCTACACAATTTGGGCATGCCATTGTAGAAGACTAGCCCCATTTGTTCCTAAAACTACGGTGCTCGGCAGGTGGCGCACTCCGCCGATGGCGGCCACTTCCACCTGCAGGCGTACCTGCCACCGTCGAGCACCGGTCCAAACCCCATCCTCATCATTGACCCTCTTACTTTCGGAAAGGATCTCACAGTGTCTCCTCAGCCATACCTCTACATCATACTCTGCCATTGCTTCATTATAGAATTGAATTGTAACGATTTTTATCTCTCTATCTGTCAGGGCGTCGACTACAAAGTCACTCAGGGGCATGCAATCTTTCTTTTCCCTATATGTGTTCCAAAAACTCTCCAGCACTTGAGGATTCTTAAAACTCACCTCAAACACGTCCCTAGGTCCAGGCAATTTCACCACGCAGTTCAACTCAGAAGGGGCGAATCCCAGGCCCCTCTGCAGCACGGACCTGCTAAACTCCAACCAGGTGAGGGCCGCGGTCTCAACTCAACTGAAGCGCACCACATTGTGGCGCCTCACTCCGGCGGTTCGCTGGGCCATGCTGCACTTTCCTACCTGGGAAAGGGTCCAGAGGCTCTCAATCCAGAGGTAGCAGCTTCCACCTCCGGGGCTCTTGCAGGGAGCGGGCCTTGCGGGGAGAAGTCCGGGCCCCGGCTGCAGGAGGCCTCCCTCAGGGAGGGGCCTCCGGACCGCTCCAAGGACCCAGGACTCTGCAGCTCTGTCAACCGGAATCTCCCCGTCTTGTCTCGTCCGGCCTGGTGGAACAGCTCCCTGCACACAGAAGAAAAAACACTGTCAAATACAGTTCGAAGCCCCCTGCTGGACAAAGGTTTCTCTCACACTTTTTGTATATATAGGTGCCTCTTAGTGTTGGTTTTGCACTCACCTCATTCTCCCACTACTACATTTCAAAAAAGTTATAAATTGATTTGCATGTTAATGAGGGAAATAAGTATTTGACCCCTTCGACTTAGTACTTGGTAGCAAAACCCTTGTTGGCAATCATAGATGTCAGACATTTCTTGTGTGCAAACCTGGTGGCCAACTACATCTCAGGAGGGATTTTGTCCCACTCCTCTTTGCAGATCCTCTCCAAGTCATTAAGGTTTCGAGGCTGACGTTTGGCAACTCGAACCTTCAGCCCGAGACCGAGGGAGACTGACAGTTATTTTGTGTTTCTTCCATTTGCGAATAATCGCACCAACTGTTGTCACTTGCTCACCAAGCTGCTTGGCGATGGTCTTGTAGCCCATTCCAGCCTTGCGTAGGTCTACAGTCTTGTCCCTGACATCCTTGGACAGCTCTTTGGTCTTGGCCATGGTGGAGAGTTTGGAATCTGATTGATTGATTGCTTCTGTATACAGGTGTCTTTTATACAGGTAACGAGCTGAGATTAGGAGCACTCCCTTTAAGAGAGTGCTCCTAATCTCAGCTCGTTACCTGTATAAAAGACACCTGGGAGCCAGAAATCTTGCTGATTGATAGGGGATCAAATACTTATTTCCCTCATTAACATGCAAATCAATTTATAACTTTTTTGAAATGCGTTTTTCTGGGTTTTTGTTGTTGTTATTCTGTCTCTCACTGTTAAAATACACCTACCATTAAAATTATAGACTGATAATGTATTTGTCAGTGGGCAAACGTACAAAATCAGCAGGGAATCAAATACTTTTTTTTACCTCACTGTATGTCTGCCCGATGCTGCAGGAGATCCAAACCAAATTTTTGAAGTCTACAAAGCAGGGAAATATTTTCCCTTTCTGTGTACAGTGGCTGTGCTGGCGAATCAGGGAGTGTGGAGGTAGGAAGCCGATCTGGCCCCTGTATGAAGACCGGAGTTGGCTGTTTAGGATGCTACAGAATCGCTTCCCCAGGCAGCTGCTCGGACAGATCCCTCTGTAGTTGTTTGGTTTCCGTGTCTCCCTTTTTATATATTGGGGTTATGAGTCCTGTGTTTCATGTATCGGGGAAGCAGCCCGTGTTCAGTATTAGATTGAACAGCTGTAGTGGGGTGCTCTGCAGGGTGGTGTTGCTTTATATTAGCATTTAATTTGGGATGCTGTCCTAACTGCAGGCTTTCCTGGGCTTTGGGACCTGGAGTTTCTCTGTAAGTGTGAGAGTGGAGTTCAGGGCTGACTGTCTTTAATTACTCTGTCACTCTCTCCAGTGTTTTTAGTTCTTGTAAAATGTCTGTTTGCTCTGGGTTTAGGTGTCCATGTGGGATTGGCTGGTATAATGATTCAAACTAGTTTTTCCAGATGTTTCCATTTTGGATACCCAGCTGTTTGTTCAGGGTGTGCCAAAGTTCCCAGAAAGTGTCAATACAATTCTCAATTTTAGCAAGTTAGTTTTTCATCAAACTTTAGTTTTTTCTTGATCAGAGTGTTTGTATTTTCTCAGAGCTTTGCAGTATGTCTGGCACAGTGGTGTGTTGTCAGGGTCGTGGTGTTTTTGGTTTGAAAGTGCTCTAAGTTTCTTTCACGTTTGGTTGCAGTCAAAAAAAAAATCTGTCATGTTTTCTTTTTTGTTTTTTCTAGTGTGTTTCTTGGGCCTGATGTTTGTCGATTCTACCAGTGAAGATGTGGTTGAGGTCTCTCAGGGTCTGATTAAGTTTGAGCAGATGTAGCGAGGGGACAAGCTGTGTGTCTGTCTAGGCGCCTGTGCTGAGGTAGAGGCTTGTTTGATTGTGGTCTGAAAGTGCTGACTTTCAACAATGTCTGCAGTAAAATTATGATATCAATATTTTTTTAACCATTTACAGCCACTGTCTGCTTTTCAGCCGCAGGGCTGGGCTGTTCAGACCCTATTCCAACTGCTGATAATGCAAGTCAGACACTGCCAGCGAGGTGAGAATTTTCTGCTTGAATTCAGCTTCCAGACTGGAGAGGCACTCTGTGATTCTGTTGGCCTGGGTGTTGATGGCCCATCATCTGGGGTATTGTTTGCTGATGGCTCTGGCTGGGCTTGTGCTTGGCTGAGTAGAGTGTCTCAGGAATGCAGGCCTTTGTTTCTGCCTGTATCCCGATTTCCTGACTTTTTTGAAGCCCTTTGGCTGTGTTCACTGCCCTGATTAAACACAGTAACAGCGTTGAACAAGTGTATTGTGAGTGTTGCAGAGTCTGAGTCGCCGTCCTCGTGAACTGTGGTGTCTAGTGAATATGAGTTAGGAATGCCTACTGTTATGAATCAGGGACTGGATAATATTACAGGAGGCCTCTGTGAACTGGAACCTGTAGGGGGACTGTGTGAAACCAAATTGAACACAGTAGTCACCACCACGTGGCAAGTCTGTGTGTCGCTGAGGATTCAAAAGATAACTCTCACATTTACATAAAGATTAACCTTCGTAGCATCTGTGTATTTTCATAGCAGTATCCAAGTGTCATTTAAAATGTTTCCATGAACTTAAACAAGTAAAGTACTTTAAGGAACTAAACTTGTTAAAGTGATGCTGGTGAAGTATGTTTACATAGTTCTGTCTAATTTTACTAATGGATTTAATTTCTTCATGCTAGCTAGTTAGTTTCCTAAAACTTGGCCTATTGGCCCTCTTTGTAACACTTTGTTTTCTTTCTTTATTTTGGTCCTCAATGTTTTTGATGTAGATCAATGAGTACATACTAAGATTCTCAGATAATGTTAAGGGAGAGTGCCTAAGGCAGGAACCTGATATCTTCAATACCTCCTCTATTGCTAAGCACAGCCTATACTTAAAACTGCACAGGGATGCGGAGGATTCAGCTCTGGACATGCCTACAAAGCATGCACTCTACCACTCCATCTCCATTCCAACTACACGTCTCACAAATTTTGTAATTATTTTGTAAAACAACCCTAGATATAAAACTCCCTCTCTAGAATCACTCTAAAGTCTGATTAATCTATTTAATTACCAAGTACTTGGTGTTAAACACATGGATGCTGAAATTCCAGTGTAGTGGACATGCACAGTGCTGAAAAAAATAAAGCAAGACATGAAGCATAGTTATTGATTTTATTATCAATAATAGGATATTTTTATAATGCTTCTTTACTAAATGACTCGGATTCAGCCAGAAAAAAGTTGTATTGCTTTCTCTGACCCCACCAAGATGGCGCTGCTCTGAATGATACGGTGACGTCACATCCTAGGAATTCCTCTAATTCTCCGTTGAGAAGTACCAAGTAGTGCTCTGATAGGGGGCGGGGTTTGTCTTCAAAGCAGAGTGAAACAACAATGAATGAGCTACTAGCTAAATAGGAACAAATATTAACCGTAGCCTCGTTTTCTTGATATTTCATAAAAGGGTCTTCTGATTAGAATAAACGTTGTATTTTTCATTATTCTTATTTGGAATTTTACTGCGTCTGCATTGGACTAAGATGTCGGTGTCCGCGGCTCTGAGCGGCCGCCTGTCCTCGGCGCTGGCCGAGCTGATGAGAGCCGCCCTGTGTGAGATCTGGAAGGCGGTGGAAGAGACGGTGTCGGAGTCCCGGGTGGAAATAACCCGCAGACAGAGAGAAAACGAGGCGCTGAGGCGGAGGCTGCAGGAGCTCATGGTGGCGGGGGAGGCGGCTGTGTGTCACTGGAGCTCCGGAGCGGACGGGCCGCCTGTGCAGAGCCGAGGAGCCGGGAGGAGAGAGGGAGAGACCCGGGCAGCAGCGGACGGTAACTAACTTTCTACTTTATTTTGTATTGGATAGAGCAATCGGTTGATGGATTGACTTGCATCGTTAAACAACGTAGAAATCCAGTAGATCAAATACGGCATCCACTAAGATGTAATCATATCATCAAACATATACAAATAATGCAGTTATTTCTACAATGCTGAGGAAACCTTGACGCTCATTTGTTTTGCTACAAATGCCTGGAATGTACGCGTTCTACTCCGTTCTGCGCTTCTGCAAGAATCGTTTTAATAGATACTGTTACAAGAAATAATTGTAATAAAAAGTTATACATACAAGATACTTCAGTTTTCAGGTGCAATTTAAATATATTAGGTGGCAGTGTTACAAATATTGAAATCTACAAACAAGTTATATGTTGTGATAATGTACTAAGCATAATAAAATAAAAATAAGCTATATCCTTCAAAAATATAAGTGTTTTTGGAGAGAGAATTTAGATTTGTGGAGGTGAACTTTGGCCAACAGAAATAAAAGATTTGTCCTATATCTCGTTATTTATCAAAGTATGTAATGCCAAAAAGAATAATCTTTACATTTGAATCTAAATTTATTTATTTTAAAGTGTATACAGTTAGGTCAGTCCAGAAAATGTAGGAATAAGTACAGTTTCACAATAGATTAATACTTATAATTCTTACAGAAAGAGCATATCTTTATCAGGCTTTATTTTTATTAATTCACTTTTACGAATTCACTACGGATTATTCTGAATTTTAAGTTTTGTTGGTCAGTAAGAATTAGTGTTCAATATCTTTCCCATTTCATATTTTGAAAAAGACCATTCCAGTTAGAAGTAGCAGAGGCAACTAGCGCTGCCCCTGAAAGTCGATGAGTCGAATCATCAGTCGGAAACCCCTCAGTCGACTGAGATTCTTCAAGTCCGTCAAATCAAAAGTTATTGGAGTATTACAATAATTGTCGGCCTATATTTTATATTCTAGCAGGACAAGCTGGCGTGCTTGCAAGAAAAAGACTGCAGACAACAGGGCTGTGATACGGAATATCCGCAGAGTCATGTGTTGAAGTACCTAATGTCGCAGATAGTTTGTGTTGCTAACAAATACTGAATGTACAATGTCGGCACAAGTTAGACTAATTGCTCTGGATGAAGTGAAGGCTGCAGCACACAGATACGCTTTTCCACCGGCAAGGAGACGGTGCCTAATCTGGAAGCGGGTTGGTTTGCGCATGATTCATAATTTATTGATACATTAATTTTCTTAGAACAGGGCGAATTACACAAAACATTCAGAATATCAAATACACAGTAACGCTGTTAGTCAAGCGCTTTGTGCTCAAAAGCCAGCAGTGCTGACAATGTATTATTATTATTATTATTGTGTATTTAACTTTCAGACCATAGGAGCATTGCTGCGTGTCTGGCAACAGGGACAATGCAACAGTGATTTGGGACCATCATCCCAGACTTCATCAATAAGCACAATTTCCCATCCAACCATTAACATCACCTGAGATCGTCTGACAGTTTATTGATCTGCCCGTGACTGCGCCGCTAATACCCCCAAAACAGCCGCATCCATAATCAATAGGCCAGCCTCTAGTCATTGTGTTTTAAACAAGAATAACAGTAAAAATACGCCACAAAATAAATGAAAATGTGAACTGTGTGCGCGGTGACGAATGCATGTAACTCTATCTTGTATTTTATTCAATACAGTAAAAGTGTCTGAAATAGCGAATCGGTGTAAATCCCTTAATGCATCAATAAAAATCAATACAAATTGTTATCTTAGCATATTGGTATAGTTGTATTTGCGTTTCTGCTCGTCTACATGTGATCTCGCGTTTTTTGTGTTATTTTTACAATGTATCTGTGCTGTGTTTAGACGCTGAATGAGTTTGATTGGGATGGTTAAATAGGGTTTAAAGTCGCAGTCGCCTCGGTGCTGATTATTATTCCGTGTGTTTCTCTTCTGCTCCAATTACTGAAAACAAGGTGCAAATAGTGAAATATCATTGAGTTCCTCTCTTATCTTGACAGCTTTTGCATAGAAGCTTGGACAAATACCACGACTACAATTCTCTAAAGTGACAGCATATCTCTGATCTCCACAGATTGTATTAGCACATCATAAACAGTGGATAGTTTAGTGGCAGATTAATCAGTTGTCGGCAGATATCCAGTGTTATCCTGCAACATCAATGATATCAATCAATGCACATTGATTTAAGAAGGAAAGAGCAAAAAAACACAAACCTTGCAGGGGAGATACCATCTTGAGTTCCCATGAGGCATTGCTACCCACAGGATTCCCTTTTTAAGCCATGAAATTTACATAGAATACAAAAATAAAACAAAATCAATTTAATCTAACATATCTAAATCTACCTACTAGTAATTTTTGTGTGCTAAGGTGCCTTTTTATTAAACTGAAAATAATAATAATGACCCTGCAATAATAGTGACCCTTCATACTGACGGTTCAAGCAGTTTTACAACAAAATCTAATCTGGGTAGTTCTCAAACAGTATTACAATGTGATTTTAGGTACATTTTACTCATTAAGGCCATGAAATTATCATGCCTCGTTTCCATGCTAAGGCAAAAAGGCTATTTTATTAAATATTGACTAAATCTTAAAGCTGCTGAATTGAAGGCTATCGCATCAATTCATACTTTCTTAAAGGTCATGAACAACATGACATTCATAGAAATTTGCCCTCCAATTTGGTACTGACCCAGTGGCCTGGCACATGGACTAAATGCTCAAAGGTGCTTTTGAGAGGCAAATGAAATGTCAGATATTTCGATCTTATCAAAGACAGAATGAAGATGAACAACTGACACTTTTATAGAGCCTTTGTTTGAAACCAGCAATTAAGGAGATAAATTCAGACAGTACCTCAGGTGGTGTTGTACAGTTATATGACATTGATATTGTAGTGACAAACTAATTCTCATCAGCCATGGTATTCTTAGTAGTGCAAGACCTATTGTTATAAACTAGGCCTACATGTTACAGAATGACTAGAATGGCTCCTTCAACCCTGATCTCAACATCACTGAAGCTGTGGGGAACTGTTTGGACAAGGAAATGTTAACATGAATTACAGAATCTAAAATCCAGAACCCCTGAACACCCCTGAACAAGTGTTTACAATTATTTGGATGTGTCACTACAGGTTTAAATTTAAAGTATACTAAGTATCACATTGTTTATTTGAATTTGAAGTATATTTTAAACATGCACCATTGGGAAGCATAATAAATACATGTAAGTGGAACTGCCTGGATGCTATTCTAACCTGTATTAATGACCCTTCCTCACAGCTGCTGTTCTCCTGTCTTGTCTCTCCTCCAGATGCTGTAGAAGCCAGCGCTCTCCCTGACTCTGGGGAAAGGGCTCCCATTGAGCAGCAGCACTGTGAGCAGGAGTGGAGCTCCAGTCTGAGGCAGGACACACAGCCCATAGATACTGAAGACAAACAGGGCCTGACTGAGCAGCACAGGAGCAGACAGAGTGAGGAGGAGCTCAGGGGACTGGAGTCTGGGTGTGGACCCACTGCAGCTGGTGCTGGGCTTCACTCTACCAGTACACAGTGTGAACCCAGTGTGGCGTCTGATCACATTAAAATAGAGGTCTGTGAATTTGAATTAGGCATTCCTAGTCTTATGAATCAGGGACTGGAGAATATTACAGGAGGCCTCTGTAAACTGGAACCTGAGCTCCCTGTCGAGGGACTGTGTGAAACGGAATCCCTTAACGTGAGGCAGGGGCTCAGTGGAGGGAGTGATGGTGGATGTGAACTTACGCTCCCAACAGAAGGACTTTGTGACCCTCAGTCTGCTGCAGTGAAGGAGGAGCTCAGTGAGGTGAGTGACACTGCAGTGAGGGGTGCTAGTCCATCATCACAGCACAGAGAGCTGCGTCCCAGACCCTCCAGCTCCTGCACTCCCCCCTCACAACAAACTGGGAAAGATCAGGGCAGTCATTACTGCAGCCAGTGTGGGAAGACTTTCAGTAACTTTACAAACTTTAAAATTCACCAGCGTGTTCACACAGGAGAGAAACCTTTCTGCTGCTCCCAGTGTGGGAAGGGCTTTAACAGTGCTGGAAGCCTTAAAAATCACCAGCGGGTTCACACAGGAGAGCAACCATACTGCTGCTCTCAGTGTGGGAAGGGTTTTGCTCATGCAGGAAACTTTAAATCTCATCAGCGCATTCACACAGGAGAGAGACCTTTCTGCTGCTCCCAGTGTGGGAGGAGCTTCACTCTGGCAGGAAACCTTAAAACTCACCAACGGGTTCACACGGGAGAGAAACCATACTGCTGCTCCCAGTGTGGGAAGACCTTCAATAAAGTGTCAAACTTAAAAAATCACCAGTACAGGCACACAGGAGAGAAACCGTACTCCTGCTCCCAGTGTGGGAAGAGCTTTACTAATCCAGGAAACCTTAAAACTCACCAGCGGCTTCACACAGGAGAGCAGCTGTACTGTTGCTCCCAGTGTGGGAAGGGCTTCAATCATTTAGGAAACCTTAAAACACACCAAAGGGTTCACACAGGGGAGAAACCATATTGCTGCTCACAGTGTGGGAAGAGCTTCAGTCATTCAAGAAGCCTTAAATATCACCAGCGTATTCACACAGGAGAGAAACCGTACTGCTGCTCCCAGTGTGGGAAGAGTTTCAGTCATGCAAGAAGTTTGAAATCTCACCAGAGGGTTCACACAGCAGAAGGATCAAACAAAAGTTAAGCAAGCAGGATTCCAGCCTAGGCACCTCAGCAAGTGGGACCCAGGAGTGCTCCTGCACATGTTACTGGCCTCACAAGTAGCTGGACTGGAAACTGCAAATAAAATAAAAAGTAAATAAAAGGACACCATTTAGAGTTGACTCTTTCCGGGTTCGAGTTCATTCTAAGCCAACTAAACTGCTTTTCCCTATTCATAACTTGTTGTGCCTTCTGTCTGTTAAATATGTTAACAATATATTGGTAATTTATTTCAGACAGTCCTGCAATAGCAAACTAGAACATGGTAAATAAAAGAATATCAAACAATTAAAAGAGGGGGGTGTTGTTTCCTAAGAAAAAGAAAATCATACTCTTTACAAGCACATTATTTAAAAGTCTTAACACTGTCCTACTGGTTTTTGTAGTAACCAACTTCTCAGTAACTATTTGCTTTTTTTATATTAAACTTACAAAAGCCTGGAGAATTTAAGTGCATTGTATAAGTCAATACTTATTTTATTATTTATTTCTTAGCAGATGCCCTTGGCAAAAGTACAAAGTTACTTACAAAGTATAAGCGCAATACAAAGTGCAATAATACAGTGCAGTTCAAGGCATAATACATTTTACAAATTCTAATTTACACAAGTGTATATGAGATGTACAGTAAACAACATATAAGGTCTTACATCTTAGAATGTAAAAGCTGATAAGTGCAGACAAGATGTTAAGTCACAGTCAAGGTCCGAGAGAAAGGGAGCATAAGGGAAATCAAAATAAACTATCAGTACTAGTAATGCAAAAGCAAGAAGTACAAGTAAAATCTTACAGGAGAGTAAATGACTAAACTATAAGTCATGTCTGAAAAGATGTGTCTTGAGTACTCTCCGGAAGGAGGTCAGGGACCTCTTAGGGTTCAGGGATGAGAAGGAGCGGCTCTGCAGGAAGGAGAGTGGAGAGGAGGCAGAGTTAGTCTTCTGGCACTGGAGGAGCGCAGTGGTCTGGAGGGGATGTATGGAGAGATGAGTGTCTGAAGGTATCTTGGTGCAGTGTGGTCGAGACAACGGTAGGTGAGGGTCAAAGTCTTGAACTGAATGCGTGCCGGTATCGGGAGCCAGTGGAGGGAGCAGAGCAGTGGAGTAGCGTGTGAATCGGGGCAGAGAGACACCAGACGAGCCGCAGAGTTCTGGATGAGGTGGAGCGGCGGGTAGTGGATGCAGGCAGGCCGGCCAGGAGGGAGTTGCAGTAGTCCAGACGGGAGAGGACCAGTCATTGGACGAGCAGCTATAGTCGAGTAGTCGGTGAGGAACGGACGGATCCAGCGAATGTTGCTCAGGAAGAGTCTGCAGGTGCGTGTCAGCGCGGTGATGTGCTGGGTGTAGGAGAGCGCAGGATCGAGGGTGACAAGTAGGTTTTTAGTGGAAGAAGAGAGAGAGAGTGTCGTAGATCCAAGGGGATTGAGATGGAGAGATTAGAAGGTGAGGAAGGGGGGGGGGAAGAGGAAATCAGAATTGGAGAGGTTGAGCTTGAGGTGGTGCGAGTGCATCCAGGCGGTGATAGCAGACAAACAGGAAGAGATATGAGAGTGTCAGAGGAGGGAAAAGACAGGAAGATTTTAAGTGCAAAGTCTGCTTAACCCTTTGGAGCGTGAGTTCTAAATGCCGCCCTGTTTCCTAGAATTGCAACAATTAAGATGTCCATTCTGCACAAAACGAACTTCCTTTTCACCATGGTTCCAGTACAACTTACAACCAGTTGGTTCCAAACAATAGATTCAATAATTACAAAATTTAACTGGAAAAATAAAAAGACTTGGATTAAGTTTACCACATTACAGAAAAGTAAACTCCAAAGAGATCATCACCATTACTGATTTGGAACATAAGTTTGGTATCTGTAAATATAAACACCTTTACAATGACTAATAACACCAAAGCACAACTGATACAACACAAAGTAGTTCACAGAATAGATATAACCGAGCACAATATGTTTAGAAAGGACTTTATTGAATCTGATACGGGCTCACACTTCCACGCCTATTGGCTCTGCCCACCAACTCTTTAGGGAAGAAGTCATAAACAAAACATCATCTTTTTTTTGGCTGAAGCATCCCACTCTCTCCATCCATGTCTACTTGGAGACTATACTACATTTAAAAAATATATTTTTAAAATCTAACTTTATAAATGATGCTTCATGCACACACACGTACACACAACACTCAATACTTCACTTTATTCCATTGTTCTTTTTTCTTTGACTTCTTTCTTCCTACATGAATATATTATGATATTTCTGTCTGTTGGTCTGTCTGGTTGTTTGTCACTGTCTATAAATGGTTGTAGGTATGTACTGATGCTGGGGTGGAGGCTGAGTAATAGAAAAAGGAAGGGATAACATTTAATTTAGCATTTGAACATTTTATTTTTTTAATGTTTTTTTTCTTTCTATATGGAATACAAAGGAGGGTTGTGTGGCTTCACAATGGTTTGTAAAATTTCAATAAGGGAAAAACTAAAAATCTGATCCAGTTTGCTTTGCCCCTTATTTAAATTTAACCTGTACTTTATCTTCTATTGGCTTTTATTAGGAGTTACATAAGTGACATAAGCGGCCACTTTGGGCCCTCAGCCACTAGGGGCCCCCTATCAAAATCTAATAATTAATACATGCAATATATATTTCAATTATTTTCTGTAATTGATCACAGTGATCAGTTTTCAGATTGGATTTTATGTTTGATCATGGAATCAAACATAAGTTATGCTCTAGAAACCTGTCATCGATCTGGTTTTGGTATGCGTTGGGTGTAGTAGAAAAATAAAAAAAATAGGATTGCGATGCAACCAAATTATGATGGCGTAAAAAATACCAAAAACGCACAAATCTGGTGCACAAAACCATAAGAAAAAACTGAAGGAAAAACAAGCACAAGAGAAAGGTATTGTAATGTTATTTGATTATGCTTAATTTGTATTGCTGTACAGTAGCTTGCTTGCATACTAACTAAATCAATGATGATGACATTTATGTGTAGCTAAACCTAGCTGTTTTTTCTCTCGTTACTTAACTGGACAGTCCAAGTTCACCTTACCTGCCACCAAATAGCATTTTATTATAACATGGTGGCTGTATTTGCATCTATAGCCAGTTTTACCTTGAATAGGATCTGCAAGAGGTTTGTTCTTTTTCTTTTTTTTTTCTGCCTTAGCGAAAATGTATGCTATAACACTGCAACCTAGTTCCACAGCATCAATTATCAAGTTAGCTAATTAGCTAGTAAGTTAAAATCAGCAAATGGGATTTAGCAATTGTAGCCTGGAATAGGTTAAACTGTGCGGTGCGCCCTCCAAGGGGAGTGCAGGAGTGTGTCAAGGAACGCTCAAGCTAGTTACAGTTCAAATGAAAGTGTAGAAAATTAAAAAATATATATTAAACGTATTATATTCTAAAATAATTTTCCTTAATGTTCTGTTCCAAAGCAACAGTGATGTTATTGTACAGTGTCCTGGGGTGCCTTGAAAGGTGCTCCTAAATATTATTATACACTATTATATATGTGTATATATATATGTAAATTCAGCAGCATGCTTTGAGAGAACCTGTGAGAAATTTATCATTTTGTGAGAAATGGAGAAAAGCGTCCAATACAAGCCGAAGTGAGGGCGGAGGTTGCGGCAAGACGCAAAAATCGAAAATATGACAAAATGTATTTAAAACTCACGTTTTCATGGAGCGGCTTCTCAGTATTAATTGCAATTCAAACAAAAATACCCCCCGGCTTTCTTTGGAAGATGACTTATGTGTCTAAATTGTAACCCTGAATCCCATTACTTTGGGCATTGAGGAAACAAATATATAACCCTCCCACTGATAAGGTAGGAATAATGAATATTATATGGAATTAATCTTTAATTGGTTTGTGTCATGTATCTTAAATGGTTGTACATTTTTAGTTTAGCTGTTTCCATTTTTGATCTCAAAATATAAAGCCTACTTCTGCAACTCATACTGTATTGATCAAATCCCTACTTTTGTATTCATGATTTTGCAACATATTGTTGTATTGTTTTAGTAAGGAGGCACAGTAATTTTTTGTCATTGCTCAGGCAGGCTCATTTTGATAAAGTTTGAGAACTGCTGGTCTAGATAGACTTACTTAAACCTGCAAAGTGTGTAATAAATATCAATCAGGACCTTTGTTGACTGACAGGCCTCAGACTACACATGATGGGGTGCTGCTGACTATGACTGAGCCTGGGGCAAAAAGTAAACCACTAAACATACGTCATTGTAAAAAAAAAAAAAAAAATGGGATCAGGAAAAAAAAGTGAAGGGGGCCCCCCCAAATCAAATCCTGCATTGGGGCCCCAAAAGGCTAGAAATGGCCCTGATTAAGTCTGAAGTTGTGGTTGATCTTCTATATATCCTACTCTAACATATTAAAATACTATATATAACTGTAAGCCTATAGGTTATAACAACTTTACTTCACATACATAAATAAACACATAAACTTGTAAAATAAAATAAATATTTTTTTATTCTAGAAGTACTGTACCGCTTGAACTGATTTTCATTTTCTTAAACCTATTTGAAAACATTTATTAAGATATTGTAGTATTTATAAATTAAGATTGTAAATCTAAGTAGTACTGTAGTTATATTATCAGTAAGGAGGTCGAACTTTACTGAACACCGATTATCAATCATAGAATGTAGCCATGCTCTCAGTAAAAAAAAATCAGCCACTACTGTATTAAGTCAATTACTGCAGGGAGTGTGGAAGGTGTTTCTTGATTAGATGTTTGTGACGTCACAACCCCCGCAATAATCATTGTAATTGATTTTTGAGGAGTACAAAGTGCCGCTCTTGCCCCAGTCCAGAGTGAGCAGAGACGCCCGAACAGGGAATCTGCGCGCAATCAACTCACTGACTAACTAACCGAACACCAGCTCTATATAGGACATACAGTAATTGCTCCACACTATAACAAGCACTGAGTGCAACAAACCTCTGTAACATTACATAATAATAATAATAATAATAAAAAGTTAATTAAAATTATTCTCATGGTCCAGTCAAAAGCGTCTGGCGTTCCGGATTTGGCCCGCCGGCCACCTGTTGATACCCCTGCGTTATTTTAATGTAGCCAAGCTGCATTGTGCTTAATGTGGTTTACTGTACTTAAAACTTAACAATTGATATCCACATTTAATAAATGACAAGACTGGCGTGAAGTTGATATTGACTGTGTTTTAAACTTCATTTGTACAGGCCTGGTAGGTGGGGGTCTTGTTGTTAGTAAAGCTAGGATCTAAGTGCTTAACTTAAGTACAATAACCACATATAAGCTTTCAATATGAAGCACAATTCACACTTGGCTACAAGGCTTAACAAGATACTTTTGCTTTGAATATAAATTTGAACATTACATATTTTGTCTATCAGCCTGGTTGGTGTCAGTCTTGTTAATTATAACGTCTGAATATAAATAAGTACAGTAAACTACGTGAGTTCAACATTAAACGCAATTACGGGCTTAACACGACACTTTAAACATCCATTCTGTGTGTAACAGTTTGGAAAGTGTCAGTCTTGTCATTAAACCACTTTTTTAGACTGTCCCTCTGCTGCCGTGTGGTCAGCCATGTGTAATTGAATGGAGATCGATAGTGCGATTATCATCTACGATGCCTGATCTACGCTTTGTTTTTGAGTCGGTGTGAAAACTGTCAAAAAGAACTGCACATGCGCAGCGAGAACTGCAAATGTGTAAACGAAACTGCAAATATGTAAACGATATTGAACGAGCGCAGAATTGAATTGTAAGCGTAAAATAAAAACCGTAAATATAGTTTTGCACGTACAGGTTGTATTTCTGTGCTGGCTAATTTTGACAGTGAATTCACTCCATAGCAAAGGGGGGTGGGAAGTTTTGTATGGCCGGGAACTATTGTATCCTACGCCTGTCTACGGAGATTCTGGATTTCTGGAGTGGGGCTTAGTGACGTCACGCTGCAGCATTCAAAGAACGTGTATCTCTGCAGTTCTGCGTAGAACTGCGGAAATCTGCGCATCACGAACGGGTCCGAAGCAGCGCTCGGGTTGGAGGCGGGGCTTGAGCTTCAGCCCGAGGAAACAACAACACAGGAGCCACGAGCTGAGACGGCAGCAGTATCACCCGCAGCCTCGTTCTCTCGAATCTTGATGAGACGGGTTCTGTTTAGAACACATGCAGGTTCTATTCGTATTATTGTGCAGCTTATTCCGACTGTACTGAACAACAATGGCCCTCTCTCCGTGTCTGAGCGGCCGCCTGTCCTCGGCGCTGGCCGAGCTGATGAGAGCCGCCCTGTGTGAGATCTGGAAGGCGGTGGAAGAGACGGTGTCGGAGTCCCGGGTGGAAATAACCCGCAGACAGAGAGAAAACGAGGCGCTGAGGCGGAGGCTGCAGGAGCTCATGGTGGCGGGGGAGGCGGCTGTGTGTCACTGGAGCTCCGGAGCGGACGGGCCGCCTGTGCAGAGCCGAGGAGCCGGGAGGAGAGAGGGAGAGACCCGGGCAGCAGCGGACGGTAACTAACTTTCTACTTTTATTTATTTTTGGTATTGGATAGAGCAATCACTAGCTACAATTATTATTATTATTATTATTAGTATTATTAGTATTATTAGTATTATTAGTATTATTATAATTCTGGACTACAGTTTTAATTGATGCTGTGACAATACATTAAAGAAAGAAGAAACACATTATAAATGCTACATAATATACAGGATTGACAGGTACAATTTATATATCGAGTAGCAGAGGGAATAGACATTGTATCCCATTGATCTTATCTTTCGTGGTATATAGATATCATGTGCATCTAGTGAAGGCAAAGGGGAAAGTGTACCTTTCATGGCATTTTGCAATAGCATCCTCACAGCATTAGGAATGGCATCAAAACCCAGAGCATATTCCCTATCTGTAACAGGAAATGCTCTGATCCAAAATTATCAATAAAGAGGGTTTTTTCAAGTATACAAATTTGACCAAACAGCAATATTTAAAAATAAAAATAAAGATTACAATAATATAAGATAATATATCTTATATAATACAAATATTGTAAAATAATCACCACAATAAAAACATTTTGTGTGAAAATAAAATGTTGATAATTTGGTGTGAATTGTGTTAACATCATAGTTACCTGTAACCTAAGCTATTAAAAATATGTCTGGGGATAAAATTCTAATAAATACATTTGGAGAGGAACTTTTGTTGTTTGGTATACAAGTTTTACACACTGCTATTCTAACCTGTGCTAGTGGTCTGTCCTCAGAGTTGCTGTTGTCTTGTTTCTCCTCCAGATGCTGTAGAAGCCAGCGCTCTCCCTGACTCTGGGGAAAGGGCTCCCATTGAGCAGCAGCACTGTGAGCAGGAGTGGAGCTCCAGTCTGAGGCAGGACACACAGCCCATAGATACTGAAGACAAACAGGGCCTGACTGAGCAGCACAGGAGCAGACAGAGTGAGGAGGAGCTCAGGGGACTGGAGTCTGGGTGTGGACCCACTGCAGCTGGTGCTGGGCTTCACTCTACCAGTACAGAATGTGAACCCAGTGTGGCGTCTGATCACATTAAAATAGAGATCTGTGAATTTGAATTAGGCATTCCTAGTCTTATGAATCAGGGACTGGAGAATATTACAGGAGGCCTCTGTAAACTGGAACCTGAGCTCCCTGTCGAGGGACTGTGTGAAACGGAATCCCTTAACGTGAGGCAGGGGCTCAGTGGAGGGAGTGATGGTGGATGTGAACTTACGCTCCCAACAGAAGGACTTTGTGACCCTCAGTCTGCTGCAGTGAAGGAGGAGCTCAGTGAGGTGAGTGACACTGCAGTGAGGGGTGCTAGTCCATCATCACAGCACAGAGAGCTGCGTCCCAGACCCTCCAGCTCCTGCACTCCCCCCTCACAACAAACTGGGAAACATCAGGGCAGTCATTACTGCAGCCAGTGTGGGAAGACTTTCAGTAACTCTACAAACTTTAAAATTCACCAGCGTGTTCACACAGGAGAGAAACCTTTCTGCTGCTCCCAGTGTGGGAAGAGTTTCAATAACCCAAATTGTCTTAAAATTCACGAGCGAATTCATACAGGAGAGAGACCGTTCTGCTGCTCTGAGTGTGGGAAGTGCTTCATACATTCAGGAAACCTTAAAACTCACCAAAGGGTTCACACAGGAGAGAAACCGTTCTGCTGCTCCCAGTGTGGGAAGGGTTTCACTCAGGCAGTTTCCTTGAGAAGACACGATGAGAGGAAGCACAAATGAGTAACGCACAGTGTGGGTATAGTGTTATTATTATTAAAGTATTTAACCAATGTATTTATCCAAGGTGCCTTGAGTAAAGCAGGTATTTATGAGAACTTATTGAAATGATCCAGATTGCTGAAATTGACCTATATGTAGCCTGTGTGAAAAGTCTATTTTCACTTGGGAATGGAAATTCAACAGAAAGAGAGAATCTTATCACTTGTGAAAATGTTCAGTTGTTGTCTTTGTCTTGGCATTTTCAGTAGAAGAGGAATACACAGCATTATACTGATAAACCTTTGTTGTTTCTAAGGTTCTACCAAAACGCTCCCTGCTCTCTCTTCCTTTCCCTAAGTGACCACTTCACTGACACACTGAGAAACTAGCGTGATCCCTCCTCCCTATGGTAAGTGTTCACTTAGTGTGATGCTTTATAAAATTAACATTATTTATAACATTTTCAGCTGTAAACTGGAAAAATAATAAAGTAATAATTATAATAATAATTGTACTTACAATCATTTTTGCCCAAATGTATTTTTTGGAATATGGATGAAAAATGCTTAATCCAAGTGCTCCATTTATTATTGCTTAGTGTATTTTAGTGTTTTCCAAATGAGATTCCTGTTGAACAAAAGACTGACCCCGATGTCCTTCTGATCTGGAGTCAGCGCTACTGTTGCACCACAATAAAGTTTTTGTTATCCTGTTGGGATAGTGTAGGGAAAATGTGACTCTCCTTTTGTTAGTCACCAATCATAGATAAGCATACACTACTGGTCAAAAGTTTTAGAACACCTCAGTTGTTCCAGTTTGTATTGAAATGTACTCAGTTTAATGTCTCAAGAACAAATAAACAATTGGAGATAAAAAAGAAACGGAATCGTTTTGTTTAACAAAATGTAACCCCTTAAGCTGACAAACCCATCTGGTACTCTTCACGGTTGTGTTGTTTGCCAAGTGTTTGGTATCCCATGAAATCTGAGACTCTCATTCTGAAATTGGGGGGGGTGGGGGGATACTTGTTCTGAGTAGGAATACAAAATCTCTGAAAATATTGACAATTATGACACATTCTAGAACCAGACAGTCTACTGATCATAACAAGATCATCCACATTTTGGTAGAAGCAACACACACCCATAGAGAGCTCAAAATGTCAAGATGGAAAACTGTTTACAGTGTACTAATACACAGTGATTTTACATAATTAGATCTGAACTTCTCTGTGTTTGATAGAACATCAAATAATGTATACTGGATTAATCGTTAGGTTGTTCTGAACAACAAGCTTTAAAACTTTAGACCGGTAATGTAACTTTACCTAACATGTATTAATTCCAGGAAAAATATATTATTATTATTACATGTATAATAACAATTGCATTAGACAGCAAATGAGCCACCAGCATTTACAGCAGTACACATAACAGGTGAACCGAAGCAACTGGGAGAACACGTGAGCCAAGCAATCCCTCTATACAAAGTGTCATAGAGTTTGGGAAGGTCTTCAAGATGAACATGTTTCTCTCTTTGTGTTTGGGGTCAAATATTTATACAGACAAGTCTGCATCTCGCGTGATTATATTCTTTCAGTCTTTCAGTTCATTATAACTCTGATTTACATGACACGATTACTGAGGTACACCCTATTGAACATTTCAGTTCAGAATCACCTTCGAAAACTAGAACAACCAGTGTCCAGCCATCAGGCCACATTTGTACTCTATTCTAATCACAGCTTGTCCCAGACTTAAGTGATCAACACTTCAACTCGAGAGAACAATGGTCATTCAAATTGTATTTCTAACAGAATCATAATGGGTCGGAGATGTTAATATAAAGACATTCCCCACATAAATGAACATGGTTTTAACAGATTTTCTTTTACTTTGCTTATATACCTAAAATATGTGTTGAACCTCTGTGACACTCAGAAAATATAAGAGTGCCATGAATAAACTAATGGAGTTTGTGCTATACAATATTTGAGAACAGGTAAATGCATATCCATTACTATTTGAAAAAATGTAAAATAAAAATAGTTGAAAATAAAGGTAATGCCTCCCCAAGAAATACAGATTGCCCTTAGAATACATACTTAAATTCCATTTTCAGGGTTAATCCTTTCTACAAATAAATCCATCAGCAGTGCATGCAATAACAAATCTGTACACAACAGCACCATCCTTTCATAACTGTTTGTGACAGAACTATTGTCTCTCAAACTCAGTTTTTCTCAAGTGTTTCAAGGCACACCTACTTCAGCTGTTAACGGCACACCAGCTCCTCCTGCCCCCTGCCTGTACACACTCCCATTTATACACTTGAAAATGAATAGGCCTGAATAAGGCACAAGCCTGAGTTTGTCTTCCTGCAGTTTTCTGTGATTTTGAGGAAAAATTCCGGTTCGCACCTATGTGGCATGGATAAAAATCTCTGCTCTAGAATAATTGTAAAATGGTTATAAATTAAGATCTGAAGCATAGAATCATTATTAATAATAGGTAATTGTCGAAGAAATGAAGCTACACTTCAGGTTTGGGTTTGAAGCAGTCAATACGTTTTATTAAGCAATGCTGGAGAGAGAGACAGGTTTCTCTGCATGTAGGCAGATCCGAGCAGTTTTTATAGGAAAAACTGAGAACAGTGTACTGTTAGTCCATTTCCTTATATGTAAATTGTATAGTTATATATTATTTTGCTTGAAGTCTGAGGGTTAAAATTTGTTTCAACAGAACAAAGTGACTAACATTTAACAAGCACCTGAGAGTACAGGGTACAGAGGTAATATTATGTAGCACAGTAATCTCTTCATCGATATATTACACATACAATGTGTACACTGCCTATAGAAAGTCTACACCCATTGATTTTGTTTTCATTGCCAGTGCATTTCATGCATTTAAAATGTTTTCCACTTTTCTACATACCATACTCCACATGTTCTTCCACACACGGTTTGGTTCAAACCCACTGGTCTGCCCTGTGTTTTGAAATTCACCCAGCTGGAGGGTATTAGTCACTTGTAGGTAGAAGGTGATTGGCATGGCATACAATACTATCATAAATTATTAGACACAACTGTGTTGTAGAAATCTGCCCTGTAGGGGAGTGATGTGTCCGACAACAATGTATGTATTTAATAATTCCGATAAGATGTTCCATTCCGGTGCAATAGTTCCTCAGCAGGCATGAGGCAGATAGCACTGGTTTATGAAACATTAACACTTTATCATGCCTAGGAATTGCCAAGCTCTCAGATCTGCTTGCATGGGGCTACTTGTGATTTTGGTATTTGAGGAAACATCAGTAAGAATTCAGTAGTAGTTGTTTCCTCCAACAGTAGGTTTGGTTATGACCAATTCGTTGTAGATCACTTATGACATGATATTAAAAACTATTGTCCTTCTATTTTATTTCAACCACATACAGGGCTTTAGGTTAGACCTGATTTATTCTGAACTTCTTGGGATATAAGTGCCAAAGGTTCTCCTTCAGGGGTGTAAAGTAACGAAGTACAAATACTTTGTTCCTGTACTTAAGTACGTTTTTCGAGTATTTGTACTTTACATAAAGTATTTCTTATTGGTGGGTACTTTTACTTTTACTCCACTACCTTTATGAACAAAATGTACTTTTTACTCCAGTACATTTCCCACAGACGACTCTGTTACTGTTACTCACTGGTGGGAGGTCATTATTATGAATATTAAACCGGCTCTGTGCTTCATTCTGCTTTCCATAGCACCATTCATACGTCAGTCACACACATTTTACCATTTGGGAAAAGAAACCTATTTTGATTGGCCTTCACAGAGTAGAAAGGCAGGGTCAATTTGAGCATTTAGGTTTGCTTTCAAAGTAGTATGCCCACAACGAAAATAAAAAAGGTTCACCGCGCAGCTGCATGAAAAAAATATATCTAACGTTAATAATGGGTATGCAAAATGAATAGTATAGCAACGCTCACAATTGCGTGGAAAAACAGAAGGACATGGACATCTGCTCCTCACACAGCACAGAGAGGTGAGTATTGATCTGAAAGCGCATGCGTAACTGCGTCCGAGCTGCAGAGCACGGTATTGTTTGCTTTTCGCGATTGGAAATACATTGTATTGGCATGAGGAAGTGTTATTTTGATAATTAGCAGCTGTTTTGTGTTGCATTAGATGAGTGGTTTTCAAACCGGTCCTGGAGTACCCCCTGCCCTGCTGGTTGTTGTTCCTACTTAGGTCTTAATTGCTGAATCCTTAATTGACCTAACAAAGCAATATACCATTCAATTAAGTAATTACGACTCAGGTTGGAACAACAACCAGCAGGGCAGGGGGTACTCCAGGACCGGTTTGAAAACCCCTGCATTAGATCGATGGGTATTGTGCATTCAGCTGTGTGGCGTTGTCATAATGTTGTTTTTTGAGCCAGTCATGAACTGTCCATGTTGTAAAGCAGTGCAGTGACCTGTATTCTTGTGGCAGGTGTAGTTCTCAAGTCTCACGCATTGCCCCTGAAACATTTTTGTCCCCACTCTTTTGCTGGCAGCAACGGTATCTGTCACCGCATTTTTGTGACAGATGTGACAAATCTCATGCATTGCTGTTTTGAAAATTTGAGAGCTATGCAAAAACATTGTGTGTAATTGTAATATCGATTATTGTACATCCTGTGTTATCATCAACCGAAAATAGTTGTGGCCCCGCAGTCATTTCTGATGCCCCCTTGCGAGTTAATCCTGCCTCCGGGCCAGGGAAGAGATTAGCTACACTCTCCTTAATTTGGTTCATGTCTCTGACCTTAACAGTTTCATAAAATTAGTAAGAATGGCTTTCTTCTAAAGCACTCGTCCTGCGTCAGACATGAATATAAAGTCTGTCGGTGGTTCACACTGGAAAATTGTAGAACTGCCTGTATTTCAATAGGAGCTCCACACTGCTTTAATGACAATTAGCATCGCTAAGATTTAAGTGGGCTACTTTGTAGATTTTTTCGCCACGACTGGAAAGAATTTCACCAATCAGAAGTGACGTCAACCCACGTGGAAACGCACAGTATATACACACGCCACATAACAAACAGAATGGATGACGAAAAGTTAATTAATGAGCTCCAGCAATATCCATTACTGTATCATTGTAAATTAAAAGACAAACACATCCATTCAAAACACAATGTGAGTGAACATCACAGCAGCTTTAATGACAGCTGTCCATAAAAGATACAGTATTAATAAATAATATGCATAATTAAATGTGATTTTTATTTGACATATTAACTTTATTATTCACTTTATGAAATAAATAGTACAATTGTATATGAGAAAAGGTCCCAAAATCATGTCCATAGTGATGTTTACACTTTATATAAAACAAAAGTTTTTAAGATGACATGCGTAAGGACAAGATCAAATTTTATAATTATATATATAATGAAAAATTGATTTTGTTGCCACACTCTCACTTATTATGTATTTATAGCCTAGATGAAGACACAGTAGTGTTGAAAGGCGTTGTTATTCAATAAAATTAAACTATTGTAATACAAGAGTCCTGTCTAAATACCTAATAAGTGAGAGTGCGGCTACAAAATACATTTTTAATGATATATTTTTGCCTTATTTGTTCCAGCACCTCATGAGAGTGAAGACGCTGCAGTGCACGGATGCTTTTAAGTTATATATATATATAACATCCTGGGGAGTTTTGAGATTCAAGCCCAGTCTCCTGCACCACAGTGCAATAGATTACATTATAACAAATGTGATCACTACAGGGGTACATATTTTATTTTGTTTTGTGTTTTATTATACAACTCTTTGGAGTGTGTGTGTGAACAGTGAGTGTGCTAAGAAAACTCAAAATAGGCTATTATATAAATGCCTCAATGTTACCCTTTGTTAATATTCAATACAAATTAAAGTAATTTCCAGATATGTGCCTAAATAACATTTATTTTTGTTGGGCGTGGTTTTCTTCAAGATAAAATTGAGGAACTATAAAAATAAAATACCTTGATAATTTATGGAAAATAACATTTTGGATTAAAACATCAAATTAATCTCTTGCGTGCCTCTTCATAAGTCTCACACATAAACACATGCACATTCACTTTATTACTAAAATCACAATTTACTTTTACTTTTGGTACTTGAGTACTCTTGAAGTAGCTACTAAGTATTGTTTTTGATAGAATATTTTTACTTTTACTCAAGTATGACTTCCTACTTTTTATACCTCTGTTCTACTTACATTCACATTTGTCTCCAAAAGTATAGAGCGCACTCTCTAAGGTATATATACATTTCAGATGTGAGATTCCCAGAAAAGTTGTATGTGTCAAAGGATCGCAGAGGCCTGGTCTGGAAGTAGTGACCTCTATTGCTGTCTATTCCCAGTGAAGCCTGTAAAATTTTAATTAGTTATTTGAGTCCCAGTTGTTAGGAATTGATAGGGTTTCACAGTAGGCACCTGTAGGATAAATGTGAGAGTTATGTGTTGTTAAAGGGGAACTATATTTTCTCAGGTTATTCTATAAGTAGAAACCTATTCTGTGGTGTGAGATTATCATGTCCAGCTCATTCTATGTACCAGCATTTAGAGATCAAAAAATATGGCATCACGTCACGCTGGTGCTAACTCTGGTGCTACTTTGCTGGAAATCGATCTCTGATTTCTGGTACATAGAATGAGCTGGACTTGAAAAACTCACTCCACAGAATATGTTTCCACTTATAGAGTAACCTGAGAAAATATGGATTTTCAGTGGAGTTCCCCTATAACATACTATGTTGTTCTCATACTGTAGTCAGAATTGGCAATTTAGCAATTTCTCTCCTAGAAAAGGCATACCTTTCCCAATTCTCTCTATTTTCATGTCCCACGTTACAATTGTGCTGTCCTTTCAAACCGTTCGCTTGCAACTCCTAAGTCACAAAACTGCCGCACACTCTCTCTCTCAGCTGCCCCAGCTTCACCTCAACTGAACTGTCTTACAGGCATGTGCAGTTTTGTTTCTACTGATGTCAACTTGTTTTACTTTCCTGCAATCTTTTTTGGACATGGCCCATGCATGATGATAAATGTCCTCAAATGTCCTCTGCATCGCCAGTTTATTTCAATTAGTCCCATATATTTGTATAGGACTTACCCTACACTCCCTTGAGTCTCCATGTCTTGGTAGATTTGATATCATTAATTTTGCATGCCCACATTTCCGCTGTTATATACCCGCCAATAGGTTGTCTTAGGCTATGATTAACTCCCATCCTGATAATCCCTTTTAAATTATTAACATTTAGGACAGAACTCAGCCTTGCTGATCCTCAGACTCTGCAAAGATGTTGAGCGCCTGAAACTGCGCAGAGAAACCATATGTGTGGTTTTATAAACCTCAAAACAGATGAATGAAAAGGTCCATATATGGGATTAATTGAAATAATAAATTAATATTCAGTAATGCTGATAAATATGCAAATCTAACAGTTTATTAGTTAATGAATAATCAAAAATATAGATAATGAGTAAATATGATGGCCCTTTGGTTACATGCCACCACACCACTGCTGTGCCCTTGTGGTAGAAACAACAGAAAGGTTTTTATCAATTAGATTATATTGGCTACTGAACAATCAGCCTCATTTATAATGTATCTTCTGGCCCAGTTGGGAAAATTCCACCAGATATTTGACCTTGTGGAAAACTCAGAAACGAAACTCAGAAATTCTCCACTCACATACATATATTCTCTTCTTACATCCATATATTATATATAATATTACATGTATACATTGACTGCATGTGCATGAGAGCAAAAGTATGAATGTGAGAGTGAAAATATATGTATGTGTGAGGAGAATGTATGTATGTGAGAAGCCCAGAATGAATAATGGCTTGTACGGCCCCTCATACTGCTGGGATCATATTGTACACAATGCAAAAGTGAAGACATCTTACTGATGAATTCCTGACTGAATTCCGAACACTGGACCTGTAAATAAACACATCCGTACACTGTGTCCTGGTACTTGAAATACAGACCTATAATACCTGCTGTTTTACCTCGGTGTGATCAAGAACAGATTTGAACAGATGTCACATGTTGCTTTTTGTCATTCTAACACTTCTGGACCTGTGATAATGTAGTGTTAGTATCAGCAAGTAGGAAGTTGTTTAATCACTTGAGCCTGAATTATTGGAAAACATTTGATATGGACATCTACTTGTGTAAGTATCCATATCAACAAAAAATGTTATATCAGTCTCATTATAGATTACACCAAAATATGTGTTTGGCGATCCCACAAATGGTTATAAAAACTGGTTGCTATCACATTTGGATGCATATGCAAGACATTCTACTATTAGCTCACGTTAAATTTAGATTCAAAATAGCTTACAGCAGTAGAGTGTATAACATTGAGAGCAACAGCAGTACCAAATTACAATTACACATAATGAACACATAGTAATTCTCATCAATCACAAATAGGAGAACATTTTAGTAGATTATCAGTCATAAACTTTTTGTGTTCAATTTATATTTCTTTGTAAATTTATAAAATGGTAAATAGTGGACATTCAGGTAGTGTGTTTATATAGAGTAAACAGAACAGGATTAAATTGCTTTTACACATTAAAGTATGGTCCATATGGCATTTCAACAGATATTTTATTAACATTCAATATAATTAAATAATCTATTAATTGAACTTATATGGCTTAATATCTTTTGATGACACTTAATCTTACTGAATTAGCCTGGTTGGTCTTGGAACTGATTCCAGAGCAGCTATATATTTTCATGTAATATTGGGCACAATATTCCTAATGGGGGCATTGTTCAATTTGAGTGTGACTTCCTCAGATTCAATTTTACACTTTGAAATGTATATCTAGACTGTTGTTTTGCCTTGTCTGTGCTCTTGGATAGTCTAGAGGATGATATTGATTAGTCCAAAAGAACACCTTCATCCTTTGCCTTAGCGGCTTCTTCAAAATTGCTGAGAATTGTTAACATGATGACTTTAATGTCCGTGATACTGATGAGCTAGACATTTATAGATATTTTAAACTATATCTTGAGATTCTGACAGCTGTATTTTTTTAGGTTGGCACATGCTTTTGATACTAGTTGAAGTTCATGTTCCAGTAACTACATGTATTGGAATTTCTGCATATTTTGTCATATACAATTAATGTTTTACTTAAGAAATGTTATAAAATATAATTTATGGCTTTGGAATTAAATGTATTAATCGTTAAAAGATGAAATCTTTATTAAACATTTTTTTCTTACAATGTCAACCAGAATGTGTTTTCAGTTAATATATTTGCATGGAATAACTGCTTACATTTTCATGTCCTTACTGAGAACCAGTTTGGTTGTGTTGAGGGTAGGCACAGCTTACGTAACAGGACATTTTTACTGTCCTTTTACTATAGCCCCATGTGAGGGAGAAGCATGGTGAGCTCCCTGCTATTATGTATATTTTCTCCCTCACCTATTTAGAATGCGATTTACATTTATAATGACTGTTGCACAGGGGGAAGGTGATCACGGACTTTTAAAAAGTTTAAATAAATTATTCAATATGCACTTTAGCGGATGTGTTGTATTGGGGATTTATGAAGGCATGTCCAGAAAATAAGCACTGTATGCATTGATGGTGTATGTATTCAGAGATCTTAATGAAGGGGGAACGATTGGGTGGGGGAGTATGTAATAAGATTACCTACCTGATCTTTTATCCTCCATCTACAAGTATTTGGCTGGGTAAATAAAAGTGGTTTGGGGGAATACTTACTGAACTGGGAGGCGGCTTCTCCGGAGCAGGTCTTTGTTTTAACTGAGGTGAGGGTGCGCGCGTGGGCGTGTGACGTGACACTAATGTATTCTGTTTAGCGGAGGCGCGCTCACCTCTTACATAGGGGAAACCAATATAGGTTAATAAAAGATTACTTGCCAGGTTCATGGGGTCTGTGTACTTTAAGATATTTATGTGTAATGAATGTTTTAATGTGATTAACATTGTATTTATTATTGGATATGTAAATTGTGGGTATTTAAAGAGATTTTGGTTTTAATTAATGGTTTAGACAGGAGGAGGGTCTATTGAGGCTAGGCTATATAAGTCCCCAGTAGGAGACCTCAGGGAGAGAGATGGGTTAGGAGAGATTCTGCCTGCATGTGTTTGCACAGTGATACCTTGGTTTGAGTTTGTTCAAATAAACTTTTGTTACTTTTGCTAAAAACAGTTGTGTGCCTGCCTGCTTGACTACGGCAATGAAGATCACTCCCACATATGGTGTCAGAAGTGGGATGCTGTAGCCACAGGGGGTGCTGTTGGTTTGGAAAGTGGAAGAGTCTAAAGAGCAGGGAGTTATGCCACCCAAGAGAGCCCATGCAGATGTTACGGAGGAGCTTGGAGAGGGATTTTAGAAGCAGGGAAGGAAGACTCGGCCGTAACTGAATTGACTGGGATGATGAAAGCCTTCCTGGAGGGACAACGAGTGCGAGAGGAGCGAATGGAGCGAGAGTCAGCTCGTCAGGATCATCGGTGGAGAGAGCCATGCAGCATCAGTTTCATCAGCTTCAGGGGCAAGTTGGAACTTCCTGGTTAAAGCAAGGAGATGATGGTAGTGAGCACAGCACACCAGAACCAGTGAATCGGCCCAGTGAGACCTCACCAATGTACGGTTACAGAAATCAGTGAGCTTATTATCCTTGAGCAATTTTTTGCGAATGATGAACCCAGAAATAACCGTGTGGATCAAGGAACATGACCCTACTACAGCCTTGGAAGCTGCTCGATTGGCTGAAGTGTTTGTGTCAGCCAGGAAAGGATCTAGGGCCTACCCCTTCACCAGATGGACCAAGACTTTGACTAAAAGTATGTCTGAAGGGGGTGATGGGGGTTGTGGTCTTGGCAATGAGAGGTCTAGTAGTAAGGCTAGGCCATATGAAAGGTATGGTAATCAGGACGTGTGATGTTATAATTGTGGGGAGGAAGGCCATACTAAACCGGTTTGTCCTGTAAGGAAGAATAGGGCTACTAATTTGTGTTATGTGCCTCGACCTGTGGAATCCACCGTGGGGATTAGTGGCATGGACAGAGTGGTTACTGTTGTATTAAATGGTCAGTCCATATCAGCCTTGGTCGATACAGGGAGTTCTCAGACATTGGTGCAGGAAAATGTAGTACCCAGGGAAGGGTGGAACATAGATGCTCAAGTCAGAATTCGATGTATACAGTGGGGGGAAAAAAGTATTTGATCCCCTGCTGATTTTGTACGTTTGCCCACTGACAAAGAAATGATCAGTCTATAATTTTAATGGTAGGTGTATTTTAACAGTGAGAGACAGAATAACAACAAAAAAATCCAGAAAAACACATTTAAAAAAAGTTATAAATTGATTTGCATGTTAATGAGGGAAATAAGTATTTGACCCCTTCGACTTAGTACTTGGTGGCAAAACCCTTGTTGGCAATCACAGAGGTCAGATGTTTCTTGTAGTTGGCCACCAGGTTTGCACACATCTCAGGAGGGATTTTGTCCCACTCCTCTTTGCAGATCCTCTCCAAGTCATTAAGGTTTCGAGGCTGACGTTTGGCAACTCGAACCTTCAGCTCCCTCCACAGATTTTCTATGGGATTAAGGTCTGGAGACTGGCTAGGCCACTCCAGGACCTTAATGTGCTTCTTCTTGAGCCACTCCTTTGTTGCCTTGGCTGTGTGTTTTGGGTCATTGTCATCCTGGAATACCCATCCACGACCCATTTTCAATGCCCTGGCTGAGGGAAGGAGGTTCTCACCCAAGATTTGATGGTATATGGCCCCGTCCATCGTCCCTTTGATGCGGTGCAGTTGTCCTGTCCCCTTAGCAGAAAAACACCCCCAAAGCATAATGTTTCCACCTCCATGTTTGACGGTGGGGATGGTGTTCTTGGGGTCATTCCTCCTCCTCCTCCAAACACGGCGAGTTGAGTTGATGCCAAAGAGCTTGATTTTGGTCTCATCTGAGACCACTTTCACCCAGTTCTCCTCTGAATCATTCAGATGTTCGTTGGCAAACTTCAGACAGGCCTGTACATGTGCTTTCTTGAGCAGGAGGACCTTGCGGGCGCTGCAGGATTTCAGTCCTTCACGGCGTAGTGTGTTACCAATTGTTTTCTTGGTGACTATGGTCCCAGCTGCCTTGAGATCATTAACAAGATCCTCCTGTGTAGTTCTGGGCTGATTCCTCACCGTTCTCATGATCATTGAAACTCCACGAGGTGAGATCTTGCATGGAGCCCCAGACCAAGGGAGACGGACAGTTATTTTGTGTTTCTTCCATTTGCGAATAATCGCACCAACTGTTTTCACCTTCTCACCAAGTTGCTTGGCGATGGTCTTGTAGCCCATCCAGCCTTGTGTAGGTCTACAATCTTGTCCCTGACATCCTTGGACAGCTCTTTGATCTTGGCAATGGTGGAGAGTTTGGAATCTGATTGATTGATTGCTTCTGTGGACAGGTGTCTTTTATCCCTTTAAGAGAGTGCTCCTAATCTCAGCTCGTTACCTGTATAAAAGACACCTGGGAGCCAGAAATCTTGCTGATTGATAGGGGATCAAATACTTATTTCCCTCATTAACATGCAAATCAATTTATAACTTTTTTGAAATGCGTTTTTCTGGATTTTTTTGCTGTTATTCTGTCTCTCACTGTTAAAATACACCTACCATTAAAATTATAGACTGATCATTTCTTTGTCAGTGGGAAAACGTACAAAATCAGCAGGGGATCAAATACTTTTTTCCCCCACTGTACATGGAGATGAAAAGGTTTATCCGTCAGCTGAAGTGTATCTGACTATTAATGAACAGACATGTTACGGTGGGTTTGGTAACGGAACTACCGTATCCAGCAGTTCTAGGACAGGATATTCCTATCCTGGTGGATTTGCTGTCACAGGCTAAGGCCTGCAATATAGCAATAACGCGTTTTTCATTGGAGGCTTTGCCTTTCAGTGAGGTGGAGATTGAAGGAGGTACAGGGAAAGACAGGAAATCCAGGAGGAGGAAGCGCCAGGAGAAGTTCCTAGGTGGGAAGGATAGGCCACCAGAGCCTGTTCTGCCACTGGAATGGGAAATTCCAAAAGAAATTGGCAAGTTACAGAAGGAGGATTCTACATTAAAGCCATTTTATGAGAAGTTGACTATGATTGATGGTGTTAAGCAGAATGGGCTAGATGTATGGAAGGATGAAATTTACATCTTAAAAGATGATATGCTGTATCAGAAGCAGGCACAAAATGAAACCTTGTTGGTGCCAACATCCTTGAGACAGACTGTTATGGCTTTAGGACATTCAATTCCTTGGTCTGGACATTTGGGGAAAAATAAACCTTGGCAAGAATAGCTAGTCGCTTTTACTGGCCAGGGTTGTATACAGATGTTTAAGAGTTTTGTCGTGTGCAGAATGTCAGCTGACCACAGGAAGAGGTGTGGCACGTGCTCCATTGCAACCATTGCTTATCATTGAGACCCCTTTTGATAGGATAGGAATGGACATTGTAGGGCCTTTGGAGCGGAGTAAATCTGGTAATCGTTATATATTGGTTATCTGTGACTATGCCACCAAATATCCAGAAGCTTTCCCATTGAGAAATATTAAAGCTAGGCAGGTTGCCACATCCCTCATGCAGCTGTTTTCGAGAGTGGGAATTCCAAGGGAGATACTTACGGACCAGGGCACTAATTTTTTGTCTACATTGATGAAACAGGTGTATTCATTGTTAGGAATATAAGGTATGAAGACCACCCCTTATCATCCCCAAACAGACGGTCTGGTTGCACGGTTTAACCAGACGTTAAAGAGTATGCTTCGCAAGTTTGTCAGCTGGTTGCCGTACCTTCTTTTTGCATACCGAGAAGTGCCTCAGGCTTCAACAGATTTTTCTCCCTTTGAACTGCTCTGTGGTTGACAGCAAAGAGGGCCACTTGACCTCTTGAAAGAGTCCTGAGAGGGATCGAAACCCAAGAGTATGAATGTGGTGGCTTATGTTTTGAAGATGAGGGAACAGTTGGAGCAGATGACAATAATGGCTCAAGAGAAGGCTCAGAAAAATCAAAAAGTCTGGTATGATAAGAAGGCCAGGTCACTGGCTTTCCAGGCAGGACAGAAAGTGCACTTGTTGTTAACAACCCAAGAGAGCAAATTACTGGCTAAATGGCAGGGTCCATATGAAGTGGCGCGGAGAATCGGGCCCCTTACTTACCAAATTGTTATGCCTGATTGAGGGAAAATTACCCAGATTTTCCATGTAAATTTGCTCAAGGAATATTGGTCTAGGCCAGAGCCAGTGAAGTTACAGGCGTTGGTACGGGCTATTTCCGGAGGAGGAGGAATATCTAGAACAATATTTCCCCATTGGGAGAGAGTCTGAGATGGTGGAGTTGATGCATCTTACCCAGACACAGCAGCAACAAATAAAAGCTTGCCTTGATCCTGAGCTTTTCCAAGAGAGACCTGGCTGTACAAAGTTGGTGCAGCATCAAATTAACCTTAGAGAGGATACTCGTGCAAGACAGAAGTGTTACCGGATGCCGGAAAGGTTGCTTCCAGTCCTAAGGAATGAACTTGACCTTATGAAATCACTGCATGTCATTGAAGACTCTGTGAGTGAATGGTGTCCAATTGTGTTAGTGCCTAAAAAGGATGGCAGCCTTAGGTTTTGCATTGATTTCCGATATATAAATTAAATTTCAAAGATGCCTAGGATCGATGATCTCATTGAGAAACTGGGCAAAGCCAAATTTATCTCTACCCTAGATCTGAGTAAGGGGTACTGGCAGGTGCCCTTGGCTCCGGCTTCAAAAGAGTTAACAGCTTTTAGAACTCCTTTTGGACTATTTCAATTCACAGTCATGCCTTTCGGTCTTCACGGAGCACCTGCTACTTTCCAACGACTTATGGATCGTGTGTTGCAGGGAACTTCTGCCTTTGCCGCCAGACAGAGACCAAATATTTAGGTTATATTCTTGGGAATGGGGTAATTTGAGCACAGGTGAGTAAGGTGGAGGCCATTCAATCTTGTCCTTTCCCCGTTACAAAGAAGAAGGTTAGATCATTTTTGGGACTGGTTGGGTGGTATAGGTTTGTCCCAGATTTTGCCACCAGGGTTGCAGCCCTAATAGATTTAACTAAGAAATCTGCTCCAAATAAAGTTAGATGGACTGAGCATTGTGAACATGCCTTCCAGGATTTGAAACAGGTGGTGTGTAAAGAGACTATGTTGCACAGTCCAGATTTTGGGGAAACTTTTACTTTGCAAACTGATGCCTCAGCTGTTGGGCTAGGAGCTGTCCTCCTGCAGGGGGAACCCGGACAGCAGAAACCAGTGGCCTTCATAAGCTGTAAACTGTTCCCTAGGGAGACAAGGTATTGAAACAATTGAAAAAGAATGCCTGGCTATTAAATGGGCCCTGGACTCACTGCGGAATTACCTACTGGGAAGAGACTTTGTTTTAGAAACTGATCATCAAGTCTTGCAGTGGCTTCAGAAGATGCGTGATGTGAATTCTCGCATTACTAGATGGTACCTGTCCATGCAGCCATATAGGTTTACTGTTAGATATAGAGCAGGGGTACAGAATGCCACTGTGAATTTCCTCTCACATTCATGAATGAGAGATACTGGAGGAGGGGGGAAAATGTGAGGGAGAAGCATGGTGAGCTCCCTGCTATTATGTATATTTTCTCCCTCACCTATTTAGAATGCGATTTACATTTATAATGACTGTTGCACAGGGGGAAGGCGATCACGGACTTTTAAAAAGTTTAAATAAATTATTCAATATGCACTTTAGTGGATGTGTTGTATTGGGGATTTATGAAGGCACGTCCAGAAAATAAGCACTGTATGCATTGATGGTGTATGTATTCAGAGACCTTAATGAAGGGGGAACGATTGGGTGGGGGAGTATGTAATAAGATTACCTACCTGATCTTTTATCCTCCATCTACAAGTATTCGGCTGGGTAAATAAAAGTATAAGTGGTTTGGGGGAATACTTACTGAACTGGGAGGTGGCTTCTCCGGAGCAGGTCTTTGTTTTAACTGAGGTGAGGGCACGCGCGTGGGCGTGTGATGTGACACTAATGTATTCTGTTTAGCGGAGGCGCGCTCACCTCTTACATAGGGGAAACCAATATAGGTTAATAAAAGATTACTTGCCAGGTTCATGGGGTCTGTGTACTTTAAGATATTTATGTGTAATGAATGTTTTAATGTGATTAACATTGTATTTATTATTGGATATGTAAATTGTGGGTATTTAAAGAGATTTTGGTTTTAATTAATGGTTTAGACAGGAGGAGGGTCTATTGAGGCTAGGCTATATAAGTCCCCAGTAGGAGACCTCAGGGAGAGAGATGGGTTAGGAGAGATTCTGCCTGCATGTGTTTGCACAGTGATACCTTGGTTTGAGTTTGTTCAAATAAACTTTTGTTACTTTTGCTAAAAACAGTTGTGTGCCTGCCTGCTTGACTACGGCAATGAAGATCACCCCCACACCCCATATGCTAACAGTCTATTCCATTATTATTATTATTATATATTTCTTAGCAGACGCCCTTGTCCAGAGCAATACAAAGTGCAATAATACAGTGCAGTTCAAGGCATAATACATTTTACAAAGTGTATACGAGATATACAGTAAATAATATAAGTCTTGCATCCTAGATTGTAAAGCTGATGAGTGCAGACAAGATGTTAAATCCCAGTCAAGGGCCGAGGGAAAGGGAGCATAGGGGCAATCACAATAACAACACGAGTGCTAGTAATGCAAAGCAAGACGTATGACAAAACATTGTACTTGAAATATCTCCTGCTACTATAATAGGGCTATTCTACTATATTGTTAATATAACTGCTATAATAACATACCTACTTTAATGTGCTTGTACTTATGACTTGTTTCCATTGCCGAAGTGGCTTAGGCTTTATGTTCAAGTTTATGTCCGATCTCAACCACCAGTGAAAATTGAGAATTAATCTGTCTCCCTCTCTCTCTCTCAAGGATGGAGTCGTGTCGTCCAGAGATGTTTGATTTCCGGGGGGTGTCCATGACTCCCTATTTCACTGACAACTATGACAATGTAGAGAAATTCTCAGCCAGACCAGACGACATTCTCATCGCCACCTACCCTAAAGCTGGTCAGTGTCTGTGAGTGAGCGTGTAATTGATTGATTGTACAGCTATATATTAACCCTTACCTTCCTCTTCACCTTTCCCCTCTTTCCTTCTGTATCTGTATTCTATATCTCTCAGTGGCTTGTTAATGTTACAGTGTAACTCTCTCTCTTTCCTCTCCGTTTCTCTTCCGTTCTGTCTTTCCCAGTGCAGCGTCACCCTTTATACAGGGATAAAACACAAAGCATACATCCTAGTTCAGAGGTAACAAATGCAGCCATGATGCAGTTAAGTCCTAGGTCCTCTTTATCTCTCTCTCTCTCTCTCTCCCTCTCTCCCTCCCCCCCCATCCCCATCTCTCTCAGGCACTACCTGGGTGTCCCACTTGCTGGATCAGATCTATTTTGGAGACGACCCCAAGAGCCTGGCATCTCGCCCCGTCTATGAGAGGGAACCATTCCTGGAGATCTGTGCCCACAATTTCATATCTGGTCAATGTGGGACACACAGTGGAGCTGTGGGAGGGTGCATAGTCTCTCTCTGAAGTATGTACAGCGGGTGGGGCAACCCTGTTCCTGGAGATCCGCAATGCTGCAGGTTTTACAGTTATCTCTAAATCACCAATCCCTGATCATCTGCGCCAGCGTCGCGAACCAAAGTTGTCTCGGCCACAGGGGGCGATCAGGAGAACTTGGCAGGTGTATCACCCGTATGGAGCGGAGATTGTCTTGCGCCCACACGATGTAGTCTGGGGGAGTGTAGTCCTCCCTGGTTGTTGATGTAGGCCACCACTGACGTGTTGTCCGTCCGAACCAGGACGTGCCTGTCTGCCAGACCGTGGCGACAGTGGTGCAGCACCAGTCGCACAGCTTGCAGCTCCTGTACGTTGATGTGTGTGGCTGCTCCACACTCCTTGGACTCCCACCCCATTCCAGCGCCCCAGCCTGTTCCGGAGGCATCTGTGGTGATGACTTCCCATCTGTGCGGGCATCCGAGGGGGGAGCCGAGGTGCAGCTTGTTCCGATTTCTCCACCAGGACAGTGCCTGCCAGCATGTTGAGGTCACGGTCAGTGGGTGGTGTTTGTGTCTCGCTGGGTGCATCATGTGGGTGTTTACTCAGCGTTGTAACGAGCGCATGTGCATAAGGCCCAGGGGGAGAATATTCGAGGTGGCCACCATCAGCCCCAACAGTTTATGGAATTTGACCAGTTGGAGAGTCGATGCTCTTCTAAATGATGCCAGGCATTTCTCCAACAACTCGATTCTGTCTCTGAACAGGTAGGCAAGCATGTTCAGAGAGTCTAGCCTCATCCCCAAGAAGTCCACAGTCTGTGCGAGTTCGAGGAAGCTTTTCTCTATGAGAACTGCGAGACACAGTGCAGTCACATGCCGTATGACCTTCCTCCGCCTGAAGACTGGAGTCTGTGCACACCAGCCAGTCATCCAGGTAGTTCATGATCCTTATCCCCTTTGTCCTGAGGGGGGGGCCAAGGCTGCGTCCATGCACTTCGAAAATGTGTGGGGAGCCAGAGAAAGGCCGAACGGCAGCACAACTTGTACGCCTGGCGCTGGAAGGTGAAGTGCAGGTATTTCCTGTGTGCCGGGAGGATGGGGACGTGGAAGTAGGTGTCCCTGAGGTCTATTGACGTGAACCAGTCGCCTGGCCAGACAGACTGAAGGATACACTGCACCGTCAACATGCGGAACGGTGTTTTCTTCAGAAACATGTTGAGGCCCCTCAGATTGAGAATGGTCCTGAAGCCTCCGTCCTTCTTTGGCACCAGGAAGTACCCCGAGTAGAAGCCTGCTCGAGCCTGCTTGCCATTGGTCGAGTTCAGTCGGTCGGGCACCATGGAATATCCACCAACTCAGCTGCACGTCTCATCAGAGCCCTGAATTCTATGCTTGGGGCTGGGAAGTGCTCCAACACCGAACTCGCCACCTCGGTCACCTCAATAAAAGATGGAGGGTCTGATATGTCTGAGCGCGATGCCACATGGGACACAGCGTTTCTTCCGGTGGTGGTGGTAGTGGTAGCTGTAGCTGAGGAGGGAGGGGGGCGCCCTCTTCTGGTGCGAGATGCGCCCACATGGTGTTTAGCATACACTGCTTGGAGGCCAGCGTATTCTTAAACAGTAAAGCAGCAGCAATGTCGTCCCCTTCCTGTCTCCTGCGGCATGGAGGAGTCCGCGGAGTGGAGCGTCTGGACGATCGAGAGCAGGATCGTCTGGCTCTTGGGGACCTCCATCTGGGGGAGCGTGCTCTCCTCCCCGGAAGTGCGTCTGCGAGGAAGCGGAGAGGGGGAAACAGACTGCACCCTCGCTGGTGAAGTCCTGGGGGAAGAGGACCGCTGTCCGTTTTGCCGTCGCGAGGGGACCCTCGTGTTGCTGGGCACTGAGAGGGTATGGACAGGCAGTCTCCAGTACCTGTCATTGTCTGTGTTAAAACTCTCTCCGTCTCTCTTTCTCACTGCCTCTCAGGGGTGGAGCTGATAGACAACATGACCTCGTCTCCTCGCCTGATCAAGACTCACCTACCGTACCAGTTGGTGCCAAAGGGCTTCTATTAACAAAACTGCAAGGTGATGATTGGGAGAAAATGTATCCCTCAATAGATAGGTGGACAAGGAATATTCAGGGCCTCATTAAAGTAGATTAATACCAAACATAGTTTATTCAGCTATATCGAACTGCTCTGGAGACGAACAATCATATAGGAGATTTCTCCCTTTTGGTTGCCGGGTAACCCCATGATGTCAGTGAGGTCCCCCAACCCTTATCACATGCTTCTTGGTCATTTGATTTCTATATGACCTTAAATAGATAGTTGTTCATTCTAAAAGCAGCTACACAGACTTCGGACTAAACCTGGCACACCCAGAGCAATACAGAAAGCTAAACTGCACATCATTTACACAATCTTGCTGCAACAGGGCACTGTAACCCTGTCCTGCTACCGTGACATTACATTGAGTGCTGTGCAATCATTAGACTCTGGACAGTGAGAAAGTTTGCCCCTTTTTATAAATAACTAATAAGAAAAGGAAGGATATGGAATCGCAGCAAATTATTAATTTGAGAATGATGATTTTTAAAGAGAGTAACCTGAACTTTTAAATAATTTGCGAGAAGAGAGAATTTGTTAACACATACACACACACAAAAACAATCTGTTAATCCCTCACACTCCCCTGTTCAGCCATGCAGGGTGTCTGTACTAATCACCCCCATCTCCATCTCTCTCTCTCCAGGGATGGTGGGGGACTGGCAGAATCACTTCACTGTCTCACAGAGTGAGGAGTTTGATGAAGACTACCAGAGGAAGATGAAGGACACCACACTGACCTTCAGGATGGAGCTATAGATAGAGATTGTGTGTGTACAGAACTGTACTGCATTATATTATCCCTGAGAGAGAGACTGTCTATATCAAGGGTTCCCAAAGTGCGGCCCAGGGGCCAAATGCGGCCCTTGAGAATGTTTGGTGCACCCCCCCAAAGCCAACCTTCAACCACCCCTTTTCTGAATTGTTACTATATTTTTACACTTTCATGCAATTTGTAACAGAAAATATTCTATGTAACTTGGGGGATAATAAATAATAAAACAATTAAAGTTAGGGAACATTTATGAACTGACATGTATAGGAAATAAAAAAGTATGATTTGGGACATATTTTGTTTTCATCGGTGGTTCATTATCTACTGTAGCCCCCCCATCCCATGCAACCTCTGGAAATTGGCCCTCCATCACCAGACACTGGGAACACCTGGTCTATATGTACTCTGCTGAAGTATAATAAAGAGGTTGGGGGGGAACAACAGGAGAGAGTGGAACACTCTGTCTGTTGTATGTGGGTTTTGAGAGTTTTCCACTGTCCACGTTAAGGTGCACCTCTGCCTGTCCATTAGCGTAATTTCCATGGTTGCTCAGGTGCACCTGCACCTGTGCCCAAACTAGTTTCAGGAGGTACAGTTTCATATATCGCACCGGCCGAGTCCCAAACTGCTCTAGTGTCAATTACGTAGCCAGATGCAACATCACTGCATTTTGAAATTGTAACTACAATAATGGCAGCCATTATTGATGTGTGTTTACCTTGGGAAGACTATGAAATTAGAGCACTTATTAATGTATGGTCTGGATTTGGTGTTTCACATTCACTTCCTGGGGCAGTTGTACCTAACGAAAATACAATATAAATGTGGGCATCCATGTTTAGGTGTACAGGTACGGCTTGGAGATACCGAGGTACACCGATGGGTGGACAGTAGATCATTTCTATGTTTAGTATCACAATACTCAATACTGAAATGATACTCTATACTGGAAACAATACTCTAACAAAACGAGGACAAAAATATATACCGTAAAACTTCCAATACTCGCTGGGTCTATCGAATATATATACTGTACATCCAGTACATGGAATCTTAGACTGCTAACAGAATTACCAGTATCTTGTTTTCAATCCAGTGTATAGTTCACCATACATTGAATGTAATTTGTTTGCATCCTTTGAAAGCAATTTAATAACAAATAATAATACATACATTAAAATAAAAGCCTGGCCTATTAGTACTTCTACAATGAAGCCATGTTTCCAGGCTATTCTTACCCTGCATGAGTCTGCGATGTCTTTTTATTTATGAATGTTTAATACAAATGCTGGTCTCCAATTGACGCCAGGGCTTCTTGCAGTTATTTGGAATAAATGCCAGGGGCGTTTAATTGAAGTTTTACGGTATGGTTGGGAGGGTTACTTTTAAAAAGTATTCCGTTACAGAATATTGATTACCTTGTTTTGAAAATAATCTGTAACCTAATCCAATACATTACTCCAAGTCAGTAACGTAATCAGAATAGTTGTAGAATACTTTTTTTCTTAAAAAACGAAGGCAGCTGAGTTCAAGAAGTGAAACAAAATGTACTACACATATCTAATATGGATGACGGATTTAAATTGTTTATTTGAATCCACAGTACAAACAATTAAAATGGTAAGATTTGCATCAGTTTAATTATTTATTTATACTTTGCATTTTGTAGTAGTGGATGCATTTTTAAACAAGTGAAACTGCATTTTGATACCCTTTAAATTTTTAGAAACTGACATAAATCAGACATCAATAATGAGTTCTTGTCAAGGTGTATTCTGTTCACCGTCATTTGTGATGCAGGCGTTGTTTTAATAGGTACTTAAATAGGTACCTTGTCTGTAAGTTGTAAGTACGTTTAATGCTTATAAAGACTACAGTTTATTTTGTTCTGTCTGTGAAGATACACTGATCAAGCAACTTGCTATAATAAAGGGGATATAAATGCCGTATATTGTTCTATCCATGAGAAACGCAGTCAACGGTTTCAATGCACCAGCACCGGAAACACAGATTGAAATCAATGCAATTAGGGCATTATTTTTAAGTATCAATGAGCTAGGAATGTTATGCATCTTGTTTCCCTAACACATCCTGTTAAAGAGCATGCCATGCCACGTAGGACTAGTTCATTCAGTCTGTGCGATTTGTTTGGTTTTAGACTATAAACATGTTTTATGTTGTTATTTTGGTATTATATTAAGTCTTTAATTGTTAATGTCACAGAACCAGCTAGGATTCACAGGAACTATTTGTAATGTACGTGGATGTATCTTAAATTGAGATAACTTGAATAACTTATTACTTAAAATACAAACTATCGATAACGTGTTTGGTTATACTATGCCTGTGCTGCCGTTTTGCTTATTATTATGCTTTTATACAAATATGTAATTATTAAATCGTAATTATTATTATTTTTTATTTTTTATGCTAAGCACAATTGTATATTGGCTGCACAAATTATAAAAAAAACAGACAGTACATTGTCCTATAGGCACATCGTGTATTGTACTTTAATATACTTTAACAATTGCCTGTACTTCCACAAGTGAAATCCCTGCTAAAACACAATGTTGCCACAATGTTGTAGGACTGTGTAGGTCTGTTGTAGGACTACTAGCTGGGATGCTGACTGCAGCTCCATTCTGCCTGCCTGTAGAATGGCGCTGAATCAGCCGCTCTTTGGCTAGATCATTAATAAAAACAATTTTGCAAAAATACTATATGTGGGCCCCTTCAGATTCCCTTACACTTGTACAATTTTGTGTATATGATGTATAAGTAATCAGTAATGTCCTACTCTTTAAAAAAGAGTAATCAGAATACTCAGTCTGACAGGAGTAACTGTAACCGGAATTCAAGTATCAAAATTCCGTAATCTGATTACATAACGCCACTACTTGTATTCTGTTACCCCCCCCCCCAAACACTGAACAATATGCCGATAACTGGGTAGAAAAATCGAACTATAAAACTGTATTAAATCTAGATCTAGAAGAATTAAATAGCCACAAACATAATTCAAACAATATTTTTTTACGAAGACCTAGCGAGAGAAGAACCAGATTATGAATATCTTCACTGAGGTTTACATCGACACACACACTATATATACAGTGGGTACCCCTGACTCCAAAATATAAGCATCTGTTTTACAAGAAATTAAGTTAAAAGAAAAACAGGTTTCAAAATTCTGTTTTTTATCATGCCCCAGGTCATAAGGGTCAACCTCCAGTTACTATCTACATTATACATACTTTTTTGTTGTATCCCACAGAAGACATGAGTCAGCCTTTATCTGGCACCTTCTGCTCAATAATACATTCAGTTTAGATACATTTCTGTTGATTCCTACATTAATGGTACTGCAGTTTAATGTGATGAACTTATTGTATCATTTATTAGAATTACTATTTAACACCCCTGCCCCATCTCGGCTTAATCAGCTGGAAGATGTACAGTTGTCTCTATACTAGGGGTTCTTAACCAGGGGGGTGAGAGACGGCTTATTTATTTATAAACGGGTCCAGTCTGCTGCCCACTACAATGAAAAGCTACTTAGAGCACATATCTTCAGCCTTTAACGTATCTGTGTGTTATTTAATGAGAGTGAAGAGAATGTATTAACTTTATAATTTCATTTTCTTCTGTAATTCCTCTATTATATGAACCCTCTCGTGAGATTTAAGGTTTCCTGCATGACCGAATCTCTTGCCACAGTGGGAACAGCTGTGTGGTTTCTCTCCAGTATGAGTGCGCTTGTGATAAATAAGGCTGGTTGCCTGACTGAAGCTCTTCCCACACTGGGAGCAGGCGTACGGCTTCTCTCCTGTGTGAATGCGCTGGTGAGATTTAAGGTGGCCCGCACGCCTGAAGCTCTTCCCACACTGGGCGCAGCTGTGCTGTCTCTCTCCTGTGTGAATGCGCTCGTGTGATCTTAGGTGGCCTGCATGAATGAAGCTCTTTCCACACTGGGAGCAACAGAATGGCTTCTCTCCGGTGTGAATGCGCTCATGATAATTAAGGCTTGCTGACTGACTGAAGCTCTTCCCACACTGGTTGCAGCAGTATGGTTTCTCTCCTGTATGAACGCGCTCATGTGATTTAAGGCTTACTGCATGACTGAAGCGCTTTTCACAGTGGGAGCAAGAGAATGGCTTCTCTCCTGTGTGAATACGCTGGTGAGATTTAAGATTTGTTGCCTGACTGAAGGTCTTTCCACACTGGGTGCAACTGTATGGCTTCTCTCCGGTGTGTACACGCTGGTGAGACTTAAGGCTTACTCCATTACTGAAACGCTTCCCACACTGTGAGCAGGAGTACGGTTTCTCTCCTGTGTGAACCCGCTGGTGAGACTTAAGGTTTACTCCATTCTTGAAGCTCTTCCCACACTGGGAGCAGCAATACGTTTTCTTTCCTCTGCGAGTGCATGAGCGAGAGGGTCTGGGGGACAGCGGTCTGCTCTCAGTCCTCTTTGAACTGTCACTCCCTCCACTGAGACCCATTGTCTGGTTCACCTCTTCTGTTCCACATAGTTGATTTACAGGGAGGTCAGGTTCCAGTTTGCAAAGGCTTGTAATATTCTCCAGTCTAAGATTACCAAGTCCATCTTTCAAAGCAGTATGCATTCCTGACTCCAGTTCAACGTCCTCTGTTTTAATCTGATCCGGCAACATATTGTGTTCACACTGTGTTCCAGTAGAGCCTAGTTCAACACCAGCTGCACTGGGTCCACACTCAGATCCCAGTCCTCCAAGTCCCAGTGTTGACCCCTTAGTCTGTGGCTCTGCCCTGTGGCCAGACTCCAGTCCCCTGAGCTCCTCCTCACTCTGTCTGCTCCTGTGCTGCTCAGTTAGGCCCCGTTCGTCTTCAGTAGCTGTGGGCTCTGTATCCCGCCTCAGACTGAAACCCCACTCCTGCTGCTCAATGGGGGCCCTTTCCTCAGAGACTTGGAGAGCGCTGGCCTCTATTGCTCCTGTGGGAGAGACAAGAAATAAGAACAGCACTGAGAACAGCAGCTCTGAGGACAGGCCACTAGCACAGGTCAGAATAGTGTGCATGCAAATATATTTATTAGGGTTGGGCAGTATACCAGTTTACTGCAGTTTAGATTCACTATGGCCACATCCGGCCTGCTAAAGGTCAATCTGTGGCTTGCGTGAGGCCAGTGACCCAAATGCTGCTTCAAGCAGCCAAGGTTTTTGTTTTGTTTTGAAATGTTCAGATTCTCCGTGTACTGCAAAGGGAAATTTAAAAACAATACAAACTAAGAAGAAATTTTAAAACTAAGAGAACATTTTTTTTTTTTTTTTTACATTGGGTAACAATTCACCTCGCAAACAGTTCATTAGGAAAAAAATGAAGTTATCTTCTAAGTCAAACAAATGCAAAGATGTGGCATAAAGGAATTAAGCTTTATATTTTAATTGTGTCCTTGTGATGCATAAAACCACATCCATCCAGGAAAACGCAATAGCAGCATCCGTTCATGTTGCATGACATCTTGCTAAAGCCTTTCACTGAAAGAGGTTTTAAAATCGTGAGCTATATATATGTAACAGGGATCATTTGGTTTATAATGAGCATGTTACAAAGTGACGTAACCCCTCAGTAAAAGTAGTTCGGTGTTAAGCCTCCTGTGGTGGGAGACCTGGTCTTTTGGCGTAGAGGGCTTAACACTGTACTGCACTGGAGCCGCTGCGGTGTGGAGCGCTCTGAGGGTGCGCGGTTCGAATCCCAGGCAGGGAGTTCCGACCTCAGACAACTACATATATGTTGGAAGAAGTGCTAAACCATTATAAAAAATATATATATATGTATGATAGAGCTGGTCAAACAAATTCCACTGACAAAAGTGCTTTTGATGGCAAGTCTTGTCGAGAATGCTTTTATGTCTTTGCATGGGCGCTACTGGTGAAGTTTTTGAAGAACTGAGCAAGTGTTCTTTAAAAAAAAAAAATTGGATCTCCACAAAATTTACTCAGTCGTTATCGAAGGGGCTCCGTGTCTGTTCAGCTCTCGGAAGGGCTGTAAACCAGCAATCAAGTCCGTCCTGTGTATAATTCACCAGTCTGGCTCTGCGTAACACTGAAGCGATGCAGGAAACCATGAACACACGTAGAATCCATATTATGTTAATTTAATTCGGGAGACGGAATACCGATAACTGGGTAGCAAAGATTTCAGATTACCGATATATCTGCCGATATTTACTTTTTTTTTTTGTTAGCATGCAACACATACATTTTCTAGCACAGATCCCTGAAATTTGACTCTCAGAAGAAATAATATGCTTTTTTACATTTGAATAATAAATAATAATAATAATAATAATAAAGTTAATGTCATAAATAACCACAAATCAAACATTGCAAAAATGAACTAAATTAGAATAAGAGATAATAAAGGAAAAATATAAAAATGTGCATGTTATTTATGCTAGAACAAAGCACAAGATATAGAACAATTTCACACAAATAGAAACATGTGCATGTTCTATACATTAGAATAAAGAATAAGATATGTGCTGGTCTAGCTTATATTAGCATTTTACACGTGTCAGGTTCTCTCAGGTTCACAGTTCCTCCTCAGTGCTCAGTACGCCAATCCAACAGTGTCACGTTATAGTGCAGGAAGCTTCTCTGCATTTTCTCCCAAAAGGGAACTTATTTACTGCTTTTGTTAAAAGTATTGCAATACAAATCATAGCCAAAACATAATATAGGATTTTAAATAATTTAGTAAATATTGTGTAGTTTTAGTTTTATCCAACATTGTCTGGTACATTTCTTCACTCATACTCTTTAGATTTCTTTACTGTGATCTGAGCTTGCTTGTCATTTGGAGACATCTTCAGCAAATATTTACTATACTTGATTTAGTTACTATTATTAAATATTGAAAAGCGATTTTCTTTTCAGTAAAAATGCACTTCAATGCCATAGTATATGGTAATCTTCAGTCATGATGAGAATAAACTAACTAAAACCATAGATACTGAAATTCAGCACAGTTTTAAAAAATGCTTTCTATTGGTTTAGAGGGTTTTAGTAAAACACATGTTTATAAGCCCTATGTTTCTCAATGGATTTGTTTTGGGTCAACACAGCATTCAGAAGTGTCCACGGCACTGCTGTGCTGAGAATCACTGGAGTTGGAAGCTTCCAGAGAAAACTAAAAGCACCATAACCACGTTAAACAGCAATGGTAAATAAATATAATAAGATAAGGGTTTCCCGCAGCACTTTACAGGCCTGAAGTCTGAAAAAGGATTTTATGGTAATTTGAAAAAAATATTTAGCCAATAGTTTGAGAAAATGTATTGGTGCAGTATCGGAGGAATATGTTTCTGTTAAAGGCCAATATCGGCCAATAATATCAGTGCTCCGATATATCTGGTGGACCCTAATTTCTATGCTACCTTTAAACACAGAAATTATCAATGTAATCCTGAGAATCTACCCCACAATGAAAAATAATTACCATAATAAATACCATTCCTGTTGTGCTGCACCGTGATTATGGTAATTATGGTATACATGGTATATTTGCTTTCTGAGTCCTATTGGTGCTGGATTGCTTTAGATATACACTCACCTAAAGGATTATTAGGAACACCATACTAATACTGTGTTTGACCCCCTTTCGCCTTCAGAACTGCCTTAATTCTACGTGGCATCTAGGTGCTGAAAGCATTCTTTAGAAATGTTGGCCCATATTGACAGGATAGCATCTTGCAGTTGATGGAGATTTGTGGGATGCACATCCAGGGCACGAAGCTCCCGTTCCACCACATCCCAAAGATGCTCTATTGGGTTGAGATCTGGTGACTGTGGGGGCCAGTTTAGTACAGTGAACTCATTGTCATGTTCAAGAAACCAATTTGAAATGATTCGACCTTTGTGACATGGTGCATTATCCTGCTGGAAGTAGCCATCAGAGGATGGGTACATGGTGGTCATAAAAGGATGGACATGGTCAGAAACAATGCTCAGGTAGGCCGTGGCATTTAAACGATGCCCAATTGGCACTAAGGGGCCTAAAGTGTGCCAAGAAAACATCCCCACACCATTACACCACCACCACCAGCCTGCACAGTGGTAACAAGGCATGATGGATCCATGTTCTCATTCTGTTTACGCCAAATTCTGACTCTACCATCTGAATGTCTCAACAGAAATCGAGACTCATCAGACCAGGCAACATTTTTCCAGTCTTCAACTGTCCAATTTTGGTGAGCTTTTGCAAATTGTAGCCTCTTTTTCCTATTTGTAGTGGAGATGAGTGGTACCCGGTGGGGTCTTCTGCTGTTGTAGCCCATCCGCCTCAAGGTTGTACGTGTTGTGGCTTCACAAATGCTTTGCTGCATACCTCGGTTGTAACAAGTGGTTATTTCAGTCAAAGTTGCTCTTCTATCAGCTTGAATCAGTCGGCCCATTCTCGCGGGGGACATGGCGACAAGCCAAAATGCATTTGCACAACTGGCGATTCTAACAACGTAGAGGGAGAAAACAAACAAAATGTAGATTCAAAACTGTATAAAAAGAATCACATTTATATAGCCCTATAACTGGAAAATGTCTCCAATTTGGAATTTCACTGTTGACACTGGACATGCTCTTGTAGTACTCAGCTCTCTCACTTCCTGAACCAAATCCCTTCTATGTACCTTCCTGTTAATCGTCATCACCCCAATTTTGTGTTGGAAGAGTGCTGCACAGTTGGTTATTAGCAATGTCTGCTTCCAAAGAAAGGAATGATAATTCAAGCCATGGCAAAATGCCTGATCTTTTCCAACTGGCAAAACATATTCAATGTAGGACTACTGCATGGATATATTTTCAATATGAGGAATCAGAGCTCGAATCTCGCTGGAGCATTACATTTCTTTTACACAATACGAATATTCTTTTATGCCAGTTTGTAATTAGGAAGTTGTGTACAAAACATACCAATTCAAATGCTTTTATTTCCAGTGTTTACATTTGTACATTATCATCCACACTTTCATCCTTGTGGTGTTTTAATTTGCGGAGACTAAAGGATCATAAAACATGATAGCATTGCAGCATATTTTCAAAGCATTGCATGGTTTACGTTTTGTGATTACTACCAAATTCACGGAGCTTGGGCTGAGCCCCGAATGTGTTCAAATACTAGTGACACCCTGGTACGATGCCTTATGTATTAAAATAATACATTATTGGACATATTATTCCTAAGGAAATTCCCCTAATGCTGCTTAACCCCCCTTAACTTCTCTAAAGGAGAAGTAATTGAAGCTAAAAGATTTAGAAGTGGAAAACAGTGTGAACAATTGAAGCAGTTGCCATTAGGGCTGGGTATCTGCTCCGATTTCGGGATTTTATAACATTTCAATTCAATTTATTTTTGATTAGATTCGATTTCGATTTAATTTGGGAATAGTGATAATTACAATACCAATATTACTTATGAGAGAGATTATCTGAGAATGAATGCTATATGAACTGGACAGGGAGCCCTCTAACTATTATAACATCTAGTTTAGTCATCTTTACATTACTAAAGATTAATGTTAAACAGTGAGGACCAAAACATTACAGTTCATTTATTTTTATTTAACAAATATCAATAACTGTATTTATGGTTTTTACAATAAATAAAGGAATAAACAATCAAAATAAAAAGTACCTAATTTATAAACTACCATGAAAATATGGCAAATTAACCAAGGCTCCAAGTTGTGGCTCTTTCAAAATAGTGCAAGTTGTTATGACAAAGTGAACTTTAATAATAATTTAAGAAACAAATTAATCACATGCATTAACTTCGCACACTAACACACACACCTTAATTTTTGCTAACTGATTTATTATCACTCAAAAGCTAAATGTTCTATTTCACTATAGTCTGAATAAACATAACTCAACTTTAAAAATATTGCAAGTCTACGTTTAGTGTGCAAAACAGCCACATGTACTGAAGAGCAGGGAGATGATCGTGCATTGTCAGGGGTGCTTTGCAGATCCAGTTTAGCTGTGGCAAAAGAGAGCGGGGGGCGAAGCATGTGTGCTTGTGCTTTAACGTTTTTTTTTGTCATCATTTGTAATGTTTCCTAATATTAGGGATAAATGGGAGATATTTAGCCATTTTGGTATTGAGTATTGTTTCCAGTATAGCGTATTATTTCGGTATCAAGTATTGTGACACTAAAGATACTATAGTGAATGAGGTAGATAATTTCTCTCTATATATATTACATTGCTATTATCGCTGAATACATAATTTATAATTGATATACAGACGAGTGAGTTACACAGGTTGTACATTCCTGAAAATTACACTGTAAGTTGACACTGTAATTCGAGGCATTATGTCTAATAAAAATAAATAAAATAGTAAAATGTACTTGTACAGTACATTCAAGCTACTAAGGAAGATAGGAGATTGTATAATGGTTTAACCCATTGATGGCTAAGCCCAAAATGTTGAGGTCCCAGAATGTTTACATCAGGACCAAGCCAAATATTCAGGACCCTGCTTTTCGTAGCACATCCCATTGTATTCAAACCTCATGATTTTAAATGGCATGATTTTAAAATGGATTTTAACTGAAGGAAAAGCTATGTGAACTTTAACCCCAGATTTGTTAGACCTATGGAGCAGAAACAGGGAGATTTCTTTTTTTTCTGAACGACAGGTACAATTCAGTTTGTTGGCAGAGGAATTCAAAGACGGAAAGTAAACTTGGAAGCACAACTACTTTCTCTGAGGATACAGAAGAAAACTGTGGTAACACTCAAAATGGGTATTTATGATTTAAGATTTTTTTTTTTTTCTTTCCATTTTCATAGCCAATCTGTAATATTTCTGCTAGTTTACTAGTTAAATGGTTTACGTAGGTAGTAATGACCTGTCGGATCGATTGCTTTTAAGATCAGAAGCAGTAGGACTTAGTAAGGGGTAAAGGGGCATAAACATCCTTTATCATATGTGACGTTATAAATAACAGATAACAAAATAAATGGTAGCTTGTGTGTAAAATCATTTTGATGCGGTCTATAATTTAGCCACCAAACAGTGCTCTAGTATAATAGCCTGAGACACAAGGCTGTTTTAAAATGAATTAATGCTGAGCAGACACTAGTGTTAAGGTTCTGTACTAGGCTATAGTTTTGCAGGACCAGTACAATGGACTTCTCTACCTAATGTATCCAAGCTGACTGCATTCAACAGATACTCACAGGTTACTCTACACAGTTACACACACCAGGGCGGTTAATAAGGAATGCAGAGCAACAGTGCAGCCAGCCGTATGATCAAGACCTGACAGCAAATCCTAGGCTTTTGGGACCTCCAGAATTTGTTTTATTCGCCCTTCTGTCACTTTTAAAACACCGAAAGGATTTTCACTATGTAGACCACACAACAATATCCCTGTCAAGGACACCAAACTATCCGTCCTGCTAGGTTTTGAAAGCATACCCCGAGTTTAAACAAGAACCTGTCAACCTCGTAGCATCATCGTTCTGTAATAAATGACACACTACAACACACTACTATGGATATTGTTTTGTATGATTGTTTGTTGGTGTTTGTTAGATTAAACATACATCATATCAACACTGTCTATACATTTGATTCGTCTGCTGTGCAATTTCACTAGTAAACTTGTCCACGCCGAGTCCGCACGGACAGTGACGTCAGGCGGAGACTCACGTCTGCAATCTAGCCGTCATAAAGTGTCGAACACAGAACTGCAGAATCTGTCAACATTCGAGAACCAGAGATACGTGATGTCACGCAGAACAGCTGTGTGCACCACGCGCCAGGTAACACACGTGTGACACTGACTTCATTTCACGAAGGAAGACATTTGAGCACCAATGCATCTTCCTTCAGAATTCAGTGATAATAATCATACCCATGCCGGATTTAGACACTGCTGCCCAATGTGCTTGTTTATCATTTAACCGGCTCCCCTGCCCCTGACCAAACAATGGAATAAAGTCAGCAATGGAAGTCAGCTCAATTACCGTCCGCTGCTGCCCGGGTCTCTCCCTCTCTCCTCCCGGCTCCTCGGCTCTGCACAGGCGGCCCGTCCGCTCCGGAGCTCCAGTGACACACAGCCGCCTCCCCCGCCACCATGAGCTCCTGCAGCCTCCGCCTCAGCGCCTCGTTTTCTCTCTGTCTGCGGGTTATTTCCACCCGGGACTCCGACACCGTCTCTTCCACCGCCTTCCAGATCTCACACAGGGCGGCTCTCATCAGCTCGGCCAGCGCCGAGGACAGGCGGCCGCTCAGAGCCGCGGACACCGACATCTTAGTCCAATGCAGACGAATAAAACAAATAATAAAAACACCGGTTCAGTTTATGTTTTAATCATAAACACTTTTAACAAATAGCGATAACATTGAAATAGGGCTTCTATTTAGCTCGTGGTCCATTTGTTGTTCCCCTCGGTTTAAAGCGAAGCACAAACTCCGCCCCTGAATCCGGGCACATTTCGACGGGACATTAGATGATTTCTTAGGAAGTGACATCATCAGAACATGTTAAAAGCACAGACATCTTGGTGGGGTGAGGGAAACAACATTGCTTTATATAATATGGTATTTGTATTCTGTAATCTTTTCAGGTGCTTGTTTAATGGAAGTCATGTTGCATATAGATATTACAAAAATACATTATTATTATTATTATTATTATTATTATTATTATTATTATTATTATTATTATTATTATTATTATTATTATCTTGCTTTATAATCCTTGTCCAGCAGTGTACATGCCCACTACACTGGAATTTGGGCATCCATATGATGAACACCAAGTACTTAATAATGAAATCAATTAATCCGACTTTTAAATCTAGTGTAGTTTTTGAAATAATTTCACAATTTGTGAGATAGATGTAAATGGGCATGTAGCTCAGTGTAAGCTTTGTATGCATAGGGCCTGGAGTTCAATTCTTGGCATCTCTGTACAGTCCTTTAGTATAGCCTGTGCTTAGCAATAGGGGGGATACTGAAGATATCATGTTCCCGAGATGTAACTACCTTAGGGATCTTAAGGACTGTCGCTTATCATTTTTGGAGAATATATGTATTAATTCATTGATCTATACAGAAAACCATTGTAGACATAAAAAAAAAAAACATGCCAAGTTAAAAAAGAGGGTCCAGACATCTAACTATGGGGGCATACTTCAGCAGTATTGCTTTAACAATCTGTGATCCTCAACATACTGTTATGCTCATTGGAATAGTATTTTTAAATGACACTTGGATGCTTCTGTGAACATACACTTATGTTACTATACTGTAACATAATGCTTTCAAAGGGTAATCTTAATGTAAATGCTCAGGGAATCATCTTAAAATTATAGCTAGCATAGTGCCTATTGCCCAGCACTGACAAGAAAAGGCTTTGTAACAATTTATTTTATAGAATTGTGTATTTTCTTGGAAATGTTAATTATCCCAACACTATATTGGCTACTAATAATAAATAAACATTTTGTTATTTTTAAACTTTGTTATTTAAATTGCTTATTGAGTGGACATCATTTTGAAAATATATATTTAGACACAATTTACAAGATTACACTTAAATGAACAAAAATGATAACCAAAGAGTCCATTAATAAAATAACATGTATTGTAACAGTTTCATTTTTAAATCATACCAGAACTAGCAGTACAGGAAATGCAGATTCTTAGAGCAGGAATAAAGTCTCCTGGTGGTGAATAGTAATGTATACACTCCTAGGAAGGTGACGTGTCTCACCTCAAACGCTTGCAGGACCAGCATTGTCTGAACTGCTCATGAAGAGATCCCCACCGTGTCTGCTGGGCTCCGGTGTCCAGCACTGGAGAATGCTAAAGGAGAAGCAATTTGCTGCTCAGGAGAACCAGTGTAGCTGTAGCCAGGAAGGAGTACTACAATGGTGATGCTTTATGAGCAATTAACTTTGCTGGTATACATTAGCTGCCTGGTGTGCTGGAAACCTGATTGGTTACACAGGGAGGCTCAATGATGGTTAACTGTGGAAGTTAATAACCATGTGTGGTTACTAATCCAAGCAGATAATGGGGGAGACTCCACTGCCACAGTGTCAGCACCATTATCTGTGTGCAGCCCACCTCCTGCATAAGATCCACTGAGTTGATAGCAGCTCCAGGGACATCAAACCAGACTAGCTTTGCAATCATAAGTCAGTTACATCTCCAAAGGCTGCAATGTTGAGTGAGGCATCAGTATCTGTATGAAGCACAATTTTAAGAATTTTGACAGTTTCAAGATAAACCAGGAGGAATGTGGTTAGTGGCAATGCCATGTTGCTACCACCTAGTGGCATGATGTGACAAATGATCAAGGCACAATAAGCTTCTATGTTCACTGCTGGCTTATGGACTGCAAATACCCTTAAATGTGCAAATGGTTCCTTTTTGATTAACTTTCTCAAATAAATGTTTATTTGATGAAATACAAAGAACATCAGTTAGAATGAATTGAGACAAATCAATCCATCAACTCTGCATAGCATAAGAGTAATTGTGACATGGAAGTTTTGTGTTGTATTGTTTATCCCCATACATTCACATTTAAAGTAAAGGAATCTGTTCAAACTGTTGTGAATCCTTACTGCTAATTGTCTATTAGCCATGCAGCTACAATGGACTGTGATAGCATTCCACCACTGTCAATTGTATTTGTGATAAATTGTATAGTGAAGCACCATGACATCTCCCTCAACAACAGCTACTTAAAACCTCCTCCATTTCCTCTAACATAGGTAGACTGGCCATGAGGCAATAGGTCCGTTTTTCAGTTGAGGGGGGACGGTCGTCCCGTGTAGACACCTGGACTGCACTTCATCGACTCCCAGAAACACACTTTGGCAACCGCACTTTATTGGGACCCAGACTTCAACAACCGTTGCCCCCCTGGGTAAAAGTCCAGGGCTGTCCCGATCCCAGCCCGCCCCTGTTTCCTAACCTGCCCTGTGCTATGTTGTAGTCTCTACTATCACACTCAGATTTATGTAGCTGCAACCTTTAGGCCAGGGATGGCAAACCTTTTTTGAATGGAGTGCCCAAAGTCTGGTTTGTATTCTTTGCCAAGTGCCAAAGTGTGCCAATGATAAATTAGGGGTAGAAAAGTTAATACAGGGGCTAAATGGCAATTTGTTTTAACCAATATTTATATTTTTGAAAACTCTAAAAACTATGGACAGATAGAACCTTCCCACCCACCCGCCACCTGAATCCACTGCTAACCTCCCCCACCTTGAACCCACCCCCTCATCCCTATGTAGTCTGGAGAGCAAGTGCAGCTCCACTCTGCAAATGGGAGTCACCTGCAGAGTATGAAGCTGAATGAAGCGAGGCACATATTCTTCCCCAAAAAATAAATATGCAGGTTTCATTTTTGCTCACAGATTATCGATTTACATATATAAAAAGCAAGAGCAATGGCACTTCACTAACTTGATCATTTTTTCAATATTTCCTTATTTTGGACAATGAGAATCTTTAATCCTTATTCAAATTAAATCAATCTTAAATTGTATGTAATGGGACACCATGCCAAAGCATATCATAACATTAAAGAATAAGTGCATCATACAATAAATACATAATTTAAATGTTGCAGTATTAAAACAGTAAAGTAAAATGCATCACTCACAAGTTTGAGGATTATAATGCTAAAGTACATTTACCCCATTAAAATCAGTCTACACCCAACACAAAGTCCCACAGATTCTCCCATTGCCCTGCTGTTACATACAAGAAGTAGAAGTTTGTTAATTTGGCTGCATTAATAATGCTTCCATGTTGTTTTGTTTGCACTTGCACTCAATCATTACCAATGCACCGTCATTCCCCCCACCTATATTTACTTAATATCTACTGCTTTTACATTTTATAAAATAACTAAAACTGGTAGATTAATATACATTGTGTGACACTAATGTTTTAAGAAATATAATGCAGTGGTATCAATCTACCATGAGTACGAGTGTGCACAAATGTACTCTACATTTGAGAATTTAGAGCCTTTTGTCAACTTTAAGTTTTTAAATTGTTGGAGTGTTAAATGATTAATTGCGATCATTTCTCCATTTGATACGGGAAATAACTAAACAATGCCCCCCCATGTGTTCAATGAACACATGCATTGCTGACCACAATTACAACAGGACAGGCTTACAGTCTGTCATCTTCCTGCTGCTACCACACCATAAACAGTTAATAACATTAACATCTCATTGATGAAGACTTTTGCACTTCTGTACACTACACCAATGGGAGCGGAGGATTATGCAAGTCTGCGCACAAGAACCCAACCTAAAACATGAATATTCTGAAAATAACATGAGCGCTGCTCAAATTACTTGGGGGCGGTGCTATTACTGCCAAATATACTGACTGGTTTTCTAAAGTGCCAATCAGTTTAGACAATTGACAAAAACAAGTAAATCACTTTGCATACCAACCTATACATCTCTGCGTGCCACAAGTTTCCTGTTCCAGAAGACCCTGTCCAAGGTAGCCAATGGATGACTATACCACCCACCCTACCTGTACTAAGTTTAATAGGAAGCCTGTTACTGAAGCATCAGAAGATGGCCTTTAGTGATTTTAAACCCAATGCCATTTGTATGCTCCCTTACAGCATGGGATGACTGAGCTGTACATGCACTGCACCATGACTGTGGCAGAACATGTGACTCCAGGCACCAAATCCTGCACCTACAAAGGAAACGCTAAAAGGTACAAGTTGGTCTGGTAACCTGTGAGCCCACTCATTGACCTGTCCTCTTGTGAACAGGTGGGAGGAGCTGTATGGAAACCATGCTGTGTGTGCTGCTGACCGGGCAGAAGGTGGGTATACTGGTGCTACAAATCCTTCCTCCTTGCATGCATTGTAGGATTCTAACATTCTAATTGTAATGTCTTGATGGTTTTCTTAATCCTTCCTGTGTTTTGCCACCAGGTGAGAGCAGGAGCCTAGTGACCAATCACCTGCTACCTTTGGAGCATCACAGTGCTAAAATGGACTCTGTGGAAGGAAACCATAGGTATGAAGAAGCAGTTCCAGGATTGGGGTCCCATGCTGAAGGCAAGTGAACTCTTGGACAGAGGAATCTGCAGCAGTCGACAGTCTGGCAGCAGTAGAGGTGGATTCCTGGGATGACTTTGAAGAGGGAACCGTGGAATCGGAGGACTATGCAGCTGAACAGTTTAAAGCTGAGGAGTCGTTGTGGGCGAGCTTTGAGGATGAGGATGAAGATGACCGAGAAGAGTTCCATAGAGAGGAGACTGACGAGGAGGATGAACGATTCCCAGTGTAACGGGATGGCTAGCAGGTAAGGGTCTTCATCTCCTAGTGCTCCACTGCTTTGTTGCCCAAGCTACAGTGCTCTTCTGCTCCTTCTCCCTCCAGGTCCTGGAGGAATCCGTGTCTGTTTGTTGCAATGGATCCAATAAACCTGCAAAATGAATCTGGGTCTCCTCTTTATTCCAATGCACAGATACCAGTACTTCTGGCTGAGTACTGGCAGGCTGACGTCCCTATTCTGAGGCACAGTAAAAGGGGTGCAGTGGCTTATGGTTTCATCGGCAGTGCAACTTTTGGTGATGTGTTCTAAAGCAGTCAATACAAAATTCGGACTGTTTTAGACTCTCCGCATTAGAATACTGGCGTTGCTGTGAGAGCCTAGAAGCTGCAGCTACATACATCTGAGTGTGGTGGTTTAGACCACAACCTAGCACAGGGCAGGTTAGAGGAAATGGATGAGGCTATAAGTAGCTGTTGTTGAGATGTATTGCCTAAATGAGAGGCTTCTTGTAATCTGTACTTCAACTGGTTTATTAATGCAGCTGCATATCTGGTCAAGAACTACAATCTACAGTTGCTTTTTTAGCATGGTAATTATATCCATTGCTGGGTTCCCTTGATCTGTGCAAGGTGTATACCCCTCCAAATTCACCCCAGTTGTTTTGTTTTATTAGGCTGCAGGTGAGTCCTGGGTTTCAATACATAATACAAATACTAGATCTACTCCATAAGCAGTGAAAAGAAAAGCAAGTGTATTTGATAATTTATTAGTAGCAGTGTTGGGATCATTAACATGTACCAGATTTTTTTTTTTTAGATCATTTGATTAATTAAATTAATCCATAACACCAGAGAATCTAAATATATGCTTTTTACCTGTTAATAATTGTAGGGTTTTTATGTGCAATGTTTCCTAGTGCAATTACTGCTGCTAAGTGTTTAATAAAATCCTGTGACAATATACAAAGAAACAGTAATAAGCTAAAATGTATCCAAGTAGTAGATAATAAGTGGTGCTGAAATACATTTTCAAATTAATTCCTATTTCTATCATCATCAGAATAATTATTAGTCTTTAGTTCCAATGGATGTGTGTCTGTAAGGGTTTGAACCTTGCATCTGTACAAATCTTGACTTATTCTTATGACAAAATAACATATCCTCTTTCAAGAAGCACATCTCTGTCCCTTTAACCTAAACTGAGAAACACATACATTCAACAGGTGCAAAACTAGATACTTACATTTGGATTTCAAGTCCAATACCTTAATCACTCAATCAGTCTACCATAGAGCCCGGACTATGGATATTTGTACCCCGTTTTATTATAAAATGTCTACAAGTTACATTTCAACTGATGAAGAGATAATGGGGACATTCATGGTTTATCTCCCAAAAAAATGTTTGCTTAGCTAATTTAAGTCCACCTATAGCCAACATATCTGAAGAGCAATGAATTTACATTTGGACGTATTATTTAATGTATGCATACAGTATTGCACAGATTATTCTACATACTTTATATACATATTTTGTTTACAAATAAGTGGCATGTAACATCATTGGACTGAATAACTAAAGGATTAGCCTAAATAATGAATGAGTAAAGCAAAACAATTCAGGACAAAATTTATCGGAAACCATTCAATACAAAAATGCAAAACAAATAGTTTGAAAACTTTCATCCATGCTTAAGACTTTTAAATTGGATGTTAATGATATTGCAATGAATATTGTTTATAGTTATTATACAATGTTTTACACTGGTCAAAACTAATTCAGGTGCAATCCCAGTTCAGGTACAACAGTTTTATTATAGTTTGAAGCACGAACCAGAGCCAAATCAAACAGAATTGACTGAGACATGCAAAGCAGACAGTTTTATTCACAGCATACAAAATATGCTAATTGGGGTTGCTAACCTTGTTTTGAATTGAGAATCCAGGTGAATAGTGTTTTAAGTATTAAGGTGTTTGGAATTTGTACCTGGGTACAGATCAATACTGAGATGCAGGTTGATTCAAGGTTACACATATCTGTATGCATTGCTTTTTTCTGTCCCACAACTACAGCTCAGAGTTGGACTAGACTGGACAAATTGGTTGTTCATGGTCTTTCTGTAATTTCTCAGGGGAAAGTTAGGAAGAATGGACAAAAGACAGACTCACAATACTAAAATAAAGATGTGTGAACACACCTGGTACTTATATCAAATCTATAAGAATACACAGTAATGCTCAAACATCCATTAAAAAAGTAGTATCAAAGATAGATGAATAATAGTACAATAAATCAACCCTCCTTCACCCCTCCCACAGCAGGGTTTCCAGCAGCCAACATATCTGAAACACAAGCACATTTTTCCCTGCTTCGCCTCCTGCTCGTTCCCCAAGACTTAACCCAGCACGCTGTCATTCACTACATCTGAAGCATGCAGTTTATATTCAAGTATTTGATGCTTGATATGCTGACATACAGGCAATGACCTTCATATACAAGAGTTTTTTATGTCCAAGTGAAGAATTGCAGCAGAAGGTAAATGTATATCCATATCATTCCTAGAATTTAAATGTTGGGTATTTCATAATAGAACACTACCGGCTTGAAGCTACACCTGTGTGGCTGCGCTGGTGAGATTTAAGCTGTCCTGTGTGTCTGAATCTCATCCCACACTGGGAGCAGCTGTATGGTTTCTCACCTGTGTGAGTGAGCTGGTGATAATTAAGGTGTGCTGCCTGAGTGAAGCTCTTCCCACAGTGGGAGCAGCTATACGGTTTCTCTCCTGTGTGAATTCGCTTGTGGATTTTCAGATTTGTAGAATGATAGAAGCTCTTCCCACACAGGGTGCAGCAGTGCACTCTTTTCCTTATAAAAATGCATTGGTGTTTTTTTAAGCTTGCAGCATTACTATATGTTTTCTCACACTGGGGGCAGCGATGGCAGCCCTGATGTTTCAGAATTTGTTGTGAGGGGAGCGTGGGGGAGATGGAGGGTCTAGGACACAGCTGTCTATACTGTGATGGGCTCTCAACCATCACTACACTGTAACTCCCTCCACTGAGACCCTTCTTCAAGGCAACAGATTCATTTTCATTCAGTGCATCTACAGAGAGATTAGGTTCCAGTTTACAGAGGCCTCCTGTAATATTCTCAATTTTCACAACAGTATGCGTCCAGTCTAACTCCGGTTCATTGTCCTCTGTTTTAATAGGATCAGATGCCACACTGGGTTCACACTGTGTTCTGGTAGAGCTCAGTTCAGCAACAGCTGCACTGGGTCCACACTCAGATCCCAGTGCCCCGAGTCCCTGTGTTGACCCCCCAGTCGGTGGCTCTGCCCTGTGGTCAGACTCCAGTCCCTTGAGCTCCTCCTCACTCCTGTTCTGCTCAGTCAGCACGTGGTTGTCTTCAGTATCAATGGGCTCTGTGTCCTGCCTCAGACTGGAGCTCCACTCCTGCTCACAGTGCTGCTGCTCAATGGGAGCCCTTTCCCCAGAGTCAGGGAGAGCGCTGGCCTCTACAGCTCCTGGAGGAGAGACCAGACAGAACAACACATCTGTACGGGCCAGAATAAAGCAAAGAACATTCTGTTTAGTAGATAATATCATCCAATCAGAGGGTATAATGTAACTGTATTACAAAATATATTTTAAAAAAATTATATAGGAGAAATAATCAAGGCACCATTTATTGGTCATCAAATTCTCGAAGTATTCAAATAACAATTATTTGAAAAAAGTTTTGAAGAGACACATCAATTACTAATGTGGGTGAAACCCTGTCCCACATCTTTCAGCCTCCAACTTTATCATAATACTACTTCCGGAGTGTAGGTCTCCCACTTGAAGTCTCTGTGGGTACCAGTATGAGGACTGCAGGATTTCAGACTTACTGCAGTTGCTTGCATTCCATTTAGTTGTACCCAGAGTGTCTCCAGTTTCTAACTTTTGGTGATGTGTTCTAAAGCAGTCAATACAAAATTCGGACTGTTTTAGACTCTCCGCATTAGAAACTGGCGTTGCTGTGAGAGCCTAGAGGCTGCAGCTACATACATCTGTGGATTTTTGAGATATAATGCCTCAAAATAAGCATATAAATTGATCAATACCAACATAGTTGAGCCATTCTCAATTAAATAATATATAGGCTTATAGACTATACATATTTGAAAACTGACAGTGTTCAAGAGACTGTACTCAGTTAATACTGTCACAATCATGAAGAACATCTACAGTTGGATGTTTGAAATATATCTTAAAATGAGCACAAGTGGGCACAATTACATAGGAGAAATTATAATACAAATGCAATGTTTGATTATCTATTTCTCAACATATTAAAAAAAATGTATGTAGGTCAGGAAATAAGTATCTCTTATGTATTTTAATATGGTACTATGTACATATATAGAGAACTGGCTAAAACACTACAAAATAAATAATCTCTTATAAACGTCTGTACTTTTATATTTGTCATGTCCACTTTCTCCGAAGACAACGCTATGGAGATGTCATGTTTCCTGCTGGGCTGGAAGCCCGTCAGAAGGTGCTCATTTGGCAGAGAAACACAAGTGCACCTTCTGGTAAGTTTTGAGGTTGATCGACTATTTTAGTTGATTCTCTCACACTGATGCTGGGTCACGTCGCATGAGCAATGCTATTTATACATATTTATTCTGATAGGCTGCAGTAAATAGTAATAGCCTTTTGGACAGTGAGTAATAAGCAGCAAGCAAATCTGTCAGTGAAGTATGTCATCAGAACGGCATGTTAATTCTACACACCGCGGCTGATCACGTTGTATGCTTGTAGAAAGTTCACTTTTCACCTCATCCCCATGTTATATTAACCATGCAAAGAGCTGATGCATTTTATCTGTATCCTGGATGCGTGTTTTTTTACAGTAGTCCCTGAGGAGATTGTCTTCTTGCTGCATTGATTTCTCTTATACAATTTGTCCACTTGTTATGCACACTCATATTTAAAACATCCTACATAGATACATACAGTGGGGGAAAAAAGTATTTGATCCCCTGCTGATTTTGTACGTTTGCCCACTGACAAAGAAATGATCAGTCTATAATTTTAATGGTAGGTGTATTTTAACAATGAGAGACAGAATAACAACAAACAAATCCAGAAAAACGCATTTCAAAAAAGTTATAAATTGATTTGCACGTTAATGAGGGAAATAAGTATTTGACCCCTTCGACTTAGTACTTGGTGGCAAAACCCTTGTTGGCAATCACAGAGGTCAGACGTTTCTTGTAGTTGGCCACCAGGTTTGCACACAGGAGGGATTTTGTCCCACTCCTCTTTGCAGATCCTCTCCAAGTCATTAAGGTTGCGAGGCTGACGTTTGGCAACTCGAACCTTCAGCTCCCTCCACAGATTTTCTATGGGATTAAGGTCTGGAGACTGGCTAGGCCACTCCAGGACCTTAATGTGCTTCTTCTTGAGCCACTCCTTTGTTGCCTTGGCTGTGTGTTTTGGGTCATTGTCATGCTGGAATACCCATCCACGACCCATTTTCAATGCCCTGGCTGAGGGAAGGAGGTTCTCACCCAAGATTTGACGGTACATGGCCCCGTCCATCGTCCCTTTGATGCGGTGCAGTTGTCCTGTCCCCTTAGCAGAAAAACACCCCCAAAGCATAATGCTTCCACCTCCATGTTGGACGGTGGGGATGGTGTTCTTGGGGTCATTCCTCCTCCTCCAAACACGGCGAGTTGAATTGATGCCAAAGAGCTTGACTTGAACCAACTGTTGTCACCTTCTCACCAAGCTGCTTGGCGATGGTCTTGTAGCCCATTCCAGCCTTGTGTAGGTCTACAATCTTGTCCCTGACATCCTTGGACAGCTCTTTGGTCTTGGCCATGGTGGAGAGTTTGGAATCTGATTGATTGATTGCTTCTGTGGACAGGTGTCTTTTATACAGGTAACGAGCTCCCTTTAAGAGAGTGCTCCTAATCTCAGCTCGTTACCTGTATAAAAGACACCTGGGAGCCAGAAATCTTGCTGATTGATAGGGGATCAAATACTTATTTCCCTCATTAACATGCAAATCAATTTATAACTGACCAGTTTTCAAGACTTATTTATTTATTTATTTACTTACTTATTTAATGTGCCCACTTTGAGAGATAACACTAAAAGCATCTTATAGGATATTGTTAAAATGTATTACATTAGTACCTGAGGAAGATCTCTTCAATACTAACCAGTTGCCAAAAACATGTTTTGAATACTTTGAGAAATATTCGTCCAACATTGCTGAATTGATCGTTTCATCTATGTGCTGACTATAAAGTCTTATATTTTACGAATTCTACTGTAATTATGCTCATCACTTTCCATCAAACCTTTCCAAGCTGACAGTTGTCCATACACATACATGGAATATACGGAGATATTATTGGTCAGCCATGGCATAATTTCTCCAGACTTTATGGTTAGTAAAATTTGCTCATATTAATAACATCATATTTATTTAGTTGTTTCCATAATGCTGACCAAACACACACAATTTCTGTGCTCTATAACTACATCATGATATTAAGTTACACAGTAACTTACCGGCGGGTCGCTCGCCGGTCTCCCCCTCTCTCCTCCCGGCTCCTCGGCTCTGCACAGGCGGCCCGTCCGCTCCGGAGCTCCAGTGACACACAGCCGCCTCCCCCGCCACCATGAGCTCCTGCAGCCTCCGCCTCAGCGCCTCGTTTTCTCTCTGTCTGCGGGTTATTTCCACCCGGGACTCCGACACCGTCTCTTCCACCGCCTTCCAGATCTCACACAGGGCGGCTCTCATCAGCTCGGCCAGCGCCGAGGACAGGCGGCCGCTCAGAGCCGCGGACACCGACATTGCCGTTTAGTAAAGACAGAATTATATTATAATAAAAATTATAGTAGTAAAATATGACTTCGGTAGGGTTTGTGTCTTATTCTCCAATTAAAGAGCTGTATTTTGTTTTTAAAACAAAACTGAATGTGTTACCCAAGTAAATAAAAGCACGTGTATCTGCCTCAACTCGTAGCACAGTGTTCGCTCTCAGCGCTCGGAGCTCCGAACGTGACACAACAATGAGCGCTACTTCCGGTATGCAAAACAGCTACGCGGCTCTGGTCATTTCAAAATAAAAGTTTTGTTATTGTCGCAAATAATAATAATAATAATAATAATAATAATAATAATAATAATATGATGCATCACCATGCAAAGAGCTGATGCATTTTATCTGTATCCTGGATGCGTGTTTTTTTACAGTAGTCCCTGAGGAGATTGTCTTCTTGCTGCATTGATTTCTCTTATACAATTTGTCCACTTGTTATGCACACTCATATTTAAAACATCCTACATAGATATTCTTCAGATGTGATACAATGTGACTGTTTTTGAGGAGAAGCTCTTAAAAACTGACCAGTTTTCAAATACATTGTTGATAACTTGGATAAATTAATGATCAAACATTAATGTGTTGATAATTTCACATATAATTTGCCCACTTTGATAGATCATATATAAAGCAGCCTACAGTCATTTTTCTTCAAATTTGTTATAGTTGTACCCAAGGTGAGTCTCTACACAACTGACCAGTTTTCAAGATGTGTATAAATAGATTATATATATTATTATATTATGATATATTATGATGCATCACTTTAGGAACTCGGGGAAAACTAATTTAACTTTTATTTAAAACAAATATCGACACTTCCGGGACTTAGTTTTTCCACCGGAAGACACTATTGTTCCTTAATGTTGCTGGCTTCACTCCTAACACTTGGATTAAATGCTCTCTTTACTGAAATCCTGCTATCAGGAAGTGCTCAACACAGAAACGGAAAATGTTGTGTCGTGACTTATGACGTCATTGTGGTCGTCTAAGAGAAACGTCATATTGGTGAGGTAAGAGAGTCATGGTGCTGAGTTGAAATGAAATGAACCCAGCTAACACATATTGTTGCCACAACTTAGTTGCTACAACGCAAATTACTTTGTGTGTTAGCACTGAAGTGATTATATAAATATTCCATAGCAGATTTTTCCAGCAAGTGTGCCGTGACACATTAGTGTGAACCGGATTTTTTCCTCAAAATCACACAAGAAAAATATATGTTAAACTATATGAAGACAAAACTCTGTCTTGCCTCTTATTCAGGCTTATTGATTTTCAACTGCATAAATGTTTATAAAAGGGTGTAGGCGGGGGGTAGCAGGGGCTGGTGCCTTGAAAATGTCGGGGAACTGTTTCAGAGACAAGATTTAAAATGTAGTGTTATAATGTCGTGTCTCCAATCGCATATTGCATATACATATTGTATACTCATGGTTTTTGAATGTACCAGAGAGAGTAATGTGTTCATTCTGACTAAAATGACCAAATTAAGTACAATAACGATGCTCAGATGATATCCTAAATTCGGTAAAAAATGTAAGAGTGGAATAATTCAATATGTCCTGCCATGCACTCGGTAGAGGGAGAGGAAGAGCTATCGGGGCTTAAAATGTTTTTCTAACATGGCGGGAAATACAAAAAATAGAAAATGCTAATTTACCAGTACATAAAGATGAAAAATAAACATTATGTTACTGTAAGTGCACAATTGTTAAGTATGTGCATTTCATGATGTTTTATGACATAGTCTGTACTAAACAGTAGGCTTTACTATGACTATTAGTATATATAGTTAAGTACGTATATGCAATAACACATTCGTACACCACAGCGCCATTTTTTCTTAACACCGTGTCTCAGATGGCATACGTGGTGTACAGATTTGTTATTGCATTCACGACAAATGGATGAATTGCAGGAAAGGATTATCCCTGGTATACCAATGGAATTTAAATATGTATTCTGAGGGCAATTTATTTGTTTGAAAGCCATTCCTGTGATGTAAAGCTAAGTTGTAATTTATATATACAGCTGTGGAAAAAATAAGATACCACTGCAAATGTTTCTTAAATCAGCATCTCTACATGTATGGCAGCCATTCCATTCCATTCATATTTTTATTTGGAATTTGGGAGAAATGTTGTCATTAGTTTATAGAATAAAACTAAATTGTTCATTTTACCCAAACACATACCGATAAATAGTAAAACCAGAGAAACTGAATATTTTGCAGTGGTCTCTTATTTATATATATATATATATATATATATATACACAGATCAGCCATAACATTATGACCACTGACAGGTGAAGTGAATAACACTGATAATCTTGTTATCATGGCACCTGTCAGTGGGTGGGATATATTAGGCAGCAAGTGAACATTTTGTCCTTAAAGTTGATGTGTTAGAAGCAGGAAAAATGGGCAAGCGTAAGGATCTGTGCGACTTTGACAAGGGCCAAATTGTGATGGCTAGACGACTGGGTCAGAGCATCTCCAAAACTGCAGCTCTTGTGGGGTGTTCCCGGTCTGCAGTGGTCAGTACCTATCAAAAGTGGTCCAAGGAAGGAAAAGCGGTGAACCGGCGACAGGGTCATGGGCGGCCAAGGCTCACTGATGCACGTGGGGAGCGAAGGCTGGCCCGTGTGGTCCGATCCAACAGACGAGCTACTGTAGCTCAAATTGCTGAAAAAGTTCATGCCGGTTCTGATAGAAAGGTGTCAGAACACACAGTGCATCGCAGTTTGCTGCGTATGGGGCTGCGTAGCCGCAGACCAGTCAGGGTGCCCATGCTGACCCCTGTCCACTGCCGAAAGCGCATACGATGGGCACGTGAGCATCAGAACTGGACCACGGAGCAATGGAAGAAGGTGGCCTGGTCTGATGAATCACGAGTTCAAGGTGTTGACTTGGCTTCCAAATTCCCCAGATCTCAATCCAATCGAGCATCTGTGGGATGTGCTGGATAAACAAGTCCCATCCATGGAGGCCCCACCTCGCAACTTACAGGACTTATAGGATCTGCTGCTAACGTCTTGGTGCCAGATACCACAGCACACCTTCAGAGGTCTAGTGGAGTATATATATATATAACAAGATTATAGTTTTATTTTACATTTATTCAAATACTTATGTATAATATGCATTTACTTGTTTTCAAATATTGTATAGCACAAACTCCATTAGTTTATTCACAGCACTCTTACATTTTCAGAGTGTCACAGAGATGTGAGGAAAATTTGGTTACATTTTCTACAGAGATTTTATAGGTCCTATGTATCTATGATAGGTGACTAACAAAAGGACAATCACACTAATATCAGTGTTTCATAAGCAAGTTTTTGGTGTCATGGTGCAACAGTAGCACATCTGACTCCAGATCAGAATGATGTGTGTCTTTTGTACAACCAGATCAGTATACTAAAATACACTAAGCAATAATAAATGGATCACTCAGAGTAAGCATAAAAAGTAAAATTTCACCCATATTCAAAAAATATATATTTGGGTACAACTGATTGTAAGTATTATTATTATTATTATTATTATTATTATTATTATTATTATAAGAATTAGGCTACTTCATGATGCATCATATTTACAGCTGAAAATGTTCAACAACAACAACATTTTTCATATTGGTCAGAATCCAACATTGCATGGTTGAAGGAAATTGCTCTGCTTTCAATGGATCTTTGTGAAATCCTGTCTTGTTCTGAATTTCCTTATTATTGTGGAGGGAGGCTTTCCATATGCTGTAGCTGCTGTCATGGTCTCAGTGCATTTATTTTTCACTCACTCTCAGTATAATATCTGTTGACAACTGCATCAGTAACATATTGTTCCAAATATAACCTAATTCCCTGCTCAGTAATACTTTTTAATCCATTGTGCAGAAAAGTTTGTCAATTCCTTCCAAAAGAAGGCTTGTATTTATCATGAATGCACCTATTCATTTTTTTATGTCTCCCAAAATATTCAGTATTTGTGCTTTACAAATTAAATAATTGTAAAATTAAGTAATACTTTAACTAACTTTCCATGAGCATCATGACTACAGTGTCAGACCACCTTCCAGTGCCTCCTAAGATAAACCTTTTTAGATTAAAGCCTTATAGCTCAATTGTAGTCACAGTCATGTGTGGATGAATTTGTATAATTAGGTATAATTCACCCTTGTAACACTGCTTCTATGTAGGGAACATTACAAAAGCCACAAACGGATTTCAGCAAAAGAAAGGTTTTTATTACCAAGGCCCCGGGAGAGAAGAAACATTTTGAAAGCAGTTCTCAACACCAATACCTTCTCTGAGGTTTACATTGACACACACAGTATATATGCAGTGGGTACCCCTGACCCAGCAAACTCCAGAATGGAACCTCTGTTTTATAAGGAAGTAACAAACAAAGTTAAAACAAACTTGTTTCAAAATATATTATTGTCCTGGCCCAGGTCACAAGGGTCAACCTCCAGTTACTATAATAAATATATTTGTGTTGTTTCCCACCGAATACAAGTGTCAGCCATTAGCTGGCATCCTCCTGCTCAATAATACATACTGTGTACATGGACTTCTGTTGATTCCTACATAATAGTTCATTAGCGATTGCTAAACCACATAAGGCACTGCAAGGAAACAGCAGGACGAAGATGAATCAATAAGACATTTATGAGGTAGTAAAATGACTGAGACAGACAACAGAGGCAGGAGCCTCAGACAGCGAAGGATCTGAACCCAGAGAAAAACAAATGCTGTATAGTACATATAAATTGTTCAGAGAATCGTTTTTTTGTTTCTGCTGTTGACAAATTAAGTGTTTCTACTAGTAAACTGAAACATTTAGATTACAGTAGAGTCATGATTATCTGACCTAAAAGTGGTTGGATGACCGAAAATAGTGGATAATGCAGAAATGAAGGCGGGGGGTTGTTGAAACAAATCACTAATTAAATGGAAGTGCAGTATATGTTTGAAATCAAGTTTATTAATAATTATTCTACAGTACAACAGACATAATAGAGTACCAAACTATAAATTGAAGAAATACATTTCAGTCAAGTAAACTGAACAATGGATTTTAAATTGATTAAATGTAACATTTAGGATACAGGATGACAAAACTCATCACTTCTTTTCCTTTTGTAACTTGAATTTGGATGCAATTGCATGGACTCACTTTTGTCTAATCTCTTTAAGGCTTCAAGTTTCTGTTCAATTTAAGAACCACTTTCTTTCTCTTTTGACTTTCCATGTTCCTCAAAAAATCTAATTATATTAAAGGGGAAAATGCAATTGGAAAACTGAAACAATCACAGTACTTGTAGGAGCCAAAATAATGAATTTACATTGTTCTCATTGTTTGTGTGTGGATAAATTATCTTGTTAATTTGCTTCCTCTAGAGGTCAGAGAATAAACTTAAACCAGGTGAAGTGGCCTGGGGAGGCGTGGGTGAAAATGGTGGCAGACAGTCTTTTGACCACATGCTTACCTGAAGTAGTCTAGACCGGTTTCCACAATATTTTGTTTATTTTAGTCATCTTCAGTTTATATAATCTGAAATTTCCTTCAATTGAATTTCTTGTAATAAATCCTTGATAATGTATTCAAAATCAAACTCTGGACATTCCTTTTTTGTGGGATTTGGAGTGCATTAACAACCGTTCCCATTTCTTGGTCACCACAGTGGTTTATATTGGAGATAGGAAAACCAGGAAATAACCACTACAGTACTGTATGTACAGTACAAACATAAATCACTAGAGCAGATGAACAAACAAAGCTACGTCCATGGCAGTGTGTGATGCACTGACAGACAAAGCAGCAGTGGAAGTGGGATGCATGAGTATGCATGCACGTGCAGCATAGCACTGTAAATAGCATGTTGTCGGATAATCAAAGGTCGGATAATCTGGACTCTACTGTATTTACACATTCTAAAAATTAATAAGAATAATAGTGATGCATTTTATTTATTAGCAGATGCCCTTATCCAGTGTGATTTACATTATATAAATATTTTTTTTACATACAACTATTTATATGAAGTGCAGCCAAAGGAAGCAAGTTGGAGAAAGCACTATGGTCTCTCCCCTGTGAATGCACTGATGGATTTAAATTTGTTGGGCACTAGTTAAGATCATGTCTTTGGTCAACTCAAGCAATTCATGAAGGTGTCTCTTTTTATGTTTAAATGCATGATGCAAGGTTAATGGCACTAATCAAATCTGGCTTGAACATATTAAAGCGGTATCGCCCCGACTGCCGACTGCCCCTGACGCAGTGTTTATACTGTGGATGAGCTCAAGCAGGGTCCGATGGAAGTACAGCAGAACCATAGCAAGCTAGCGAGTTTTAGAATTGGTTAATCTGGGTTTATTCTTTACAAATACTAGTGCTCATCAGCATATACTGTACATTTTTTATACCCTGTAGGAATTATATGTGATATATTGACATCTTACATAAAAAAAAAAAAAACTGCAAATACGCGATACTACTAACGTATCCAATTCTGCATTCAACAAACCGTACATATCTGTGACTGCTCATAACCTAGTTCCTCTAAATTTACGCAGTTTAATGTCTCAATGTACTCTGAAATTAAAGCATAGAACAAATAAACAATTGGAGATCAAAAAGAAGAAATCATGGAAATCATTTTTATTTAACAAAATGTAACTCCTTAAGCTGACAAACCCTTCTGTTATCAAATCTGTTACTCTCTTTAATTCCATCTTCATCTTGTTTGCCAAGTGTTTAGTATCCCATGAAAGCTGAGACTCTCAGGTTTCTAACTATGAGAAGCATTCTCAGCTGTGAAAATTTAGTTTTTTATAGCCCCCCTGCATTTACACCCCCATCTGCATTCTTAAATGGAGGGGTGGGGGGATACTTGGTCTGAGGAGGAATACAAAATCTCAGAAAATAGACAATTATGAGATATTCTGGAACCAGCCAGTCTACTGATCAAAACAAGACCATCCACATTTTGGTAGAAGCAACACATACCTGTGGAGAGCTCAAAATGTCAAGATAGAAAACTCGTTGTGTATTAGTACACTGTAAACAATTTTACATAATTGGATCTGAACTTCTCTGCGTTTGATAGTTCTGAACAAAACAAGCCTATTTGCAAAGAAATCTGATCGAAACTGAGTGATCTGCACGTTTACCCCCCGGGCTCTGAATGACGGGGGGCAACACAGAAACTGTAAATCGGATGCATTTGAGAATGAAATGCGCTGGTAGCCAAGAGAATAAGCTTTCAAACGATGTGTGCATTGTAGGAATACAGTGTAACTTCTATGTACAGGAGCTGCGCGTAACACTGCCAAATAATGCTTAAGAGAGTGTAGTAACACAGTATATTCAACTCTGAAATGTACATTATCATTCAATTTTTGGTAACCTACACTTTTTTTTTTTTACCTCTGGCAGTGTACCGCTTACCGTTGCACAATTTCAGGTTATTCACTATACCTGAACTGCTTAAATTTCAATACAAAATAGGAAAAATGGGGGTGTTCTTAAACTTTTGACCAGTAGTGTACATCTAGAGGTCAGAGGTTAGATACAGCATGCTCTCAACTCCTCCAAGTGTCACACCTGGCAGGAGTGTGATGCTCCTCACAATGCAATTCAGCTTGCTATCCTACACCACTTATTTCTTCCTTTTAATATTATTATTATAATAATCTGTTTTGTATGTATGAGTATATATTTCGGTAGAGATCTTACAAATGAAGTTTTAACAGAATACTTCTCAGGTCACAATTTTGTATTTTAAAAGGTTTTCTTGACATTGATATTCTACAAGTAAAGAGATGAAGAAAACATCCACTCATCCATTTTCAAAACTGCTTATTCTGGCGAGGGTCACAGGGAAGCCGGAGCCGATTCCAGCAGCAATTTAGAGACCAATCAACCTAACTCGCATGTCTTTAGACAGTAGGAGGAAACCGGAGTGCCCGGAAAAAACCCACACGGATACAGGGAGAACATGCAAACTCCACACAGACAGGCCCCCATGAGCTGGGAATTGAATCCAGAGCTGTGAAGCAGCAGCGCTAAGCACCGTGCCACCCATGAAGAAAACAATGCTTCAAAAATAAACAGACTCCTCAATATTAGGCTACTGATAAGCACACAGTTTGTTTTGCGGTTATGTTAAGATACCCCTAACAACAGCGGGCTTGTTATTAGCTCATCTAGAAATATTGTATTTAAGGCTGTCACCTCTCTGTATTTGAAGTAAAGACAAGTGCAAATGTGTTTATTCAATGACAGCTTTCAAATATCTAGAAAACAGAGATCAGGGGAAGTTGGCTTACATCCCAAAATCAGAAACCTTATATTAAACTTATCAGTCTGTGACAATGAAACTGTTCCCTACTGAAAAGGACCCTGTTGAATTGGTTTACATTTCTGGTCTCGCCTCCTGCATGCTTTACTTTTATGATATGATTTCTCTGCTGTGTGAATACGCTGGTGAGTTTTAAGGTTTCCTGAATGACTGAAGCTCTTCTGACACTGGGAGCAGGAGTACGGCTTCTCTCCTGTGTGAATGGCCTGGTGAGATTTCAGTCTTGCCGCACGACTGAAGCTCTTCCCACACTGGGAGCAATAGAACGGTTTCTCTCCTGTGTGAATGCGGTAGTGAGATTTAAGGTGTGTTGCCTGACTGAAACTCTTTCCACACTGGGTGCAGCAGTATGGTTTCTCTCCAGTGTGAATGCGGTAGTGAGTATCAAGGGTTGCAGCCTGACTGAAGCTCTTCCCACACTGGGAGCAGCAGTACGGTTTCTCTCCTGTGTGAATGCGCTGGTGAGATAGGAGGTTTCCTGCTTGGCTGAAGCTTCTACCACACTGGGAGCAGCAGTATGGTTTCTCTCCTGTGTGAATTCGCTGGTGGATTTTAAGATTTATTACTTTAAGGAAGCCCTTCCCACATTGGGTGCAGCGGTACGGTTTTTCTGCTGTGTTGATGCATTGGTGTCCTTTAAAACTTTCAAAGTTACTGAAAGTCTTCCCACACTGAGGGCAGTTATGGCAGCTCTGATTTTTCCCAGTTTGTTGAGGGGGTGGAGTGTGGGAGCTGGAGGGTACAGGACACAGCTGTCTGCACTGTGATGATGTGCTCTCAACCTTCACTGCACTGTCACTCCCTCCACTGAGCTCTTTTTTCAAAGCAATGGATTGTGTTCCACACAGTCCATCTACAGGGAGTTCAGGTTCTAGTTTACAGAGGCCTTCTGTCACATTTTCTAGTCTAACAAAGAGTCCATCATTCAAAATAGTATACATTTCTAACTCCAGTTCATTGACTTCTGTTTTAACGTGATCAGATGCCACACTGGGATTACACTGTGTACTGGTAGAGTGAAACTCAACACCAGCTGCACTGGGTCCACACTCAGATCCCAGTGCCCCGAGTCCCTGTGTTAAATCCTCAGTCTGTGGCTCTGCCCTGTGTCCAGACTCCAGTCCCCTGAGCTCCTCCTCACTCTGTCTGCTCCTGTGCTGCTCAGTCAGGCCCTGGTTGTCTTCAGTATCTGTGGGCTCTGTGTCCTGCCTCAGACTGGAGCTCCACTCCTGCTCACAGTGCTGCTGCTCAATGGGAGCCCTTTCCCCAGAGTCAGGGAGAGCGCTGGCCTCTACAGCTCCTGGAGGAGAGACAAGACAGGAGAACAGCATTGAGAACAGCAACTCTGAGGACAGGTCAGTAGTGCAGGTTAGAATAGCATCATTAATGTATGTAGGCCTATACCAAAAAACATTGTCAACATGAAATATATCTTAGCATTACGCAAACAATTACAACAAAAATAGCCATGCAAGCATTTCAGTGCAGATGTGCAGCACGAACAGGGCTATAATGCAAAGGTACCTCATAACTTTCACACATCAAGGACTTCTGGCTACAGAAAATATATAATTCACCTTTCAGCAGGACAATGAACAGAGCTACACTGGAGTGGCTTAAGAATAAGAATATTAATGTCCTTGAGTGGCCCAGAATCCTACTGAAAAACTGTGCAGACATGAAAACTGCTGTCTAAAAGCAATGAAAAAAAAAAAGCACCAACCTGGTGTGCACAATTAGTATAGACTTATAACCAAAACACTAGCTGCTGTAATTGCTGCCAGTGGTGATTCCACCAAATATTGAGTTGCAGGGTCTGAATACTTTTTTCTCGTAACTAACTTTAAGAAATGGCACACCATAGGAAGTGTATGAACACTTTTGCAAAGGTACTTTATGTCTATATATTTAGATCTCAAACAAAAACATTTATTTAAAATATTTATTTTCAATGGTCTATTTTAGGGTTGCAAATTTAAATCAACCCGCGACATAATTAAAGATCAATCGATTAATCATATTAAAAAGTGGGGGTTTTTGCAATGTGTTTTTTCCTCAATAAAATCTTTATTTTAACAAGATGTGGACATATTTGACACCATGTAGATAACCACCTATCAAACGAGTGCAACGCTCTTACCTCACTTTTGGATTAAACATGAAAACATTATATTTTAAAACAGAAATTGAGTCCACAGATCAATCAAAAACAAGGTGTTTTTAACTTATTTTTAAAAAGAACAAAAAAAACCCAACCCAAACCAGCTTCTTCAGGTAGTTTTCCCTCCAACCACAATTACATAATGATACTAAATTGAAATGGCCTACGTCTACACCTGGTCTACATCTATATATACCAGGATGAATAGATTTCTGCATTATTAATTTTAATTTTGTATTATGCTCTTGACAGCATGTAGCCTATGGCGTTATTAGGTCTGTTGCTATATAAAATCACTATTTTCAGTTTCATGTTACTTATTTATAGTGCTTCAGTTGTATAGTAAATGCATGTTTATACATTTATTTCTGTTTAGATGTTTGTTTTATTTGTTTTTAGCTGTTGTGCACGTTCAAATGCCATTTAGTTACATAAGAACAATAAAATGTGACCTAACTGAAAATGACAACAAATCAGAGCTCACAGCATTTAGCAAGAGGCAAATGGAGGTGCATCGTATTCATTAAGAGCATGTGATGTCCCAGCTTATGTTTAGGTAAGAAACGCACACATACACACACACATATACACCGATCAGCCATAACATTATGACCACCTGCCTAATATTGTGTAGGTCCCCCTTTTGCCGCCAAAACAGCCCTGACCCGTCGAGGCATGGACTCCACTAGACCTCTGAAGGTGTGCTGTGGTATCTGGCACCAAGACGTTAGCAGCAGATCCTTTAAGTCCTGTAAGTTGCGAGTTGGGGCCTCCATGGATCGGACTTGTTTGTCCAGCACATCCCACAGATGATCGATTGGATTGAGATCTGGGGAATTTGGAGGCCAAGTCAACACCTTGAGCTCGTGATTCATCAGACCAGGCCACCTTCTTCCATTGCTCCGTGGTCCAGTTCTGATGCTCACGTGCGCATTGTAGGCACTTTCGGCAGTGGACAGGGGTCAGCATGGGCACCCTGACTGGTCTGCGGCTACGCAGCCCCATACGCAACAAACTGCGATGCACTGTGTGTTCTGACACCTTTCTATCAGAACCGGCATGAACTTTTTCAGCAATTTGAGCAACAACAGCTTGTCTGTTCGTACCACACGGGCCAGCCTTCGCTCCCCACGTGCATCAATGAGCCTTGGCCGCCCATGACCCTGTCGCCGGTTCACCGCTTTTCCTTCCTTGGACACTTTTGATAGTTACTGACCACTGCAGACAGGGAACACCCCACAAGAGCTGCAGTTTTGGAGATGCTCTGACCCAGTCGTCTAGCCATCACAATTTGGCCCTTGTCAAAGTCGCTCAGATCCTTACGCTTCCCATTTTTCCTGCTTCTAACACAACCACTTTGAGCCCACCCTGATCACTGACTGGGTTAGTAAGAACAGTCACTCAAACCTGCTGGACCAATGGAGACTCAGGATCCACGCCTCCCTGTAAATCCCGCCCTCACGACAAAACAGCCAAAACCCGTAAACGAAAAAAATAATTCGAAAGCAAAGACAGGGGCTGCAGGCGAGTTTTACTCTCGATTTAACATTATTTGCTTTCAAGTTTTTTTTTCTTTCGATGTAATTTTGTTTTGTTTACAGTTCTATACATTTTACTTTCAATTATTTTGTTTTTTTTTTATTCTCAACAATTTTTTTCTCAACTTTTTTTTGTTTACAATATTTTTATTTTGAATTCGTTACTTATGGCCCTAATTTCAGCCCATACAATTTAGAGATTACACAAACATTTTAAAGTACAACAAATAAGCATATATTCTAGTTCAATGAGCGACGAAGTGCAAACAATTCATAAGTATACAGGCAATTTCCCCTATATTTTATTTGATTTTGTTAAAGGGAGGACTTCATATTAATAAAACTACGAATATAACTTATTTTAAGTGCATTTGAGACGAGCCATTAGAATGTGCTCTATATTTCATTAATCTGCTACAGTCCTCTACCAAAGCTGTCCACGCCAGGTCTGCACCACCCATCCAGCCGACGTATCCATACAACAACTTTTCAAGCAAATTAGTGTAAATGCATCTTTTATAAATGTACTGCGGTTTTCATTATTAATACTAATTATAATAGTATTTAGCAGTTACTGGTTTTCTACCTTGTAATTGCTCAGTACTCAAGTAAATCATTGTCCCGACTCCTCTCATTGCAAAACAGTGAAATAAAAGCATTACCGTCCGCTGCTGCCCGGGTCTCCCCCTCTCTCCTCCCGGCTCCTCGGCTCTGCACAGGCGGCCCGTCCGCTCCGGAGCTCCAGTGACACACAGCCGCCTCCCCCGCCACCATGAGCTCCTGCAGCCTCCGCCTCAGCGCCTCGTTTTCTCTCTGTCTGCGGGTTATTTCCACCCGGGACTCCGACACCGTCTCTTCCACCGCCTTCCAGATCTCACACAGGGCGGCTCTCATCAGCTCGGCCAGCGCCGAGGACAGGCGGCCGCTCAGAGCCGCGGACACCGACATCTTAGTCCAATGCAGACAATAAATTAATAAGAATTTCGGATCTGTTTCTGTTTTTATCAGAAATACACTCCAACTAAGACCGATACAACAAAACTACTCGTTGACCATGCGTTTATGTTTCGCCGACTTTGAACCTCAACCCCCAACCGGGCACTTCAAAACTACAGGCGCTGCTCACGGCGCAGTCGCACACTTTGACGATTTACATTTTACGGAAAACGTGTCTAAATTCGAAGCGCGCGTTCGTGCAGAGCAGGTTAGAATTCCACCGATATCCCATTGGTGCAGCAGCGCACATCTGCGCACATCTGCGCTACAAGAACGCCACCAATGAGCATCTTCACAACAATGGAAGAGCGCTGGCTGACAAAGAGGGGTGCAGACAACCGGCTGCGACCCTCATTCTACGCGCTACTGCCACCTTGTCTGGGGGTGTAAATGACATCATCACCTTCGATACCTACCCAGGTAATTAAGTTATATGTATTACAGCAAGCAGAAATAAAAGCAGGGCATGAAGTGTGCAATCATAAGACACAGTGTGCAAAATGACAATCAATAAAACCCATCTAAAATCGCCTTTAATTAAAAGGTCAGTCAGTTTATGAAAAAATAATAATAGTCACACTCTGCTTGGTGTGATCGCTCGCTCGCTGTGAGTTTAGTGCTTCTGCATGGCAGTGATTGTTTGTGCAATTGTTAAAATACAGCAGCAACAACAATGTAAATTGTGTTTCTTCATGTGTTTAAATTAGTTACACTTAAGACGTAAGTATTCCATGTACATGTGATTATCAATCTGTAGATACATACGTAGTTAAAATTGCACTCGCATCAGCAAATAAGTTAGTGTGTATTTGATGTTCTCTTACTGTACAATATGTATGGTTTGTGTAATTCGCCCCCCTGTGCTAAGAAAATGAATTTATTCATACATTATGAATCATGCGCAAACCAACCCGGGACACATGACTCGTAGAGGCGCTGGATTCGGAGTCACACCGCATTTCTGCCATTGGCGGAAGAAACTGCCCGTAAGGAACAGATAGTGACCAGTTCATTAACAAACAACATTTCTGTCCAATCTATATCGTCGCATTAACTCTCCATCATCACCTTTCCTTTCACTGAAGCTGCGCTCAGTCGTCTCTCATTGTTGCCATTTGCCAACTCCTAACCTGGTGAGACCATATTGTTACTGAAGTGTCTCTCTCCTGATTTCGCTCATTTCTAATCAAAACTCTCCTCACTGCTCGTGTCTCTGCTGGCATTTTAAACATGGCGGCTGAACTAAACTGGAACCTGAGCTCCCTATAGATGGACTGTGTAAAACAGAATCCATTAGCTTGAGGAAGGGGCTCAGTGGAGGGAGTGACAATGCAGAGAGGGCTGAGATATGGTCCTCACAGGTGCTGCTTCCCCGACCATCAAGCTCCCATAGCCATCGTTAGGTCAAGTGAGAAAAAGCACTGCTGCGCCCAGTGTGGTAAGAACTTCACTCAGGCAGGTACATTCTGGTTTGGGGTTGACTCAAAGACATGCGTTCTGAGGTAGGGTAGAAAAATCTGACAACACAAATATAAATACATTGAGGGTAAAATGTATCTTTACCCACCAAACAATAATTAATGTACAATAATTAACATTTATACAATTATTAAGAAAAAAATAAAATCATAAAAACAACAATTATTCAGGAAACTACCACAATGCATATGGTAAATTCTTTGGATTTACACCAGTACAGTGTAAAATCAACACTCTTTAATTTGACACCCAGTATTAACACTGACTGTCAAGATGGTTTAACTCTCAAAGTGTCAACTGAATCTTTTTAGTGTTGAAACAACACTGATTTTAACACTATATTATTATTATGATTATTATGATTATTATATGATATTATTATCATATAAATACTGATACATACTCTCAGATAAATACTGATTGTTCCTTCCCACAAAATAGGCCGATTTCATACCTCAAAAACCATCTATCCATCCATCCATTTTCGAAACCGCTTATCCATGTGGGTCGCGGGGGACGCCGGAGCCGATCCCGGCAAGGATAGGGCTCAAGGCAGGAATACACCCATGATGGGATGCCAGTCCACACAAACACACACACTCACCCAGGGTAATTTAGCGTGGCCAATTAACCTAACCTGTATGTCTTTGGATGGTGGGAGGAAACTGGAGCACCCGGAGGAAACCCACACGGACATGGTGAGAACATGCAAACTCCACACAGACAGACACTTCAAAATCAGTTGGTTATATGGTTGAATGGCTAGTTTAAGGCTTTTGTCATGTTCTCGCCAGAGGACGTCATCGCCCAAATTCTAGTCCTTTTGTGAAATTAGAAGAAATGGACAATAACTAATTGAGCTTAAGAGTGTACTTATTTTACAATAAAACAAAACAAGGATACAAGTAGTGCTGGATACCTCATACACAAGATACTGAAAAATAACAATTGAATTTGACAGCAGTTCTGAATGAGCAGAAATAATAATTGATAAAAACTTCAGATTGTCCAATAATAATTAATAGTCAGAGCTATTGCAGTAATATACAATACAATTAAGTAAATGGTTAATGCTCATAACTCCTGAATGTGTCTAAGACTTTTGCACAGTAGTATATGTAGCTGACATGGATCAGGATATGATTGTGATCTGCAGTGACCGATCACATCTGTTCCTATGAAAATAAGAGCCATCATGTTTATAAGCTCTGCTCTCTGTACGCGTGTGATCTAGTGCTGGAGCCAAACTGCCTATAATCAGTACAATCATTTTGACATTCAGGATGTTTAACCTGCTGTATCTCAAACTGGAATGGCAGAGAGTACAATCTCTCATCTGATGTTCTTTTAGTAACCTTTAGAACAGGAGTGCCAGATGCTTTTGAATGGGTAGTGAAAATAAATGTAATTAACTTATTATCATGATTTTTTTTTTTTTTTCAATATATTGTTACTGGGGTTTGTTGCACTCATATGGAGCACCATTTGTGCCAAAAGTGTTCGTCCGCCAATTTGGTAGTTCATTGGGAAATTCATTTGGAAATTCATCAATTTGGCCATACAGTAGTAATAGACAAATAGACAAACAGACCAACTTCCATGCAAACTTCCAGACAAACCAATGAACTTCCAGACGAACAGACAAACTAACAGACAACCTAATGAACTTCCAGACAAACTTACGGACAACCCAGTGAACTTCCAGATGAACAGACCAACTGTCAATCATGCACTGTGCCAAACCCACTTCAGTCCTTCTAGCCAATCGGAGCAGACTCGCCTATTTTAACCAATACAAATCCAGGCTCACACAAAATGGCTTCAGCCAATAATGGTGCAGTTTACTAGAAAGGGCGTTACTGGCGTCTCTGTGTAACCGTATGGAAATTAAAATATATTGGTTAATCACCATTAACATGGGCTCGTTTATGAGAAGATTAATTGTTAGAAATTGTTGATGAATTTCCCAATGAATTTCCCAATTAACGACCAAATTGACAGACAAACACTTTTGGCACAAACGGCGCTCCATACACTCAGTTCTTGTTATTGTGTGGAACCTAGTAGCAGCCCATTCCTGGCTATTAGCCAATAGGATGTGACGTTTTTGCTGTAATATGGGATGTCCTATATAGAGCTAGTGCTCCTCTGTGTTAGTTAGCAGGGTTGCCAGATTGGGGGTAATGTATTTTCTTCATTTTAATTTTCCCACAGTGCAAATTATGTTCTAAAATATTACGCCTGTCGTTGAACAGTAATGATGGACTGCCCAACTCGCCAATAATAATAAAGTTGCTAGGCAATGAATTTGTGTGTAATTCAGTTAGACGCCATGTTTGTTTCGGTAGTATACACGAAACCGCAAAATAAAACGACTGTATAAGTCAGTTATTTAAACATAACAAACAAACATAGCATTTGCCAACATCCACAAATAAATGCAACTTTACTGTATCGCATACACTAGGTGCTATTTGCAGAATTTGTCTCTTGATTCACCAAATAATTCTGCCAATGTATGTATACTGTGATCAACCCCACCTGTTGTTGGGCCACTAGGGTGCGTCTTCTCCCCGATCAAGGCAGCAGTTACTTGCTTCACAATCGGCTCTGCTTATAGCAGGGAGTGCCGGACGTAGCACTCCTGCTGGTGAGTGTGGACTAGGCAGGGGAGTGTAGGATGTAGCGCCCCTGCTGGAGTATGAGTCTTGAGCAGGGGGGTGCAGGACTTGGCCTCCTTGCTTGTCTCTCACAGTCACACACACGGTTACACCAGAAAAGAAAAGAAAACTACAAATAGTCCACAAAACAGTAAATAAACGAAACACAAATCTAACTCCTCACCTCATCTGCTCATAATTTGAACATGGGGTTGTGTATCTAACCCCTGGAATTGTTGGGAAAGTCCACTGTTCTTTGTTAGCACCAACACAACCTTCTTCCCCCGGGCCAATCCTAGTACTGTAGAAAACTGACAGTTCCAGAAATAAGCTCATGTTTGTTTGGTGGAAATCTAACCCTTAAAAAAAATCTAAATGTATGGTATGACCAAGATTATGACTAGACCCTTTAACATGCTGAGTTAAATGATATTTGCAGCAACCCTAAAAATACCATAGCCAGTCTATTGGTTTCATTATCAATATGCAGATACAAATTTCCAACTATCAAAACCCTGTCATAATATCAACTGGAGATGAAATTCAATTTTAATTTATTAGGTTTTGGAGGGTATACGAATGTTTCAATACCCATGCCAATAATACAGTAAGAGTAGCCTAATAACAGACCATGTAAATGGCTGAGAAGAGAATCATGAGCAATATCAAAGATGTCATAACTGTGTGCATTTAGGGGGGGTAGGGCCTGTGGTATTGGTATGTATGCATCAATGTTTATGCTGAGAGCTTATTTGTTGTGTTCATCTTCCTGTCAGTGAGATATATGTAAATGTGGTGTCTCAGGCAATTACAGTAGAGTCAGCAGATGTTTGAAGGCAGTTTTCTGTAGCTGGGGAGAAACTGAGAGGGTGAACTGAAATGCCTAACTTAATGTTTTTGGCCCTAATTCTGAACATGTTCAAAGGTAAGATTCTTTTTTTTATTATTATTAATTAACATAGGCTAATTTACATTGGGAATGATAATAGATAATAGATTAAATCTGTTTTTACTGTGGTCCAGTAACAAGATTTTGTAGGCAGAGAGACGCCAAACAAGCAGCAGAGTTCTGGATGAGCTGGAGCAGGAGAGTAATAGTTGCAGGCAGGCTGGCAAGGAGGGAGAGAACCAGGGATTGGACAAGCAGCTAAGTCGAGTAGTCAGAGTTAGATTCAGCGTATGTTGCAGATATAGCATAAAGGAGTGAAATACAGAGCTGTTTCTAGTGACATAAGCGGCCACTGATCCCAGTGATCAGTTTTCAGAGAATTTACACTTTTCTTTGCTGACTGTTGGCAGGCACCTTTGATGTCCCTTGCTGGGTGCATGTAGCCCATTAGCCACCAGTTGAAGAGGCATTATCTATACAAAAAACAGTGCTACCTAGTTCTGCAGCGTCAATGATCAACATAGCTAATTAGCTAGTAAGTAATAATGTGTGTAATGAATATCAGTCAGGACCCTTGTTGACTTCAGATTACACATGATGAGGTGCTGCTGACTATGACTGACTATCTTTTTTCATTAAAATAAATATATATTAAGTAGTATTGTTTGTTTGCTCTTCGCACCCGAGTCATTCCCACAATCCAGTGCCTTTTGACTTTGTAACTTTGTCCTAAAAAAAGTTAAGAATTTCAAATGTTTTATCTTTCTATCACAAATAGGATATAGGATATGTTTAACTATCAGAATTACATAGGGGTCCAGCTCAGGCCACTGAATCCTAATAGTTATGTGCAAATTATTCACACATGAAGTATCACAAATGTCCACCCTGTTACGGGACATATGTATAACTATTAGAAATGTTTTTAAATTCATGTTTATGACCATGTTCACATTTTCTATGAAATCAAGTGTCCCCCTACTAAACCATACTCATTTATGCTCATCAGTTATTTTAAACAATAATTATGTAAGAAAACACATGTTCTCTATGATAACGCCAAACCAGTTGCATCCTATTTTTCTATAATAACCATAAATATAATTAGAATTTGGTTACAATTTTTAGGATGTGTTGTTGACTGATACTTCATAGGTTTATGTTAATGTGCAGAGAAAGTATATTTAGTGATATTGTTAAATTATAATTAAATATTTAATATTTAACAGGGTGGTCTTCCAAGTCCTTGTTCTGCCTCACTTTTTAGCTATGTGCTCCTCTATGAACCTCCAGACTGATCTTTCAACCTGGACAGACCCTTTGTTTAATGCTTGTGGCTCTGGGATAAGGCATAGAATCTGGTCATCAGCATACCAGTTAATGTCATCGTGTGGGCTTGGCCAGGAGAATGTATTAATTCCATTTCTGTGCATGCATTTCACTTTCACATTGTTCTCCTCAGTTTTCAGTATGACTCCTGGGTATGGCTCATTGTCATAGGTTATTATGCACCAGTGTCCAATGTGTTGGGAGTCTATTACTTCTGGCTGCCATAGAGTTGGGTCAGTGACAACTGTCTTTTCTTTGACAGCTGTACTGCTTCTATCTTCTCCCAGGGTTGTCTCTTTAAGGTCATAACATGTACAATCCAAAACACCTTCAGCTGCTTTACAAAGGCAAGTTATGTCCCTATATATGATCTGGCCTTGAGACTGGCTGAACCATGTCTAGAATAGGGTCAAGGTCCACCCTGTTACAATGCAAGGCATAACAGGGTGGACATTTTCAGCTAAAGATGGCCTTTACTCCTCCTGTGGTGGAGAACATGCTAGCACATGGTGATCACTTATCAAACATATTCTAAACATGTTAAAATTGTACTCCTTTCCTTTTCAAATGAGCATAACAGAGTGGACGTGTCATGCTTGACCCCATACGCTAAATGTTCTAAAACATTGAAAAAGATGTAAAATTAAGGAGTGATACTTACTTTGCTTTTCATGGTTGGTTTCCCTCTAAAAAATGATGTCACTTCCTGAAAGTCAAGTGACTTGAGAAGAAGTCCATTATTTTACAGAAGAGTTTTCATCAGCGTAGCAGGGTGGATGGTAAATTAAGGGACACAAGAAAATGTCCTTAATTTAATAATTTAATAATTTAAAATACAGGAATTACAATAAAAGGCACAAAAGGCACTGGATTGTAGGAATGACCCACCTGCATGATTTAAGGCCCAATTCAATGTTAATTTTATTTCATAGTGCAATGGTATTTTTATATATTTTATACCTTGTCAGATCTTCAGGTCAGTGTTTATATTGTTACAGTTCCATACAAATATCATAATGCAATTGTGGTCCAATTGTATTCCAGACTTTTGTTAATAAAATATGATGTTGCTCCTAACAGGTCAGTCTCTAGTCTGTACATGTATATTTGTACATTGTATGTTTGTTCGTACATATGTGTGCTTATACAAACATTTACAAGACAGGCTTAAGCCTATGTTAGTGGACTACAGTGAGGGGAGCCACTAAATCAAGGGTCCCCAATATGCTAGAAATGGCCCTGGTGAAATGTTAGTTTTCTTAAATTATTTGAAACTGCTGAAGATTTGTGAAATCTGTTTTCCTGGAAATTTTACGGAAGGGTATTTGTGTACAGTATTTTCCAGGTAGAAGCACTGCAATAACAGCTATCAGTTTTAACCTTTTGTTGCAGGGAATACATGGAGAACAGTCAATTAAATTTTTAACCAGGAACCAGGAATCTCCTGATATTTTGAAATGTTAAACCCTAGATTTACTTCAGCTGAACAGAGTTACCAAAGTTACAGGTTGCAGGTATATAAACAAAAACAATTCAAAAGAGCAAACTCTGTACAAGTAAATGCATACCCTAGGTGACTGGAATAAAAATGCACTGAGCTCTCTACAAACCAGCTCACCTTGCAGAATACCATAAATACACTTTAAATATAATAACATATCAGAAAGAACTGAGTGAACATACATGTTATAGCTTGACATTTGCCATAATTTAGTAGGTTTTTCAAAGTTGCTTATATGATCTGGAAGATTGTACACTACCGGTCAAAAGTTTTAGAACACCCCAAGTTTTTATTGAAATGTAAGCAGTTAAAGTCTAGTGAATAACCTGAAATCGTACAAAGGTAAGCGGTGTGCAGGAAAAAATATTTGAAGTCGGCAGTTCTAATCAGAATTTATTACGTGCACGGGAAAACACAGAACAGAAAGTATTAAACAAGTATAATGTTGTTTTTCCAAAGAGTTCAAGGAAGTACATAGCTTTTATTCCCATTTTGGGACATACCCTCAAGGGGTTTGACATTTTACAAACAGTGTCTGATTGATCATCTAAATAATTATGATATTAATTTCATTGGCATTCTAAAATATGCCTACCCATCTCATCAATATTATTACAATTATTACTCATGAATAATATAATAATATCCTCTAAATTGCCAGCTACATTTAGAAGGTAATTTGCCGATAACAAAGATAGGCTTGAATGCAATTAAACTTTAATAAGAAACAAGTAGAGAATGTAAGTTTCTGATAAACTAAAAAGGAGTAAATAACAGGTGCTCATAATTCATTGTAAAGAATGAATGCAAATTAATAGTTACTTTGCCAGAAACCTCCAGGGTCACAACACACAAAGCACAGAAGCACAAAATGATTTCTATTTTCCTCCACAGCGGTAAATTGACAGAGGTTAAAAAAATTGTTTAGGTTACCAAAAACTGAAAAATAATGTTAGAGTTATATACTGCGTTACTACACCCTCTTTAGCATTATTTGGCATTGTTACAAACAGCTCCTGTGCATAGAAGTTGCACTGTATTCCTACAATGCACACATCTCTTGGCTACCAGCACATTTCATTCTCAAACACATCCAATTTACTGTTTCTGTGTCGCCCGCTGTCATTCAGAGCCTGGGGGATAAACTCGCAGTCTGCTCCAGAGGGGAGGGGATTTCATTCAGACTGTCACAGATCACTCAATTTTGATCGGATTTCTTTGTAAGTAGGCTTGTTTTATTCAGAACAACCTAATGATGAATTCAATATATATTATTTGATGTTCTATCAAACACAGAGAAATTCAGATCCAAAAATGTTGTGTATAAGTACACTGTAAACAGAGTTTTCCATCTTGACATTTTGAGCTCTCTACGGGTGTGTGTTTTGATCAGTAGACGGTCTGGTTCCAGAATATGTCATAATTGTAAATATTTTCTGAGATTTTTTATTCCTACTCAGACCAAGTATGCCCCCACCCCAGCATTTCAGAATGAGAGTCAGACCTTTCATGGGATACTAAACACTTGGCAAACAACACAACAGTGAAGAGTAAACATGGGATTAAAGAGAAGCACACAAATTTGGTGCCCTTTTAAAGGTACCAGAGGGGTTTGTCAGCTTAAGGGGTTACATTTTATTAAACAAAATGATTCCATGATTTATTTTTTATTTCCAATTGATTATTTGTTCTATGCTTTGATTTCAGATTACATTGAAACATTAAACTGTGTAAAGTTCAATACAAACCGGAAAAATTTAGTCGGTTTAAAACGTTTGACCGGTAGTGTATGTGTCTTACTTATACATTAAAACACACGGAGATGCATAAAACCATGATTTTAGAAGAAACACATGACCATTTTCTAAATGTACCAATATATATTTTTTTTAAATAGCACTGTCACACTGATACAGTACTTTATGAATTATTTTCATTCTAGTCACCACACCCATCATGGGGGGGGAGATGCAGAGGATGGATGGTGGCCCTGGCAGGTGCACATCAGTTCTGTTTCAAAGTATATAAAGCAATCAGAGTGTGGGGGCTCACTGATCAGTGACAGATGGGTCCTAACTGTGGCAAGCTGCATGTCAGAGTGAGTGCTTTTTAAGTTTCATAATCATACCCTTATTTGTTATCCATCAGTTATTTTATATTATTTGCATTTTACTGTTATTCAATTCTGCTCTTGCTCCAGATTGCATCATGAATGTCTGCTGTATGAACTGTTTCCAGATTCCAGTTTCCAGAGTCATATAATGGTTGAAGCAGCACCTGTCAGTTTTGAATGATCCATTGCTGAATGCATTTAAGGCCATAGCTGACAGGGAGCAGTTTGGAAATATGGATCAATGTGAATATTAGCACATGTGAAATTCATTGTTGTTGTTGTTGTTGTTGTTGTTGTTGTTGTTGTTGTTGTTGAGCAGCATGTATGTGTTGCTCCTTGGCCAAATCTTTGCAAATATGGTATTAACTTTAACTCTAACTCTTTTGTTACTCAAATGACATCTGCAAATCCTCAGAAACATTATTGCTTGGATCTACACACTTCAGATGTTTAGTATAAGTGAAAAAAATGATAAATCTGCATTTTCTATAAGTGAATGAAATAAAAACTGGAACTTCAGCTTCAGAAGAATAAACACCTTGTTATTAGATGATTGCAATGGTAACCTAAATATGGTATACATCATGCTATTTAAATCTCTGTCTACTAAATTTTAGAGAATACATTATTATGATAATCTTATTTAATTATATAATACAAGGCTTGTTTATTTGTTCAGCTTTGCAGCATGAAGTGACAGCAGAAATTAACATTTAGACCACCCTCATTATTATTAATATTTACACTTTGCTAAAAGGCATTCTCTGCTGCAGGCCTTGCAGGTCATTTTACATCAGATTAATGTGTTATGAGGCAGATAAATACAATGTACAAACAAAGATGTATACATAAATTAAGTGCAGTTTATTTGCTGTTAAAAGACTAGGAAATTCATTCATGTTGCATAAAACACAATTATTAACTAATTGCTTTACATGAGAGAGAGGTTCCAGAAACATTCATGCAAATGAAAGTGCGTGTCTATGATCATCATATTATTATTATCTGTCATCATCATCATATCTACTTCTTCCCATACTTCCCATTGCTTTCGATTCAGACATTCTGTGGAGGCTATTGAAGTGACTCTTGGCCTATACCAACTGGGAAATCTCACAAATCACACAGAAGTTCGAAAAGTAAAGCAGGTCATCCAGCATGAGAACTATGTGTCGTTAAAATGTGATATTGCCCTGATGGAACTGGACAGAACAGTGCATTTCTCACCATTCATCCAGTCCGTCTCTCTCCCAGAGTTCTCTGATAACTTCACCAACAACACAGACTGCTGGGTCACTGGATGGGGTGATATTTCAGATAGTGGTAGGTACTCACAGTAACCAATTGTACACAACCTAATCAAAATAGTATAGTACAGATATGTAGTGCAGATCCTTCCCTTTATTTATTGTCAAAGTGTGGATGTTTACATGTGTGCTCTCATGAGGTTTCTGGCACAGTTCTGGTGCACCTGGTAGATTTTAATGTCCTCTATTTCTCTCTTCTCTTCTCTCTGTCTCAAGCACGTTTGTCAAGTCCTTACACTCTACAGCAAGTCCAGCTGCCCATCATAGGCAACCAGCTGTGTAATAAGATGTACAAGGGTGATATCCTGCCAGAGATGATGTGTGCTGGGCTCAAGAAGGGAGGAAAAGATACATGTCAGGTGGGTAACTGAGTTTTTGTCAAAATGTTGTGTTTTGGTCTCAGTGTGTCCAGAACATTTGTGTGTCAGTGAGAGCTCAGTGACAACATGTGTTTGTGTTGGGGTACATGTGTGTGTCTGTGCATGATTTCTCCTGCCAAACAATGTGGGGAAACAATAAAAAAGGCAAACAGGATGTTAGGGTATATTATCAAAAGTGTAGAATTGAGAACAAGGGCAGTGATGTTCAGACTGTACAATGCACTAATTAGAGCTCATCTGGATACTGTGTACAGTTCTGGGCTCCACACTTCAAAAAAGATATCGCTGCTCTAGAGGCAGTTCAGAGGAGAGCAACCAGACTTATTCCAGGTCTGAAGGGAATGTCCTACTGAGAGACTGAGGGAACTGAACCTTTTCACCCTGGAACAGAGGAGACCACATGGGTACTTGATTCAAGCCTTCAAAATCATGAAAGGCATCGACCCCATCAAACCAGAGGAGCTTTTCCAGATCAGCAGGGACACAAGCACCCGGGGACACAAATGGAAATTGGGCTTCAAGGCATTCAAGACAGAAAACAGGAGAAACTTCTTCACACAGAGAGTTGTCACAATCTGGAACAAACACCCCAGCGATGAGGTGAAGCTGAAAATTTGTGAACATTTAAAGTCAGACTGGATAGGATCCTTGGATCACTTAGTTATTAATGGACACCAAAGGAGCATGATGGGTCGAATGGCCTCCTCTCGTTTGTAAACTTTCTTATGTTCTTATGTTCTTATGATCACAGTGAGCCCACGTCTCACAGGCTGACCAAACTAAAAAAATGATGTTGAGAATGTTTTGTTGAAAAATTAAATCCCCTGTTGTACTTGTTTTTTCTTTTCAATTTTATGTCAGGGTGACTCTGGAAATGCTCTGGTTTGTAAGAAGGGTAACAGCTGGGTCTAGGCTGGGATTGTGAGCTTTGGAAAAGGTTGTGGTAGGCCCTATAGCCCTGGGGTCTACACCCGGGTCTCCAGCTTCCTGTGCTGGATAAAGAAACATGTCACAGATCTACTATCACAACTATAGTTATAGTTATAGTTATAGGTAATATTTTTATACAACCTCAGCAGTTGCTTATTAACTTGTGGACACTGCACAAGACCCAGCTGAGGACACTTCTGCAAAAATAGAAAATCCCCACTATGCCCAGCAGTAGGCTGTATGCTCACATAGGACCCCATTGGAAGATTATATTGTATATTGTATATATTATATTGTAATATACACTGATCAGCCATAACATTATGAGCACTGACAGGTGAAGTGAATAACACTGATAATCTCATTATCATGGCACCTGTCAGTGGGTGGAATATATTAGGCAGCAAGTGAATATTATGTCCTCAAAGTTGATGTGTTAGAAGCAGGACAAATGGGCAAGCATGAGGATGTGCTGGACAAACAAGTGCGATCCATGGAGGCCCCACCTTGCAACTTACAGGACTTAAAGGATCTGCTGCTAACGTCTTGGTGCCAGATACCACAGCACACCTTCAGAGGTCTAGTGGAGTCCATGCCTCGACGGGTCAGGGCTGTTTTGGCGGCAAAAGGGGGACCTACACAATATTAGGCAGGTGGTCATAATGTTATGGCTGATCGGTATAATATGGCTTCTGACAAAATTGATTTAACTTTCTGATCTCACTTTAATGAGTGCAAATATGTACAATTTTAAGTGTAAATAACATTTGTTTTCTATTTACATGTGAAACCCAACAGAGAACACTCATAGGAACACAAACGAGGCATCTGGAATAACTCAGAGTAGAGCCATGAAGTTTTGTCTCCCTCTCCCAAGTGAAAGAAACAGTAAGTGTGACAGTCATGATAATGTTCAGATCTAGCTGGTCACTGACTGTGAAAACACACTTATCTCTGTTTGACTGTGACTCTGATACTGTGGCTTACAGCAGTACAGAGCACTGGGTAAATATATAAAAACAGGAAATGACATGAGCCATCAGGTGACAATAAAAATGCACAAATCAGGTGTGTCAGCAATGCACTGTAGTCTCTGTTTCCTCTCACTCTATAGTAACCAGACTGGGGGTGGAACTCGTTGAGGCCGAGAGGGTGAAGAAGGGGCTGTGGCCCTGGCATGTGTCTCTCCGCATCACTATGGGAGAAGATAAACCACAGTACTGTGGTGGATCTCTGATTAATGAGAACTGGGTTCTCACTGCAGCCAGCTGCTTCACACTGTGAGTCTTTGAGGCATTACTATAATTTCTAAACAACTAAGAGAAATAAAAAAACAAGTTTAAAACTGATAATTTGGGTCATTTATTACAGTTCCACCCTGTAGGAATTTGTACATTCAATTTGGTTCTTGGGCATTGTTGCAGGCACAGACATCCAAAATTGACAAAATCCTGGCTGGGGCATTGAATGACACTGATTGAGGTCATAAATACATATGAATTAACACAGCTGGCAGTTGTCATTGCATAAGCCTTGAAGAGGGAGAAATGAGGGAGACTGATTCACCTTACAACATAGAGGAGAGGACTGTACTTGTCTCTCACCAGGCAAATAATCACCTCAGTCATCATCACACTATACCCCAGAAAACAACATCCAAATACCCCAATTAACATTTGGTGCTGCAGTAACTGAATAATTGTAATAATGATGAATTACTGTAATTAATTAATTAATTAATTAATTAATTACTTTATTTGAATGGTGTCAATTAGCCTATTATTTTGGAGAAAATAGTACATCCTTAGTAAACAAATGCCATTGCCCAAGCCTTCCTTACAGTATCCTACTATATGGCCTGATAAAAGATGTTGACTGTGCTTGGTGGTTAATGTGGTTATTGATTCACTATGTAACACATTTTTTGTTCCTGGGTAGTAAGTGTTATTTCCTAATTGCTTATGCCTCAAAAGTATAGAAAATGTTTATTATTCCACAAAAATTTTGCTTTTGTGACGGGACAGTGATATTTTGAAATTTACTGATTTCCAATGAGAAAACGGGCGAATTTGTGTCTTTTCGTTCACATAAAGTCAGAAAAAAACAACATTAACATGTATTTATACTAAAGTAATACAAAAATGACTACAAAAGATTTAGAATTGAGATTTACGATTATAGTGTATTTACTATAATGTGTTTTGTGAAATGTAAATAATCTGTGACACGGTATGTCGCCCTGGGTAAGGGCATCCGCCAACAAATAAATAATAATCATCTTCTGTCATGCAGTGGTTTCATACAGGAGGCCTCTTCAGTAACACTTACCAGCAGTGGGGAGACATTCCTGATCAAGAGGGTGGTTGATCACAAGTCGTTCACATCTGGACACAATGGGTTTGACATCGCCCTGGTGGAGCTGAATGGGAAAGTTTCTTTCTCCAGCTCCGTCTTCCCCGTCTCCCTCCCACAGCCTGATGAAGGCTTCAGCGGTAGCACAGACTGCATTGTCACTGGATGGGGGGAAAGTGACCAAGATGGTAGGAATAACTGATGAAGAATTTGCAGTTGTGCACAGCAGCAGTACAAGCACCAATTTGCAGGACATTGTAATAGTGCAGGACAGTTCATTTTACTAACAGTACAGACAAACAAGCTTTACAGCAAAACAACCTGATACACTACAGCCAGGGTTCCCTACCCAGCTGGTTTTTGTTCCAGCTGAGCTCTCAGTTACTTAATTGAACCTTAATTGAAGTAACAATTTGCTTAGATTTTACTTTTTAAATGGTGTAATAAAAAAGTTGTTTCTTTAATAAGTTTTCTATACAATTCTATACTTAACTTAAAACCCCTACTGTTTAAAGTAATTAAAAGGAAATTATTAGTTCAATTAAGTAAATGAGACATTGGTTGGAACAAAAAACAGCAATGAAGGGGCTCCTCCAGGATCAGGGTTGGGAGCCCTGGCACTATAGGGATGGAAGTAAGACTCACATTGCCTAACAGATGGAGTCATCTCCGGACTACTTCAACACAATTTATACAGGGGCCTTCAGATCATAACATTTAAATAGGAGCCTTATATCCTTCCCTGTACTAGAGAACAGTATAATACAATGCCACACAGTGCAGTATATTACTGTTCAGTGTCAGGCAATACAATACAGTATAACAAAAATAAGTGCAATGCATTTCAGTAAAATATACAACAGTACTACATCATGTAGAACCACAGAATTCCAAAAAGCACAAGCACGAAATCAGCATACAATACAAAGGAGGTTTGCCTCAAGGATCCTGTATTAAAAAGGCAATATAAAACTGTGCATTAATTAGCCATAAGTGAAGTGATAATTTTCCTAATGCCCATCCCTGTCATGAACAAATAGGGGGTTAAGAATGACAGATTGCAAATGCAACCCAGGTTATCTGAGAATTTGCATGTTAGCATGGGGTTATAAATTATCAATAAAGCTTTATAAGATTATTTATAATTTATACTAAATATTTGATTTGGCAACTCCCAAAACACTATTTTGTTTAATTTTTTGTATATATAATAAATTATATCTTTAGTTAAAGCAGGCAGAGAAAGGATCTGCTTGATTGACAGTGCAAAGTGTCTTATAGGCAGAAAAAGCATTAGAAAAATCGTTCATGAGTTCCATATGGTGACATGCAATGTCCCATCCTCTTTTCGGTAGTATTCTCTTTTAGATCAAATGGTCGTTTTGTTATGTCATGACAGGGTTGGGAATTAGTAAAATTACCTCACTTACTGCTAAAGAATAATAATAATAAAATATATATATTAATGATTATAAAAAGGTATTAATACACTTACTAATGTAAAGTGTTATATTACACAAGCTATACAAATATCAACAAAATCTAAAACATTTTACAACACCCCTCTCTTTCTTGTATTGGCTCAATACAATCTCTCTCTCTCTCTCTCTCTCTCTCTCTCTTTCTCTGTCTCTCTCCCCAGAACACTTGACTTTGCAACAGGTCCAGGCCCCCATCATACCCAGGCAGCAGTGTGAGGAGAGCTTCTGTCAGTTCTAATCCATCAAAGAAGACATCATCTGTGTCGGGCAACAGAGCAACAGAGAGAACAGTGGGGTGAGTGAGTGACTCTGGGCTCTGTCTTTCTTTATGGGTGTATTTATTTGACAGCAATAACATACATTTAAATTATAGTAGCCATACCAGCCTCACTGTCTTTCTCTCTGCCGGATTATCCTGGAGCTCCGCTGGTCTGTAAGAAGACAAAATGCTGGGTCCTGGCTGGGATCATGAGTTTTGGGGAGCAATGTGCTCGCCCTGGCTCCCCTGGCATCTATACCCGAGTCTGCAGCTATTTGGACTGGATAAAGAGTCAAATTTGAGTCCCAGGCTTCTAGAAATGCTACATTCAAGTCTGCAGTGTTGAATCAACCTTCCTGATACACTTACACAACCACCCACCCAGCCAAACAGATTTCAAAAGTAGACACAGAGCTGGATGTCTCATCTGATCTGGTACTGCAGATGTTTACATCCCATACTGGTGTGTCATGGCTCAGGCAAATGCAAATGTTTTATAAGAAGCAGCAAAATGTGTGTGTGAGCACACAAAAATAGCACATACATTAAAGCAAGACTATAGATAAGGGTTTGTGTTTGTAATGGGATCATTGTTTCAATTGACTTGATATTACTAAATAAATAATTGGCATTTGTTTGTGTAGTGTGCCTTTCTTTCCACTTCGAGTCACTCTTTCTGTTGATTTGGGATTTTTATGTATTACACATTTGAATATTCATATTCCTCTCAATCTGTAAAGAGTGCACAACTTTTTAAAGTGTAATTTTTTTAAATCTGTGATTGAATATATCCTACCATATATTTGACTGTACACTATCCACAATAACCTACATACCACCTGGAGAACTCTTAGTGTTTTCTGACATTAGAATTTGAAATACTAATAGTTGGTAACTTCATGTAACAACCCACCCAGCAGCCAAACTGAGACCCAGGGGAAGGGGGAAAATGGATTGTTACTATGTCCCAGTGACCACCAGGGGGGAATGAGTCAGGCTGAAAAATTATTAATATTGTATTCCAAAATATGCACCTACAGTACACTTCCAAGCTAAAACTAAGACACGCAATAAGTAATATTTTCTCACCTGAGGGGAAGTCAAGGTCTCATAAGGGCAAGACATACAAAATAAAATTAATATAATGGCAGCACTGCAGTCCCAGAGTTTATAGTATTAATATAGCCATAAACAGTACTTCATACAGAGCTTAGTTAACAAATATCCCTACACACCGTTAGTGATGCCAATCAAACATAACAAAAAAATAAATCCTCCAAATCATTAATTAACAGTGCGCTCCACTGATTGCAAGGCCATTCAACACATTTTACCTCCCATGACTGCTGGCCTGCATACAAGTAAGATTACCTCCTCAGACAAAAGATGAGAAGGGAAGATGAACTGCTGAATGATAAAAGGTTGGGTCTCTAGCTGGCTATGTTAAAAGAAAGGAAAACTAGTGAGAGGAGAAGTTAATGCTAAGTCTCCTTTTTCTTTATTAAAAATATAATGCTGTCTGCTGTTCATTCTTCATTCATTCTTCATTCATTCATTCATCATACAGAAACATTCCAAATCAATTTGAAAGGAAATGTCCTTCTACTTTCTTTGTTGGATTTTTTTGGCTTTATATGATTGTGTGAATAAAATCAACATACATGTCCTTAGTTTTGTTGGAAACATCTCTATTCAGGCTTCATCTCTGATTGCACTAGACTGTCCTTTAGTTGTTCTCATTCACATCCTGCTGTTACTCAAATGGGCTCTGGATCTAGATTCACCTGTCCGCTTGACAAACCTGTCTGCAATCAGTGCCTTTGCTCATTGCTGTGCCTCTCATCCTGGAAAACACTGAGACACAATCTTTCACAGCATGAAAACCTATGTGCAGTTAAGGCATTGGGAAACCACTTTATAATAAACAAACTGCCAATATTTTTTTACATTTTGATGAGAATGAAGCACAAAGACCACAGTGCTTCCTTTTTCAGATAATCAGGGTTGCATTCACAACCTATCATTACCTCCATGTTTCCCTTTCTCCCTTCCCAGCTGACACACAACATTTGCCACAATGTTGTACAATGTATCAAATTGGTCAGTGTCTGATTTAGATTTCTGCCCCATAAATTAGGACTTCTGTCTTGACATGTATTTACAAATACTTCAGTTATGTATTTCACTAGTATTTGATATTTTCCATTGCAATCATTGTATTTGAATCAATGTGTTGGATTTGAAAATATAATGTTATTTGTACATCACAACAACATAAACATAACAAAACATAAGAAGATTGAAGACACAATGTGAGATTCCTAACTAAGTCTTAAAAAGAAAATATTACATGAATATAAAACACCAAGAGAAAAATATTCTCTCTGTCCCAAAAGTGTTAATTGTTCACTTTAACTCCTCTCCACATCTCTTATCTAGAGATAAGACCAATGAGAGGAGGATCTGAGACGAGGAAAGAAAAATGTGTTTGTTATTTAAAATTGAGCTACTGCATGTACTGCTGGAAAAATATCTGCCTTGCACACACAACACATAGAGATGGCTGACAAATTAAAGGAAAAACCTGAGTAAAAGAGTGGAGGAACATAACGAATGCAGTTGCCTCCAAACAGGTGAACTGCTTGATACAATTAAGCAATTAACATCCTATCATGCTCTGTGGGATGTATACAAATGCTGAGCAGACCCAGCTGACCTCACTTTTGGATCAAGATGGCAAGAGGAAAGGATCTAAGTGACTTTGGAAAAGGGGTCATTATTGGGGTACGAATAGCAGGAGTTTCAGTCACAAAGATGCTGAACTGGCTAGTGTTCTCAACAAGCCATGGTTCCTGCATCCCACACCTTCCCCCACGAAGACAATTCCATTCATTTCTAAGCTGCACTACTTTGGAGCATGTGACTAGACCCTGCCCAAAGAACCACATGTCATGCTTTCTATAAAGGCTGTTACATTTTGTTGTTCGGAGAGACTCCACTCAGGTGAGCAGCTTCCATGTTGGGGCTTTCCAGGCCTGGCATGTTAAATACATTATGCTCTGTGTTTCAAAGACTTAAATTCTTTACTGGGTTCAACAATTATCAATGTGCTTATTTCTTTAAAATATCTTAAAGTGCCCTGTTAATTTTCCCAGGACCTCGGAAGAGCAGTGATGGGAGAGTGTCTCTGTACAAGAGGATCTCACTGCTCCTTGTCTGTGTGTGAATCCTCACTCTCATCTCTGGACTGGCTGTGTACTGTGAGTATTGAACAAGCAGGAGTTCACTGTCAGAGCTGCTCCCACTCTGGACTGGACAGCAGACTGACAGTGAGGAATATTACTGTGCTGTGCTGTATTCCTGGAGGGCCATGCGTATGCTGGCTTTCATTCCATCCAAGTCCTCACTACTTAGTCTAATTATTCAATTTGATGTAACTTGCAATATATTTTTTTATATTTTACAGCTGATGGTCTAAAAGTGCATTTGATTCAAGGTACAGTTAATGCCTGTGCCCTGACTTTCTGCTTTCACCTCTAGAGGTCCCCCAAAGCCACACTTTTCCCAGTATGTTCCAGGACTCTGATCAACTCCATTATCGTCCCAGCTTGCCCCGTTAATCCTCTCCACCGGTTTCCTGTTTCACACAGGAGTATATATACTCCTTTGTTCCCCTCCCTTAATGTGAAGTCTTGCCTTGCCTTTCCAGCAGCATTTATGAGCATTAGTATTGTTATTGTGGTTTCCTGTGTATCGACCCTTGCCTTCTCTGTTTTACATTTCTTTATTTTTTCTGCTATTGTTGTTTTGCATGATCGATCAACCTACCCATCCCATTCCCCCTCCCCCCTCTTGCAAGATTAGATTTTTACCGTACTGTTATATTGTGGCTATACGACACCAATTTATCATAACAGTGATATAAGTTAGCTTGCCTTATCTTTCCATGGGGGAAAGTGTTGAATTGTAGAACTTGCTGAGGGCCCCCAAATTACATGTGCAATATGTAACTGCATTTTCTCAGTGTACAAATATATTAAAGGTTCAGAAAAGGGGTGGTTGAAGGTTGGCTTTGGGGGGCCGCATTTGGGACTTTGGGAACCCCTGATCTAGACCATTGGTCAGAACATCAGGTGAAATGGGTCCAGTATGTTTGTAACACTGTAGTTTAAAAGTTAAATCTATTGTGTGTGTCACCCAGACCTGAGGAATGAAATCTCCAAACGGCAGCGCAGCTACAGCAGTATGAAGGCAGGCTGTCTCCCCTTAGAGATGTGCCTCCCCAATGATCCCAGCAAGACTGGTGTGTGGGCCTTGGGCTTCTTTTTTTTTTTTTAATTATTTGATTAGATTTCAATTGTAGAACTAAACACTATTCTATGAAAAGCTCTGTATTCAAATTTTATATAATATACATATTTTGTGAAATGTTTTAGAACATGACAACTAAACAGGGTAGAGATGTAAGGGTTTTGAAATCAAGAAGCAAACAAACAAACAAGCTCTGAGCTGCACTGTTAGTTGGGGGTTTTGCATTGTGTTTACATGGCAGGAAAATGTAGATTCACAAAAGACAAGAGGCTGTCAGCATTATTGTTGCAAGGAGCAAGATACGATGTTGGTCACGGAGAGCGATAGTGAAGGCATTATACATTTTAGATAAAGTATTTTTTAATTGTTTATTCAGAAACCTTTTTTAAGTTTTTAAAAGCCCATCAATCGTGCAGTATCGGCACAATCACCTTTACTGTTATGTTAAAAGACAAAATACTAAATTAATCAGATATTGGACTTGTATGAGCCATTATTCGGCCATTGATAAAATATTGCATAAAGTTAACATGGAAAATGAGTGGACAGTTTCTAATGCTAGAACTCTCTGTGGCTACTGTATATTTACATGTGGGTTCAGATATGCAGAATGTCATGATTTCAGTAACAAATTTAAATGGGTAAGGCCAAGTTATATCAGTGATGTTACATAGACGAGTCTTTGCCATTGTTGTCTCAAAGGAGAAACTGAAGCCTTGACTGTTTTGAACTGTATACTTCCACAATAACTGTATTTGAAAAGGTGGAATACAAAATAATTATTCTAGTGATGTATGATGATACATTGATTTTAGTTTTCTTATCTGTCCATGTGAATGTGTTCAGTGCTGCTTTTTTAATGTTTTCTTCATGGTGTTTTAATAAGGACAATTCAAAGATTGTGAAAAACATCTTTTGGAAACGTCTGTTTTTAATATCTGTCTTTTTAATCCAGAAAGGATAAGTTAGTTTAGAGGGGTTAAATAATACATATTGTTAACAAACCTGAATACATGTCCATTAAGACATTAGGAATAGGTGAATGAAAAGCTGTTCAGATGCAGAGTGATGTTAACCAAAGTTGAAGAAGGTCTGAGAAAGTTGTTGAGGGTTTGAGAGTTGATAAGGCTTGAGAATCTGGAAAAGGAGAGTTTATGTACGAGACAAATGTGCTGCCACTTTCACCATGAGAGTTTCTAATGGTAATTGAATGGAACACGAGGGAAAATAAGGAAGTTACTGAAGGTATAACTTAATGTAAAATAAATAAATAATTGAATGAGATATAGTTTAAAGTCTAAAGTCAAGAAACTATATGGAAATAGTCAATTCCCAAACCGAAATACTCTATCAATTAGGAAGGGATCCATAATCCATCCACATGACCTCTGATGCCAGTGTCTGTGTGGATGGACAGGAGTGAGGGGGATGGGGAAGCATACTATGCTTATCATACTATTGTAAAAGTAATAAAAGAAACTAACTGTTTTTAACAGACAACAGGAGGGTGCTGAAAATAACAATTTTATCTTTCAGGAAAACTGGAGAAAGGCATGAAGAAACAATATGGAATTAGATTTAAAAGGAAACCTGAATAGTCCTACAACTCCAACCTCTTAAATCTAAGCATAACTGAAGTATACAGAGTCTGGTGGGACACATTTTAATGGATACTATACTGGATTGAAAGAATTGTGCTGTTTGGTTGTGGACTAAAATGTGAAATGATGTATAATGTTTCCATGTAACTGTAAGTGGGTACATATTGAGTAATGCTACTATGGTCTACTGTATTATTGTATATGGGAATTGTGTGGAAAAACTAGTTCTAAAATTGTATGTGGTAACAAAGCCAATGCTTTGTAATGAACAAATTATACATATTTGCTTTGGTTAAAAACTTTTTATAGCATAATAAGTCTATTTGGTGACAGAATTGGCCTTGGAGCAGTGCCAATTTGGTTCTAACTAAAGAAATTATAGATGATGATAATCACAAGGTTTAGTTTTGTAGAATAAGGATGGAATTATATAATCCATTATTAAAGATTGAAGGTTTATTAAAAAAAAAAATACATATATGTATGCGTGTGTGTATATTGGGACAATGAATGTCCATTAATGGGTAAAATACAAATCAAGACAATGGCAATGTTGGAAGGAAATATTAGACATAAAATATTAATAATAATGAAAATAGGAATAATAGGAATTGTTCCTAATGAAACTATGGAAATTTCAAATTATGGTTTATTGGTAAAACATTAATTGAGAAACAAATTAATAACTGCAATAATGCAATAATTTACCTAACAACTATTAACTATGTTGTTGAAGGAGCTGTTGTAGTAATTATTGTAATGGTCTCAGATATTTAAGTTAGATAAAACAAAAGGGATAAGCACACTGTTTTGAAAGTTTGACTGCTCCACACAAAATTGAGTATTTACACTAGGAAGTAAAGTTGATTCAATAACACAGGAGATATAATGCTGCTGATGACAGCTGAGTGTTATACTGAAATAATTTGATAAATTGGAACCAAGATTATTATTATTTTGAATTGTCCCTATACTGGAAACCTTACAGATTGTGTGAATGTCAACTAATGTCCATGTGATAGAGATGCCTTTGATAAGGAGGATCTCTGATGTTGTGCGAACAACACATTTGTGTCTGCAGATGACCGATCTATTTCACATGGCAGATTTGCACATTATGAATCGTGTCCTGAAGGAACCGATGTCTGACCTGTAGTGACAAAGGTGCAGATGGAGAAGACGCTGGTGTTCTTGTTGAGATGCACAACATCTTGAACAGACTGATTTTGAGGTCCACAATGCTGAAGTGATGGTTGACGCATTGTGAAACCGCTCAAATGGAGTCTGCAGTAGCATACATTCTTGTATTGATATTTTAATTTTAATGTACTTTTGGTGGAGATGTCAAATTAATAGAATAAAAGCCATGAAGTCAGAATAAGTCCATTGCCCTTCTCTTACGACTGACTAAGGGAGAGATTTGTAGAATGTGCATTATTTATAAGTTAAATATATAACAGAAATATATGTAAACTGAATGAGTAAAAATAACAGATTGTTGAATTTTGTATTCTGTAAGAAGCAACAAAATGTATGTTTTATGCAGGTAGTAACTAGGGATTTACTTATATGACCTGGGGCAGGATAAAACAAAACATAATTTGAGATGCACTGTAAAGCTCCAAGTCACTGTAATTTCCATAAGAGAGCTCAATATTCGGAAAAGTGTAATTAGGAACTAATTGTCTGACGAAGCAAAGAAAAGGACATTCCTATCCCCTGATTATTTGAATACCTTGCTGTAAATACATACACACCTCATAGGTGGCAGACTGGGATGGATGGGAGCTGAAAACACTGCACCATACCACCTGCCCCTCAGGAGGAAGAAATTATTGTAACTGACAAACATGATTCTTTTGGCTTCTTTCTGCTTCGCTCTATTGCCAATAGGAAGGACTGAAGAGCCGGTATTAATGTTTTATATAAACTGTATAATGTTTTATATTAATAATAGTATGCAGACTGAGCCAATTAGATTTATCGAGCTAGCAGTTGTTCAGGGCATCTAGACATCTTTCTCTCCACTTTGAGTTCTGTTTGTATGATAAGAGGAACACCCAAACAGATAAATAGCCCACAGATACCAGTTCGCTTAGTGTTTGTTTGTGGTTTCCTGTTCTTCTCTTCAGGCTGAAGGTGTTACATTATTGTGATTGATTACCTTATTGTCCATTGTTAAGAAAACTATGAGATTGGTAAGTTTGTATGCAATAACAGGAAAACACCTGCTTCCATGATGACACCTCCCCCCAGGAAGACAACCCCAAACCTTCAGAAACCTGATCTCAAGATATCACTTCTGGAAACCAGTGACTGTCCCTGCCTACTGAACCACATGTCATGCATTGTTTAAAAGCTGTTCAGAGAGAGACTCTGCTGAGGTGGAGAGCTTCTATGTGAGGGAGCCTGTAAGGGCATGTTAAATAAATACTTTATCCTCTGTGCATCAAGACTGGGTTCTTCAGTCACCCTCCCAACTGGGACGGTCGTCCAACCATGCCAACCATATGCTGATGTCGGGCCAACGTCCTTTTCTATCTGGGCAGTTCCATATTAATTACATTTACTGTTCTTGTTTAGATTTTTCTTTTTTTGGTTAGGATTTTTCTTTTCTGTGTAATGCTGCTTTGTTTATGTAAATAAATAAAACATCTGTACTTTATTATTATTATTATTTATAAAAGTTGTATATTTAGCAATGAATGTAATGGGTTAAATCACCTTGGCCACTTACTTCTCTGCAGAAGTTCTCTACAATGTCCAAGCCTGGCACAACGTGGGTCCCATTGGCAAAACAACAGGGAAACATGCCACGTATGCCATTTGCTCAGCTTCTGATAGCCTCTGGTCAGGTTTAAGTACGTGATCTCCGGGCACCACCGGGCAGGTTTTAGGACGACCGTGTCTGGGTCGCCTATAAAAATACTGTTCATAATGCATTGTAAATCCTGCATTAACTCATTTGTCAGTGTGAAGTAACTTTCACAAATAAAAATTTGAATATGTTTGCTAATATTTAGATGTGTCCATCAAATGTACAACTCTAAGTGAAAACTTTAATAGTATAATAGTTAATTTTTATTTTAGCATTCAGTCTCATGCGTTACAACCGAACTTGAAAAATATGGGATCTAAAACAGGAATGTTGCATAATGTTGTGTTACAATATGAAAATACTGTAATTGGCTTCCTTTCTATTACTTGTATTATCTTCAATCCCCTTTCCTGAACAGAAGACTCAGATAATATATTCAATATATTCTTGAGAGTAAAGAACATGCAGTCAGCAGAGCTATGTAATGTAAGCTGTTACAGGAACATACTAGCGCTCACACAATAACAAACTGTCATGGCGTCTCTTCCTTTTTCCTCCGCTCTAACAGGAAATCACAACCCAGTAGAAACCTACAAAACCTGCTAGTGGGCAGTGTTTAACAAACAATAGTGATTAACTAAACATTTTACAATACCGTGAAACCTGTTGGGAGTGAGGGGCAGAAGTGCAGTTGGGTTTGTGTTGCCCTCAAATTAGGAATCACTTCACAAAATGTAATAATGTATGTTTAATCTTTGTAAACTACTGAAAATAAATCGTATCAAATGTGTCCAGTTGCCCCTGCACACTCCGCCCATGATGTTAATATTATATTGTCAAAATTTACATTGCTGCACTTAAATTTAGGGATGATTTAATAAAGCAGATATAGCTATTGTAACTTGAACTGAAGCTTATTAGTAACCTAGTTATAGTATGTTACTGCGTACTGGCTCACTACGAAACTTTTCTTGTGATGTCACCTACGGCGACTCTTGACTCTTGGCTGTCTTGTTGAGCAGCGAGGCATTATGGGAAATGTTCGCCAGAAAAGTCCGCATAGTCTCACCCCATAGATATATCAAAGATCCTCTATTTAGACAATATAGTCAATTCCCCCCTTTTTTCCATCTTTGAGCAGCAATGCATTATGGGAGTCACAAAGAGTTCCGGTGGTGCTTTTCTCCCTCTCTATGTGTTGGGGTAAAATTGCCCCCTATGTATTGTATATACCCACTGTATAATACTCTGCATGTTGGGAGAACAGAGTACAAGGATTTTTATATAACATATTCTACTAACTGTTAGGAATTGTTAAGCTTTGTTCTGATATTAGGTAGGCATACTGATTATTTAACCTACTGTAACCATGTAACTCATTGTATTGTATTCTTATTGTAGGATTAGCCTTTGTAGGAAACCAGAGGCACTGAACCCAAGTGAGTAAACACAGAGAGACCGACAGACAATAACAGACAGAGAGACATACAGAAAGAGATAAGGAGAGTCTCTTTATTTAGTTTTGACTGTCAGAATCCATAGGCTAAGCATTGGCCATCATTGTCATAATTGAATTATTATTATTATTTATTTATTGGGAGATGCCCTTATCCAGGGTGACATACAGAACATAAGAGCAATACAAAGTGATATATAAGTATAAGTGATGCTGTCCAAGTTTTTCACAATATTTTTTTCAATATTTTTCAGTTGACTTTGTTGTTTAGTTGTAACAATGTAAGATTATTTTTGTTTTTTATGAAAAACAAATAGGCTATACCTGGTTTCACAATTTACAGTAACATTTCTTTTCATAAAAGGTATAATTCATTTAAAATATTAAAGTTAATAACTCTTTTTAAATGGTTAAATACATATTAAAACAAATTAGGAAAAGAAAAAGGAGAACTCCTGCTACCATTACTTTTGATACAATTGAGCTATACAGTTTTGTTAGTGTGTGGAAGTAACAAAAGTTAAATATTTCCAAGTTTCTGTGATAAAACTTAGCAGTAATCTTTCTGCATCAAGGTGAATTTTAAATGAAATAGCTATTTCTTCACATCCAAACCCCACTTTTACTTTTACAATAATAATAAAATGATCAAGACAATTATTTTGAGGAAAAAGAATAAGATAAATAGAAGGAAGAAGAAAAATAATGAAGCAACCAAGGTAATTGTCAATTTGTAGTTATGATAGGTCACGGGCGGTGACAAAGGTACAGTATATTCATTGATTGCTTATTTCTTCTTCTGATTATTAACTGTAATTGTTTTTTCACTTTATATAATTGTTGATAGAATTATTTTATTTTCCTTGTTTCTTTATTTTGGATTTATTTACTTAGGATATGTAATTATTAATTGTTTGATGCTCTTGCCCCGAATCACACACGTGCTCACCTGTCCTGGGAAGATGAGCACTTCTGATTAGTATTCTGAAGACTTTGAGTTTATTCTTGTATTGCAATCTTGTATTGGACTGTATTAAGTCCCTGCTGACTGACTGTTTTGGCCACCTTGTTACGAAAGCCGAGGCGTGCAAAGCGAGGAGCTGGGAGTAAATAGTAGCGGCATCTCTGAGAAAACTTCTGCCAGAATTAAAATGTTGTTCCAGAAATTATGTACACAATACTGTCTACTGTCACAATATTATCAATCAAATCCATGCTATTTTGAAAAGGTGAATTTATTCATAAATAAGTGTGATTATTCAGGTAATCCCAGTCTACAAAGTACAATTTACAATGAGGTAAATAACAAATTTAAGATTAGCAGGGATACTCCCACAAATACACATAAGGTGCCCTAGCACTCCTGTTACTATGCTGATATGATAAAGAAATTAGTCTCCAATAAGACTTTTCATGTGTACACTACCGGTCAAAAGATTTAGAACACCCCAATTCTTCCAGATTTTATTGAAATTTTTGCAGTTCTAGTCCAGTGAATAACCTAAAATGGTACAAAGATAAGCGGTAAACTGCCAGAGGTTAAAAAAACAAAGTTTACGTTACCAAAAACTGGAAAGTAATGTACATTTCAGTTAAATGCTGTGTTACTACATCCTCTTAAGCATTATTTGTCACTGAAGCTGTGCATAGAAGTTACACTGTATTCCTACAATGCACACATCGTTTCAAAGCTTATTCTCTTGGCTACCAGCTAGTTTAATTCTCAAACATATCCGATTTACAGTTTCCATGTTGCCAGCCATCATTCAGAGCCCGGGGGGGTCTCATCCAGACGGTCACAGTTCACTCAGTTTCGAACGGATTTCTTTGCAAATAGGCTTGTTTAAAGATTAATCCAGTATATTTGATGTTCTATCAGACACAGAGAGGTTCAGATCCAATTATGTAAAATCGTTGTGTATTAGTACACTGTAAACAGAGTTTTCCATCTTGACATTTTGAGCTCTCTACGGGTGTGTGTTGCTTCTGCCAAAAAGTGGATGGTCTTGTTTTGATCAGTAGACTGTCAGAGTACACATGGGATTAAAGCGAAGCACATGGATTGGTGCCCTTTTAAGGGTACCAGAGGGTTTTGTCAGCTTAAGGGGTTACATTTTGTTAAACAAAACGATTCCATAATTTATTTATTATCTCCAATTGTATGCTTCAATTTCAGAGTACAATGAGACATTAAACTATGTACATTTCATTAAAAACTAGAAAAAAAATATATATATATACACTCACCTAAAGGATTATTAGGAACACCATACTAATACTGTGTTTGACCCCCTTTTGCCTTCAGAACTGCCTTAATTCTACGTGGCATTGATTCAACAAGGTGCTGAAAGCATTCTTTAGAAATGTTGGCCCATATTGATAGGATAGCATCTTGCAGTTGATGGAGATTTGTGGGATGCACATCCAGGGCACGAAGCTCCCGTTCCACCACATCCCAAAGATGCTCTATTGGGTTGAGATCTGGTGACTGTGGGGGCCAGTTTAGTACAGTGAACTCATTGTCATGTTCAAGAAACCAATTTGAAATGATTCGACCTTTGTGACATGGTGCATTATCCTGCTGGAAGTAGCCATCAGAGGATGGGTACATGGTGGTCATAAAGGGATGGACATGGTCAGAAACAATGCTCAGGTAGGCCGTGGCATTTAAACGATGCCCAATTGGCACTAAGGGGCCTAAAGTGTGCCAAGAAAACATCCCCCACACCATTACACCACCACCACCAGCCTGCACAGTGGTAACAAGGCATGATGGATCCATGTTCTCATTCTGTTTACGCCAAATTCTGACTCTACCATCTGAATGTCTCAACAGAAATGGAGACTCATCAGACCAGGCAACATTTTTCCAGTCTTCAACTGTCCAATTTTGGTGAGCTTGTGCAAATTGTAGCCTCTTTTTCCTATTTGTAGTGGAGATGAGTGGTACCCGGTGGGGTCTTCTGCTGTTGTAGCCCATCCGCCTCAAGGTTGTACGTGTTGTGGCTTCACAAATGCTTTGCTGCATACCTCGGTTGTAACGAGTGGTTATTTCAGTCAAAGTTGCTCTTCTATCAGCTTGAATCAGTCGGCCCATTCTCCTCTGACCTCTAGCATCAACAAGGCATTTTCGCCCACAGGACTGCCGCATACTGGATGTTTTTCCCTTTTCACACCATTCTTTGTAAACCCTAGAAATGGTTGTGCGTGAAAATCCCAGTAACTGAGCAGATTGTGAAATACTCAGACCGGCCCGTCTGGCACCAACAACCATGCCACGCTCAAAATTGCTTAAATCACCTTTCTTTCCCATTCAGACATTCAGTTTGGAGTTCAGGAGATTGTCTTGACCAGGACCACACCCCTAAATGCATTGAAGCAACTGCCATGTGATTGGTTGGTTAGATAATTGCATTAATGAGAAATTGAACAGGTGTTCCTAATAATCCTTTAGGTGAGTGTATATGTGTACGCATTTGTCTGTTGTTAGAAATATAGCCTAATTATTACAATTTTTGTTTCAATACTACTGGATTTACAGTACGGTGAAGGGCAGAATGAATTCTGGAATGTATACATGAAAATACAAACCGTTAACTTTATATACAAAAAGAAAAACAAGTTTTATGAATGAATAACATGACACAATATTACATAATATGAATTGTATCCTAACAGTGAGACTTCCATCATCTGGCAAGAATGACTCAATACAATAGTAATTCTGACAAAAGTGTTTTTAATAAAAGAAAATAAATAAGACATAGGTCTCATTACCTAACTTTACAACTACATTCTACATTGGGTCTTTCACTGTACTTGTCATTTGACTTAACTTATGATTATGTTTAAGGTCCATTCAAGTAAACTAAGTGTAATTAGTTTTAAATGATAGAAATACAAAATTGATTCTACCTTATAAATTAATATCATCATTAATTTAATTTCTAAATTGATTTTACTTAAATTAGATTGGACACTGTTGGCTATAAAAAGGCAAGGGAAATTGAGGATTTGAGATTCATTTGTTTTCTATTTTGAAGCCTAAAGTACAAACACACTATACTATGTGATCACTAAATATTCTTCAAATTTCGATGTGCTAATGTGCCTTCTACCTGAAATCTGCAGAATCCTTCATGCTTTTCTAATATTTTGATGATTATATGTACAAAACGTGCATCAGTTATCTGTTAGAGATCACCATTGCATTGTTAACTGTGGATACTCATTATTTAATGAGAGGCAAAAATAAATCAAACAGGATGTTTCTGTTTCAAAACGCTTCCTATGCCAAAACTGAAACAGACACTAAAAATGAGGATGTCAATACAAAGAGGCAAGTACATTTACAAAGAGTATTTCACTGTCATTGATGTTGATAGCAGTCAGCAGTGTTGGTACTATGTCATGCAATCTCCCTTTCTCTTGCAGACAGTTTTAATGTATGATAAAATAAAACAAGTGCTGTGAATACATCATTACTGCTAGTCGTTTTGGCTCCAGAGGTTAATATTTATTTTAAATATAGTTTTAAATAATTGTACAATTTGCATTACCATAGCCATGCTATGACTGCTTTTGTTTGGCAAAATATGTATGTGAAAAATGTCACACTATTTATGAATTAAGTCATGCACTGGTTTCTGTTGGATAAACAGTTTATCAATATCACATTTATATCAGCTCATCTCTCCTGTTAAAATACATTTACCTACTTCCTTTGCATTGGCAGTACCACTGACCTGTCTTGGTGTCAAAAGTGACTCTTGTCCTTCCAAATTAACACCAATAATCTTTCTTCTCAGTGTACACAGAAAAATAAACAAATCTGCCAGAGAATCCATGATCATTAAAAACAACTGGGTAAACACTACACACCCCTTCAATGGATGTTTGTGTTTGTAATGAAAGACATTCATCTTTCCTAAACTTTGAAATACGGCCATTATCACACATATTTTCAAGAACTGCGTCTCGTAGTCTAGATGGTCGAGTGAATGGTAGTGACACAGCAGTTCTCTGTAAATGAATACATTCCAAAGCTGGATTCCCACTTCGGCTAGCAAGAGCCATAAACTCCCTGCACTTCACTTGTGCAGTGAAAGATTTGCAGATATGTAATGGTGCCCTTTGACCACTTTTGTCTTTGGCAGTGAAATAGATACCACTTGCAACATCAGCCCAGTAAATGGGATCCTTTGCTACCCCGTATTGATGCATAGCATGTCGTCACAAGGAAGCATGACTTCCAAAACTGGCATTGCAGGTATGACATTGCAATGGTTTAAGTTTAATCTTTCCTCCAGGACTGGTTTGGCTGTCTAGAGGAATCTTTCTCCTTTCAGCCAATGTTTCTAATAAAACAAATGCACAATGTTTAATGAATAACACATATGTTAGTATAGTGTACGTTAGGGTGCTCTGCTCACACGAAAGGGTTTTGAGATCAGTGGTTTTCTTATTTCATCTGATTTGCCTGTATAGCATTTTTCTGTGTAAGAATGTAAAATAGTGGTAAAATATTAGGATCAGCCTTAGATAGTAGAGTCATTTAAAAAGCAAGTTAGAATGTGTTAATAAAGAGTCCTTACCTGTACCGCATTTTACATTTTTAAATTTGCAACCTGTATAAGAAGGAAGTACATATATAGTTAGATTTTTTTTCAAAGTTTACAAATTTTAAAGCAGAATAGGCTAGTATGATGTGGAGCATCAAATATACAAAAGTAGAGCACTTGTTCTTAGGCATTTCAAAGAGTTGCAATTCATTATATTAAAACAATTTTACTTATTTTCTTTGTTATCGTATGAAATTCTTAAAATACAATGGTTTAAATGTCTGTATTACCATGTTTTTCAAAGTGTTTCTTGAAATTATGCTTTCTCTGCATAACAGTTTTGCACTTATGACAGTGTCAGTGGCTTCTGTTTGCAGAGCATCCATGCTCCACACAGTAACAAGGAATGATGGATTTATCTGTGAAAATATACATATACACCACAAAACTTAGATTATATCACCATAAATATTGAAATTCTTAAGAAAAAGGCTTTTGGGCAATTCTAAATACAATGGTAGGAGAACTTTTGAACATACAAGTTAAAATGTTTGAAAGTTAAAACATACATACTTATATAAATATGATACATTTAAACTTGTAATGAAGATAATGATCACACTACATTAAATGCAATGTCTTGCCTCCTTCTCATCTCTGACCCCTAAGTGGTGGAACGACCTGCCCACCAAAGTCAAACCAGCAGAGTCCCTGACCTCATTCTGGCACTTACTCAAGACGCATCTCTTCCCACAGCACTTGTAATATTAGTCCTCTATCCCTGCTAGACAGCACTTCACAGTTTTTATTATGCTCCTTGCGTTCTTGATTGTTTTCCTCCTTGCTCCCTTTCCCGTAGCCCTGGTCTGTGATCCTACATCTTGACAGCACTTAGCTTTCACCGTCCAGGATGTAGGACCTCACTTACTGTACTTGTGTAAATTGTAATTGAAATTTGTAAACTGTATTTTGAATAGCTATGTTTTAGCTAAGTTGAATTTGTAATGATTAATGCCTTGTACTTCTCTGTATTTTTGCACTTATGTTGTAAGTCGCCCTGGATAAGGGCGTCTGCCAATAAATAATAATAATAATAATAATAATAATAATAATAATAATAATAATAATAATAATAAAAATACGTTTGATCTGCAGATATTATACTATATATTGTATTTATTTCATGTCTCCTTTATTTCTTACCAAGAACAAACACATCTGAAACCATAACACAAGAATAAATTAATAACTTACCAACACCTTCATCTTCAAAACAAATGGAAAATCCCCAGTGTCAATTGACAATCTTCATCTTTTGATATCTTGCATAAATCCTCAAAAGATGCAAAGGTTTTTGGACCTGTTTGTTTGGAAAATAAAAAAGTAACAGTTTATGGGGTGCCAAATGTAAAACAGCACACACTTTTTTTTATAGTGCCTTCTTTCACACATGTATCTTAAACCGTTTGTTTTTTTCCACATTTAGTAAGTACTTAAGCCGTTTTTCCACATTTCTAAATATTTAGTTTATTTAAATAAATACTGAAATAAATGCCAAATCTCAATTTTTGCAAAATATATATATATAGTTTTTAAATACATATTTAGTTTAAATATAACTGTTAAATATAAATGTAAATTAAATATGAATATAAATAGAGTTTGCTAAATAAATATAGAGCTAACATGCAAATCTAGCACCGCCCCTCTGGTCAGTCAGCCTCTCACTTCAGTGGGCGGGGCTTCAGTATCCCGTGTATGAGAGCTGCGTTTCGGTGCATCAGGGCATCAAATTGTCGGATTGTGTTTCCGTGATGCGGTCAGTGGAGCTGGTGGATATTGATCACTGAGTGGACACTGACTCCTAGTAAAAACTGAATTAAAATCACCAGACTATGGAGGTGGCAGGAGGGTCAGGGCAGGGTGTGTCGTTTCCCCCTTTGATACACTGGCCCACAATCAGCATATTGTATTTATAATAAATAACACACAGTCCTGCTCATCAGTGGTCACTCATATTGTATTTATAATAAATTACACTCGTCCTGCTCATCAGTGGTCACTCATATTGGATTTATAATAAATAACACACAGTCCTGCTCATCAGTGGTCACTCATATTGGATTTATAATAAATAACACACAGTCCTGCTCATCAGTGGTCACTCATATTGGATTTATAATAAATAACACACAGTCCTGCTCATCAGTGGTCACTCATATTGGATTTATAATAAATAACACACAGTCCTGCTCATCAGTGGTCACTCATATTGGATTTATAATAAATTACACTCGTCCTGCTCATCAGTGGTCACTCATATTGGATTTATAATAAATAACACACAGTCCTGCTCATCAGTGGTCACTCATATTGGATTTATAATAAATAACACACAGTCCTGCTCATCAGTGGTCACTCATATTGGATTTATAATAAATAACACACAGTCCTGCTCATCAGTGGTCACTCATATTGGATTTATAATAAATAACACACAGTCCTGCTCATCAGTGGTCACTCATATTGGATTTATAATAAATAACACACAGTCCTGCTCATCAGTGGTCACTCATATTGGATTTATAATAAATTACACTCGTCCTGCTCATCAGTGGTCACTCATATTGGATTTATAATAAATAACACACAGTCCTGCTCATCAGTGGTCACTCATATTGGATTTATAATAAATAACACACAGTCCTGCTCATCAGTGGTCACTCATATTGGATTTATAATAAATAACACACAGTCCTGCTCATCAGTGGTCACTCATATTGGATTTATAATAAATAACACACAGTCCTGCTCATCAGTGGTCACTCATATTGGATTTATAATAAATAACACACAGTCCTGCTCATCAGTGGTCACTCATATTGGATTTATAATAAATAACACACAGTCCTGCTCATCAGTGGTCACTCATATTGGATTTATAATAAATAACACACAGTCCTGCTCATCAGTGGTCACTCATATTGGATTTATAATAAATAACACACAGTCCTGCTCATCAGTGGTCACTCATATTGGATTTATAATAAATAACACACAGTCCTGCTCATCAGTGGTCACTCATATTGGATTTATAATAAATAACACACAGTCCTGCTCATCAGTGGTCACTCATATTGGATTTATAATAAATAACACACAGTCCTGCTCATCAGTGGTCACTCATATTGGATTTATAATAAATAACACACAGTCCTGCTCATCAGTGGTCACTCATATTGGATTTATAATAAATAACACACAGTCCTGCTCATCAGTGGTCACTCATATTGGATTTATAATAAATAACACACAGTCCTGCTCATCAGTGGTCACTCATATTGGATTTATAATAAATAACACACAGTCCTGCTCATCAGTGGTCACTCATATTGGATTTATAATAAATAACACACAGTCCTGCTCATCAGTGGTCACTCATATTGGATTTATAATAAATAACACACAGTCCTGCTCATCAGTGGTCACTCACTGAACCAGCGCACTGTGATAGTGGCCGGTCGTGCCTGTAGTCAGATGCATTGTGGGATACCCGTGTATAAAACACTCAATATAGGAGAGATCGTGAGATTCAGACTAATTTAGAAGGCCTCGTCAGATATACATTTATGAAGTTTCAACATGTTTTTAATTTCCCTGAAGTTAATTTCAAAACAGAAAACAGATAAAACTGAAAAAGTGAGCTTTGTGAGCTGCGCTTGCTAAGCACTGATGAAGCTGAAACGTTTGCTGCTTTTTCTCTTGAGCCTTTAAGACCTGATTCCACACAGAAATAAATGCCTGACTTTGTTTCCTTTCAGTGCAGTGCGTGGACAGGATCTCTGTCTTAATAACAGACACATTATACATCGCACTCGCTGTCATTGCATTGCACTGCCGCCATTTAAGGGATCATGTTCCCCCCCACTGCTGTGAGAGGCTGACCTGACCAGAGACTAGATTTGCATGTTAGCTATATATTTATTTTGCAAACTCCACATTTAACATTTATATTTTTATGTAACATTTAGATGTAACATTTACATTTAAAGTAAATATTTACTTAAAAACTGTATATTTTGTGTGACTATTTAATCAAACAATAAATATTTATTTTTCAAAAACAGAGATTTAGCATTTATTTAAGTATTTATTTATATAAACAAAATATTTATGAATGTGAAAAAAACTGCTTAAGTATTTACTAAATGTGGAGAAAAACACAAGATTTAAATTAAATGTGTGAAAAAAGACACTCGAAAAAAGTGCGCGCTGTTTTACATTTGGTGCCCCATACCAGTTTTATGTTAGTACACAAAAGTGGCAAAATGTTTCAAATATCATACCTGCCATTAGGACGTTCAGCTGCCATCTCTTCAGATGCTTTGAAGAAAATAATTTGATGTGATCTTTGATTCAGACAAAAATATACTGATTGGCCTGTGATTGACGTCTTTTGTGCAGCCCACTCCAGATTTACCTGGCGCCAAGGATGCATTGTATGCATTCAAAACCATTAATCAACTGGTCAGTGTCTCCGATGACAGGTCGTGGCAAGAAAAAGTCAAACACAAACTATTTCATACTTTGATTAGTGCCCGAGTCATAATGTCTTGTTTCAGTAACCTGGTGCAAGGTGTGAACAGCAACCATTGTAAAATATTTGATAAAATATTCTCAACTGATGTGAGAAAATGGCAGAACTAACCAAATCATTTGAATACCAATGTTGAAACATTGTGTATGTATCATTATCATCATTTTTATTAGTAGTAGTTTGAATCAAACTAGTGATAACACCACTCCACACTGGTCCGAAATACTCCAAGCACAACAGGTCCAGTACAGAGACCACTCTACAGTGTGAAATATGTTTACACACAAACATTATCCATTAAGTGTGCTTTCACACATGCAAAATACTGAGTGATAGAATAAACACATCAGAACAGCATGCATTGTACTTTACAAGTGAAAGAACAAATATGTACAAAATATATATTGTGCCATCGTTATCCTCCTCATAATAATGATAGTGTATTGTAACACTTTTTGGGGGTTTTCAGGTCCCGACAAGATGGTGGTCTCCTTCGCCACAATGCAATGATCTTAACGCATCACTAAAAGGCCCAGGCCTCCAGGCCAGACTGAGAGGCTCGAGATCGCTAAACTGGTGTCAGAAGTGTGTGCCGAACCTGCGACAGGGCTAGGGGCCACTGAGATGCGTACCCCAAAGCGTGAAGCGAGCCAACTCCATTCCGGGGGGAGATATGGGAGTAGCACGGAGACGCGCTAGCACTGAGTGGGGGGTGGATTGGTCAACTTTTTAACATTCTCTCACTCTCCCCCCAGTCCTGTCCATCTCCTGCGAGGGGGGCTGCTCCCAGCATGCCTCTGTCCCTTATGCAAATGCTAGCGCAGTCCCCCCCCCTTGACACAGCACTGTCTCCCGGCACAACAGTGTTACAGTATTATTATTAATGATAACAATGATATTTACTTATAACACCATGTTGACTCGTAAAAGATTGTAACTCACTGTATACCCAAGACAAGAAATAATATATACCACCGAGACCACTCAGAAGTGCTGGCTAGGGGTATTTTACTGCTACTGTCATAACTCAGAGTGCTACTTTACATAATACATTACATTAAGGGTTTTGTAGCAATTTGTTATTTCTGATACTTACTTTCTCAGACAAACAAAAGTAGAAATAAGCTGCAAAATTAATACATAATTCTCCACATTCACGTTTTTCAAGCGAACCAAACTCAGTTATTTTGACAAATGGACCGACACCACCTCTTTCGGTGTCTGTTTGTTTCGGTTCGGTTCGTTTTCCAATTGAAATGTGTTGTTCACACTCTTCTCTAAAGAACCAAACCACACTGAATACGAAACAAACCTCTAGTGTGAATGAGCACTTAGTGTGAAATCGGCTTTAAGTACCTTATTAGCTCTGATCAGTTGTATTTGAGTTTCAGTATTTCAGTATTTGACTCAATTACTTTTTTGTGTTAGTTTGCAGACACCTTTTTAAGTTTTCAGACACTTTTTGAGCTTGCAGACACATATTGTTGTTAGTTTGCAGACATTTTTTTAAGTTAGCAGACACTTCTGTAATGTTGCAGATGTTATGGGAGTTAGATATATGTTGTGCCACTAGGTGGCACCCTAAATGTTAGTTAGCTACAGGAACTGTAATTTGACCTGGTTGTTCTTATGTTGATGTTAGGAAGTGCTGCTCCAATTTAACATGGCTACTGTTAACCTACAACCTGTGTTTGTCTTCATTGCATATATCTGAAACTGCAGACACTTCTTAAGTTTGCTGATGTTTTAATTGTAAAGTCACCTTTTTTATTTGCATGTGTATTGCACTTCAGGTAAATTGTATTTTTGTGTTAGTCTGCAGACACTTTTTAAAGTTGGCAGACACATTGTATTGTTAGTTTCCATAAACTTTTTAAAGTTTCCAGACACTTTTTAAAGTTTGCAGCAATTTTTTTAGATTTGCAGACACTTCTATAAGTTTGCAGACACTTTTTTAAGTTTGCAGACACTTTTTTAAGTTTGCTGGGGTTTTGTTTTAATTGTACAGTCATCTTTTTTATTTGCCTGTGTTTTGCACATCAGGGTCACCGTACATATACCCTCCTATAATTTCCTATAACAAATTATGTCGTTCATACCATCGACAAATCGCCAGCACCCCCGCCCCGTTGACAAACAAAATATCGTATACCTACTACTTCAGTCACCACTACAGCACTGCCTGTTATACAGCAGCCTAATCTCCTGGGCTGCTCAGCAGTCTTTATTTATCTATGCTCCAGTGTACTTTTAGAACTTCTGTTTTCCATTATATAGATAGGGAGAAAAGTGCCTCTTTGCGACTCCCATAATGCACTGTTTTGGGTAAGATAGAAGTTCCAATGTTAAATAAGTGGAGTTGACTATCTTGTTTAAATAGAGGATCTTTGCAATAACTATGTTAAAAAACAATGGTAAATATAAAGTTAAAGTTTGCAGCAACTTTTTTAATGTTGCAGACACTTTTCTTGTTTTTATTTGCATGTGTTTTGTACTTCAGAGCCACCATATATAGGCACAATCTTCCAAAATTATGTGGGCATATGCAAAGTTGCTTTCAAATGATGTGGGCATACAAAGTGTCATGATATCACAAAACTTTCCCCCCCAAATAGGCAAGGCTAAAACCCTGGATCCTTGAGACAAAGTTACAGATCTCTATGTAATAGTTCCTCTTCCCCCACAAAGAAATCAAAAAAGGGTTTTTGTAAAAAATGTAAAAAAGGCAAATTTCTCAGGCAATGTGATTACTGTTGGCGTGTTAGGAAGTAGACAATAAGTACAATTTTGAATAAAATACTTAAATGACACTACTGGGCTTTAAGTTAATAACCCATGCACACACAAAAGCTGTATCTAAAAGTGCATGTTTCATACACAAATGCTCAGAGACTTTTGTACTCTGTTTTAACAAACGTGTTAAAACTGAATCCAGAGGGCGTGTACTTGGTACTGTTATATTGTGGCTATACGACACCAACTTATCATAACAGTTATATATGGCAAGTGTAAAACTAATGTGTCTTCCTGAACTGAGTCAAGTTAACAACCACTTATCTTTTCATGGGGGAAAGTGTTGAATAGTAGAACCTGTTGAGGGGCACCCTCAGGTGGTGAAGGTTGGCCACGGTAAGAGCAACACTGCAAACTAAATACTGTAATGTTGGAATAAAGCTGTCGCAGTGACATATTTTCCTCAGTAGATGGAAGATTCCACTGCCATTCTTCATTATAATCTTGTTGTCTTCTATGAATAAAGACATGAATAAATCAGTTAATGAGACGTATATGGGCAGTAGGGTGGAGTAGTGGTTTGGGCTCTGGAGCAAAGGGTCATGGGTTCAATCCCAGGTGGGGGACACTATCCTTGAGCAAGGTACTGTACCTATATTACTCTAGTAAATGCCCAGCTGTATAAATGGGTAAAATGTTAAAATAATGTGGTATATTGTAACAATGATATGTCACCCTGTCTGCTAAGAAATGTAGTAATATCTAGACTGTTGGTTAGAACATCAGTTGAAATGGGTTCATTATGTTTGTCACACTGTGCTCTAAAAGTTAAATCTCGTTGTCTGTGTCACCCAGAGCTGAGGAATGAAATCTCCAAACTGCAGCGCAGCTACAGCAGTATGAAGGCAGGCTGTCTCCCCTTAGAGATGTGCCTCCCCAATGATCCCAGCAAGACTGGTGAGTGGGCCTTGGGCTTTCTTTTTGTTATTGCTTTTCTTATTTGATTAGTTTTCATTTGTAGAACTAAACACTATTATATGAAAAGCTCTGTATTCAAATTTTATATAATATACATATTTTGTGGAATGTTTTAGAACATGAAATCTAAACAACAGGGAAGAGATGTAAGGGTTTTGAAATCAAGAAGCAAACAAACAAACAAAAGCTCTGAGCTGCACTGTGTTTACATTGTGTTTACATCATAGGAACATTTTGTTTCACAAAAGACAAGAGGCTGTCAGCAGCAAGATATGCTTAAAGGAGCAAGCTACGATGTTGGTCACAGAGAGCTTTTTAATGCCTGAATGAGGAAGCCAAATCACTTCACTTTTCATTTGAAAAGGTTCAGAAAGTGGAGGCATTATACATTTTAGATCAAGTCTTTTTTAAATTGTTTATTCAAAACCTTATTGAGGTTTTACAAAGTCCATAAATCATGCTGTATCAGCAAAATCACCTGTAGTGCTATGTTTATTTCAGTCTTTGTCCTCTAAATTAATTAGATATTGGACTTTTATCTACCATTATTCAGCCATTGAGAAAATCTTGCATATAAAGTTAACATGGAAAATGAGTGGACAGTTTCTAATGCTAGAACTCTCTGTGGCTACTGTATATTTACATGTGGGTTCAGATGTGCCAAATGTCATGATTTCAGTAACAAATTTAAATGGGTAAGGCCAAGTTATATCAGTGATGTTACATAGACGAGTCTTTGCCATTGTTGTCTCAAAGGAGAAACTGAAGCCTTGACTGTTTTGAACTGTATACTTCCACAATAACTGTAATTGAAAAGGTGGAATACAAAATAATTATTCTAGTGATATATGATGATACATTGATTTTAGTTTTCTTATCTGTCCATGTGCATGTGTTCAGTGCTGCTTTTGTTTTGTTTTTGTACATGTTTTCTTCATGATGTTTTAATCAGGACACTTGAAATGAGCTCAGATATGCCTAAAATATAACAAGCTTACCTTGACAACATTGGAAATGACTTGCTTAGACAACACCACTTTAGTAATTCAGCCTTACAGCAGGGTACATCGTTCTAGTTCTTTTTCACCTATTTAATTAATTATCCCAGTATTTTGTACATTTGTCATATCTGCATGAACGTTGTTGCTTTTAAAATTAATTTGCTCAAATAGAAAGCTTTTGTCACAACAAAATGATGTGATGTGAGACATTAAAAACTCAATGATTACAATATCTTAATTGTGTTTCAGTCAAAGGTGTATTCTCTGATTACTCAGGTAAGTTGAACTTTTTTTCAATACTTAATTTTATTTTAATTATTGTTTAAAATTGAAAGATTATGTGAAAAGCATCTTTTGGAAACCTTTGTCACTTTTTAATATCTGTCTTTTTAGACCAGACCAAAAAGTCTCTACAAAGGACCACAGTGCATAAAAAACATAACACAACTGTAACACAGTATTTGCTTCTCTACAGGAAAGGAGGGAATTGTCATTAATCCAGGTAAATCACATAAAACATGTAAATAACTTTCCAATAGGGAAACTGCATGATGCGATTCATGTTTCAGGTTTCATAACTATGCTAGATTTCCACAGAACAAACATAGGACTTTTGACTATTGAAAAGTGTTTAATTTAGTGCTGTTCTGTAGTGCTGTAGTTCCTTTTCAAATATCTAATCACGTTCTTTCTTGGTAATGTTTGACTTGTTATACACTCACCTAAAGGATTATTAGGAACACCATACTAATACTGTGTTTGACCCCCTTTCGCCTTCAGAACTGCCTTAATTCTACGTGGCATTGATTCAACAAGGTGCTGAAAGCATTCTTTAGAAATGTTGGCCCATATTGATAGGATAGCATCTTGCAGTTGATGGAGATTTGTGGGATGCACATCCAGGGCACGAAGCTCCCGTTCCACCACATCCCAAAGATACTCTATTGGGTTGAGATCTGGTGACTGTGGAGGCCAGTTTAGTACAGTGAACTCATTGTCATGTTCAAGAAACCAATTTGAAATGATTCGACCTTTGTGACATGGTGCATTATCCTGCTGGAAGTAGCCATCAGAGGATGGGTACATGGTGGTCATAAAGGGATGGACATGGTCAGAAACAATGCTCAGGTAGGCTGTGGCATTTAAACGATGCCCAATTGGCACTAAGGGGCCTAAAGTGTGCCAAGAAAACATCCCCCACACCATTACACCACCACCACCAGCCTGCACAGTGGTAACAAGGCATGATGGATCCATGTTCTCATTCTGTTTACGCCAAATTCTGACTCTACCATCTGAATGTCTCAACAGAAATCGAGACTCATCAGACCAGGCAACATTTTTCCAGTCTTCAACTGTCCAATTTTGGTGAGCTTGTGCAAATTGTAGCCTCTTTTTCCTATTTGTAGTGGAGATGTGTGGGGTCTTCTGCTGTTGTAGCCCATCCGCCTCAAGGTTGTACGTGTTGTGGCTTCACAAATGTTTTGCTGCATACCTCGGTTGTAACGAGTGGTTATTTCAGTCAAAGTTGCTCTTCTATCAGCTTGAATCAGTCGGCCCATTCTCCTCTGACCTCTAGCATCAACAAGGCATTTTCGCCCACAGGACTGCCGCATACTGGATGCTTTTCCCTTTTCACACCATTCTTTGTAAACCCTAGAAATGGTTGTGCGTGAAAATCCCAGTAACTGAGCAGATACTCAGACCAGCCCGTCTGGCACCAACAACCATGCCACGCTCAAAATTGCTTAAATCACCTTTCTTTCCCATTCAGACATTCAGTTTGGAGTTCAGTAGATTGTCTTGACCAGGACCACACCCCTAAATGCATTGAAGCAACTGCCATGTGATTGGTTGGTTAGATAATTGCATTAATGAGAAATTGAACAGGTGTTCCTAATAATCCTTTAGGTGAGTGTATATTAGTAATAATGTTTTTACAAGTTATTACAAAATTTGGGATATTGAAAATTAATGATATATTTTTTACATTCAGTGATGTGCGGAGGACATTAACAGGGCAGGGGCTCCACAGGGGTGTGTGGATGGATTGCCAACTGGGGGGTGTGGGGTGGGACTTGGTCTGACTGGATCAGCTGATCCAAGGAGCCATCAGAGTGGTTAGAATGGCAGCAGAATATTCCAGATTTACAGCAGAGTTCTTCAGCTCTAGTCCTCATCGGTACAATGCCTGCTTAAGATGTGTTCAGTGGGTTCCACTGGCTGAGTTAAACAAGTAGATATATCTGATTACATAGGATGCTGTGGACTACAAGGAACTGAGGATCCTTACCTTCAAAAATGTATTTCGTAGGTTTGAATCAATGTGCTTCTCTTTTACAGTGTGGAAGTGGATTCATGATGCAGCAGGTACTATCTACATTTTATCTATTAGAAAAGCTTTTATTTGTATTTTGTATGAATATATTAAATTCAAAAGTTTCATTGAATGATAAAAGTTTACTAGTGTAAGACAGAGTGGTAGTCCTTTGGCCCTCTTTTTCCATGGACATATCATGAGGACATATGAAACTGCAATAGTTATAACCTGATGAAGAACATAACAAGGAATAAAACCAAGAGGAGGAGACATGAAGGCATCTGGCCAGGATAATTGATCAAGAACAGCATCTATGAAGAGATCTTTAGAACATTTTAGTCCTAATTAATCTAATTGTATAATACATTTGTCATTCATAAAGTTTGTGAATTGTGTGTATCTCAGTCCTCGGTTTTCTTCTTTTCTCCACAGTCAGTGTCATTTTCGATCCCAATACTGCCCAGGCATCTCTCATCGTGTCTGAAGATGGGAAACAAGTGAGACTGGGAGACAAAATACAAGATCTCCCTGACAATCCAGAGAGGTTTAATCCTGTTATAAATATCCTGGGCAGAGAGGGCTTCACATCAGGACGACGCTACTGGGAGGTGGAAGTTGGGAACAAGATTACATGGTTTTTAGGAGTGGCCAGGGAATCTGTCAACAGAAAAACATCAGTCACATTAACCCCTAAGAATGGCTACTGGACAGTAGAGCTGAGAAACAGAACTGAGTTTAAAGCCAATGCTGACCCCTCTATCTCTCTCCCCCTGAGCCTGAAGCCATAAAGGTTGTTTTATACGTGGATTATGAAGAGGGATGGGTATCCTTTTATAATTTGGAGGCCAGGACTCACATCTACACATTCACTGACATCTTCACAGAGAAGCTCCATCCTTTCTTCTGTCCTGGTAATCTGCTAGCTTTATGATTGTCAGAGACATTTTGCTTCTGCCCAGTGGGAAGCAGATAACAAATACAGGATGTGAGATGATCATGTGCATAGAAGCCTTGATTTAACTCTTTTATAAAGAAATATCTAATCATGCAGGGGGCATAATCTTTTCAGAAACAGGAACAATTTTAAAGCAAGAAAAGGAGAATAGAATATGTGTGAAAATATTAAAATGCTCAACCTGATTATGGAAATACATCAGTTTCACCAAATGTGTAAAATCATTATATTATATTATTTTTTATAAATTAAATAAAAGTAGTGAAGGCTGCATTCATTTTAATATTTGATTGTAATGCTCTCACCATAGGTCTCTTGTGAAATGCTGCAATGCTTGTTGTGCTACAATGTCCTTAAAATTATTATTTTGTGATTGCAATCAAAATATGAATAAATTAACATTAAATCCAAAATTAACCTTGTCATATTTTAATTAAATCTGAAAATGGGTGGTATAACTTTCAAGGTTGGCTGGAGACTCTTTCCAGGTGGATTGTTCAGGTTAAAGGATGTTTTTTCGTTTGTTTGTTTTTAACTTGATTATGATTTATTCAAGCACTCAGAGAATTACATTTCCTTCGGTGTTTTCTTACACTTATCCCTTAACTAAAACTGGTGATAATGTTTCTCCACATAATTGGTAGCATTCTTATCTGTGGAGATCTACAATTTAATACTTAGTATTTTTTATAAAGCAAAGTATTAAATAAAAGAGTAATAAGTGGCGCAGTTCATGACACATGAAGTGAAACAGACTTAGTGAACACACATGAAAAGTTTATTTCTCTTTTCCAGCAGTGCCCTGCAGCTGTGTGAGGGTCGCTGTGGCTGCTTCAAGAGCAGAGTCTGCAGCTGCACCGCAGCGCTGGAAGAGGAGGGGCTCCACTCGCAGAAGTGAAAGTAAATTGCAGAGATGCATACTCATGCTGGGTAGAGCTGCTGAACTTTGCCCTTCTTTTTTAAGATAAAAAAAACACGGGTGCACTCGGAGCCCAGGCCATGTGTAGGGGGATAAGGATCTGTGGCTGTGCTGAGTGTCAGTGCAGTGAGAGGACAAGGGCAACACAGGAGATCAGGGAGTTTAGAGTTGGAGCTGTGACTCTCACCTGCAGCTCCCCCACCGAGACTCTCTGGTCTGCGCAGTCGGGACACTGCTGCGTCTCTGCTGTAGGTCTTCAGTGGAAATAACGAGACCTGGGAGCCTTATTGACCACAGTGTAGAGTCTGAAGAGCTGCTCTGCACAGGACTGAGTGAGATCCTTCAGGTAACGTCTCCCCACAGTGTGTTTTGGAAGAGTTTCAGAGTTTTGTTAATGGGACTCACTTTATTAGAAGGACAGGCATGATCATGTAGCTGATCAGTAGGTGTTGTACATTGAGAGTTTGTTTACAGGCCGATTTTCTCTCCAGTTCAGTTCAGTGCAGTGACTATCAGGCAAGACAGTCTGGGAGTTTTCTGTACGGCAGTATTCTAATCTGCTCACAAGGCCCTGTTTCTGTCATGTGACTGTCTGAGTGGGAGAGTCCCGGCATCTGTGTAGTAGCTCCATGTAAGAGTCTTTATGCTTGTCTGTATCTGTGTGTTATGTCCTGTACTGTGATATTGAGCTTTCCATTCTTACACTGTCAAGCTGACATAGTCACTTTTGTTCTTGTTTCTGGGTTACAGGTTTGTTTGACAATGTGTGTTTTGTTGTTCTTTGTTGTTACTGTGACACTTGTGCAGTTACAAAGTGTGTGTTGTGTGTGACTTTGTATTGCACTTATGTTGTAAGTCGCCCTGGATAAGGGCGTCTGCCAAGAAATATTATTATTATTATTATTATTATTATTATTATTATTAATAATAACACACATTCTGTAACTACATAAGTGTGTTTAGTACATGCTGTTTGATAAACCAGGTCCACAGCTGCACTGTTTGGTGTCAATGTGTGTAGTATGATAGTCTGAGGATGTGCTGACCCTGTTCACCTGCAGCTGTGTGTGTGTGTGTGTGTGTGCGTGTGTCTATATCTCTATGCAGGGCTGAGTCTCTCTCTACAGGCTGAGCTCTGTGTCTACAGGTATGTGGTTGTTTGTATACATGTGTATCTCACTGACTCTTCTCCAATCAAGTTCAATGTGTCTGTGTATCTATTAGTGTGTGAAGAGTTGCAGAAAGTCTCAACATTTCTAAGTTACATTTGGTATTTTATGGGTTGTGTGCAAGACCGAGAAGACAGTTCTTTCCTACTTGATTGGTTCAAACAAGTTTACTAAGCAAATTGTAACAAATTAACAAGAGACATTTAAATTAATTACTACATAGACTTATGAATGAATAACCTCTTGGTCAAGGATGCTAACACAGTAAGGTTTGTTAAATAACAAAACGCAGGGCAACAACAGAATGCAAAGTCTTAGAGATAAGAGAGCTATATTATGAAATTATAGAAATAATCTATACTGTTGAGAAACTCTTTGGATCTGGCAAGGGCTGACACAGCCTAACAGAGAAAGGCCGTTCAGCATTAAAACTCTAGAAATGTGAAATTTTGTTATTAGTGTGTATCTCGACTTATTTGTGTCTTGTTTGTTGGGGGAGAAGCATGTTTTCATCCACAATTTAATTTTTCTCTTTCATCACATATATTATATTTTACATATAAAGATCTTGAATATGACAGTTGTCTTTGCTATGGCTTTAAGTAATTAATTTTGGTTGCAAATCCATTGCAATCAATGACTGCCTGAAGTCTGGAACCCATAGACATCACCAGATGCTGGGTTTCTTCCCTGGTGATGCTCTGCCAGGCCTGTACTTCAGCTGTCTTTAGTTCCTGCTTGTTCTTGGGGTGTTTTGCCTTCAGTTTTGCCTTCAGCGAGTGAAATGCTGCTCAATTGGATTCAGGTCAGGTGACTGACTTAGCCATTGCAAAACATTCCACTTCTTCGCCTTAAAAAAGCCTTGGGTTGCAAGAACAAGCAGGGACTAAAGACAGCTGCAGTACAGGCCTGGCAGAACATCACCAGGGACGAAACCCAGCATCTGTTGATGTCTATGGGTTCCAGACTTCAGGCAGTCATTGACTGCAAAGGATTTGCAAACCAAGTATTGAAACTCACAATTTAATTCATGTTTAAGTTAGTTTGTCCAAATACTTTTAAACCCCTAAAATTGGGGGGACCACATATACAAATAAGTGTAAATCCTACACTGTTCACCCAGTTTGGATGTAACTACCCTCAAATTAAAGGTGAAAGTCGACACTTAAAGCACATTGATTGTTTCATTTCAAATCCATTGTGTTGGCATACAGAACCAAAGTGATAACAATTGTGTCACTGTCCAAATATTTATGGACCTAACTATATATATAGTGCCTGACCTCGGCCCCCCTCAAATGTTAACTCAATTCACAGTGGACACTTCACACTCTGGCTCAGTTTTCTTTGATTACTGATTACTTTGACTTCTGTTATTCTCTCAGTCCAGAGCACAAGCTGAGATGACATCAGTAATTGGTGAGACGCTGTTGATTTCCTCCTCGTCTCTCTCATTGCTTCTCTGCCAATCGCTGTGGAAATGGCTTCCCCCAGTATTCCCCTGTGTGAAGAGCAGTTCCAGTGCTCCATATGTCTGGATATATTCTCCAAACCAGTCTCCACTCCCTGTGGGCACAACTTCTGCATGGCGTGCATTGGAAGGTACTGGGACAGCAGTGATGTGTGTCAATGCCCAATGTGTAAGGAGACTTTCTCTAGGAGGCCTGACCTACGTGTTAACACCTTCATTGCTGGGATGGCTGAGCAGTTGAAGAAGGTAAGGCTCAGCCCTCCTGAGGAGCTCTCTGCTGAGCCTGGAGAAGTGCCCTGTGATTTCTGCACTGGGAGAAGGCTCAGGGCCGTGAAATCCTGCCTGGTGTGTCTGGCCTCTTACTGTATGACTCACATCCAGCCTCACTTTGGAGAAACTGCCTTCAGGAAACATAAACTGATTGACCCTGTGATCAATCTTGAAGACATGCTGTGCAGGAAGCATGAGAGAGTTCTGGAGCTGTTCTGTAGAGATGACCAAATATGTATTTGTGAGTTCTGCAGTGAGGCAGACCACAGGATACACAGCACTGTACCTTTAGAGGAAGAATGGAGAGAGAAGAAGGTAGGTTTTAAAATGGAAATATGCAGTATTTATAATTTGACAAAACACTTACAAATACAGGAATGGTACATTTTTTAAACAATGCATGCTATTTTTTACAAGGTAAGAAATATGAACTTCAGAGGACAGAATGCCATTTTCAATTCATGTCATGAGGGCTTCTAAATGCAGAAACTGCAAGACTTTTTCACCTTTACTAGTGGGAGAGTCTGGAGCCCAGTGTCAGTGAGCCATCAGCAGTGACTGGAGTCTCTGTGTCCCTCTGTCTGTCCACAGGCTCAGCTGGGGGAGACTGAGGCAGAAGTGCAACAGAAGATCCAGGACAGACTGAAGAAGGTGCAGGAGATCAAACAGGCAGTGGAGCTCAGCAGAGTGAGTCCTGTCCTGTCTGATCAAACCCTACTGAGTGGGGCACCACAGGGCTGCACTGCTCTCTCTCACACAGATTGCATGGCTCAGTGCTGCATTGCTCTCTTTCGGGGAGATTGTTCATACACAGGACTGTGGCTTGTTGGCAAAAATATGTATGATGCAATCTCAGCTCCCTGTGAGGTCACAGCTAATAACTCACCCTCAGCTGATTGAATGTCTGTGTGTCTCACTAATACTGTGTTATTCTCTTCTGTATGTTCCTCTGGTCCCCTCAGCTTGGTGCCCAGAGAGAGGCTGAAGACAGTGAGCAGGTCTTCAGGGCTCTGGTGCGCTCCATTGAGAGAAGCCAGGCCGAGCTGCTGGAGCTGATTGAGGAGAAGCAGAGAGTGGCGGAGAGGCGGGCTGAAGGGCTCATTGAAGAGCTGGAGCAGGAAATCACTGAGCTGGTGAAGACACACACAGAGCTGGAGCAGCTCTCACACACTGAGGACCACATCCACTTCCTACAGGTCAGCACTGTGACATCACTTTATTCACAGTGACATTTATTGACCCCTCCATGATGATGAGTGTCTCCTCTCTCCTGTAGAGTCTCTCAGCCCTGCCCCCTCCTCCACACACCAAGGACTGGTCTGACGTCACTGTGACCTCTGACCTCTGTCTCAGTACTGTTAGGAGAACAGTGTCTCAGATGGAGGAGATACTTAGGGATGAACTGCAGAAACTCTCTAATGCTGGTTTGTAGACCATTTATTTTAACTCTACATCAAAGTTACAAGCTGTATTTTACCTACAGCAATGGACAACAGCGATCGTGCTGGCCTGTGCTGATGAATGAGAGTAACCCTTTAAGAATTTAGTAATTTGCTATATGGAATTCAGTTTTATCTATATCATTGTTTCCTGCACTATAACATTAGAGCACTTGGAATCTTTAACAATAAAATGTTTCATTTCAGACAATAACATAACAAGCTAGATTTTGTAATGTAGGACAATTTATTATGAATGATTACAATCAATGGTTGTTTGACCACAGTGTTTTTCTTCCCAGAGCTCAAGAGGGTCCAGAAGTGTGCAGGTGTGTGATTTCTGTTGTTCTTCTGCTGCTCTCACTAATGGATGGAGAGAGAGAGAGAGAGAGAGAGAGAGAGAGTGCCAGGCAGTGCTGATGGTATAAATCCCTCACTCAGTGTGATTTGTAATATTCACTGACAGGAGGGATTGACTGAGCTCCACATACACAGTCTCTCATTTTGGGATGGATTGTGAATTAGAACTCCAGTATTTCTGAATGAAGCCATAACAGCCCTTCAAGCTTTTTTCAATGGGGGTCAGTGGCTCTGAGGAATCCCAGCTGACCTGAACCCAGTCCACAGCAGCACCATCAGCAATATTCACTCAGTCCAGCAGCACAGCTTCCTGTGTGACCAGTGTCCCCACCTGGAGAGGAGCTCCATACAACACAGACTGTGGTTCTTCTGTTAGAGCAGCACTGTGATCTTCTATAATACCTCATACTCTCATGTCTCCCTCTCAAAATGAAATACAAAATTAGAAAATGTGAAGAGTGTTCATTCTTCTCTTCAGTTTTTTTCATAATTGTTGTGAATTTGTTCTTCATTATTTTCTCTTCTCTGATCCACAGTGGATGTGACTCTGGACCCCAACACAGCTGCTGCCAAACTCATTCTGTCTGAGGATGGCAAACAAGTGAGACTGGGAGACAAACGACAGGCTCTCAATGACAATCCAGAGAGATTTGATCCTGGTCCCAATGTCCTGGGAAAGGAGGGTTTCAGTTCAGGGAGACACTACTGGGAGGTGGAGGTGGGGGAGAAGACTGCGTGGGATTTAGGAGTCGCCAGAGAGTCCATCAACAGGAAGGGGAAGATTACACTGAGGCCTAAGAATGGGTACTGGACTGTATGGTTGAGGAATGGGAATGAGTACCAGGCTCTTGCTGGCCCAGATATCCCCCTCCCCCTGAGCCTGAAGCCATGGACGGTGGGGGTGTTTGTGGATTATGAGGGGGGGCAGGTCTCCTTTTACAATGTGGAGGCCAGGTCTCATATCTACACATTCACTGACACCTTCACTGAGAAACTCTATCCTTTCTTCAGCCCCTGTAACAATGATGGAGGTAAAAATGCAGCCCCGCTGATCATCTCTCCTGTCCGTCACACAGACTGAAGGAGGCAGATTCTCCAAGGAAGGGGGAGCAGAAACCGTAATCAGTGAGAGTAATAACAATGATATTCAGATCAGTGCTCTCCAGCCCCAGAAATACATTTTGTATACAAAATATTTAACAAATGACATAAAACATTTGAGGCAGACTTGACCAGCATTGCTTTTACAGTCTTGATGCTGGCCAAGTGTGCCTCAAGAATTGTCGTGTCTTTCACTGGGGTTCACTATAGAGTGCGTTTTTTTTTTAATGTGTTATGTTGCAGACTGCTGTTAAGGCATCTGCTGTGACTAATTGCTCACCATTATAAATCACAATTGTAATGGAAGACATTTGCGTAGCTTCTCCCTCCCTGGTACAGAATGCAGTGTTTTTATAACTCCTGCATAATTTAGTTAGATCAACGATTTTAAAGTTTAAATACACAGTAGGAGAATCTGAGAGTGTGTTTTAGGGGTTTGGGAGTATTATTTTTTACTTAAGATTCACAATACATTAGGCTAATTGTTCACTGTCATCACTTCCATGCAATTTTGTAAATTATAATATTAGAAGAATGCAATTTTTTAATATTTTCCAGTTTATATTTGTTTAAAAAATGCTGTAATGTTTGAATAAAGATCAGAAACATGATAGTATGGAATCATTACAGAGAAAGAAAGCAGCTTGGCAAGGTTGCAAGTCATTGTTTGATATGGTCCTATTTAGCTCACTTTTCTTATAGAGGAATGTTAATATATTTGAATGATGGATCTCCATGTTAATTATGGGTCCTGACTATAAAAAAATGATATGTACAGTGAGGGAAAAAAGTATTTGATCCCCTGCTGATTTTGTATGTTTTCCCACTGACAAAGAAATGATCAGTCTATCATTTTAATGGTAGGTGTATTTTAACAGTGAAAGACAGAATAACAAAAAAATCCAGAAAAACACATTTCAAAAAAGTTATACATTGATTTGCATGTTAATGAGGGAAATAAGTATTTGATCCCCTATCAACCAGCAAGATTTCTGGCTCCCAGGTGTCTTTTATACAGGTAACGAGCTGAGCTCGTTACCTATATAAAAGAAACCTGTCCACAGAAGCAATCAATCAATCAGATTCCAAACTCTCCACCATGGCCAAGACCAAAGAGCTGTCCAAGGATGTCAGGGACAAGATTGTAGACCTACACAAGGCTGGAATGGGCTACAAGACCATCGCCAAGCAGCTTGGTGAGAAGGTGACAACAGTTGGTGCGATTATTCGCAAATGGAAGAAACACAAAATAACTGTCAGTCTCCCTCAGTCTGGGGCTCCATGCAAGATCTCACCTCGTGGAGTTTCAATGATCATGAGAATGGTGAGGAATCAGCCCAGAACTACACGGGAGGATCTTGTTAATGATCTCAAGGCAGCTGGGACCATAGTCACCAAGAAAACAATTGGTAACACACTACGCCGTGAAGGACTGAAATCCTGCAGCGCCCACAAGGTCCCCCTGCTCAAGAAAACACATGTACAGGCTTGTCTGAAGTTTGCCAATGAACATCTGAATGATTCAGAGGAGAACTGGGTGAAAGTGTTGTGGTCAGATGAGACCAAAATCAAGCTCTTTGGCATCAACTCAACTCGTGTTTAGAGGAGGAGGAATGCTGCCTATGACCCCAAGAACACCATCCCCACCATCAAACATGGAGGTGGAAACATTATGCTTTGGGGGTGTTTTTCTGCTAAGGGGACAGGACAACTGCACCGCATCAAAGAGACGATGGACGGGGCCATGTACCGTCAAATCTTGGGTGAGAACCTCCTTCCCTCAGCCAGGGCATTGAAAATGGGTCGTGGATGGGTATTCCAGCATGACAATGACCCAAAACACACAGCCAAGGCAACAAAGGAGTGGCTCAAGAAGAAGCACATTAAGGTCCTGGAGTGGCCTGGAGTGGCCATAGAAAATCTGTGGAGGGAGCTGAAGGTTCGAGTTGCCAAACGTCAGCCTCGCAACCTTAATGACGTGGAGAGGATCTGCAAAGAGGAGTGGGACAAAATCCCTCCTGAGATGTGTGCAAACCTGGTGGCCAACTACAAGAAACGTCTGACCTCTGTGATTGCCAACAAGGGTTTTGCCACCAAGTACTAAGTCGAAGGGGTCAAATACTTATTTCACTCATTAACATGCAAATCAATTTATAACTTTTTTGAAATGCGTTTTTCTGGATTTTTTTGTCGTTATTCTGTCTCTCAGTGTTAAAATACACCTACCATTAAGATTATAGACTGATCATTTCTTTGTCAGTGGGCAAATGTACAAAATCAGCAGGGGATCAAATACTTTTTTCCCTCATTGTATATATTGTTGAAACAAATGTTAGGCCTCATACTTGTTGTTGAAATTGAGTAATTGCAGAATGTGCAGTATGTGCAGATGGGTGAGGAAGTTGAACAAGTTAGATAGTCTCTTAGAATAAAAAATAAGCCTAGGTGTCAAAACGCACCCTTGTTTTTCTGTCTTGTTTATTAGCTGTCTGCATTTGCTGAACTTTTCCATTGTGCAAGAGTAAGGAACTAACGAAATGATCAACAAATTAGGAAATGTGTAGAACCATGCATTGCATTGACCGCTTTGAACCTAAACGACAACAGCGAAGCCTCAATCTTGCACAATTACCTGGTGCTGTCACCCGAATGGGACTAGATTAATGGGACTTAGTACATATAAAGAAACTGTTATCTGCAAAAGAAATGGTACCCAACATGAATACATTGAGCCTATGCAAACCTAGAATGGTACTTATTATATCTGTGACCATCAAGCTTACTCTTGGCTGCCCACAATTTGGTCTGGGTCTGCTATTGGTCTGCTATCTAGAGTTTATAAAGCCAGCCATGAGACATCTCCCCTTGTTACCTACAGGTCAAATGTAGAACAAACGGGACATCTTTGAAACTGAGCAATTTATCTGCATTGTATTTCCCAACTATGGTGTGACCCACACAGTCAAAGTGGTCAGACTCCTTAGATGAATTGAGATCTGAAACTGTGCAATACACACCATGGTTTTACAAAATCACATGGGTTTAGATTTTACACTTAGCCTCAAAGTAGGTGTATGTGCAAAGAGTGCTGCACTTACATACCTGAAAATTCTGAACAGATCCATGATTTGACTGATCATGTCAGTAAGAAGATACACCATACAGATTATATTATTATTATTATTATTATTATTATTATTATTATTATTTTATTTTATTTTATTTATTTTTCTTGGCAGACGCCCTTATCCAGGGCAAATTACAACATAAGCGCAATAAAAAGTGCAAGAATACAGTTAAGTACAAGGCATCAAACATTACACAGTCTCTCATTTTGGGATGGATTGTGAATTAGAACTCCAGTATTTCTGAATGAAGCCATAACAGCCCTTCAAGCTTTTTTCAATGGGGGTCAGTGGCTCTGAGGAATCCCAGCTGACCTGAACCCAGTCCACAGCAGCACCATCAGCAATATTCACTCAGTCCAGCAGCACAGCTTCCTGTGTGACCAGTGTCCCCACCTGGAGAGGAGCTCCATACAACACAGACTGTGGTTCTTCTGTTAGAGCAGCACTGTGATCTTCTATAATACCTCATACTCTCATGTCTCCCTCTCAAAATGAAATACAAAATTAGAAAATGTGAAGCGTGTTCATTCTTCTCTTCAGTTTTTTTGAGGCATTTGAGGCAGACTTGACCAGCATTGCTTTTACAGTCTTGATGCTGGCCAAGTGTGCCTCAAGAATTGTCGTGTCTCTCACTGGGGTTCACTATAGAGTGCGGTTTCTGATGTGTGTAATTTGTTTAAACTGCTGAAATAAGTCTGAATCAATATACTGGGGAATACAAGAACTGCAACCTGGACTCTCTCTCATTTCTTATTTGATGTTTTCTATAACCAATAAACCTAGCTAGCAAGTGAAAATGCTACAATATGTATGTATTTCCAGATAGAATGAGGGATAGAGAGCATATGTAAACTATTAATATTACTTTTAGTTGTAGCAGCAGTGTGTGTGTGTGTGCATGTGGATTTGGGGTTATACATTCAGCTCTTTTTTTTTAATGTGTTATGTTGCAGACTGCTGTTAAGGCATCTGCTGTGACTAATTGCTCACCATTATAAATCACAATTGTAATGGAAGACATTTGCGTAGCTTCTCCCTCCCTGGTACAGAATGCAGTGTTTTTATAACTCCTGCATAATTTAGTTAGATCACCGAAGTTTAAATACACAGTAGGAGAATCTGAGAGTGTGTTTTAGGGGTTTGGGAGTATTATTTTTTACTTAAGATTCACAATACATTAGGCTAATTGTTCACTGTCATCACTTCCATGCAATTTTGTAAATTATAATATTAGAAGAATGCAATTTTTTTAATATTTTCCAGTTTATATTTGTTTAAAAAATGCTGTAATGTTTGAATAAAGATCAGAAGCATGATAGTATGGAATCATTACAGAGAAAGAAAGCAGCTTGGCAAGGTTGCAAGTCATTGTTTGATATGGTCCTATTTAGCTCACTTTTCTTATAGAGGAATGATAATATATTTGAATGATGGATCTCCATGTTAATTATGGGTCCTGACTATAAAAAAATGATATGTATATATTGTTGAAACAAATGTTAGGCCTCATACTTGTTGTTGAAATTGAGTAATTGCAGAATGTGCAGTATGTGCAGATGGGTGAGGAAGTTGAACAAGTTAGATAGTCTCTTAGAATAAAAAATAAGCCTAGGTGTCAAAACGCACCCTTGTTTTTCTGTCTTGTTTATTAGCTGTCTGCATTTGCTGAACCTTTCCATTGTGCAAGAGTAAGGAACTACCGAAATGATCAACAAATTAGGAAATGTGTAGAACCATGCATTGCATTGACCGCTTTGAACCTAAACGACAACAGCGAAGCCTCAATCTTGCACAATTACCTGGTGCTGTCATAAAACCAGTAATTGATTTAGGGGGGCCGATAAATCACAACACAAATGACAGGGACCATCGATTTTGAGCATAAGTACCTCAAAAGAAGAGAACTCACTAACAGTGATTGGATTCAGTGGCATAGGTGTCATGGGTGGTCTGGTGACAACGGTCTCCCACACTACGCCACCGCAGTTGTTTAAAGAGGAGGGGACCTATGCACCACCCATTACAATCCCCCAAGCAGGCTCGGATCGGGATCTCGGCACACCCACCACAGACACAGGAAATTAAATAACGGGTTTATTTACACACAAGGCAGGACGGCTGTGTGACAGTTTTACAATAAGGAATCTAGCTAAAATGCCATTGTTTATGTGGGCAATAAACAATATTCTACAAGCGAATAAAATAATTCCTAAAAACTCATTCCCTAATCTGTCTTATAATCAAAGAAAAGGAAAATAAACCAAAAGCCTGTCTAATAAAATAACGCTTCCTTTCCCTCAATATCAATAGAAGTGGTGGCAAACAAAGATGTGCAAAAGTTACAGCTATAGATACAGCTCAATCCCAAATGTCTTCTGCCTTCTGGACATTCTGCACCGGTGAGTCCCTTGTCTTGAAGTGTCCATATTCTCTCTCTCTCTCTGTGTATGTGAAGAATGCCTCCCAGCAGCTGGACCCCATACTGGAACACGTCTCTCCTCCGGACCAATCTGTGTGAGTGCAGCTATTACTGATCTTATCTCTAAATGGTACTTATTGCATTTCATTCTCTCTTTCCATTTCAGATTGCCAATGAGGGCACTTCCACGGTAGCTACAGCAGGGCAGCAGCTTCTACAAAAAAAAAAAAAATCCAAAATCTTTTGAATATATAAGGTTTTCTCCACGCTCATCCATGATTTGCTTTTACTGTTGGCGCAGTCCTTTTGCCTCAGCTCCGACTGCTACTGTCTCCGACTTTCAAGCTCTGCAATGCTTGTATTTCATTGTATTCCGTCTCAATTTGGCACTTTCCTGCGCAGCTTCAGTCCGTCACTCGGTCCCACTGTCCTTTGCTTGTGCCTTGTCCCGCTGTCCATGCCAGGGATTTATTTATTGTGTTAATTGTACTGCATAATCCTTAAATCCTACAAATATTGTATGAATGTGCATGCATTTTTTTGCATTTAAATAATAACATTAGATTTAGATATTGTAGCTGTCACCACCGCCGCCCCCCCTCTAGAAAATATGGTCTGCTACAAACTGTTTTGCTCCTGAGTGTTTTGTTCCTGTTTTGCTTGCGCTCACTCAGTGTTATCTTAAGGCCATGATACACTATGACATTTCCATGAAATCCAATTTCATGAAATTCGAATGCAGCCCAGGATTTCCTCAAAATTTCAGTGACATTGCAAGAATTCTGATTTCATCCGATTTCATCCGATTTCAAGCAATAGAGCAGAGTCCAATTTTCATGAAATCGCCCTGGACAAGTATCCAATCAGAGAGCAAGAAGGAGTCACATGACAACATCTACGACATCACTGGGAACCTTGAACAGCAGATGGAAGTTGGACAGGAGAGGAGAGCGAGAGAAGTGCCAGTTTACCCACTGTTTACGGCTACTGTCTCATACACATAAAACTGTGGTAAATTGTCGAAAGCCATTCATTAAATATTAAATAAATATTTTCCTTTCAGTCTTGTATTTCTTACCTTACATTTGATTTTACTCAAATCATAGTCATGTATTTTATACATGGGGTTCAGTCTAGAACAGAAGAAAATGCAATTAATGTTATTATCCGATAAAACAACCAAATCACTGTTGTTTGGGTGCTGCAATGCCAAGCCCTCAACGAATTCCTGGCTACACAACTGGCCCTGCCAATGTGATATTAAACAACAGTAAGTTCCTCTTTATATCACAGAGCAACTTCGTCTGATGGCAGTATAGCAGACATGAAGAAAGGCAACAGTTGTGAAAATTTGGAACTAATGTCAGTCAATTCTCCATTGACAGAGAAACAACCTGAAGCCAGGATATCCCAGCAAAGAAACACAGCAGGTACAGTTCAGAAGCCAATCTAAAAACAGTAGAATTTTTTGAGTATAATTATTTTGTCTTTGTACCCATTTCAATGTCTGTTATGTTGGAATTTATTCTACAACTAATATAATTCAACAAAATTATAAATTCATTTAAAATTGATTAATTTGTGCAAACTTAGAACCTTAGAACTGTGGGGTGTCCCTTACAGAACACCTGCTAATCTGGCTTAGCCTCAATTTATACATTAAAGTAACCAAAATTGCACACTTCAATGTTAAATCATGTAGTAGGATTTGTCATATTAAGAGAATTTCCTAATTATTAATATTTTTTTTCAAACTGAGAAATTATTAGTAACATGCCAACTAAAAACAAATGTAAAATGTTACGTTCCTTCCACATTTAAAACTGCATGATGAAGAATGAGGCTTGGCTAGAAACATCTTTACTATCGGGCTGCAATATTGTAGTTTATTTCTGTAACTTAAATTTAAAGCAGAAATAGAAACAAATATATGTATTCAATGACAACAGCGGTCGAATGTACTTTACAGCAAGAGATGTTTGTATCAAATTGTTTTGTTGGACTGGCATTCAGGATAATTACATGACTGAAAGTCCACTATGTCATTACTCAAGATGAAGAATGTCATTTCAGATAAAATCTGTTTCAGATGGAGACAAGTTTATTTTCATATGACATCTGTCCTAGTTCAACCAAATAACTCAAAAATAGGTGTGATTTATGACAATACTGAGTTGAAATTAAGATATTTATTCAACTTACACTACCATAACCTAATGAATCAAACAAAGTTAATTCAGAAGACATTACAAAACATAATAAAAACATAAAGTAAAAATAAGAAATCAAGATTTAAAGAAGTAATAAAATAATTTTACAGTGAGGGAGAAAAGTATTTGATCCCTTGCTGATTTTGTACGTTTGCCCACTGACAAAGAAATTATCAGTCTATAATTTTAATGGTAGGTGTATTTTAACAGTGAGAGACAGAATAACAACAAAAAAATCCAGAAAAACACATTTCAAAAAAGTTATACATTGATTTGCATGTTAATGAGGGAAATAAGTATTTGATCCCCTAACTAAAGGGAGTGTAAAAGACACCTGTCCACAGAAGCAATCAATCAATCAGATTCCAAACTCTCCACCATGGCCAAGACCAAAGAGCTGTCCAAGGATGTCAGGGACAAGATTGTAGACCTACACAAGGCAGGAATGGGCTACAAGACCATCGCCAAGCAGCTTGGTGAGAAGGTGACAACAGTTGGTGCGATTATTCGCAAATGGAAGAAACACAAAATAACTGTCAGTCTCCCTCAGTCTGGGGCTCAGGCAAGATCTCACCTCATGGAGTTTCAATGATCATGAGAATGGTGAGGAATCAGCCCAGAACTACACGGGAGGATCTTGTTAATGATCTCAAGGCAGCTGGGACCATAGTCACCAAGAAAACAATTGGTAACACACTACGCCGTGAAGGACTGAAATCCTGCAGCGCCTGCAAGGTCCCCCTGCACAAGAAAGCACATGTACAGGCCCGTCTGAAGTTTGCCAATGAACATCTGAGTGATTCAGAGGAGAACTGGGTGAAAGTGTTCTGGTCAGATGAGACCAAAATCGAGCTAGTGGCCTAGCCAGTCTCCAGACCTTAATCCCATAGAAAATCTGTGGAGGGAGCTGAAGGTTCGAGTTGCCAAACGTCAGCCTCAGCCTTGCCAGCCTTGGTTTTTTCAGTCGAAGGGGTCAAATACTTATTTCACTCATTAACATGCAAATCAATTTATAACTTTTTGAAATGCGTTTTTCTGGATTTTTTTGTTGTTACTCTGTCTCTCACTGTTAAAATACACCTACCATTAAAATTATAGACTGATCATTTCTTTGTCAGTGGGCAAACGTACAAAATCAGCAGGGGATCAAATATTTTTTCCCTCACTGTAGATGAAGCTCTTCTAAAGATTTTCTAAATTTACACAATCTATATATATTTAGGAGTTGGGACACAGACCTAGTGAAAAAACACAACATAATACATAGCCAGCGAGTTAACAGAGTAGCTGAGCCGAAGAAGAATATACAACATGTACATACCGCGCAACAGCAAGACCATGCCTGTCAGCGTGCAGCACAGGAGTATCCAACTCAACTGAATAGTACAGAGTGGAAGAGCTCTATTGTGCTGACAATTAGATTTCGTACAAACAAACTACTACCAGCTAACGCAGGGCAACTACAGCTCTTACCATGTGAATAAATGAACTATGTACACAGCGGGGCACTGGAGAAGCTCAAGTGCCCTCCGCTAGAGGACAGTGGCAGTGAGCTCCATTCTATACAGGTCAGACGGAGCCACAGTCCTGCTGTTTAACACATATTTTATTTATATACAGAGTGGGGTACAGGCCAGACGCATGCACCACCGCAACACAATGCATAATGAAGGAACTATATACAGGGTGGCCTCGTAAGGCAACGTTCCTGCGAGGCTGCATGACAGACCCTGGGAACACATCGACAGGGCTGTCAGTAAATCCAGGATCAGCTCACATGGGTGCTCGACTGGAAGGCATAGTCCAGTGGAAGGGAAGACACAGGGTCAGACTGGGAGAGGAAAGGCAGGAGCCAGAGCCCGTAAGCTACTGGGGCTCGACTGCAGCCAACACCGGGTTCCCAGTGGAAGCGACCGGTCCCGTCACATGCAACCTGTAGAACTGAGCAAATGTAAGCTGCGAGGCCCAAGCTGCAGCCGCACAAATGTCTGCCAAGGGGGCGCCTTGAAAAAGGGCTCACCATGTGGCAACACCTCGAGTCGAGTGGGCCACCAGGTGGTCAGGCTTCGGGGTCCCGGTGGACTGGTAGGCCATGGTAATGGTGTCCAAAATCCAATGCGAGAGGCGTTGCTTTGACAGCGCCTGGCCCTGTGTCCGCACTCCATAAGACACAAACAGTTGGTCTGAGTGCCGAATGTCCTTAGTGTGTTCCAAATAGCACCTGAGGGCCCACACAGGGTCCAACAGAAATTGCAATGAATTGGGTCTTGACTGCCATCTTGGCATCAGGTGCTAAACGTACGCCAGCGGTAGGAATACTGCGACCTTGTAGAGGGAGCTCTCGCCGACTGAATAGTGGCTACTACTGCGTCTGACAGACCGCAGGCAATCAATCGCTCCCACTCAGGGGCCAGGCCCAGAGCTGGAAGAGGCCTGGATTGGAGTGCCAAAGCTTCCAGAGATGAGATGAGAGTCCTGCACCTGGGAGAGCAAATCTGCTCTCACTGGGAGCTTCCAAGGGTCTCTGTGGAGGAGGGCGATCAGGTCTGCAAACCAGATTCTGCAAGGCCACTGTAGGGCTATCAGCAGAACTCGTTCTCTCCTGATCTTCTCCAGGAGAAGGGGGAATGGTGGGAATGTGTAAAGTAGACAGCGCAGCCATGTGTGGGCTAGCGCGTCGATCCCTAGGGTTCCTGAACTGTCTTGGATGGAGAACCATAGTGGGCAGTGTGTGGACGCTGCCCAGGCAAAGAGATCCACTTCTGCACCCTGCCGATCCGGCTCCACAGTTGCTGTATCACAAATGGGTGGAGACGCCATTCTGAGACCGGGGGGCCTACCCCTGAGAGGAGGTCCGCCGCTGTGTTGGCCAGGCCTGAGAGGTGAAATGAGAGGTGAACTGGAGTGGAACCGTGGCTGCGCCCACAGAAGCAGACGGCGTGATAGACAGTACAGTCTGCATGACCGGAGGCCTCCTTGCCTGTTGATATATAGGCAACCACCGCTGTGTTGTCCGTCCAAACCAGTACATGTCTGTCCTGCAGGACTGGCAGTAAACGAGACATGTGAAAAAGTAGACGGATCCGGCGACCAAGGATGGTGGAATAAGTGGCAAGGAGAGCAGAGTGTGTCACCAACAATAAATGTCACGTTTATTAATTCAAAGAGTCCACCTGAGCAATCAGGTCTATGCAATAACTTCAGGATGTGAAGTACAAAAACAGGAATTTTGCACATGAAAAAAAACAAAACAAAAAACTTGCCAGTAAAACTAGGCTTACTACAAAAAAAAAAAAAAACAGACAAAGAATACAGCTAAATCCAGGCTTACGCCATTAAGACAGTCAAACAGCTAACATAAGCTTGCTTTGCTTATTCAATGCACTGGCTGTGAGCAGCCATTACCTTACCCAGGCTTCAACAAAACAGAACTGACTACAGGTTGAGATAAGGCCTAATTTTTCCCTTCCTGAAGCTCCTCCCCTGATTGGACTGGTCCACTTTCCTAAACATACAGATAAGGCTAAATGTTCTATAACCTTAATTCTTATGCATAAGCTTTTAGTTCCAGAGTAGTAAATTACAAAACAAACATTTCTGCATAACATGACAAGAAAAACAAACCAACAAACTATCTGCATGGCTGCCTTAAGAAGAAATTGCCAATACACTCGATGCCCACTCGAAAGCAACCACTAGGTGTCGCTCCCAGGCCCTAGGAGCGAACACAGCAAAATTCCATCCCGGAAGCAATGAGCCAAGCTGTAACCTTATAGCGTTTACCTTTAGACAAGAAAACGAAAAGGCATTACAAAAGGACAGGGACCATAAAAGATTCATAAAGCGCAAGGTAAGGATCCTGAGTTGTTTATCTTATCATTAATCACAATTCTGCGGCAATGTCTTTAGCATTAAATGATGGTGTGGGTTTAATGTAATGTATTGCCATCGGTGTGTGCTTGTGGTCCTCAAAACACTGTTGGTGATGAGTTTGGGACAAACGCATCATCACAAGACAGTCCAACTGCTTGCAACTCCAGGATATTGATATGGAGGGCCCGTGCTGGCTCCATCCACTTGCTTCGGACTCCACGTCCGTCGCAGACTGCTCCCCAATCCTGCTTGGAAGCGTGTGTCATCATGACTGCTCGGTGGTAGACTGGCAACAGGAGCACACTAGGGTCAAATTGTGAGGGCTCTGCCACCAAGTGACTGACTCAGCGTGCTCGATCATGGCGAGGGTGCATCCTGAGAGACCTGAACCACCACTGCAGCGCCCTCAATTGGAGGAGGCTGAGGGGGAGGGCCTTTGATGCAGTCTCTAGGAGGTCCAGCAGCCTCTGGCAAAGGGACACCCTGACACGAGCTCTCAGTTGAAAGAGGGAGAGACATGTGCATATGGAGGCAACTCTCTCTGGCACCAGTGTGACAAGCATGGCAACAGAATTGAAGCGCAGTCTGAGGAACTGTGCCTTCTGAGTTGGCATCAGACTGCTCTTCTCTCGATTGACCTGGAGGCCCAATTCGGAGAGGCGGCCTAAAATCAGGTTTGTGTGTTTCTGAAGCTGTTCCCTTGAGTGAGAACAAACCAGCCAGTCATCTATATAGTTGAGGATGTGGACCCCCTGCCAATGCAAGGTGGCTATGCACTTGGAAAAAGTAGGTGGGGCTAATGACAGGCTGAAGGGGAGAACAGCAAACTCGAACACTCGGCCCTTGCGCCTGCGCAATGGGGATGTGAGAGCAAGCATCTTTCAGATCCACCGTGGTGAACCAGTCGCCGGGCTTGATGGCCTGGGACATAGTACGCAGGTTAAGCATCTTGAAGCGCAACACCTTGAGGTGGCAGTTCAGGCGCCTCAGATCCAAGATGGGGTGGAAACCGCCATCTTTCTTGGGCACAAGGAAGTATGGGAATAGAATCCCTCGTGCTGCCCCAGCGGGGGCACTTCGCTGGTTGGTCAATTCTCCAGGAGAGCGGTGATTTCAACACAAAGTGCCGCACACTGCAACAGGTCTCTCACTCGCGTCCACACCACACCCTGGAAGGGGGTGGACGTGTCTGAAATTGTAGCCAACTGATACAGTTTGGAGCACCAAAGAGTCTTGGGAGTTGGCAATTTGAGAGTTGCTGTAAGGGTGGGCCAGAGGCTGTTGGAATGCCTCAGGGGCGGGGCTCAGGTGGTGGAGGAGGTGGGGTCAGGCTGGGTCTCCTACTACCACGAGCTGCCATGGGCTGCCGGAGGCCAGGGCGGTGAACCAGAGGTGGTGCCTGCCTGCCAGTGAGACGCTGGTGGAGATCGGCAGGTGGGCGGGGCTGTGGGCGGGGCTGTGGTCTGGCCTGTGACCTGGGAGCCGCGGTCGGGAGGCCTCCCTGCTGGCAAGCTGCTGCAGACTGTCTGCGCTGCTGGGCCTGGGGTGAAATGGGATAAACCCATGCCAGCTACAGGGACTGCTCCCTCTCCTGGAGGGTGCGTATCAGAATCGCCCCCACAGAGGGGCCAAAAGTGAAGCCTGGCGAGTCCTGTCCGCCTCATTTGGGTGAGATCTCTTACGACACACCGAGGCTCAAGCCAGGCAGCCGGGCCTCGGATTTTACTGCCACTGCTAGCGCTCCTGCTGTGGAAGACAAAAAAAACAACACAGCAAGCAGTTGGAATATATAAGGCACTGTATAAACACGACTATCATTTTTAAAGTGTACTATTTGTAGCTGAAACTGAAACTGAAAGCACAACAGAGCCCTGGAGTGCAGATGGAACAGTCGGATTAGCTATCAATATTAATTAAATAATACAAATAGACACAGAGTAATAAATAGTGGTGAACAGCACAGCCATGAAGCCAACCAACCGAATAATAATTGTTAAACAACAATAAGGGTCTAATGCACAGACAAGACACAGAGAGCTCACATTCTCGGGTCCAGGCGAAATGGCAAAAGAGGACAAACCTGCGCTTTATGCAACAGGATGTGAGAAGGGACCTGTTCTGAGTGACAAGCGCAGGGGCCAATGGCAGCTTTGATAGAGTGACGTTTCGATCAGGTTCCTACGGCAGGTTCCTGCGCAGAAACAATGACATTTCTTTTGCAACCCACAGACCTTCCTAGACATAAAAATTTAATAAATAGTTGTCCTCAATTAAAAGGTCAATATGATTATTTTTAAAATATGACCTAAAATCACCTCTTTCTTTCCCAGGACCTCAGAAGAGCAGTGATGGGAGAGTGTCTCTGTACAAGAGGATCTCACTGCTCCTTGTCTGTGTGTGGATCCTCACTCTCATCTCTGGACTGGCTGTGTACTGTGAGTATTGAACAAGCAGGAGTTCACTGTCAGAGCTGCTCCCACTCTGGACTGGACAGCAGGCTGACGGTGAGAAATACTGCAGCTGTGCTGATAGAGGGCTCTCATCTAGACAGGGTGACACCTGTACAGTCTTCAGCTGAGTCCTGAGCAATTTTACCTTGGCATGTGGCAGCCAGAAAGCTATCAGACATTTAAAACAAATATCTGATAGTCTGAGCGCATTTAACACTGTTTTCAATGCCTTTTTAAAGCAACTGTGATAACTTACATTACAATAATGTAAATTAGGAAAATAATTAAAAGCAATGTAACTGAATGCTTCCTATGGTGTCCCGTTGACAATGTAGCAAGACCATAAAAGTGGTCGACAATAGCAATCATAATTACAGTCTTTTTGTTTTCTATCTATTTATATATTTCTTTTCAGTTTTCCTTGGTTCAATAGACAAGCCAATGCAGAGTGAGATGTTGAAGCTGCAGGAGAACAACACCGCTTGGATAACTGGTATCTACTTATCTATGCTTGTCATTTACTCAAACTTTTGCTTCTTGTCAAAACAATAATTAAATTCTGTTAGAAATTATAATAAGGTTTTCTTTTCTACTTTAACTATAGTTCAAAACATCAAGAGCAGTTACAAAATGTTACACATTTGAGACATGGACATGGTACATACCACAAACAAGAAATGGGTCCCTGTCAATTCGTCCCAGCGACAGTTGGCCCACATGACATTTCTCCCCCATCATACTTAAGCATTTGTAACCATGAGTGCATTAACTTATAGGAGAGTCATAGAACACATACATGCACATATACAGGTATATCTATATCTATCTATCTCTGTAATGTCTCAGAAGACCACAGAGATGAACCCAAGTGCAAGCTCTAATACAGAGTAAGCACAGCTAACAATACACAGAGGATATTCAAGAGATGTGGTTTAAAGACAGTCCAGGGGTTTGTCAAACAGGCTGAAACAGGCAATCCAAAGGGTTGGTCGAAAAGCAAAGGCAGGAGGTCAGAAACACAAGATAGTCAATAGCCAGCAGTAGTGCTTAGAAATGCTACAATGAAAGAGACAATACTTAGCAGTAACTAAATGACAAATAGGGGTTTAAGCTCTGCAAAAAATTAAGAGACCACTCCAAGTTCAGAAATCAATGTTAAGTGGTCTCTTAATTTACACACACACATTTTATTAATTTATTATAATGGTGTTTTTTCTTAATTGTTGCCGGGATGAAGAAAAGTTTTAAAAATACAAATTTTAGGTGTCATTCATCTCTAGTACAGAATTTGACATTGTTCCAGTTCCAAAAAGGGGTTTCCTGCACAGGATGCTTTAGGTTATCTAAGCACAAAGGAGCTTTAAAATGGTTCCATCAGTATTTGTACTATTTTCTGTTTCATACAGAAGTATAATGCTACATTTATTATATACACACTTACACTACCATTCAAAAGTTTGGTGTCGCTTAGAAATTTCCTTATATTCCTTAAATATATTTGAAATTAGTCTGAATAGGAAATATAGCAAAATGAATAGGAAATATAGTCATTTACAAGGTTAGAAATAATGATTTTTAATTGAAATAATAATTGTGTCCTTCAAACTTTACTTTCATCAAAGAATCCTCCATTTGCAGCAATTACAGCCTTGCAGACCTTTGGCATTCTAGCTGTCAATTTGTTGAGGTAATCTGAAGAGATTTTGCCTCATGCTTCCTGAAGCACCTCCCACAAGTTGGATTGGCTTGATGGGCACTTCTTACGTACCATACGGTCAAACTGCTCCCACAACAGCTTAATAGGGTTGAGGTCTGGTGATTGTGCTGGCCACTCCATTATAGACAGAATACCAGCTGACTGCTTCTTCCCTAAATAGTTCTTGCATAGTTTGGAGCTGTGCTTTGGGTCCTGTCCTGTTGTAGGGGGAAACTGGCTGCAATCAAGTGCCGTCCACAGGGTATGGCATGGCGTTGCAAAATGGAGTGATAACCTTCCTTCTTCAAGATCCCTTTTACCCTGTACAAATCTCCCACTTTACCACCACCAAAGCACCCCCAGACCATCGCATTGCCTCTACCATGCTTGACAGATGGTGTCAAGCACTCCTCCAGCATTTTCTAATTTGGTCTGCATTTCATGAATGTTCTTCTTTGTGATCCGAACACCTCAAACTTAGATTCGTCTGTCCATAACACTTTTTTCCAATTTTCCTCTGTCCAGTGTCTGTGTTCTTTTGCCCATCTTCATCTTTTCTTTTTATTGTCCAGTCTGAGATATGTATTTTTCTTTGCAACTCTGCCTAGAAGGCCAGCATCCCGGAGTCACTATTTACTATTTAATGAAGCTGCCAGTTGAGGACCTGTGAGGCGTCTGTTTCTCAAACTAGACACTCTAATGTATTTGTCCTCTTGCTCAGTTGCACCGGGGCCTCCCACTCCTCTTTCTATTCTGGTAAGAGCCAGTTTGCACTGTTCTGTGAAGGGAGTACTACACAGTGTTGTACGAGATCTTCAGTTTCTTGGCAATTTCTCGCATGGAATAACCTTCATTTCTACGAACAAGGATAGACTGATGAGTTTCAGCAGAATGTTATTTGTTTCTGGCCATTTTGAACCTGTAATCAAACCCTCAATTGCTGATGCTCCAGATACTCAACTAGTCTAAAGAAGGCTGGTTTTATTTCTTCTTTAATCTGCACAACCATTTTCAGCTGTGCAAACATAATTGCAAAAGGGTTTTCTAATGATCAATTAGTCTTTGAAAATGATAAACTTGGCAAACACAACGTGCCATTGGAACACAGGACTGCTGGTTGCTGATAATGGGCCTCTGTACGCCTAGGTAGATATTCTATTACAAATCAGCCGTTTCCAGCTACAATATTCATTTACAACATAATCAATGTCTACACTGCATTTCTGATCAATTTGATGAATATTTTAATGAACATTTTTTTTTATTTTCTTTCAAAAACAAGGAAATTTGACCCGAAGTGACCCCAAACTTTTGAACATTAGTGTATATACAGTGGCTTACACATTTATATCCTTGATACTTCGAATACATTGTAATTCTGCAATTTGTCTTTCTGAATTAAAATAATTTCCAATATTAATACTCACAACACAGCACAATAGAAACATATTTTATGAATAAAGGCATGTTTCTCAACAAGCACAATGATTCACAGCTGTAAGTATTACAAAATGCAATCTCATGAAAATAGTCCTGTGCCAACTTTCTGTTGTCTGGAGGTTAATAGGAAGAGTCTGGAACTGGAATTTAAGTTTCCAAAGTTCCCCTGTTCCCTCAGGGTATAAAAGGATGTTGGACACAGAAGCAATTTATTAGTAGCATTCAATGTCATGGTCAAAGTCAGAGAGCTGTCCGAACACAGACAAAGGGTTATTGACTTCCACAAGTTGGGTAATATCTAACACAAAAATAAGACCCTAATAGTATCCACTTTAGCATCCATCATCATATACTTGAAAGGCACTGACACGCTCATTACCTTGCCAGGAAAAGGATGCAAGAAAAATATTTCCACCACCTGCAGTAAGAACAATGATACGGGTGGCAAACACAAATCCATGGATAACAATTGAAGATCTCCAAAACAGTCTTGCATCATCAGGATACAATGTCTAAATAAATACCATTCGACCATGGACAGAATATCCCAAACAGCATCTTAATGACTCTTGGGGTCATGCTCTATGGTTAGATGAAACAAAACTGACATGGCCACCAGTGTTATTGTTGATACTGAAAAGGTGAAGTTCACACTGTGAAGAAATAAGGAGATGGGTAGGGGGGGGGGGGGAGCATGAATAAATGTGGAGGCTACTGTAAAAAAAATATATGTATATTGGCACCTATAGTCAAATGTGTATGAGCAAAATGCTAACTGGAGAAGACCCCTGAATAATGTGTTTTTTACCTGGATTTAGTGAACTGTCAATTTAAGGTTTCTCAATGAAGGATTTTATAAGATCCCCTGGGGCAAAACCTCATGTGAAATGGGTCCATTAATTATCCATATTAATTGTCTTTGTCACCCAGAACTGAAGAAGCAACTACAGCAAAAGGAGAATGAAATCTCCGATCTACAGAGCAGATACAGCAGCTTGAAGGCAGGCTGTGATGGTATGTATTGATGAGTATCTATGATTATTTGAGACAAGTTATTTTATCTGTGTGAGTTGAGCTGGAGAAATTGATATATTGGAAAAAGGTCTTAATACCAATTCATTTTGAATCTATTTTCCTATGGGTTCACACTGACTTCTGTGAGAAGTGTGAACTATCTGAATAGCGATGGACGGATTAGAAAGATAACCCCAGGCAGATTCTAAAGATGCATAATAAGAAAACAAAACAAACAAACAAAAACAAAAAAATGAAATAGACTGGTCCAATAACTATGTAAGTCTGTTCTGAAAAACATTAATATATCTGTGACACCCAGGAGAGAGGAAGCACCTGCAGAACAAGGAGCATTAATTCTCGAAACTGCAGGACTCTTAATGGAATATGAAGGCAAAGATGTCACCTGTGTTGAATCTGGGCTTTGCGCAACATGAAATCCTCTCAGAGCAGTTCACGACTCTCCTGTTTCCCATGCAGATCTGCAGAGACAACAGGAGACCCTTCGGACAAACCATTCCAGTCTTCTGCAAGAGCATTCGGACTTACTGACAAACCACAAGAATATGACAGAGAGTTGTCTCCTCACAGAGAGATCCAACACTGGTGAATATTCAAATTCCTCTACAGTACCTCATTATAATCGTTACGTCTTCTATGATTATTATACTTGCTATGCATTCAAGTTTAAATAACATTTATTAGAAACAGTATTGCAGTACAGATAGATAAGCTAATACATCAATCAATAAATATATAAATCATAGTTCAAACGTTTGGTAGTAAATTGTAATGTACATATTGAATGCTGCAGAAGCCAGATGTATATATTCTTATTCTCTCATGTTCCTGGAGTGCTAATGAATTTGTCTAAACATGAACCTCTCCTATTTAAAAATACAGTATAGACAGTACTGAACCAGCACTGACGTGTATAGTGGTCCAATCTGACCTCCTTTTATTTGGGAAAATGCACGACATGGGGAGAGTGTGTGTCACGCTTGATTAAAGACTGTAGGTGATACATTTTTATATTCGTTGTACATAATACTGTGCTTTTGCCCAGTCACCACGTATATCATTACTTTCTTACAAAGTTTGAAAGTTGAATGATTTCACATGAACTAGGACATGCATTGAGAACGGTGAATGTAATGTTTATCGATGGGGGCTTCAATAAGATCACCATAGACTAATGCTTGGGTGAAGTGGGTCAATGAATGATGTTATACTGTGTTCTAAAATATCAATGTATTGTGTGACACCTAGAACTGAAGAAGCAACTGCAGAACAAGGACAATGAAAATTCCAATGTAGAAAGCCGATACAGCAATTTGAAGGCCAGCTGTGATGGTCTGTATTCATGTATATGTGTGTGTAATTGAAATGGGTTTTCTGCGCATTTAATTGTTAATGGAGACTGCAGGAGGGGCGGGGCTTAATAATAGAAAAGGATGATTCTCACTCTGTCCCTTACTGTCACGGGCGGGACAACGGGGGGTAAGGACCCAGTTGCAGAGCGAGGGGAGTCCAGATAGAGCCACGGGGTCAGTAGCCAGCAAACAGGAACGTCAAAGGGAATCCGAAAGGGTAGGTTGAAGAGACATGTGAGAGGTCAGGGATCAGGCAAACAAAACAGGGTAGGAAATCCAATAGTCAGAAGTCGAGAGGGAAATGGCTAAGGTCGATAACTGAGAAGGCAACACAGTAAGTAAAAGGCTCGGAATTGCTACAGGGCATAAAACAATACTTCACGATATGTAGTGTTTGTGAGGGGTATATATAGAGAGGAGGACAACCAAACAGAAGGTGCAGGGCAAATGGGAGACAGGCGGTGAGAGCAGAAGTACATGCATGTTTCAGGAATGTGGAAAGAATGAAGGGAGCTTGGAGAAGTCACTAGTGCAAAGAACAAGGGTGACATCTAGTGGCGACAGGGAAAATGTCATGCAGAGAATATGACACTTACGATGCCTGTGCTGTAACAGTCTTATCCTCTTTATTTCTGCACTGGACATGTCTGCATTGCACTGCTGTGCAGTTTGAGAAATTCACACTACATTCACTTAACAAAAAAAATTATAATAATAATATATATATATATATATATATATATATAGCTCTGGAAAAAATTAGGAGACCACTCCAAGTTCAGCAATCAATGTTAAGTGGCCTCTTTTTGTTTTTCCAGAGTTCTATATGTCTGAGTAACCTGATTGGGGCACCAGACCGACCTATAAGGAAGGGGCCATGCGAATTGGTGTCAGATAGGCATGAGATTTAAAATTCGATCCAGTCAGGAAACCCAGGGTTTATGAACCCCGAAGTCCCCTCAAGTTGACCTGAGTGTGGAAGTCTCCTATAAGTAATTCCATACATTGATTGTGTTCTGCTTCATACAGGCTTTGAGATGTTATGAATCACTAGTGTGGAATCATTTGAATTCTGATGGAGGTATTTGAAAGGTAACCCCAGGCTCATTCTGAAGATATTTTCTAACCAATACATCAACGTGGACTGGTTCATTAACTATGGCATACTGCGCTTTAATCCCTACAAATACCTGTCTTACCCAGGAGAGAGGAAGCACCTGCAGAACAAGGAGCATTAATTCTCGAAACTGCAGGACTCTTAATGAATATGAAGGCAAAGATGTCACCTGTGTTGAATCTGGGCTTTGCGCAACATGAAATCCTCTCAGAGCAGTTCACGACTCTCCTGTTTCCCATGCAGACCTGCAGAGACAACAGGAGACCCTTCGGACAAACCATTCCAGTCTTCTGCAAGAGCATTCGGACTTACTGACAAACCACAAGAATATGACAGAGAGTTGTCTCCTCACAGAGAGATCCAACACTGGTGAATATTCAAATTCCTCTACAGTACTTCATTATAATCGTTACGTCTTCTATGATTATTATACTTGCTATGCATTCAAGTTTAAATAACATTTATTAGAAACAGTATTGCAGTACAGATAGATAAGCTAATACATCAATCAATAAATATATAAATCATAGTTCAAACGTTTGGTAGTAAATTGTAATGTACATATTGAATGCTGCAGAAGCCAGATGTATATATTCTTATTCTCTCATGTTCCTGGAGTGCTAATGAATTTGTCTAAACATGAACCTCTCCTATTTAAAAATACAGTATAGACAGTACTGAACCAGCACTGACGTGTATAGTGGTCCAATCTGACCTCCTTTTATTTGGGAAAATGCACGACATGGGGAGAGTGTGTGTCACGCTTGATTAAAGACTGTAGGTGATACATTTTTATATTCGTTGTACATAATACTGTGCTTTTGCCCAGTCACCACGTATATCATTACTTTCTTACAAAGTTTGAAAGTTGAATGATTTCACATGAACTAGGACATGCATTGAGAACGGTGAATGTAATGTTTATCGATGGGGGCTTCAATAAGATCACCATAGACTAATGCTTGGGTGAAGTGGGTCAATGAATGATGTTATACTGTGTTCTAAAATATCAATGTATTGTGTGACACCTAGAACTGAAGAAGCAACTGCAGAACAAGGACAATGAAAATTCCAATGTAGAAAGCCGATACAGCAATTTGAAGGCCAGCTGTGATGGTCTGTATTCATGTATATGTGTGTGTAATTGAAATGGGTTTTCTGCGCATTTAATTGTTAATGGAGACTGCAGGAGGGGCGGGGCTTAATAATAGAAAAGGATGATTCTCACTCTGTCCCTTACTGTCACGGGCGGGACAACGGGGGGTAAGGACCCAGTTGCAGAGCGAGGGGAGTCCAGATAGAGCCACGGGGTCAGTAGCCAGCAAACAGGAACGTCAAAGGGAATCCGAAAGGGTAGGTTGAAGAGACATGTGAGAGGTCAGGGATCAGGCAAACAAAACAGGGTAGGAAATCCAATAGTCAGAAGTCGAGAGGGAAATGGCTAAGGTCGATAACTGAGAAGGCAACACAGTAAGTAAAAGGCTCGGAATTGCTACAGGGCATAAAACAATACTTCACGATATGTAGTGTTTGTGAGGGGTATATATAGAGAGGAGGACAACCAAACAGAAGGTGCAGGGCAAATGGGAGACAGGCGGTGAGAGCAGAAGTACATGCATGTTTCAGGAATGTGGAAAGAATGAAGGGAGCTTGGAGAAGTCACTAGTGCAAAGAACAAGGGTGACATCTAGTGGCGACAGGGAAAATGTCATGCAGAGAATATGACACTTACGATGCCTGTGCTGTAACAGTCTTATCCTCTTTATTTCTGCACTGGACATGTCTGCATTGCACTGCTGTGCAGTTTGAGAAATTCACACTACATTCACTTAACAAAAAAAATTATAATAATAATATATATATATATATATATATATATATAGCTCTGGAAAAAATTAGGAGACCACTCCAAGTTCAGCAATCAATGTTAAGTGGCCTCTTTTTGTTTTTCCAGAGTTCTATATGTCTGAGTAACCTGATTGGGGCACCAGACCGACCTATAAGGAAGGGGCCATGCGAATTGGTGTCAGATAGGCATGAGATTTAAAATTCGATCCAGTCAGGAAACCCAGGGTTTATGAACCCCGAAGTCCCCTCAAGTTGACCTGAGTGTGGAAGTCTCCTATAAGTAATTCCATACATTGATTGTGTTCTGCTTCATACAGGCTTTGAGATGTTATGAATCACTAGTGTGGAATCATTTGAATTCTGATGGAGGTATTTGAAAGGTAACCCCAGGCTCATTCTGAAGATATTTTCTAACCAATACATCAACGTGGACTGGTTCATTAACTATGGCATACTGCGCTTTAATCCCTACAAATACCTGTCTTACCCAGGAGAGAGGAAGCACCTGCAGAACAAGGAGCATTAATTCTCGAAACTGCAGGACTCTTAATGAATATGAAGGCAAAGATGTCACCTGTGTTGAATCTGGGCTTTGCGCAACATGAAATCCTCTCAGAGCAGTTCACGACTCTCCTGTTTCCCATGCAGACCTGCAGAGACAACAGGAGACCCTTCGGACAAACCATTCCAGTCTTCTGCAAGAGCATTCGGACTTACTGACAAACCACAAGAATATGACAGAGAGTTGTCTCCTCACAGAGAGATCCAACACTGGTGAATATTCAAATTCCTCTACAGTACTTCATTATAATCGTTACGTCTTCTATGATTATTATACTTGCTATGCATTCAAGTTTAAATAACATTTATTAGAAACAGTATTGCAGTACAGATAGATAAGCTAATACATCAATCAATAAATATATAAATCATAGTTCAAACGTTTGGTAGTAAATTGTAATGTACATATTGAATGCTGCAGAAGCCAGATGTATATATTCTTATTCTCTCATGTTCCTGGAGTGCTAATGAATTTGTCTAAACATGAACCTCTCCTATTTAAAAATACAGTATAGACAGTACTGAACCAGCACTGACGTGTATAGTGGTCCAATCTGACCTCCTTTTATTTGGGAAAATGCACGACATGGGGAGAGTGTGTGTCACGCTTGATTAAAGACTGTAGGTGATACATTTTTATATTCGTTGTACATAATACTGTGCTTTTGCCCAGTCACCACGTATATCATTACTTTCTTACAAAGTTTGAAAGTTGAATGATTTCACATGAACTAGGACATGCATTGAGAACGGTGAATGTAATGTTTATCGATGGGGGCTTCAATAAGATCACCATAGACTAATGCTTGGGTGAAGTTGGTCAATGAATGATGTTATACTGTGTTCTAAAATATCAATGTATTGTGTGACACCTAGAACTGAAGAAGCAACTGCAGAACAAGGACAATGAAAATTCCAATGTAGAAAGCCGATACAGCAATTTGAAGGCCAGCTGTGATGGTCTGTATTCATGTATATGTGTGTGTAATTGAAATTGGTTTTCTGCGCATTTAATTGTTAATGGAGACTGCAGGAGGGGCGGGGCTTAATAATAGAAAAGGATGATTCTCAGTCTGTCCCTTACGATGTCTGTGCTGTAACAGTCATTTCCTCTTCATTTCTGCACTGGGTTTGTCTGCATTGCCCTGCTATGCAGTCTGAGAAATACACAATTTAATATGTTCATCTGTTCCTTGGGTGAAGTGAGTTCCTTTATGATGTCACACTGTGCTATAAAATGTGAATCAATTTTTGTGTTTGACACCTAGAACTAAGGAAGGAACTGCAGAACACGGAGAATGAAAACTACATTCTACACAGCAAATACAGCAGTTTGATGGCTGGTTGTGATGGTCTGTATTCATGTAAATCTATTTTTAATTGAGACAGTAAAGCAGGTTTGCTTTCCCTTTAATTGCTAACAGAGACTGGAGAAGGGGCACGGTGTAAGAGTAGATAAGGCTGACTTCTGGGTGTATAAAGTCAGTTAGATATTGGAGCTCAAATGGCGCAGAGACTCTTACTTTGTCCCTTATGATGCCTGTGCTGTAATAGTTTAAGTTTAAGAGAACATCAGGTTCTAATTCTGATGTGGTCAGGGATGGAGGACCCAAGTGCCAGCATACTGCAAAACCAAAGAACAGGCAGGGGTTCTGGGGCCGGCAAACTCATTTACGTGGAGGCTTCGAGAGGAAAATTCGAGAGAAGAGGCAATGGGTCGATAGATCAGACGATCATGACAGTATTGGCAATCTGAGAGAAGGTGGACGATAAAGGGTAAGCAAAGGTCAAACACAAGTAGAAAATTAATTATCAGAAATCATGACAAACAAGACATTGCACCTGAGTGCTGGAAGTAGAGGGAATTAATACAGGGTCTGATGACCTAGGCAATATGGAACAGGTGAGATATTTGAGGATATCCAAGAGAAACATACAACAAAACCGGGAAAAGGGCGGCATCTGGTGGTGAGATTGGTATAATTTTGTCCCTAACGATGCCTGTGCTGTAATAGTCTCATCCTCTTTATGAGACAAATTTGCTTCCCCAAACACTCTTTAAGCAACTGTGACAGTTGGTTTCACAGTGGGATACAAACTGGCCTTGCAGAAGACCTCCAGAGTCTGCAGGAGGCACTCCTCATGTAGTTGGGCAACAGACCAAATAAACACCAGGTGTTGAGTTGGAGAAATTGATGACTTCCATTCCCATACCTCTGGACGGCAGTGCAGGAGGCTCAGTTGGGCCATCACAGGTTTCTACACAGCACCATACAGTGCACAATGCAAGTACAACAGCTACAAGTACAGGCACAGCAGCAGGAACACAGAGATGGCTGGCACGATTGTAGAACAGAATGAACAGTGGCAGCAGAGACTAGGAGCAGAGACTTGGACACCTGAGCAGACCCATAGATCTAAAATACATTAATTTCAATATGTCTTCTTCCTTAATCAGACAGCTGCTTTTTTCCCTCTCCCTCTGTCAAGTTTGTAGTATTGATAAGCATTAGGTTTGGAAATCAAGAAGGAAACATGCAAAACAGACAAGCATGGAAAGCACAGAGCTGCACAGTTAGTTTAGAGATTTGCATTGTGTTTTGTTTACATAGCAGGAAAATGTATTAGTAGTTTCACAAACAAGTGTATTTCAGCATAATTTTCAAATAGGGCAAAATTGTATCTAGTTTGCAGAGGTTTGAAAGTCTGAATGATGTAGCCAAATCACTTCTCTATTCATTTTAAAGGCACAGAAAGTGGACAAATTATACATGTTTTTATCCCTTCAGTAACCTTGTTGAGGTTTAAAGAAAACCTATCATCTTCTTTAGAGAAGTATTCACCCCCTTTGCCACGACACTCTTAAATTAGCTTAGGTGCTACCAATTACTTTTAGAATTCACACAATAGTTTTAATAGGGTCTATTTTTTTGCATTAAAAGTGGTTCACATGATTTCAGATTACATACACCTGTCCCTGTAAGGTAAGGTCAATTATGTGATAAAGTTGTGGAAGGATACAAATCAGGGGAGGGTATAGAAAGATTTAAAAGGTATTGAATATCTCTTGGAGCACAGTCACAGTCAGAATCTGTTTAGAGCAGTTCATCCTCTTAAAATGAGCAGCCACATAAGAAGGGCAATGGTCAGAGAAGCCACCAAGAGGCCAATGACAAGTCTGAAAGTCCTATAGCTTTCTATGGCTGAGAAGGAAGAAACCGTCCATGTTAGCTATTGTTAAGCTACTCTGGCCTGTATGGAAAAGTTGCAAGAAGGATGCCATTCTGAAAAAGGCTTGTGTAAGATCCCACTTGGAATTTGTAAAAATACTCAATGGCATTTATTCTAGTTCTGTTCTGTTAATTAATAATGACAGTGTTGTGTACATGTTTCATATCTGAATCAATTATTTTCAAATTAATGTATCATGTCTGAGGAGATCTATTTTTATTTAATGACTAAGGTATATATTGTAGGTATATTGAAGTTGATATTTATCAGTATTTGATTTCATTTAAATTATTATTACAAATGAAAAGGTTAAATGAGAATAATATCATATCATCAGTCCCAGTAAAGAAAAAAAAAAACTTTTGAAAACCTTTGTCACTGAATTAAACTTAACTGTAATATTTGTCCTCTCTTAGTTCAGTCAATATAAGATATTTATGGGGGTTAAAGGGGAAGCCCAGCCATTTCTAATATCACAGTGTTATGCATATTTGTGCTGTTATAGTGTATATACATATATACATAACAGATACATAACACTATTCCATATTGATACTATCATATCAACTTTTAACAATGTAAAATGTGAAACTTTCTAAATAATGTCAGATGTCATCCTCCAGCATATGTGTTCTCTCAGGTTGACTGGATGTTTTTTGTCATAACTTCATGAATAGTGGAAAAAGGCAACAGATATGTCTTCCCCAAGGCAGCTATCAACAAGTCTACCGGCATGTCATTGGTCTTACTCATTGATAGTAATTATAGTTTCCATAGACAACATGAAGTGTTACTGTGTCCACGGCTGTGGGACAAACAGTGACGAGTGCATTAAAACAACAGAGATTTATTGTGCAAGTAAGCAATCCCACATTCAAAAAAGGGAAAGAATGGGCAATGTGCAGCGATCCCTTTGATCACAGTGCTTTCTAGCATTTACATCACTTGATTATGTCACTCTCCTATGCTGGTCTGTACAAAAGGCTAATAATGCACTGTAATGCTTGTTAAAGTTTGCAAGGTAAAAAATGATTATTTGTAGTAATTTGTTTGGTCTCTTAAATTAACATGTGTCATTTAAAATAACCACTGTTCCAACACTTGAGCTGTTCCACCTAAAAGCTTATTTTACTTAATTAAATGGTATGACCCTAATTAAAAAGTGAACAAATCACCTGGGCCAGATGGTATATTTCCAACAGTACTTTTTATTATGTATAGGCTGCTAACTAAAATATTCCAAAGAACACTTAGAACAGCGGATGTGCCAACTGATTGGAAAACTGCAAATGCCATACCAATCCACAATAAAGGGAACACAACTGAGCCAGGAAATTACAGACCAATCAATCTCACCTGTGTAATTTTGGAAAACATTATTTGTGTAACAAATTTTCCGATGAGCACTAAAAGCTGAACTCCAGTTTGAATACAGGGAAGAAGATTTAGGACTGAAAAAATGAATTCAGCTTGCAGTTCAATTGGATAACCTGTTGCAGACCAGGAGACGACACACTGTTGTGGACCTGTTGCACTAGTCTGCCAAGCCGAGTCCACAGCCCCTACCTGAACTGGAGCCCATGTAGCTTGGGCGCAAACGTCTCTTACAGGAGGAAAGACATTCCAGCAGCTCCTCTGCATGTACTGTGGACAAGCCGGACACTTCCATGATGCCTACCCGACTCATCCTGGCTCTGCACAGGACACCACTGTGAGTACCGGTTTATGCCCTCTATTGTCTTGTACTCCGGGTCTCCTCACTGCTCAACTCTGGTGGAATGCTAAAAAGGCTAATGTGTCTTATTATTGGATTCAGGCTGTGCCAGGAACTTCATCAACCAGGCGACAGTAGAGAAACTAGGAATTCCCCTTGTCTGCTGCATTCCCTCACTCCAAATCAAAGCCATTGACAACCAGGCTATAGGAACTGGTACCGTCTCACAGATGACCATTCCTCTTTGTCTCCAGATTGGCTATCTTCATTCAGAAGAACTGTCCCTGTTTGTCATAAATTCCCCTTCTGCTGACATCGTTTTGGGGCTTTCCTGGTTAGTTTACCATAATCACACCATTTCATGAAAGGACGGTGAAATACTGTCCTGGGGTCCACAGTGTTTCTTGTGATGTCTCTCTCTTCCAGGCCAAGCCAAATACAGAGAGCCCTCTGTAGTCCACCCCACTCAAAATACCCTCTGAATATACGTACTTGGCGGACAAGAAACAGGCTTCCTGTCTCCCTCAAGCAGAGACCGTGGGATTGTGCCATTGACTTGCTTCCTTGAACCTCTCCTCCCAGGGGTCATGTCTATCCATTGTCCCTCCCGGAATCCCAAGCCATGGAGGATTATTTCAGAGATGCCCTGGAACTCTGGATCATTCGCCCTTTGACCTCTCCTGCTGTGGCCAGTTTCTTCTTTATCGCTAATAAAGATGATGGTTTGCGACCTTGCATTGATTACCAGGGACTTAATGAAGTAACCATCAAGAACCACTATCCTCTACCACTTGTGCCAGCAGCACTTGAACTGGTCCAAGGGGCTAGTTTTTTCACCAAACTTGACTTAAGAAGTGCCTATAATCTGATACGTAGCTGTGAGGGGGATGAGTGGAAGACTGCTTTTATCACCTCTAGCGGGCATTATGAGTACTTTGTGATGCCCTTTGGTCTGGTAAACTCCCTCTTTGTATTCCAGGCTTTCGTCAATGAGATATTGAGAGAGTTTTTAAATCAGTGTGTCATCATCTACATTGATGATATTTTGATATATTCTCCGACCTTCTCCGAACATGTGGCTCATATGCGCCAAGTCTTCTCTGGCTTTTTGTGAAGGGGTGAAATTATGTGAATTCCATCTCCAGGGCATTAGGTTTTTGGGCTATGTGATCGATACTCAAGGCATGCACATGGACCAGGAGAAGGTACATGTTGTTACTGATTGGCCCCGCACAGTTAAAGAATTGCAAATATTTCTAGGGTTTGCGAATTTTTATCAGAGTTTTATTCAAAACTTTAGTTCTGTAGCATCACCTTTACCATCTCTTCTCAAAGGTAATTCCCACAGTCTTTCCTGGTCTGACGCAGCTACACACGCCTTTCATCGACTAAAAACATTATTCACCACCACTCCCACATTGAAGCACCCAGATCCCTCTCCTCCATTTGTAGTGGAAGAGGATGCCTCAAAATCTGGAGTTGGAGCAGTGCTCTCCCAATGGCATGGCACACCAGAGAAATTATACCCATGCGCCTTCTTCTCCCGAAAGCTGTCATCCGCAGAATGTAATTATGACATCGGCAATCGTGAACTCCTCGTTATGAAACTTGCATTAGAAGAATGGCGACATTGGTTAGAGGGAGCCCAACACCCCTTACTTGTGCTAATGGATCACCGCAACCTGGAATACATATGCTCAGCCAAGAGACTTAATCCCTGTCAAGCCCGCTGGGCTTTATTTTTCACCAGGTTTGCTTTCACAATGTCATATCGACCAGGCTCAAAGAACACAACAGCTAATGCCCTCTCTCATCAATTCAGCTCCTCCGCCTCCACAGTCCCCACAAAACCCATAATGGCACCCTCCTGCGTCGTGCCTCCCATTAGATGGGATATAACAGCACAGATTAATCAAGCCCTTCTCTCCGATCCGGTTCCTGTTACTTGTATTAATTCCCCCGAAAGGGACATCCACAGCATTTGAAACTGCAGAAGCCCTCTTTCAGCAGGTATTTAGAGCAGTGTTTCCCAACCGGAGGTTTGCAGTCCCCAGAGGGTACGTGGGAAGATTTTCAAAAACGTGCAAAGAAAAATAATAATAATATGTTCAAGATATTTCAATTTCAGTAGGCAGGGAAACATTTAATGAAGTCACTGGTGTGAAATTTCTAGCTTATTTAGTATTTATATGACTATATGCTGTGTTTTCTCCACACCTGGGTCTTACATCCCGTCTGAAGCCAGAGCTTACAATTAGACACAAAATAGAGGAGCATCTTAATGAAAACCATATCCTTGGTGATAGTCCACATGGGTTTAGTCAAGGCATATCATGTCTTACTAATTTATTTGAGTTTTTTGAACATGCAACTGCAGCTGTAGATCACGTGAAAGCATATGATATGATATACTTAGATTTTCAGAAAGCTTTTGACAAGGATCCGCACCAAAGACTGATCCTCAAATTGGAAGCTGTAGGCATTCAGGGTAATGTAAGTAGATGGATTATGAACTGGTTGATGTATAGGAAACAGAGGGTGTCAATTAGAGGAGTCACTTCTAACTGGAGTGAGGTTGTTAGTGGAGTTCCACAGGGATCAGTACTAGGGCCTTTGCTTTTTCTAATCTATATTAATGATCTGGACTCTAGGTGGCTCAGCAGATACAATTTCGGCAGCACAGGCTATTCAAAGGGACTTAAAAAATCTTCAGTTGTGGGCCAATGCCTGGCAGATGAAATTCAATGTAGAAAAGTGTAAGGTATTACATGCAGGTAACAAAAATGTCCACTCTAATTACACTATGGGAGGAATAGAACTAGATGAAGTAACGCATGAGAAAGACCTAGGAGTCTATCTGGACTCCTCACTTTCTTTATCCAAACAATGTGGGGAAGCAATAAAAAAGGCACACACAATGCTAAGGTATATTGTCAAAAGTGTAGAATTTAAAACTTTAAGTGAAAATTATAAGAAAAATAAGTTTATACTGCCTTTTTTTCATAAAATCCAAATTTGTCCAAATTCATAATTCTTAATTATTATTATTATTTATCTTGGGGAAAAAATGTGTTAGTGTTGCAATATAGTGTGTCATAATTGTAGCCCTTATAATGGAGAAATGGCTCTTTTGCGAGTATTTTGTGCTACAGTTTTTCTCTAAACTATTCCACATAGGCTATGTTTTTTCAAATGCACATTATTCCTTAATTTCATATGCTATTTTCTCCAAACAACTTCTACAAGTTTCAATTTGAGTGGTATTTCAACATAAATTAAAAAAAAAGATTTCCCATAGACTTTAATGGAGAAAAAAGGTCCAGAATGTCAGAATTTCAAAAACATTTTGTTTGTGTGAAAAAAACTTGGTAGTATTGTAATACAGTACAAGTTTTCCAGTTTCATTTGCTAGATGTCACATACCTGTTCCCCTTATAATGACCTCATTAAACACTTGCATGTCTAAGAAGTTCCATCCAGGTGAAAATAAGGCTGAGCTCAAATGGCTAAGCTTTAGTCAAATGTGTATAAGAGAGTCTCCAACAAGTATTTACACTTTTTGACAAGGTTTTATTTTCTTGCTTCACTTGTTTTTAGGTTTTACATGGGTGTCATGCAACAAGTGATATAAATGTTTGAATGGACTGTGATTAAAGTGATCATTGCAGATTGCTGTTTTTATTATTATTATTATTATTATTATTATTATTATTATTATTATTATTATTATTATTATTATTATTATTACCTTTGAATGTGGAATTGCTTATTTGCACAAACAATTTCCTCTGCAGATGTATCTCCTCCATTGTTGGACTGTGGAAAAGAATAACGCCATCATTTCTGTTTTTCTGACAGCCATAGACATAGTAACAGTTCATGTTGTCTATGGAGACTACAATTGCTATCAAGAAGTAAGACCATGAAATGCCAAAATCCAGTTGACTTGATGATTGCCGTGAGGAAGACAAATCTGATGATTCCATAGTTTTTCCACTATCCAGGAAGTTTATTTTCAGGACACATCCATGTGAACTCAGAGAGTACACATGAGAGAGAGTAGATGGTTGACATTTACCAATATTTGGTCAGTTTAAATGTTATATATACAGTGAGAGAAAAAAGTAATTGATCCCCTGCTGATTTTGTACGTTTGCCCACTGACAAAGAAATGATCAGTCTATAATTTTAATGGTAGGTGTATTTTAACAGTGAGAGACAGAATAACAACAACAAAATCCAGAAAAACGCATTTCAAAAAAGTTATAAATTGATTTGCATGTTAATGAGGAAAATAAGTATTTGACCCCTTCGACTTAGTACTTGGTGGCAAAACCCTTGTTGGCAATCACAGAGGTCAGACGATTCTTGTAGTTGGCCACCAGGTTTGCACACATCTCAGGAGGGATTTTGTCCCACTCCTCTTTGCAGATCCTCTCCAAGTCATTAAGGTTTCGAGGCTGACGTTTGGCAACTCGAAACTTCAGCTCCCTCCACAGATTTCCTATGGGATTAAGGTCTGGAGACTGGCTAGGCCACTCCAGGACCTTAATGTGCTTCTTCTTGAGCCACTCCTTTGTTGCCTTGGCTGTGTGTTTTGGGTCATTGTCATGCTGCAATACCCATCCACGACCCATTTTCAATGCCCTTGCTGAGGGAAGGAGGTTCTCACCCAAGATTTGATGGTACATGGCCCCGTCCATTGTCCCTTTGATGCGGTGCAGTTGTCCTGTCCCCTTAGCAGAAGAACACCCCCAAAGCATAATGTTTCCACCTCCATGTTTGACGGTGGGGATGGTGTTCTTGGGGTCATAGGCAGCATTCCTCCTCCTCCAAACACGGCGAGTTGAGTTGATGCCAAAGAGCTCGATTTTGGTCTCATCTGACCACAACACTTTCACCCAGTTCTCCTCTGAATCATTCAGATCTTCATTGGCAAACTTCAGACGTGCCTGTACATGTGCTTTCTTGAGCAGGGGGACCTTGCGGGCGCTGCAGGATTTCAGTCCTTCACGGCATAGTGTGTTACCAATTGTTTTCTTGGTGACTATGGTCCCAGCTACCTTGAAATCATTAACAAGATCCTCCCGTGTAGTTCTGGGCTGATTCCTCACCGTTCTCATAATCATTGAAACTCCACGAGGTGAAATCTTGCATGGAGCCCCAGACTGAGGGAGACTGACAGTTATTTTGTGTTTCTTCCATTTGCGAATAATCGCACCAACTGTTGTCACCTTCTCACCAAGCTGTCTTGTAGCCCATTCCAGCCTTGTGTAGGTCTACAATCTTGTCCCTGACATCCTTGGACAGCTCTTTGGTCTTGGCCATGGTGGAGAATTTGGAATCTGATTGATTGATTGCTTCTGTGGACAGGTGTCTTTTATACAGGTAACGAGCTCCCTTTAAGAGAGTGCTCCTAATCTCAGCTCGTTACCTGTATAAAAGACACCTGGGAGCCAGAAATCTTGCTGATTGATAGGGGATCAAATACTTATTTCCCTCATTAACATGCAAATCAATTTATAACTTTTTTGAAATGTGTTTTTCTGGATTTTTTTGTTGTTATTCTGTCTCTCACTGTTAAAATACACCTACCATTAAAATTATAGACTGATCATTTCTTTGTCAGTGGGCAAACGTACAAAATCAGCAGGGGATCAAATACTTTTTCCCCTCACTGTATATAAGTTGCTTCTATGATAGAATCAATTTGGAAGAGTGGAGTGCTTGTATATTACTTATACACTATAAGAACACATCAAAACACATAAAACTGTGATTTTAGAAATGGTGTGACTTACCCTTAAATGCTGATCCTGGCTATTAAGTGTCATTGTATGGAAACAACTTTTATTTATAACAACATTTGATGTGTTGTGTGAAGTAGCTTAAGAAGTGTTGATGTTGATGTTCAGAAAGTCTCTAAGAAGAACCACAGTGCTTAGAAACCTGTAATATTGTGTCCGGTTCTCAAAATGGGAAGAAGGAGTTGTCCTTAAACCAGGTAAATCAAACAACAATTATAGGCTGATTGAATGACCAACAGGGACACTACATGTTGTGATTTTTGTTTCCGGTGTCAGAAGGATTCCAGGTTTCCACAGAGAAAATGTAGGACTTAGCATTAAAACACAACTTTTAAAAAATATTACATTTCAGACAATGTTTTAAATACATGCATACATTATTTCAATATAGTTAGTGCTATAGTGTTTTAATTACATACAAGTATGTAGTTCCCTTTCAAATATTTAATATTGCTTTCTGGATATTATTTTAAAGCAAAAACGTTTTACAAGTCTCTAAAACATTAGGAATATTGAAAATGTAATATTATGTTTACATCTGTATGTGTTACATCTTAGTCCCAACTTTCCCCATGTTCACCACCAGATGGCACTCTGTTCCAATCTTCCCCTACTTTTAATGTTCCTGTGCAAGGTTAATTCAAGTCAATCAATTCTCAATTAAGGCACCTGTTCCCAGTTTCCCTGGTCCATCATATCAGTATTTAAACCCCCTCATTCCCTTGCGAAGTCTTGTTTATTCTACTGTAACAATCTGAGCATTATACCTGATCTTGTTTACATTCCTCTGGTTTTGACCCGTGCTAGTTCTCTCTTTCTTGGATTATTGGCTTCCCTGCTCTAACCTGTTTGCCTGATCCCATGACCACTGTTTCTTTGACCTTGAATTCTGGCTTACCTTCGTTGTCCTGTTTGCCGGTTCCTGACCTTTAACTTGCCTGACCATCCCTTTGAGCTGCACACTCGGATCCTCTCCATCCACTACGGATTCCCGTGACAGTATCAAATTTGGGTCACACTGGATCTACTGATACAAGGAGGCATCAAAATGGTTGGAATGTCAGCAGAACATTCCAGATTTACAGCATAACCCCTCAGATATAGTCTTTATGACTACAGGATGGCAGGTGTTATTAATACCTGTCTGTTTCAATACATGTTCAATAAGTTCCATTAGCTCAGGTAAACAAATTATTAGGTGCAGGATTCATTCAAAATTTTGACCCATCCACTAATAGAAAACTACAAGCTGGTACATTGTAGCAGTTACATTGATGAGGAGAAATAGTGTCTCATGGAAAATTAAGTTGCCACTGAGTTTTTAGTTTTCTATTAGCAGATGGTTCAAAGATTGTTTGAAATCTAAAATGATTGCTTCATTTTGTGTACATTTTGTGCTAATTAAAAAAAATCTGCTTCTCTTTTTCAGTGTGGAAGTGGCTTCGTTATGTAGCAGGTACAGTTTTGTTTATCATCTACAATTTGAAAAACATATATTTTGTGAATTTAAAAAAGTATTTTCCTTGGACCCAATCCTGATGCCTCCAGTTGAGGTACTTCAATTATTCAAATATAATCTTCATTTATTTAATTATTATTTGTATTTGTATTTATTTCTTACCAGAATTACAGTTTATATACAGTCCTAGGTATGTGCTAAAGAGAGGGGTAGGCATAGGAGAAGTTGCAGTAAAAGTATGGAAGTTAAAACAATATGTAAGTAAGCAAGAGTGTGGAAGAACAATCATCTTCAATCAGGTTGGAACATTAGTTGCAATGCCTTTAATACACGCAGCGTGGAGAACAGCAGTAAATCAAGAAAATCCCAAAGTTGTTCTGCCTTCTGCCTTCACAGAGCTTTTATACACAGGAATCAAAGAGCTGGATATAATCAGAAAGTCATTACTATGTTATCTTAAAAGTTAGCTAAACAGAATATATATAATAATAGGACAGTTCACAGATCAACCCATGGATTAGGGAGCAGGCACTTAAATCATACTGTTTGACATTACCTCCAAGATTCTCATCGTAAATAACAAACCAAAATCAAGCTTCCTTCTGGCCTGACCTTCTAGCTTGAAGTATACAAGAGAGAAAAACAGGTATTAGAAAAGAATTTCTAACTTTCCTTCCACGGGAGCATGAGGATGTATTGTGCAATAACAGATAAGTGCATAATAGCAAGAGTGCTGAGCAGCCCTGAAGATTAGGCTGCTGTATTACATGTACCGTCTGAACAAATGTGAATAATCTTGAATAATCACCAAAAGGTGGTCAGGGACTCTGTTGTCCTGAACTTAGTGGGAAGGTGATTCCACAACCTAGGGGTGAGGGTGGAAAAGGACGGGGCTCTGGCAGAAGGGGAGCAGAGGTGGTAAAGTGAGTCTTCTGGTGCAGGAGGACCAGAGTGGTCTGGAGGAAGAGTAAGGAGACTATAGGTAGATAGGTGCAATCTAGTTGTGACAACAGAAGGTAAGAGCCAAAGTCCTAAACTGGATGTGAACTAAGCCAGTAGAGGGAGACTATGTCATGGTGGTAAAGCTTGATTTCTCTGGCTTCACTATTGTCTGTGTAATTACAAATCAGTGACTAAAAGCTGTCATTTCCCTAGCGATGTGATCAAGCCTAAGGGTTTTATATCAGATATAGTGATATTTCTGGTACTTAGTGCTATAATAAGGAAGAAGGAAAATGAAAAACATGACAGGTATAGAAATTAGCTACCAGAGAAACAAAGACATCTAAATAACAATACAACTAGTCAGAGCATGTTAATGGTAAGTATCCTGCTCATTGCCTGCTATTAAATTAAAATATAGTTATAACATCTACAAATGGTCATCCCTATAGAGGAAATATTGTGGAACTCTTTCAGCAAATATATACCCAGCCACTGTCATTAAGGCAGAAGTGATTTAGAAGTTGGGACTCAAGCGTGGGGTAATGAGATCACCAATCAAAACATAGTGGTTGGAATAAAGTATTTAATACTTAAAGCACAAATAAGAATTAATCTTTCATCTCTACCAGTAAATAGAGGGTATTTTTATATGAAATAAACAAGGAAGGTGAAAAAGGTGCATGGTCAGGGATTTTGTATATAGATTATAGATTATATATAGATTTTGTATTTTCTTTATAATAATGTAAAGACCTGATAATGTCTTTGGTATGTCTATTCTAACCATTTAAATTGCTGTATTCCACTTATCAACTGAAATGCCAACACAGATTGATGGTTTGATAGATATTGTATGTTAATGAGGTCACACCCCTAATGTTCAGCCCATGTCCAGCACTGATGCTGACTAAGACACAGCTTCTAAATCACATGAGTCTATTCTCTCACCCAGATTGTGTTAGGAGTTTGTGAGCAATACTAAAAAGCACCATTTATGTTCTTGCAAGTGCTTGTTTACTACACATTCCTTCAGCCATTAGCCTAGGAGTCTTTTCATCAGGTACTGTGGACAAAATTTCTCCTTAGCCTTCAAATAGAAATGTGATCAAAAACAATTAATAACTCATAATTCATATTTCTCTGAGACGATGGCAGAATCAGATTGAAAGGCAGTGATTATTATATAAGCTCCTCATGCAATGTGTTCACTTATAATGACTGACAAGGAGAATATACTGAACTCTAAAAATATAATATTTCAGTTTAGAATGGATTGCGAACAAGAGCTGCATTATTCCTGAATGAAGAGCCATTACAGCTCTTTAAGCTGTTGTCCATGGGGGTCAGTGGCTCTGAGGAACCACAGCTGAGCTGAGCCCAGTCCACAGCAGCACCATCGCAATAATCACTCAGTCCAGCAGCACAGCTTCCTGTGTCACCAATTCACCACAACACACTGCAGACTGTGGCTTCTCATTTATCACCAGTAAAAAATTCTACAGTAGCTCATATTCTCATCTGTCTCTTTCAAAATGTATGAAATGGAAATGAACAGAAGAAAATCGAAATGGTTTATTGTTCTCTCCACTTTTCATAGCAACTGCTGTGACTGTCTTCTTCATGTTTCTCTCCTGTCTGCTCCACAGTGGATGTGACTCTGGATCCCAATACAGCGAATCCCTATCTCATCCTGTCTGAGGATGGGAAACAAGTGAGACATGGAGACGAACGCCAGGTTCTCCGCAACAATCCAAAGAGATTTGATTATGTTGTCTGTGTCCTGGGAATGGAGGGTTTCAGTTCAGGGAGACACTACTGGGAGGTGGAGGTGGGGGAGAAGACTGCGTGGACTTTAGGAGTCGCCAGAGAGTCCATCAACAGGAAGGGGAAGATTACAGTGAGCCCTGGGCTTGGATTCTGGACTCTGACTCTAAGGAATGGGAATGAGTTAATGGCTGCTACTAGCCCCCCTGTCCTCCTCCCCCTGAGCCTGAAGCCCCGGAAGGTGGGGGTGTTTGTGGATTATGAGGAGGAGCAGGTCTCCTTTTACAATGTGGAGGCCAGGTCTCATATCTACACTTTCACTGACACCTTCACTGAGAAACTCTATCCTTTCTTTGGCCCTGCTCTCACTGAGGGAGGTAAAAACGCAGCCCCACTGATCATCTCTCCTGTCCATCATACAGACTGAAGGAGGCAGATTCTCTGTGGTGGTGGTGGTGGTGGGGGGGGTATTACTGAGAGTAATAACAATGGTATTAAGATCACTTATATCAGGTATGAAATTCCCAGGTGAACTGAAATGACCTGCCAGCCGGAGACAATCTGAAACCTCCAGCAGTCAGTCCAGTCATTTCAATGGAGCAGATCTAAATGTCTGTCTCACAGGACTGGTCTCATTCAACACTGGAGACTCTAGGCCAGTGGTGCCCAAACATGGTCGTGGAGAGCCCCTATACTGTAAGTTTTGCCAGTTACCCTAAATTGCTAATTTTAGGAAATAGGGAAATAACTTGTTCAATTAAGGGAACTAAGGGAAAAGGGTAGTTAATTTTCTTCACACCAGATCTCTACATTGTCATTTTATAATTCACCTGCTTAATTGGTGACAGTGAAATTGTTCCAGGTGTTACGAAACTGCTAATTGAAGGTTACCTATAAACCCTGTTTGGCCCTCGAGGACTGGGTTTGGACAGCACTGCTCTAGGCTGACAGAGCAAGTGATCATTTCAGTTCACCTGGGAATTTCACACACTTACTGCTGCAATGTGATTGTCTGACCAGCAGGGGAAAGGCTGTAGTCATGTATGTATGCAGCAGTCAGTCTTCAGCTACAACTCTGGGCTATTTGTTCCAGACCCCCACCCCTCTCTGTGTAAAGCATGGCCTCCTGTTTCTAATTTCAGTTGGTGGTCTTCAGGGTTGATCCTGCAGTCGTCTCCTGCACTTACCTTGACTTTAGTGCCTTTTCAGGTTTATTAATCTCCTCTGTTCCAGACTAAAGAGGCTCATTCTTTGTAGCCTGTCTATCTGTCTGTCTGTCTGTCTGTCTGTGTGGGGGTGTGTGACATTCTCTAACCATCACATATTGAGCAATAGGGTTTACTATACTGATGCAGGACAGTACCCTGTCTAGATGCCAAATATATTCTAATTTTAATACTGTTGCAGCAAGATTGTGTAACTCCTGTGCAATCTGTTCAGACTGTACCTGTAATTAAGTAGTCTATTTCCCTGAGTGGTTCAGCTTTCCTGTAAATTTGCACTTTTTATATAATGTTTTCATCATACTGCTTCCTTTATTGCTAGTATTGGTGTTGTTTATTTTGATTTCCCTATGCCCCCATCCCCTTAGCTCTTAACTATGACTTCGCACCTTGTCTGCACTTGTTAGCTATTACAATGTAGGATGTAGGACTTGTATTTTATATTAACTGTATTTTTTTTTTTTTTGCCAATGCTCTTATGTAATTCAGAACCTGTTACTGTATTATGTTTTGATCTGTAATTGTCCCCACGACCCTTGCCAGGACAAGTGGTTTTGAAAATGGATGGATGGATGGATGGATCTGTAATTGTATACTGTATTATTGCACTTTTGTATGGCTCTTATATTCTCTAAGTCACCCTGGATAAGGGTGTCTGCTCAATAAATAATAATAAATAAATAATACAAAGAAGAAGAAGAAGAAGAAGAAGAAGAAGAAGAAGAAGAAGGAGAAGAAGAAGAAGAAGAAGAAGAATGTGCAGCTCTGTGTATTGCTCCAGGCAGGTCAGATTCACTATAGTTCCTGTGTAGCTGATTTTCATTGAAGGCCACATAGAGAGCAAAAGACACAGAAGGACGTCATGTAGTTTCTCAGCAACCAAGGGAGTAATCTTCATTATGATGGCATTTTCTTTAGAAAAGCCTTAGATGAGTCTTCATCACTGGAGTGCTTTGCTATATTTGAATAAACTACTTTTGCATTATTTTAATGAAATCAGGCCCTGAGTGTTCCTTGTCTGCCTACAGTATCTGTTAACACAGTATTTAAAACTTTGTTAATGCTAGAAATGACTATGCAAAACTAGACACTAACACTTTAATTTAGGTATTCATTATGAACAATTATAAACACTCTATTAACATGTTATTATGTAAAACATTGTTATATGAGACTACACATTATAAAAATTAGCCTTATAATATATTATAATATATTTAATAACATACTTTATAACATGCATTATAACATAACATTAATGTCGACATCAATCTATTATAATCCCATGCCATGCTATTTATTAGCTGCTATAAACATCTTATAATTCTATTTAATTACATTTACTATAAGAATACTACTTTATATGTTATAGTTCTACATATAAGATATGCTCATTAGTACCATTTATAAATTAATTTAACTGATATATATCTCTGAATTGTGTGCATTTTGCTCCAATTCTACTCTAAGTATGATACAGTCTATAATTGTGTTATATGTGTATGTTTCCCATTACATTACATTACAAATGAAAATAAATAGCAACTTTTGTTTTTGCTTTTATATCCTGCAAAACATGAGATAAAAGCATTGCATATCCCTTAGAATAGATGATGTCCATACCTTCCCAGACCTCTGGATAGTTGATAACTACGTTAATTCAGTTACTGTTGAATAGTGTAATTTGTTCTACATCCTAGTAGAAAGTGTTTGAGAGGTAATATATTTTTATAATTTGTAATATAACAAGCCCAACACTGCTGTGCTATCTCTGTTTACATTGGGCCAAATTTCCATAAATTATGATGTTGTATTGTATGTTTCTGTGTATATGCAACATAATCCTTTCTTTTAACCATTGTTATGTACAAATAAATATATGTTCACATTTTGTAATGTTGTTATATAGTTTGTAATATATTTTCATAATTCTTTCCATTCTTTAAGGTCTGTATTTTATAGAAAGTCCACATATCACTGCATTAAATATTACAGTCATTTGTAAGAGTATTCTCTTTATTCTTCTTAATATTAATTACTTATTCATTAAATGCATCATCTGTGAGCTGCTGTAAATTTGCTTGATTGTTTGATATGTTATTCAGAAGGAATAAAAAGAAAATTAAGAGAATTGTGAAATTAACTTGTCTTCTATTTAGATTTGTAAGCATTCATTTAACATATCGCATTATTATAATGCTTTCAAATACTATTCCAATGTATTCCCGGAGTTTCGAGTGAAATACACAATCGCCACTGGGAAATTAAGTTTTTGCTAAATACGCATGTGCCACAATGCATAGTAATCTAGGAGACGGAACCAGAAATGGGGCTGGGAACTTTTGCAATTTCAGCAATTTCAGCTACAGTAGCTCGTCTGTTGGATCGGACCACACGGGCCAGCCTTCGCTACCCACGTGCATCAATGAGTCTTGGCCATGACCCTGTTGCTGGTTCACCACTTTTCCTTCCTTGGACCACTTTTGATAGGTACTGACCACTGCAGACCGGGAACACCCCACAAGAGCTGCAGTTTTGGAGATACTCTGACCCAGTTGTCTAGCCACCACAATTTGGCCCTTGTCAAAGTCGCTCAGATCCTTACGCTTGCCCATTTTTCATGCTTCTAACACATCAACTTTGAGGACAAAATGTTCACTTGCTGCCTAATATATCCCACTCACTGAGAGGTGCCATGATAACAAGATTATCAGTGTTATTAACTTAACCTGTCAGTGGTCATAATGTTATGGCTGATCGACTTTTATATATGTGTGTGTGTGTGTGTGTGTGTGTAGTCAATGCAGGTCGGAGATCACTGCCTAGGATTCAAACCGCACACCACCGGCACAGTACAGCATTAAACCCCCTACGCCAAAATACTGGGTCTCCTGACATGGGAGGCTCAACACTGTACTACTTTTACTGAGGGGTTACATCACTTTGCAAAGTGCCCATTATATACTGAATGAGTCCCGCTACATATGTAGAGATGTGATAGAGTTTACACAGATATATGTGCACAGCTCACATGAAAGCACAAATAGTGCTTTTTGACTAAACATTTACAAAAAGACAAGAGAGACTTTGTCATTTGAAACGGCAAAGTGGAAGTTCCTGTGTGTGTCACCATATATTCAAACAGGAAACAGGAAGGCACTGTAAGAGGGACACACACAGCTTTGATAGAGAAACGTTTTTGTATGGAAAATTAGGTAGACAATCAAACAGTGGCAAACTCTACTATCACGTGAAGGACGCAAACAAACTATTTTAATATATAAACATACATATAAATACTCACACCACACAGAGACATACAGATTTAGTCTCCTTCCACTACCTGTGTCCTAATGTAAGCTTCCTGTATCTGCACTGCCACATTCTGCACAAACACTGGTTATTTCTATAGATACCTCTTTAGAGATATGCAGATCACATCAACATAGCATTGCCTAGTTATTGCCAAGATGGACAGTAATCCAACAGACAGAGTCCAGTATATAGAAAAAGGAGGGATATACACTGACCTGCTGAACTCAGACTGTGATGTGTGTAGCACCGTGGCGCAGATCCAGCAGAGGAAACCAGAGGAAATGAACCCAGGTGAGTACAGAGAGAGAGAGAGAGAGAGAGAGAGAGAGAGAGAGAGAGAGACAGATAACAGACAGAGAGACATACCGAAAGAGAAGGAGAGACTGGCTCTTTAGTTTTAGCTGTCAGAATATAAATTCTGTATGGCATCTGTCTTTACCCCTGGCAGGACAATGGGGTAGGTGTACATTGTATGAAGACCATCAGATCTTCTCTGTAGGATCAATATGTTGTCATTGTTGGAAAACTGCAAGTTTCAAAGACAGCCCAGCCATCCAAAATGGAGATATCAAATCTATAGGCCAAGTTAGCAGAAACTAGTGTGAAAACATTGAGATATGAAAGTCATTAATCAAGGAGAAACCATTGTGGAAAACTTGACCAATATTATACAAGTGATGCTGACCGAGTTTGTCCCATATTTGCTTGTAACATGGCTTTGCTGCAAGTTTTCTGTTGAAGATATGGACTCCAAAACATGAAATGATGCTGAGGTATTGAAGGAAGTTTTAGTTCAGTTTGAAGTTTGAAGTTGAAACAATGTAAGATTACTTGTGTTGTTCTGGAAAATTTGGAATTTTTTTATTTTCATAAAAGGTGTAATTCGTATAAAATATAAAAGTTAATAACTTTTTTAAATGGTTAATTAAATATTAAAATACTATTATTTTAAAGTTAAAGAGGAAGAAGCTAACAGAAAGCTATCAGTTTACAACAACATTTGCTATACAATTGAGCTATAAAGATTTTTCAGTGTGTTGCCTAAGGGTATACGTCTAAGAAGCTGTTAAACAAGGAATGTACACGTGTTTTTTAACAAGGAAGTAACGAAAGTACAACAGGTCTGAGTTTCTATACTTAAATTTAGCAGTAATCTTTCTGCATCAAGGTGCAATTTAAATTTAAGAGCAATTTTTTTTCACCACATCCAAACCTCACATTTATTTTAACAATAATAAGATAAAGAAGAACATTATTTTGAGGAAGAATAAGATTAAGAGGAGGAAGAAGAAAAATAATGAATCATGCAAGCTAATTGGAAATGTGTAGTTACGGTGTGTCAGTACAGTATATCCACGGATTGCTTATTTATTCATTTTTGTATTATTATTCAATCTAATGTTTTTTTACTTTATATAATTAATTATAGAGTTTTCTTATGCATATATTTCTTTTGCATGTTTATGTATTTGGTATTTATTTACTTAGAGTAGGTATTTATTGTTTGGTGCTCTTTCCCTGTATCACACACCTGCTCACCTGTCCTGGAAAGAATGCTGCCTGTACTTCTTTGCTGTGTCCACATGTGCAAAGCTGGTAGAGGCTTATCCACATAGACCCATGGCTGTAATTGCTGCCAAATGTGCCTCTATCAAAATTTGACTGAAGGGGGTGATTATTTATGTATTCAGTTATTTTCTGTTTTGTATTTGTAATTAATTTAGAACAATTTGCAGATTATATCTTTCACTTTGACATTATGGGCATTTTCTGTGTTGATCAGTGATCACTGATGGAGTGAATACTTTTGAGACCGACTGTATATAAATATGTGACAGGGGTGAGGTGGGTACTATTACAAGGCGAGTGGAGCCTTACAAATAAATAACTGATTGTAGTCATGGCTATGCCACCTAGTGGTTTTGGGCACTAGGACCCAGAAAGGAATCTTTGCTTCTTTTGATTGATCTTCCACACCTCTGGTTCGAATATCCTTAGTTGCACATCTAGAACCAGGATTACCATTCAACACCATGCACAAGACGGACACCAATTTAAAAGCAATAAACAATTTGATACAAAGGGATAAAACAAGTGCCAGTAAACATGCTTTGATAGCCTATATTCCAGTCTAAGTCTAGAACACAGCCTTCAGTAACGTGCACCACTCAATTCAATAACTAATCAAAAAACCCGACAACAACTTAAATACACAACCCATGTTCATCAAAAAGGTTTCCCAATAAAACATTTCCCCAAATAGGCTAGACTAAAAGCCTGGATTCCCCAAGTCCAATTTATGAATCTCTATACACTGACTCCCCTTTCCCCATTAAGAAAACTAAAATATGTTAAAACTAGAATGTAAAACCTTTAAAAGACAGAGCTGGTTACAGAGTGTTAAGTTAAGAATACAGAGATGTACATGAAAAGAAAGGCCGATCTCTATAGCAATCCAACAGCACATGTAGTCTTAAATAGACAAGTAGAATGTAGAATAATACAATGCTAAATGAAAAACAAGAGCCCACTGCTAGGGTTTAAACTAAAAACCAATACACACTAAAATCAGAGATGATGACCTTACTCCAGTCCTCTACAGTCCAATCCTTATGGTATTTTGCAAACCTCAGCCTGGCTCTTCTTCGCTTCTCATTGATGAAGGACTTTTTTCTAGCTTTGCATGACTTCAGCCCTGCCCCTAGGAGCCTGTTTCAAACCATCCTCGCCATGCACTTTACCCCAGCTGCCGTTTGCCATTCTTCATAACGTTACTGGTGGAGATAGGCCAAATAAATAAATAAATAAATAAATAAAAAGCCTAGAAGAGAGACAGAGAGTTCATTGCTCATTACGTGTCCAACACTTTATCTCTCTCTCACACACACACACACACACAGCAGCCCACTACTTGCCCCAGATGTCTGCGATATTGCAACAAAGTTTAAGTTTCAATAGCCTGAAATATGCCAACAAAGACGCATCGCTCAAGTCAAGAAGAGACCGCAATTCCGCCCTTTATGGTATCATATAAAGTGTTATTATTTTACACACTGTTTGCTGCCGGCACATAGTAGCAAGCAGATTATCATATGTAGCCTCTACTAATTGGACAGTCATGCTGTGCGCAGCATAGTTAATTTGAAAAACATGTTTATTTTAGCACGTTTATCTTATTAATGTAAATAATACTGTAGCAATCTCGAGCCTCGTTAAGAGGCCTGGGCCTTTTAGTGATGTGGTAAGATCGCTGCATGTGACGCAGGCGAATGGGGTTCAAGGCCGTTCGGGCCGGAATCCCCGGGTCGCTGCAATACTGATTACAATGAAAAATACATTATTTGTGATTCAGAATAATGGTTGTTGGTAAATGAATTAGTTACCCACACAGATGCATGATTTTACTGCTTCCATGGGAGCTCATACCCCTCGGGAGCCGATCTCCCACTGGCTCCCATGTAATTTGAACCCTGGTTGTTGAGTGACATTCGAATGAGTTTTTTTTTTTTAAGATGCAAAGCTTTGTCACCATTGCACTAATGATTTTTAGTCCAGGAAATATAAAATAGTTTGGGGAGATGTGTGATAATTTAAATGATTCAGTACCATTGTATGTAAAGCACAAAACATTATTTGAAATGTTTATAATACAATTGCATGTGTGTGTCTTTGATGTTCAGAAAGTCTCATAACATTAGATCAGTGGTTAGAAACACAATACACCTGTAACACTGTATCTGCCTCTCAACAGGGAAAGAGGGAGTTGTCCTAAAACCAGGTAAATCAAACAAATGTCACTAACCTTCCAATTGGGAAACTATTAAACTACTACTAAATAACTACTACTACTTCTAGGTAACTACTGATAAATAATGTGATTTATGTTTCAGGTTTTATAATAATAAGCAGCGATATCTTTCTTGAAGTGTGGAGCCCAGAACTGTCCACAGTATCCAGATGAGCTCTAACTAGTGCCTTGTACAGTCTGAATATTACTGCCCTTGTTCTCAATTCTACACTTTTGACAATATACCCTAACATGCTGTTTGCCTTTTTTATTGCTTCCCCACATTGTTTGGCTGGAGAAAGTGAGGAGTCCACGTAGACCCTTTGGTCTTTCTCATGTGTTACTTCATCTAGATCTGTACCTCCCATAGTGTAATTATAGTGGACATTTTTGTTACCTGCATGTAATACCTTGCACTTGTCCACATTGAATTTCATCTGCCAGGTGTCGGCCCACAACTGAATATTATCTAAGTCCCTCTGAATAGCCTGTGCTGCCGAGATTGTATCTGCTGAGCCACCTATTTTAGTATCATCTGCAAATTTGACAAGTCCAGATCATTAATATAGATTAGAAAAAGCAAAGGCCTTAAAACTGATCCCTGTGGAACTCCACTAGCAACCTCACTCCAGTTATGTGGCCAGAGAAAATAAGTGACATTGAAAGGCAAAATAGGTGCGGTCATTCCCTGAGTATCTTCTGTATTCAAAATCTCCAAATGGCCAGGAGAAGTTAAAGAAAGATTGGCTAGCATTGAGCAAGAGTAAAGGAGCCATGTTTTGCATCCCTTGTTTGCGGTTTTGTAATGTGCTAGAAAAAAAGTTGTCTAGCACACTGTGCAAAAAAGTAGGGTTTATTTTAGGGTTCAATGCAGCAACTGGAAAGTGGCACAAATTATACAACAAACTTCCCGAGCATGGGAAGAGTGTCCAGCACTAGCATTGTTACTGAAAATGGAGGAACCTGCAGCAGGCTTTGCATGGTGTAGGGATTGATAGCCAGCATCAGAAATAATACACTTACAGGTAGAAAAGAACAGAGCTTTACAGACTTTTGGATGTAACATTGTTTCTATCATCTAGCAATTTGTCATTTCGAGGAAGCAGTTCCACAATTAACATTGTTCACAATGGCAATTTCTTAGGTGTACTTGAACTAATATCACACTATGATCCCGTTATGCAAACTCATTATCTATCATAGGAAAGTCATAACGAATTTATTGAATTATGTGGTCAGCATGTTTTGAACACGATTCTGGAAGAGAGGAGTGAATCTATTTAAGTTTCTGAGATATGTGACTCCAGATGTCTCCCATACAGAACAACACATGAAAGCTTCCATCTGAAGCAAGTCAAAAATATAATTAATCAGAGAAACTTTGGATTTTACATTCCCCAGATGATATCTAATCACTGCTTATTTTTGTAGGTTATTTTAAAGCAGTAATATTAAATGTAGTTTAATGAAGGATAATATACAAAGTGTATGTTGGCGTGTGTAATCATGCGAGTGATTTTAGCATGATTACAAAAGTATATAATTGACTACTTATGTCTAAAACGGCAGTTTATAATCTTCTCTACCCGCTAGCAGTCTAGTGATGTAGCAGAATTCACCAAAAACATTTCATACAGAAGGTGATTCAAGCAGCCAGTATCAGGGCAGAAATGGGAGCCAATCGTAATTCAATTCCTCATGGCCAATCAGAATGAAGTGATGTTTGAATCTTGGCAGGGCAGTCCTGACAGGGACATTTCATGGTACCTTTCTCATGTGAGCTTCCTGGCTACGCCTCTGGCCCTGCCAAAGTGATATTAAACAACAGTAAGTTCCTGTTTATATCACAGAGCAACATAGCAGACATGAAGAAAGGCAAAAGTTGTGAAAATTTGGAACTAATGTCAGTCAATTCTCCATCGACAGAGAAACAACCTGAAGCCGGGATATCCCAGCAAAGAAACACAGCAGGTACAGTTCAGAAGCCAATCTAAAAAAGTAAAATAATCTGAGTATAAATATTTTGTCTTTGTACCCGTTTCAATGTCTGTTATGTTGGAATTTATTCTCATAACTAATATAATTCAACTAAATGATTAATTTAATTTAAATTTGTGCAAACTTTGAACCAAGCCTAACAGAACACCTGCTAATCTGGTTTAACCTCAACGTATAAATGAAAGTAACCAAAATTGCACACTTCAATGTTAAATCATATAGTAGGATTTGTAATATTAAGAGAATTTCCTAATTATTAATATTTTTGTTCAAACTGACAAAACATTAATAACATGCCAACTAAAAACAAATGTAAAATGTTACGTTCCTTCCACATTTAAAACTGCATGATGAAGAATGAAGTTAGAAATATCTTTACTAACGGGCTGCAATATTGTAGTTTATTTCTGTAACTTGAATTTAAAGCAGAAATAGTAAAAACATGTATTCAGTGACAACAGTGGTCTAATGTACTTTACAGCAAGAGATGTTTGTATCAAATTATTTTGGTGGACTCAGGATAATTACATGACTGAAAGGCCACTGTGTCATTACTCAAGATGAAGGTAGTCATTTCAGATCAAATCTGTTTCAGAAGTTTCTTTTCATATGACATCTGTCCTAGTTCAAATTAATACCAGGAAAATAGATGTGATTTATGAGAATACAGAGCTTAAATTAAGAAATATTTATTCAACTTAACCTAATGAATCGAGCAAAGTTCATTCAGAAGAAGTTCACATGTAATCTATAAAAGTTTACCGCTATTACAAAAATAATGTAAATATTTGGGAAGCGAAATTCAGCAAATGAAAGGTTTTTATTACCAAGGCGATAGAACAACCAGATTATGAGAGCAGTTCTCAATACCTTCTCTGAGGTTTACATTGAGACACACACACAGTATATATTCAGTGGTTACAACTGACTCTGCAAACTCCAAATATTAGCTTTTGCTTTACAAGGAAGCATAGGCGCCAACTACACGGGAGCTCAAGGGCTTCAGCCCCCCATGAACAGTAAAAATCAGGGCTCAGCCCCCCCTGGAATTTTGATGAGTTACTTAATCATTCAAGGAAGAAAATATTACCCCCGCTATTACCAGAGAAAACAGCATCAGTCCCCCCCCCCTTACCGGAGAAGACAGACAGAGGAACCCCCCCTCCCGGCCTGCTATTACCGGAGAAAACACTGTCACCCCCATCCCTCCCCACCTGCCCCAAGTAATAAGGGTTAACCTCCAGTTACTGGAGTATAATACATACATTTTGGTTTTCCACATAATACAAGAGTCAGCTCTTAGTTGTCTTAGTTTAGAATGCAAGTCAGCTATTATCTGTAATTTTCCTTATTGTTAATTCCTGTTGTTTCCTGCAGAATGCAAGAGTCAGCTTTTAGTTTTCACTTTCCTGTTTAGTAATTCCTGTACTTTCTTATAAAATACAAAGCCAGCTATTATGTTATATTCCTGTTTGAATGCAAGAGTCAGCCTTTAGCTAGAATCCTCCTGCTCAGTAATGCATTCAATTTACATATTTTTCAACTGAATATTAACATTAAATACTAATAAGTGATCATTAGGCCTCTGTAAGACACCATGTAACACATTTGCAATATGCTTTGTATCATATGTTTGAAATTAAAGGCATTTGGTGTGGCCACCTAATGGTTAAGTGAGGTTTTTCCGATTATAATGTGAGAAAACCTATCCTAATAAGAATAAAACAAACTATTTCCTTCTGAAGGTTTGGCTTAGTAAGTTTACTAAGCAAATATGCAAAAAATACAAGTGTCTTGACTATGGTCTGTAGGAGTCCTGAATTTAAGAATAATTTTCTAGATCAAACATTTGAAGATATGTGGAGAGAATTTGATGGTTGTTGCAAAATTGTAAATACTTAGTGGACAGATTATTTCTTGTTTTGTTTTGCTGGGGTTAAACAAAGACCTCATTGCAGAAGCTCACTTTGTTTTTGGCTTGGACATTTGATTTGCTTTATGTGAGAGCTGAATTACACTCTGCTCCTGTGAAGGAATCGGTGTCTCTCTCTTGCTTGTGGTTGTTTTATCCCTCCCTGGATAAGGGCCAATAAATAAATACAAAAAAGATAGTTCCTCATTTCAGGCTATAATCTGTGAATGCTTGTCATGTCTGTTATTTTATGAATCAGCAATAAACCCCTTGTAATAACCCTGAATTTAGTTCAGTTCCCTTTCAGTGTACTTTCCCTCTGACATAGAGTCAAACCCTATGAGTTTTATAACATTGTCAATATGATAATATTAGAAATATGACCTCAAATGGCCTCTTTCTTTCCCAGGACCTCAGAAGAGCAGTGATGGGAGAGTGTCTCTGTACAAGAGGATCTCACTGCTCCTTGCCTGTGTGTGGATCCTCAGTCTCATCTCTGGACTGGCTGTGTACTGTGAGTATTGAACAAGCAGGAGTTCACTGTCAGAGCTGCTCCCACTCTGGACTGGACAGCAGGCTGACAGTGAGGAATACTGCAGCTGTGCTGATAGAGGACTCTCATCTAGACAGGGTGACACCTGTGCAGTCTTCAGCTGAGTCCTGAGCAATTTTACCTTGGCATGTGGCAGCCAGAAAACTATCAGACATTTACAGCAAATGTCTGATAGTCTGAGGGCATTTAACACTGTTTTCTATGCCTATTGAAAGCAACTGTGATGACTTACATTACAATAATCTGAATTAGGAACAGATTTAAAAGCATTGTAACTGAATGCTTCTTATGGTGTCCTGTTGACAATGTAGCAAGACCATAGAAGTGTTCCACAATAGTAATCATAAATACAGTGTTTTCATTTTCTATCTATCCATTTATATATATTTGTTTTCAGTTTTCCTTGGTTCAGTAGACAAGCAGAGTGAGATGTTGAAGCTGCAGGAGAACAACACCGCTCGGATAACTGGTATCTACTTATCTATGCTTGTCATTTACTCAAACTTTTGCATGTTAAATTAAATTCTGTTAGAAATTATAATAAGGTTGTTTTGATTGTTTGTAAGTTTTGAATCTTAATTAAAATTCATAACATCAAGAGTACTTACAAAATGTTTCACATTTGAGGCATGGACATGGTACAAACCACAAACAGGAAATGGGTCCCTGTCAATTCGTACCAGCGACAGCTGGCCCACATGACAATTCTCCCCCATCATACTTAAGCATTTTTAACCATGAGTCTTAGAACACATATACATGCACATATACAGGTGTGTACAGTGCATCCGGAAAGTATTCACAGCACTTCACTTTTTCCACATTTTGTTATGTTACAGCCTTACTCCAAAATTGATTAAATTCATTATTTTCCTCAAAATTCTACAAACAATACCCCATAATGACAATGTGAAAGAAGTTTGTTTGACATTTTTTCCAATGTATTAAAAAGAAAAAACAAAAAAAGCACATAATCATCTGATGGATCGGACCACACGGGCCAGCCTTCACTCCCCACGTGCATCAGTGAGCCTTGGCCGCCCATGACCCTGTCGCCGGTTCACCGCTTTTCCTTCCTTGGACCACTTTTGATAGGTACTGACCACTGCAGACCGGGAACACCCCACAAGAGCTGCAGTTTTGGAGATGCTCTGACCCAGTCGTCTAGCCATCACAATTTGGCCCCTGTCAAAGTCGCTCAGATCCTTATGCTGGCCCATTTTTCCTGCTTCTAACACATCAACTTTGAGGACAAAATGTTCACTTGCTGCCTAATATATCCCACCCACTGACAGGTGCCATGATAACAAGATTATCAATGTTATTCACTTCACCTGTCAGTGGTCATAATGTTATGGCTGATCGGTGTGTATATACAGTGGGGGAAAAAAGTATTTGATCCCCTGCTGATTTTGTACGTTTGCCCACTGACAAAGAAATTATCAGTCTATAATTTTAATGGTAGGTGTATTTTAACAGTGAGAGACAGAATAACAACAAAAAAATCCAGAAAAACGCATTTCAAAAAAGTTATACATTGATTTGCATGTTAATGAGGGAAATAAGTATTTGACCCCTTCGACTTAGTACTTGGTGGCAAAACCCTTGTTGGCAATCACAGAGGTCAGACTTTCTTGTAGTTGGCCACCAGGTTTGCACACATCTCAGGAGGGATTTTGTCCCACTCCTCTTTGCAGATCCTCTCCAAGTCATTAAGGTTTCGAGGCTGATGTTTGGCAACTCAAACCTTCAGCTCCCTCCACAGATTTTCTATGGGATTAAGGTCTGGAGACTGGCTAGGCCACTCCAGGACCTTAATGTGCTTCTTCTTGAGCCACTCCTTTGTTGCCTTGGCTGTGTGTTTTGGGTCATTGTCATGTTGGAATACCCATCCACGACCCATTTTCAATGCCCTGGCTGAGGGAAGGAGGTTCTCACCCAAGATTTGACGGTTCATGGCCCCGTCCATCGTCCCTTTGATGCAGTGCAGTTGTCCTGTCCCCTTAGCAGAAAAAAATAATGTTTCCACCTCCATGTTTGATGGTGGGGATGGTGTTCTTGGGGTCATTCCTCCTCCTCCAAACACAGCGAGTTGCTAAAGAGCTTGATTTTGGTCTCATCTGAGAGCACTTTCACCCAGTTCTCCTCTGAATCATTCAGATGTTCATTGGCAAACTTCAGAAGGGCCTGTACATGTGCTTTCCTGAGCAGGGGGACCTTGCGGGCGCTGCAGGATTTCAGTCCTTCACGGCATAGTGTGTTAACAATTGTTTTCTTGGTGACTATGGTCCCAGCTGCCTTGAGATCATTAACAAGATCCTCCCGTGTAGTTCTGGGCTGATTCCTTACCGTTCTCATAATCATTGAAACTCCACGAGGTGAGATCTTGCATGGAGCCCCAGACTGAGGGAGACTGACAGTTATTTTGTGTTTCTTCCATTTGCGAATGATCGCACCAGCTGTTGTCACTTTCTCACCAAGCTGCTTGGCGATGGTCTTGTAGCCCATTCCAGCCTTGTGTAGGTCTACAATATTGTCCCTGACATCCTTGGACAGCTCTTTGGTCTTGGCCATGGTGGAGAGTTTGGAATCTGATTGATTGATTGCTTCTGTGGACAGGTGTCTTTTACACTCCCTTTAAGAGAGTGCTCCTAATCTCAGCTCGTTACCTGTATAAAAGACACCTGGGAGCCAGAAATCTTGCTGATTGATAGGGGATCAAATACTTATTTCCCTCATTAACATGCAAATCAATGTATAACTTTTTTGAAATGCGTTTTTCTGGATTTTTTTGTTGTTATTCTGTCTCTCACTGTTAAAATACACCTACCATTAAAATTGTAGACTGATAATTTCTTTGTCAGTGGGCAAACGTACAAAATCAGCAGGGGATCAAATACTTTTTTTCCCTCACTATATATATATATATATATACACATATATACACACACACATTTTATTATTTATCATAATGGTGATTTTTCTTAATTGTCGTGGGGACGAATTGTCTGTGACAAATTGAAGTGCTTCCACAAAAAAATTATATTAAAAATAATAATTTTAGATGTTAAATTCTGTACTACAGATGAATGACATATTGTTCCATTTCCAAAAGGGTTTTCCCTCACAGCATGCTTTATGTTATTTAAGCACAAAGGAGCTTTAAAATGCTTCGATCTAGAGCCAGATTCATTCAGGTTTTTTGGTCCGATACCGATACAGATAATTGGGAAGCTACATTTCTTGATTCCCAATATATCTGACGATACTTACTTTTTTGTTAGCATGCAAAACAGTCATTTTCTGGCATGGGTCCCTCACATCTCTCCCTGTCAGAAAGAGAAATTGTGTCAAATATGCACTGAAGGCAGGATTTTGTACATTTTTACATTTTAAATAATCATCTTAAAATTAATTTTCATCATAAATAATAACCACAAATCAAATATTGTAAAAATAAATTAGAATAAGGTAGAATAAAGGAAAAATATACAAATATGCATGTTTTATACATTAGAACAAATACAATTTCACACACAAGAAGACAAGTGAGGATGTTCTATACATTAGAGCAAATACTATGGTAGTGTTAAGTGCTGGTCTAATTTATATTTACACACATCAGGTTCTCTCCAGTCCTGCTCAATACTGCCGATCACACAGTGACAGGTTATAGTACCAGCAGCACAGCACAGCTGCATTGTTTAAAAAAAAAAATGTATTTAAAAATGCCCTTGAAAGTGTAACTTATTTAATACATATGTTAAACATGTCACAATACAAATCATAGGCAAAACACAATGTAGGATTTGACATAGTTTTATAAATATAGTGTACACTCACCTAAAGGATTATTAGGAACACCTGTTCAATTTCTCATTAATGCAATTATCTAACCAACCAATCACATGGCAGTTGCTTCAATGCATTTAGGGGTGTGGTCCTGGTCAAGACAATCTCCTGAACTCCAAACTGAATGTCTGAATGGGAAAGAAAGGTGATTTAAGCAATTTTGAGCGTGGCATGGTTGTTGGTGCCAGACGGGCCGGTCTGAGTACTTCACAGTCTGTTCAGTTACTGGGATTTTCACGCACAACCATTTCTAGGGTTTACAAAGAATGGTGTGAAAAGGGAAAAACATCCAGTATGCGGCAGTCCTGTGGGCGAAAATGCCTTGTTGATGCTAGAGGTCAGAGGAGAATGGGCCGACTGATTCAAGCTGATAGAAGAGCAACTTTGACTGAAATAACCACTCGTTACAACCGAGGTATGCAGCAAAGCATTTGTGAAGCCACAACACGTACAACCTTGAGGCGGATGGGCTACAACAGCAGAAGACCCCACCGGGTACCACTCATCTCCACTACAAATAGGAAAAAGAGGCTACAATTTGCACAAGCTCACCAAAATTGGACAGTTGAAGACTGGAAAAATGTTGCCTGGTCTGATGAGTCTCCATTTCTGTTGAGACATTCAGATGGTAGAGTCAGAATTTGGCGTAAACAGAATGAGAACATGGATCCATCATGCCTTGTTACCACTGTGCAGGCTGGTGGTGGTGGTGTAATGGTGTGGGGGATGTTTTCTTGGCACACTTTAGGCCCCTTAGTGCCAATTGGACATCGTTTAAATGCCACGGCCTACCTGAGCATTGTTTCTGACCATGCCCATCCCTTTATGACCACCATGTACCCCTCCTCTGATGGCTACTTCCAGCAGGATAATGCACCATGTCACAAAGGTCGAATCATTTCAAATTGGTTTCTTGAACATGACAATGAGTTCACTGTACTAAACTGGCCCCCACAGTCACCAGATCTCAACCCAATAGAGCATCTTTGGGATGTGGTGGAACGGGAGCTTCGTGCCCTGGATGTGCATCCCACAAATCTCCATCAACTGCAAGATGCTATCCTATCAATATGGGCCAACATTTCTAAAGAATGCTTTCAGCACCTTGTTGAATCAATGCCACGTAGAATTAAGGCAGTTCTGAAGGCGAAAGGGGGTCAAACACAGTATTAGTATGGTGTTCCTAATAATCCTTTAGGTGAGTGTATATATACAGATATACAGATATATGTTCTTCAGAACAGAATGACATAGTTATTGGACCAGTCAATTTAGTTTTTTTAGGAAACATATTTAGAATCTGCCTGGGGTTGTCTTTCTAATCTTTCCATCACTATTCAATTATTTCACACTTTTCAGTGTGAATCCATAGGACAGTAGATTAAAAATGAATTGGTATTAAGACCTTTTCCAATTCATCAATTTCTTCAGCTCAACTGTTTAACTGTGCAGATAAAATAACCTGTCTCAATAAATCATAGATACTCATCAATACAAACCATCACAGCCTGCCTTCAAACTGCTGTATCTGCTCTGTAGATTGGAGATTTCATTCTCCTTTTGCTGTAGTTGCTTCTTCAGTTCTGGGTGACAAAGACATAATTAATGGACCCATTTCACATGAGGTTTTGCCCCAGGGGATCTTATAAAATCCCTCATTGAGAAACCTTAAATTGACAGTTCACTAAATCCAGGTAAAAAACACATTATTCAGGGGTCTTCTCCAGTTAGCAGTTTGCTCATACACATTTGACTATAGGTGCCAATATACATATATTTGTTTACAGTAGCCTCCACATTTATTCATGCCCCCCCCACCCATCTCCTTATTTCTTCACAGTGTGAACTTCACCTTTTTAAGTATCAACAATAACACTGGTGGCCATGTCAGTTTTGTTTCATCTAACCATAGAGCATGACCCCAAGAGTCATTAAGTTGCTGTTTGGCAAATTCTGTCCATAACATAAAATTCATGCAGCCAAAGTTGCATGGTATGTTTTGAGACATTGTATCCTGATGATGCCAGACTGTATCGGAGATCTTCAATCATTATCTGTGGATTTGTGGATTTGTGGATTTGCCACCCATATCATTTTTCTTACAGCAGGTGGAGGCAATATTTTTCTTGTATCCTTTTCCTGGCAAGATAATGAGTGTGTCAGTGCTTTTGAACTTTATTGATGGAAGTAGATACTATTAAGTTATTTTTGTGTTAGACATTTTCCAAGTCAATAACCTTTTGCCTGTGTTTGGACATTTCTATGACTTTGACCATGACATTGAATGCTACTAATAAATAATAAACTAATAAATTGATTCTGTGTCCAACCTCCTTTTATGCCCTGGGGGAACAGGACACCTTTGGAAACTTCAATACAAGTTCCAGACTCTTCCTATTAACCTCCAGACAACAGAAATTTTGCACAGTACTATTTTCATGAGATTGCATTTTGTAATACTTAATACTTGAAATTATTTTAATTCAGAAAGACAAATTGCAGAATTACAAATTATTCAATTTATCAAGGATATGAATAAATATGTAGGCCACTTTATATATTTGGCACATATTCCACCGATAATGCACCGATATATTTTCTCAAACTATTGGTTAAATATTTTTTTTAATTACCATAAAATCCTTCATGAGACTTCAGACAATAAATAAATACATGTTTATTTGGTTTTACAGTCATTATTATAATTATTTACCATTATTTTATAACATAGTTATGGTGCTTTTGTTTGCCTGGAGGCTCCGACTCCACAGTGATTCTCATGCACAGCTGAGCGATGTGGTTAAACAAAACACCCCCATTGAGAAACACAGGGCTCATAAACTAATAAACACGTGTTTCACTAAAACCATCATAACCCATATAAAGCATTTTTGAAGGCTGTGCTGCATTTGAGTATCCATGGTTTTGATTAGTGTTTATTTTTGTCATGACTGAAGATTACAGTATACTATGGCATAGATATATATTGTTACTGAAAAGTTAATTCAATCACTTTTCAAAATTCACAATAGGAATTAAAATAAAGAAAAACAGTAAATGTTCACTGATGATGTTGACTTGGATAGCAGCAAACAAAAACTGTCTCCAAATGACAAGCAAGCTCAGATCACAGTAAAACATCTAAAGAAAATTTGTGAAAAACACATCTCTCAGACAATGTTCGATAAAACTGAAACTATACACTCACCTAAAGGATTATTAGGAACACCATACTAATACTGTGTTTGACCCCCTTTCGCCTTCAGAACTGCCTTAATTCTACGTGGCGTTGATTCAACAAGGTGCTGAAAGCATTCTTTAGAAATGTTGGCCCATATTGATAGGATAGCATCTTGCAGTTGATGGAGATTTGTGGGATGCACATCCAGGGCACGAAGCTCCCGTTCCACCACATCCCAAAGATGCTCTATTGGGTTGAGATCTGGTGACTGTGGGGGCCAGTTTAGTACAGTGAACTCATTGTCATGTTCAAGAAACCAATTTGAAATGATTCGACCTTTGTGACATGGTGCATTATCCTGCTGGAAGTAGCCATCAGAGGATGGGTACATGGTGGTCATAAAGGGATGGACATGGTCAGAAACAATGCTCAGGTAGGCCGTGGCATTTAAACGATGCCCAATTGGCACTAAGGGGCCTAAAGTGTGCCAAGAAAACATCCCCCACACCATTACACCACCACCACCAGCCTGCACAGTGGTAACAAGGCATGATGGATCCATGTTCTCATTCTGTTTACGCCAAATTCTGACTCTACCATCTGAATTTCTCAACAGAAATCGAAACTCATCAGACCAGGCAACATTTTTCCAGTCTTCAACTGTCCAATTTTGGTGAGCTTGTGCAAATTGTAGCCGCTTTTTCCTATTTGTAGTGGAGATGAGTGGTACCCGGTGGGGTCTTCTGCTGTTGTAGCCCATCCGCCTCAAGGTTGTACGTGTTGTGGCTTCACAAATGCTTTGCTGCATACCTCGGTTGTAACGAGTGGTTATTTCAGTCAAAGTTGCTCTTCTATCAGCTTGAATCAGTCGGCCCATTCTCCTCTGACCTCTAGCATCAACAAGGCATTTTCGCCCACAGGACTGCCGCATACTGGATGTTTTTCCCTTTTCACACCATTCTTTGTAAACCCTAGAAATGGTTGTGCGTGAAAATCCCAGTAACTGAGCAGACTGTGAAATACTCAGACCGGCCCGTCTGGCACCAACAACCATGCCACGCTCAAAATTGCTTAAATCACCTTTCTTTCCCATTCAGACATTCAGTTTGGAGTTCAGGAGATTGTCTTGACCAGGACCACACCCCTAAATGCATTGAAGCAACTGCCATGTGATTGGTTGGTTAGATAATTGCATTAATGAGAAATTGAGCAGGTGTTCCTAATAATCCTTTAGGTGAGTGTATATATATATATATATATATATATATATATATATATATATATATATATATATATATATATATATATATATACAATATAAAATAAACACCCAGGAGAGAGAAAGCACCTGCAGAACAAGCAACATTAATTCTCCAAGGTGCAGGACACTTAATTCAATAAGAATTAAGTCAAATCTGGGCTTTTCGCATGAAATCCTCTCAGACCAGTTTAACCCTCTTCTGTCTCCCATACAGAGCTGCAGAGAGAAAAGGAGACCCTTCAGACAGAGCATTCAGTCTTACTGAGGAACAACAAGAATATGACAGAGAGTTGTCTCCTCACAGAGAGATCCAACACTGGTGAATATGCATATTGCATATTGTTTTGCATTAATGTTTAAAAATGATATATTAGTATCAGAACAGATTATAAAGATAAGGGTCAAATATTTGGCAAATAAAAAGTGATGTACACTGACTGGGAGAGACCCCAGAAAAATTTGTTTTAATTTTGTCTAGTTACTGTATTTCTTATGTAATCTTGTGCTTGATCAGGTAAGTCTCCTATTTAAGATTACACAATAGACACTGTTGAACAAGCTCTAATAGTGTGCTCCATTCACATTGGAATGATTGTGGGAGTGTGTCTTGCCTGATTAATCAGGGTGCTTATATTTTAAATATCTTGCACTCAATATTGTGCTCTCACCCAGTCACCATGTACATCATTATTTGCTGTCAAACATTTTGTGTGCATATATATATATATATATATATATACACCGATCAGCTATAACATTATGAGAACTGACAGGTGAAGTGAATAACACTGATAATCTTGTTATCATGGCACCTGTCAGTGGGTGGGATATATTAGGCAGCAAGTGAACATTTTGTCCTCAAAGTGGTTGTGTTAGAAGCAGGAAAAATGGGCAAGCGTAAGGATCTGAGCGACTTTGACAGGGGCCAAATTGTGATGGCTAGACGACTGTGTCAGAGCATCTCCAAAACTGCAGCTCTTGTGGGGTGTTCCCGGTCTGCAGTGGTCAGTACCTATCAAAAGTGGTCCAAGGAAGGAAAAGCGGGGAACCGGCGACAGGGCCATGGGCGGCCAAGGCTCATTGATGCACGTGGGGAGTGAAGGCTAGCCCATGTGGTCCGATCCAACAGATGAGCTACTGTAGCTGAAATTGCTGAAAAAGTGAATGCTGGTTGTGATAGAAAGGTGTCAGAACACACAGTGCATCGCAGTTTGTTGCATATGGTGCTGCGTAGCCGCAGACCAGTCAGGGTGCCCATGCAGACCCCTGTCCACTGCCGAAAGCGCCTACAATGGGCACGTGAGCATCAGAACTGGACCACGGAGCAATGGAAGAAGGTGGCCTGGTCTGATGAATCACGTTTTCTTTTACATCACGTGGATGGCTGGGAGCGTGTGTGTCGATTACCTGGAGAACACATGGCACCAGGATGCACTATGGGAAGAAGGCAAGCCGGTGGAGGCAGTGTGATGCTTTGGGCAATGTTCTGCTGGGAAACCTTGGGTCCTGCCATTCATGTGGATGTTACTTTTTCAAGTACCACCTACCTAAGCATTGTTGCAGACCATGTACACCCTTTCATGGAAACGGTATTCCCTGATGGCATTGGCCTCTTTCAGCAGGATAATGTGCCCTGCCACAATGCAAAAATGGTTCAGGAACACAACAACGAGTTCAAGGTTCAAGGGTGTTGACTTGGCCTCCAAATTCCCCAGATCTCAATCCAAATCGAGCATCTGTGGGATGTGCTGGACAACCAAGTTTGATCCATGGAGGTGCCACCTTGCAACTTACAGGACTTAAAGGATCTGCTGCTAACGTCTTGGTGCCAGATACCACAGCACACCTTCAGAGGTCTAGTGGAGTCCATGCCTCGATGGGTCAGGGCTGTTTTGGCGGGAAAAGGGGGACCTACACTATATTAGGCAGATGGTCATAATGTTATGGCTGATCGGTGTACATATATATATATATATATATATATATATATATTACAGAACAATGATATTCATCCTCTTACAACCCACAGACCTGCACAGAGAAAAAATATATATAAATAGTTGTCCTCAATCAGAAGGTAATGACCCAAGTGAAGATCTTAAGGGGATGGTCAAAACAAGCTGGAGGTCAGATGTTGGCGATCAGAACATTGGAGACAAGGCAATAATTGTGGTCGGTAAAACAGGCGAGTGGTCGTGGGATCAGACAAACAGAATGGAGCAGGGAAGGCAGTAATCAAGGAATGATAGGACAAGAAACCGCTAAGACTGTTAATAGGACGTAAGCAAGACTTTGCAATAAATGAGGGGAGCAGAGGGATATACATACACAGGGCCAGCAGACAGCAGAGGAGTGGTGTGCTGGACCAATGAGAGGAAGAGGTTCAATTAGACTAAAAGCACATGGGGCTTGAAATGAAATGACAGGACTAGATTTCAGGCAAGGATGACCTCGGGTGCCACACTGGGGAAGTGCGATGTGAGAACATTACAGTCACACAGCAAAAACACAAAGAGTTCTCATACAAACAAAAGTCAATACTGTCATATTCTAATATATAAATCAATTGTTGTGTTTGACACCTAGAACTGAAAAAGCAACTGCAGAACAAGGAGAATGAAAACTCAAATCTACAGAGCAAATACAGCAATGTGAAGGCTGGCTGTGATGGTCTGTATTCATGTATATCTATTTGTAATTGTCCCTTTAACTGCTTACAGTGCCAGGAGAATGGGTGGGGTTTATGAGTAGATAAGGATGACTCTTGAGTGTATCAAGTCATTTACATGTATATATATATATATATATATATATATTTTTTTTTTTTTATTATTATTTATTTATTTATTTATTTATATTTTTTTTTGTGGTTCTTGTTTTCCACAAAAACTGGTTTGATTACAAATGCATCCAACTATGTGTCCACAACATGATTTTTAAAGGGGAATTTCGAAAGGTTTGTATTTTGTATTTTTATTTTTTTAACAGTTCATTACACACCTTGCATTTTATTTGTGTGTTGGGGGGAGAGGGTGGGGATGGAACTGAACGAGCCTGTATTTACAAAAATCTCGGATATACTTTTTATGCCTCCCTAGTGCATCCTGCCCTGATTCTTGTAACTTGTTGCGAGGTTCCATTTTGTAGTAAACATCTGAGTTAACGTAGCACTAATTATGTTGTCCTGTGCAGTAGGGTAGGCAATGCTCCAGGTTTGCTGGCTCCGGCTCGGGAGTGGCTCCAGAGTCTCAGTTCTAGCTCAAGGCCGGCTTAAATCAAATGGCGACATTTGCAAAAGTCAATACTGAGATCCCATCATTTGAAAAAACTCCTCCCCTGAACCCATATGAATACTTTTACAAGTATGTGCCAGCTGAGATGATGGCATAGATCAGTAGTTCACAAACTTTCTGGGTGGCGCCTCCCCAAAAACATTTGAGTCACAGCTCACTCCCCCCCATGTCTCACACGGTCATATTTATATTAACATTTATTTTTTTGAAAGCCCTAATTCTTAACAAGGATGAATACACTTTAATACTTGTTTGCATTTCACTTTTCACTATTTTATTTGGCCATTTACATTGGAATCTCTCTGCATGAACCTATTCTTACTCCATCTAGTGCTGCTCACTCAAATTAATGAAATGGGTGAGCCTGAAGATACACTAACGCCCTCTTTCCATTTCGTACGATTTTACCCATTTTATATATATTTTCAACTATTCGGTCTCATCCTTAGTTATATATATACACTCACCTAAAGGATTATTAGGAACACCATACTAATACTGTGTTTGACCCCCTTTCGCCTTCAGAACTGCCTTAATTCTACGTGGCATTGATTCAACAAGGTGCTGAAAGCATTCTTTAGAAATGTTGGCCCATATTGATAGGATAGCATCTTGCAGTTGATGGAGATTTGTGGGATGCACATCCAGGGCACGAAGCTCCCGTTCCACCACATCCCAAAGATGCTCTATTGGGTTGAAATCTGGTGACTGTGGGGGCCAGTTTAGTACAGTGAACTCATTGTCATGTTCAAGAAACCAATTTGAAATGATTCGACCTTTGTGACATGCTGCATTATCCTGCTGGAAGTAGCCATCAGAGGATGGGTACATGGTGGTCATAAAGGGATGGACATGGTCAGAAACAATGCTCAGGTAGGCCGTGGCATTTAAACGATGCCCAATTGGCACTAAGGGGCCTAAAGTGTGCCAAGAAAACATCCCCCACACCATTACACCACCACCACCAGCCTGCACAGTGGTAACAAGGCATGATGGATCCATGTTCTCATTCTGTTTACGCCAAATTCTGACTCTACCATCTGAATTTCTCAACAGAAATCGAAACTCATCAGACCAGGCAACATTTTTCCAGTCTTCAACTGTCCAATTTTGGTGAGCTTGTGCAAATTGTAGCCGCTTTTTCCTATTTGTAGTGGAGATGAGTGGTACCCGGTGGGGTCTTCTGCTGTTGTAGCCCATCCGCCTCAAGGTTGTACGTGTTGTGGCTTCACAAATGCTTTGCTGCATACCTCGGTTGTAACGAGTGGTTATTTCAGTCAAAGTTGCTCTTCTATCAGCTTGAATCAGTCGGCCCATTCTCCTCTGGCCTCTAGCATCAACAAGGCATTTTCGCCCACAGGACTGCCGCATACTGGATGTTTTTCCCTTTTCACACCATTCTTTGTAAACCCTAGAAATGGTTGTGCGTGAAAATCCCAGTAACTGAACAGACTGTGAAGTACTCAGACCGGCCCGTCTGGCACCAACAACCATGCCACGCTCAAAATTGCTTAAATCACCTTTCTTTCCCATTCAGACATTCAGTTTGGAGTTCAGGAGATTGTCTTGACCAGGACCACACCCCTAAATGCATTGAAGCAACTGCCATGTGATTGGTTGGTTAGATAATTGCATTAATGAGAAATTGAGCAGGTGTTCCTAATAATCCTTTAGGTGAGTGTATATATATATATATATATATATATATATATATATATATATATATATATATATATTTATACAATATAAAATAAACACCCAGGAGAGAGAAAGCACCTGCAGAACAAGCAACATTAATTCTCCAAGGTGCAGGACACTTAATTCAATAAGAATTAAGTCAAATCTGGGCTTTTCGCATGAAATCCTCTCAGACCAGTTTAACCCTCTTCTGTCTCCCATACAGAGCTGCAGAGAGAAAAGGAGACCCTTCAGACAGAGCATTCAGTCTTACTGAGGAACAACAAGAATATGACAGAGAGTTGTCTCCTCACAGAGAGATCCAACACTGGTGAATATGCATATTGCATATTGTTTTGCATTAATGTTTAAAAATGATATATTAGTATCAGAACAGATTATAAAGATAAGGGTCAAATATTTGGCAAATAAAAAGTGATGTACACTGACTGGGAGAGACCCCAGAAAAATTTGTTTTAATTTTGTCTAGTTACTGTATTTCTTATGTAATCTTGTGCTTGATCAGGTAAGTCTCCTATTTAAGATTACACAATAGACACTGTTGAACAAGCTCTAATAGTGTGCTCCATTCACATTGGAATGATTGTGGGAGTGTGTCTTGCCTGATTAATCAGGGTGCTTATATTTTAAATATCTTGCACTCAATATTGTGCTCTCACCCAGTCACCATGTACATCATTATTTGCTGTCAAACATTTTGTGTGCATATATATATATATATATATATATACACCGATCAGCTATAACATTATGAGAACTGACAGGTGAAGTGAATAACACTGATAATCTTGTTATCATGGCACCTGTCAGTGGGTGGGATATATTAGGCAGCAAGTGAACATTTTGTCCTCAAAGTGGTTGTGTTAGAAGCAGGAAAAATGGGCAAGCGTAAGGATCTGAGCGACTTTGACAGGGGCCAAATTGTGATGGCTAGACGACTGTGTCAGAGCATCTCCAAAACTGCAGCTCTTGTGGGGTGTTCCCGGTCTGCAGTGGTCAGTACCTATCAAAAGTGGTCCAAGGAAGGAAAAGCGGGGAACCGGCGACAGGGCCATGGGCGGCCAAGGCTCATTGATGCACGTGGGGAGTGAAGGCTAGCCCATGTGGTCCGATCCAACAGATGAGCTACTGTAGCTGAAATTGCTGAAAAAGTGAATGCTGGTTGTGATAGAAAGGTGTCAGAACACACAGTGCATCGCAGTTTGTTGCATATGGTGCTGCGTAGCCGCAGACCAGTCAGGGTGCCCATGCAGACCCCTGTCCACTGCCGAAAGCGCCTACAATGGGCACGTGAGCATCAGAACTGGACCACGGAGCAATGGAAGAAGGTGGCCTGGTCTGATGAATCACGTTTTCTTTTACATCACGTGGATGGCTGGGAGCGTGTGTGTCGATTACCTGGAGAACACATGGCACCAGGATGCACTATGGGAAGAAGGCAAGCCGGTGGAGGCAGTGTGATGCTTTGGGCAATGTTCTGCTGGGAAACCTTGGGTCCTGCCATTCATGTGGATGTTACTTTTTCAAGTACCACCTACCTAAGCATTGTTGCAGACCATGTACACCCTTTCATGGAAACGGTATTCCCTGATGGCATTGGCCTCTTTCAGCAGGATAATGTGCCCTGCCACAATGCAAAAATGGTTCAGGAACACAACAACGAGTTCAAGGTTCAAGGGTGTTGACTTGGCCTCCAAATTCCCCAGATCTCAATCCAAATCGAGCATCTGTGGGATGTGCTGGACAACCAAGTTTGATCCATGGAGGTGCCACCTTGCAACTTACAGGACTTAAAGGATCTGCTGCTAACGTCTTGGTGCCAGATACCACAGCACACCTTCAGAGGTCTAGTGGAGTCCATGCCTCGATGGGTCAGGGCTGTTTTGGCGGGAAAAGGGGGACCTACATTATATTAGGCAGATGGTCATAATGTTATGGCTGATCGGTGTACATATATATATATATATATATATATATATATATATATATATATATATTACAGAACAATGATATTCATCCTCTTACAACCCACAGACCTGCACAGAGAAAAAATATATATAAATAGTTGTCCTCAATCAGAAGGTAATGACCCAAGTGAAGATCTTAAGGGGATGGTCAAAACAAGCTGGAGGTCAGATGTTGGCGATCAGAACATTGGAGACAAGGCAATAATTGTGGTCGGTAAAACAGGCGAGTGGTCGTGGGATCAGACAAACAGAATGGAGCAGGGAAGGCAGTAATCAAGGAATGATAGGACAAGAAACCGCTAAGACTGTTAATAGGACGTAAGCAAGACTTTGCAATAAATGAGGGGAGCAGAGGGATATACATACACAGGGCCAGCAGACAGCAGAGGAGTGGTGTGCTGGACCAATGAGAGGAAGAGGTTCAATTAGACTAAAAGCACATGGGGCTTGAAATGAAATGACAGGACTAGATTTCAGGCAAGGATGACCTCGGGTGCCACACTGGGGAAGTGCGATGTGAGAACATTACAGTCACACAGCAAAAACACAAAGAGTTCTCATACAAACAAAAGTCAATGCTGTCATATTCTAATATATAAATCAATTGTTGTGTTTGACACCTAGAACTGAAAAAGCAACTGCAGAACAAGGAGAATGAAAACTCAAATCTACAGAGCAAATACAGCAATGTGAAGGCTGGCTGTGATGGTCTGTATTCATGTATATCTATTTGTAATTGTCCCTTTAACTGCTTACAGTGCCAGGAGAATGGGTGGGGTTTATGAGTAGATAAGGATGACTCTTGAGTGTATCAAGTCATTTACATGTATATATATATATATATATATATATATATTTTTTTTTTTTTATTATTATTTATTTATTTTTTTTTTATTATTTTTTTTTGTGGTTCTTGTTTTCCACAAAAACTGGTTTGATTACAAATGCATCCAACTATGTGTCCACAACATGATTTTTAAAGGGGAATTTCGAAAGGTTTGTATTTTGTATTTTTATTTTTTTAACAGTTCATTACACACCTTGCATTTTATTTGTGTGTTGGGGGGAGAGGGTGGGGATGGAACTGAACGAGCCTGTATTTACAAAAATCTCGGATATACTTTTTATGCCTCCCTAGTGCATCCTGCCCTGATTCTTGTAACTTGTTGCGAGGTTCCATTTTGTAGTAAACATCTGAGTTAACGTAGCACTAATTATGTTGTCCTGTGCAGTAGGGTAGGCAATGCTCCAGGTTTGCTGGCTCCGGCTCGGGAGTGGCTCCAGAGTCTCAGTTCTAGCTCAAGGCCGGCTTAAATCAAATGGCGACATTTGCAAAAGTCAATACTGAGATCCCATCATTTGAAAAAACTCCTCCCCTGAACCCATATGAATACTTTTACAAGTATGTGCCAGCTGAGATGATGGCATAGATCAGTAGTTCACAAACTTTCTGGGTGGCGCCTCCCCAAAAACATTTGAGTCACAGCTCACTCCCCCCCATGTCTCACACGGTCATATTTATATTAACATTTATTTTTTTGAAAGCCCTAATTCTTAACAAGGATGAATACACTTTAATACTTGTTTGCATTTCACTTTTCACTATTTTATTTGGCCATTTACATTGGAATCTCTCTGCATGAACCTATTCTTACTCCATCTAGTGCTGCTCACTCAAATTAATGAAATGGGTGAGCCTGAAGATACACTAACGCCCTCTTTCCATTTCGTACGATTTTACCCATTTTATATATATTTTCAACTATTCGGTCTCATCCTTAGTTATATATATACACTCACCTAAAGGATTATTAGGAACACCATACTAATACTGTGTTTGACCCCCTTTCGCCTTCAGAACTGCCTTAATTCTACGTGGCATTGATTCAACAAGGTGCTGAAAGCATTCTTTAGAAATGTTGGCCCATATTGATAGGATAGCATCTTGCAGTTGATGGAGATTTGTGGGATGCACATCCAGGGCACGAAGCTCCCGTTCCACCACATCCCAAAGATGCTCTATTGGGTTGAAATCTGGTGACTGTGGGGGCCAGTTTAGTACAGTGAACTCATTGTCATGTTCAAGAAACCAATTTGAAATGATTCGACCTTTGTGACATGCTGCATTATCCTGCTGGAAGTAGCCATCAGAGGATGGGTACATGGTGGTCATAAAGGGATGGACATGGTCAGAAACAATGCTCAGGTAGGCCGTGGCATTTAAACGATGCCCAATTGGCACTAAGGGGCCTAAAGTGTGCCAAGAAAACATCACCCACACCATTACACCACCACCACCAGCCTGCACAGTGGTAACAAGGCATGATGGATCCATGTTCTCATTCTGTTTACGCCAAATTCTGACTCTACCATCTGAATGTCTCAACAGAAATCGAGACTCATCAGACCAGGCAACATTTTTCCAGTCTTCAACTGTCCAATTTTGGTGAGCTTGTGCAAATTGTAGTCGCTTTTTCCTATTTGTAGTGGAGATGAGTGGTACCCGGTGGGGTTTTCTGCTGTTGTAGCCCATCCGCCTCAAGGTTGTACGTGTTGTGGCTTCACAAATGCTTTGCTGCATACCTCGGTTGTAACGAGTGGTTATTTCAGTCAAAGTTGCTCTTCTATCAGCTTGAATCAGTCGGCCCATTCTCCTCTGACCTCTAGCATCAACAAGGCATTTTCGCCCTCAGGACTGCCGCATACTGGATGTTTTTCCCTTTTCACACCATTCTTTGTAAACCCTAGAAATGGTTGTGCGTGAAAATCCCAGTAACTGAGCAGATTGTGAAATACTCAGACCGGCCCGTCTGGCACCAACAACCATGCCACGCTCAAAATTGCTTAAATCACCTTTCTTTCCCATTCAGACATTCAGTTTGGAGTTCAGGAGATTGTCTTGACCAGGACCACACCCCTAAATGCATTGAAGCAACTGCCATGTGATTGGTTGGTTAGATAATTGCATTAATGAGAAATTGAACAGGTGTTCCTAATAATCCTTTAGGTGAGTGTATTTCTATGTTAATGCGTTTCTAAAATATTGTAGCAGATTCCTGGCGAGCTCATTTTCCATGACTCGATGACATTTTGGAGCTGCAAGTTATTCTTATGTATTTATTTTACCATAATTATCACCTCACATGCTGTGTTTTTTGGTCTGAAACTATCAATTAGTGGCTTTAACAGACGCTGCTATCTGACAATCCACTATTCTCATTGGACTGAATCTCACTGACTGGATATGGAAGAGTCCAATAACCGAGAACTGATTTACACTCTTATTATTTGGGACAGTACAGTTTGTTTTTAATGTGTGTAAGTGTGGAAAAAGTCGTTTTATAGAGATAGGTAGATGCAAAAGAAATAAAATTATCCAATCATGGGCCCCACAGTTTGGGAACCACTTTTTCATGCACAACCAACGAAAACTTAACATAGGCTGAAAATAGCAAGCTAACCTTAACTGTGAGGGCTGATACTTGGGTCAAATAGTTAGCTAGAACATTACGCAAAAATGACTGTTAAAAATCGATGGCAACCTACACGTTTCTCACCTTGACCTTCTTCGGGTTTGGATCAATTTTCTGTTCTGATCTCAACAAGTCTGGGCAAGTAGGAACCAATCAGAGGCAGCATTTTTTTTGATGTCATCATGTAGACAGTATTTTTAAACTACAAAATACAAAACACTAAAGTATTTTGATACAAAATATGAAGCCATTTCCATCAACCCTATCAAATACAAATTACAAAATCCTATCATGTGTCATAAATACTGCCCATCCCTGATTAGAACACATCAAAACACATAAAACTGTGATTTTAAGAAATGGTGTGACTTACCCTTAAATACTGATTCTGGTTATTAAGTGTCATTGCATGGAAAGTATACATTCTTATTTCCATTTATTTATAACAACATTTGATGTGTTGTGTGAAGTAGCTTAAGAAGTGTTGATGTTGATGTTCAGAAAGTCTCTAAGAAGAACCACAGTGCTTATAAACCTGTAATACTGTGTCCGGTTCTCAAAAGGGGAAGAGGGAGTTGTCCTTAAACCAGGTAAATCAAACAACAATTGTAGGCTGATTGAATGACCAACAGGGACACTGCATGTTGTGATTTATCTTTCCGGTGTCAGAAGGATTCCAGGTTTCCACAGAGAAAATGTAGAACTTAGCAAAGTATTTCATTTCAAACAATGTTTTAAATACATGCATACATTATTAAAATATAGTTAGTGCTATAGTGTTTTAATTATTTATATATATATATATATATATATATATATATATATATATATATATATAAATCCATTTCAAATATGTAATGTTGCTTTCTGGATATTATTTTATTTGTTCGATATCAGCAATAATGTCTCTAAAACATTAAGAATATTGAACATTTTTTATTATGTTTACATCTGTATGCGTTACATCTTAGTCCCAACTCTCCCCATGTTTACCACCAGATGGCACTCTGTTCCAGTCTTTCCCTACTTTTCATCTTTTCATCTTCCCTGGTGCTAGGTTAATTCAAGTCAATCACTTTTCAATTAGCAGACCTGTTCCCAGTTTACCTGGTCCATCATAGCAGCATATACTGTAAACCCCCTCATTCCCTCAGTTTGGTGCCAAGTCTTGTTTATTCTTCTGTCACAGTCTGAGCATTATACCTGATCTTGTTTGCATTCCCCTGGTTTTGGCTAGTTCTTTTTTTCTTGGATTATTGGCTTCCCTGCTCTAACCTGTTTGCCTGAGCCCACAACCACTTGCCTGTTTCTTTGACCTTCATTGCCCTATTTGAAGGTCCATCCACTACGGAGTCCCGTGACAGTATCAAATTTGGGTAAGACTGGATCTGCTGATACAAAGAGGTTGGAATGTCAGCAGATATAGTCTTTATGGCTACAGGATGGCAGGTGTTATTAATACCTGTCTGTTTCCATACGTGTTCAATCAGTTCCATTAGCTCAGGTAAACAAATTACTAGGTGCAGGATTCATTCCAAATGTTGACCCATCCACTAATAGAAAACTACAAGCTGGTACATCATAGCTGTTACATTGATGAGGAGAAGAATATATTGTCTTACGGAAAATGAAGTCGCCACTGAGTTTTTAGTTTTCTATTAGCGAATGGTTCAAAGATCTAATTTCAGCCAAGATATATTTCATCATGTAGGACACTGTGGGCAGCAAGGAAAGGAAGATCCCTCCCCTCAATTATTCCCAAAACTGTAAACCAATCTAAATGCATCTTGTTTGTAATCTAAAATGATTGCTTTATTTTGTGTACATTTTGCGCTAATTAAAAACAAATCTGCTTCTCTTTTTCAGTGTGGAAGTGGCTTCGTTATGTAGCAGGTACAGATTTTTTTATCTGCAATTAGAAAAACAAAACTTTCTATTTTGTGAATTTAAAAAGTCTTAAAATTCATGAAAAAAAGGTTTAGTAGTGTTTGAGGGAATATCCTTTTGCCCTACTTTTCCTTGGACCCAATCTTGATGCCTTCAGTTGAGGTACTTCAATTATTAAAATATAATATTTATTTATTTAATTATGATATGTATTTATTTCTTACCAGAGTTTTCATAGCAACTGCTGTGACTGTCTTCTTCATGTTTCTCTCCTCTCTGCTCCACAGTGGATGTGACTCTGGACCCCAATACAGTGAATCCCTTTCTCATCCTGTCCGAGGATGGGAAACAAGTGAGACATGGAGATGAACGACAGGTTCTCCGCAACAATCCAAAGAGATTTGATTATGTTATCTGTGTCCTGGGAAAGGAGAGTTTCAGTTCAGGGAGACACTACTGGGAAGTGGAGGTGGGGGAGAAGACTGCGTGGACTTTAGGAGTTGCCAGAGAGTCCATCAACAGGAAGGGGAAGATTACAGTGAGCCCTGGGCTTGGATTCTGGACTCTGACTCTAAGGAATGGGAATGAGTTAATGGCTGCTACTAGCCCCCCTGTCCTCCTCCCCCTGAGCCTGAAGCCCCGGAAGGTGGGGGTGTTTGTGGATTATGAGGGGGGGCAGGTCTCCTTTTACAATGTGGAGGCCAGGTCTCATATCTACACTTTCACTGACACCTTCACTGAGAAACTCTATCCTTTCTTTGGCCCTGCTCTCACTGAGGGAGGTAAAAACGCAGCCCCACTGATCATCTCTCCTGTCCATCATACAGACTGAAGGAGGCAGATTCTCTGTGGTGTGTGTGTGTGTGTGTGGGGGGGGGGGGTAATAACTGAAGGGGGGTTATTACTGAGAGTAATAACAATGATATTAAGATCAGTTATATCAGGTGTGAAATGCCCAGGTTAACTGAAATGACCTGCCAGCCGGAGACAATCTGAAACCTCCAGCAGTCAGTCCAGTCGTTTCACACACTTACTGCTGCAATGTGATTGTCTGGCCAGCAGGGGAAAGGCTGTAGTCATGTATGTGTCAGGCAGTCAGTCTTCAGCTACAACAGTTTGTTCCAGACCCCCACCCCTCTCTATGTAAAGAATCACCTGCTGTTTCTAATTTCAATTGTTGGCCTTCAGGGTTGATCTTGCAGTCATCTCCAGCTCTGACTTACCTTGACTTTAGTGCCTTTTCAGGTTTCTTAATCTCCTCTGTTCCAGACTAAAGAGGCTCAGTTCTTTGTAGCCTGGCTGCCTGGCTGTCTGTCTGTCTGTGTGGGGGTGTGTGACATTCTCTAACCATCACATGTTGAACAATAGGGTTTACTATACTGATGCAGGACAGTGCCCTGTCTAGATGCCAAATATATTCTAATTTTAATACTGTTGCAGCAAGATTGTGTTACTCATGTGTAATCTGTTCAGACTGTACCTGTAATTAAGTAGTCTGTTCCCCTGAGTGGTTTAGCTTTCCTGTAAATTTGAATGTTTTATATAATGTTTTCTTCACACTGCTTCCTTTAAAATTGCTAGTATTCGTGTTGTTTATTGATTTCCACAATGCCCCTTTCCCCTTAGCTCTTAACTATGACTTCACACCTTGTCTGCACTTGTTAGCTATTACAATGTAGGATGTAGGACTTATTTTATATTAACTATATTTCTGGCCTATGCTCTTACATCAGTCTGAACCTGTTATTGTATTATGTTTTGATCTGTAATTTTATACTGTATTATTGCACTTTTGTATGGCTCTTATATTCTCTAAGTCACCCTGGATAAGCGTGTATGATGATGGAAGATGATGATGATGATGATGATGAAGAATGTGCAGCTCTGTGTATTGCTCCATGCAGGTCAGATTCACTATAGTTTCTGTGTAGCTGATTTTCATAATCTTCATTATGATGGTATGTTCTTTAGAAAAGCTTTAGATGAGTCTTCATCACTGGAGTGCTTTGTTATATTTGAATAAACTACTTTTGCATTATATTAAGTTGGGCCCTGAGTGTTCCTTGTCTGCGTATCTGTTTAAAACTTTGCTAATGCTCTAAATGACCATGCAAAACTAGACACTAAGGTATCCATAATAAACAACTATAAACACTCTATTAACATGTTATGTTATAAAATGTTATATGACACTACACATTATAAAAATTAGCCTTTGTTTGTTATAATACATTATACTATATTTATTAACATAGTTTATAGCAGGTATTGTAACACGACATTAACATGTACACAATCTATTATAATCTGCCATGCTATTTATTAGGTGCTATAAAACATTTTATAATTCTATTTAATTACATTTACTATAAGAATAGTACTTTATATGTTATAACTCTACCTATAGGAAATGCTTATAAGTACCATTTATAAATTAATTTAACTGATATATCTCCGAATTGTGATTCTAAGTATGCTATAGTATATCATTGTGTTATACTGTATGTGTATGTTTCCCATTACATTGTATTACAAAAGAAAATAAATAGCAACTTTTGTTTTTGCTTTTATATCCTGCAAAACATGCAACTGGGATAAAAGCATTGCATATCCCTTAGAATAGATGATGTCCATACCTTCCCAGACATGTGGATAATTGATAACTATGTTAATTCAGTTTCTGTTGAATAATTTGTAATATAACAAGCCCAACGCTGCTGTGCTATCTGGGTTGATATTGGGATACATTTCTATAAATTCTGATGTATTGTATATTTGTGTGTATTATGCAAAATAGTCCTTTCTTTTAACCATTGTTATGTACAAATAAATATATGTTAACATTTTGTAATGTTGTTATACTGTTTGTAATATATTTTAGTAATTCTTTCCAAACATTAAGTTCTGTATTTTATAGAAAGTCCACATATCACTGCATTAAATATTACAGTCATTTGTAAGAGTATTCTCTTCTTCTTAATATGAATTACTTATTCATTAAATGCATCATCCATGAGCCACTGTAAATGTATTTGATTATTTGATATGTTAATCAGAAGGATTGAAAAGAAAATTAAGACAATTGTGAAATTAACTTGTTTCTATTTAGATTTGTAAGCATTCATTTAACTCATATGAGTCTTTTTAAATACACATGCGCAACAATGCATAGAAATCTAGGACACGGAACTGGAAACTTTTGTATCCTTCATGGGGATGTGGAGATGTTTTGCATGAAAACATATATTAAATGAATTTGAATAGGAAATATAACAAAATGAATAGGAAATATAGTAATTCACAAGGTTAGAAATAATGATTCTTAATTGAAATAATAGTTGTGTTCTTCATACTTTGCTTCGAAGTCCCTCAAAGAATCCTGGCATGGCATTGCAAAATTGAGTGATAGCCTTCCTTCTTCAAGATCCCTTTTACCCTGTACAAATCTCCCACTTTATCACCACCAAAGCACCCCCAAACCATCACATTGCCCACACCTTGCTTGACAGATGCCGTCGAGCACTCCTCCAGCATCTTTTCATTTGGTCTGCATCTCATGAATGTTCTTCTTTGTGACCCGAACACCTCAAACTTAGATTTGTCTGTTCATAACACTTTTATTTTTTCCCAATCTTCCTCTGTCCAGTGTCTGTGTTCTTTTGCCCATCTTAATCTTTTCTTTTTGTTGGCCAGTCTGAGATATGGCTTTTTCTTTGCAACTCTGCCTGGAAGATCAGCATCCCGGAGTCGCCTCTTCACTGTTGACATTGAGACGAGTGTTTTGTGGGTACTATGTAATGAAGCTGCCAGCTGAGGACCTGTGAGGTGTCTGTTTCTCCAACTAGACACTCTAATGTATTTGTCCTCTTGCTCAGTTGTGCACCGGGGCACTCCACAGGCCAATCACATTGCGTGTTGTGGTCACGGTTGGTCAGTCAATAAAGATTTGAAGTGAGTCCTCCAGTCCAGCAGCAGTGAGGTGAGTTAACTAGCTATAGCCACGATTATTAGTCAGTAGGGGTGAACATGTTTTAATCGCTATCGAAACGAGCGTTTAATTTCGACCATAAAATTTAAAGGGGGGTCGTGATTTATGTATTAATTTGGCTTCGCCAAACCAATATTATTTCAAGTATCAGCAAAAACAAACGACAGCAGACAGTAAATATCTCTACTTGTGTGCATTTCTCCAGGTTATCCATTTGAAATAAATACATATACGGTGTTTCAGCTGTGAACTCCTCAAATGTAATAAGCTACACTTTCTTCTGCAACCGCGGAACCTGCAGTTTATGCGGTAGGATAAACTGAATACAATATAGCCAACAATCTGGGATTTGAAATAACAATTAGTCTTTGTGAAAGAGTTATAATCTTGTTGATTCCTGAAATGTGATTTTCTACAAACCATATATTCATATATTATTGTCTTTATGTATTGTATTAGCAGATTTGCAGCTGCCTGCCCTGTGATCGGCTCGGCAGGTTTCTAATTCAGTCTTGATCACGTTGCAAGGCCAGGTCTCGGGATCAGTGTTTGATACCTGTTTGATGCTGTTTATATATAGGGCAGTATCCTGTAGAGAAGCATGTTTACTGCACTGATGTATACAGCTGTAATAGAGCCATTTCAAAGTGCTTTCACACTATAGGCTATGTAATATTTCAGTTTAATGTTAATTTTATAAGTAGTTCTTTGTTTTATAATTGTATATGTCTTGTAAGATATGCATTGGCGGTGGCAGAGAATTTGTTTCGGCTAAACTACGGTGGGGCCAGCATAATAAGTGTGAACGAGGTCTAACGTTAACTAATTTGGCTCAGACTACACTGCATGCTAACACCCGCCAATTTGACACAGCAGTGACGCAAATGGAACTGGCTGCGCTTATTCTGCTCGGTGATATTCTTGGTTGTTCCATGGTGGGGCTAAGGTGGGGCTGTAGCCCACCCAAGCCATACCCTGCCACCGCCCCTGAAGATATGTGCATACCGATTTATATAATGTATTGTGTAAAGTTAGTTTTTTTATTCTTGTGTATGTATATGTGCATGTTTTGATACACAATTGAAGAATCTGCCTGTCCTCTGATCGGCTCAGTGAGATTCTAACGATCCTGGAATTCAATCATGAAACTCCAGAAAAACTGTTCATGCAAATCTGGAACTACTTAAAGTCCATTAAAGTGCGTTTCATAAGCCCTTACTGTTCATTTACTGTTAATACTATTATTGTTAATTTCCTGGCTGGCAGTGTTAATTATTCGATTTTTGTTAAAAAAGGTTATTCATTTGGAGACAAGTGTGTGAAGAAAAAAAATTTAACCGAATCAAAAATCTGTGGAATCGTTACACCCCTATTAGTGAGTAAACATTTGAATAGACAATTAAACCAATTCCACTCACAAATTAGGTTCTTTCTATGGATATTGTACTAGAAAGTACCCTTTTCACATAATATACACAGCTTAATTTAATAATAAGTTATGTCTTGTGATACCAATGCTAAAAACTGCTTTTTTTTTCCTGCCACAGCGCGACATTTGACATTCTTGATTTATTTCAAAACGCAATACATCCATTGTCAAATTAGCACTGATCTCTGAAACGGTAAACGTTCACACGATCACAATGAATACATCATTTAGCAATGTTTATGAAATATCAAACAGTTTTACACATTACAAACCCGTACTTAATAGCAATTTGCTGTTTGTAAAGATCTGTAAAATAAAGGGACAGACTAAAACGAATGACAAAACGGAATGTCCATTGACTATAATGGGGAGTGAAATGCCCATAGACTACAATGGGGAAAACAGAAGGACTGTCTGTATCTCCAAATCCCACACTGGAATCCTAAACTCCTGAATACACTTTTTTTTTTTTTTTTCAAATAACCTCATATAAAACATAAAAGTGGAATGACATGGAATGACAGCTGATTTCCATGGAATGACAGTTACATCTGCTCTCCATACTTCCCCTTCAATCCACACTTCCCCAGTTCACCTCCAGAGGTCATCATCTCCAGAATGCTAATCCTATCTTTCACCTTCCCCAGTTCAAGAGCAATTATCCAATTAACATTCCTCATCACCACATGCACATGCATCATCTACTCTCTGCTCGCATTAGACCAGCACCACACATCCCTGTCCCCTGCTTTCCTCTGCTTTGTATTTAAACCCCCTGTTACTTACATTCTATGCAAAGTCTTGTTTCTACATTGCATCTCTAAGCTATATTCCTTGTTCCTGATCGCCTGTTTACTGACCCTCGATTGCCTTATTGTGTTTCGCTTCCTGGATTTACATTTACTGTCTTGTATGCTCTATCGACTGACCTTCTGTTTTCCCCGACCACGTCTCTTGCCTTGCCTTTATTGCACCATTTGCCTGTTCTCGACCCAAGCCTGTTCCGGCCAAGTCTCTTTCTGCACCTGAGTTCTATAATACACCGACTCTCTATGGAGTCAAGTCTGACAGCAAGGCCTGCAATATGGAAAACACACTGAAAACAGCAAATACACACACACACACACACACACACACAAGCAGGTCTCACAAATGAAATACTTTGGATATTGTATGGTTTGTTGAAAGGCAGCTCCATGATACCACTTGCATTGAAAACAAAGAACCATGCCCTTTCTCATTTGATTGGTTCATTTACTTTCAAAACTAAACAAACCTTATCTACTACACAATACTTCATATTTGATTTCATAAAACTTATTGCTTTAATATTAATATGGAATACAATATAAATGACTTATTGAATGTTAATTACTGTGAATAAATTGATTAACAATATAATTTTCTGAAGTATGCAAAGCAAATAAAAATACTTAATCAGTTAATTATCATAATGCTGATGTCTTTATTGCTGTTAATTGCTTATTAATATTCTTTATTATAAATATTTCTATGCAGACACTTTATTAAGGGTGATTTACAATTGTTTCAAGATATTGCATTATTTTACATACAGTTGCCCATTTACACAGTTTATTTTTTCAGATAAGGTTGAAACTTGCAAATGTAGATGGCAGAAACAATCTTTGGAATTGATGTCTGCAATATTGCAGAAATTGAGTTCTACAAGATTCTAGGATTCTTGATAAGGTGATACTTTAAATTCACTTCTTTAACTGAAATTTATAAAGAGAGAGAGAGAGAGAGAGAGAGAGAGAGAGAGAGAGAGAGAGAGAGAGAGAGAACAATTATCTGGTCAAGGAAGGATGGACAGCAGCTCCCATCTAAAAACAGTCCACATTCATTGTGACGATGCTCTGAGGAAGATAAGTTGAAACACCTAAGCATTATGATGTTCACTTTTTCTCTAATAAATAATTTTTGAGACATCGGTGAATGTGGACTGTTTATAGATGGGAGCTGCTGTCCATCCTTCCTTGACCGGATAATTGTTCTATATAAAATCCCTGGGATAAGGCACCCCGCATTTAAGATTTATTAAAACTATTGTAGCACCAGCTATTTTTAAACTTATGTAACACCCTGTAAAATGTGCTTTTGTTGACAACTGTCTGTTGTATTGCTTCTGTGTACATATGCATGCTGTCCGAGATGTAAACCCACCCTCCTGGACCTGTACAGTGTCCGTTTTTTTTGTTTTGTTTTAAGAACTAAAAAAATGTAACTGCTCGTTACCCGTTGGCTTGGCAACACCTTTAGCATCTATTTTGCTCTCCCCCCTTCCCCCATTTTAACTGCAATTCGGGTTGTTTTAAAATGAGGCTGATTGGATCTGACCAATCACATCTTGTAGATCATCCAATCACTATTCGAGTCCCCTACTCCTCAACAACCGTTGCCAACGGGTAACTAATAAAACTTCATGCCCCAAAAAATCGGGGGTCAGTTGGGAGTGTAGTCGGTGTAGAGAGGTTCATCAGTGTGTTACAGTACAGGGGGTCAGTTGGGAGTGTAGTCGGTGTAGAGAGGTTCATCGGTGTGTTACAGTGCTGGGGGTCAGTTGGGAGTGTAGTCGGTGTAGAGAGGTTCATCGGTGCGTTACAGTGCAGGGGGTCAGTTGGGAGTGTAGTCGGTGTAGAGAGGTTCATCGGTGCGTTACAGTGCAGGGGGTCAGTTGAGAGTGTAGCCGGTGTAGAGAGGTTCATCGGTGTGTTACAGTACAGGGGGTCAGTTGGGAGTGTAGTCGGTGTAGAGAGGTTCATCGGTGTGTTACAGTACAGGGGGTCAGTTGGGAGTGTAGTCGGTGTAGAGAGGTTCATCGGTGTGTTACAGTACAGGGGGTCAGTTGGGAGTGTAGTCGGTGTAGAGAGGTTCATCGGTGTGTTACAGTGCAGGGGGTCAGTTGGGAGTGTAGTCGGTGTAGAGAGGTTCATCGGTGTGTTACAGTACAGGGGGTCAGTTGGGAGTGTAGCCAGTGTAGAGAGGTTCATCGGTGTGTTACAGTACAGGGGGTCAGTTGGGAGTGTAGTCGGTGTAGAGAGGTTCATCGGTGTGTTACAGTGCAGGGGGTCAGTTGGGAGTGTAGTCGGTGTAGAGAGGTTCATCGGTGTGTTACAGTGCAGGGGGTCAGTTGGGAGTGTAGTCGGTGTAGAGAGGTTCATCGGTGTGTTACAGTACAGGGGGTCAGTTGGGAGTGTAGTCGGTGTAGAGAGGTTCATCGGTGTGTTACAGTACAGGGGGTCAGTTGGGAGTGTAGTCGGTGTAGAGAGGTTCATCGGTGTGTTACAGTACAGGGGGTCAGTTGGGAGTGTAGTCGGTGTAGAGAGGTTAATCGGTGTGTTACAGTGCAGGGGGTCAGTTGGGAGTGTAGTCGGTGTAGAGAGGTTCATCGGTGCGTTACAGTGCTGGGGGTCAGTTGGGAGTGTAGTCGGTGTAGAGAGGTTCATCGGTGTGTTACAGTACAGGGGGTCAGTTGGGAGTGTAGCCAGTGTAGAGAGGTTCATCGGTGTGTTACAGTGCAGGGGGTCAGCTGGGAGTGTAGCCAGTGTAGAGAGGTTCATCGGTGTGTTACAGTACAGGGGGTCAGTTGAGAGTGTAGCCGGTGTAGAGAGGTTCATCGGTGTGTTACAGTACAGGGGGTCAGTTGGGAGTGTAGTCGGTGTAGAGAGGTTCATCGGTGTGTTACAGTGCTGGGGGTCAGTTGGGAGTGTAGTCGGTGTAGAGAGGTTCATCGGTGCGTTACAGTGCAGGGGGTCAGTTGGGAGTGTAGTCGGTGTAGAGAGGTTCATCGGTGCGTTACAGTGCAGGGGGTCAGTTGGGAGTGTAGTCGGTGTAGAGAGGTTCATCGGTGCGTTACAGTGCAGGGGGTCAGTTGGGAGTGTAGTCGGTGTAGAGAGGTTCATCGGTGTGTTACAGTACAGGGGGTCAGTTGGGAGTGTAGTCGGTGTAGAGAGGTTCATCGGTGTGTTACAGTGCAGGGGGTCAGTTGGGAGTGTAGTCGGTGTAGAGAGGTTCATCGGTGCGTTACAGTGCTGGGGGTCAGTTGGGAGTGTAGTCGGTGTAGAGAGGTTCATCGGTGCGTTACAGTGCTGGGGGTCAGTTGGGAGTGTAGTCGGTGTAGAGAGGTTCATCGGTGCGTTACAGTGCAGGGGGCCAGTTGGGAGTGTAGTCGGTGTAGAGAGGTTCATCGGTGCGTTACAGTGCAGGGGGCCAGTTGGGAGTGTAGTCGGTGTAGAGAGGTTCATCGGTGCGTTACAGTGCAGGGGGCCAGTTGGGAGTGTAGTCGGTGTAGAGAGGTTCATCGGTGCGTTACAGTGCAGGGTGTCAGTTGGGAGTGTAGTCGGTGTAGAGAGGTTCATCGGTACGTTACAGTGCTGGGGGTCAGTTGGGAGTGTAGTCGGTGTAGAGAGGTTCATCGGTGCGTTACAGTGCTGGGGGTCAGTTGGGAGTGTAGTCGGTGTAGAGAGGTTCATCGGTGCGTTACAGTGCTGGGGGTCAGTTGGGAGTGTAGTCGGTGTAGACAGGTTCATCGGTGCGTTACAGTGCTGGGGGTCAGTTGGGAGTGTAGTCAGTGTAGAGAGGTTCATCAGTGTGTTACAGTGCTGGGGGTCAGTTGGGAGTGTGGTCGGTGTAGAGAGATTCATCAGTGTGTTACAGTGCAGGGGGTACGGAGACTCTAACGAGCCCGTAAAACAAATTTGTTTTCTGTTTATCTGTCTGGACATCGTTCCCAATTAATTTTTTGTACTGTGTTTACTGTTGTTCTTTCGTAACATTTATTTTATTATTGTAATTCAAAGAGTGAACAGTGTAAAGTGTAGGTGGTAACCAGTGCTTTATAAAAATAAACCAAAGTACATATCTGGGAATAGGTAGCGAGAGGAAGGAAGGACCAATGACTGGTGAAGTTACCCGATCCATCATCAGGCCTGCTGGCGCTGACCGGCCCGGGAGTCCGGACGTGCGGTTGGAATAACTCGGACCCGTGGGCTGTGTCGTGAGGAGGGGGCGTGAGTCCGTGGTTGGGGCGGGCTTACATATTTAGTTACGTTTGTCAGCTGGCGGGACTGTGTTCTTTTTAATTACTTAAATTATATTTTTGTCTGAGTGAATAAGTCCTCATTGAACTGTGTCGTGTATAACCGAGGTTTTTTTCTGCAGTACAATTTGATTAAGCCCTCAGCATCAAGGCCAAAGAGGACAATTTGGATTTTTTTTTGTTTCCGTTTTTTACCATTCTTATTATTATTTTGAAATCTCCAACAAATTGGAAAAAAAGTGCACCAACGATAAAAACAAGGGATTCAACCTATCGGGACATTTGGTCATTTATTTACTTTTCATGACAATTTGAACTTGTGGGTACATTTTTATTTGTTTCACAGTGAATTGTGTTGTTTTTATTTTGTTTTTGATACTGTGAGATACTGATACAGTGGTTTTTATTTTCTTGATTCTTTACGTTTACCAAATTGAATACCTGATTGCATGTTATTTATATCCTCATATAATAATAATCAGTGTGCCACTTATTGTTTTTTAGTAACTGTTAAAAAGTACTAGTTGCTTTAAAGTATTTTGTTATTACTACAAGTATTATTTGTGTTGTTCTTACTTACTTGCTGAATGTTTGGGGGTGTTGTATATTACTATGTATATTAACTACATAGTGGCACTTCTTTGTGTTGGCATTACCGGGGAGGAGGCACCGCAACAATTTTTAAAATAACGGAAGAAAAACAAAACATAACAGATCAGCCAATTCAATCTACTGCTGAGACCCAGGATTTTTATCCAATGATAACCTCCCTTTATTTACAGCAGACCCAAAACCCCCAGTTATCCTAGGAACTGGGTGGAGGCAGAGTGGTCAGGGTAGGTTACACTTACATATATATATATATATATATATATATATATATATATATATATATACTCACCTAAAAGGTTTATTAAGAACACCTGTTCAATTTCTCATTAATGCAATTATCTAACCAACCAATCACATGGCAGTTGCTTCAATGCATTTAGGGGTGTGGTCCTGGTCAAGACAATCTCCTGAACTCCAAACTGAATGTCTGAATGGGAAAGAAAGGTGATTTAAGCAATTTTGAGCGTGGCATGGTTGTTGGTGCCAGACGGGCCGGTCTGAGTATTTCACAATCTGCTCAGTTACTGGGATTTTCACGCACAACCATTTCTAGGGTTTACAAAGAATGGTGTGAAAAGGGAAAAACATCCAGTATGCGGCAGTCCTGTGGGCGAAAATGCCTTGTTGATGCTAGAGGTCAGAGGAGAATGGGCCGACTGATTCAAGCTGATAGAAGAGCAACTTTGACTGAAATAACCACTCGTTACAACTGAGGTATTCAGCAAAGCATTTGTGAAGCCACAACACGTACAACCTTGAGGCGGATGGGCTACAACAGCAGAAGACCCCACCGGGTACCACTCATCTCCACTACAAATAGGAAAAAGAGGCTACAATTTGCAAAAGCTCACCAAAATTGGACAGTTGAAGACTGGAAAAATGTTGCCTGCTCTGATGGGTCTCCATTTCTGTTGAGACATTCAGATGGTAGAGTCAGAATTTGGCGTAAACAGAATGAGAACATGGATCCATCATGCCTTGTTACCACTGTGCAGGCTGGTGGTGGTGGTGTAATGGTGTGGGTGATGTTTTCTTGGCACACTTTAGGCCCCTTAGTGCCAATTGGGCATCGTTTAAATGCCACGGCCTACCTGAGCATTGTTTCTGACCATGCCCATCCCTTTATGACCACCATGTACCCATCCTCTGATGGCTACTTCCAGCAGGATAATGCAGCATGTCACAAAGGTCGAATCATTTCAAATTGGTTTCTTGAACATGACAATGAGTTCACTGTACTAAACTGGCCCCCACAGTCACCAGATCTCAACCCAATAGAGCATCTTTGGGATGTGGTGGAACGGGAGCTTCGTGCCCTGGATGTGCATCCCACAAATCTCCATCAACTGCAAGATGCTATCCTATCAATATGGGCCAACATTTCTAAAGAATGCTTTCAGCACCTAGATGCCACGTAGAATTAAGGCAGTTCTGAAGGAGAAAGGGGGTCAAACACAGTATTAGTATGGTGTTCCTAATAATCCTTTAGGTGAGTGTATGTTAGTGTTTGCTAGGAGATCATGTGACTAGGCTTTGTTAAAAGTAACTGTAATTTGTACTCCAAGTCCTTTTTAAATGAGCTACTTTTTACTTTTACTTGAGTAGTTTTTTATACCAGTACTTTTACTGCTACTTGAGTAGGATTTTTCAGTACTCTTTCCACCTCTGCTCACAGGTCCTCAACTGACAGCTTCATTAAATAGTACCCGCAAAACACCAGTCTCAACGTCAACAGTGAAGAGGCGACTCCGGGATGCTGGCCTTCTAGTCAGAGTTGCAAAGAAAAATACATATCTCAGACTGACCAATAAAAAGAAAAGATTAAGATGGGCAAAAGAACACAGACACTGGACAGAGGAAGATTGGACAAACATGTTATGGTCAGACGAATCTAAGTTTGAGGTGTTCGGATCACAAAGAAGAACATTCATGAGATGCAGACAAAATGAAAAGATGCTGGAGGAGTGTTAGACGCCATCTGTCAAGCATGGTGGAGGCAATATCATGGTCTGGTGCTTTGGTGGTGGTAAAGTGGGAGATTTGTACAGGGTAAAAGGGATCTTGAAGAAGGAAGGCTATCAATCCATTTTGCAATGCCATGCCAAACCCTGTGGATGGTGCTTGATTGGAGCCAATTTCCTCCTACAACAGGACAATGACCCAAAGCACAGCTCCAAAATATGCAAGAACTATTTAGGGAAGAAGGAATCAGCTGGTATTCTGTCTATAATGGAGTGGCCAGCACAGTCACCGAATCTCAACCGAATTGAGCTGTTGACCGTATGGTATGTAAGAAGTGCCCAAAAAGCCAATCCAACTTGTGGGAGGTGCTTCAGGAAGCATAGGGAGAAATTTCTTCAGATTACCTCAACAAATTGACAACTAGAATGCCAAAGATCTGCAAGGCTGTAATTGCTGCAAATGGAGGATTCTTTGATGAAAGCGAAGTTTGAAGGACACAATTATTATTTCAATTAAAAATCATTATTTCTAGCCTTGTCAATGACTATATTTCCTATTCATTTTGCTATATTTCCTATTCAAACTCATTTAATTAATGTTTTCATTGGACAACTTTTGTAACATTTGTAAGTGACCCCAAATATTTGAACACCCAGGCAGGGGGAGGACCAGCTCCAAGAGTCTCTACTGCCCACAACCCCATCGCCAGAGATGGGTGATGGATTTATGTAAAAACCACACCGGAAGTTATTGCGTGACACAAACTGAAGAGTGGCTGTACTTGATTTCTTTGGTTTCCTCATTTTATTTAGTAAGATCAGCATGTCATGTTTTAAGATGTGGTGAAAGAGGAAGTTGTGTGTATCTGATAGAGGCGTTGGCTCTAAATGGAAACACTGACAGTACAGAGGCCTGAGAGAAACTGTATTTTTAGTATATTTTTAGGGGGGAAACAAATATAAAAATTAAAACATTCATATTAACACTTTTTTTTTTTTTTCTTTTTTGTCCACAGCTGAAAAGTCTTCACAGTGCAGTGGGATTATGATTACTAGCTAAATATGATTTAGATACAACTTGAAATGAATATGTAATATCTTTAAGATTTAAATAAAATAACATTTGAGATTAAATTTGAATAGTTGGGGTAAAATTGCCCCTTATGTATTGTATATACCCACTGTATAACTGCTAGACAATGTAAGAAACTTTCCAGTAAGTTACTAGTTAAAACTTGTTTTTATTAGGATTTCTCTGCTCTTATTATGATTTCTCTGCTCAGACTTATCTGTGTGGCAGATAGAAACAGTTTCTGCTGCTGTGGCCATTCTTTGAGTAGCGAGCTGAAACTATCCATAACATGTTTTTCTGTGTGTACTGCGTCCTTGATATCAATGCCTCCCTTTCTGGACTACTTACAAAGAATACCTTATTAAATATTGTTACCCGTGTCTCAGAACTGCCCCAGGACATATGCCAAGAACATTTCATCCAGGTTCGGGAGGGCCCCAAAACTCCTTTGAAATACCGCTTACCGTAAATGTATAAAAGGCTGTATGAAACTTTCAATAAACTGAAGATAAACGAACGGACTTCAGTGTCTGTGACTTTTACTTCCCGAGCGCTCATCTCCTGCTGAAAAGTCTCTACTGTTGCTGGAAGCGCTGACTGGGGTGCCTGATTCACTGGGATCCGAAGGGTTGCTTCAACTGAAGCGTTGTACCTTAACATGAACTTACATTTTTTTTTTTTATTTCAAGATCACTTGATATCAGACCAAGTCATCTAAAAACATGTTGCAGATATCTTTCAAGCATTCTGTATTTAGAATGCATACACAATATCTTAAAATTACTTCCTGTCCATTTTGGTATATTTGGAATTCTTTTAGGCATATTACTAGCTTTCTACTTAAATACTAATCAATTTGAGATCTTAAATTTCAACAGATATCTGAAAATCACAAAATCTTAGCTTTCCATATATTGTATCTATTATAGCTTGTGAATAGCATGCTACCAAAATAACTCACTAACTAAATAAAGAAATACATTGATGAATGTGTGCTCAACCAGCATTTGTATGTTAATGTTAGACATCTTACTGATAGTGATGAACTGAAAAGCACAAATGCTTTGAATGAAATTTGAATGGAAGGGCTAACAGAAAATCAATGTGCAAAATATATATTGTATGAGGTTTTGAAAAGAGGTAACTGCAATTTAAACTGATCCTGCAAAATTATTCCAGATGGCAAGGATTCTTGGATTAGCACCAACCACTGCTCACAGGAATGATGGTTCCTCTTTATGTCTCGTGAACTCAACATTACCTCACCCTGCTGACTATCAGGAGGAACTTGATAACCTTGCTGTCAGAGATCATGTATATGAAATCAGAATATTTTTATATTATACTAAATATGACATTAATTAGTCATAAACTATTAATAACAAAGTAATATATATATATATATATATATATATACATTAGGCATTGCATGTGTATTTAACAATCTCCATCTCTGTTTGTGCCCAGTGGCTGAAATCAGGAATCACCACCTGAGCTTATATCTTATATCTTTTGCAGTGGGTCTGCAAATAAATGATCTTATATCATGTTTTATACTTCCACTGGTTACAACTTCTCCTCCCACTGATAATCTAACTCTTTCAGAGTATGTCACAGACAAGATAAATGACCAGGCTTGCAATAAACTCATTCTCATTCTTCAGATGCACAGTCCACAATCCATTCATAGGATTATATGTAATGTCACCCTATTATGTTGATGGACTCTCTTAAAACAACTACAGTCTAATCAGTATTCTCCCCTACAGAGCCGTTTCTAGTCATAAGTGACATAAGTGGGCGCTTACGGTCCCCGGCTGCTAGAGGGCCCCCTAGCAAAAACTAATAATTAATAAATTCCATATATTTTCTATTATTTTCTACAATTGAGCACAGTGATCAGTTTTCAGATTGGATTTCATGTTTGATCATGGAATCAAACATACATTTTGCACTAGAAAACTGTCATCAATCTGGTTTTGGGATGCATTGGGGGTAGCAGATTTTTATTTTTTTAGGATTGGCATGTAACCAAATTAAAATGACCAAGAGCTCAAAAATCTGGCACATAAAAATAAACTGAACAAGACAACCACAAGAGAAAAGTATTGTAATATTATCCTATTTGATTATGTTTCAGTTTTTGTTGTTTGCAGTTTTTATTGTACAGTAGTTTGCTTGCATACTAACTGTTTCAATGATGATGACAGCCCAAGTTCACCTTACCTGCCACCAAATAGCATTTTATTAAAACATGGCTTGAGCTAGTTACAGTTAAAAAAAAAAACTGTAGATAATGAAAATATATATATTAAACACTATATTGCAAATAACAAAAAAAGAAAGCTTTTGCTTAATGTTCTACTGTTCCAAAGCAACACTGACATTTTTGTACAGTGTCCTTGGGTATCCTGAAAGGTGCTTCTAAATCAATTGTTATTATTATTATACATACGTTGTGTAGTTTCTCCAACAAAGTTAATTCTTTATGTGGATCGGCTTCTCAGCATTAACTGCAATTACAACAAAATATCACCCCAGGCTTTCTTTGGAAGAGGACTTATGTGTCTAAATTGCAACCCCAAATCCCACTACTTGAGCAAACAAACACACAACTCCCACTGACAATGTAGGAATAATTAATATTATACAGAATTAATCTATCATTGGTTTGTATCATGTTTCTTAAATGGTTGTAAAGTTTAATTTTAGCTGTTTCCATTTCTACTGTTCTTGATCTTAAAATGTATACTTCTGCTTATACTGATCCCTATATTGATCAAATCCCTACTTCTGTATTCATGTTTTTGCAACATATTGTTGTATTGTTCTAGTAAACTATGAGGAGGTGCAGTCATTTGTCATTGCTCAGGGAGGCTCATTTTGACAAACTTTGCAAACTTGTAAACTTGCAAAGCGTGTAAAAAATATCGGTCAGGTTCTTTGTTGTCTGACAGACGTCAGACTACACTCTATACATGACGCGGGGCTGCAGACTATGAATGAGCCTGGGGCTCATTTGTAAACCACTAAATGTATGTCATTGTAAAAAATTGAATTAGGAAAAATCTAATCAAATTATGCCTAGGGCCCCCAAAAGGCTAGAAATGGCCCCGGTAGTAGATTTTTGAAAACACCAACATGACTGACATTTTTCTTCACAATGTGTTATATTATTATTAGTTTATATGTTATTTTATAATAGTGTTTTAATTTGATTACATCATTCATTCATTGAATAAAAACATGAAAAGGGGGTTACAAATATATATTAGTAGCCGAAGAGGGAGAACCAAGGTAGTGAAGTGTGACGCGTTTAATAGCTTTTATTTATGAACCTTTATAAATCACATAAAGTTTTTGTTGAAGAGAAATGTATTTTCTTCTTTTCATTTTCACTAGCAGCACTAACAGATAGGGTTGCCACGATGATCATTTCCCATGATATATAATAAATGACTACGCTACAACTTATCATAGTAATTTCAAAATATAATATATTTAGGTATTTGAAGATATGTATATAGAGAGTACCCTTCCTACAAATTTGGGATTTTATTCTGGTGAGATTGTAATGACCTTTTGAAATTTCAAATGTAAACATAGAAAGAGATTTATAGGTCACACCCTGGCCTGCTTTTCATATTCAGAGAATAAAGCATGGAGGAACCACCTGAAGGACAGAGTCACAGTGGTCATGTACATGTTGCACAGATTTCCTCAGTTTCCATTGGTGGAGCTGCGATGAGGAACGCAACCAGTATGTCTGCAGAATCCCCACCACCTGCAGCTGCACAAGTAACAGAAGAATTGCAACTTGGAAGATTTTTTAAATACCTGTTAATCTTAGTGCCGATGTAAAATAATGATAATAATGATGACGATGACCAATAAATATGTATTTAATATGCATTGTCTACATTATTATATTTTGTACAGCTTGTGTTGAACTACTGCAATGCACATATATCAATGATCTTAATACATTTTCACAGTTAGGACAGGGTTTCTCACGGCACAATCAGTGCCGCCTGGTCAAACTAAACTAAAACATAGCAATTCAAAATATAATACATTTTACAAATTCCAATTTACAATTTACACAGGCAAGTACAGTAAGTGAGGTCCTACATCCTGGAAGGTAAAAGCTAAGTGCTGTCAACAAGATGTAAGGTCACAGTCAAGGGCTACGGGAAAGGGAGCAGGGAAGAAAACAAATCGAAAACACAAGAAGCATAATAAAACTGTGAAGTGCTATCTAGCAGGGATAAAAGGACTAATATTAAAAGTACTGTCGGAAAAGATACGTCTTGAGTAAGCACCGGAATGAGGTCAAGGTCTCTGCTGTCTTGACTTCGGTGGGAAGGTCGTTCCACCATTTAGGGGCCAGGGATGAGAAGGAGCGGCTCTGGAGGAAGGAGAGTGGAGAGGAGGTAGATATGAATATGAATTGATCAACAGTATACATAACCAGTGATTAGTTATTTTAATATTACTTCATAGTAACTATGCATATTTTGTCCTTTTTTAGGCAGGTACATTTATAAAAATGCTTAATTTCCCAATAGGATAAAATGTTAGTGCCATTGTAAATTACTTTACATATCACAGTGTGGATATCATAATAAAAAAAATAAAAAATAATAAATGCAAGAATCGAAAACCAAAATGTTGCTACCAGAACTCTTCATACCCTTGCCTTCTTGTGAAATTAACAAAGGTATATGCAAAGCGAGACACAATATACACTCACCTAAAGGATTATTAGGAACACCTGTTCAATTTCTCATTAATGCAATTATCTAACCAACCAATCACATGGCAGTTGCTTCAATGCATTTAGGGGTGTGGTCCTGGTCAAGACAATCTCCTGAACTCCAAACTGAATGTCTGAATGGGAAAGAAAGGTGATTTAAGCAATTTTGAGCGTGGCATGGTTGTTGGTGCTAGACGGGCCGGTCTGAGTTTTTCACAATCTGCTCAGTTACTGGGATTTTCACGCACAACCATTTCTAGGGTTTACAAAGAATGGTGTGAAAAGGGAAAAACATCCAGTATGCGGCAGTCCTGTGGGGGCAAAAATGCCTTGTTGATGCTAGAGGTCAGAGGAGAATGGGCCGACTGATTCAAGCTGATAGAAGAGCAACTTTGACTGAAATAACCACTCGTTACAACCGAGGTATGCAGCAAAGCATTTGTGAAGCCACAACACGTACAACCTTGAGGCGGATGGGCTACAACAGCAGAAGACCCCACCGGGTACCACTCATCTCCACTACAAATAGGAAAAAGAGGCTACAATTTGCACAAGCTCACCAAAATTGGACAGTTGAAGACTGGAAAAATGTTGCCTGCTCTGATGAGTCTCGATTTCTGTTGAGACATTCAGATGGTAGAGTCAGAATTTTTTCGTAAACAGAATGAGAACATGGATCCATCATGCCTTGTTACCACTGTGCAGGCTGATGGTGGTGGTGTAATGGTGTGGGGGATGTTTTCTTGGCACACTTTAGGCCCCTTAGTGCCAATTGGGCATAGTTTAAATGCCACGGCCTACCTGAGCATTGTTTCTGACCATGTCCATCCCTTTATGACCACCATGTACCCATCCTCTGATGGCTACTTCCAGCAGGATAATGCACCATGTCACAAAGGTCGAATCATTTCAAATTGGTTTCTTGAACATGACAATGAGTTCACTGTACTAAACTGCCCCCCACAGTCACCAGATCTCAACCCAATAGAGCATCTTTGGGATGTGGTGGAACGGGAGCTTCGTGCCCTGGATGTGCATCCCACAAATCTCCATCAACTGCAAGATGCTATCCTATCAATATGGGCCAACATTTCTAAAGAATGCTTTCAGCACCTTGTTGAATCAATGCCACGTAGAATTAAGGCAGTTCTGAAGGCGAAAGGGGGTCAAACACAGTATTAGTATGGTGTTCCTAATAATCCTTTAGGTGAGTGTAGGGTAGAGCTGTAGTAGGGGTGATCACACAAAACATGACTACACCACCTCTTTTCATTCAAGCAAGGAGCTCATCACACCCACCAAGATTATCTCTCCAGGGCAGGCTCAATGGACCCAAGGCACCACAACACGGACGAGAAAGGTAAGAACCAGGCTTTATTTGTACACTGTCAAATCCGATACAGGGCACAATGTCTTTTCAGTTTGAAACACACACAAGATATTGAAGTTAAACACACAGGATTCATATTATAAAACTAGCTAAAATGCCTTTAATATATCTGGGCAGCCTAAACTCCTAACCAAACCGAAAACAAATAAATAAAAGAATACTAATAAAATATTAATATAAGTTATACTAACAATACTGATCTCGCCAACTCATTTAATTCATTCCCACATGTGGCACCGTGCACAGTCCACGCAGGGAAGTGCAAAACACTGTTGGATACACGAACCCTTCATCCTTCTTAGTTGTGCCTGCAAAGACAAAGAGTTAGGAGTCCTGCAAATAAGAGATCATTAAAGTAAGTTCTATGCAAAATGAAGCAATGAAAACAAGGCCTTGTGCAAAGATATGAAGAAGGAAAGTCTCTGTGCAAAGATCACAAATGAGTCTCTAGTAATGTCTGTCTTTCTCTCAGATGCATTCGCTGCAGCAAAACCCATCACAGCAAAACCCGTTGCAGCAAAAGGCAATCTCTATGGCAGAGGGAAAGGTAATCAATGTAATCCCAACCCGGGGAGAAATTAATGAGGATGATTGTCCTCTCAAAGCCTTTTTCTCGCAACTGGATGTACAGTTCGTTCATTAAATTATACAATGCATTTATAATCTCAGTTTCCAGTACTCAGCCTTTTCAGGAGCCTCTTGCCATCTGCTTGCTCTGTCAGTTGGATCTCCACCATCATCCTCTGCCATTGCCTCCCGCCCTGGTCTTTGCGGGTTGCTGCTATTCTCTTGCTGGCTGATCTGCACACTTGCTGTCTCTACTGATGTGTGCTTCTGAGAGAGGAGACTTCCAGGCTTGTAGAGGTGATTTAATGCGTTAAGGGGACAGGTGAAGGTCATTGATTAGATGAGAAAGGGAATCCACGTGGGAATGTCTACCAGTGGTGTGCACCCAGCAATATACCAATAAACCCATCACCTGAAAAATAATATAATTAGATCAAAATAAACACAATCAAACCACCACACAACAACCAATAACATAAATAGTAAAGCAAAAACAAAGGAATAAGTGCAACAGCAGTATAAATAAAACAAAAAAGATACTAAATCAATTAGTTATTAATCAACCCAATTAAGTGATTATTGCCATCACGCACCGCTCGTGACAGTAACATGAGATTCGTATGCAGGCCAAACACACACTGAGGTGCTTGGGTATCATCTAGAAGAGTCCAGCAGTATTCCGCCCTTTGTGAAGCTATGTTGAGGAACTGCTTATTCCTACTCGTGCAATGTATCTCTGTTTACTCAGTTGTGTTATATGTAATGCACACCAGCATTGTAAAAGATATGTTCCCTAATACATTCATTGCATGAAGAAAAGCAAGGTGGTGATGTAGGCACTGTGCAGATATTTTGGGGCATTTTGAAGAAATGCTTACACACACACACACACACACACACACACACGCGCACACATGCACACACACACAATACCAGTTTCACAAGCCACAGGTCCCATTTCAAGTCCCGCTCAATATCCTTTCCCCATCATAAGATCTACTTAAATAAATTAGATACATTAAACTTATTAGCTCAGACATGTGGCAAATGAGTAGGTGTGTGATTCTGTTAAAAATGGTGTTGCATGCACAATGTGTGTGTGTTGATAGCCCTGCCAATGTGATATTAAACAACAGTAAGTTCCTCTTTATATCACAGAGCAACTTCGTCTGATGGCAGTATAGCAGACATGAAGAAAGACAACAGTTGTGAAAATTTGGAACTAATGTCAGTCAATTCTCCATCGACAGACAAACAACCTGAAGCCAGGATATCCCAGCAAAGAAACACAGAAGGTACAGTTCAGAAGCCAATCTAAAAACAGTCAAATTATTTTAGTATAAATATTTTGTCTTCGTACCCATTTAATTGTCTGCTATGTTGTAATTTATTCTACAACTAATATAATTCAACACAATTATAAATTTGATGAATTTGTGCAAACTTAGAACCAAACTGTGGGGTGTCCCAAACAGGACACCTGCTAATCTGGTTTAGCCTTGACTTATAAATGACAGTAGCCAAATGTGCACACTTCAGTATATATATTTTTTTCACATGGAGAAATCATTAATAACATGCCAACTAAAAACAAATGTAAAATGTTATGTTCTGTCCACATTTAAAACTGCATGATGAAGAATGTTGCATCTTTACTATCTGGCTGCAATATTGTAGTTCATTTCTGTAACTTGAATTCAAAGCAGAAATAGTAAAAATGTATATATTAAGAGTGACAACAGCGGTCAAATTTAGAGCAAGAGATGTTTGTGTCAAATGATTTTGTTGGACTGGCATTCAGGATAATTACATGACTGAAAGTCCACTGTGTCATTACTCAAGATGAAGAATGTCATTTCAGATCAAATCTGTTTCAGATGGAAACAAGTTCCCTTTCATATGTCCTAGTTCAACTTAATACCTGGAAAATAGGAGTGATTTATGAGAATACAGACCTTAAATTAAGAAATATTTATTCAATTATCTTCCGCCTGAGCCTGATTAATCAAGCAAAGTTAATTCAGAAGAAGTTCACATGCAATCTATAAAAGTTTACCGCTATTACAAAATCATAAATCCAGTGTAAAATAATATTTGGGAAATTAAATTCAGCAAATGAAAGGTTTTTATTACCAAGACCCTGGAAGAGAAGAACCAGATTATGAGAGCAGTTCTCAATACCAATATCTTCACTGAGGTTTACATTGACACAGTATATATGCAGTGGTACCCCTGACTCTGCAAACTCCATAATATAAGCATCTGTTTAATGGGGAAGTAACAAACACAGTTTCAAATGTTTTTTATCCTGCCCCAGGTAATAAGGGTCAACCTCCAGTTACTATCTACATAATACATACAATTTGGTTGTTTCCCACATAATACAAGAGTCAGCTCTTAGTTATCACTTTTGTGTTCAGAAATTCCTGTTGTTTCTTATAGAATGCAAAAGTCAGCTATTATCTGTAATTTTCCTTATTGGTAATTCCTGTTGTTTCCTACAGAATGCAAGAGTCAGCTTTTAGTTGTCACTTTCCTGTTTAGTCATTCCTGTTCTTTCTTATAAAATATAAAGTCAGCTATTATGTTATATTCTTGTTTGGTAATCTGGCAAAGGTCAGCCTTTAGCTAGAATCCCCCTGCTCAGTAATGCATTCAATTTACATATATTTCTAGAAGTCCTGTGTTTAAGAATAATTTTCTAAATCAAACATTTTAAGATATTTGTAGAGCATTTTGTGGTTGTTGCAAAATTGTAAATACTTAGTGGACAGATATTTTTGTTTTGTTTTGTAGGTTAGACATTAATAAACGTGTTGGTTTGTTCACTACGTGCGTTTCTTTCAATACAACATATTGGCGACAAAGATGACTTCACTCGCTCTTACATCGTCTGTTACCTTCCTACAACATCCCAGTGAGCCTACGATGCAGTTTACTGCCTGGATATGTATGTCTGAAAATTACTTACTTGCTATAGATGCAGGGGAGATGTCTGACGAACAGAAACGTGCGCACCTAATACATTGCCTTGGGAAGGTCAGTGTTTGTTTTACACACTTCCACTTACTGCTGATACTTATGCTGCTGCGCTGGATGCCTTGAAACCTTTCTTTGTGCCTAAAGTGAACATTGTTGCTGAAATAAAAAAAAAATGTCAGTGGGCTCAGAAACCAGGCGAGTCCACTGCACAATACGTTACTGATTTGTGAGAACTGGTTGTTAATTTTGAGTTATACAGGACCAACTTGTGGAAAAAAAACATGACACCTCGCATTTGTGAACATTTGCGTCAAGAAGAGGACAAAACTGAGCCAGGAAATTACAGACCAATCAGTCTCACCTGCATTACTTGTAAAATGTTGGAGAAAATGATTAGACAGAAAATAGAGGAGCATCTCAATGAAAACCATATTCTTGGAGATAGTCAACATGGGTTTAGATGAGGCAGATCATGTCTTACTAATTTATTAGAATGTTTTGAACATGCAACTGCAGCTGTAGATCATGTGAAAGCATATGATATGATATACTTAGATTTTCAAAAAGCTTTTGATAAGGTTCCACACCAAAGACTGATCCTCAAATTCAGGGGTGTAGGTTTGATTTTAAATGTGAGGGAGACAAATACTTTCCTGCAGGTCATAGCTATAGGACAGGTAACTTTTTCCAGATATAAAAGGTAATAGTACTATAGCCCTACATTATTATAACATGTATAAAATAGCCCTAAAGCAAATGTAAGTCAGATATCAATAAGTTTGTGCATATTTTAAAGGAAGGTTCATATGCTACATTGACAAAAATCAAGAGTACGATAACCTACTTTTGATGCCCTTTATTCAAATACTCTTTCTTTAAAATAATTATAAAAATAAATATACAATAAAATAAAAATATTTAGGCTACACTATATGCAGACCTCTCCTCCCAAAAGAAAAAAAAAATGTAAATCCTGTTTTTTTCTTTAACTTTTATTTCCCATTCCTAATTTTCTCTTCATCCTTTTTGTTCTTTATCTGTCACCATTTCTTATTTTACCAACTTTTCTATCCTTCTCTTCATTTTCTTCCATCCTAACTTTTTTCTTTCCCAACTGAAAGCTCCAAACACCAGACAAACTGCTGGCAAATAGTTTTTCTGTCCAATCCATCCAACTTGTCCTGATGGACATGACAGACTGCTACATGTTTTAAGCGGCTTTGCTTCATTGTACTTCAGAGTCAGGTCTTAAGCTCAAAGCTCATTACCCTAACACACACTACACCAACACTCACTAACCATCTGCCACACACAACTCCCTAATGGGCGGCTGAGGCTTCCTTATATAGCAGGTGGCTGGGGTTGATTGACCTTAATTGATCAACCACCCCAACCACCTGCAGTCCATGAGCAGGCAGGGAGGGAAAATTAACCCTCTCCCTTATTCATACGTTATGGGAGGTAGTCAGCTAGATTACCAAATGTTCATGAGCAAGAGATCATAGTTGCTAGTAGCAATGGTAGCCTCTACTTTTTTAACATAAACAGCACATAAAAGCAAAGTGCCTGCGTGTGGTCGTAAAGCCAGTCTGATTCAAATTATGCAATTGCTTAACGTTCTGCCTCTGCACCATTCTAATGCACAGAGTTTGAGCTTCTCTTATACTAGAGTTCTGTTGATAAAAAGTGGGGGGGACAAAGTGCCATTTTCACAAAGTGGGGGGACATGTTCCACATGTGTATAATGAAACCTATGCCACTGCTCAAATTGTAAGCTTCTCTGCTTCTCTGGGATAGTTAGCAAACTTTGCAGATGATAATAAAATAGGTGGCTCAGCAGATACAATCTTGGCAGCACAGGTTATTCACCTGCCCGACACCTGGCAGATGAAATTCAATGTGATCAAGTGCAAGTTATTACATGCAGGTAACAAAAATGTCCACTATAATACACTATGGGAGGAACAGAACTTGAAGGAGTAAAGCATGAGAAAGTCCTAGGAGTCTATGTGGACTCCTCACTTTCTCCATCCAAACAATGTGGGGAAGCAATAAAAAAGGCAAACAGAATGTTTGGGGAATTTAGGGCAGTAATGTACAGACTGTACAATGCGCTAGTTAGACCTCATCTGGAATACTGTGTACAGTTCTGGGCTCCACACATCAAGAAAGATATCACTGCTTTAGAGGCAGTTCAGAGGAGAGCAACCAGACTTATTCCAGGTCTGAAGGGAATGTCCTACTGAGAGACTGAGGGACTGAACCTTTTCACCCTGGAACAGAGGAGACTACGTGGGGACTTGATCCAAGTCTTCAAAATCATGAAAGGCATTGACCACATCAAACCAGAGGAGTTTTTCCAGATCAGCAGGGACACATGGACCCGGCGACAAAAATAGAAATTGGGCTTCATGGCATTCAAGACGGAAAACAGGAGACACTTCTTCACACAGAGAATTGTCACAATCTGGAACAAACTCCCCAGCGATGTGGTTGAAGCTGAAAATGTGGGAACATTTAAAAATAGACTGGATAGTATTCTTGGATCACTTAGTTATTAATGGAGCTATTAAATGAGCACGGTGGATCGAATGGCCTCCTCTCATTTGTAAACTTTCTTATGTTCTTATGGACTTATGTTCATGAACATTGGCAAACCTTGTTCAGGCTGTACATGCAGTACCATCGCCTTCCAGAAGCAAGGTCAAGGCAAATACAAAAATTACACTCCAAACAGGCCAGACAAAACTACAGCTACATAATCTCCACAAGCAAGTCAAGGTAGGACATGTTTTCGCTGTGGTTCTGCAATGCACTTATCCCAAGTGTCCTGCTGTCACATCTATGCCCCACACTTCCTTAGTCTGCTACCAGAGATCAACACCCTCCCGAGTTCTAATTGATTCAGTCATTCCTCAGCTCCATGTCCTGTTATTCAATTAATATCCCACAATACCATGTGCACTGTCCTGTCATCTTCTCCATTTGCTCAGCATCTCCACCACTGGTATCCTGCTTCCCTCTCCTCTGCATATAAACCCCTCAGTGACTTCTATTCAATGCTCAGTCTTGTTTACTTATCAGTAGCATTTCTCGAGCTCTCTATCCCTGTGATCCGTGTTGCCTTTGATTAGTGCCCAAATGGCATGTGCGTGAAGTTACTGTACTGGATGTGACTGTTTTAAGCATAACCACAAGTAATCCTACACAGAGGAGTGGAAACCTGCTTTGCAGTGTTCTTCTTGACACTCCTGTGGGACGACGGTGGCCCATTACATTCATGGTGGACACTGGCTTAGCTGTCTCAATACTTCCAGAATCAATTTACCTTGAGCACTTCCGGTGTGTGACTCTTAATGAGCCAAAACTACGTTTAATGACTCATTTACACAAACCAATACCTGTGTTGGGCTGACACACAACCACTGCTGTGTTCCTGCTGACTTTTACATTGTGCGCTCTGCCAACCCTCTTCTGGGCATGGATCTCTTCCTGCTCTTGACTTACAAATTGTGAATGGCTGCATTACTTCACCTCTATTGTCAAACTCTCCTGTCCTCCTGATGTCCATCTCCAGCACAACTGCTGACAATCGAACTGAAATCTTTGGCTATGCTAAGGGCTTCGTACACAAAGTTAATACCCAACCTGACAATGTGCCTGTTGAACAAAAACTGTGTTGCTTGCCCTTTGCTGTAAGTGATGCTGTGTCAAAGGAGCTACAACTGCTGGAACAGAAGGGCATTATTGAGAAGGTTGATTCTTCTGCATGGGTTTTGTCCATTGTTGTTACTCAGAAGAAGACGGGAGGAATCAGACTGTGTGTGGATCTCCGTGAGCCCAATAAGGCAGTAGTCATTGACAGTTACCCATTGCCACACATTGAGCAGAGCAGAGCAGTTACATAAAGATAGCAGGGACCTCACTGCTTGCTTCTGCGCTGAGTGCATTCCAAAGAATTAGGTCACAGATATTATCAGGTCAGAAAGGCATCCAGTGCTACCTGGACGACATAATAATCTATGGAGCAACACCAGAAAAATATGAGGCACATCTACGAGCTGTGCTACACAGCATTGACAAAGCAGGCCTAAAGCTGAATGCTGAGAAATGCATTTTCTAGGGCATGTAATATCAGCAGATGGACTACATCCTGATCCAGATCATGTGGCAGCAGTCTCCCAAACACCACCTCCAACAGATGGGTATATGCTCTGCTCCTTCCTCGGTCTTACGTCGTGGTATTCCAAATTAATTCCAAATTATGTCACAGTTGTAGAACCCCTCAGTGCAATTCTGTGTAACACTGCTGCTGATGCTAGTTTTGCTAGAGTGAAAGAGTTAATTACAAACAGCCCAGCGCTTGCCTTTTTCGATCCTGCTCGCCCCGACTAGGGGCAGTGCTCACTCAGACTCATGAAGATGGTACAGAAACAACAGTAGCATTTGCATCACGCACGCTCACAGCATCTGAAAGGAACTACTCCACAGTCGAAAAGGAAGCTCTTGGCTGTGTCTGGGCAACTGAAAATTGGTGTACTTATCTGTGGGTTTGAAGATTTACCCTCCGCAAAGATCACATCCCACTAACAACCCTCCTGTCTTCAAAGGGTCTGGGAAGGGCTGGAATGCACATTGCATGGTGGTCTGCATGCTTACAATTCAATTATGACATTGTCTACAAGCCAGGCTGTGAAACTGTAACTGCTGATTGTCTGTCCCATTTGCCTCTTCAGAAGGCAGTGGCCCACCTTGAGGAGATGTGGAAGTTGTAGGGCTTGTTTCGGGTGACTTCGCTGCTGTACCTGCAGAACAGTTCAAAGCATCCTGTGCCACTTGCCCTGTCTTACAAAAAGACTACTTAAGAAGAGGATGGCCACACACTGCTGAAAGCATTGACCATGCTGTGTTGCCATATTTTCACATTCACACCAAACTGGCACTACAAGATGGCTATTTAGTTCATGGTACACACAGCTAGGGTTTTGGATAGAATCTCCAGTTTCCTCACACTTTCCAAAGACAGTATATTGTAGTGGAGTGTGTGTGTGTGTTCTACGCTGTGATTATACTGGATGTACCCAGCCTTGTGCCCTATGCCTGCCAGGTACTGGATGAAACTGTTATTGGTCATGGATGGATCATGAGATGGATAGTTGCATATATAGCCTCTTTAAAAGCCCTCTATAAACCTCTTAGAAACAACCTGATAGCTGGTTGGCTGTATGGGTTTATTCTCGTTAATTTAAGTGGACATGAGTTAAGTTCACCTTACCTGCCACCAAATAGCATTGTATTATAACATGGTGGTGTGTATTTGCATCTATATCGAGCTTTACCTTGAAGGTAAAGGATCCACAAGAGGTTTGTTCAGTTTTATCCAAATCAAATCCTGCTTAGGGCTCATAAAAGTCTAGAAATGGCCCTGATTAACATTGTATTATACCTATGTACTTCTGTAATTTTGAACCTGTAATTGTATTATGTTTTGATCTGTCATTTTATACTGTATTGTTGCACTTTTGTACAATGCTCTTTTATTCTGCCCTGGATAAGGGCATCTGCCAATAAATAAATAATAAAAAAGATAGTTCCTCAATCCAAGCTATAATCTATGAATGAAAGTCACATCTCTCATTTTTAAAGTTTAATTAAATCAGCAATATACCCCTTGTTATAACCCTGAATTTAGTTCAGTTCCTTTTCATTGTACTTTCCCTCTGACATAGAGAGCCAAATTGAATTAATTAAAAAACATTGTCAACATGATTATTTTAAAAATCGGTCTTCAAATGACCCCTTTCTTTCCTCAGGATATCAGAAGAGCAGTGATGGGAGAGTGTGTTGGTGGATTTTACTATTATTTTCCTGTGCAGTCTGCAGTCTTATCTCTGGACTGGCTGTGTACTGTGAGTATTGAACAAGGAGAAGTTCACTGTCAGAGCTGCTCCCACTCTGGACAGAGGGCTCTCATCTAGTCAGTGTTACACCTGTACAGTCCTCAGCTGAGTCAATGGAGTGCATTCAGATAGCTATCAGACATTTACAACAAATGTCTGATAGTCTTAGGGCATTTAACACTTAGTTCAAAGCCTTAAGCAACTGTGATAACTTACATTACCATAATCTAAATCTGAAGCAGAATTAACACCATTGTAACTGAATACTTCTCTGGTGTCCTGTTGACTATGTAGCAAGACCATACAAGTGGTCCACAATAGCAATCATAAATACAGTGTTTGTGTGTATCCTATCTATTTATATATATATATATATATATATATATATATATATATATCTTTTTCAGTTTTCCTTGGTTCAGTAGACGAGCCAATGGTGTCAGCAGTGCAGAGTGATCTGGAGAAGCTGCAGGAGAACAACACCGCTCCGATAACTGGTAATCACATCTACTTATCTGTGCTTGTCATTTACTCAAACCTTTGCATCTGGTCAAAACAATAATTAAATTCTACTAAGAATTATAATGTTTCTCTTTTGTATTATTATTATTATAATTCAAAACTACAACAATTAAAAAATGTAAAACTATTGTTACACATAGTTACAAACCAAAAACAAAAAAAGGGGCCCTTCAATTCATCCCAGCGACAGTTGTCCCACACAAAAATTCACCCCCCTCAAATGTTCTCCGCTTGAGCATTTGTAACCATGATTGCATTATTGTAGAGTTATACAACACAAATACATATATATATATATATATATATATATACACACACACATTTTTTATTATTTATTATAAAGTTTTTTTCTTAATTGTTGTGGAGGCCAATTGTAAAGGGGAGGAATTGTCCTCTGGACCAATCAGTGAGGAATTCTGTGTATACTACTGATGAATAACATACTGTTCCAGTTCCAAAATGTATTTTTCTGCAAAGAATATTTTATGTTATTTAAGAATCTTTGAATGAACGCTAAAATTGTTCTATCAGTATTTGTACTATTTTTTGTTTCATAGAGAAGTAAAATTTAAATGTATTATATACACACACATATACACAGTGGCCTCCACATTTATTCATATCATTGATAAACTGTAACTGTGCAATTTGTCTTTCTGAAATAAGATAAAATGTCAATGTATTATAGTTACAGCACTGCACATAGAAAGGCATGTTTCTCAAGAAACACAATGATTCACACCTGTAAGTATTACAGAAGTAATCCCATTAAAATAATCCTGTCAACTTTCTGTTGTCTGGAAGATAAAAGGAACTTTTATTGAAGTTTTATTGAACCCTGTTTCCTCAGTGTATCAAAAGAGTTCCACAAGTTGGGTAATGTCTATTAATAAAAAGGCACTGACACACTTGCTACCTTGCCAGCAATATTTCCACTATTTGCTGTAAGAACAAGTATACAGATGGCAAACGATTGAAGATCTCCAAAGCATTTTGGCATCATCAGGTTACAATATCTAAAAAAATACCATTCTACTTTGGCTGCATGAATGTGGTGTTATTGTCAGAATTTGCCAAACAGCATCTTAATGACTCTTGGGGCCCTGCTCTATGGTTAGATTGAGCTAAACCGAGTTTAACCGACATAGTCATCAGTGTTATCTTTGACATTAAAAAGGTGAAGCTCACATTGAGAATAAATATGAAGATGGGGTTGTATTGCCAATGGTATAAATACATGTAGAGGCTACTGTGCAAAATATACAATACACAGAATGTTTTGGCACCATAAGTCAAATGCATTTCAGCAGAATGCTGACTGGAGTAGATCCCAAATAATTTGATATTATTTTCTCTATTTCTCTGATTACCTGGACTTAGTGAACTGTCAATTTAAGGTTTCTCAATGGGGGATGAAGTAAAACCTCATGTGAAATGGGTCCATTAATGATGTCTTTGTCACCCAGAATTGAAGAATCAACTGCAGAACAAGGAGAATGAAAACTCCAATCTACAGAGCAGATACAGCAGTTTGAAGGCAGGCTGTGATGGTTTGTATTGATGTGTATCTATGTTAAATAAGTGTGAGTTGAGCTTAAGCAATTTGGATAAGGCCTTAATCCCTATTCATTTTGAATTTAATCTATTTTCCTATGAATTCACACTGACTATGAGAAGTGTGAAATAACTGAATAGCAATGGACGGATTAGAAAGACAACCCCAGTCTAAAGATTTCTACTAATAAATAAACCTAATTAAACTGGTCCAATAACTATGTCATTATGTACTGAAAAACATAAAAACATCTGTGTCGCCCAGGTGTGAGAAAGCACCTGCAGAACAAGGAGCATACATTTTCCAAGCTGCAGGACACTTTATTCAATATGAAGGCAAGATTTCTCCTGTGTCAAATCTGGGTTTTGCTCAATATTAATTCCTCTCTTATCAGTTTACCCCTCTTCTGTCTCCCATACAGAATTGCAGAGAAAGCAGGAGACCCTTCAGACAGAGAATTCCAACCTTCTGCAAGAGCATTCAGACTTACAGAGAAACCACAAGACTATGACAGACAGTCATCTCCTCACAGAGAGATCCAACACTGGTGAATATGCATATTGCATTTTGTTTTGCAGTAATGTTTAAAAAGGAAATATTAGTAACGGGATTGTAAAATGGGTAGCTAGATACAAAAACTAATACTTGATAAATCAATGAAATAATTATCAAACGTTTGTTAAAAAAAAAAGTACATATTGAATGTGGGAGACCCCAGAAATATATCTTCTTATTTTTTCTTGTTCCTGGAGTGCTAATGTATTTTTAATCTAAATCAAAACTCTCCTAGTTAAAGTATACTATAGTACTGAACCAGCACAGGCATGTATAGTGGTCCAATCTGTCCTCCATTTATTAGGGAAAATGCAGTGTGTGTGTCTTGCTTGATTAATGAACATAGGTGATTACATCGTATATACCTTGTACTCAATACTGTGCTGTTGCGAAGTCACAACGCATATCATTACTTGCTACAAACTTTGTCATTTTCATGATATCACATGAACTAGGACAGGCGTTGAGAACTGTGAATGTAATGTCAATGGGGGCTTTTATAAGATTACCTTAGACTAATCCTTGGGTGAAGTAGATTCATTTATGATGTCAAACTGTGCTCTAAAATATAAACCTATTGTTGTCTTTGACACCTAGAACTGAGGAAGCAACTGCAGAACAAGGTGAATGAAAACTCCAATCTACAGAGCAGATACAGCAGTTTGAAGAAAGGCTATGATGGTTTGTATTCATGTGAATCTATGTTTAATTGAAACAGGTTGCCTGTCCCTTTAATTGCTAATGAAGACTGGAGAAGGTGTGGGGCTTAATAGTAGATAAGGCTGACTCCTGGGTGTCTCGAGTCAGTTAGATGTTGGAGCGCTAATGAAACAGTAATTCTCAGTCTGTCCCTTACAATGCCTGTGCTGTTATAGTCATATCCTCTTTATTTCTGCACTGGGTATGGCTGCATTGCATTGCTGTGCACTTTGAGAAGAAATACACACTTCAGATTGGGGCACCAGACAGACCTATAAGGAAGGGGCCGTGACATTTGGTGTCAGATTGACATGAATTTTAAAATTAAAACCCAGTCAGGGACCCCCAGGACTCTGCAGTGAATGTACAGGAAGAGCTGGGAGGTCTGTGTTTGATATTGATGGCAGCCCACCCTGCACTGTTACATTGTTTCCCTGCTCAGATCATGAGATAATTTGTGTGCTGGGAATTTTTGTAATCTGATTTAAATGAGACAACTCATGTTGCTCCTCAGGTTGAGTTTTGTAAAATGCATCTGTGTTTATAAACCCTGAAGTCCCCTCACGTTGTCCTGAATGTGGAATAAGTTATTCAAAAATTAATGGGGATGACTCCAAACTTCAGGACACTTAATGCAATATGAAGGCAAAGATATCTCCTGTGTCAAATCTGGGCTTTGTTCAGCATGAAATCCTCTCAGAGCAGTTCATGACTCTCCTGTCTCCCATTCAGAACTACAGAGAAAACAGGAGACCCTTCAGACAAAGCATTCCAGTCTTCTGCAGGAGCATTCAGACTTACAGAGAAACTACAACAATATGACAGAGAGTCGTCTCCTCACAGAGAGATCCAACACTGGTGAATATGTATATTGAATATTGGTTTTGCATTAATGTTTAAAAAGGATATATTAGTAGCAGGACATTTACAAGGGTCAAATGTTTGGTAACAAAATGTGATGTACATGCTGACTAGGGGAGACACAAGAATAGTGTTTTTTTTTCTCTAGTTGCTGTATTTCTTATGTAATCTTGTGCCTGATCAGTTACACCTCATGTTTAAAATCTATTGTGTTAATAGACACTGTGGAAGAAGCTCTAATGTGTTCCGGCAGTTCAGTGTGCTCCTTTTACATTGGAAAGATTGTGAACTAGGGTGGGAGTGTGTCTTGTCTGATTAATCAGGGTGCTTATATTTTAAATATATGCTCAATACTGTGCTCTCACCCAGTCACCATGTACATCATTATTTGGTAACATTGTGTGGTGTGTGTGTGTATATTTGTGTCCTTTACGTTATTTCCTATATTTTTAGACTCTGCTGCACTTCTATAAGAATTGTCATACACCAGTACAAGATGTTACATCATGAGCAGTGCAATTGCTTGTTCTTTATTTTTGGGGGGTTTTAACAATGTTCATAATCTGGGTCACATAGCAAAAACACAAAGCGTTCTCAAACAAACAAAAGTCAAAACACCTCCCCACACTAAACCCCAACACTTCCATATATAGAAACCCCAACCCCATCAGCAACAGGTGTGTGGCATTATCCTGTTGATTGCTACCTCTACAAACCCTGTTGTGTCTTGGGACCTGTGGTATCTTATTGTCCACCATTTCAACTGCATTGTAAAAACTACAAGACACAGTTCATAGACACAGCATCCTCTATCTTGGGTATGGGTTCCTGAGCAGATGTGCCCTGATGCTCCACCCTACCCATATCATACCAAGTACCTTACCACAATAAACATAGATGTATATCTATATATATATATATATGATTTAATATGTTTTCACATAACTCTGACTGGCATTGAGAACTGTGAATTTAATGTTATACGATCCCCTGAAGTTAAACCTTGTGTGAAATGGATCCATTAATGAAGTCATGATGTGCTCTAAAATATTAATCAATGTCTTTCCTTGTCATCCAGAACTGAAGAAGCAACTGCAGAACAGGGAGAATGAAAACTCCAATCTACAGGGCAGATACAACAATTTGAAGTCCAGCTGTGATGGTTTGTATTCATGTATATCTGTGTGTCTTGTAATTGAGACAGGTTAACTTAGCTGCACAGTTAAACAGACAGAGTTTGTGAGCTGAGCTGGAGAAACAGCAAGTTGAGACATGGAGAGGAGGGCAGTGGGCAAACAGTGCAATGATGGGGTCACTAAGCACAGATCAGAGGCAACAGCTGGGACAGCCGAATGTACAGACATAGCAGCAGGAACACAGAGACTGACAGATGGGGTGCAGGACTGTGGAGCAATCTTAATAGAGGAGGGGAAGAAAAATTAAACTCACCCTTGGTTTGTGTGGGTAGCCATGTTTGATGAGGACAAGGAGGCTATTTTTCTTGGGGGTTTTATGCACTCAAATACCATAATGCTACTTTTCTGTTTGGAGAGTAGATTACTTGTATTTGAAGTAATTTTTTAAGGTACATAGGTTTATAGGTTTTGTTTTGTTATATTTGTATTTAAAGGCACATTAAGATGTGTTTCCTTTGGTAACTTATATAGGATTTTGAATATATTTTATCTTTCCTTCACTTTGTGGGAATCTGTTTGGTCTGAGGGAGGTGCCATTGAAACAAAGGGTGTAAAAGGAGGATAACTTGGGTCAGTTAGACAGATCTGTTGGAGCTGGCTGCCATGAGTGTTAGTGCCCAACATTGATCCTGCTGTAGGATTGTGGTTTGTTTTCTATTTGCATCACTGATCTTACTTTACTGAAGACTTTGTTTACTTTGTTCCTCAGTTCTTGTTTTACAACAAAAAGACAATAAATGCAGTTTTTTATTATGAACACTTTGCTGCCTTCTCTAGAACTGTTCCCACCTCTATAACCCCTAAAGTACGGCCTACCAGAGAGGTATTTGAATGACAACCCGAGGCTCATTCCAAAGATTTTTTCTAACCGATAAATCAAAGTGGGTGGGTTCATTAACTATGTCATACTGTAGTTTTAATAAATGTACATCTCTATCACCAGGAATGAGGAAGCACCTGTTGAATAAAAATAATAAAAACTCCAAAATACATGACACTTAACATGAAATCCAGTTTACGACTCTTCTGTCTCCCATGCAGAACTGCAGAGAGAACAGGAGACCCTTCAGACAAACCATTCCAACCTTCTGCAAGAGCATTCAGATTTTCATAGTAAAAACAACAATATGACAGAGAGTTGTTTAATCACAGAGAGCTCCAACATTGGTGAATATGCATATTGCATACCATACTTCATTATAATGCTTTTGTCTTCTATGATTATTATATTTGTTATGCATTCAAGATTAAATAGTATATATTAGTAGTATAATTACAATACAGATAGATAAGCAAATGAATCAATCAATAAATACATAAATCACAAGTCAAACATTTGGTAGTAAAATATAATGTATAATATTGAATGCAGGAAAGGACAGAAATATATCTTCTTATGTTCTCTAGTTCATGGAGTGCTAAATTATTTGTCTAAACATTTAACTCTCCTATTTAAAAATACATTATAAACAGTGCTGAAGAAGCTTTGGCATGTATAGTGATCCAATCTGTCCTCTTTTTATTAGAGAACATGCATGACTGGGGAGTAGGGTGACCCTTAAATATGGAAAATATTTAAACTTTTGAAAATGTTGACTCTCACCCTCCAGACTGTTGCTACACTATAAAAGAAACGTCCCAACAAAATATTTTTGCATTTGGGTAATATTTAGGGTGTGCTCAAGTCGTTTTCATTTTTATATTGTTCGAAAATCTCGTTTGCAACTGCAATTGCTTATTTTTGGTATTTGTTCACTGCCACTCTCACAACTTACTTATTTATTATTTATTTTGTATGCTGTCCTCAGTGATGTCATCATGAGGTCACTTCCTGTCGCCATTTTGTAATAAACATAAACAAAAACTACGTTAATTATGAAAGTGAATTGTAGATTAAATTTCTGCTAGTGTTAATTATGGTTCCAGTAACTCGTAGCAAAGATGTTATTTATCTTCTGGGTCATATGAAGGACAGTCTGGTTGGAGCTAAGCTGCCATCAGTTGGTGATGTAATGCGCCTTTATCTGCATAAACTTACGAGTAGTGCTAAAACCAAACATGAGGCTACATCTCAGACAATACATGAAGTGGAACCATTCTGGCACAAGGCAAGGATACCAATAAGACCTCGTCATCATGCTATTGAACAATTGGAACAGTTAATTTCCAGGTGGGAAAGGCTTAAGAAAAACAAAGGAGGTCGAACTAAAACACAGATATCAAACGAAGGAAGCTTAACCGATACATTCTCCAATTTATTTGACATTGCTCACCAGGATGCGTTAGTATTAATCACGGTTGAAGAAGACAGAGCGTTCCTGCTAGCACAACGTGAAAAAGGTAGGAAAGGTGCAGTGGCAGGCGTGGATACAAAACTGGTGAAGAAAGAAGCAGAACTGAGGCAAAAACTGGATAAACGCTGCAAGTGGGAAGAAAAACAGAAAGCAGAACAAGATCTTTTCAACCAAAGCATTGCACTGTCATCAAGTGATGATGATACTGATTCTGAACCATTTTCAACAGAGAAAGAATCTGGAAGTTCGATTGTAGGAAACAAATTAACCAGAAAGATAGGAAGAAAAATATATTAACTGCTGATGTCATGGCATCACTTGACTGCACCAAAAGGAGCTCCCGCAGTGCCATGCACACTTTCTGCTAGTGTTCATGCTTCTGGGCAGAAAGTTGAGGACTTCAACCGCTCTTCAATCCAGCGTGCACGCCAGAATCGTTTACTCATCGCAAGTGATCTGAAGGCAAGGTTTGATCCAAAGAAGCTATTAACCCTTCATTTTGATGGCAAGCTGATGATGGATTTAACTGGTGATGAAAAAGTTGACCGTCTTCCAATCCTTGTGTCAGGGTCTGCAGTTGATCAGCTTCTCTGCATTCCCAAACTGAGTGCAGGCACCGGTGAAGCCATGGCAAGTACCATGCTTGAAGCTGTTGAATCATGGGGAATCAAGGATCAGATAAAAGCAGTTAGTTTTGACACCACGTCGAGCAATACTGGACAAAAAAATGGTGCCTGCGTGTTATTGGAAGGCAAGCTGAATTCACACCTGTTATATTTGGCTTGCCGTCATCATGTACATGAAATAATGCTAGAAGAAGTGTTTGCAGGGGCTATGGGTCCATCAAGTGGTCCAGACATCGGACTTTTCAAACGGTTTAAGTCATTTTGGCCTCACATAATTATCAGTGACTACAAGGCAGGAACTGATGACCCACAAGTAGCAGCCGCAGTGCACGACATCAAATCAGAAGCTATATTTTTCTTAGTTTCTCAATTGGAAACTACTCAGCCCCGTGATGACTACAGAGAACTACTTGAGCTAGCCATTCTGTTTCTGGGTGCTGAGCCTCCACGTGGTGTTCATATAATCAAACCTGGTGCACTGCATCGAGCCCCCTTCATGGCCAAGCTGATATACGCTTACAAGATATTCTTGTTTCGACATTCTGACTTCAAGCTGACCAACCGTGAACAAAAAGGCTTGGCAGAAATCTGCATATTCGGTGTTCAGGTCTACCTGAAATCGTGGTTCTTGTCTCGGCTGCCAACCATCGCTCCAGCTAATGATCTGAGGCTTCTGCAAACACTGGTTTCGCTCGATTCACAAGACGCAAAAGGTGCACTAAAGAAGCTCTGTGGCCACCTGTGGTACTTGAGTGAAGAGCTAATTGCATTATCATTCTTTGACAGAGATGTTTCTGCTCCAGTGAAAAAGTTGATGGTTTCAGCACTTCAAAAGCCAGCATCCGAAGATCCACCAAAGCGAATAACAGTTGACATCACCAAAATCCATGAAATGCAGTTGACTTCAAAGAAGTTCTTTCACTTGTTGTCAATCCCTGATTCATTTCTGCAAACTGATCCAGACAAATGGATAACCAGCCCGGACTATTTGAAGGCTGAGGAAATTGTACGCGCTCTGCGGGTAACAAATGACACTGCAGAGAGAGGTGTTGCCATGATACAGGAGTACAGTGGTCTACTGACTAAAAGTGAAGAACAAACACAGTTTCTTCTACAAGTTGTTGCTGAGCATCGAAAGCTTTTTCCAGACAGTAACAAGATGACTGTACTTCATGGACTTTCTGCATCTACAAGCCTACCGTCCGCAGAATGACTGGTATCGTGTTTGCAAGCGTTGAGCGCACTAGTATAGTTAGTTATTAGCTAAAAACTCTGATTTATTTAATTTGTTGTTTAAATTACAACTAATGGTTATGACAATTTGCAATTTTGTGAGCAGGATATCTGCGACATTATAAAATGAGCAGTCATGTAGTGTCTACTGGCTATATTTTAATTTACAGTCTGTTACCTAAAAATCACGTTTTCGCAAAAAATTTAATATTTCTGTATGCTTGAGTACACCCTAAATGTCAACTGATCTCAAAAAATTTTGCACATTTCTTTCATTTGACATGGAGACTTGATTGAGGGGGTGAGAGGTTTAAAATTCCAAAGTTGAAATTTAAGGGTCACCCTACTGGGGAGGGTGTGTGTCTTGCTTGATTAATGAACATAGGTGATGGCATTGTATATACCTTGGGCTCAATACAGGTGTTGAGAACTGTGAATGTAATGTTTGTCAATGCTGGCTTATATAAGATCACCTTAGACCAGTGGTCTCCAACCCTGGTTCTGGAGAGCTCCAATCCACTTAATCTTATAGGTCACCTAAAATCACCAATTTATAAATACTGGGAATATATGGGAGTTAAGCAACACAACTAAGGGTATTCTTGCCTCGACAGGTTGAAGGTATTCAGATGATTGCTCCAATGGTTTCTAAATGACCTGCTTAATTGTTCAGAATGAAATACAGTGGGAGAAAAGTATTTGATCCCCTGTTGATTTTGTATGTTTGCCCACTGACAAAGAAATGATCAGTCTATAATTTTAATGATGGTGTATTGTAACAGTGAGAGACAGAATAACAACAAAAAAATCCAGAAAAACACATATAAATTGTTTGCATGTTAATGAGGGAAATAAGTATTTGATCCCCTATCAATCAGCAAGATTTCTGGCTCCCAGGTGTCTTTTATACAGGTAACGAGCTGGGATATTAAAGGGAGTGCTCCTAATCTCAGCCTGTATAGCCTTTTACCTGTATAAAAGACACCTGTCCACAGAAGCAATCAATCAATCAGATTCCAAACTCTCCACCATGGCCAAGACCAAAGAGCTGTCCAAGGATGTCAGGGACAAGATTGTAGACCTACACAAGGCTGGAATGGGCTACAAGACCATCGCCAAGCAGCTTGGTGAGAAGCTGACAACAGTTGGTGCGATTATTCGCAAATGGAAGAAACACAAAATAATTGTCAGTCTCCCTCGCTCTGGGGCTCCATGCAAGATCTCACCTCGTGGAGTTTCAATGATCATGAGAACGGTGAGGAATCAGCCCAGAACTACACGGGAGAATCTTGTTAATGATCTCAAGGCAGCTGGGACCATAGTCACCAAGAAAACAATTGGTAACACACTACGCTGTGAAGGACTGAAATGCTGCAGCGCCCGCAAGGCCCCCCTGTTCAAGAAAGCACATGTACAGGCCCGTCTGAAGTTTGCCAATGAACATCTGAATGATTCAGAGGAGAACTGGGTGAAAGTGTTGTGGTCGAGCTCTTTGGCATCAACCCAACTCGCCGTGTTTGGAGGAGGAGACCATCCCCACCGTCAAACATGGAGGTGGAAACATTATGCTTTGGGGGTGTTCTTCTGCTAAGGGGACAGGACAACTGCACCGCATCAAAGGGACAATGGACGGGGCCATGTACCGTCAAATCTTGGGTGAGAACCTCCTTCCCTCAGCCAGGGCATTGAAAATGGGTCATGGATAGGTATTCCAGCATGACAATAACCCAAAACACACAGCCAAGGCAACAAAGGAGTGGCTCAGGATGAAGCACATTAAGGTCCTGGAGTGGCTTAGCCAGTCTCCAGACCTTAATCCCATAGAAAATCTGTGTAGGGAGCTGAAGGTTCGAGTTGCCAAACGTCAGCCTCGAAACCTTAATGACTTGGAGAGGATCTGCAAAGAGGAGTGGGACAAAATCCCTCCTGAGATGTGTGCAAACCTGGTGGCCAACTACAAGAAACGTCTGACCTCTGTGATTGCCAACAAGGGTTTTGCCACCAAGTACTAAGTCGAAGGGGTCAAATACTTATTTCCCTCATTAACATGCAAATCAATTTATAATTTTTTTGAAATGAGTTTTTCTGGATTTTTGTGTTGTTATTCTGTCTCTCACTATTAAAATACACCTACCATTAAAATTATAGACTGATCATTTCTTTGTCAGTGGGCAAACGTACAAAATCAGCAGGGGATCAAATACTTTTTTCCCTCACTGTACGTCCAGGTGTTTATAAATTGGTGATAGAGGGGTGGCCTCAAAAACCTGCTGAATAGGGGCTTTCCAGGACCAGGTTTGGAGATCACTGCCTTACGCTCATCTTTGGGTGAAGCTGGTCCATTTATGATGTCATTCTGTGCTCTAAAATATAAATCTATTGTTGTCTTTGTCACCTAGAACTGAGGAAGGAACTGCAGAACAAGGAGAACAAAAACTCCAATCTACAGAGCAGATACAGCAGTTTAAAGGCCAGCTGTGATGGTCTGTATTCATGTATATTCATGGAGAAGAGGCGGGCTTTAAGAGAAGATAAGGCTGACTCCTGGGTGTCTCAAGTCAGTTAGATGTTGGAGCTCTAATGAAACAGCAATTCTGTCTGTCCCTTACGATGCTGGTGCTGTAATAGTTGTATCCTCTTTATGTCTGCACTGGGTATGGCTGCATTGTACTGCTGTGCAACTTTAGAAGAAATACACACTTCATTCAATTAAACAAAATAACTGAGTGTCTATATTGGGGCACCAGACAGACCTATAAGGAAGGGGCTGTGACAGTTGGTGTCAGTTTTTAAATTTGAACCCAGCCAGGGACCCTCAAGACCCTGGAGTGAATGTGCAGGAAGAGCTGGGAGGTTTCTCTTTGACATTGATGGCAGCACACCTTGAACTGTTACATTGTTCCCCTGCTTAGATCATGAGATCATTTGAGTGCTAGCAATTTTGGTAATCTGATTTAATTGAGACAACTCATGTTGCTCCTCAGGTTGGGTGTTGTTAAATTGATCTGTGTTCATGAACCCTAAATTCCCCTCAAGTTGACCTGAGTGTGGAATAAGTAATTACATGTATTGTATTATGCTTCATAAAGGCTTTGAGATGTTGTGAATCACTGGTGTGAATAATTTGAATGACTTATGAAATTATGGGGCTGAATGTACCAATGCATTTCAGGAGTGGGAATATACCATGTCCCCACCAGGAATAACATATAATAACCATGGCGGGGATAAAAAAAAGCAGAATAGGTGTAAATCCCCACCATCCTCAGTGGCAAATCACACCCAGGATGTGCATAAATAGATTTGTATATATAATTAAATCTGTTTTCACATAACACATAAGATCACCTGAGGTTAAACCTTGTGTGAAATGGGTCCATTAATGATGTCATACTGTTTCATAAAATATGAATCTATAGTTGTCTTTGTCATCCAGAACTGAGGAAGCAACTGCAGAACAAGGAGAATGAAAACTCCAATCTACAGAGCAGATACAACAGTTTGAAGTCCAGCTGTGATGGTTTGTATTCATGTATATCTATGTGTCTTGTAATTGAGACAGGTTAACTTAGCCACACAGTTAAACAGATCCTGGATCCTGGATCTCCATTGGTCCAGCAGGTTTGAGTGACGGTTCTTCCTGACCCAATCAGTGAGCAGGTGGGCTGGTCTGGATGGTGTCGACTGTCTCGGTTTCAACAGCAGCGCCGGTTCAGCGACTCATTAAAGCCCCTGTGTGCGCAGACCTGCAGTCAAGAGCTGCGCAATCACTGATCACCGCCATTGAGCCCAACATACAGCACTGAAACACAACACATGACTAACCGGCTCCGTGCACAGTAACATGTTTAATATCATGTTCATATTATGTCACCTGCAGAACACTTTAATTCAGCTGCTCAGATAACACAGCGCCAGACTGATGGAGATCACAGCATTTAGCAAGAGGCAAATGGAGGGGCATCGTATTCATTAAGAGCATGTGATGTCCCAGTTGATGTGTAGGTAAAAAACACACACATACATACATGCACACATACACACTATATATATGCACAGTCACCTACAAAATTACTGGCGCCATTGATAAAGATGCGAATAAAGGCTGTATGAAATAAACATATGTAATATGTAGAAAGCGATTGTCCACAACTTTTATTAAAAGCATGCTTTGTTCATAATTAAATTCCATGTAGCTGCTCCTCTCAATCTATGGGTCAGTCAGTGTAAAGTCACATGTGTTGCAGAGTGACTGTCAGACCAGCCCACCTGCTCACTGATTGGATCAGGAAGAACCTGCTGGACCATGAATCAACCATGGCAGTCCTTGGAAACTGAGACTTGACAACCTGAGCAGACCCACAGGTCTTAATAGAGGAGGGGAAGAAAATGATTAAACTCACCCTTGGTTTGTGTGGGTGGCCATTTTTGCAAGGAGGCTATTTTTCTTGGGGAATGTAATGCTCCTAAGAGTGGGTCCAAGATACTTTTATGCTTGGAAAGTAGATTACTTGTATTTGTAGTTCTTTTGCATTTAAGGTACATATGTTTATAGGTTTTGTTTTGTTATATTTGTATTTAAAGGGACATTATGATGTGTTTTATTTGGTAACATATGTATGATTTTGAATATATTTTATCTTTCCTTCCCTTTGTGGGAAATGGTTTGGTCTGAGGGAGGGGAAACAAAGGGTATAAAAGGAGGATAACTTGGGTCAGTTAGCAGGGTTGCCAGATTGCGGGGAAACCCCCCATTTATGGGGGGAAATTTAAGCCATGGGGGGGAAAATGGGAAATATTGTATGGGGAAAAGGATATGAAACAGGGAGCAAAAGTAAAGAAATGGGGGATTATTTTCTTCATTGTAAATTGCCCTCAGTGCTCTCAATAAGAGTTCACTTCACCAGCACCCCCAACCATAGGCGAGTTTTGAAATTCCCGGGGGGGGCTGAGTTACTAAGTTTGTTTTATTTTCTTCCTTGAATGAGTAAGTAACTCATCAAAATTTCTGGGGAGGCTGAGCCCTTTGAGCGCCTATGCCCCCAACCCCTCCCTGGACCTGACTTCATCAGCCCCACCCCCCTCCCCATTATACACAGTATAAGTCAGTTACTTAACCATAACAAATAGTATTTGCCAATGTCCACAAATAAACACAACTTTACTGTATCACTACAGTAGGTGATATTTGCAGAATGTGTCTCTTGATTCACCAAATAATTATGCCACTATATCTATATTTATTAGTAATCACCATAAATTAAACATTATACATTTATAGGGCAAATAGACATTTTATTATTATTATTATTATTATTATTATTATTATTATTATTATTATTATTATTATTATCCAGGGCAACTTACAACATAATAATAAAACTATATATATATATATATATAAAGTATTCACTCTACTATTAAAGGAGTGTATAGGCCCGACACGAATCATGATGTTTTTCACAATATCAGCCTGCAAGGTGGAGTACATGTTAATTTCTCTGTTCAGTGAAAACTCACCCAAATAGTAATCACTATTTCACTGTTATTTTTATCTATAGCATCCTTCCATTCAATCCACAAGATCTATGTGGGATTTAAATATGAGAGCTGTTGGATTGTGTGTTTTCTTCCCCCCTCACTATAGTTTTTCAAATGTTTAAACAAGTGAACTAATTATATTCAAGGTTTGGTTTTCTTCATAAATGTTACTGGTTCACATTTTTCTCAGCAAGTGGCTGCATTAAGGAAATAAACACCTGTTGAATCAGTGTTCTACTTTCAAAATAAAATTAAAACAGGATAAATGCACACACTTTAAAATACAATATATGTGCAATCCACCTTTGGCTTTAAGCATCATGACTTCACAACCTTTCATGCTGCATGTCAATTTAAATTCATACTTAAATGCACACCTCCTCAAGATGACAAAAAGACTATTAAATGCACCTGGTCAGCTGCCAAGACTGTTACACTTCCTGGGACAGAAGCATTCATCAGTAAGACAGCCTTATATTGCAGTTACATTAGTTACAATTTGCAGTATTGTATCAAGTTAATATTTAAGGCCCATATACATTAGTACAGCAATACTGTATATGCAATTTCTCTCTAATAAGGGTATTGTGAAAATGGGGGGAAATGTTTGGAAATGGGGGGAAATTGGCTCCCCAGTGGGGGGAATTTTGGAGTAGCATCTGGCAACCCTGTCAGTTAGACAGATATGTTGGAGATGTCTGCCATGAGTGCTAGTGCCCAACATTGATCCTGTTGTAGGATTTGCAGTTCTTGTTTTCTATTTGCATCAATGATCTTGCTTTATGCAAGACTTTGCTTAGGTTGTTCATCAGTTTAACTAAAACTAAAAACAATAAATGCAGTTATTTATTATGAAAACTTTGATGCCTTCTCCAGAACTGTTCCCACCTCTATAACCCCTAAGGTATGGCCTACCAGAGAGGTATTTGAATGATATCCCCAGGTTCGGTCTGAAGATTTCAACTAACCAATAAATCAAAGTCGACTGGTTCATTACCTCTGACATACTGTGCTTTAAACCTACAGATATCTGTCTTACCCAGTAGAGAGGAAGCACCTGTAGAACAATGAGCATTAATTATCCTAACTTCATGACACTTAATGCAGTATCAGTGTCAAATCTGGGCGTTTCTCAGCATTAAATTCTCTCAGATCTGTTCACACCTCTTTTGTCTCCATTCAGACCTGCAGAGAAAACAGGAGACCCTTCAGACAGAACATTTAGGTCTTCTGCAAGAGCATTCAGACTTACTGAGAAACCACAACAATATGACAGAGAGTCGTCTACTCACAGAGAGATCCTACACTGGTGAATATGCATATTGCATGATCATACTTCATTATAATAATTGTTTCTTCTATGAATACGGATAGAAGTCTAACGTTTGCTAGCAAAATATATTGTACATATTGAATGCAGGATCCCTCCAAAATATATCTTCTCATTTTCTCTAGTTCCTGAAGTGCATGTATCGCACGACAAAATGTATTTTTTGTCTAAACATAAAGTGCTCCTACTAAAAATATACTGTAGGCAGTGTTGAACCAGCTCAGTGGTATAGTAGTCCAGTCTGTCTTCATTTTACTTGGGAAAATGCATGACTGGCGAGCGTGTGTGTCTTGCTTGATTAATGAACATAGGTGATTCAATTTGATATACCTTGTGCTCAATACTATGCTGTTGCTCAGTCACCACTCATATCATTACTTGCTACAAACTTTGTCATTTTAAGGATTTCACATGATCTAGGGCAAGCGTTGAGAACTGTGAATGTAATGTTTGTCAATGGGGGCTTTTATAAAATCACCTTAGACTAATCATTTCAGTGAAGTGGGTTCATTTATGATGTCATACTCTGTTCAAAAATTGTAATCTATTTTCGTGTTTGACACCTAGAACTGAGGAAGCAACTGCAGAACAAGGAGAATGAAATCTACAATCTACAAAGCAGATACACAAGTTTGAAGGCCAGCTGTGATGGTCTGTATTAATCTACAGTATATGTATGTGTAATTGAGACAGGTTAACATAGCTGCACAGTGAATCAGGTTTTCTGACCCTTTAATTGTTAATGAAGACTTGAGAAGGGGTGGGGTTTAATAGTAGATAAGGCTGAGTCCTGGGTGTCTCAAGTTAGTTAGATGTTGGAGCTCTAATGAAACAACGATTCAGTCTGTCCCTTATGATGCTTGTGCTGTAACAGTCTTATCCTCTTGATTTCTGCACTGGGTATGTTTTCATTTCACTTCTGTTCACTTTGACAAGATCACTTCCAGATCACAACCCAAAACACACTCTTTTAGCAACTGTGACGGTCACTATTTTTTAATTACTAATATATATATATATATATATATATATATATATATTGAACAGAACATATACATATATACTGCGTGAGAGTGAGTGTGTGTATGCTTTATTCATTTTTTTTTTTAAATACAGCTTATATAAAATATGTATTTTTTTCAGTATGTACATAACATGTACATAGTATTTCACACCCAAACCTGTAGAAAGTCACAACAAAATGGCAAGATGTAAAATGCTAAAGACTAAATACTCACAATGTGTTAATTGTGTTTCAGTCAAAGTCGTATTCTCTGAATTATCAAGTAAGTTGAACTTATATCTATCAGTATTTAACTTAATTTTAATTATTACAAATGAAAAGGTTACTTAGCAAATGAGAATAATATCATAGCATCAGTCCCAGTAAAGAAACTTATTTTGAAAACCACTGTTAAAATACCACTGTTAAAATGTGTTTATATGATAGAATCAATGTAAAATTTGAAATGTACTAAATAACTCAGATGTCATCGTCCAGCATGTGTGTTCTCTCAGTTTGACTGGATGTGTCTTGTCATATCATAGCGGACAAAGTCACCAGATATGTCTTCCCCAAGCCAACTATCAACAAGTCAACCACATCTCATTGGTCTTACTCGTTGATAGTAATTATAGTTTCCATAGACAAACCTGAAGTGTTACTGTGTCCACGGCAGGGTTGCCAACCATACATTTGAGGTTTTACTGACATGACTGACTTAGCTGGACTATTTTTACTTCATGAAACTTTAGGTGAAAAAAAACTACGAGGAAAGTTTGATGGCAGTCAAAAATGTAGCAATGAAGGAAGTAGTAGTGATGGGATATTTGTAATGGGATTTACGGACAAGGTGAAATTAAGATATATTTTTAAGGACTGTCCATACATTTACGGACGGTTGGCAACTCTGGTCCACAGCTGCAGGATAAACAGTTCATTATTCTTTTATACTTTCTAACAACAGCAGAAATTAATTGTGCAAGTAAGCAATCCCACATTAAAAAAGGGAACATATGGGCGATGTGCAGCTATCACATTGATCACAGTGCTTTCTAGCATTTACATCACTTGATTATGCCACTCTCCTATGCTGGTCTGTGCAAATTGGTCTTCCCCTATTTTAACCCCGTCACTGTCATAGTAATCGATATGACTTCAGGAACCAAATCTACATCCTCCTGCTGTATCATTCCCACTAGGGGATCTCTTTCTTTCCATGCCTTCAAAAGGTTAACATGGCAGATTTGATATTGCCGTCTCTTCCCCGGCTGGAAGACTTTGTAATTTACATCATTTAGTTTTTCTACTATGTGAAAGGGCCCTTGCCATTTAACTAAAAACTTGTGTATGTGGGTGGGTAACAGGACAATAACTTTATCTCCCACTTTAAAGTCTCTGGAGTGTGCACCTATGTTATAATGCTTCCTTTGGTTTTCTTGTGCTTTTATCATATTGTCATACACCACATTTATAATCTTTTTCATTCTATTTTTCATCTTCACAATGTAGTCAATCACTTCCCCTGTACTTGGGTTTTATTCCCAGACTTCCCGCGCAATATCCAGAATACCTCTGGATTGCCTGCCATAAAGCAGTTCAAAAGGCAAAAAAACAGTTGATGTCTGAGGAAGTTCCCTAATGGCGAACATCAGATAAGGCAGATGACTATCCCAATCATTGCTGTAAGACTTTCCTAAGCATTTGTTTGAGCGTTTTTTGAACCTTTCGACTAGGCCATCTGTTTGTGGGTGGTATATTGAAGTGTTAATGCCGTTACGTGTAGTAGTTTGCACAGCTCTTTGAATACTGCGGACATGAGTATTGTGTTCCCTGGTCTGTAATGACTTCTTTTGGTAGCCACATCCTTGAAAAAACTTGTCTGAGAGCTAGTGATATATTTTTAGAATTAGCCTGTCTTAGTGGAACAGCCTCAGGGTACCTTGTGGCATAATCAAGTATTACCATCCGTATTGACCACCTGGTTAAACGCATACTGTAGATAAACATCACTAACTAGCTCCTTTTTAAAATTCAGTGGAGACAGCTGTTGCTCTTCCCAGTACTCCCCCGGTGTACACTCCCTCTCGGATGGTACTACTCTATGGCTAGTAAACTGGGGCAATGTATCTGCTGGAACAGCGCTTTTGTCAGTCCATTTTCCCCCAGGACCCCTCTGTGGTTTAGCCTGGAACCTCCTTTCTGACTTTGAGTTTTCCTGGTTTTCCCCGGTTCTCCTAGTACTTCAGGAGAAAATGGGAACAAGTTAGGCAGTGCCTATCCTGATACACTAGAGGGCCCTAGCTGCTCTTCATCAGAGACCAAATACATAGATACAATATAGTAAAATAAATATAGACATGTAAATATTTTAAATGATCTAGAATAAAGTGAGTGAACATTTAAGTAAATAAACCATTTAGCCACTGTATTTCTTTGGAAGTATTGGAAGTAAACCTTTCTTTCCCCCAACACCTCCCCCCATTGTTTAATTCCCCCTCCCCCTCCCTTCACAGCCTTCAGGCTGCTTTCCGGTGCTCCTTTGCTCATTTCCATCTTACCAGCATCGTCAGGTCTCTGGGCTTAGGTTCAGGGGGTGCCAGGGAGTCTGTCCAATGTCCCTTGCTACTAAGTGCCTTTACACCAGGGCAATTAGCTCATCTGCAGTTTGGGGATCACCTTGTGCTACCCATTTCCTCAGAGGGGAAGGCAAAGATCTCAGAAAGTGGTCCAACACTAACAGTTCAACAATGCGGGCTGACCCGTGGACCTCCGGTTTTAGCCAACTCCAGGCTCGATGATTTAGGTCAAACAACTGTGACCTGGGTGGTTTGCCCTCCTCATACCGCCAGGTATGAAATCTTTGTGATCTCACGGCCATGGTAACACCAGCCCTGTCGAGGATTTCCACTTTCAAGACCTTTTAGTCAGTCGCTGAATCAGGTTCTAGGTCAAAATACACTTTTTGAGCCTCTCCACTCAGAAATGGAGAAAGGTTCTCTGGCCAAGCTTCCCTCGCCACTGTCCTCTCAAATGCCAACAGATAAGCCTCATCATCATCAGTTGCCGTCATCTTCTGTAAAAGATAGCTTGCTCGAATGGGTTTGGGAATAGGTGTCCCAGGTGCTGTTATCATCACGGGGGCATGCAGTCCAGTTACAAGAGCCCTCCACTCCTTGCGATCTTTGGCTGCTTGCTCAGCCATGACTTTGCTATTTTCCTGCAAGGCTATTGTGGCTTGCTGCTGCACTGCATTGGCATTTAACACTGCATTGAGAATCTCTTCCATTCTTTTTATTTTTTTTCTTCTTCAGGAAATAAAAAAAATACCCCACTCCTGGTACCACATGTGATGGATCAGCTTTCCTGTATGGTCATAAATCTGAAAACTCACACTACCAAATATAGTTGTAAATGCTGGGGCGTGTATTTATTGACAAAAACAAACAAACAAAAACCTAACCCATCTCTGGGCTCTCAAATAAATGTCAAATGAAAGGAACTGGCCAGGGACAGCTATGTCTCTGTTACCCTGTAACAAAAACCCTTTTGTTTCCTCCACCAAGCTGCACTGTGTTTGACTCTCCTTTGTACTCCCTTCTTGTCTCTCTTTGTCCACCCCCCCCCCCAACATGTGCTTTTTAAATACTTCTCCCCAAGTGCATTCAATTATCCAATTACCCCAATCAGACCACAACCAATCATAGCCTAAAGAGGCCCTACCAAGATGGTAGGAATCTTCAGCCATGTTATTATTAAAATTCAACAAGTGATGTACATGTTTGAATGCACTGTGATCAAAGTGATGTTTGCAGATTGGTGTTTTTTTTTCCTTCTATTTTTGAATGTGGGATTGCTTACTTACACAAAAAATCTCCCCTGCAGATGTATCTCCTCTGTTGTTGGAAAGTAGAAAAGAATAACGCATTCTGCTCTGTTTTTCCCACAGCCATAGACGTAGTAACATTTCATGTTGTCTATGGAGCCTATAATTACTATCAAGGAGTAAGACCATGAAATGCCAACATCCAGTTGACTTGTTGCTGTGGAGAAGACAAATCTGGTGATTCCATAGTTTTTCCACTATCCAGGAAGTTTTGACAGGACACATCCGTGCTAACTGAAAGAGTTACAAGTTGCTTCTATGATAGACTCAATCTGCAAGAGTGCTATGTATCTTACTATATCAACACATCAAGACACATTGACAAATTGTGGGACTTCACCTTTTATGCTAATTCTAACTATTAAGTGAGTGCCATTTTATGCAAAGAGGTCTTTATTTGCATTTGTTTATAACATGTGATGTGTTGTGTGAAGTAGCCTAAGAAGTGTTGACTTTGATGTTCAGAAAGTTTCTAAGAAGAACCACAGTGCTTAGAAACACAATGCACCTGTAACACTGTGTCTGGTTCTTAACAGGAGAAGAAGGAGTTGTCCTTAAACAAGGTAAATGAAAGAACAATTGTAGGATGATTTTCTGACCAATAGGGACATTGCATGATGTGATTTATGTTTCCAGAGTCAGAAGGATTGCAGGTTTCCACAGAACAAATGTAGGACTTTGAATTAAAACAACACTTTTGAAAAGTATATAATAGTAGTTCCCTTTCATATATGTAATGTTGCTTGTGGATATTATTTGGTTTGTTGGATATCAGCAATCACTTTTTACAAGTATCTAAAAAAATAAGGATATTGAAAATGAAATATTATTTTTACATCTGTATGAGATTTGTGTCAGATTGGATCTACTGATACAAGGAAGTATCACAATGGTTGGAATGTCAGCAGAACATTCCAGATTTACAGCAGAGCCCCTCAGATATAGTCTTTATGGCTACAGGATGGTAGGTGTTATTAATACTTGTCTGCTTCAATACGTGTTTGATAAGTTCCATTGAATCTTGAAAAACAAATGACTAGGTGCATGATTGATTCAAAATATTGACCAATCTAGACCAATAGACAATGACAAGCCTGTAAATCGTAGCAGTTATATTCTTGAGAAGAAGTATTTGATGTCTTATGAAAAAGTTGCTACTGAGTTTTTAGTTTTCTATTAGTGGATGGGTGAGGGTTTTGATCTCATTTCAACCAAGCTACGTTTGATCATGTAGGACACTGTGGGCTGCAAGGAAATGAGGATCCCTCCCCTCAATAATTCCCAAAATAGTAAACAAATCCAAATGCATCTTGTTTGTAATCTAAAATGATTGCTTTATTTTGTGGAAATTTTGAATTAATCTGCTTCTCTTTTTCAGTGTGGAAGTGGATTCGTGATGCAGCAGGTACACTTTAATTTTATAATCTGCGATTACAAAAACAAATCATTATATTTTGTGAATTTAAAAAAGTTTTAAAATGCATGAAGAAAAGGTTTACTAGTGTTTGAGGGAATATCCTTTAGCCCTCCTTTTCCTTGGACTCAATCCTGATGCCTCCAGTTGAGGTAATGGTCCTTTATATAATATATATATATATATATATATATATATATATATATATATACACTCACCTAAAGGATTATTAGGAACACCTGTTCAATTTCTCATTAATGCAATTATCTGATTCAAGCTGATAGAAGAGCAACTTTGACTGAAATAACCACTCGTTACAACTGAGGTATGCTGCAAAGCATTTGTGAAGCCACAACACGTACAACCTTGAGGCGGATGGGCTACAACAGCAGAAGACCCCACCGGGTACCACTCATCTCCACTACAAATAGGAAAAAGAGGCTACAATTTGCACAAGCTCACCAAAATTGGACAGTTGAAGACTGGAAAAATGTTGCCTGGTCTGATGAGTCTCCATTTCTGTTGAGACATTCAGATGGTAGAGTCAGAATTTGGCGTAAACAGAATGAGAACATGGATCCATCATGCCTTGTTACCACTGTGCATGATGGTGGTGGTGGTGTAATGGTGTGGGGGATGTTTTCTTGGCACACTTTAGGCCCCTTAGTGCCAATTTGGCATCGTTTAAATGCCATGGCCTACCTGAGCATTGTTTCTGACCATGTCCATCCCTTTATGACCACCATGTACCCATCCTCTGATGGCTACTTCCAGCAGGATAATGCACCATGTCACAAAGGTCGAATCATTTCAAATTGGTTTCTTGAACATGACAATGAGTTCACTGTACTAAACTGGCCCCCACAGTCACCAGATCTCAACCCAATAGAGCATCTTTGGGATGTGGTGGAATGGGAGCTTCGTGCCCTGGATGTGCATCCCACAAATCTCCATCAACTGCAAGATGCTATCCTATCAATATTAGCCAACATTTCTAAAGAATGCTTTCAGCACCTTGTTGAATCAATGCCACGTAGAATTAAGGCAGTTCTGAAGGCGAAAGGGGGTCAAACACAGTATTAGTATGGTGTTCCTAATAATCCTTTAGGTGAGTGTAATCCTTTATATTATTATTGTTTATTTCATAGCAATTGCCCTTATCCAGGGTGAATTAGTTTACAACAGGAAACATTTTAAAGCATTACAAAAGTGCAGTAATTTAACCCTTCTGGTGCAGGAGGTCAGAAGGAATGGTTAGTGTGGTATGTAGTTGAGACAACGGAAGGTAAGAGCCAAAATCCTGAACTGGATGCGAGTCAAGACCGTGAGGATTGATTTAAGGGTTTTATATCAGATATAGTGAAATTCCTGATCTTTAGTGCTATAATAAGGAAGATGACAGGTATAGCTACCATAGAAACAGAAACATCTGAATAACATTGCAACCAGTCAGAGCATGTTAATGGTAAGTATCCTGCATATGGCCTGCTATTAAATTTAAAAAGTCGGTACTCAAGCATGGGGTATTGACATACCCAGCCAATCAAAACCCACTGGTTGGATTAAAGTACTCTACCAGTAAATGGAGGGAATATTGATACCAAAGAAATAAGGAAGGTGACAAAGGTGCAAGGTCAGGGACACTGAAATTTAATAATTCAATTATAATTCAAAATAAACTTGTAACACAATTATATAGTAATTATCGTTATTATTATTATGATTATTATTTTTGGTTTTTATTTATTTATTTATTATTATTATATATATTTTTTGTTTTCTTCACAGATGGTTTGCTAGATATTGTATGTTAATGAGGACACACCCCTAATGTTCAGCCCATGTCCAGCACTGATGCTGACTAAGACACATCTGCTAAATCATGAGTCTGTTCTCTCTCCCAGATTGTGTTAGGAGTTTGTGAACAATACTAAAAAGCATTGTTTATGTTCTTGCAAGTGCTCGTTTACAACACATTCCTCCAGCCATTAGCCTAGGAGTCTTTTCATTAGGTAATGTGGTCAGAATTGCTCCTTTGCCTGGCAAATAGAAATGTGATCAAAAACCACGAATAACTCATAATTCATATTGCAATATTGCATATTGACGATGGCAGAATCAGATTGAAAGACAGTGAGGATTATATAAACTCCTTATTCATTGTGTTCACTTATAATGACTGAAGGAGAATTTACTGAACTCCAGAAATACAATATCTCAGTTTAGAACAGATTGCGAACAAGAGCTGCATTCTTTCTAAATGAAGCCATTACAGCTCTTTAAGCTGTTGTCCATGGGGGTCAGTGGCTCTGAGGAACCACAGCTGACCTGAGCCCAGTCCACAGCAGCACCATCAGCAATATTCACTCAGTCCAGCAGCACAGCTTCCTGTGTCACCAATTCACCACAACACACTGCAGACTGTGGCTTCTCATGTATCACCAATAAAACATTCTACACTAACTCATATTCTCATCTCTCAAAATGTTTGAAATATAAATGAACATAAGAAAATCTAAATTATGTATTGTTCTCTTCAATTTTCATAGCAACTGCTGTGACTGTTTTCTTCATGTTTCTCTCCTCTCTGCTCCACAGTGGATGTGACTCTGGACCCCAATACAGCGAATCCCTATCTCATCTTGTCTGCGGACGGGAAACAAGTGAGAAATGGAGACAGACGGCAGGCTCTCCCTGACAATCCACAGAGATTTGATCGCGTAGTCAGTGTCCTGGCAAAGGAGGGTTTCAGTTCAGGGAGACACTACTGGGAGGTGCAGGTGAGGGGGAAGACTGATTGGACTTTAGGAGTTGCCAAAGAGTCTGTCAACAGGAAGGGGAAGATTACAGTGAGACCTGATATGGGTTACTGGACTTTGTGGCTGAGGAATAGGAATAAGTTTGAGGCTATTGTTAACTCTACTGTCTCCCTGCCCCTGCACCTGAAACCCGAGAAGCTGGGTGTCTATGTGGATTATGAGGGGGGGCAGGTCTCCTTTTACAATGTGGAGGCCAGGTCTCATATCTTCACTTTCAATGACACCTTCACTGAGAAACTCTATCCATACTTCAGCCCTCATCTCCACCTAGGAAGTAAAAACTCAGCCCCACTGATCATCTCCCCCATCAGTCGCACAGACTGATCAAGACACATGATCTAAGGGAGGGGGTGATTAAGATAAGTAATATAGCGCAATAATTGTCTTTGTGAACTGAAATGACCTGCCAACAAGGTCTACAGTCTGAAATCTCCAGCAGTCAGTTCAGGCAGTCCAGCAGATCTTAAGAATCCTTATTCAGCCACTAACACAACACAAATACTTTCTGATTATTAACCCTCTGACAGTGAAGGACAGGGAAGTGGGTTGTCATATAAAGCTTATCTGCAGAATGACCAAGAAAAACAAAAAATAATTAATAGTTAAAATGAAAGGTTTCATTCCTGAAACATATCAACACAAGCATTTTATAATATACATATATGATTTTCCTTAAATATATATGTATATATATCTATAATCCTTCAATCGCATTTCCATTGGTGATGTTCAGAGTTAATCTCTCCTCTCTTGTGCTGACTTCAATACCTTTCAGGTTTCTTTATCTCTGATTCAGATGAGAGGCTAATTTCTTTGAATCCTGTTTGTCTGTCTCTCTGTGTGGGTGGATGACATTCCCAAAACAGTTGCATCTTTTAAATGAGATTTTACTATATTATACTATACTGTACTTTTCTGTAGTATACTGCACTATACAAAACTAGGTGTAACAATAACTAGATCTGTAATGTATTATACTATACTGATTATGCCATACTAATCTTAACTCGGTCTGCATAATTAATTCTGAAAAACATTTTGAAATACAATAAATGTTAAAGTGGCAATTAATGTACTGTTTATTTTTATTTTTTCTTAGCTATATACTTATAAAAGATTCCTCTATGCTGGCCTGTAACAAAACCATTCAATTGAGTAAAGATTAAGATGATTGACTGTGTATTTTGTGAAAAATTATTAACTTTTAATCAGGGGCAGAGCTTGATGATTGTTTCCTCAGGTGGGTAAGCTAGTTTGCAGCTTATGGTTGAGAAGGATTGAGGGATAACATAATATAAACCTAATTGATGATATAAACATTTTTATTTCAGCTACAGATAAACATAAGAAACATAAGAATGTTTACAAACGAGAGGAGGCCATTTGCCCCATCGTGCTCGTTTGGTGTCCATTGATAACTGAGTGATCAAAGGATCCTCTCCAGTCTGACTTAAATTTTCCCAAATTTTAAACTTCTACCACATCGCAGGGGGGTTTGTTCCAGATTGTGATGACTCTCTGTGTGAAGAAGTGTCTCCTGTTTTAATTTTTGAATTTCCATTTGTGTCCCCGGGTGCGTGTGTCCCTGCTGATCTGGAAAAGCTCCTCTGGTTTGATGTGGTCGATGCCTTTCATGATTTTGAAGACTTGGATCAAGTCCCCACGTAGTCTTCTCTGTTCCAGGGTGAAAAGGTTCAGTTCCTCAGTCTCTCAGTAGGACTTTTCCTTCAGACCTGGAATAAGTCTGGTTGCTCTCCTCTGAACTGCCTCTAGAGCAGCGATATCTTTCTTTAAGTGTGGAGCCCAGAACTGTCCACAGTATCCAGATGAGCTCTAACTAGCGCATTGTACAGTCTGAACATCACTGCCCTTGTTCTCAATTCTACACTTTTGACAATATACCCTAACACTCTGTTTGCCTTTTTTATTGCATCCCCTCATTGTTTAGATGGAGAAAGTGAGGAGTCCACATAGACTCCTAGGTCTTTTTCATGCGTTACTTCATCTAGTTCTATTCCTCCCATAGTGTAATTATAGTGGACATTTTTGTTACCTGCATGTATTACCTTGCACTTGTCCACATTGAATTTGTCGGCCCACAACTGAATATTATCTAAGTCCCTTTGAATAGCCTGTGTTGCCGAGATTGTATCTGCTGAGCCACCTATTTTAGTATCATCTGCATCATTTGACAAGTTTGATAACTATCCCAAAGTCCAGATCATTAATATAGATTAGAAACAGCAAAGGCCCTAGTACTGATCCCTGTGGAACTCCACTAACAACCTCACTCCAGTTAGAAGCAACAACACTAATCAACACCCTCTGTTTCCTAGACATCAACCAGTTCAAAATCCATAATCCATAAAGGAGGAGTAATAGTAATTAAGGATAAAATTGGCTATGAATATGAAAGGCCGTCCTGGTACGGTGGCTGCTGGGCCTGGTACATCTAGAAGCTATACATTTACCATTGGGTACTATATACACTTTGCATCACTGTTGGCTGCTGTCAGCTGGTTTATTTTTATGGATGTAAATATACTTCATTGCAAAACACCCCTATATGGCCACATACTAGCGAAAAAGCATAAGGAAAGGACATTTAGGTAAGTGAGCATTTTGATGAGGATAATTTTGATTTGTGCTTTGTTTTTTTTGTTTTTTGCTTTTGATTTTCTTTGTGAATTACACTGCGTGCAAAGGTATCAGTGTATCTCTCCTACTAGCTCCTGTAATAAAGTGCTCATTGAACCCCAACAAAACAAATTAAACTGAGCTTTGGTATATAGTTGCTCAAGCAAAATACAGACTCTCTTCTGCAGACTGTTCTTCCATTTTATCTATTTATATATGCCTCATTCCTAAAATATGATTTGTTATTTGGCAGGTTGCCCGTGAATTTAACTGGTGACTGATCAAACTGGTTTTGTTCCTCTTCTGAAATGTCAGGTGTGGCTTCTTTTATAACAGGAGACACTTCTACATGCAGAGAGTTGTTACAAACAAACTCCCCAGCGATGTGGTTGAAGCTGAAAACTTGGGAACATTCAAAATACTGGATAGGATTCTTGGATCACTTAGTTATTAATGGACACCAACTGAGCATGATGGGTCGAATGGCCTCCTCTCATTTGTACATTTTCTTATGTTCTTATCTTAAGCACTTTGCTTTGTGCCGGCCAGGGTAACTTTACAGTATCACGTCTAAAGTATTTTTCAATCCAACCAAGTCTACCTTATATGCTGCAATACACACTAAATATATATTTACAATATCTTCCTGTTGCCCCTGTTCATTAGAGGTCTGTGTATAAATTATATGTATAATACACATATTAAGTTCAGTCCATAGACTGCTTATTCTGTCCTATACAGTGTCCCTGTCTAACTACACTGCAACACTGACAAAAGGAGACAAAATGGTTTCTTGAAGAGAGACTGTGAGAATCTGTCATATGCACTGAAGCTCATGTTTTGCCCTTTCTGCGGTACATCTCTGCCTTGAGAAAAAAAGTGTTGTATGGGCCTGATTGGGACTGATTGGGTGGCTGGAGCTGCAGAGCACTGCCTGATTCCACTGTGGACTACAGCTGGGGCCGTCCACAATGAGAACCCAGCTCCCGCACTAATAACTCTCTATTATCTACTGGGAATGGAGAGGGTTGACCAAAAAACAAATTAACTTGAGGTAAAATAGTGGCATTGGGCAGGACCTCTGACTGCAAATACAATGCAGTTATGTTTCTGGAAAAAAAAAAAAAAACTTTGTTAATACATCCTGCATCAGACATTTTGAATGTATTGATTTTGCTTGTTTTTTGTGAACAATACAGGTATTCTTTCAGTTTATGTTCCCCTGCCAACAGTGTGTCACCTGTGATTAGCCCCCTCACAATGAGACGGGATCCCATCATTTTCATTTTCGTCATGCACTTTTCATCACCGGCGACAGTTGATCAACCAATTTGCATATTCATCAGCGAATCACATATTCAGTTACAAACTACACACCGACTTTTAGACCAGCAGTTGCAGTCGGAATGTATATATTCAATTCAGTAAATGATCATGAACAACAAATATTCACCTGGTGTACTGCACATTATGTATACATGCTGGTTCATATGTAATATTCCTCCCAATATGTATTACTGGAATATTATTAGATCATGTAAACGGCTTCCTTTACACAGACTGCAGAAACTCTGCACAACTTGAACACACCTGTGTAAACAAGCTGACAGAGTGATGCATTAATTGATAAAAAGGGGAGAAATTAAAGTGTTGAAAAACATTAGAACGAAGGGGTTGGTGAAATTAAATACTTGAAAAACAGACTACAACTTCCGTTACTGTAGGATTTGATAAAAGTGTTTTGGAATCGTAGGTCATTAAATAATATTCAATCTAAATCAAAAGAGACCATGCACCTGTGTAGTTTGTAACTGAATATGTGCTGATGAATCCAAATTGGTGATGAACTGATACTGGTGATGAAATGTACCGTGTGATGAAATGAGCGTGATGAAAAGACGTAGACCCCAATGAGACAGAGACCTAGGTTAACAGACACCAGATACATTAAGGTGAAGCTGAAAACAGGGTTTAGTCCTGATCTTGATGTACTGCAGCACTTTACTACAGATAATAAATCAGTGTCCACTGTTCCACAGAGTTTGCTTTAGTACTGTTATAGCTTCTGCTTATCTTCTATGGATGGTTGCTAGCTGGTTCCAAATAACATGCCCGTTGCTGTTTTTGCTGGTCACTTATTTACATTAGAATTAAGGGTGGACAGATCAAGTTCTTCAGTAAAGCATGCCGTGAAAGCAAATCTGGGAGTGACACAATGAACAGCAACTGAAGGTTTGCAAAAGTAAATATGGCTCCAATAAAATAGCAATGACAAGAAAAGTAAATGTGACTGTGATAAAATGACACTTTATCCCCTGATTTTACGACTCTGACACCAATATTTAAATGAGGATGGAGACCCCATAACTTCACCCTATTATGTTCCCCACACAGTCATTGGCAGGAATTTCAGCCACAGACAGGGGAGTTAAACATTATTTATTTTCCCCTTTCAATAAACACAGGCCAGAGAGTTAACCACAGCAGTAAAGAATATGAATGTAGGGTACACAGTCTGCATTATGAGCAAAAAACAGCTAGCTAAAAGTATCTACTATTATCTGTGAACTAAAAATTGCCTTTATCAAAAATGAGCTGATGAAACTAAGCTAAAACCCTAACTAGACAAGCAAGAAGTAATAAAAGCGAATATAAAACCATCTAAAAATATTATTCCCTGCAATTGCAAGCCCAAATTTAAATGGAAATAGACTCATTGCTTATCGTATCAGTTTTTAATTTCACATCCACGCGGAGAAACCGAAACCCAGCCCTCTGCTCCAGGTAAGTGTCTATTCCTACGAGCCTGGGCTCTTCCTTTTGGGGCTATACACAAATATACAGTTCCTCCAGTGAGCGTCTGGGGTTCCTCCTTAGTCCAGCATGATGAAAAGAACAAAATCTTGGGGAGACAGGTGGGAGGAAAGTGGTGTAAGAACACGAGCATCAAATGTATTTTTTTTTCCATTCAAACAGTACTTTACCAGGGGCTGCGCAGGCCTTTCTCCCCACACACAGGCACGTGGACCAGAATCTAGACCAGCACCCTCACCACCCCAGGACCTGCAGGCAGGAGTGACAACGAATCAGTTATGATCTCCTTACTGCTCTAACAACTATACTGCCTGGAGGGGAGGCAATCAAGCCGTGGACCCCCAGAGATTTATTTTTTCCTACATGCCATCCATAGGAGTTTTTAGTTTTTCTCTCCTCCGTGCCTAAATGGTTTATTTATTTAAATGTTCATTTACTTTATTTTAGATAATGTAAACTGTTTAAAGGTCTATATTTAATCTAATTTGTTATATTATTTATGTATTATTTTATTTTGCTGTACCTTTGTTGTATGTTTACCAGTCTGTAAAGCACTCTGTGGCTACACTGTGAAGGGCGCTTTACAAATAAAAATTGATGGAATTGATTGAATTATCATACACTAACTTTAAAAATGTACTTTCAGGTTAAGCAACAAAAGTCCAGTGGTTAACAAATGAATGCAAAAGCAAATCACACACATGAAAGACAACATTTACATAAGAAAAATAAATAATAGTGATTATAATATAAAACCTTATATAAAATGTTGATCATATTGTGTGTAGGTACTACAGCAATATATTGATGGAGATCATATAGGCAGAATTACAAAAAAGATTTGGGCTTGCAGTGTTAATCCTGCATTTGCCCTTATAATGTAGGTTACCTGCATTGTGAAGCTGACAAACCTGTTTCGAAAAAAATGTAGCAGTGATCTGCCCAGCGAGAGCAAAAAGGAGAAAACCAGGAAGTGAGGCAGACAGAAAAGAAGCTGCCCTGCACAGGTAATTCTAATACTGTCATGTAAATCTGTATTTTTTTGCATTTCTGTCTGCATATGTGTTTGATTGATTGCTTGTGTTTATATAAACATATAGCAGGACTACATTTAATAGTATGAAATACACAGAGAGTAATATAGCAAGAGAATAACACAGAGTGGGAGGGGAACAGAGAAATAGCCAGGCTATTGTTTACCATCTATATTAAACATCAGAAAACAGAAAAGCACAGGCAAGAATAATATCAATCATTGTATATTCTGATTGTTGGGTACATGTAAACAATGTATCATATGTTTAATCTTGCAGATCTCCCTTATGAAAAAGAAGTTTAGGTAAGTACAACTATATGTATTCTTACATTTACTTTAAGCATGTTCTGAGCTATGGGGAACCGGATTATTTTTCTTCACAGTATCCATCTATTGTGCACTTCCATATTTGATAACATAGTGGGCACTATAGCACACATCCTGCACACTGGGTGGAGGCTTATGTTTCAGTAAGTCTTTAGTACTGTACATATTTGTTGTTTAATTCCGCTCATAGTTTCAGTTTAACACTGATAGAAAGATTTCTCAAGTTTCTGTTTAGAAGAATAGAAACTTGCCATTTGAATACATATTGATCTAAATCCTAAATACATATATTTTTGCATTTAAATATGAAATACAAATCTGGGATTTTCCAAACAAAGGCTAACATGCCCCAGCCATTTGTTGTATGTAGTACTGACATTTTTCAGTCTTCTAATGGGGTTGCATTGTCATGTTCCCTGTGTTGTCCAACAAGCTAGGCTCACAATACACACAAAAACGAGTATTGTGAGCGGGTCTGTGATGTAATCGTTTGCCTGCTGATTGAAACTTTAGCTCATCGGGGCCACTATCAGGCATGTTTAATATTTATGTCCAAAATCGACACGGGTTGTGTAATGCGAGATGATCAGAGACACTTTCTGAGAATGGAGACCGGGAGCAGCCAATAAGAGATGAGCTGACTTAAGAAAAAAATCAGGAAGAATAAACATGACAGGAGTATTTGATTTCAAAAGTATTTATTCAAATACCTCAAATACAAATAATGTTGTCAAATACCAATAGTATCTGTAGTTGACCCTGGTCTGCACAAAATACCGATACCTACAATGCGATGATCATACTGTGGGATGGATAGAGCCTGTGTGTTGCTCACCTCCACCTCTCACAGCAGAGGATACCAGCAAAATAAATTAACTGTTCTGCCTGCTTTAAATACTATAATGCAGAGCAAACTGCCTCTTTTCCCAGGGTCTAAGATTCGCACAACCTTGCAGCCTTTGTATAGTATTCTTTCTTAGATAACTGTGGTTGCATTCCCAACCTATCAGTATCTTTCGATTCGAGACTACTAGAACAGGAGAGGGAATGTGCGTCTGTGGAATCGCCTTGACAGCTGAGGTCGAGCTATTGATTTGTTGTGGCCAAGACCCGTCAATGGAGGAGGGTGCTGTCCAGTTGCACTGAGCAGGTGGTCACAAAGCAAATTATTTTCAAAGCACATGCGGATAGGGCAGAAGTCTGAGATCTGCATGCATGGTCAGGCCTGAAGCAGGCCACTTAAGATGTATGTCCATTTGCTGGAGGAAGGACAGCATCTGGGCAGTTAGTGCAGTGATGAAAGTATGGGGAAGATTTTATAGAAATAAGGAGTCATAGACTGGAAGACATGTATATATAATAGGTGTATGTGTATATTATTATTATTATTATTATTATTATTATTATTATTATTATTATTATTATTATTATTATTATCATTATATTATTATCACTTTTTTAGTGATTGGAAACCAAGATTTGAAATGGCCACAATTGCAAGAACATTTGCAGGTACATCTTTAAAAATGTAATCTGGCTGTTTGACTGTCTACCCAACTAACCCACATCCTAACGTGTGTCTGTGGGGGGCATCGCTCAGTCTGTCTGTCTTATGCAGTCTTTGTTCTCTTTGCTCCCCCCGGCCCTTGTGTCTGTTGTCTCGCTGCTTATTAATCAAACACTACAGACTACTATCTAACACCGTTGTAGGATGTGTGTGTTTTTCTCTCTGTGTTTGTCTGTCTATGTGAATCTGTATGTTTCTTTCTGTCAATTTATTTAGCTACCCCTGATCCTCAGATGTGTGTGTCTAGTGCTCTGTCTGTGTGTTTGTCTGTCTGTCTGTAGGCCCATCTGCCTGTTTTTAATGTATCCCTAGATTTAATGTTAGTCTGTTAGTCTGTCACTTATCTCTATTTCTGTCCTGTCTTTCTATCTGTCTAGCCATTGATCTTACTGTTTATCTGTTCTGGCTCTCTGTTTGTCACTTTGTTTGGCTGTCTGTCAAGCTAACCTTCATCCCAGCAGGTGACTATGTATCTGTATGTGTGTAACAGGGAGCCATTTGTCAGTCTGTCTCTTTGCTGCAGTCTGTCACTGTGTTCTTTCTAATCCCTCCAGTCCCTTTCACAATGGCTGGGGACACGCTGAGAAACAGGCACACAGACAGACCGAGACTCAAGCGGAGAGGCAGTCTGTATTGGTCACGACCCGATTTCTTGCAGTGCACCTGCCAAAGCTCAGATGAGATCAGCGGGTGAGACACAGAGAGAGAGTGAGACTGTAAAATACTGTGTAATGTAATCTGCGTTTTGCACTCTCAGCTTTGTGACAAAGTGTGTTATGATGTGGTTTTGGTACATGTATGGGGGCCACTCATTACCAAACTCAATGCTGCTAGTACCAATACAGCAGTGGTAGCCAATTGTACCCCTTCACTAAACCAGCCTCCACACACTGCAGCCAGGCACAGCATCTCTGGTATAATACAACCCACTACTGGAACAGGGAGGCTGGTCCCAATTCTTATGAAAACAAATTGAATTCTACTTACTCATATTGTCCAGACAGTCTGTCAGCAATACTTACTTAATCTCTCTCTCTCTCTCTCTCTCTCTCTCTCTCTCTCTCTCTCTCTCTCTCTCTCTCTCTCTCTCTCTCTCTCAGGTTCTCTGTGGGCCAGAAGGATCCCAGTGAGACTGTTCTGTAGCTGACTCCTGTGTTATGCATGGTGTGGGACTAAGCTTTCATTTAGCTCAGTTGTGTTCCACACTGAAGGAGGTTGAGATCCTGATAAAGCAGAGACCAGTGAGACCAATGCTGCTTTAGCTAATGTATTTATAGCCCTTGTGGATTCAATGTTATAAAATCACGTAATTTTAAAGTCCTTGTAGTACAGTACGCTCACACAGCCTAGTAAATCTAATCCCTGTGCAGTAGAATCCAGTATAGTACACTCATACAGCCCAGTCAGTATAGTCCCTTTGCTGTACATTAACAAGACACTCTCATAATCTACCCCAAATAATCCCTGTGCAGTAGAATACTTAATTAGTAGAATAGTTGGAAATTCGAATTTTTAAAAGGATCACAGGAAATACTAGGCCAGTAGTCCACACGGATCTTTAGCAGCAATGGTGTCTTAAGTTTCTGTCTTTATCAGGCTCTGATGGCAAATGTTTTGACATTTCACATGTGTGAGAGTCAATGTGCTCTACACTAGAACTAACACTAGTCTCTTTTAGAGTATGTTAACTGTTAGAGACTAACAGTAGGCAATGACTATCAGAATACCAGAACAGTTAAAAGGTACACTATAATACCAAAAGTATTGGGACATTCCTCACTCCTCCATTAATTGTTTGTGGTAAACTGTGTTGTGTACAGGGGGACCATGAGCAGCCAGTGAAGACTGGACATATTCAAGTTTCCAGTTGGCTTTAATTGATGAGGGCCCCCTATACATCTACCAACACAGCATAACACAACACACTATATTAACACAATACAATAGAGAACCCTTTCACAAATATGGTAGCAAACACAGTAGTTATCTTTCGAGTCGAGAATGCTACCCAATGGGGAGGGTCTTAAACCTGTTACCATGGAACCTCACATTGTCTAACAAAGCTGGGTATTGGCCGCAGTACTTGCAGCTCCATACAAGCACCCCCCTCCTGTTTCCTGCATATATATTTAAGGTACTTTTTCAGATAAGTTGCATTCACTTTCATTTTCAAGAGAATAGGATCTGAGCCATACCACCGACCTGTTATCATTGATATATGGCTAAACCAGCTGCAGTCCAGAATTCCTTTTTTGTCCCTAAACTTTTGGTATTGTAGTGTGAATATGTACATAAGTTGAATGTATTTATGACTGTTCAAATTGGTTTCTGTTTTATGTTCGTACTATGATACTGGTCACACTGTGTGGCATTTTCAATTATACAGTCTGTCATAACAGTTAATCCACTTTGCTGCTTCCAAGAGTACAATGCACATAATTAATATGGTATCATTTAGATAAATCGTACTAGTAGCTGTCTATTTACACAGTAACTCATAAGAACAGTGTAATTATGCATTATTACAATGTAGGCCTACTTAATGTGTAATAATGATTAACAGTATATGCAAGTACACAATTATCTGTTAAGGATGCCCATCAGGAGTCTAACAATGGCTATAGCTATACCTTTGCAGTAGCTTTGGAGTAGCTATACCGGGCATGACCCAGTTTTTTTTTTTACACTTTTTGTAATAAAGCATAATTACACTGCTTATGAGTAACTACAAATGTAGTATATACTGCAAATACACTAAGTAGGGAGACACATTGCAAAGTGTTACCAGTAATGATGTCACTTCTTGTAGAAGTTTCACCAAACGAGCATGATGGGTTTATTTATATAAACTTTCTTAAAAAAAAAAAAAAAAAAAAAAATATATATATATATATATATATATATATATATATATATATATATATATATGCATATATTTTGCATTCATATTGAATGATTTGAATCATTCAATGAATGAATAGTCAGTATTAGTACTATTCCCGCACTATGTATTGTTCAGTATATTGTTAATGCATATTTATGCATTTCCAAATACATTGCCTATGCCAAGTGTAATGCCAGGGTTTGCTCTACTGTGACCCCGAAGTGCAAAAAATAAAGTGTCAGCAAACGTTTAGGCCAGAAATAAAAAGTGTCAGCAAACATTTAGGCCAGAAATAAAAAGTGTCTGCAAACTTTAAATAAAAGTATGTGCAAACATTAAATAAAAGTTTCTGCAACATTATTTCTATATATACTCACTATATCTGTCGCACTCTCCCCCTCCTTGGTTACTTGAATATGCATGTGGACTCATCTAACTCTAAGGTTGCCTCTGATTTCTTTGCTGTTTTGGACTGTTTCCATATTATCCAACATGTTAATTTTACCACCTACATCTAAGGATACATACTTGATGCTGTCTGTTCTGTTGGCCTAAACCTCATTCATAATATTCTTAATTTCACTCTTCCCTCATATACATATCACCACATTGACATGCATCACATCTCCTTCTGTAACATTAAATCTGTTGACCCCCTACAACTTTCTGATGCCATCTCTGCTCTGCCCTGCCCTGCCCCTTGACCACATCCCCAACTCACCTGATGAATTTGCTGCCCAATTCAGTACTGCCCTATCTGTTTCCCTCAACTCTTCGGCCCCCATTCAGTCTCCATCTCCTCCTCTCCTTGGTTGACCCCTGAGCTCCTTGCCCTGAAACAGGCTTGCCGCCACCTGGAGCGCCTGAGCAGGAAGTCTGGGCTAATTGTCCATGCAAAAGCCTACAAACTCCACCTTTGCACCAACTGATGTGCTCTAGTGAAACTACTAGAATATATAAACAAAAATAAATCAAACCAGAATATCAAAGTGAAACAACAACATACCGTGCAAAATAACAACAACAACAACAATAATAATAATAATAATAATAATAATAATAATAATGTGATAATCCACACCACCAAAAAGTACACTTATTACACTTGTTTCGCCCACAACTCACTGTAACATTGCAGTTTTTCCATGCCATTGTGAGCACTGCTGAAATATTCAATTTGCCTACTAACGTTAGATATGTTTTTATCCAGCTATGTGTTTGAAGAGCTGCAGAAAATAGCACAAGATTCACAGTGTGGTAGAATGTCTCAACAATTCTAAGTTACATTTGGTATTTTATGTGTTGTGTACAAGACCGAGAAGACAGTTATAACAAAGCAAGGTTTGTTAAACAACAAGATGCAGTGAAACAACAGAATGTAGGGCCTTAGAGATAACATAACTAAATTTGATATGATAGAAAGAATCTATACTGTTGAGAAGGCTGTGTCAGCCCTTGCCAGGTCCAAAGATTAACAGAGAAACAGAGTCAACTTAAAAACTCTAGGAATGTGAACTGTATCTAAAAATATTAAATTTTGTTTTTCAGTGTTGAAACGTTTTGTTGTTGTTGTTATAGGCATATGTACCTTTGAAAGCAAAACTAAATGGTTAAACTGACCCCGCCCTTCTACTGTGTGAAGACCAATCAAACATGTTTTCTGCTATTAAGTGAAGTTTTTCTTCTATTTATTTCTTGAACACGTTGATATACACCGATCAGCCGTAACATTATGAGCACTGACAGGTGAAGTGAATAACACTGATAATCCCGTTATCATGGCACCTGTCAGTGGGTGGAATATATTAGGCAGCAAGTGAACATTTTGTCCTCAAATTTGATGTGTTAGAAGCAGGAAAAATGGGCAAGCGTAAGGATCTGAGCGACTTTGACAAGGGCCAGATTGTGATGGCTAGACGACTGGGTCAGAGCATCTCCAAAACTGCAGCTCTTGTGGGGTGTTCCCGGTCTGCAGTGGTCAGTACCTATCAAAAGTGCTCCAAGGAAGGAAAAGCGGTGAACCGGCGATAGGGTCATGGGCGGCCAAGGCTCATTGATGCACGTGGGGAGCAAAGGCTGGCCTGTGTGGTCCGATCCAACAGACGAGCTACTGTAGCTCAAATTGCTGAAAAAGTGAATGCTGGTTCTGATAGAACCTGATAGTGGGGGTGGGGGGGCTGACGGTGTTTCTCACGACTATAATTTTAGGAACTGAAGTTAGGGGGCAGCAGGGGGGCTAGCACTACAGTAAGGGGGCAGCCCCTTGCCCCCCTGTAGATCCGCCCCTGCCACGCAGCAATGGAAGAAGGTGGCCTGGTCTGATTGCCAGGTGCGTGTGCGTTGCTTACCTGGAGAACATATGACACCAGGATGCACTATGGGAAGAAGGCAAGCCGGCGGAGGCAGTGTGATGCTTTGGGCAATGTTCTGCTGGGAAACCTTGGGTCCTGTCATTCATGTGGATGTTACTTTGACACGTACCACCTACCTAAGCATTGTTGCAGACCATGAACACCCTTTCATGGAAACGGTATTCCCTGATGGCATTGGCCTCTTTCAGCAGGATAATGTGCCCTGCCACAAAGCAAAACTGGTTCAGGAATGGTTTGAGGAACACAACAACGAGTTCAAGGTGTTGACTTATCCTCCAAATTCCCCAGATCTCAATCTAATTTGAGCATCTGTGGGATATGCTGGACAAACAAGTCCGATCCATGGAGGCCCCACCTCGCAACTTACAGGACTTAAAGGATCTGCTGCTAACGTCTTGGTGCCAGATATCACAGCACACCTTCAGAGGTCTAGTGGAGTCCATGCCTCGACGGGTCAGGGCTGTTTTGGCGGAAAAAGAGGGACCTACACAATATTAGGCAGGTGGTCATAATGTTACAGCTGATCGGTGTATATATATATATATATATATATATTGTTTTACATATCACTTAAATTCTTTGTACTGAAGTGTTTGAGACACCTATTACTCTATTATTTTCATTTAATGTTTAGGCCTACATATACACTCACCTAAAGGATTATTAGGAACACCATACTAATACTGTGTTTGACCCCCTTTCGCCTTCAGAACTGCCTTAATTCTACGTGGCATCTAGGTGCTGAAAGCATTCTTTAGAAATGTTGGCCCATATTGATAGGATAGCATCTTGCAGTTGATGGAGATTTGTGGGATGCACATCCAGGGCACGAAGCTCCCGTTCCACCACATCCCAAAGATGCTCTATTGGGTTGAGATCTGGTGACTGTGGCCGAGTACAGTGAACTCATTGTCATGTTCAAGAAACCAATTTGAAATGATTCGACCTTTGTGACATGGTGCATTATCCTGCTGGAAGTAGCCATCAGAGGATGGGTACATGGTGGTCATAAAGGGATGGACATGGTCAGAAACAATGCTCAGGTAGGCCGTGGCATTTAAACGATGCCCAATTGGCACTAAGGGGCCTAAAGTGTGCCAAGAAAACATCCCCCACACCATTACACCACCACCACCAGCCTGCACAGTGGTAACAAGGCATGATGGATCCATGTTCTCATTCTGTTTACGCCAAATTCTGACTCTACCATCTGAATGTCTCAACAGAAATGGAGACTCATCAGACCAGGCAACATTTTTGGTGAGCTTGTGCAAATTGTAGCCTCTTTTTCCTATTTGTAGTGGAGATGAGTGGTACCCGGTGGGGTCTTCTGCTGTTGTAGCCCATCCGCCTCAAGGTTGTACGTGTTGTGGCTTCACAAATGCTTTGCTGCATACCTCGGTTGTAACGAGTGGTTATTTCAGTCAAAGTTGCTCTTCTATCAGCTTGAATCAGTCGGCCCATTCTCCTCTGACCTCTAGCATCAACAAGGCATTTCCGCCCACAGGACTGCCGCATACTGGATGTTTTTCCCTTTTCACACCATTCTTTGTAAACCCTAGAAATGGTTGTGCGTGAAAATCCCAGTAACAGAGCAGATTGTGAAATACTCAGACCGGCCCGTCTGGCACCAACAACCATGCCACGCTCAAAATTGCTTAAATCACCTTTCTTTCCCATTCAGACATTCAGTTTGGAGTTCAGGAGATTGTCTTGACCAGGACCACACCCCTAAATGCATTGAAGCAACTGCCATGTGATTGGTTGGTTAGATAATTGCATTAATGAGAAATTGAACAGGTGTTCCTAATAATCCTTTAGGTGAGTGTATTTACTACACTAGTGGAACCCAGTGAGATTACAACTATTGAAGTTGAAATGTAATGCCATTGTCTTTTTGTTGTTTTAATGAGGATGTTAAAGTTCACCATCTCTTGCTTTATTGGCACATTACAAGCTTAACAGCTTGGTCTGCTTGCAATCACGTAGTCTGTTTCAGTTTTCACAATCAATGATTACCACAGTTCCTAAAATCCATAGTGTGAGTGATTAATCACGGGGTCCTGGTTTCTTCAGTATTTCTAAGTGTAAGGGCTAACTATCACTATAGCCTATGTAACCTCTTACGTCAGTGAAAGGAAACAAATCTGAAATAGTTAAACATATGTACAGTTGCACAGCTTATGAGACTTACATTATTTAGCAGAGAAACATTTTCTTATTTATATCACGGTAGATTTCTTATCTGCTCAAGTGCTCTCTGCTGTTGTGGAAAGCAGGACATTTGTGTGTAGAAATTATATTATTTCTAGGTTTTTACCTTGACAAGCAGCAATCTGTGCAATCTGAAATAAGTATCCTTTAGAATAAGATTAGCATAAACCCCTTTTTCATTTTACAACATTTGTAAAAAAAAAAAAAAAATGAGTAGGCTACAGATTACTGTTAGTCGTGTAAACCTTTTTATAACCTTTACAGAATATGTAATACAAATATTTTGTGATAAGTGTTGAAAAAATACCAGTTTCAGAATACACAAACCAGGACATACTTTTTCTCTTATTGTCCCAGAACAAAAATGTCACATAGAGAATGTGAATAAAATAAAATAACAGAACATTATTTAAATAAGGCAGCTTACTGTCAGGGAAGGGGACAAAATTATATCCTAAAGAACTGATTATTTTGTTTGTTTGTTTTTGTTCTTAAGAAATACATGCTGTGTTGGGTGAGTGAACAGTGTATGAACTGGAATTGCCCCTTTGGAGTCTCTTTCCACTCAATTCTGGTAACCTGTTTTGTACAGCACAAGGTTTAGCACACCACCTTGGGTAATAAAGGTGTTGGCAACTCACACATAATATACCTGTATTTGATCCAGTGGGCCTAGAGATCACACAGCAATGACAATGTATAAACTCACTGTGTTTATTGGAATGTAATTTTATTCTGCAGAAGTCCCTGATGCTCTTTATTTTACATTCTCCCAGTATTATTATGGCTCCAGTATAATTATGCGTTGTTACTTAAAACTAAAATAATTAAGTTAAACAGATCTGCCATGACCAATACTATATTCAAGGGAGGGGGGAGAGGTGGGGGGGTTAAACCTAAGCAGCTAAACCTTACACCAATTCCAACTATCTGTCAAGGCGAGTCTTGCGTTTCAGTGTGGATAACGTCTGTAATTTAATGATTATGAAATGAATGTAATACATTCGTGTTATAGCGAATCCGTGCAAAGCGAGGCATTTCTGTATATGAAACATTGCAATACACTTTAACGCCCTCTGCCTATAAATTACATTCCCCGACAAACCTGTGTCTGTTACAGCCCTCAGATGGTTTAAGCTAGAAACTGTATCATTATTGTGAAAACAGCTTTATTTGTGGTTGTATTTCAATGAGATTAGTCATTCAAAATGCTCGAAACGCTTTCTCCATATCTGATCAGCCTGGTCCGCAGTTCCTCTTCCAACACTGTCTAAGCTGCGCCTCCACAGACCGTGACGTCAGGCGCAAAAAAGAGTCATGAGCGCAGTCTGTGTATACGTCACAGGCACTGCTGAGCGCATGTGCAGACACGCCCGGGGAGAGGAGCTCCAGATGTGCGAAGAGAGAGTCTGAGGGATCCGTCCACGGTAACTAACTGAATTACTTTATTGTATGATTTAATTAGTAGTCGATTCAATGATTAACTTGCGCATTGCACATCCATTTAGAACATCAAAACGATCAGTGTCAAGAATATTCGCCTGCGTATAAAAAGTATCCATATAAAAGGATTACGATAACTAGCAAAAGACCATATAAATGCAGTGAGGGTCGCATGGGTACCGATATTACCCAGGTATGTACATATTCGTATAGTAAGTTATACAACAACAGGCAATAATAATAATAATAATAATAATAATAATAATAATAATAATAATAATAATAATAATAAACAGCAAATATCAATTAATTTGGACAAATTACGGTCATGACTCTATAGCTCTGGCCATTCACCATGTTGGCTAGATTGATATGGTTAAGATTGGTTCAGATCTGTATCTTTAGTATGACTGTTTAGTCCAACTGAACTCCTCTGTCCCTCTGAATGTACATAGGGTAGCATTTATTACAAGCAGCTACAGGAAGATCATTCAATAGAACAATCTTAACAAAGTAAGAATTGCAAGTGTTTTTAGGCGGCGGGACAAGCGAGATGATGAATCACATACTGTCCTATAGGCAGTGTAAGTCTGGCTTCCTTCTGCCCGGCCACTCTGGTGGAAAGCCTATACATGTTCTAGCATGAGTTATCTTTAGGTTAGTGTGGTGTCTGATATCAGGGTGGCTACATATGATGTAATTTCCCAAAACTGCTGGCTTAAACTGCTTCTTAAAAAAGCCTGTGCACTACGGCACGTTGAGACAGTAACCTCATTTACAGGAAAAGCATAGCCTGTAGTTCCGCTTCACATCACTTCTTTGTTTAATATTTTTCGTGCTTCATCAAATCAAGTTTTAAACGAGGGGTACTTTTTAAGATGGCGTGCATATGCTGTATTGCTGGATGCACGATAACTACAGATATCTTGGTTAAGCTTTCCCACGGATTAAGCAGTCAAACCTATGTGGGCAGCTATTGTACGGGTCTGAACTGAACAGAAGTCTAGTATGTTTATGTGGAACACCCTGAATGATATTTATTTCACAATATAGGGCTACACCAAATCAAAACATTGACCTACCTGCAAATCTTAAAATTTCGAACTCACGTTTTTTATTTAACAGTAGTAGAAAGTGGCTTCTGACAACAAATAAAACAATCTATAGGAAACAGGTTTTTACTTTGATTTGCAGGTAGTTTTCATTTGGTGTAGCCTATAGTTTACTGAATATAAATAGTATAGTACAGCAGGATCCCAATGAAATTAATGCACAAGGTACATATAAAAACATTTAGGCTGTTTTATGTAAATTACTATTGGTAAATGATTGGTTGTTGTAAAATGTGTAGAATCCTAGTTTAAGAACCCTATAAAAATCTATATAATCCTATAGCAATATCTACATAATTGTGTAGGTGGTATTTATACTGAATAAAAATATAAACACAACATGTTGGTCCCATGTTTCATCAGTTGAAATGAAAGATCCCAGAAAGTTTCCATACTCACAGAAACCTTATTTCTCTCAAATTTAGTGCACACATTTTTTCATCCCTGTTAGTGAGCATCTCTCCATTGCCACGGTAATCCATCCACGTGACAGGTGTGGCGTATGAAGAAGCTGATTAAATGTGCTATGCAGTTTAACAGAACTGATGTGAATCAGACTCCTCAGAATCACTTGCACAACACGAAACAAAACACCTTCCCTCAACAAATAATGAGGACTGTACAACCAGCAGGCTTCACAAATTCCTAAATATTAGATGCCAGTAAGTGTTGCTGATTTGCACATCTGGGTATAGTGCATTCAGAAGGTTGAAAGTCATATGATGTTCCAATGATTACAGGACAGATTTTACAGCAATTTGTACATCACACTTGTGTTTTCTCTAAAATAATCCAGGTGGATGTTGGCGATGATGAGCATGTGTACATCCATGTTTATCTGCCATGTAATGGGTCTAATCTGAGTGTACATGGCATTCAGACCAACAAGACCCTGGAAGATGAGATTGAGTATTTTGGGCCTAATGTTGATACTGAAGGAATGGAGATATATTTCCCATTTTCCGAGTTGGACAATGAATAATTATTAAGATGTCTACACTATACACAGATACATAACTGAATGATATTGGGTATACCCTGCTGTGTCAAGAATAAAGTTCAATCAAAAGTAGATAAATCTTAACTAAATCATTAACCCTGCTTTCATTATTCAAAACATCTTCAATAACTCATGACACATTTGAGATAACAAAAAATATATACCCCCTGTTGCTAAGGATAACAGAATATAACATTTTTTAAGCTTGTAGAATGACAATTCAAACCTGTAATCGGATGCATTTAATTGTGCTTTACACCACGACAAATCCCTATGTATATTAAGGACTTGCAGTGTCTGTGTGGAATTTTACTAAGACCCCTGTGGCCTGGCCACAGTGTGCTTTAAAGACAGTAGGATGCCAAAATACAAGCAGACCACATCACTTATTTACTTCAAAAACAGATACTTTTACCATTATCTCAGCAGACAGGCTGCTTGTCAATTCTTAAATATATAAAACCACAGCAGCATCTGCAAGGCTGACGTCTGTGCTGGACACAGTGACTTATTGACCCAATAATAAAAATGTATGTCAAATAAATGATGGTCTAAATTCAGAGTTAGGGAGACATTTCCGGGGATTGCCCCTGTCTGTGTCCTGGCTCTTCAAAAGCCTTTGTAATAAAAACCTGTTGATTTCTGACTCCGGACTCTGTCTGCATTTGTGGAAGAAAATAGTTCTACATTGAGTAAGAACACTTGAAATTCAATGTCTCCCCTTAGTGGTGGAAATAAAAAATATTGCTCAAAAGCAATAACTGATACAGTGACTCTTTTATTACTCCTTTGGACAGAATTCTGAATACAGCATTAACACTATTAACTTTAATGTTATTATTATTAAGGATACCACTGTATCATCGAGGGACACTAGTTCCCTACTGCCAAGTTACAAATAGGAATTGCACTCACTCTAATTACTACTTGGATAGTTCAGGGGTTTTGAGGGTTTTACCATGGCTAAATTAAAGAAACACCATTCAGCTTTAAATAGGTACATTGAAACATTCTTAGCTGAATTGTGAAATCATATTGATATCTTTCATATAGTAAGCGTACTAAGTCGCCAAGCTAAAGTAAACTTTTTTGTTTCGGAAGCACTGCCCAAGGGGGAGGGGTTTCTGCGCACTTCTGTAGGAACCCGATCGAAATGTCACTATCAAAGCTGTCATTGGCCCCTGCGCTCGTCACTCAGAACAGTTCCCAGCTGTCGCTCCCGCATCTGCCACGGCAGCTCCCCCCCGTGACAGCCGCACCGCCCCTGCCTGATGTGCCCGCGGTGCATGCGAATGACAAGGAAGAGCGGTCAGGCTCAGCGGACAGAGAGCTCAATGAGGCCATCCTTGCCCTCAACAGCAGGATGTACCAAATCTCCACTCTCCTGGCCGCGCAGGCAGGTCAACAGGTGCCGCCCCCCCAACACCATGATGCTCCGTCGCCGGCTCTAACCGCGCCGGTGGAGACTGAGGGGAGTCTGTCTGCCCCATCCCAGGAGGAGGGCAGTAGACGGGCCACCTGGGAGGAGGTGACAGCGGACGGTGCCTTTGAGAATGGATGTTAAAGGGGCAGCAACCGCACTGAAGTTCCGTATAAATTGCCTGTAGAAGTTGGCGAAACCCAGGAATCTTTGAAGCTCCTTTACTGTGCGAGGTTGGGGCCAGTCATTGACTGCTTGTACCTTCTGGAGATCCATATGCACACCCTCCGTATCTATGATGTAGCCCAAGAAACTGACCTGCTCACGGTGGAATTCGCACTTTTCCAGTTTCACAAACAGTCCATTCTGAAGAAGGCTGTGCAATACCTGTCAAACATGGGAGACATGAGAAGAGAAGGTAGGAGAAAAGACAAGTTTATCGTCAATATAGACAATGACAAAGGCATTTAGATCATGTCTCAGGACATTGTTAACAAAGGCCTGAAACACGGAAGGAGCATTGGCCAACCCAAAAGGCATAACGAGATACTTGTAGTGTGTACTACTGGTCAGGAAAGTCATCTTCCACTCATCCCCCTTCTGTATCTGGAATAGATTATAGGAACTGTGCAGATCTAGCTTTGTAATAAAGTGTGCTCCTCAGATTTGTTCCAGAGCAGCTGGCAACAAAGGAAGGGGATACCGGTACTTGATGGTCAAGTCATTTAGACCCCGGTAGTCGATGCAAGGGCGCAGTCCTCCATCCTTCTTTGACACGAAGAAGAAGCTGGCAGCGGCAGGTGAGATAGATGACCGAATGATTCCCAGGTGTGCAAGGGTTAATAGAAATACCCAGGTGTTCTACAGTCGCTCGGTGGATAAAATTCCCGGCTGACCCAGAGTCCAGTAAAGCAGTCACAAACACACTGTTAGTTCCCCAAGTGAGCTTAACACGAATAGTACACTGTATGTGTAAACATCATTCCTCATCAATGGAGCATGTGGGCAGCCGAGGCGAACAGGACAAGCATCATGGAAGTGCCCCTCTTGTCCACAGTACAGGCACAGGCATTGTTGTACTCTCCTCTGTCTCTCCTCAGTCATCAGTCTTGGGAGTCCCAGTTGCATTGGGTCATAGTCAGGACTGACTAGTGACGTTTGAGGGGAATTGGTAGGCTGATGTGAACATTCCACAACACAATTTCTACTTCTAGCTCTGAGGAGATGGTCTAAGCAGACAGACAGCTGAATGATCTCCTCCAGACCAAGGTTCTCATCCCTACAAGTCAGCTCTGATTGCATGTCAGCATGTAGTCCCTGTCTGAACACGGTAAGTAGGGCAAGTTCATTCCACCCACTGCTTGCAGCCAGAGTCCTGAGGAGGTGCCCTGTCAAAGGGAAAAAAGCTGCTCACCAGCACCCTTCCCTTCTGCCGGTTGGTTAAAGACTTCCTTGAAATGAGCCAGGAAGACCTACAGGGAGCATGTGATGATCCCTTGCAGTTTCCACACCGTTGCAGCGCTTTTCCTGTCAAAAGGGTTATGAGAAAGGCAATTCTTGCGGCGTCATCTGGGAAGTTGGAGGGCTGATTGGAGAAATACTGTGAACATTGCAGTAAGAATCCTTCACATCTGTCTGGAGTGCCATCAAACTTCTCTGGAATAGCAAGGTGAACAGACCGTGGGGTTGTTACAGGCACTGCGGGGGGTGCCACAGACACTGCCAAAAGGTGTAGGTACAGCACTGTGTGGTGTTCTCTGCAACAGCTGACTGACTGCATCAGCAATCTGTTGCAGCTTTGTGTCGTGGTCATCTAACCGAGCATCCCGAGCTGCCACGGAGGTTTTGAAGTTTGACATCTCCTCTGGGTCCATTGTGTGGCTAAGTCTTCTGTAACGAAGGACTGCTATGGAGGGGAACCCAGGTGCAGAGAGAGAGAGAGAGAGAGAGAGAGATTGTCAGGGATAGGCTGGGGTCAATGCCAGAAAACCGTAATATTCAGGAGGATCCGTCAGAGATCAGGCGAACAGGTTGGTAGAGAGAATCCAGGAATTGGGTGTCAGGCAACAAGTAGAGGTCATAAACAGGTAAACAAAGAAACAGGGATCACTTAGAATTGCTACTGGAGAGGAGACAAGACTTAGCATTGACTAGGAGTTACAGAGGGGTTTAAATGTGTAGCAGAGGGGAGCAGAGGGCAGTGAAGGAGAGTGCTGGTCCAATGGGAGTTGAGTATGATAGAGGAAAAGCACATGGTGCCGAGGAATGTTAAGTGGCTGATTGCTGGGGAATGTGAGAGCTAGTATTCTGGTGATGATGACCTCTGGTGCTGACCTTGGGAACTGCAGGATGTGTGGGATGAAACAGTGACATTAACAGTATTAATCATACAGTGCATCCAGAAAGTATTCACAGCGCTTCACTTGTTCCACATTTTGTTATGTTACAGCCTTATTCCAAAATGGATTAAATTAATTATTTTCCTCAAAATTCTACAAACAATACCCCCATAATGACAATGTGAAAGAAGTTTGTTTGAAATCGTTGAAAAAAAAAAAAAAAAGCGCATGTACATAAGTATTCACAGCCTTTGCTATGACACTCAAAATTGAGCTCAGGTGCATCCTGTTTCCACTGATCATCCTTGAGATGTTTCTACAACTTGATTGGAGTCCACCTGTGGTAAATTCAGTTGATTGGACATGATTTGGAAAGGCACACACCTGTCTATATAAGGTCCCACAGTTAACAGTGCATGTTAGAGCACAAACCAAGCCATGAAGTCCAAGGAATTGTTGTAGACCGCCGAGACAGGATTGTATCGAGGCACAGATCTGGGGAAGGGTACAGAAAAAATTCTGCAGCATTGAAGGTCCCAATGAGCACAGTGGCCTCCATCATCCGTAAATGGAAGAAGTTTGGAACCATCAGGACTCTTCCTAGAGCTGGCCGCCCGGCCAAACTGAGCGATCGGGGGAGAAGGGCCTTAGTCAGGGAGGTGACCAAGAACCCGATGGTCACTCTGACAGAGCTCCAGTGCCTCTCTGTGGAGAGAGGAGAACCTTCCAGAAGAACAACCATCTCTGCAGCACTCCACCAATCAGGCCTATATGGTAGAGTGGCCAGACGGAAGCCACTCCTCAGTAAAAGGCACATGAAGGACTCTCGGACCATGAGAAACAAAATTCTCTTGTCTGATGAAACAAAGATTGAGCTCTTTGGCCTGAATGGCAAGCGTCATGTCTGGAGGAAACCAGGCACCGCTCATCACCTGGCCAATACCATCCCTACAGTGAAGCATGGTGGCACCATCATGCTGTGGGGATGTTTTTCAGTGGCAGTAAGTGGGAGACTAGTCAGGATGGAGGGAAAGATGAATGCAGCAATGTACAGAGACATCCTTGATGAAAACCTGCTCCAGAGCGCTCTGGACCTCAGACTGGGGAGAAGGTTAATCTTCAAACAGGACAACGACCCTAAGCACACAGCCAAGATAACAAAGGAGTGGCTACAGGACAACTCTGTGAATGTCCTTGAGTGGCCCAGCCAGAGCCCAGACTTGAACCCGATTGAACATCTCTGGAGAGATCTGAAAATGGCTGTGCACCAACGCTACCCATCCATCCTGATGGAGCTTGAGAGGTCCTGCAAAGAAGAATGGGAGAAACTGCCCAACAATAAGTGTGCCAAGCTTAAAGCATCATGCTCAAAAAGACTTGAGGCTGTAATTGGTGCCAAAGGTGCTTCAACAAAGTATTGAGCAAAGGCTTTGAATACTTCTGTACAGATTTGCAAAGATTTGAAACAAACTTCTTTCACATTGTCATTATGGGGTATTGTTTGTAGAATTTTGAGGAAAATAATGAATTTAATCCATTTTGGACTAAGGCTGTAACATAACAAAATGTGGAAAAAGTGAAGCGCTGTGAATACTTTCCGGAGTATATATCCTTAATTGACCGCATTTTGGGAGTGCAATATTTCAAGGTAAAGTAAGTTGCTGATCAACATTTCATGGTTAGCAATGGTGTATTTTATGTTAATGGTAATGCACAAAACTGCTTTTTCTTATTATTATTATGCTCTCTATGTTGGTCTGTTGTGCACCTTTAGGTACTTTACATCATGTTGTAATCCTACCTTTAAAACGCTTGCTTATTCACGGCTTGCTAGCTTCATCAGTGACATGAAAAACCATGCAGTTAAGATCAGTAAAACAAATGGATTCCTTGATGGAAGTGTCCTGAGTATTATTCTTGTGTATGTAAACCAGACAATAAGGCATTTTCCTGAAAAAAAACTCATGAGAGCTGTACATAGAGCTAAGGTACAGAGTAAGGTTAAAACACACAAGTGAACTCTGCCATAGATGCCACCAACATTGAAAATACATTAACTTTGTACACTGTACAGGGTGGTGCACTTCAGGCAATATTGCAAGGATAGGTAGTCAATACTGATTCATTTTTAGCTTCACCAACATATGTAGTCACCTCCAGTGGTGTAGTGGTAGAATACAAATGGAGTGGGTACTGCATGCACTGTTTGTATATGAATTGTTACATTAATAAGTGGTCTTATTACTTATTCTCATATTATTTCAGACAACTACATCGAGCAAGTAAATGTTTTAAATACATTCATAATTTTAAATATTTAGAATTGGGAAAGTGATTGAAAAAGTGGTGCCGCTCCACTACACCCCTGTATCAGAGGTGGAGTTCCGCCAGCATTACTTCCCTGGTCACCTCTGTAACAAACGCATCATCCCTTATCTCTCTAAAATAAAATCTGGACTGTACTGACTGAACCGTTACCTTTGACAGAGAAAGTACCTATGCAATATTTTCTTGTCAGATTGTAGTTTTGAAGAATGGAGACTGCTATAGCATTTGCACTGTTCCTCTTTCAAGGATTTTGGCAAGTAGGAGACGTCTTCACCAGGTTAGTACACTACTGATCGAAGCAGAGGTATTTAAAGCAGTTTACATCCATACTGCCATATTTAAACCTTGAGATAATTTAAAAGACGTTTGCATTGTATTAACCAATATCAACTTTACCTCATCTTACAAACTTATTTAATGTAGCCTGCTACGTTTATTAATGTTATAAATAATAGTATATTTTACTTTAAATCCAATAGGTAGGCTAACAAATGTTGCTTTATATTGGTTCAATACAGTTACAGCAAAAACAGAATGGCCGCCACAATACCACTAACTTTATGACCTACACGATAATGTAATAAACATTTCTTAAGATGTAATTGATACATTGCAATAAATTGCAATAAATTGTTAGTATTAAGTTTTATTTTTATGTTTTTTTTATTATTATTATTATTATTAGCAATATAATTACGCTGTATCCGTATTTGATTAGTCTGCTCTACAGTAAGTGGTCCATGCTAAAAGACGTCGTGCGCAGACTCCAGACTACAAGCACACATTATATATGTAACACACACTGATGTGAAACATTAACTATAAGGCGTCTTCGTTCGGATTACAGTGGATAAATAACGGTGTTGCTTTTTGATTGACAACAACAATCAGCACCACATTATCAGATCGTGTAGGGTACTGGCTTTCAATTAAATGAATGGTACAATCAGGCACTGTTCAATACCGACAACTGACTGCAGACATCATAAAACCCAATCGGATCCGTTTAAGATACATCATTTTTAATGGGAAAACAGAGATAAAACTACGGTTGATAGTGGTCTTTCCTTAGCTTGTGGAGCATTTCTCGTATTTTCTCTCCGTTTGAAAACCACTGCTCTATACAATTGTAATCGTTACCACGCTTTAATGCATCATTAGCAGTCAGGATTGATAGAGTAATCTGGCATACAGCAAAATAAACGCTTACTGGCCACAATGGGAAGCTATATGTCATGTTAATGAGAGCTCGTTGCAGTTTTCTGATGTCTATTTCATTAAAGATAAAGCAGATGCATCTGTGTTCATTCAGCCATCTTTATTCTTTTTCACTGAAATCTGACCCCGATCCCCCTCCCCACCAAATTTCAGCATATCAACATACAGTATATTACACTCGTTTAACTAAATTAACCTCAGTGGTTACATGTAGCACTTTCTCTGTGCTGTAGGCTTATAGCAATAGAAGGCTCAGATTTTAGAACTGAAATTGCTCTTTTATTTCGTGAACTGCTGACCTTATGGGATATGTATAAATATTTTAGAAGGCTGGCGTGGTAAAAGTATGACATTTCTGAAATTGTCTTTGGGGTTCACAAACGTTTTCTTGCCATTTTGGAACAAAGTGCTAGCACTGAGTGTGGGGATGCAAGAGCAATTCCATTTATATGTATTGGTTAAAAAAAGACATCATGGAATATTAATCAGAACAGGACAGATATCGATTAAATTCTACAGGAACATTTGATAGTTAAATTGATTAGAACTTCAGATATTATTGCAGGAGTTTATATATATATATTCCCTTTTATATAGTGCTGAGATTTAGTGTTTGTACAGTTTTAAGATAAATAATTAGTAAATCCACTATTGTTATTAGGGTGAGACCATTCATTCTAATGCATCACTGAAGCTTGGGAAGATAAATCCCATGCTCTTGTAATTTGTAGTTCACTAACTCTTTTTCACTAACAGTTGTGAATGAGAAATGTTGCATAATGAAAAGCAACAATAGCTCCTTTCAGTTATGGACAGAAAATAATACTTTAAAGGGATAGTCTAACGATTTCTATAATCATGGTTTTATGCATCTTTATGTGTTGTTATGGTGTATAATTCATACCCCCTTTAAGAAGAAAATGCTATCCAATTATTAGTTGATGATTTAAACGCACACATAAAGGAGAAGCAATGGCCATTCTGGATACAATTAGCTATGGAAATTAAATTTAAGGACAATCGAGAAATTCAAGATTTATTTAAAATTGGACACCGATACTACTTTGATGTTCAAAAATAAAATTAATTTGGTTTTGGGAATTGGTAGCGATCAAGGCCATAAATATAAATACCTACTTCAAAATAAGCCAATTAGACCGGTGATGTGTGTACACAAAAATACACAAATCACTGATAAATCCATGTGGTCATCCTGTAGTTGCAAGAACAGGCTCTTTGACAAAAACGTTTTCAATATTTAAAGACTTTCATATTAAACCATGTGTTGTATCTCTAGCAGAATATCTTAATGATACTACTGATGTGATAAATAAATTAGAACATCTTGAGAATATTCAACGGGATAATATATTCGTATCGTTAGATGTAATTAGTCTGTATACTAATATACCTCAAGATAAAGGACTACAAGCATTGAAGTAAAATAAAAGGCATGATACTATACTTAACAATTTTACAAATTTGACTGTTTGAATTGGCTACTTTAGTTTTACAGAAAAATATATTTTTTATTTTATAAAAAATATTATTTACAAATTCAAGGTACTGCTATGACATCAGTGCAGAAAATTGTACTCCAGTGCATCCTAGTGCAAACCTGGTGCAAACCCGGAGCAAACCTGTGAAGCCTGGTGTAGCTCGATACCGGTGTAGCCTGACACCCAATACATACCAGTGCTAGGTGTTTTGCAGTGCTCCCTAGTGCTATAGAAACAGGACAGAAGTATGTTTTGGTAATGTTTTTATTTATTCCTTTGTTTTATCATGGTTACAGTTTCTCAATCTCATCAGCCAGAGTCTTCTGAGACTGAACATTATTTAATTTCAGTTTAGATCCTTTCAACATAGACTCGTAAACACTGATGTGCAGATACTCTTTGTCTTCAACATGCACCTGGATTATTGGAAGAGAAACAAATGTGTGAGGAACAAATTGCTGTACAATCTACACTGTATACATGGGAATATCATCATATGGGTTTCAACCTTAAGAATCCTCTATCCCCATATATTCACATTAACAATGTGTGTTGACCTCAAATATTTAACAGCACCTTAAAAAGTTTCTTATACAGTTTCTATAATTGGGTTGTGTCTGCGTGTCATTTACAGGATCTTCTCCACGGGGAGTCTTATTGTTGGTGTTCCTCCACCTGTTGCTGAAGTTTTTGTTTTGAAGTTTATTTATTAACAGGGTAGGCCTACATATAAACCACATCAACTGCTATAGAAGTCCATTAGCTATGTATTAGGATTACAGCTTCTTATATAACATTAAGATATAACTAAACCAATCTGCATTGATAAAGATGTATTTTTTCAATATTTTATTGACACCTGGCATTTTTCCTCATGCTGCAATACTGAGGACTCTGATCAATATCAGTGACAAACAATTGTGTTTGCATACAAGACTGAATTAATAAATATATAATATGTCCAGATATTGGACCTTCATAACTAAATACTGCCCTAGAATTGGTCTCATTCTATGGTTTGCTAGGTGAAGGAAACAAATCTGTGTTTAAAAACTGGTTCAGTAAGCAGATTTTATATCAGTTTTAATTTGTTTTGCGAAGTGTCATGTCCTCAACATCAACTTCCCCAGTTCACCACCAGAGGTCACGTCACTGTTTCCTGAAGTTTATTTTTGTTACCCCTGGCTTTTCTGCTCATCTGCACCAGTGATCTCTGCTACCTGGTCAATGAGCACACCTGCCCTCTGTTGCCCTAGCTCATTAGTGCTGTGTACATATATATATTTGTTTCTCCTACTCATTGCAAATGAATTATGTTGTTAAATTAGTTGCCTTAATGAAGTAGTTTGTTCCATTCACTGTCTGTGTTCGGTATTTAACTGCTTTGAACATGTGGAAATTCTTCTGGACTCTTTTTTTCACATCTGCCTTAACCTGGAACAGAAGAGATTTGATTGATAGGGTCATTTTAATTAGCTTGCTCTCTCTGGGAATCTGACAATATAATTAACTAATTCTTATTGGAGTTGCCATGGTTAACTTAATGTATTCTTCTTAGAAGTAATAATGTAATTATTTTGTCCATTTCACAAATTATTGGATAAATAAGACAGTTAAGCAGTTGATTTGGTGAGAGAACATCATCCAATTAAACTATATACTGTGCAGTAAGTGCTTTAATTTACTGTACATGTAAAAATAGATTGTTCAAGGACAAGAAATAAGTTTCTGTTCTCTGAAGCTATAACACCTATTCTCAGTGTGCTAACAAGAGCTGCAGTTTAAACTCACCTCATCACAGATTTTCTGCTCCTTAGGAGTGGCATTGTGAGTTTCACTCAGACCTCCTGGCATACCCGACATTGTGATTCAGTGGAGTGGGTTCACTAGTGCTTCAGGAGAAAAATATTTGCAATCTCATATGCAGAATGCAAGTACAGACTTTTCCTATGCCCTTATAGAAGAGAAAACCAGACTCCACCTGTATTGGCCCGCCCTCTTTAACCAACAAGTTATTAACAAACAAACACACAATATAGATGGATCAAGTGATAGGTGCTACTGTATGTATATTCTGAAGGACACAGCAGAAGTTCAGGTGTTACATTTACAGTTACATTTGTGATATAGATCTGTGTTTTTAAAGCAAGAATAATATGTGTTAAAACAATAAATATGACAAATAAGGAAATAAATATCTTAATATGCATAACATATAATCATCAATATATCATATAACAAGTCTGAAACGAAGATGGTGTATTTCATGGGGTATTTTAAGCCTGATACTGTACAATTTTTTTTTATTCAAACACATGTATCACTTTTAAAATAATGAATAGTTTTATTTTAATTATACACAATCATCTTAAAGACACGTATTTGTACCACTGACACAGATTCACAATAAACTGCCATTTACTCCAATCTTTCACTTCAATGTGTAATTACTTTTTGTTGACATTACTCTTATTAGGACTGAACAAGTAGATGTATGTTCAGATGTTAATTGCAACTAATAGTCTAAGAAAAACTATCCTTACCTTGATTGTTTTGTCTTCAGTGATTCCTGCTGTCTCAGTCTGCTTCTATTTTAATTAATGTTGTGATATTTATAGAAAATCTCATCTGTACTAACACTCCTCTATCACACTGTAAAACTATGAGTCACCAGGAGTAAGGGCGTCTGCTAAGACATTAATTAATGCAATACCATTGTAGAGTAAAATTAAACCTACACCTCCTACTGGTTTCATGCCAAACCACCAACAAAAACAATTCTTTTTTGAAGTTGATCTTTCAGTCTTGTTAAATGTTGCATGTGAAAAAAGGAGAAAACATTTTACTTCCTCAAGTTGCGCAAGAGGAAGTTTCATTGAGATGCAAGCAAATTGATTGGGTTTCGACTTTTTTGGGGATGTTGCCAACACCAGCAAAGGGAGTGGAAAGTTACTGCAGCAGAAGCAAAAGCTTGATATTATTCGATTTTTGCAATAATAAATGTAACGAGAAAGGGCATGTGTCTGCTTGTGTCTGTTTTTGCCAACTTTCACAGATATTTTGAAATATGTTTTTTTTTTGATGAAGCTAAATTATTGTTTTGCATGTGATTTAGTATGTTGTTTTCTTTAATATAAAGTAAATGTGTGTTAAAGTTTTAGCATTTTGTATGTAGAACTTTCTTCAGTCAACTGCACCACAGAGAAGAAATCTGGCATCCAGCCTAGAATGAGAGGACAGTTAAGATATAGAATTTGTTTTATATAAAGTGTTGTTTTGACCACTGACCACTGAGTGTTCTTTCTGCACTGTGTGATACAGAGAGGTGCGGTCCCTGTGCACAGTTAATTCAACTATATCGTTATCTGGAACTTGGCTCAATTGACTGGTTATTGACTACTCCTCCTTGGATCTTCAGGGTTTCAGGGGGAATATTTTTATCCCACCTTCACCAGCAATTCAATTTAGTAAGAAATTGTGATTATCACAGCCAGTCACTCCTCATGTTCATTGCTCTTGTTCCATTATTTTTCCTGTTTCTTTCGGACTATCCTCATCCAATGATTGAATAATATTCCCTGGCTAACCACTCACTCATTACACCTGCATCTGATCCATCCATTCATATACCCATGTTTATACATCCCTTTGTTTCCCACAGAAGATGTGAAGTGTTGTTATTATACTATTGCGATTTTGAGTATTATAACCAAGTTCTCTATTGTTGATCTTTCGTGTTTTTGACCCCTGCCTCCCTTTTCATCTTGTCTTCTGGATTTACTCTTATACTGAGTTCACCTGATCACCTGACCTAATGCCTGTGACCGCAACCATCCTTTTGCCTTGCCTACGATATACTGTTTGCCATTTTACTGACCTCTATGCCCATTTGACCTCCCTTTCCCCACCGCACTTGGGTCCTCAGCAACTCTGTCTGTCCCTGTTCAGCCAAGCCAAGGTATAAACTCCTCACTCAGACAAACCAGTAATATTCATTGACAGGGACTGACTAAGCTCCAAAAACACAGTATCTCTCAGCTTGAGATGGATTGTGAATTAGAGCTCCATTATTTCTGATTGAAGCCCTAACATCTCTTCAAGCTGATTTCCATGTGGGTCAGTGGCTCTGAGGAACCACAGCTGACCTGAGCCCAGTCCACAGCAGCACCATCAGCAATATTCACTCAGTCCAGCAGCACAGCTTCCTGTGTGCCCAGTGTCCACACCTGGAGAGGAGCCCAATACAACACAGACTCTTCTGGGGAACAAATGATACTGGGATACAAATGACAGGCTCTTTCTGATAATCCACAGATATGTTATCCTGTTATCAGTGTCCTAGGAAATTAGGGTTTGAGTTCAGATAGACACTACTGGGAGGTGGAGGTAGGGGAAATGAAATATCATCAAAATGCAGACATTTTTCTAATGAACCAAAAATGTTGGCATGTACCCTTTCACACACAAAATAGAGAATATCGGCAAGAGGGCTGTAGTCTTGGGATGCAATCGAAGCCTGTGGATTCGGGACAGGAGACATGGACCAATGTTTGGGACGTGTTTGTAAAAGTTAAATAATTTCCCTGTTTCTTTCCATTGTGTTTACTGGGCTGTTGGTTCTAACTAGGGCACCAGTTCAGTTCAAACTCAGGACCAAGGATTTAGAAACAACAAATAATTAGGAGGGAAACAAAATTATATGTCAATCTAGGTGCGTTTTTGTGCTATGACCAGGTCATCAGGTTGTATGATTGTGTGTATTTGCAGTGTGGTTAGTGGACCCAGCGGTCACAGATCATTTCAACCAGTGAACCCAGTATGACACTCAGTTCTCAGTTCATGGTCTCATAATGAGAGACATTATGAGATAGAGTGGGGTCTTGTCATATACTGCAACTAAGTTAAATCAACTAAAATAAATCAGAAAGAAAAACTTGACATAACATACCAAAATTCTGGGTGTGCAGATCTGCAATTGATTAATTACTCAAAACAACTGATTTTATTTTTCATTTTTTAAAGCTTGACATTATTGCTTTAAAATAAAATAACTGGAAATAAACTACCGTTAGTGTACACTGTAATGGAGTCTAACACGTTTTCCTGTATAAATATAAATTTTGCATGATTTATTGTAATTCAACTTCTGTCATACACCAATCAGCCATAACATTATGACCACCTGCCTAATATTGTGTAGGTCCCCCTTTTGCCATCAAAACAGCCCTGACCCGTCGAGGCATGGACTCCACTAGACCTCTGAAGGTGTGCTGTGGTATCTGGCACCAAAATGTTAGCAGCAGATCCTTTAAGTCCTGTAAGTTGCGAGGTGGGGCCTCCATGGATCGGACTTGTTTGTCCAGCACATCCCACAGATGCTCGATTGAGGATTGAGATCTGGGGAATTTGGAGGCCAAGTCAACACTTTGAACTCGTGATTCATCAGACCAGGCCACCTTCTTCCATTGCTCCGTGGTCCAGTTCTGATGCTCACATGCCCATTGTAGGTGCTTTCAGCAGTGGACAGGGGTCAGCATGGGCACCCTGACTGGTCTGCTGCTACGCAGCCCCATATGCAACAAACTGCGACACACTGTGTGATCTGACACCTTTCTATCAGAACCAGCATTCACTTTTCCAGCAATTTGAGCTACAGTAGCTACAGTAGCTCGTCTGCTTCTAACACATCAACTTTGAGGACAAAATGTTCACTTGCTGCCTAATATATCCCATCCACTGACAGGTGCCATGATAATGAGATTATCAGTGTTATTCACTTCACCTGTCAGTGGTCATAATGTTATGCTGATCGGTGTATGTGTGACAATAGTTAGCATTACATACATCACCGACCTGTTGGTTCATCAATAACACTGAGAATTGCTGCAACTATATTATTTCTGCCATTTTCAATGACCCAGTCAATTTTTTGCGTCACAGTCATGGTCACAAATTCTCAGTCGAAAATGGGAAAATGCAGCCCTGTTCTGATTAATTATGCCATCTAGTTGATGTACTGTGTCGCAACAACGCAAGGACATGACGCATCATGTGCCGGCATTTTCATTGCTACTCCATTCACACAGACATGTTGCCACCAATATGTAACATTTTGACTAGTCCTGGGATTAACTGTACTCATTTTTGGCTTAATTTTTAGTAAGATGCCACTTTCTTTGAAATGTACAGGTTTGTAGTTTGCTATTAGCAGGTGGGTCAAAGTTTTGATTTAATCTGGTCCTAGGTCCGGAGGTGGAGAATTCCTGGTGTCGAGATACTGGCATAGACCCTTTTACACAGAACTTGCCGGCAACAAAATGCCATCAAAAGGCAGCATAAGTTTCTGTGTGAATGGGGCTTAAGTGGGATTTAGGAGTCGCCAGAGAGTCCATCAGCAGAAAGGGGAAAACTACACTGAACCCCAAGATTAGTTACTGGGCTGTGATTCTGATGAATGGGAATGAGTACAAGGCCTGTGCTGGCCCTGCTGACCTCCTCCACTTGAGCTTGTAAACCCGGAAGGTTATGAGAGGTCTCCTTTTACAATGTGGAGGCCAGGTTTCATATCTACACTTTCAATGACACCTTCACTGAGAAACTCTATCCATACTTCAGCCCCTACCTCAATCAGAAGGGTAGAAATGCATCTCCACTAATCTCTCCTGTCTGTCCCATAGACTGAAGGAGGCAGATTATGTGAGGTAGTGGAAGCCAGTGACAGTAATGACAATGATATTCTGATCATTGCTCCCCAGCCCCAGAGGGAGACAGAGATGGGGACGCAGACCCACACTCATTCTCAGCAATGAGCTAAAAAAAATCCACTCTTTACTCAGATTTGACAAATTGCTTCCTTTACCTGTCTGTTACCCTCATCAGAACTGCAGAGGTGTTTCTCCTCTTCCTATGGCTGCCTCCTGAGCAGGGCTGACTGGGCTGTGTAGTAAAGGGATCCTCATTCATTTTACTATATGAATTAGAAACAAACTTTATGCTCTTGTTTAGCAGTTTCAGAATTTTAGTCACGTGTTCTATTATAATATAAATGCATCCCCTTCTGTAACAGGACTGTTCTGCTGTGCAGTCAGGCTTTATTGAGCCCCTATAAAGAGGCTATAGTGAGTGAGGTGTAGTTATAATCAGTTATAATCAGTACTTAATTTGTCATTAGGTGAATGTCTACTGGATTTTAATGTTTTGTTTTTAATTACTAATCTAAAGGGGAAATATTATGGACTCTTCTAAGAAGGGAGGAGCCAGGTGTTGGGTTATATAAAGCTAACTAGAGGGGCCACCGGGGGGAGTTGATGTTAATCTTGCAGAGGAATAGGAGCTCTGCTAGAGAGGCTTAAGGTTGGAGAGTGTCCTGTATTATATTGTTTTGCATCTTTTGTTTATTTGTAATTAGCATGTTACAGTCTTCTGTTTATTTATTAGGTTTATTGTTTTATTTTTGTTCATCTTCATTCTTATTGTTGCCTTATTTTTGTAATTCACTCACAAGCCCTAACACTGTTCCAGGTGATTTTCCAATGAGCAATACATTACATTTTGTACTTTGTACATTTTCAACGATCCCTACACATTACCAAAATTGCTGCAGGGTCCTCTACTAAAACTGTTGTGATGAAGCAGAGCAGACAAGAGCAACCCAGTTGCGGAGTAATGGGAGTCCGGTTCAATGGAAAAGGCTCGGGTCAACACCGACAAACAACAACATCAAGGATGAGGCGGGGTCGATGAGGCAAGCAGGGGATCAACGATAAAGTGAACAGGCAGGTAGGGATAATCCAGGAATCGGTGGTCAGGGTACATGTGGAGGTTGTAAGCAGGCAATCAATAGCAATAGGGAATACTTACAAATGCAGCTTGAAAGATGCTGGGGCTTTGCTGTGTGAATGAGAGCTGAGGGAGATGAGAGAGAGTGCACTGGGGTTTGAGGAATGTGGATTGACATGGTTAAAACTCTGGTGATGACCTCTGGTGGCAAGTTGGAGAAGTGTGGGAGAAAACCAAGACAACTGTCACATTAGGAACACTGATCAACTGCCAATCCAGTCTGAACTGTCACAGAGTAGTATATCAGTTGATCAGAGTAGGTCTTTGTCAGGCACAGCAGTTAGACATTAGTGTTTGTCTTGGAAATTCTGACCATTGTGGGAGCCGACTCCATCCTCCAGCAGTGACGGGCACATTCTTCAAGTCTGTACTACTGTGAAGTACTGTTGCATTTTTTGATGCTATTATTACTTTTAGTATACTAGTATTAGTATTATTAGTAGTAGCAGCAGTAGTATTAATCAGATAATTAATAAGCCAGAATAAGTACAGATACAAATAAAACCAGAAACAATAGAGGTGCTGCCCACTTTGATGCGATTGGGCATCCCATCAGAGCAAATAAATGTTTTTTTAATAAGAATGATCAATGCTTTTCTGAAGACACAGCAAAGATGTGGCAAAAGGTTCTCTAGTCAGACGAGACCAAAATTTAATTTTATGGCCTAAATGCAAAGCCAAAGCTGCTCATCTCCCTGAGAACACCATCCCCATTGTAAAGCATGGTGGTGGCAGCATCATGTTAAGGGGGGACTGGGAAACTTCTCAGGATTGAGGGCAAGAGTGATGGAGCCAAATTTAGTTAACTCCTAGAGGGAAACCTGCTTCAGTTTGCAAGAGACATTGGAGTGGGGTGGAGATTCACCCTTCAACAAGACAATGATCATAAACACTCAGGATTGGGGTTGGTGGGGCAGTGAACTCTTATGCAACTAACACATTTCAATGTATTAATGTTTAATTAACTTTTGTTTCACAATATAACACATTTTGCACCCTTAAGTTGTTTTGTATGTGGTGTTAATCAAAAGAGAGAGAATCCCACTTAAATAAATTTTCATTCCAGATTGGAGCATAAGAAAATTAGAAAAAGTCCTTGAGGGCTGACTACTTATGCAATATACTGTAACTAATATGGACACCAAATAGTCTGTAACCTAGTTTATTTGGTAATTGATCAATAACTGAAATGCAATGATAATGATCATGTAATTTTTTTAAAATATGCAATTTCAAAAGTCACAGCACACAATTGAAAAAGTTCATTGTTCAATTGCAATGACTTTTGAATACACATCTACATATAAACATAAAAACAGTTTACCTTACTTTGGAGTATGCTTACTATATGAAATATATCAATTATATTTCACAATTCACCTAAGAATGTTTCAATTTAAGCATCATCATGTTAAGGGGGAGACAGAGTCCGCAGTCAGAAATCAACAGGTTTTTATTACAAAGGCCTTTGAAGAGCCAGGACACAGACAGAGGGAAGTCCCCTGGAATGTCTCCCTAACTCTGAATTTAGACCATCATTTCACATACATTTATCAAAAGTTATTGATTATTTTTTGTATATAAAGTGCAGGGTTAATGATTTAGTTAAGATTTATCTACTTTTGATTGAACTTTATTCTTGACACAGCAGGGCATACCTAATACCAATACAGTTGTGTATCTGTGTATAGTGTAGACATCTTAATAATCATTCATCATCCAACTCAGAAAATGGGAAATACATCTCCATTCCTTCAGTATCAACATTAGGCTCAAAATACTCAATCTCATCTTCCAGGGCCTTGTTGGTCTGAATGCCATGTACACTCAGATTAGATCCATAACATGGCAGTCAGATAAACACAGATGTGCACATGCTCATCATCGCCAACATCCACCTGGATTATTTTAGAGAAAACACAAGTGTGACGTACAAATTGCTGTAAAAACTGTCCTGTAATCATTGTATCATATGAAATTAAATATGTAAAACTTGATTTGATAAAGCACAAAAAGTATAAAAATAAATAAAAATAAAACAGAAGTGATGTGAAGGGATTCAGGTAAGTAAGTAATGCTATTTTAGAACAGCTGACATTGGTTTATAGTAAGCTTAAAGACAGTAGATAATACTGCTGGTGACTTTCTGTGTACTTTGAGTTTTATATTTATATGCATCATTTGTTTACAAATTTGCATCTTTTAAAAAAGGTCACATAAACAAGAAGTTGTACAATGTAGAAACCCATTCAGCAAATATTTGTGAAGCAAGATTATATAGATCTGAATGTGTATATGCTCTCAGATAAATATTTCAGTGATGTTGTTCAGTTCATTACCTTAATGAGGAAGTTTTGTCCAGCCACTACCTGAGATCGGTATTTAACTGCTTTGAACATGCTGTAATTCTTCCCTAGTGTTTTTCCACTTCAGGATTAACCTTAAAAATAACATATTTGATTGGTAATCTTCACTTGCTTTCTCTCACTGAAAATCTGGCAACATTAACCAATTCTTGTGGGAGTTTCCATGGTTAAATGAATGTATTCTTCTTAGTAGTAAAAAGTTACTTTTTCACGTTATCTGAGAAAAGAGAGCGGTTGATTAGATGAGGACACATCATCCAATTATATTAAATACAGTAAGTAAATAAGTGTATTGTTTTACTATACGTAAAAGCACAAATTGTACAAGAATGAATGTGGTGCTCCCTGAAACTATAACATTCTATCATTGAAGATATATACCTATACTCATTATACTAACAGTTACAGTACAGGCCACAGTTCTCACCAAATCACAGATTTTCTGCTCCTTAGGCATGGTGTTGCAAGATTCACTCAGACCTCCTGTCCGACATGCCATTGTGATTCAGTGTAGTGGGATCACTAGTGCTGCTGTGTACATTGAGGAGAAAAATATTAGCCGTCTCATCTGTAGAATGCAAGTACAGACTGATCCTATGCACTTTCGAAGAGTGAACCAGATTCCACTGCACCTGATCAGCAGCTCTGGAGATTAGAGCACCTGTATTGACCTGCCCTCTTTTAACTAACAAGTTATTAACAAAAAAACAATAACCTAGATGTGCCAAGGACACAGCAGGAGTTCAGGTGGCCTAAAACGTCACATTTATGATACAGAACTGAGTGTTAAAGCAACAATATTATGTGATAAAACAATACAAATGTGAAATAAGGACATAAATACATATATAAATATACATAACATAGAAACAACAATATATCATATACCAGGTCTGAAACAAATATGGTATATATTATGGGGTATTTTAAACCTGTTACTGTACAAAAACACATCTGTGTGTTGATAGGGTCAATAATTATACAAACAAATATCACTTTTAGAATAATGCAGTTTTATTGTAATAATATGCAATCACCTTAAAGACACATATTTGTACCACTGACAGATTCACAATAAACTGCAATTTACTCCAATCATTCACTTAATTGTATAATTACTTTGTTGACATTACTCTTATTAGGACTGAACAAGTAGATGTATGTTCAGATGTTAATTGCAACTAATAAGTCTAAGAAAAACTATCCTTACCTTGATTGTTTTGTCTTCAGTGATTCCTGCTAGTCCTGCTTCTATTTTCATTAATGTTGTGACATTTATAGAAAATCTCATCTGTACTAACACTCCTCTATTAAACTCTGAAACTATAAGTCACCCGGGGTAAGGGTATCTGAGAAAAATTAAACCTACACCTCCTACTGGCTGCATGCTAAACCACCAACATAAACAACATAAACAAGTTGATTTATGTTTTGATCTTTCAACCTCTTTATATGTTCCATGTGAAAAACAGGAGAAAACAAGTTCCTCAGGTTGCCCAAGAAGAAGCTTCATTGAGGTGTATCACCAAGCAAATAGATTGGGTTTCGGCTTTTTTGGTGATGTTGCCAACACCAGCAAAGGGAGTGGAAAGTTACTGCAGCAGAAGCAAGAGCTTGATATTATATTTTTGCAATAATAAATGTAATGAAAAGGACATGTGTCTGCTTGTGTCTGTTTTTGCCAACTTTCACAGATATTTTTTTTTAAATGAAGCTAAATCATTGTTCTGCATGGGATTGAGAAATATGTAGATTTTTTTTAATATAAAGTAAAGGTGTGTTAAAGTTTGAGCATTTTGTACAACTGCACCACAAAGAAACCTGGCATCCAGCCTAGAATGAGAGGACAGTTAAGATATAGAATTTGTTTTATATAAAGTGTTGTTGTGACCACTGACCACTGAGTGTTCTTTCTGCACTGTGCACAGTTAAAGGTAGGGTGTGCAATCTTTTCCAGAAACATTATGCACATGTACTTCTCCTAATCCACTCAGCCCTGAAGTTTCTTGTCTGGTGAAAAACTGAACAAGCTTAAACAATCAGTGGTTATTAGAGCAACCTTTCGATGTTGTTTAGACATCTGCATTTGACTTTTAAATATGTTCAAATAGCTTGTGCCAATACGTCAATTTGCTACAATTCTCTTCAACCTGTGAAGTCAAGCGCGAGACAATCATGATCACAAGTCTTGCTGCTAATACTCGCTGGAAATGACCAGTGTGTGAACTGTATGCATCCCACATTTAAAGGTTTAAAGATGCATGCATTAACATACATTATGTTACTGGAATGTAAAAAGTTGATGGGAACTTAAGTGGGATTTCGTTTAGTTAGTTACTTACCGGAGACCGCTTCACAGGTCTCTCAGCTCTTTGTCTCCGCTCTTCACATGCTGTCCGTCCACTCTGGGCACTGATACCTCCTCAAGTCTTGGTACACTTGCTGTGCTGTTTATTTTGGTTCAAAATGAAATCAACCAATCTAGGTAGTGTTCAACACAGAAAAGAAATAAATAGCTTTACCTGCAACCTCCGCTACAATATGTAGTGTATGTTGATCGTTTTATCTATAGCTGATTTCTTAACATTGAACATGCTTAGTTTCAAATTGTCGTTTTAGAAGCATATTCTACTTTACCAGAGCAGAAGCACCCGATAGAGTCAGAGTCAGATCCAGAACATAAAGAACATTGAAGTGAAGTTAATTTATCAAATTATTTTTACATACAATTACCCATTTATACTGCTGGCTTTTTACTGGAGCAATCTAGGTAAAATACCTTTCTCAGTGGTACAAGATCAGGGATTGAACAACAACCTTCTACTCCTGAGTCCAGAGCCATAACCACTATACATAACCAACAAGAAAATATGTGTTGTAATATTAGGAAAGGTGTAATTTAGCAAATGTTTTTGTGTATTTGACGTGATTTATTTAAACACCTCATTCCTTGCAAGTTGTCATATCCTGGGTACCTGGGTGGTGGCAGTTCATAAACTTTGGCTTCCCCTAGTGGTGGTAAGATTGAATGGACTTGATTTTCAGAGAGAGGGTGTTGGAGGGGTGAGGATACATTACACACTTTTCAAGTACATCATGTTTGTTCACATCGAAATCCAGTTTGAACCACGTGAAAATAAATTAACTTAAATTAACTGAGCAGCGATACCAGTATTTTATTTTCCTTCTAACAAAACTGAACAAAACTGAAAAGCATCAATAGCATAATAATTAGAAGGCAAATTCCATTGTAAGGAAATAAGTTCGGGTATGGGTTTGGTACATTCGATGGCAATAATGTGATCCTGAGATACTGTGAAAGCGTTTATCATTCCCTTGACTGATTCGGTTTGACTGGTTTGATTGCCAAAGAGGCATACACAGCTCGCTCAGTCATGTGACCACAACCCCCCAAGCAAATTTTGTAATCATCGATTGTAAACCTATATTACAAACTCAAAACTCATGTAACATATCATACTTGGGATACTTTGTGGTTGGTGTCTTGCCCCTTTCTGAATCCAATGTCCTGAGAGATACTGACTAATTACTTTGCTTCATCTTTCTTTTTATCATTGAGACAATAGATGTGTCTCGTGTCTTCATATATTTTTTCTTTAGAGTTTATTAATTTATTCCAGACCTGCCCAGTACCCATTCATTCAGTACCCACTAAAATAAGGACTATTACTCTAATAATTAATATTAAGCAAATATTTTAACACTGTTAACACAATAACATTGAGCTAACACCTCACAGTACCTTGAGAAACTGTTACGCAGAAGACAGAGAAATGTGTGTTCCTGTAGACTATCCCAATAACCCTCTGATCTCAATGGAAAAGGATCCTATTGCGGTGGTTTACTTTTCTGGGCCCACCTCCTGCTTGCTTTACTTCTATTACATGATCTCTCTGTTGTGTGAATGCTCTGATGAGCTTTAAGACTTCCTGCACGAGAGAATGTTTTCCCACACTGGGAACAGCAGTGAGGTTTCTCTCCTGTGTGAATGCGCTGGTGGATTTTCAGGCTTCCTGCTAGAGTGAAGCTCTTCCCACACTGGGTGCAGCAGTACGGTCTCTCGCCGGTGTGAACACGCTGGTGAGCATTAAGATGTTCTGACTGAGTGAAGCTCTTTCCACACTGGGCACAGAAGTATGGTCTCTCTCCTGTGTGAATGCGCTGATGTGTTTTAAGGGCTCCAGAGTGAACAAAGCTCTTCCCACATTGGGTGCAGCTGTATGATTTCTCTCCTGTGTGAATGCGCTGGTGGATTTTCAGACTTCCTGCTAAAGTAAACCTCTTCCCACACTGTGTGCAGCAATATGGTTTCTCTCCTGTGTGAATGCGCTGATGAGTATTAAGGTCTTCTGACCGTGTGAAGCTCTTGCTACACTGGCTACAGGAGTACGGCCTCTCTCCTGTGTGAATACGTTGGTGAGAATTCAGGTGTGCTGCCCGAGTGAAGCTCTTTCCACATTGGCTACAGCAGTATGGTCTCTCACCTGTGTGAATGCGCTGATGGATTTTAATGTTATTTGCCCGAGTGAAGCTTTTTCCACACTGAGGGCAGCAATGGAGATGCTGATGTTTTACAAGCGAAGGTCGGGGTGGTGAGGAAGAGGAGTTGGCAGAGCTGAGGGGTTGGGGAAGCAGCGGTCTACGCTGCGATTGGCTCTCACTTCCCCCACTGAGCCCCTTCATCATGACAATGGATTCTGATTCACACTGTCCAGCTACAGGGAGCTCAGGTGCCAGGCTACAAACACTTTCTATAATAATCTCAGGTTTCAGATTACTTAGCGTGTCTTTGAGAAGGGTCTGCATTCCGGAGTCTACTGTGTAAACAGACTCCAATGTATCATCCTCGGTTTTAATGTGATGAGACAGCAGACTGGGTCCACACTCAGATCCAAGTTCCCCGAGTCCCATTGTTAAACCCTCAGTCTGTGGATCAGCCATGTGGCAAGACTCCAGTCCCCTGAGCTCCTCTTCACTCTGTCTGCTCCTGTGTTGCTCAATCAGCCACTGGTAGTCTTCAGTATCTGTGGGCTCTGTGTCCTGCCTCAGACTGGAGCTCCACTCCTGCTCACAGTGCTGCTGCTCAATGAGAGCCCTTTCCCCAGAGTCAGGGAGAGCGCTGGCCTCTAGAGCTCCTGGGGGAGAGACAAGAAAGGAGAAGAACACGGTTGCTTATATAGGGCCTCTTCACATTTGCCTTTATGTTTATTTTCATATTTATTTGACAATTCTACAGTAGACAGTCACTCAGTTCCCATAACATTTAATGTTCCTTGCCCTGACAGGTAAACATGATTCAATTAATAAACCTTTTCTGTCGTTTCTTCAAGATTTCCATGTAAGGAATATCAAGAATTAAATATAACATGTATTTTGCATTTCAAATTGTTTGTAAGTAATTCTCTGTCTATTTATCTTTGATCTGTGAAGACAATGGTTATCTACTGACCCTAAAATCAAAGACATTTAATAAACAGACTAAGTCATACTAATGATACACACTGTTAAAACAGTTACATAAACTGGTTTTACTTAGTCAATTACACAATACAATCTGAGGATTTTAAGACACTTGAAAAATAAATAAATAAATAAAACACGATGCTTCAAGTATCTCAAGCAGTGATGATCCCAGCTCTCACTAACAAAACATCTGTGCTTGCTGAAATATAATGAAAATACTGTATATATACTTTTTGTGAAGTTTACTGAAACTTGCTCTAATGCATTCAAACACAAGGCATGGGACAAAATAAGAGAAAAATTTAACGGCATCAACCCGCTGTGCGTGTGGTCTGTTGAAGCCTGTGCTGCCGAGATTGTATCTGCTGAGCCACCTATTTTAGTATCATCTGCAAATTTGCTAACTATCCCAGATAGAGTCCAGATCATTAATATAGATTAGAAAAAGCAAAGGCCCTAGTACTGATCCCTGTGGAACTCCACTAACAACCTCACTCCAGTTAGAAGCAACTCCTCTAATCAACACCCTCTGTTTCCTATACATCAACCAGTTAATAATCCATCTACTTACATAATTACTTTAAAAAAAAATCCAAAGATATTTACACATTGCCATCAAGACACACTGGACAACAATACATTCAAACTCAGGAATCAGAGCTCTAAGTAAACAATCAAAAAAAAATATCTTACGAAGGTGTTGGGAACCACGAGCCACCAGAACAGCTTCTATGCTCTTGGCACAGATTCTAGAGTCTCTGGACTCTACTGGAGGGATGAACACCATTCTTCCAAAATATATTCCCTCATTTGGTGTTTTGATGATGGTGGTGGAGAGCGCTGTCTAACATGTCGGTCCAAAATCTCCCACAGGTGTTCAACTGGGTAGAGATTTGGTGACTGCGAAGGCCATAGCATATGATTCACATACTTTTCATACTCGTCAAACCATTCAGTGGGCCCTCGTGCCCTGTGGATGGGGCATTGTCATCCTGGAAGAGACCACTTCCATCAGGATAGAAATGTTTCACCATAGGATGAAGGCGATCACTCAGAATGACTTTTAAATGATTTGCTGTGACCCTTCCCTGTAAGGGGAAAAGTGGACCCAATCCATGACAGAAAAATGTCCCCTACGGCATAACAGAGCCTCCGGACCCCTTCACTGTAGGGGTCAAGCAGTCAGGCCTGTACCGTACTCTTGGTGTCGCCACACATGCACTCCACTTGTCGAGAAGATGGTGAAGGATGACTCATCTGACCAGATCACTTCTTCCATATCTCTGTAGACCAGTGCCTATGGTTTCTGCGCCACTGAACTCTCAAATGTGCATTAGTCTTTGTAATGAGGGGTTTATGCAAGCTGTGCTGATGAAGTGAGGTCCTAATGAGAGCACTGTGGGAATATTTAAATGAGGAAAGAACCCTGATATAAAAACTGTGATTCCTGATATCCGGCACAAATGAGCCACACCTGACATTAAATGCATGCGATACATGACATTAAATCAAGTGACACTCAATATCTGACATTCAATTTGAGTGACACCAGACATGAAGGGCGGACTGGCACCAAAAATTGTCCCGGGAAGTTTAAGTCGACCAGCCCACATTTATGCCAAATCAGCATATCAAAAATAATAATGAAGTCAGTGCATGCAGCATGCAAAAGTCTTACATTAGGGCAAAACTTATAAAATTGAAAGCTATAGCTAGTTACTACCAGGTTTTCACACATTATGGGCAAAGTATAGGCTTACAATGATTTAATGATCTAGATGTCATGAATAGGCTGTCCTATTTAAAATAACACATAACAGCTTAATTGACAGGCAGCTTTGACTGTAAAGCCAATGAAGAAGTAGAAAAACAAAAGTATTGAATACCTGGGCTTTATAAGCTACGCAAACACAGTTTATTTAAAATACGTAATTACATCGTTTTTACAGCATAACATAGTAAAACAACAATCTTTTTGATTATTACATTGTTTTGCATCAGTCAGCAATTTGATCTACGTCATGAGTGAGTGTAGAGTAAAAATGCCACTTTTTTCAGCTAAACTTCTGCTATAATATAATAGTGAATTACACAATGTGGAAGTTAGCACATTCCAATACACTTTTTGCACTGTTCAAACGTATACTTTTTAAAGTATTTTTCACAAACGCTTAGGGTGTTGTGGAGAAAGAGAACACATTACCATATCATGATAGAACGGAATTTGTATTAAAAACGCACCGTGCAGAGGAGTTTTTGTGACGCATGCGCAGGTTCTCTCCTTCTGGCACCAGTCCCGAAATAGCTAATAATATTGTAACAACAACGTTGGTGGGTGCGATTACTGAAATAATAAAGATGAAACCAGAAGTTTTCTATATAACTTTGACTGGCTGACCTGGGTTGTACATCCACTTACCCGATCCGTGCACATCTGCACCAGCAAACACATTCCTTCTAACTCCCGCTCGAAGCCGCCGAGCAGCGCGTCATTAGTTGCTTTTATTCCCCCCTCCCACGTGACACCTACCCCCCACTCACCACTCCCCGGCTAAACCAATCCCGGAGACGTGGGAAGTTCTGGGGTTTCGTGGCTCCCACAAACAGAACTCTAATAACATTTTTAATACAAAAAATATGTTCTTAATACGGTAATGAGATATGTGAAAATGCTTTTAAAAAATGTATGCCCAGTTAATAACAGTCTGTAATTCTCAGCGTGTAAGGGGCAGGAAAAAAGTATAAAATCAAACCTAGAGCAGCTGCCCAAACAGACAGGCCCACTGGGAATTCTCCGGCACTTCCCGATTGCCAGTCCGCCCCTGCCTGACATTCAATTCAAGTGACACCTGATATTAGGGCTGTCCCCAAGGGTACATTTTTACCTTCGAAGGTTCAGAACACATTACCAAACGAAGGTTCGAAGCTTCGTAATTGTGTAATTTGCATAATGTATCAATGATGTCACATTCGCTGCTAGTGTATAGATTTTAATTAAAATCCTTTTTCTTTTTTCTTTTTTTACAGGTAATCCGTTTAACAAAAATGAAACATGACCTTGTAGTTTAAAATCTCGAACAGTAATCACGTTTTTATTTATTTTTTTACCAGCACACGGTTTATATTGATTTCACTTGCATGAACATGTTAACCTTCCAGTAAAAGCAACTGTATGTTAAGTTTAATTTGTATTTTATTCAATACCTAAAGTGTCGGATATCCCTGTGTTCAGTGTATTTTTTTTAAAGAAAGACACTGGAACACAGTAACATTAACATTTGGGTTATCTAATAAAAATACCCCCTTACACAGTTCAGAATTTGTGTCAACATTGTTATTATGCCCAAAATTATTAATAATAATATTAATGGTTAAATTGCAACGAACTTGCAGAGTTAGTACGGAGCTCTGTACTAAATTGCGTACTAGCTAGTACAGTACTATGTCGGGATCATCCCCAGCTGTGTACTAAAGTTAGTACCCATTGCAACGAAGAAAGAGCCGGAGGAAAAAATGGAGACTAGCTGATCCCCAGTTTTAGTCCAGTACTAAGAATGAAATGTGTTGTTAAGCTACTAATCAGGAAGTGAAGTGAATGAAGAGGCCGGGCCTCAACCAACACATCTGAACGCTTTGGCAATGCTAATCGTGTTAAAATGCGAAAGCCATTTACACCATATAATGCTACATTTATTTTAGTACCATAGTCGATAATATTTTGTTCTTCAGGAGGTATTTTTTGTTTGTGAATACATTTAAATTTAAACTCAAGACAATATTGTGTACGAAAATATTTCACAAAATACATATCTAAGGCTAAATTGCATTTCCCTTTGCACCTTTCCCCCAAACGAGACCCAAACCTATCTAGGCTAAACATTTAATACGACGTTTGTCTGAGTTATTTTGAAGAAAATAACGGATGTAATGCACAGGCAGGTTCGGACCAGCACCTCCTACACTGCAGCCCAACAGCGCCCCTGTACAGAGCTGCGGTTCAGTGCAGAGTAGAGCCTTGCCTCGGTCTTGTATACTAATATACCGGTACTCTATTGGCATATACACTACTACTACTGTACTACTGAGTCGGCTATAGGCTACATGCAACCCACTATAGCTCCATCTTATGCATACTATTGCATTTCAATTTTTTCCCCCCGCAGCAACTTTTCGGAGCTGCGCGATTCTGCAGATTTCTGCAGGTGGGTCTTAGTGACGTCACGCAGCAGCACTGGAACAGTGCGGAAATCTGCGATCAAGATAAACATGATATTGTATTGGACCACACCAATACACTTATATAGCCAAGCGACGTTATCGTAATTATCTTCGTTGCGGGAGACAGCTGTTTATTCAGACAGAGCTAATTCTAGTGGGACGCATTGCCAGACAAGAATGGATTTTTAAAGAAATAAAATCTTAAAAATGGCTATTGTGTGGCTAATGTGTGGAAAATCTCAGTGTATGCAGAAGTATCTCACTGTATGCATTCCAGTATGTAGTGTATGCGCATCTCAGTAGTGTATACGCCTCATGTGTGTATTACAGTTCGTATTTATTGGGTACGTCTTCCAAACATAAAAATACAATAAATCACTATGAGGTCTGTTTTTGTAATGTTTTATACACATAAGTCAGATTTAATTAAATCAACAAAATGACCAATGATAATTATTAATATTAATAATAATTGATACACCTATGAGTAAAACATTTATTTAACGATATCACAATTTCTTAGCAGACGCCCTTGTCCAAACAATATATACAATCTAATTAGATTAATCGTGTTGGCTAAATAATGTTAATGCTTCAGACTGTTATCTCCGGGATTTTAAATATATATATATTTGTCACAACTGTATTTAATTAAACCCAGTCAAATATAGACTTTTCCTAGCTTTTGCGGTGTGGAGTGAACGACCTTCCAAAGTTTAGAAACCTTTTTTCAATTCAGTATAGCCTGCATAAACTGCGGGTCGGCTGCAGAATAGATCGATAATATAAAATTATTATATAATCATGATTTAAATAAATGATTAGAAAGTTCAGCCAAAAGGTTTCGGCACCTATCAATTAATTAATTACTGAAGTAGTATCCTATAAAACTAGGAGGTGATATTAACGAACAATGCATTTGAAAATTATTATTATTTTAATTAAATACAAACACAGATAACTTGCATAGATGAAGGTTGCGTAGGTACTTTTTCGGTCAAAGGCAAAGGCGCTGAATGCTGGCGCTGAGGTGAGTCCCACTGAGCGCTTTTAGCTTCACCTGCACCCTCCTCACTCTAGTGCACTGTGACGTCAGCGCAACGTCACGCAAAGTGCACACTTGTCGAAGGGTGTAGGCGCGAGGGTGCGATTTGGGACGCAGCCCAACTTTATGCGGAAATGTTTGAGAAGATTTGGCAGCGGCAAAGTGCATATAAATGTAAATACATCTAGCTAGACAGTTATAGATATTGTTAAATTAGTTTTGAAGGCAATGTTATATTATCAATGTATTATTAATACAGTTTCTGCGCCTATCAATTAATTATAGAATAAAACTAGGTGGTGATATAAACGAACACTATATTTCCACATTATTATTAGTATTCATAGAATGTACTGTACCGATACTACCGGCCGAAATCCTTGAAACAGTTATTTGGAAGAGGAACAGTGCAAATGCTATAGCAGTCTCCATTCTGTAAAGACAAGAAAAGACTGCGTAGGTACTTTTTCGGTCAAAGGCAAAGGCGCTGAATGGCGATGCTGAAGTGAGTCCCACTGAGCGCTTTTAGCTTCACCTGCACCCTCCTCACGGAAGTCAGCAAGACGTCAGCACAACGTCACACGAATCGAGGGGTGTAGGGAGCAAGTGTGCGACCTGGGACGCAGCCTAGACCTGACCGTGCGCGTCGGCTCCTACACTTACCCAGAAACCCCTTCTCTGCGCCGCTACACGGAGACGTTTACGCGCATCTGCGCAGAAGCGTGCACCGGGCTTCACGCAGCACCGTTTCCGATCTGCATTTATTTGCGGAACGAGATTCCGCGCTACAGAACGCACCCATTTCACACGGGTCTGGGGATGAAATAGTTAATCTCAGGAAGAAAATCACTCATCTTCCTTCGAACTTCAATGGAGAAATAACAATACGATCTTTGCAGATACTTGTTTGTTTTTGTTTGGTACCGTCTTTCTACCGCCTCCTCTCCACATTGCTCAGTTAAAAAATAAAGTTAGTTACCGGCAGCTGCTTCTCCGGGCTCTATCTGCCCGTCTCCTCCGCAGCCTTACACGCAGCCGCCTCCCCTGCGACCAAAAGCTCCTGCAGCCTCCATCTCAGCGCCTCTTTTTCTCTCTCCTTCTGGGTTATTTCCACCCGGGACTCCGACACCGTCTCTCCCATCGCCTTCCAGATCTCACACAGGGCGGCTCTCATCAGTGCCGAGGACAGGCGGCCGTTCAGGCACAGAGAGAGATTATTATGTAGTACAGATTGAATTAAATAATGAACTGCCGATAACAATCGATTAGGTTAATGTTCTAATCATAAACAGTTACGGTTAATAATTGTTTTTATTTAGTCTGTGGACCATTTATTGTTTCCATCGGTTTGAACTGAATCACAAACTCCGCCCCCAAATCCGGGTACTGCTCCACAGAGAAATGGAGGAATTCCAATGACGTAACGTTCGAACTGCGACATCTTGGTGGGGTGAGAGAGAGACAGGAAGTAAAATATTATGACGTCTGTACTCTGTAACCCCTTTCCTGAGCTTATTGAATACCAGTAACTTTGTACATAGGCATTAACAATATAAACATATTTTAAAATAATAACAATAATAATGTAGTGCTTCATGTCTTGCTTAATCTTTATCCAGTACTGTACAGACCAGTACATTGGAATCCAGGCATCAGAGCTTCCATATGTTTAATAGCAGGTACTTGGTAATTCAATCAGTTAAACATACTTTAGAATAAATCTAGAGAGATGAGGTTTCAGATCTTGTGTGGTTTTGGAAAGAGTTGCAAAGCTTGGGATGTCGGCATGTAGCTCAGTGGTAGAGCGCATGTTTTGCATGCATGAGGCCCTTCCTTCATACATGACTTCAATCATTGGTATCTCCACCCAGTTGTTTAATATAGCATGTGTATAGCAATGCTTTAGCATTGTCAATTATTTTAACAAACATAATGTTAATCTATGATGCATAATAAAGATGTAAACTAAATGATTGGAAATTCATAAAAACAACAAAAAGATGTGGTCCATTCGGCTATACATGTCCCTCTTGATCTCTGCATCCTTTTTTCCCCCGCAGCAACTTTTCGGAGCTGCGCGATTCTGCAGATTTCTGCGGGTAGGTCTAGTGACGTCACGCAGCAGCAATCGAACAGCGCGCATCTCTGCGTTTATGTGCAGAACTGCGGAAATCTGCGCATCACGAAGGCTTCCCGTCTCCTTAACTCCACCAATATGGTGCAGATCCTAACATGATGTTACGTGAATGTAGTACCTCTGTCTAGCAGTGCCCGGATTGGGAGGCGGGGTTTGTGTTCAGTTCATAATGAGAGAAACCACAACAAAAAGTCCATGAGCTAAATAAAAACACGTATCAACTAGTTTTAGTTAAAAAGTGGTTCTGATTATAACATTAACTGAACCAAAGTTATTATTTCTTAATTGTATCGCTCTGCACTGAAGGCCAATGTCGGTGTCCGCGGCTCTGAGCGGCCGCCTGTCCTCGGCGCTGGCCGAGCTGATGAGAGCCGCCCTGTGTGAGATCTGGAAGGCGGTGGAAGAGACGGTGTCGGAGTCCCGGGTGGAAATAACCCGCAGACAGAGAGAAAACGAGGCGCTGAGGCGGAGGCTGCAGGAGCTCATGGTGGCGGGGGAGGCGGCTGTGTGTCACTGGAGCTCCGGAGCGGACGGGCCGCCTGTGCAGAGCCGAGGAGCCGGGAGGAGAGAGGCAGAGACCCGGGCAGCAGCGGACGGTAAGTAACTAGCTTTAATTGACTTGTTAAGTAATGGGGGAGCGGAATGGGTTCAATGACTAATTTGCGCATTGTGCAACAACGTAAACATCCAGTAGCCAAAATACATCTGTTAATAATAATATATAAACATAATATATTTCTCCACTGATTTCTGAAGAACGATGGCTTGGCTCAGTTGTTTTCCTTAGTGAAATGAACTCAAATCCACATTGTTGCGTCATTGTACGGAGTTCTCTAGTTCTGCCCGGATCTGTACAGTTATATACGAATCTCGTTCTCGGTCACGTAACTCTAGCCTCACAAATTACATGTAACAGCGATCAATTAGAAATATTGTGCTTAGCTATGGAATGGCACCTTTTTCCTTCTTGGTAGGCAGCAACATTACTCTGTTAATGTGAATTGCATTTCCATTAGACCCCAATTCTGAGTGTTTTAAATGGAAGGTAAAATGTGTGTATGATTAAACACTTGATATTTTGCAATATTACATTAAAGCTTTTCATTAATTCAGGATAATACACTTTAACAGTCTGTTTGAGTAACAGGTAAAAATTGATTATATGATTTTGATGATGAATAAGCCATGCGTTATATATTTTATTGATGATGGATGTGTGAAAGAATGTTACGAAGTAAAATCACATTACAGCCCTGTTGTTGCTGCACATCTACACTATGAAATGCCTGCATCACTTTTACAGCTGTGACTGTTTGCTTGATGTGAAGATATTTCTGTGCTGAAGCAATTTTGACCTGTACTAGTGGTCTGTCCTCAGAGCTGCTATTCTCCTGTCTTGTCTCTCCTCCAGGAGCTGTAGAGGCCAGCACTCTCCCTGACTCTGGGGAAAGGGCTCCCATTGAGCAGCAGTACTGTGAGCAGGAGTGGAGCTCCAGTCTGAGGCAGGACACACAGCCCACAGATACTGAAGACAACCAGGGTCTGACTGAGCAGCACAGGAGCAGACAGAGTAAAGAGGAGTTCAGGGGACTGGAGTCTGGCCACAAGGCAGAGCCACAGACTGAGGGGTCAACACAGGGACTCTGGGCACTGGGGTCTGAGTGTGGAACCAGTGTAGGTTGTGCTGAACTGAGCTCTACTAGAACACAGTGTGAACCAATTGTGGCGTCTGTTCACATTAAAACAGAAGACAATGAACTGGAGATAGACACACATACTCTTTTGAAAGATAGACTCTGTAGTCTTAGACTACAGAATATAACAGTAGGCCCTTGTAAACTGGATCCAGAGCTCCCTGCATATGGACTGTGTGGAACAGAATTTGTTGCCTTCAGGAAGACATTCAGTGGAGGGGATGACAGTGTAGTGAGGGGTGAGAGCCCATCATCACAGTGCAGACAGCTGTGTCCCAGACCCTCCAGCAAACATACTCTTCCCTCACAAAAAAATCAGAATCAAGACTGCCATTGTTGCCTCCAGTGTGGGAAGATCTTCAATAAACCAATATATCTTAAAATTCATCAGCGCATTCACACAGGAGAGAAACCATATTCCTGCCCCCAGTGTGGAAAGAGCTTCAATCAGGCAAGCAGTCTTATTTATCACCAGCGCACTCACACTGGAGAGAAGCCGTACTGCTGCACTCAGTGTGGGAAGAGTTTTATGCATGCAGGAAACCTTAATGCTCACCAGCGGGTTCACACAGGAGAGAAACCGTACTGCTGCTCCCACTGTGGGAAGAGCTTCAATCAGTCCGCACATCTGCATAGACATGAGAGAATTCATACACGAGAGAAACCATACTGCTGCTTACAGTGTGGGAAGAGTTTCAGTCATTCAACAAGCCTTAAATCTCACCAGCGCATTCACACAGTGCCTACTGTTGGTCTTAGTGTGCAAAGAGCTTCTAACATGCAGGAAGTTGTGAAATCTCACCAGATGATTCACACAGCAGAGAGATTATATAATAAAAGTTAGGCAAGCATGTTAGCATAAATGTCAGACAGTTGTTCCCAACCCTGGTCCTGGGGACACACTGTCCTGCTAAATGCTTATTTCATTTTAAAATATTAAACATGACAGTGGTGAAATTGGACAATTTGGAATACCTCACTCTCACAGAAACTTGGATTTCCCCAGAGAATCATATTTCCCCTGCTGCCCTGTCCTTTCCCATTCTCCTTATCTGGGCAGGGAGGAGGGACTGGGCTTCTGCACTCTCCTTCCCTTGCCTTTCCTTCCATTCTCTTCTTAGCCGCCTCCTTTCTGTCTATATTAACAGAATTTCATGCAGTATTTTCATGTCACCTCTTAATGGTACTCTACCATCCCCATGGTCCACTCACTACTTTTCTGGTCTTCGGTCCTGCACTCGGTCTCTTCTCCTAACATCCTCCTTGGTTACTTCAACATCCATCTTTCTAACCCCTCACACTCTACTGGATTTCTTCCCCTCGTTCATTTTGTCAAATTCTCCCTGTCTCCATCACCCCCTGCTCACAAGACAGCTTACCAGCTGGATTTCGTCTTCACCAGAGCCTGCTCCCCCTCCATTCTCTGTAACTTCTCTCGACATCTTGGATCACCACTTCTTCTTGTTTTCCCTTTCCCTCTTTTTTTCCTCCTCTAAAATCTGTTAAAAAAAACATCTTAACACCCCCTTCTCCAAAACTCCCTACTGAAGCATGAGCTTCCTCTGGGTCTTACTGAAAAAACCCACCCTCGACCTTACCTGTGGTGAGAATTACCATCCTGGCTCCTTTCCTTCCTCACTAAAACCCTTTAGCAGCTTATGGTCAGCTCTTTTCGGTTCTATCTTATCATTTACTCCTTGACCCTCTGCCATAAGGCTTTTGCACTGCCACTCCACTGAAACTGCTTTCCTATCTTTCACTGACTTGCTTAAATCTGCTCGTGACACCTCCCCCTCTTCTGTCCTAATCCTGCTTGATCTCTCCAGCCTTTGACACTGTCAATCACTCCATTCTCCTCACCTCTCTTGCCAACCTTGAAATCGATGGCCTCAAAAGCTGCACCTACCAGCTATTCATCCACACCGCAACCTCTCTGAACCCTTTCATGGATGTGTCCTAGAATTCTGTGCCAGGTTTATTTTGAAATATTGATAGAAAATCTACACACCTGTATTTAAGAGTTATAAATTATTTACATTTGATCAATTCACAATACATTATATATTATTTTAAAGCTTATAAAACATTAAGTTTATTTTTCATGTTTTAAGACGTGTTCAAACCTAAGAGAATACTGAAATGGCATCTAATCCTCACTCTAATATTTTAGTGTATTAACTCCTAAAACATTCTATATATAAAGAGACATCTTCTTAAGAAATAGAACACTACTTCATATTTAAATTTGAAAACCCTTTATGTCATTAACTATGTAATTCAGAACATGATGGATTATAAAAAAAGACAGATATGGCACAGTCAAATTATGCATATATTTATTAACTATTTAGTAGGCTAGTCACTTCTTCATACTTTATACAAATGACTATTCTTAGCTAAAACTGAAAGCCACACATTATTCAATTAATGTAAAAATAGAAATCTGAGGAGAAAGTAAATGAGCTAAACTTAAAAAATCTTCCTAATTAATAAAGTAAATAAATGGAACAATAACTGTTGGGCCACAATTAGTTAATTAGAAAATTAAACCTTAGGAGCTGAACAGTGCAGCTATTCCTTTGTTCATTCTTCCTCCAAGACCCTCAACACCACGAGACCCTTCATCTGTAATACGAATGGATAAATTGTATAAAAGGCATCACCATAATCAATAAGACAATTAATTATGCACAACAATACAACTCCTAACTGCAGTTATATCACTACACATATCAACCAAAATTTATTCTGAAATATATGCTAATACAAATCTAATACAAATTTTAACAGTCCTCATAACATAAAATAAAAAACTTTTACTAACACTTTTGTTATTATGTAATTTGGCTAACTATTGAAGGCAAAGGCAGGATATTTTAAACACTTTAATCTTTCAACTTCATCATAAATTAACATATACTAGACATCACTTTTTAGCCTTTCAGTCAAAACATACAACATAATGTAACATGTATAGTGTTATAATATGTGTAGTTTTATTCTAACCTATAATACTGATAAAAAAACAAAACAAACAAAAAAACACTATAAGCCTAGCTGGCTGTTGAAAAATGACAGTGAACTTTTATAGTGGTAAAATTAAACACCACCACACTAGATCTAAGCTGCAAATCTTCAATAAATAGTGTAAAACATAAATTAAAACAAGCAACCATGTAGTTACGCAAGAAGTGGGCGTGCACACAGTACTAAACTCTGCATAAGTACATGTACTTTCAAATAATACAAATGATACTAATAGACTTACACACTACAAATGCAACCAATAAATAAATAAATGCCAGATTTACTATACCACTTTGTAAAGCAAAGTAAAAGCAATTGGTCTGACAGGTCATTACTACTTACTTAACAAGCAAACCAGTATAAAGTGAATCCTGAATATTTTGAGATCAGTCCTGAAGTTAACAGGTGTGCCCCAAGGATCTGTCCTGGGCCCCCACCTGTTCTCTCTCTACACCTGCTCGCATTGCATCACATGGGTCCTCTTACCAATTCTATGCAGATGATACCCAAATCTTTCTTTATTTTCTTTCTCCTGACCCTCTCATCCACTCTCACATCTCTTCTCATCTCCCTCCTATCTCCTCCCAGATGCACTTGCATCATCTGAAGCTCGCATCACCCTTGACCCCGCTCTGTCCTACTCTTAGCACATCTTCACTCTGACACCAACGTACTGATTCTTCCTGATAACAGGAATCCACTCCTTCCTCACCAACTACTCAACAAGACCATTTTTTGTCACCTTCCAGTGATTACTCAGGACACATCTGCTCAGACAGTACCTCTAATACAGAATCCTGTAAGATATTGTAGGCCACAGCAAGAGAGGAGAGAAGGAGACCAGAGGAAGACGACACACCAGGCTGCCTGCTGCTAACCGAGACTGACTTACCTGTCTGGAGGTGCATTCCTGTAACTCAACAGAAGCTTGAAATTGCATATTTTGTTAATTTAATCAAATTATAATAGTTTTACATTAAATCTGCCCCAAATATATCATAATTGTGCACTTATGACTACAGCATTTTCCCTCAGATAAGAATCTTATAGCGATGATAGTATGAGTTTCAGTTCAACTATAATGCAGATTGGCTGGTAATGATAGGTGTGAAAAATTCCTCTTACAAGGCTAATACAAGGGCTGCTCAGGACTCTTGCTCTTACGCACATTATTGAAACATGCTTCCTACTGCTCCTGCTTACTTATTTATTGTTATCACTTTCATTTCACTGCAACTACTCCTATACCTATTCCATTAGCACACACCTAGGACTTACAACGTGACTGATAACACTGACTTTCTTATAATGTTTATAATTAAAGTTCATATTGATCTTCTAATTTTAATTGTCACTATAGTTTGTACTTTGTTTTGCTGATTTGTTTAGTCTAGGTCACTAATTGCTTTTTCAGAACAATAAAATAATCAACTTAACTCTGCTGCAGCTCTTTGGTTTGTGAATGAATAAGAATGTATTCTATGTCAAACTTATTGCCTTTATGTGAGTATAGCAAGTAGAATCAGGGGCGGACTGGCTGGGTCACAGGCCAGGATTGTAGTATACGCTAGACTTATGAAAATGAAAACCAGTTTACAACAACCACCATAACTCAGAACCCATACAAATGCCTGCAACTCCCAAAGTCTTTTATAGAAAATATTTTCAATCATGTACAAATGTGTAATTATTAAATAATAATAATAATAATAATAATAATAATAATAATAAATACAGTACTCACTTCTCTGACTGTTGCTATTGCTGCATTAAACTGATTTCTGCTGAGTTGAGCTGAATATGACTGCTGCTGCCTATTAGGGGTCAGATTATGAATATTTAAATCATCAGATGAGTCATGAAGAACATATCTATGTCAATATTCAGAAGCATAAGAGCCTCAAGATGGCCATCCCTCAACACAGAGTGCAGACTGGTTTTAATGAATTTCTGAATTGAGAAATTGCAATCACAAGACACATAGGTGAATGACAAGGTTACAAGATGTTTCAGTGCACAGACTAAAGATCCAGAACTTGCAGAATGGGTTGCAAATGAGTGATGAGCAAATGAGCAACATATGAGCACATGAAATGGAATTTCCACATTGACTTTCCGATGTTACACTGCAGTGTAGTGAGACCTGCTCATCTCTGCAGAGTCATAACTGCCAGCAAAAGCAAGCAAATCATTCCTTAAATCTTGGACATCAACATTAGTCATGGTGACAATGACTTTCAGGCTGAAATACAAAACCTGGCTCCACAATTTTCTTATAGTTTCTAGGGATCTAACACTGCTATTAAGTTTGTATGTGTCATAATCCTGTTCTCAAGTGTAACAATAGCCTTCTTGAATATAACTTCTGTAAAATATTACACATGGTGGGACAGAGACTAGATGTCACTTTTTATTACATTTCAATTAAATATTTAGCAAACCTGACGATATACTAAACTAATTAGTGACTGTAGTTATACTTCTGATTTTTATTTTTCATTACTATAGTAATCATTGGTTAACACACATTAAATGTATAACTAAAACACAATTTTCATCTAATTAAATTTTCATACGATGAAAAACAAAACTAATGTTGCCAGAGCTGTGATATATCAAATAATAATCATTCCAGTACAGCCTTCAATAATTTTCAAATGATTTTACGATGTAATGTAAAACATCGATTTGGCTGTACTATTTAAACAAAAACAAAAATGAAGTTTTTGAAGTCTTGAAGTTGTACAACTCATGTTTAAATTTTAAAATTAGTTTCATTATTCAGCTGAATCAGTCACGACTGATACTCTCAGATGTATGTTGTATGTTGTTGGCAGAGAGTCAGGTTGTTTTTGTTAGTAACGATGCAATTTTAAGTTTCACTATAATATAATTTATATTAGCAGCTATTAAACCTTTGAATATAAATTTGACTGGAACATAACAACATAAGAAATGTTACAAACGACCGTGCTCGTTTGGTGTCCATTAATAACTAAGTGATCCAAGAATACTATCCAGCCTATTTTTACATGTTCCCAAACAGTCAGCTTCAACCACATCGCTGAGGAGTTTGTTCCAGATTGTGACGACTCTCTGTGTGAAGAAGTCTCTCCTGTTTTCCATCTTTGAATGCCTTTAAGCCCAATTTCCATTTGTGGAATATTGCTTTCAACTTTGCTCCTCAGATATTGTCGCCGCACGTAAAGACTTGCACGTAAAGCTCCCAGGTCGCGTTGTTGTAGCCCAGATTTCCGCAATTGTGCACAGATTTGCAGAGTCCCACTGATCCCATCGGTAGAGCAGCGCAGATCTGGACACAACTGCGGAAATCTGCGCTACATCACCGCAGTCAAGCGGAGAGAGGAGCAGGGGGCGTGGTAAACCTCATAATTGAAATTGTGATGACAGCTAAACCAACTTAATCAATTCCCTTTCTTCGCTCCACACACTTAGTAACATTTCTTTTGAATTTACGTGGAGGCCAGAGCAGGACATTTTACCATAGGAGGACAGTCGTGTAGTCCTGTCACGAACGCACACATTATATTAAAATAATAATAATAATAAAGCAGACAGTCCGCCCCCAAGTAAAATAAAATTTGTGAACAAAAACAGCATGCTTTTAAAAACACAACCAAGAAAAACGAAAAACGACTTTTCTATATACGTTTTTAAAATACAAAGGGTTTCATTTCATTTATATGGGGCTCTTGTAAAATTGTAGGGTTTTCAGATATATACACTGATTGACTGATTGATGTCAGTCATACATTAAAAAAATACAAAGTTTCCTAAATAATAAAGGAAACAAAATAAATGTCTTCAAAATCAGCACTTTAATGATAGAGACTTGCAGCTCGTCCATTCAAGACAAGAAATACCTTTTCCAGCCAGTAGGGAAAACTGCGTCGCTGTCCAAATGCCAGTGCTGAAGTGTGTGGAGAAATCGACTCCTGTGCTTGTGAAGCACTGAGCGGCACCAGAGCTATATTTCCGCTGATTGCTGAGCAGTGTCCTTCCACAGATTGAAAGACAACGAGACCCACCCAGGCCCACAGACTCCAGGGTGCTGCAGACTACGCATCGAAAGGGCATGTCTCAGAACTGAGGATCTCTTATTCTTTGTTAACCCAATTAATTGGTTTTGAGATACAATCAGCGAAAGAACTGTTCACAGCTGTATTACAATCGTCTTTAAACTCTTTAAACAGAGGGAAAAAACAAATCACAAACAGAACAAAAAGTCCCGGACTTTGCCACACTGCGGTTCACAGCAACACAAAAAAACACCTGTTGTGCCAGTTTAAATTCCTTTATTTTTCTTTTTTAATATGCGATGGATAGATTTTAGAGAGCTGTACTTCAAATATTATTCTGCTCTGCTTTCACCTTTATTTCAAGAAGTCAACAAAGAAATACCAAATTGCATCGCTAGGTGGCAGACATTTAGAATTGGAATACACCATAGAAAATAAATACACACGTAAGAAGGGACAACTAAATAACAATGAAAGGGCAGATAGGCATATGTGTCGAAAAAAAGGGACTTATCAGAGACAGATGCCAGATTATTTAAAACACACACACTAACGCTGATATAACCCTCTACTATGCTTAGAGATGCTTTTTGCAACGACCAAATATCTCACTAATGTAGGGGTTACCAAACCTGGTCCTGGAGGTTCCCCTACCCTGCTGGTTTTTGTTCCAATCGAGCTCTCAATTACTTAATTAAACCCTTAATTAAACCCTTAAGTTATTTAATAAGGAGCATACATTTGAAATTGTATAAAAAGTTGGTTCCTGAATAAGTTCCTTATATGTTATGTTATATGTTATACTTAAAAGCCCTACTGTTTAAAATAATTAAATGGAAATTATTAAAGTCAAATACCTTAACCACTCAAAACTTACTGTCCTACAACATGAAACAGGATGGGTATCTATCTTTTGCCTTCTGCTGTGGTTGTGTGCTGTAAAAAACACAATTCAAAACTAATTACTTTTTACCCTGGATAAGGGCGTCTGCCAAGAAATAAGAAATAATATTAATGCAATGGATGTAGAGGGAGTGAAGTCAGTTTAATTGGTGGATATATAAAACATCTTCATAATCGCTTCATTTGTAGATTTGTTTTTTGCCAAAACAGTAGTTGAGTAAAGAAATTAGAAGGGTAAGGGTGTTAAGGGTAAAAGGGTTAAGGGTAAAATCATGAATTCTGAAATAAAGTTATGATAATATGCATTAAATTTCTAGCATTTTTAATGTAATATAACCTGCTGCAATTACTGCTACTACTAATAAAATTATGAAAAGTCCTATGAAAGGTTAAAAATATGTATGCAAAACTGGCATGTTTTGAAGTGTACAAATTACAGTCGAGTGCTTTATTCATGTCCACAAAACTGGAGTATTCCCTTTCAATACTTAAATAAGCTTGTTAAGTGGATGTAGTTTTTAAAATAAATGAGAACAATTATTTAGAGAACATTTGGGTTAACAATCACTTACATAACGTTTTACATAATATTACCAGGGTAACACCATTATAAAAGCACTCTACACATCTGGGACTGCAAGGAAGGGAAAGAAAGGGATTTTGCCCTTTCATGGTTTAGATTAGTGAAAGAAGATCTTAACCTTCCATATTTGTAATTTGAATAATGTATTGGTGACATCATAGCTGTGTGTGTATATATCTATATAGTTTAAGGTTGTTATATAGAAAAGTAATTGTTTTGTTTGATTTTGTTTTGAAAAGGATGCAGTTTATGTTCATATATTGGATGTTGCTTGCTATACTCATGTAACCGGGCTCATTGCGTGTATGAGCACATTACAGTGACACAATCCCTCTCTGAATGCAGTAGTGAATAAACGAACTACTGAGTTGGGAGACCCGTCTTTTGGCAGTTCGTTGCTCTGCTGGTGGAGCTGTGGCATGCCCGAAACGGCACAGTTGTGATCTGAGCGGGGGCATCGACCTGCACAAATTACACACACACAGGCATTAACCTCAGCGTACAAGAGATTCTTACTCATAGGTCCAACTGAAAGAACTGCAGCAGAGGTAAGGTAAAAAGCGTTTTATTTTTCATAAGAATTGGTGAATAATTTCAGAGACACCATCGTAAAAAAAGAGCAAATCAACGTACAAAAAAATAGTAACAACTCCAATTAGAAACAAATATTTGACTCAACTGTAAACACGAAAGACACTGTTATGGCACATTTAAACAGCACTGTTGATTCACAACTAAAAGTATTATAAAAAATAAGACGGAACACAGTAACCTGGGAAATCTCAGCCAAGGGCGAATGAAACCCTTGTAATAATCGTCAGTTGTCATAAAGTGAGTGCGAACCTTTACCATTTTAAATGCAGCTGCTCACACCAGTAGTGTTATATAACAGAAAATAAGGAGTTAATTTATTAGTCGTGGATGCATCACACATAGTGCACAGACACAGCATAATGAATTTAGAAATGCCACCTGTAGTGCTGGTGAATACCAAGTGGCAACAAGTTAACTATAACTGCAACTGTAACTATAGGGAGTTCCTTTTTCAGCAATGGCCAGGTTATTGGAATAAACTGGACAAATGCAAGTTCATATTTATAATCAGGGCTTTGGAGTGCAGAGCAGTGGAGCAGCAGGTGTTTGCCTGGAGCTGGAGCAAGGACAATTTGGCCTCCTCCGCTGCTCCAGATTTATGAAAATCTTATGTTTGACCATTTTAAGTTTAATTTTATTTTGACTGAATGCAGGGGGTGATATTTCATTAATTACGCTTGCTGTCTTTCTGAGTGACACGTTTCATTTCCCCTAATCATGTTATGCTCCCACACATCAACAATGCGGCTCCTCCTACAGAACTGTATTCATCCATCCGTTTAGTACAGACTGTGTTCGCTTAGGAATGCGAGCTCCTCAACCCGCCAGACACATGTGCAGTGGCAACCAGCTGTCAGCCTTGACCGGTTCTGATTGGTTTTAAAAGGTCTGGATGGAGCGCAGCCTGCTAGCAAAAACAGTCATCAGACGGTAAGCGCGCATGTGTGAAGATTATCAAGGCTTAATGCAGGCTGCATAAAACTCTCCAATGGCTGGTTTCACAGACCTAAAACAACATTGGGTAGGCCACGATTAGTGCTGGGTCGTGAAACCAGCCCACAGTTTTGTAGAGCGTAACTTCTCAAAACCGAACTCTAAAGCAGTTTCCATATTGCAAATCTAATTCTAAAATTTATAAAATCAAATTATCCTCATCCACTATTGTTATTTTTATAGTCTGAATCTGCTTTATTTCAGGTATTATGTTCACATTTCTGTTTGCAATTATATCTGCTTATGTAAAAAAGGTAAGATGTTTGTTTCTGTCTGTATATGACATGGTAAATACAGCCATGCAAATTAATTCCCATATATTCTGATTAATTCCCATGGAAAGTTTCCACCATTTTTTTTTCCCCAAACGCTGAAGACTACTGGCGTTTTATTAATCAGGAAGTCAGGATTAGACCATTTCAGGGTGAATTTGCAGGGTGTCATGGTAAAGTGAGTGATTCTGTTAATTTTCCACTAAGGTGTCAGGGTTGTGGAGATTACAGTGTTCTTAAAGCAGTTATGACGTTTAATAGTTGGGCTTTTGAAAGTTAAGTCGTTAATTGAAATTTCTTTGCATACAAACTGTTCAATTTCTATCCACGGATTGATGCGTTTATTTCAGTATAGCCATTTTGTAATATATTGTAGTTGGCTAGCAAGGTAGCAATGATACAAATTTGGTGCATTCAGACCTCCTTGTAGTTTACTTTTATGTAGTGTGGTTAACTTTATTTATTACGTTTTTATTAGGTTTATTAGGTTTTCTTCCAGTAAAATGTAGTAATTATTGAATATAAATTTTGGAACCAATTGGTTGTATTTTGTACTGGGACCACAGTGAAGAGATAGTTAATTTTGGGTAGAATAGACATTTTAACTGTTGTAATTCTGCCAATAATAGAAAGTGGTAAGTTCATCCATCGGTTCAGATCATCTTCTATGTTTTTTATAAGTAGAGTGAAATTGAGATGGAATAAGTGACAAATTGGTGGAGATATTGATGCCAAGGTATTTGATATTGCCAGTTGAGAATGGGAGAGCAGGCGTTCAGGCTGCAGCATTCCAGGAGTCTCCACATAAAGGAAGGATTGCAGATTTTGTCCAGTTTATAGAGTAGTCAGATACGTCAGAGAATGTGTTTGATTTAAATTACTTCTTGTATTGACTCTATAGGATTTTGAAGGTACAATAAAATATAATCTGCATAGAGGCTAATTTCGTGATTTGTACCGAGAGTCTGAATTCCAGAAAGGTTGTCATTTTGTCTTAGTGCAGCAGTGGTTCAAGAAATATAGCGAAGAGGAATGGAGAGTGGACATCCTTGTCTGGATCCCCTATGCCAGGGGTGGCTAACCCTGGTCCTAGAGAGCTGCAATCCTGCAGGATTTCCAGGTCTCTCTTAATTACCAATCATTGGATACCTTGAACACAGGGACATTTTGCAATTTTAACAATTAAGACACAATTGGTTCAACTAAGCAGTTAACGATCTGGATAGAACAGAAGCCTGTAGAACCTGCGGCTCTCCAGGACCAGGGTAAGCCACCCCTGCCCTATGCAATGCAAAGCTTTGTAATGCAATTCCATTCGTAATGACCGATGCCATTGGTGAGGTGTAATCCAATTATCCAATTATTTTTATTCAGTGTTGCCAATAGAAATGTCCAGTTCACTCTGTCAAAAGCCTTTTCTGCATCTAATGATTCAATTATTGTTTTTAATTCATTTTGAATAGGCGAAACATGTTACTTGAGGAATGTCTACCTTTAATGAAGCCGGGTTGATCGGTGTGGATGAGCAGCGGAGTTACAGATTCTAATCGGATGGCTAGAGCTTTACTAATCATTTTAAGATCTGTATTTATTAAGGACAGGGGGCAATAGCTAGAGCACAGTGTTGGGTCTTTGTTCGGTTTAAGTAGTACTGAGATAAGGGCTGTATTTATGTGTGGCGGAATCGTTGAGGATTGTTTAATTTCGAATGTCATTTTGGTAAATAATGGTGAGATTGTTTGCCAGAAATGTTTATAGAATTCTATAGGGTAGCCGTCGCCTCCTGCAGCCTTAATGTTTGACATAGTTAATTGCTTTTTTGAAATCGTTTGCTACAAGAGGTGTATCCAACTTATCTGCTTGGTCTTTATTGAGTTTTGGGAGTGTTATGTTGTTTAAAAAGGAGTCGATAGCTGCTATGCTTGGTATACTTAGGGATTGATATAAATTACTGTAGAATGTGCAGAATGTGTTATTGATGTCCTGTTGTATGATATTTCTCTCTGAGTCCTTGATAACTGGAATGGTTGATTTTTCTTGAGTTGGTTTGCCAAAGAATTAAATTCAAAGTTGTTATGTCTTTGTCTTTGTCTTTGTATCAAGAACTGTGTATTTTAATTTAAAACGTAATTGAGTTTGAATTTGGTTTCTCTTAATTAATTTAGAACTATTTCTGTTGGATTGTTAGAATATGAGTCTTGTAATAGTTTAAGTTTTTGTTCTAGATCATTTTCAAGTTTTTGTTCTTTTTCTCATATGACGAGTATGATATGATTTTCCCTCTCAGTACTACTTTGGCCGTTTCCCATAGTAATAATGATGGTATTGCTTTCTTGAAGAATGTGTCAAATTCTTCATCTTTAAGCAGTGATGTATTGAGGAGCCATCAAGTGGGAGGTTTTTGTAAGAGTAGATTGTTTAAAGTGAATGCGATGGGTGCATGGTTGGATATTATAATGGGGTGAATTGTAGTCTCTGATGCATCTGACATGATTGAGTTACTAGTTAGAAATAAATCAATGAGAGATAATGTTATGTGAACAGGGGAAAAGTGTATATATTCTTTTATTAATGGATGTTGCAATTGCCAACTTCCACAGAGACCAAGATCATTACTATACTGCCTGACTGTTTCTGCAGAGCGCCACACTCTGGAATGATTAATAGTATTTGAGCGATCTATTGGGCTAGTGGTTGTGTTAATGTTCCCTCCAATTGCAATGACTGAATCTGAGAAATGTAGTAGTTTTGTGAAAAAATTATGAAAAAAGATGGGTCATCATTATTTGGCCCATAAATATTGTTAAGTGTAGCATTGATTATAATGTAACACCACTCAGGGTCTGCCACAGTGGTTTTATGAAGTAATGGAATGTTTTTGTTAATTAAAATTGAAACGCCTCTTTTTTGTGAGTTAGAGGTTGCTGAGAATACTTGGTTAAAGACTTTAGATTTTAACTTCAGACAATCAGATTCTGAGAGGTGGGTCTCCTGCAAAAAGTTTCCACCTTTAAATATTCCCAAAATTGTGCAATCTTAATTATATAGTTTTGTTTGTTTTCTTTTTTAACAGTTCAAAAATGTTGCTGCTCCAAATCCTTGATTATAGTAACAGGTTTTATTTTAGGAAACAATTAAACTAGTAATACAAGAGGAGGGTAATTAGTCAGACATATAGGCCTAATGTATATTTATGTGCATAATGTACTTCGACGTTTCAGTGGAAATGCGTATTAAGCAATGTTAATAATTATTTCAATAATTCAATAATATATTTTATGTTTAATATGTATATCTGTTAAAATAATATTATACAACATATCAAATTCTTAACTCTTCATAAAGTTTCTTACCTGTATGGCGCACCAGCACGGGATGTTTTATCGGTAAGGCTTACTTGACCCACTGCAGCCATGACACTACAGTCTGTCACCTGAGTGAACCCGCTGGTGAGATTTAAGTCTTCCTGACTGACTGAAGCCCTTGCCACACTGGGAGCAGCAGTACGGTTTCTCTCCCGTGTGAACACGCTGATGAGATTTCAAGTTTCCTGGCTGACTGAAGCTCTTCCCACAGTGGGAGCAGCCATACGGTTTCTCTCCTGTGTGAATGCGCTGGTGATAAATAAGGTGTGTTGCTTGACTGAAGCACTTCCCACACTGGGCACAGCAGTACGGTTTCTCTCCTGTGTGAATGCGCTGGTGATAATTCAAGCTTGCAGCCTGACTGAATCTCTTCCCACACTGTGTGCAGCAAAACGGTTTCTCACCTGTGTGAATACGTTGGTGAGTTTTAAGATATACAGATTTATGGAAGCTCTTCCCACACTGAGTGCAACTGTACAGTCTTTCCCCTGTTTGAGTGCGTTGGTGTTTCTGGATTTGATGTGAGGGGGGAGTGCGAGAGCTGGAGGGTCTGGGACGCAGCTGTCTGCGCTGTGATGATGGGCTCTCACCCCCGATTACACTGTCACTCCCTCCACTGAGCCCCTTCCTCGGAGCAGTCGACTGAGGGTCACACTGTCCATCTACAGGATGGAGCTCAGCTGCCAGGTTACAAATGTTTTCTATAACATGCTCAGGTTTGATATTATGGAGTGCATCTTTGAAAAGGGTCTGCGTACTTGGCTCCATTGTGTGAACAGTCTCTGGTGTATCATCCTCTGTTTTAATGTGATCAGACACCAGACTAGATTCACACCGTGTTCTGGTTCCCAGTTCAGTACCAGCTGCGCTGGGTCCACACTCAGATCCTAGCCCCCTAAGTCCCTGTGTTAAACCCTCATTCTGTGGCTCCTTATTGTGGTCAAACTCCAGTCCCTTGACCTTGAGCTCCTCCTCACTCTGTCTGCTCTTGTGCTGCTCAGGCAAAACTGGTTTGTCTTCAGTATCTGTGGGCTCTGTGTCCTGCCTCAGACTGGAGCTCCACTCCTGCTCACAGTGCTGCTGCTCAATGGGAGCCCTTTCCCCAGAGTCAGGGAGAGCGCTGGCCTCTACAGCTCCTGGGGGAGAGACCAGACATGAGAACAGCAGCTCTGAGGCTAGGCAATAAGTACAGAGCAGAATAAAGCAGAGACCATACTGCTCAGCAGCTTCAGGTCATAAAAGTGTCCAGTCAGAGTGCATCTATACCACAAAAGTCAATGTTAAATAACATCAAGTTACAAAGTCCAGCCATCTAAAATTAAAATCATACCAAACAAAATCAACAAAGTTCAGACAAATTGTATGAGGTGCCGTTAAAGACATAATTCACCCCGTGGTACATACACTATCCTGAGACGTATACACTATATACTGAGAAGTGCACACACTAGATACTGAGACACATACAGTGAGATTTCACATCCATTTACAGTGAGATTGATCATCAGTCACATGTCCGCTCAGGTCCACCCATTAGCTCACAAAAGAGCCATTTTTAAGATATAGCATGAGGTGTAGCCAGGGAAGGGTTTCATTTATTTAAAAATGCATTCTTGTCTGCAATATGTCCCACTAGAATTAGCTCTGTCTGAATAAAACAGCTGTCTCCCGCAACGAGTGTATGGATAATTACGATAACGTTGCGCTATATAAGTGTATTGGTGTAGCCCAATACAATCTCGTGTTGTTTATATTGATTGCCCCTAAAATCGAAAGCAAAATGCATGGAATTGTAAACAATTTTTGTTATATCAAAAGCAAAAAAATAATAATAATCATAAGCAAATAATGTTAAATTGAGAGCAAAACTCGAACTGATTGAGTCCATTTCACTGCCGCGCTCGACTGCAGGCCTGTCTGCGGCTGCGATGCTGCGATCTTTGCTTTGACCTCCAGTTTCTTTGCTTTTGTTTCCCTCCGTTTACGAGTTTTGTCGCTGTTTGTCGTGAGGGAAGGATTTACAGGGAGGCGTGGATCCTGGGTCTCCATTGGTCCAGCAGGTTTGAGTGACGGTTCTTCCTGACCCAATCAGTGAGCAGATGGGCTTTTTTTTGTTTACAATCTTTTTTTATTTTGAATTCGTTACATATGGCGCTAATCTGAGTCCATATGTATGCGCTTCTCAGTATGTAGTGCATGTATTTCAGTATGTAGTGTATGCATCTCAGTATGTAGTGTATGTACCAAGGGGTGAATTATGTCCCTAACCGCACCACAATTGATATTGATTACATCTTGTTACATGATAATTGGATTTGAAATCTCCATTCCCAGCTAACAACAGTGTGTGTTAGCGGGGTTCTTGCAAAATTTTTAACCCTCTAAAAACTAAAGCGACCAAAAAGTTCTAACCATTACTTTTTTTGTACACCGCAGATCAGAAATAAGAAATCATTACTTATTTATTAAACAAACAAACGTAAAATATATCAATACTTACTTATTTTTCGAAAAACAAAAACAGAAATAAGGATAACGGATATTTGGATAACGAATCGGAAATAAAAAAATTAAACATTCAGAAATACTGTAAACAGTAACAATAAATAAGTATCCATTATCTATTTACTGATAAATAGGGACAAATATTAACAATACGTTCTTAGTTGTTTTTCGAAAAATCAGAAATAAGGAATAAGTAACCTTATTGTTTGAAAAAATAAAAAATGAATAAGGTATCAAATGTACATAGGTGGATTACGTTTCCATCCATTATACTCAGCGGGCTTTCCTCTTTGAGTTTGTGTCAATCTGCCCCTGTTGTTGTTGTTGTAGTTGTTGTGGACTTTAAGTTGTGCTGTTCTACGTGTGCTTCACGTCTTTCTGGACTCTTATTGGCCGCTTTGTTAATTGGTGTTTATTTGGGATAAAGGACTCGTGTTAAGACCGCTACACACACACAAACCCGGTGTGCATCAGACGCAGAGATTCTGGCAGCGTTCCTGTATCGCAGATTTCCACACATCGGCGTAGATCCACCAATGGGATCGCTGGAATTCTGCAGATCTGCGCAGAACTGCGACAATCTGCGCTACAAGAACGCCACCATGTGCAGAGGGCAGTTAAGCGCAACACCGACTCCGTCCTCAGACTGAATTAACTAGTGATTTGAAGTTCCTTGAGTTACTTACCGTCCGCTGCTGCCCGGGTCTCTCCCTCTCTCCTCCCGGCTCCTCGGCTCTGCACAGGCGGCCCGTCCGCTCCGGAGCTCCAGTGACACACAGCCGCCTCCCCCGCCACCATGAGCTCCTGCAGCCTCCGCCTCAGCGCCTCGTTTTCTCTCTGTCTGCGGGTTATTTCCACCCGGGACTCCGACACCGTCTCTTCCACCGCCTTCCAGATCTCACACAGGGCGGCTCTCATCAGCTCGGCCAGCGCCGAGGACAGGCGGCCGCTCAGAGCCGCGGACACCGACATCTTATTCCAATGCAGACAATGTTATGATAGTAAAGGTAACAATAGTTAAGATATTCGTTTGTAGTCTAATTCAGAACGGTGATGTTTTAAAAATAAAACTAATTCGATAATCAAGTGAATAAAATCGCGGTTTTACTGCCTGAACTCGTGGGCAGGTCGCTGCGCATACTTTGGTTCAAACCGAAGCTCAAATCCTCTCCCGGCGGCGCTCAGCACTGAAACGGGGGGGATTCTTGGGTTGTGACGTCACTGTATAGCTGAGGTTAAAGAGCCAGTGTTGTGTTGAAATACAAAAGGGGGGGGGGGGATCTTCAAGGGAGACGTAGTGGTTATTTGAATAAACCTACTGTAAATAATAAATTAATAAATAAATAAATAAATAAAACAACGCTTTTGTGTGCATCAGCCCTGCTTAACAACTGTAAATAATTTAATGGAATGAAAGGATGTTGATCTGATAAGAGCCAAAATGTTACAATGGACAAATCGTTTTAATTTATTACAGTTATTGTTTTATTAGTAAGTACTTTGACCTAGGACTTTAAACTGGAGTGTGGTTTGTTTATCTGGTATCGATATCAGAAGAAATAATTCCATAAAGTCCTGTTATCTAGTGACCCCCACACATATACTCAACAAAAAAAAAGAAAAACGTCCCTTTTTCAGGACACTGTACTTTAACTTTACAGATTTATTTAACTTTATTGTAAAGTGTTTAAACAGTGTTTTCCATGCTTGTTCAATGAACCATAAATGAATGAACATGCACCTGTGGAACGGTCGTTAAGACACTAACAGCTTACAGACGGTAGGCAATTAAGATCACAATTAAAAAAACTTAGGACACTAAAGTTAAGTATAGGACCTTTCTACTGACTCTGAGAAACACCAGAAGAAAGATGCCCAGGGTCCCTGCTCATGTGCATGAACGAGCCTTAGACATGCTGCAAGGAGGCATGAGGACTGCAGATGTGGCCAGGGCAATAAACTGCAATGTCTGGACTGAGGGCTTGTAGGCCTGTTGTAAGGCAGGTCCTTACAGACATCACCGGCAACAACGTCTCCTATGGACACAAACCCACCTGCGCTGGACGATTTCCTGCAAGACAGGAAAGTCAGTGTCTGCCATGGCCAGCGAAGAGCCGCATCTCAATCCCATTGAGCACGTCTGGGACCTGTTGGACCTTGCAAGTGCCTTGGTGGAAGAAGAACTGGCAAATCTGGTGCAGTCCATGAGGAGGAGATGCACTGCAGGACTTAATGCAGCTGGTGGCCACACCAGATACTGACTGTTACTTTAAATTTTGACCCCCCTTTGTTCAGAGACACATTATTCAGTTTCTTTGAAACTTGTTCAGTTTATGTCTTAGTTGTTGAATCTTTTTATGTTGATACACATATTTACACATGTTAAGTTTGCTGAAAATAAAAGCAGTTGAAAGTGAGGACGTTTCTTTTTTTGCTGAGTTTATAACAAACAGCGATCAAATCCCCTGAAAACAAGACCACGTTGATACACAAGTCACCACAATACTTTCACTAATACGAACTCAGATTAGCGGTGATGTTAATCTGCATGAATTAACCTTGAGGCTGTTTCATTTTATACAAGATATAGGTTTATTAAATAAAAATTAAATAGACAACATGTATTTGCAACGATAGGATAGAGACAAGCAGGGTGGATTAAAAGTAAGAGTGAGGGGAGATCTATCCAATACTCAAGTTTTGACTCGGCACAAAACATGTAAAATAACACACAAGTATTATGATTACGCTGTCGTTCCTACAATTTAGATTCCATACACAACTCGGTTTTATGTAATTGTGGTTTACCTAATTCTTGACTAGTACACGAAATATACAACCTGTGCGGTTTACTGAGTTTCAGTTATGCATACACTCGATAGCGGGGAGGACTGGCAGACTGCTTTGACTTGAGGACGGTTGCAAAGCTTTCAGGTTTTGGTGGAGAAGTTCTGGTTCCGTTCAGTCTTCCTGGACTTCGTCTCCTTGGTTTCTTCTCACAGGTCGTTCCACTCCAGATTGTAACACTCTCAATTGCTAGTTTTAACTTTCTGTTTTTATACATTTTAGACAAAGAGATTCTAATATCTTGCCTTCCAAACTTGTGATTGGTCAGTGTAGTAGTTTTAGTAAATCCCAGGATACACTGATGAAGAAGTAACAAGTTTATTACAGAAAACATAAATACAGGTTAACCTGGAGCTCTCCTCTCACATGAAGTGAAGCAAAGAACTCAAGATGAGAGTTTGGAGACGCTTTTTGTACCTTCAGATAGGCAATAGGTTGCAGTCTTATCTATCAGAAGTGATTACATCTAATTAAAATACAGTTGTAGAAAATAGTTTACCACATGCATAATAATTAACATAGACCTAAGTTTGTTGTTGATGTTGAAATGTTTGATAAGTTGATTGGTGCTGGTCAGCATTCTTAGGCAGCAGATGTTTATCAAAGACATTGTTGTAAGTCCTTAACCAAATACCTGTGCCCCAAAACACACAATCTCTATACTGTTTGACTGTTTCAGCTGATTGAATATCCTAGAAGACAGTGGCTGAATGAAATCATGAGAAGACAATGCTTGATTGAAGTAACCTCAGGTTTGGGGTAATAAAATTGAAATTCGAATCGAAGCAGTCTTTGCCATTCCTCTCCATTGATTCCTACAGAATGTGTAGGCTATTGGGGGTGTGATGGCTTTGAGGAATGTGAAAATGGTTAAAATGTTACGTAGAGTCACAGGCATCGACTACGCAGGGGATCAAGGGCTTAAGCTCCTCCCCACCAAACATAAAAAAGCAGGGCTCAGCCCCAACTCTGGAATTTTGTCATGTAATCACGGAAACAGTATCACCACCCCCCTCCCCTGCTTTTGCTAATTATTTTATCTGACAGTGTTCATAGGGGTTTCTGTAACTCAGCCCCCCGCCGGGAATTTCAAAACTCAGCGCCTATGCCTAGAGTTTCTAACTCTCCATATTGTCAAGTTTTAGTTCTATCAATTGCATTTTCAAGTCCCTCAAAGCATGACCTTACAGTGGATACCAAACAAGCCAGGTGCTCTTTTTCGGTGATATTAAATTTGCTTGGAATTCCAGGGGGGGCTGGTATGATGTCCATGTCAGTGGAGGATAAATTAGGATGTGTGAATAACTCTCTTACCAAATGATAATGTTGCATTGTATGTGAAATATAAATGGTCCAATGGATGTTTTAGCTAATGCTCTTTTTTTAAGACCAGACATGGCTTGAGCATGTTTTGGTTCTGAGGTAGAATTACTTAAGAGTCATTCAATTAGTTTTAAGTCACCTTTTACTGTTTGTTATCAAACTAAGGATGAAGTTGGTAACACTTCTGTTAGCAGCATATAGCTTGTATTTGGATTTGTTGCCCTGGTCTATGGAATATATAAAGTACCTAGAATGTCTGTGAAATCTTCAATTGGAATTTGGAGATGGGGCATGTCAGCCCATTTGTCAGTTGGGGGGGTCTTCCAGCATGGATGTGTTATCTGTCATACTTTGGTGAGCACAGGCCTGTATTGTAAAACACAGAACTTTAAAGCTTTCTCCTTAAGTCCTTTAACACCAGCCTACATCTCTCAGTTAGGAAGGTATATGAATTTGTGTATATATTTGCCAAAATAAGGTTGTATGATTTACAGAACATAAGAACATAAGAAAGTTTACAAATGAGAGGAGGCCATTCGACCCATCGTGCTCATTTGGTGACCATTCCAGTCAATTTTTAAATGTTCCCAAATTGTCGGCTTCAACCACATCGCTGGGGAGTTTGTTCCAGATTGTGACGACTCTCTGTGTGAAGAAGTGTCTCCTGTGTTCTGTCGTGAATGCCTTTAAGTTAAATTTCCATTTGTGTATCCGGGTCTGTGTGTCCTTGCTGATCTAGCAAAGCTCCTCAAACTAAACATGTAAAGGTAAAGGAGTTTGAACTTATGTCACGGACCCTCTCTGAAGGGGGGTCTATGTGGGGGATGTGAATTTGTGTATCTCATGTACCAAGGTGCATCTATCACTTCAATTTTAACAGGGACAATGTGGCTGTGGAGTTTTACAGTAAAATGTTGTCTGCTTCTTTTATGACCAAAATCGAATACCCTTATGAGGACTGGTTATACGTAAATGTATGGAGAGGCACAGGCTATGTTGAGAAGATATTAGAAGCAGTGGGTTAAAAAAATTTCACTGGTGGCTTTAAATTTGCACTGTATGACTTTTACTATGGTGGATTACACAGACATTGTTTTAAGGAAAACAATCTTTGTGAAATCAATGGATTTTAACCAATTTTTAAAACAAGCGATGAAGAAAATGAATATTCTCACCTCCAGAATGTAGTGATATAGATATATACACCGATCAGCCATAACATTATGACCACCTGCCTAATATTGTGTAGGTCCCCCTTTTGCCGCCAAAACAGCCCTGACCCGTCAAGGCATGGACTCCACTAGACCTCTGAAGGTGTGCTGTGGTATCTGGCACCAAGACGTTAGCAGCAGATCCTTTAAGTCCTGTAAGTTGCGAGGTGGGGCCTCCATGGATCGGACTTGTTTGTCCAGTACATCCCACAGATGCTCGATTGGATTGAGATCTGGGGAATTTGGAGCCCAAGTCAACACATTGAACTCATGATTCATCAGACCAGGCCACCTTCTTCCATTGCTCCGTGGTCCAATTCTGATGCTCATGTGCCCATTGTAGGCGCTTTCGGCAGTGGACAGGGGTAGCATGGGCACCCTGACTGGTCTGCGGCTACGCAGCCCCATACGCAACAAACTGCGACGCACTGTGTGTTCTGACACCTTTCTATCAGAACCAGCATCAACTTTTTCAGCAATTTGAGCTACAGTAGTTCATCTGTTGGATCGGACCACACTCGGACCACACGGGCCAGCCTTCGCTCCCCAAGTGCATCAATGAGCCTTGGCCGCCCAAGACCCTGTTGCTGGTTCACCACTTTTCCTTCCTTGGACCACTCCTTACGCTTGCCCGTTTTTCCTGCTTCTAACACATCAACTTTGAGGACGAAATGTTCACTTACTGCCTAATACACTCACCTAATGGATTATTAGGAACACCATACTAATACTGTGTTTGACCCCCTTTCGCCTTCAGAACTGCCTTAATTCTATGTGGCATTGATTCAACAAGGTGCTGAAAGCATTCTTTAGAAATGTTGGCCCATATTGACAGGATAGCATCTTGCAGTTGATGGAGATTTGTGGGATGCACATCCAGGGCACGAAGCTCCCGTTCCACCACATCCCAAAGATGCTCTATTGGGTTGAGATCTGGTGACTGTGGGGGCCAGTTTAGTACAGTGAACTCATTGTCATGTGCAAGAAACCAATTTGAAATGATTCGACCTTTGTGACATGGTGCATTATCCTGCTGGAAGTAGCCATCAGAGGATGGGTACATGGTGGTCATAAAGGGATGGACATGGTCAGAAACAATGCTCAGGTAGGCCGTGGCATTTAAACGATGCCCAATTGGCACTAAGGGGCCTAAAGTGTGCCAAGAAAACATCCCCCACACCATTACACCACCACCACCAGCCTGCACAGTGGTAACAAGGCATGATGGATCCATGTTCTCATTCTGTTTACGCCAAATTCTGACTCTACCATCTGAATGTCTCAACAGAAATGGAGACTCATCAGACCAGGCAACATTTTTCCAGTCTTCAACTGTCCAATTTTGGTGAGCTTGTGCAAATTGTAGCCTCTTTTTCCTATTTGTAGTGGAGATGAGTGGTACCCGGTGGGGTCTTCTGCTGTTGTAGCCCATCCGCCTCAAGGTTGTACGTGTTGTGGCTTCACAAATGCTTTGCTGCATACCTCGGTTGTAACGAGTGGTTATTTCAGTCAAAGTTGCTCTTCTATCAGCTTGAATCAGTCGGCCCATTCTCCTCTGACCTCTAGCATCAACAAGGCATTTTCGCCCACAGGACTGCCGCATACTGGATGTTTTTGCCTTTTCACACCATTCTTTGTAAACCCTAGACATGGTTGTGCATGAAAATCCCAGTAACAGAGCAGATTGTGAAATACTCAGACCGGCCCGTCTGGCACCAACAACCATGCCACGCTCAAAATTGCTTAAATCACCTTTCTTTCCCATTCAGACATTCAGTTTGGAGTTCAGGAGATTGTCTTGACCAGGACCACACCCCTAAATGCATTGAAGCAACTGCCATGTGATTGGTTGGTTAGATAATTGCATTAATGAGAAATTGAACAGGTGTTCCTAATAATCCTTTAGGTGAGTGTATATTCCACCTACTGACAGGTGCCATGATAACGAGATTATCAGTGTTATTCACTTCACCTGTCAGTGATCATAATGTTATGGCTGATCGGTGTATATATACACAGCTCTGGAAATAATGAAGAGACCACTGCAAAATTATCAGTTTCTCTGGTTTTACTATTTATAGGTATGTGTTTGTGTAAAATAAACATTTTTGTTTTATTCTATAAACTATTGTATAAATTACAACTGGTCAAAATAACAAAAAACATGCAGTGTTGTCAGACCTCGAATAATGCAAAGAAAATAAGTTCATATTCATTTTTAAACACAATACTAATGTTTTAACTTAGGAAGAGTTCAGAAATCAATCTTTGGTGGAATAACCCTGATTTTCAATCACAGCTTTCATGCATCTTGGCATGCTCTCCACCAATCTTTCACATTGCTGTTGGGTGACTTTATGCCACTCCTGGTGCAAACATTCAAGCAGCACGTGTCGCCTGCAGAGTCAAGTGTCAGAGAAACATTTGTCTTAGTATTGTCCATCTCCCTGGTAAAGTTTTTAGGGAGACACTTGTGTTGTTTGTGTGTGTGTGTGACCGGTTGCTTTTTGTGTGAGAGTGTTCTGATAGAGTTTTGGGCTACATTATAACCGTTTAATACTCTCTTTTGTGTGTGTTTGGAATTTGGAGGGAGTGCAGCTAGTGATCACAGGTCACTGAAACAGTCTGCTGAGTCCAAGCTGCGCAGAGGCATGCCTCTGTATACGGCAGCCGGAGTCAGTGGTTGTGATCAGGTGATTTCTGATATACATGGAAGTCCGTTTGGTAAGGCTGGCTGGATGGCACTATAGAGTATTGTAGAGAATAAAATAATTAATTTGAGGTGTAAATCAATAATAATTATAATTATAATATGTATATATATATATATATATATATATATATATATATATAATTATAATAAAACAAATATATAAAATAAATACATCAAATCAGAAGACTATGGCAAGTTTAAAGTTACAGTTCAGTTACAAGTTCAGTGGTGGAGAGGTTTAAAGTAGGAGGAAAAATGGAAAATATACTGTGGTGTTGTTCATTCAGTGGATAGAGGGATAGAAGGGTTTCTGCAGTGGAATAGAAGGGACAGTTTGTAGCTTGAAGGCTGGGATGTGTAAAACAATTTGAACAGTGCAACAGAAACTGTACAGAGTTATGGGACTCAAACCAGGAAGTGTGAGTGAGGGGAATGAGGAAGGTGGAGACTGGGAGAGAGGATGGGATGACATCAGAGCTGAAGCAGAGAGGCAGTGCCAAGCTGATAATGGATTTGATCCACCTCTAGGTAAAGGGGGGCAAACCTCACCCCCGCCCACTGTATGACTGCCAGACAGCACAGTATCAAATGGGGAGTTGAGATTGGAGTGAGAGAGAAAGAAAGAGAGCAGCAACTTTGTGATTGGAGTTGTAAGTGAACAATTTAAAAGCTACCCCACTGACATTTGAAAGACTATGATTAGTCAGCTGGTAATAAAGCAGTTTGGCCCCAACAGACCAGACATTAACATTACTCAGCAAACAAAGAACAAAAGGAACATGTATAACAGGACATTTTCAAGTACATGGTACAATGAGAAAACATGTCTGTTACTCTACGTGGAATACAATATTCTGTTTTACTTGCATATTGTTCAGGTCATCGTTAGCAGGAGATTTAAGAACTAACTTAGGGATGAGATATTTGAAACACTTTTCAGAATGGGATGAGAAACACGAAACACAAGAATAAACCAAAAAGAGGACCCTCTTTCTCTTCAAGGCTGATATTATTTCTTGTCAATTTAAAGACAAACTTATCCTTCTCATTGTTGTTAAAATACATATAAATTGGAGTAGGCTATTTTTAGACTATAGTTTACCCTTGTGCCTTTTTGGTGGGTCACTTAGATTATAGTATAAAGGAAATCCATCTTTTAAAGTATGTGCAACCGCTGCGTTTTGTGGGCAGCTAGCTACAGTGATCTCAGTAGTTTATTCACTTTCTATTCTCTTACAGCCTAAACTTCAGTCCCAGGTGACTCTCTGCTTAGTTTTAATGTCATTGTTCAAATAATGATTTCAATAGTGAGCATGGTTAGGGATTCAGGGACTAGAGTATCTGCCCTACCAGTATTACTGGCCATAGTTACTGCTACTACTATGTATGTCCCCAGTTATATGACCCGCCTCTACATTTCATCATTTATATAGGCAGGTATGGGCAGTATTTCTGATACATGTATTTTAAATACATATTTCAAATAAAAAATAGGATTTTGTAATTTGTATTTGATAGGGTTGATGGAAATGGCTTCATATTTTGTATCAAAATACTTTAGTGTTTTGTATTTTGTAGTTTAAAAATACTGTAGACTGAAGTCTACATGATGACATCATAAAAATGCTGCCTCTTTGTTTAGTAGAATTATGATTTTGCATACCATTGCATGAATGTATTATAATGTATAATGTATTATATTTATGATTAACAATCAAATGATTCATTACTTAGAAACTAGTTGCTATGAATAAAGGTGCCATCAGTTGTCTTCTTATGAATTACTTGTTTGTCATTGAGTCAGTGTTGCTGATGAAATGTAGGCCCTTCATTACCAAACACCAAGTAACTAAATTAGGATACAATTATGAGTCATTAGCAAACTGTTTGTTAAACATTAAACTGTTGGTTACTTTAAAACTAACCTTCATCTGGGTGATCACAGGGATATGTGAATATTTGATCTGTTAACTGGTTGCATATGTCAGATTTATCGCAGGACTCATTAGGCAGAGGAAAGCTGTTGCTATCAAACATTGTCTACTTAATCACCTGAGTCAGTTTACTGGCGAAGGGATAGAGCAAATAGGCCAATTGAAGGAAGGTTTGCAAAGTGATTTCATGCTGCCTTTTTAAAATACAAAAATACAGTAGTTTATTTTGATACATGGTGTGGCTGCTGTATTTTGTAGTTTATTTTGATACACTTAAAATTAAGGTATTTGGTATCTTACTTTAAAATACATTTTGATGTATCTTTGCCCATCCCTGTATATAGGCTCAATAGGTATGTTCTACCTGATTTTGTCATGGTAACTGTTCAGGTGGACCTTTCAGCTGTAGTAGCACCTTAAGCCATTCTAAAGACCATCTAGCCTCATGAACATTACTTTGAAAACAGATTACAATACAAGCACATGCTTATAACACTAACACATCATACATTTCAATACATACATCAGGTAGTAGTAAGAAAAGGAGCATTCTTGGCGATATTGGCAGATCATTTGGTAGTACCAACTCAACGATGAAGACAGTTAATGTAGAGACAGATCGGCAATATGTCTACTAATATGGAATAGATCTCAGAGCGCACAAGGGCTGGATCATAACTTGAGGAGCCTTATATATACTCTTACTGCAGTAGAAAATGACAGGGAATGCGTTAATACAATATCCAGGAATCTTGATTGGTGTGATCACAAACATCACTACATCTCAGTCTAAAGATTGTGATGTTTTAGCCAGAGACCTTTTAGATATGTTAAAAGATGATATGCTAGATGTGAAAATGGGAGTGCCACCTTCTTTCACTACAGCAGACACCACTCTTGCATTTATTTTGGTTTTCCTCTAGTCTATCTTGTAGTTACAGCTTCCCAGACCTTCTCTAACTCTTTTCACTTTAAATCTAGAGGTAACCTTTGTAATGCCACTGTATATCACCTGGGGACCTGGATACATGTCTCCATATTCTACAGGGATGCTTGTGACCACTGCTGACTGCTGCACAGAAACAGTCTCTTTTATAATTTGCTCCTGTTCTACCCCTCGGGAGTTTAGTAATACTTCAGCAGCCGTGATCACAGTTACCCCTCTGTCTGTTTCTCAGACTGCTGTACAAGTTTCAGTTACTCAGTGGTGCTTTATTACCCCCCACCCATCCTATCAGTATGGGCCTTTGACATGCCCCACTCAACCTGTTATGTGTATCAGATCAGTGACTCTTTTGCATTGGGGGATATTCAACTTGAAGACGATACTGCAGTTTCCATAACCCGCCGGTTGCCCAGTGTTGCCCTAGTGGATGTGCGGAGGGTGGTATAACTGGTCAAGGGAGAGGTGGTCCATGGAAGATATCAAGTACAATTAGGGAATAGTGTGGTCATGGATTTATCTTCATCATCAAGTGCTGAGGGGAATCAAATGTATATTACTTGGTGTGATATTGGCCGTATGTTAGCGGCTGCCGCCTCAGTAGTGGTCTTAATGATAACCTTTTGTCTATGTTGTTATTTTCACTGTTTGCTTACTCACGCTAAAAAGTTTACTCCACATTCAGAGCCCCGCTATACTTCTGCAACTACCAGGGATCTGCCCCTTAAATGCCAATATGTAGTTTTCTGTTACAGCCGCCGACACACCGCTGTACATATTCACATAATTGCACACACATAGGTACAATTTTATACACTACATATACACCCTAGGGAAAGTCAGTGGGCAGAGGAGCTGAACATGCATCACTGCTCGCTATCGATCCCCAGAGGGAAAGAAGAGTGAAGAGGAATATAACACAGTGATGGGGATTGTAATTTTTCTCTTTGTTTAATTTGACAGAGCAGTGTTTCCGTGACCTGGTGTCCCTGTCCAGCAACGTGTGGCAGAGCCAAAGGGGGGTCTGATGTGGGACAGTGCCCTGTCTGAATGCCACATATATAATATTTGCACCATTGTTGCAGCAAGATTGTGTAACCCATGTATGAATTTAAGCTTTGTGTATTGCTCCGGAGAGTACAGGTGCAGTAGTTCTGTGTAGCTGATTTTTAGAAAAACATTTTCATCCAAAGCCATAAAGAGGACAGAAGACAAAGGAAAAGCGTGTGATAAAGTTTGGGGTACCTCATTGACATCATCTAGTTGCCCAGCAACCAAAGGGAGTCATCTTGTATATGATGGTATGTTCTTTTGAAAAACTTTAAATGTGTCTTGCCGACTGACCATCTCCAGAGCGCTTTGTTGTAACTGAATAAACTATTTTGGTATTATTTCAGTTAAATCGGGTCCTGAGTATTCTTTGTCCACATATTTATTGAGGGAGCAAAATCTTCCTATCAGAGGCAATTTATGAAGGAAACTGACCAGGGAAAAGTCAGATCCATTAACACCAGTGCAATTTACTACAACTGACCTACACTGCAGGCCCATTAAACTCATTACAGGCCCATCAAACTTGCTTTACTGCAATAAATGGCCAGCCCCTTAACCGCATTGTACTACAATAGACTACAGACCCACTATACTACACTAAAGACTAATAAAAGCTGAAATCATTTTCACATTAGTTTGAAGCAGAAGACATTGATATTTGAACAATGTTAAAAAAGTATGAGTTTATTTATTTTACAGTGAATTCAACAATCTTGCAGAATGGTCCTGCTAGTGAGTCTGCGTATCTGTTGAACTTGAAATGTGTTGATTCAGCTCTTCAGGTGCTGGCATGGTGCCTGTCCTGTGAATGTATGTTCAAAGGTCAGTTCAGGGGCAGGGAAAGTGAGAGCTGTGTGTGTCTGTCACTGCAGGATTCAGGTTGTTCAAGGGCCAGTCGCTCCACTACAGGCTAAGACAGAGGGCCAGTGTGGTGCTGCTGTGAGGTGTGTGCTGAGGACAGTGCTGCTGTCCAGACCCCCAGACTCTACACTGAGCTCTAGTGGTTACCAGGTGAGACATGGAGAGGGAGTCGGCTCCTGAGGAACAAGCAGCGATATCCACTTCAGTGGCTGGGTCCTCCAAGAGTGGCAGAGCAGGTGAGCGCACCTACACACATCAGGCCTCACTGTGGAGAGCTGGAGAAGTCATTTTTTGTCCTGGCACCGTAGGACAGAAAAGGACTGAATTTGACACAGTACAAATGTTTTTCTAAAATCACTTCCTTCTCTATTTCACTCAGTACTTTAACTTTCGTAAAATTAAGGTGGGTTTAATCATAACTTGGTTGGCTATAATTTGTATTTATACTATGTCTGAATAATTGATTAATTGGTGTATGATTTAAGTATATTACGGTTGGCTGAGTTAAAGTAATGTTCATTTATACAGTTAATTTAAAAATACAATTGTACTACATTAACAATGATAATACATTAAATGGCTAAATGCACAAAAAAACATAAAACTGTCCAAGTGTGCTGCATATACAACAGATGTTTTAAACTGCAGATTGGGGAAAAAGAGCATTTCAGTTAGAGATGTTTTTAGGGTTCACCTACTATGCATATATTAGCCAATAATTGTTCACTAACAATCACAAAATAATTTATTGGCACAGAATAAGGTTTTATAAAGATCTTTTTAAACATTTCACTTTTTAATTGCTAATTGTGTGTTAATTAATATGCAACCCCTATTTTGAAGTGAATACAATTTTATTAACAATACCGTATTTTTAAACAATCACCAGGAACTGAGAAAAAGTCCTCTGGTGCATATATACATAGGTTATTGGTCACCAATAATGGGTTTTGCAGACCCTATTCTGAATTGAAGACAATATTTAACATTAGTTAACATCTTAAGAGGCTATTATATTTAGCTACTAACTATAAAAAAGAAAAGTTTTAGTTAAATTCTAAAGATTAACAAAACATTAATATATAACTTTGCATTAATTAACCTTTTTTAACATCAATCCTTTGTTTCCCTGAGTGTAGACATTACAATTTTCCTTTTTTCAATACAAAACAAATCACTTTTAAGATCAATAGGGAAGGAGTGCTGTTAATTGTTCCTTGGTGGCCTCACAGACCTTGGTTCTCAGCCCTTGTTCTCCTGTTGTGCCAGGACCTGATCCATGCGACAGATAGACCCCCTAGTGTGATCCATGTAGCACCAAGGTGTCCAAACAGGACACAGCGAGTCAAGGAGCCACACCAGAAAGGACACAGACCAGGGAGGACAAAGCTGTCGCACTCCCTTCAGAAACTGGGTAGCCAATAATGGGCCCCAGGTGAACATCGTTATGGAAATGACATGCAGAAATGGCCACCAGATTAACCTTGAGCATAGATGGGGACTTGCCAGCATTCAACAGCAGCTCCAAACACTATAATATCACTTCCATAGACCAGGTGACAGGGTCATGCCCTCTGTGAAGACAACACATCTGGAAAGCCAGCAGTACGAGTATTGTGACCTGGTAGAGGGAGCTTTTACCGACTTGATAGTGGATAGACAGCAGTAATAAGGCAGTCCTGCTCAGGGGCCAGACCCAAAGCTGGAACATGGAAGAGTCTTATTACTTTTGAAAGGCACTGTATATACACTTTTGGCAAAGGTACTTTAAAACTACAAGCTACTCATTACAAAAAGTAGCTATTCACATGATAATGCTAATTTGAAAAAAAAAGTAGATAGCTTAGATTCCAATTTTTTTGTTGGAAGTAATAAAATTGCAAATTGGGGGGTATATATTTCTTATAGGCACTATATATATAAGGTAAGGAGATCATAACATTTTCTTTACATAAAGCAAGAAGTGTCAAATGTATTGAAGTGAATTAAACCCCGGTATAGGTTATATGTGGAGGTCCGTTTATACATATCTGTTGATAAGTAATGGATTCTTCACACACAATGCAGTATAAAGATGAAGACAAAATCCAGTGTGTCCCTGAAAGGTATTGACATATCTCTCCCTTACAATCCCAATACACTCAATGGTCTGTAGTCTTTTTTGTAACAATATGGGGATTGTATTTTCAACTGTGATTGATCCCCAGACCAAGCAGGCATCCATTGTTCTAATGATGTTGTCTAATTAACAGGCAGGTATTCCAAATTTGACATGTACATGCGTTTGATCGGTACATTTATAAAACATACAGTTAATAGTTATTGCCCAACCAGCATGTAACAGGTGTTTGGCTAGTGGCTAGTGGTCATTGTCGGATCAAAGTGCAAGTTGTCAGATTCATGTTTGATTTGATTAGAGAGAAGAGAACTTTACACTCATTGAACTCTGGACCCATAAGTAAACAAGTATGTACTGTGTGTTTTATTTCTGTTTATTCTATCTAGACTAAGAAATCTAATTATATGTTGTTGCTATTGTACTTTGGTAGGTTCAATAAATAGTTCTACTTTGAGTCTGATGGCCGTCTGATTTTATGAATTGCTTTTTCTGTGTAGTACGTCTGACCTGTGATATTATTGTGGTGACCTCAGAACCAGATGCAGTTTTAGCAAGTAGGAAGCTATTTAGTCAGTGGAGGCTAAATTATTGAATACATTTGACACAGACATCTGCTTGTATAAGTAACTGCAGTAATACAAATCATAATTTCAGTCTTATTATAGAAGAGTGTATATCTTTTGGAGCAAGAGCACTGCCAAATGTCAATTACACATAATGAACACTTATATAAACAAAACAATAATTTTCATCAAACTCAAACAGGGATTAAAAGTGGATAATATTTCAGTATATTAATCATGTAGTTATGTGCACTTATTTCTGGAGTACATAAAATGACAAATACTGAAGCTAATTTCCTTGGATGCTAAGCCACTGTGTTTAAATATATTTAACAAACAGCATAGAATATAAATAGCTATTATCCATTATGATTACACAACAGGATAGCTTTCATATGGTTTATCAATATATATTTAATTAACTTGAAATAGAACCTAATAATCTGCTCATTTAATTTATACAGATTATTACTTATTAAATACTTATTACATTTAATCTAAAGTGTTACTGAATTAACTGGGTTGGTCTTTCAACTGAGCAACGGCAGGAGCATGGGGAAAGACAGTGAACTGAGGAAACAAAAATTGACTGGTAACAAATTTTGGATTATGGACATTGGCTTTGGTTGTGGTTCTGTTGTGTTTGTGTTAAATTAGGTACCTGTTAGGGACTAGTTTAAAACCTTTAGGTAGGCTCAACAAGGAGCTAGGTGTTTAGTCTTTGTATGTCCTTTTGTTTTAATCACCTCCTTACTGTGTATAAAATACCACCTCCTTTCCCCATATCCCTGCCTGTGTGTTGCCGTTTCCCAGGCCCTGCCTATATATCAAGCCCTGGCATTGTCAAACCCCACATAGTGCCACTATATAATTTGAATTTGATTATTTTTGTTTAATTAATTACCGTATGTACTGTCATTTAATAATGGCATCCTTACTAGATGATTTTCTGTAACATTCACTCTATACAGACGTGGCCGAAAGTATTGGTATCCTTCCACAAAAATAAAAAATCTCTGAACTCAGTATAAATTTACTAAGGTATTTGGTATCCACCATTCTTTAGTTCACATTCAATAGAACAGAAACTTTGCTTTTGATTTATGACGTAACATATTACTTTAAATAGTAAAACAACTGAAAATGGTACAGACAAAAATATTGGGACCATTAACCTAATATTTCATTGCACAGCCTTTAGAGACAATAACTGCAATCTGTCTGTAGCTCTGAATGAGATTTCTACACTTCTTGACTGGTAGTCTGGCCCACTCTTCTTTAACAAACCGCTCCAGTTCTCTCAGGTTTGATGGGGGCCTTTTCCCAACTGTGAGTTACAGCTCTTTCCACAGATGTTCAATGGGATTTAGATCAGGACTCATAGAAGACCACTTCTGAACCGTCCAATGTTTTCTTCTCATCTATTCTTGGGTGCCTTTTGAGGTATGTTTAAAGTCATTATCCTGCTGGAGGACCATGACCTGTGACTGAGACACAGCTTTCTGACACTGGGATGTAGGCAGCACTGTGGAGTAGTGGTTAGGGCTCTGTACTCATGACTGGAAGGTTGTGGGTAAAAATCCCAGGTGAGGCAGTGCTGTTGTATCCTTGTGCAAGGTATGTCACTTAGATTGCTCCAGTAAAATGCCTAGCTGTATAAATGGTTACAAATGTAAGCTGCCCTGGATAAGAGCATCAGCTAAATGACAAAAAAAAAAAAAAAAAATTGTACATTTTGCTGCAAAATGCCTTGATATTCTTTTGATTTCATCATGCCCTGCACAGATTCAAGGCAAGATTCAAGTGCCAGAGGCAGCCAAACAACCCCAAAACATCACTGAGCTTCCTCCATGTTTCACGGTAGGGATGGTGTTCTTTTCTTTGAAAGCTTCATTTTTCTTTCCTGTAAACATGGAGTTCTTGTGATGTACCAAAAAGCTCTACTTTTATTTAGTCTGTCCAAAGGACATTCTCGCAGAAGGACTGTGGCTTGTCCATATGCATTTTGGCAAACTCGTCTGGCTTTTTTGTGTTTCTCTCTTACAGAGAGGTCTTCTACCATGGAGCCCATTTTCATTCAGACAGTGATGGATGGTGCGACCTGAAACTGTTGCACTTTGAGCTTGAGTGTTGGCTTGGATCTGTTTTGAGGTTTTCCTTGGTTCTTTCTCCACCATTTCTCCAACAATCCTTCTATTCATTCTTGGGTCAAATTCCTCTTGCGGCCACGTTCAAGGATGTTGGCTACAATCCCATGGGCCTTAAACTTCTTAATAATATTGGCAAGTGCTCACAGGAACATCAAGCTCTTAGAGATGGTCTTATAGGACCATGTTTGGCTGTTACCTTCTTTCTAACCTCCTCAGACAACTGTCTGGTTTTCCTTCTCTTTTCCATGTTCAGTGTGATCCACACAGTGACACAAAACAGCAGAGTGAGTACTTTTCTCCATTTAAACTGGATGAATGAGTGATAATGTGATTGAAGACACCTGTGATAAGAATTAAAAGAGAATGGTCTGCTTGAGGTATCACTACAATACAATTATTTCATATAACTTCTAAAGGGTATCAATAATATTCTCCAGGCCATTTTAGAATGTCTTTATAGAATAAGCAAGAATTCAGTTATTTTCCCAGTTTTTGTTTTTTTTGCTTTGTTCCACTGCAAACCAAAGACATGCATGTATGGATGACAAAATATCTTTTAATTTCAATACTTTTCAGGGCAAATGGTGCATTATTTGAATAAAATGCAAGGGTAGCAATACTTTCGGCCATGACTGTAGTATTTCATTTGGTTGTCTTACTCCGATCATGTTCTCTATCCAAATAGCAAGTATTAAATCATCACAAAAACATGACATCAATTTACATTTTAATGTATGTATAATTGGAACATTTGTTTTCAAGAGTGGCATATTCCCACTTCATAGCCAGCAGTTTGATGTATTTATTGTTTTTCAAGATGCAGACTCCCTACAATAATTGGTATAACAAAAAAAATAGGCATAGGCAAATGCTATGAAACAGACATGGTGGCAGAATATAAGGATATCTGAACTGTAGAGATGGAGTGCCAATGGCATTACATAAATAGGCTACGCAAATCAAAATTGAGCTGTTCTGTTGTTAGACCTACATTTCGATTTAATATGCCTTAAACATATATTAACATCACAGGGCACAGACTACACAATAATGACAAAATATAGTGTAACCATAGTCCTTGGTGATCAGCTGGACTGTGCATAATTGGCTGTTAAAATGTGTCTGCAGGGTGGGAGGTCCTGTGGATCCCCGGGGCTCCCTGATCCAGAACCCAGGGATCTTGGCGCGTTTTAGTGGGGTCAGGGGTCAGGTCAAGGAGACACAAGGATTGGAGGGAGGGAATCACATGGGAGGGGTTATAAATAGCAATTACGGGGAGAGGGGCTGGTGTTGGAGAAAAGGACACTGAACAGAGAGGGTGTTGTTGGAGCTAAAGCTGTACAAATAATTTGCCTGAGCAACCAGAGCAAGTGGCGGGCATTGAGACACAGAAAAATAGGGAACTTTAAATCGTTATGGGTTTATTGTTTTGGAGTGGGCTTTGGCTAACAAAGTCCGTGGGGTGTAGAGACAGGAAGAATAAAGCCTACCTCCTATTTACCAGATCACCTTGTCGTCAGTGTGTTATTATTCAAGGAAGGTATTTAGTTAGCGCACTTGAAACGCTACATTATTTTTATACGTTACATTCTATGGAGTCTTACACATTGACCTCAAAGTTTTAAATAAACCTTTATGAGCGCATATGACAGTGGAAACGGGGCATAAGTGTTTCTTTCTCTCTCTCTCCCCCCCTTTCTCCCTCAGGGATGGAGTCTGATCGTCCGAAGCTGTTTGATTTCCGGGGAGTTGCTATGACTCGCTATTACAGCGAGAAATTTGACAAAGTGGAGAATTTCTCTGCCAGGCCAGATGACATTCTCATCGCCACCTATCCTAAAGCTGGTCAGTGCCTGTGTGTGTGTGTGTGTGTGTGTGTGTGTGTGTGAGTGAGAGAGAGAAAGAGTCCAATGTATACATTCCTAATGACAATTTAACGTCAGTGTAATTCTCACTCCATTTCCTCTCTTTTTCTCTTACCATTCTCTCTTTCCCAATGAAATGTCAATGTGTTGGTATGAAACCCTCTCTTTCAGGTACTACCTGGGTGTCCCACATGCTGGATCAGATCTATTTCGGGGATGACCCCAAGAGCCTGGCATCCCAACCAGTCTACGAGAGGGTGCCCTACCTGGAGATCTGTGCCCCCGATTTCTTTACTGGTGAGTGAGGGTCACCATCTACTGTTCAGGCTGTGGAACTGCACATTGTATCTCACTGCAGACTCAGGTGCCCATTGCTGGACAGACATGGGATTATCTTTCAATGTAGAATCCTTTCAAAAGTATATGCAAATGATGTGCAGAATGAGTATAGTATTTTTAAAATATCTAAATTAATACATCTGGGGAAAAACAAAAAAGACAATTAGCATGATTATGATACCAAGTTACTTAGATATGTGAAATAAAGACCTGACTGACAGCAATGAGAATGTTTGAGAGAAACTCAAATAAACAAATTACAAAATATAATATATTTTAGTATCATTCTTCAGATCAGCCTATACATTATCAAAGAAAGAACAATGTTCGCTCATTCCCCACCAGTTCCCCCCCATATTTTAAATATACTTAACAGCATTAATTGTTTTAAACAATAGCCATTCAGATGTGTACAATTGGCTGAATGTTGGTGTTAAATTTAGCATAATATATTGTTTACTATTATCATGGACATACAATGCATAAAACGCCTCACAGTATTAAGTATTATATACGTAGCTGTCAAGGCCGACGCTACCTATAGGCAGAGTGGGCAATTGCCCAGGGCCTCGGGCTTGGAGGCGGGGCCTCCATAACCGTAACATCCCTATATGTGAGTATAACGGGGCTCATTCGTGTCATAATGAGATCGTTACAAAGTGACGTAACCCCTCGGTAAAAGTAGTATAGAGTTAATCCTCCTGTGGTAGGAGTCCCAGCCAGTTAGTGTAGAGGGCTTAACACTGTACTGTGCTGGAACTGCTGCGGAGCAGAACGCCGGAGGTGAGCGGCTTGAATCCAAGGCGAGAAGCCCTGACCCGCATCGTCCACACCAGTCCACCAATCAAGAGGGTGCTCCTCCAACGTAAATTTTGCCTAAGGCCTTCAAATGTCTAGAACCGGCCCTGGTAGCTGTGATAGTTCGATTTTTTTCTCTCTAACACAGCACTAATTGTCATGGTTCCCTGTGCTAAGTTATAAGTGGAGTACAACAGTACTAGATTTCAATACAATTGGAAACAAAGTAACATTTGCATGACTAAGCGTGTATGCTTTTGTACTGAATTTAGAATAGTTTCATACAGTGCTTTCCAAATAAAGATTTATTACCACTGAAGTGCATGTTCATTGGAGAACTTCCCATTAGAAATTTTACCTACGTTTTCCATAATATTTCCTATGCTAACCCATTGTACTTAGTATAGTATGTGTCGTGCATTTATGTTGAACATTACTACAGTACAATATATACTGCACTATATAAGATAAAACCTGTTAAATTACTATATTACTAGAGCTTACTACAGTACACAAAATATCCACCTTAGTCACGTCTTGGGTACATTACTACATTATCCATCATTACTATAGTACACATTTTATACACCACAGTATACCTGGTAAGAAATCACACAAAAAAAAGAAAGCATGAATTAAGTATTAATGTTTTTAAGCCCATGCATCTGACCTGGACTACTCTGCAGTATTCCAGAGTGTCAGATACTCTTTTAATGTTAAAACTTAAAGGAAGAGTTACATTTTCATGAAAAAAATATGATAATCACGTATGTAAACCAGTCATAGTCCAACCGATTAATAATGAGAAGCCACTATATTTAACTGCAGTATAACTTCATGAATGAAAGGCAATTAAAACAAAAGGCATCATGGAACTATACTTATTACCACAATCATACCTCTACTATTTATAATCATAACATGTTACATAAACACATATTTGAGTAAATCGATCTCAACCTGCCTGTCTGCATCTGCATATAGTAGCGGGCTGAGGGGTAGACAGGTCTGGAACTGTGAGTAGGCGGGGCTTCAGGCACAATGTCACACTGACAAAAGAGCAAGGTTTGAGCAAAAAAGGACGCAAACTATATACAAAACCTTAACTCATTATTGAGCCTACCTACACATAAATAGCTCCCTCTCTAAACATCACTAATTTAACAAACAAACAAACAAACCAGCAACCAAGCCAATTCAGCAGTCCATAATCAGGGTCAAGTCCACGTGCCAAATGTTTGCCAGTTCTTGTGTCCGCACTCTCTTTGTTGTTCATAAGCACTTTCTTTCATTAGCAAACTACTAAGATGAAGGAAGGCAGAGATCTTGTTTTCTTTAGCCCAGGTTGATGAGCTCCAACTCTGAGTGTTTTGTATTTGGGGTTATTTGCAGCAGGTGAGTACTTCTCTGCTGCACTGTGGAAATTGCTGTCCATGGTCCTGATGCTGTGAGAGCTACCTGTGGCTTTCCATGGTCCTGCAGGATAGAAAATATAGAAAATGGGCAGGTACTTAGCAGTGGTTTATGACCCAACCTAGACATAGATATATTCTGTGCACAAAGTATTAGACACCTTCAGGAGATGTTTAACTATGTAGTCTAAGCCCTCACTGTGCATGAAGCACATCTCTCTTAAGAAACAAAAATACTAAATAGCTAAAATATGCACTATGACACAGAAAATGAACTATGGAAAATTGTTCAAAGATGCTTTGGATAGGGTCAAATTCCAATGACTTGCATCTTACCAGAGACTACCTGAGATGATTAACAACTGAAACTTATACAGGGCCTTGGTTGAATCAATTACGGAGATTTAATTCAAACTGAGTTTATAAAACCTCAAGTGGGGTTGTAATTAATCAAATTACAAGATGCTCATGTGACAAATTTTGCTGGCATGAAGATATGAAAGCCATTGTCACGGGGCAAGCTTGGCCAGTATCATGCAACTTCAAAACTGTTTGTCCCCAATTATTCAAAATTAATAGATTTGATTTTTTTTTCCCATGCTGGAAAAATTGCCCCAATAGTTTTTATAAATTGGCACCTTGGTAAGATATCTCCTCTTTAGATGGCCCTCATATATATATATATATATATATATATATATATATATATATATATATATATATATATATTTAGTATTAATGAATCCCAGTTTTCACATGATAATATTGGAAATAAATGAATAAATGAATAAATTAAATTAAAATAAATAAAAAGACTGTGTTCTTATATATGTGAACATAAATGTAGGTATAATATACATCAGACTGAACAATATTATATTTCTGGGCCTAGTAGGAGGCTTTCAAGAAGATGTTGCTAGGCAATGAGAGGGTATGGACACAGTAAACTGCAGTAAACGTCTCTCATTATGTCTGCTTTAAAACTCTGTGTCTCAGGTGTGGATCTGATAGACAGTATGACCTCGTCTCCTCGCCTGATCAAGACTCACCTGCCGGTCCAGTTGGTGCCAAAGAGCTTCTGGGAGCAAAAGTGCAGGGTAACATTAGACTGGGTGCTGTGTGGTGACATTAGACTGTGAAAAACGTTGCCCCCTTTAAATATTAAAATAACTAAAATAAACAGTGCAGTTCATCTGTCAGTCTCTCTCCCATGTACTATGTCTAGTCAGTCAGTGTGTCTATATTAACCCCCTTATTCCCTCTCTCTAGGTCATCTATGTTGCTCGCAATCCTAAGGATAATGCTGTTTCTTATTTCCATTTTGGACGCATGAATAAACTGCAGCCGGAGCCAGGAGACTGGGCTAGCTACCTGGAGAGATTCAGAAAGGGACAGAGTGAGTCACACAGATACAATATCAGTGTGCCAGTCAGTCAGTGAAGCTGTGTAGGTTAATCCCCCTCCTCTCTCCTCTCTCTCTGTATTTGTCAAATTATAGGGTCCTGTAGTACCCTGCCACTCTGCTGTAAATCCCATTTCCCTTTTCTCCCTCTCCCTCTCTCTCTCTCTTTCTCTCTCTCTCCCTCTCTCCCCTTCTCCCTCTCCCTCTCCCTCTCTCTCAGTGTTGTTTGGGTCCTGGTATGCTCATGTTAAAGGATGGTGGGAGCACAGACAGAACCATCCCCAGCTACTGTACCTCTTCTATGAAGACCTGAAGGAGGTAAGGCTGCAATTCCGAGTCTGGCTACTGTGTCAACAATGGCAGAGAGTATTACTGCAGCGACAGTTGTAGTGGCAACAGCAGTAATAATCAAACTACTCAGTAGTCTATGGCAGTTGTTTTAACAGGACTATTCTACAGTAATTTTACTACAGCCCACTGTTGTAACAGGACTATTCTACAGCACTTTTACTATCCCTCTGTTGCATTTCTACTATGCTTATAATTTCAACTATATCACTGACTGTATAAACTGCTTCAAATGATTGGTCAATCATGTGGATTTGAAGTAACCTTCTCTCTCCCTCTCAGTGTATAATTAATGTACTATATTGTACATTCAGTCAGTCAGTGTGTTTCTGTCCTATCCCCTGTTCTTCCTCGTATCCCTTTTTCTCTCTCAGTGTGGATATTTTGTGCTGCAGCATCCAGCCAGTCAGTGTTTCTGTACTAACCCCTTTCTGTGTTGTGTCTGTGTGAGGATGTGAGCAGGGAGCTGGGCCGGGTGTGTGACTTCCTGGGCGTGTCTCTGAGCGAGGAGGCGCAGGACAGAGTACTGAGGGAGGTTGGCTTCCAGAGCATGAGGGACAACAGCATGACCAACTACTCCACCTGCGCTGTGATGGACCACAGTGTATCTCCGTTCATGAGGAAAGGTAGTGACAGGGAGATAAAGGAAGATAATTTGAAAAAGCCAGAGAGAGAGAGAGAGAGAGAGAGAAAGAGTTGGCTTGGAAAAGAAATGAGGATATCTCTGATGGATATCTTTGCAATGTGACACTTTTTTTATGTTGACACCAGCATATACATATTTGTAATGTGACACTTTTTTATGTTGACACCAGCATATACACTACACTCAAATTGTTAATCTCTCACCCTGCCCTGTCCAGCCATTAAGTGTGTCTGTACAAAACTCCCCTCCATCTCTCTCTCTCGCTCCAGGGATGGTGGGCGACTGGAAGAGTCACTTCACCGTCTCTCAGAATGAAGCATTTGATGAAGAGTACCAGACAAAAATGATGGACACCACACTGACCTTCAGGATGAAGATATAGAGAGAGACTGTCAGTGTGTACTGTACACAATACAAGTACTGACGCACACTGTACATTGCCACACACTGTACACAATACACTGCACACTGACACACATTGTACACAATATACTGACACTACACACTGAGATCAGGGGATAAAATTAACTTTTTTGGCCACTAGCCACTGTGTCTGGTTGAAGGAAAAAAACTTACCAGCCACTTGATGTTTTTACCAGCCAAAGGCAAACATCACCAGAAATGCATGAGGGTGTATAAATGTGTCGTGAACATGTTAAAACATATTTATTCAGGTAATTAATCAATCACAATAACAAAAGCTAATCATTCACCTGTAGACTAGACAGGTGTGTATGAGGGAAAAGGACATGCTCCCACACAATTTCTACTTGCAAGTGTTACAAGGTCTTTCATCAAAACATTGCATTCTATTGAATTATAACACTTGCTAGTAGAGAATGTGTGTGGGAGCATCGTTTTCAAATTAATCAATCAAATATGAAAAAAACATGGCAGCTAATGGGGATCTGTATAAACACACTAAACTAACACATGAGAAGGGGTGTTATATGGTGACGTATTGTCGCTTGACTTCCCTTCTCTGGGTTTCCGCGTGTCATTAAAAGTAATTTCATTTCAAAGTATTTTTTAAGGCCCTTAAAAGTCATTAAAAGTAATTGTTTATAAGCTACAATGTAAAAGTATGTCTCTCTCTCATCTGCACTCTGACCACTACTCTCGCAGCAGAGCATAACCTGCCTTATCAGCTGAGAGCGCCAGGGCTGAGAGAGGTCTTTTGTTTTGGGTAAAAAATATCATGTCTAGGAATGATGACAGACAGTGATGTGGTTTCCATTGGTCGGTACCGCACGACAGCAAAGACACGACGCAAACAAACCGCACGTTTCTCTTCAGCAGAATCTCCGCTACGCAGCAAAAAATCCATGTCTCCATCGTTTCCCAATAAATTAATACGTGGTAATTGATGAATACTTATGTAACACAACAACTTTGTTAAATACATATCTATGTAAAAATGCATTATTAGAAGACGTATGGAAATTGTTATTGTTGCCGACATTATCACAACTTTTTATTGTCACAATTTCAAATTAACTATAAAGGTTGTGACTATGTGTTTATAAAATAATATTTTGGCATTACATCTGTAACTGACCGACCAATATGTTTTTCTTTTTTAATTTTTATACATTTTAATTCAATTGGCAGTTTAGCAATGTGAGCTGCAACGAAAATGCCTTAACATTAGCGTCCTTGTGGCAATGTTTTCCGGCCACAACAGCGAAATACAAAATGTATAAGACCTATATAGCTGAAAAAATTATACAATGTACTTTATTAAACGATTGACTTTTCCTGTCCAAACCTCACTCAGACTGCCGGTCTACTATCGGAAACATAACTGTGAGCTCGAGTTCCAGCGAATACAGAATAAAGAGCAATAGCCGCTGTGTGTGTGTTCATGTGTTTGTTGCTCCTCTTTCCTTATCTGTCATTGGTAGTTTCGCCGAAGGGTGTTTGGCTTTTAGGTGGGTTAACATTACCAACTGTAGATCTGTGGTAGTTTAATTGCACTGCACATATTATACACGTATGTGCTTCTCTGTAAGGAAGCCGTGGGGCGCGTTGTAGCGCAGATTTCCGCAGATTGCACTGATTGTGCGTGTATGAACTTTTGTCAACGCAACAGTTATAATTCAAAAACACTTTGATCCAAATCAACTAACATACCAACACAACAACGTCAACAAATGAATTCGTATTTTGTAACATATCGACCAATGCGCTTGGAGAAACTAAAACAAGTTGAGTTCCTTTTTGGCTACTCGCCAAAGTGGCTGGTAAAATTGACAGATTTACCTGCCACTGGCAAAATCTACCCGCATTTGGCGGGTGGCGGGTGTTAATTTTATTCCCTGACTGAGATATACTGTAACTTTTACACTGTAAACTACACTGTGCAAAACAGTATACACTATACACTGACATTTTTTTCAGATTTGTAAATTATGCAAATTAGATAAAGGGCAATTTAAAGGATTGTAGAAAATAGTCATTTTTTTGTATGACATGATGCCATTCATTAGTGGGGAAATACTATGTCCTTGAATTACCACCAGCAGTTCTTAAACCAATCTTAATCTGATCAGAATTAGGATAAATGAAAGTAACATGTTAATTAATATAGCCCACTGTGCATGGAGTGAAATATGAAAACTGTATGAGGAAAGACCGGTGCAGGAGGCGGATGTGCTTCTGGAGTTAGTTTCCTGGAATTGGACAATCACCCTGCAAATACTGAACACAGATCAATAATCTGAGGTCAATATGCTTAGAAAACGAGTGTTGTTTCCAAACATTGGGGGTCGACAGTGTTGGATGGTCGATACTATGCCTAAGCTTGTGTCAATACTTGAGATTTGTGTAATTTTTTCTTATCAAAATAGCAGAAGTACAGATGACAATGAAGGGGGGTTTAATTTGCAGGAATAAGTGCAGATATTATATGGAGCAGGAAAGTGTGACTCGGAAAGTGCATAAGAAACATAATAAACATAAGAAAGAGGCCATTTGACCCATCGTGCTCGTTTGGTGTCCATTAATATCTAAGTGATCCAAGGATCCTATCCAGTCTATTTTTAAATGTTCCCAAACTTTCAGCTTCAACCACATCGCTGGGTAGTTTATTCCAGATTGTGACGACTCTCTGTGTGAAGAAGTGTCTCCTGTTTTCTGTTTTGAATGCCTTGCATGATTTCCATTTGTGTCCCCGGGTGCGTGTGTCCCTGCTGATCTGGAAAAGCTCCTCTGGTTTGATGTGGTCGATGCCTTTCATGATTTTGAAGACTTGGATCAAGTCCCCACGTAGTCTCCTCTGTTCCAGGGTGAAAAGGTTCAGTTCCCTCAGTCTCTCAGTAGGACTTTCCCTTCAGACCTGGAATAAGTCTGGTTGCTCTCCTCTGAACTGCCTCTAGACCAGCAATATCCTTCTTGAAGTGTGGATCCCAGAACAGTACACAGTATCCAGATGAGCATTGAGGGGTGCATTCTGTATTGTGTGTTAGGGGAGGTCTGAGGTGTTACAGATGTAGACTGAGAAGCTGTGTGCTGAGCAGATGAACCAAAGTGGTCAGAGTCTGGGTGCTCACTGCATCGCTTGGTTTTAAACCCAACTTTTAATATCTGTCCTATGGTAATACCAGGCCTGTTTCATGTGTCCTCCTTTCAGGCACACAAACCCAGCCACTAGATCAGAGCTGTCCACCTCCAGTCCTTGAGGGTTTGGGCTTACAGGCACCTTTCAATCAGCTTCTGATTCAGACCTGGAATAGATTGTGGGGTTTGACTTCCTACCTTAATAATGACTTAAATTAAGACCAGAGGTGGAATGAAAACCAGAAACAGCCCACAACTTGTAATATTATTAAGTGCTGGAATAATCGACTATCCACACACTAAATGTGTTTTACATTTAACCTATTAGAAAGAGTTAAATACAAAACTTCAGCCCAGGATTCACACATGGCTTGGTTAAGAAAACTTGAGCTACTGCCATCAAGAGAATCATATGTACCATATGACTGTTCAAATGCAATTTAATAATCATCAAGCATCCTGTGGGTCTGGCTTATCACACATATTATCACACCACTGATGCGTTAACCAATCCTCCGTCTAATAAAAATACACAATTAAATTAAGTAAAACAGCCAAACAAATATATCCCATTAAGCACAAAGAGGATGATTTTGTGTGATGCTGGCCAAACTAATGGTACCGATTTATCAATTCTGACAAAGTTTGACCTAATCGTGGTTTTGTAACGTGGTATTTTGGTTTGATACTGAAGAGAAGGAAGAAACGACCGCAACTGCACAGCTGGGTGTTTCCCTTCAGTAACTCAGACTGGAGAGGTAGAGTGCGTTGATCAGAAAAGTTTATTCATACACAAGCAGCTTGGGGAGAATGTCACACAGAGGCAGACTCAGTGTAGTTTCTCCAAAGTTACATTCCACAGTCAGGCATAGTTATACACAAATGTTTGTGATGCGACGGACTTCTGTCCACTCCTCCACCTCTGTTGCTGGGGTATAGACCATCTAGGCAGACTTGACTCATGTTGGCATTACACGAGGTCAGACACATATAATTATGGCGTACACAATCTTTCAGTTCCTCTTTAGCTGCTTACCTTGGAACACACATACAGTTTGGCGAAAAAAACTCCATGTAAGGCATTTTTTATCAATATACAATCTTTCATAGAACTCATTTACCCTCTTTATAGAACAAGTTCCTTTTTCCAACGAAGACTGAGGCATGTGTTTTTAACTCATAGTCAACAACCATTTTTTTTGTCCTATGGTTCTCTATGCACTTCCTCCTTGTGGTTGCCATGTTATTGCTGGCAATCCGCCATGGGAGACTTAGTAAACAGATGCAGCATCAGACATTGAGAAGAGTCTACACCAATCCCTGAGTGTCCCGTGGTCCCCTCTATTCCTATTATTGTACCCCTCATCAGTCCCTCGTGTCGGCCACCCTTGAGCGCAGAGAGAGATAGAGCCGAAGAAGAAAAGAAATAGAGCGAAGCAGGAAGGAGCCAAAAGAATCGTGTTTGTCAGTTACATTATCTTCTTCCTCCTGAGGGGCAAGTGGTCTGGTGCCATGTTTTCAGCTCCCATCCATCCCAGTCTGCCACCTACGAGGTGTGTATGTTTGTGCGGACAGATATTCAAATAATCCGCGATTAGAAATGCATTGGATTTGCATGGGGAAGTGTTACTTTGGTCATTAGCAGCTGTTTTGTGTTGCAGTAGATCGATATTGTGCATGTAGCTGTGTAACGTTGTCATAACATTTTGTTCAAGCCGGTTATGAATGGTCCATGTTGTATAGCGGTGCAGTGACCTGTATTCTTGTGGCAGGTGTAGTTCTCAAGTCTCACGCATTGCCCCTACTATCTTAAGCATTTGCCCCAAACATTGCTGTGCCACTGGCTTCTGCTTTTGCCGGCGGCAGCAGTATCTGTCACTGCATTTTCTTTTTATGTGACAAATGTCATGCATTGTCATTTTGAAAACTTGAGCGCTATGCAAAAACATTGTGTGTAATTGTAATATCGATTATTGTACATCCTCTGTTATCATCGAATGAAAGTTGTTACCCCTCAGTCATTTCTGTTGCCCCCTTGCGAGTTAATCCTGTCGCTGGGCCTGGACAGAGATTAGCTGCACTCGCCCTAATTTGGGTCATGTCTCCGACCTCAACCACACTGCTTTAAGGAAAATTATCATCACTAAGATATAAACAGTCTACTTACTTGATTATTGCGCTGCCACTGGGAAGAATCTGACCAATCAGAAGTGATGTAAACCCACGTGGAAACAGGCACAGTGTACGCATGCGCCCCATATCAGCGTGGACGACGAGAAGTTAATGAGCTCCAGCAATATCCATTACTGCATCATTGTAGATTAAAGACAAACCCAGCCATTTAAAAGACAATTCGAGGGTGAACATCACATCACCTTTACTTTAATGACAGCTGTCCATAAAAGATACAGTATTAATAAATAATATGCATAATTAAATGTGATTTTTATTTTACATATTAACTTTTTTAATTCACTTTATGGTATAAATAGAACAATTGTATATATGAAATGGTCCCGAAATCATGTAGATGGTGATGTTTACACTTTATATAAAACAAGTTTTTAAGATGGCATGTGTGAGGACATCACATTTTATATAAATTATAAAACATTTATTTTGTAGCCACACTCTCACTTATTAGGTATTTATAGCCCAGATGAAGACAAAGTAGTGTCAAAAGGCGTTGTTATTCAATAAAATGAAACTTTTGTAAAATACAAATTAAATTTCCAGATATGTGCCTAAATAACATTTATTTTTGTTGGACGTGGTTTACTCCAAGATAAAATTGAGGAACCATAAAAATAAAATACCTTGATGATATATGAAATTTTTTTTTGGATTAAAACATCAAATTAATTTCTTGCATGCCTCTTCATAAGGCTCACACACAAACACATGTACATTCACTTTATTACTAAAATCACAATTGACTTTTACTTTTGGTACTTGAGTACTCTTGAAAGCAGCTACTTTTTTTTACTTTTACTAGAGTACTGTTTGAATGGGAGACTTTTTACTTTTTTTTTTTCTTTTTACTGAAGAAAGTTATGGATAGAATATTTTTACTTTTACTCAAGTATGACTTCAGACTACTTTTTACACCTCTGTTTCTATGGTATCCTAAACATGGATTTTACATCAGGCTGCCTATCTCATATTTCCTGTTTTCCTGTCAGGGCTGTCATGATGTTTAACAAACAATTTATTGTCTTCTGTGGGGACACCATTATTATTATTATTATTATTATTATTATTATTATTATTATTATTATTATTGATCCGTTAATTCAATGTTAATATTGTATTTAACATTTTTCTTATAACAGAATAATATTATTTATTTATTATTTCTGAAGCCTTAGGCACTCTGTATACAGTTAAAGATCCTCATGGTTAGATCCTCATGAGTCTGATAAATCTGTTACATTTGTAAATATAATTCTGAAATTATTGGTTACTTCTGTTCTTAGCCTTATTCACCTTCAGACTATACATAAACACACAAAGCACATACACATTGATATCCAAAGATAATTCAGATATCCAATCCAATTTATGGTGGTATTTATTTATTTACTTTACCTTTTCACTCCACTTTTTCTGTCCTACTAACTTGTCTGTTACCTCCTTCAATTCAGCCTTGAGCTTCTCAACCTTACAGTCTAGACTCTATGGTAACACAACTCCCACAGTTGTTTATGCTGTTCATCTTTCAACACTTGACTTCTATCCTTCAGATTTTCATTCACTTCACATATTACCTCAGCTTTCTCTAGTTTATTTATGTTCTCTTTATTCCCCCAGTGAGTCTGTGGAGACCATTCTCTTTCCATTGATTCTCTAACATTTTCTTTTCAGTTTTCTGTCTTTTATCCCATAGAAACTCAATAATACTTTTATCTGCCATTCCTGTTATCCCTAGAGGATGACTAAACAATACTTACAACAGCTGTTCTGATTCTGTAATCTCAGAACAGAGTTACACAATACACAGAGGGCCAGCTTATGGCCAGGCAAGCCAGGCAGCTGCCTGTGGCCCCAAGACTGAAGGGGGCCCCCGAGGGACAACAAAATGGAAACCACAGCATTGACTGTAACACCCATGGAAAAACCCCATCCTCCCCTCTCTCACCAGAGAAAACATTGTAATCCAGAAAGCCTGTTTTATTTAGTGTGTTCGTTCATTTGTATCACAAAAATGCATAAACTAGGGGTTTCCTCTTCAATTATATTGTTGTTTTATTTTCATTGCTTTTCATAGGATTCATTTTAACACCACAATTGAGCTGTTTAAAGAAAGTTGAGGCACAGACGCTTCCGCCTTCGATGTGGAGGGCCACAATCTCCCTTACCAGTGTGCACCTCGTAGTGCTCAGCTTCACTAAGTAGCACCATAGTGTGCTGTTCAGTGAGGAGGTGCATGTTATGGGTGGTCAGTAAAACAACCAAATTACTGACTATGCCACCCCAGTTATCAACACCATCCTTCCTCACACAGATCAGGATCCTGGGGCATGCACAAGCACAGCTAAATAAAAGCGTTATTTTTGTTCTTAATATTTCTTAATCTTATTTAATCTCCATCATTGTCATACTTGTGTGTCCTTTAGTGCACATCATCCATTCTCCAGCAGATATTGTGGCTGCATGAGGCATCAATCCAGTCCAACTATATCTGGCAAATCTATTTTCCAGTATGTATACTAATTTACATTTAGGCTGGCTGATCTGTTTTTTATTTAATCTCCCTTCAGAAGCCACCATTTGGTTTGTGTGTGTTTTTTACCCACGCCTGACGTGTGTTTTTTGTGATGGAGTCGCCAGCGCCAGTTGTTTCGAGACCAGCGTTCCCGCTGAAACCAGAGCAAGAGCGATGAGACTCGGACAGTGTGAGACATGAAATCCAGTGTTTCCTATGTGTGTAACTCAGGACTGTTTCTGTTTTACAGTTATTCTTGTACAGGTGATCAAATATCTTCTGGTGAAGATACCACGTCTATCAAACATTAGCTTTTTTTTTCTTTTTTTTCCTCCCTACTGATTTTTCTGTGAACCAAATCCAGGTAAAAAGCAAAGTTTTGATTTGTCTAGTGCAAGTGTCAATACTTGATTTGTGTAAACATCACATACATTATTTTGATCGGTCACCGTGAACCCTATGGGCTTAGTCTCTGTTCAGAATGTAATTCTCTCCTTAATAATTTATTTTCACAGAAGCGACCAAAGAAATGTCTGGGCACTAAACAAGGGGACATCAGGAAGACTCAACGAGCTTCCTTACCCGCTGATGGAGAGGAGGACACAGCCGCTCATGTGCCTTTTTTATACAATCGCATGTGTTTAGAATTTCCACTGCACTGTGCGCTTCTAGAAGTCTCTGTCTATTGTGACAATCCATTCACCTTCTACATGTATATAAATAGTTTTATATTATTGATCGTTTTATTTTTAGTTGTACTTTAGTTTATGTAGTTTTTAGCAAAAGCTATACAGTTCTGTGACGGGATAGGTTCATAAGACACTGCTGAATATAAGGCAATGAAGGCACGTCTGCGCAGTCAGATCCATCACAATGCCGCGCAGCTGGTCCTGTAGCGCCTCTGTAGTGCAGCCTATTGTTGAACATTTCAAAAAATGGCACAGAGCAAGCCGGTAATGGCACAGGTTTTCATGAGTTTTAGTTGATAATTACTGTTCATTGATTATTATCATTATAGCGCTTGCGTATTTTAATTTGCGTTTCAGTGTATTGCGTATTATTTGTATTTGTTTATTTACATTTAAGTCAATTGTTTTTAGTATTACAAAATGACATTATTATAAAGTATAATATTGTGAACTAAAAAGTTATTTATATTGCATTTGCATTGTTTTATTTGTTCAAACCAAAACAAGTGTTTATCTCTGCAGTGGACATGTAATACACAGGACCATAAAGGGTTAATGTGTGTTTTATATTTACAATATTTACAATATATTTAGAAGTTTAATATATATATTTTTATACATGTAACGAGCTGAGATTAGGAGCACTCCCTTTAAAAGAGTGCTCCTAATCTCAGCTCGTTACCTGTATAAAAGACACCTGTCCATAGAAGCAATCAATCAATCAGATTCCAAACTCTCCACCATGGCCAAGACCAAAGAGCTGTCCAAGGATGTCAGGGACAAGATTGTAGACCTACACAAGGCAGGAATGGGCTACAAGACCATCGCCAAGCAGCTTGGTGAGAAGGTGACAACAGTTGGTGCGATTATTCGCAAATGGAAGAAACACAAAATAACTGTCAGTCTCCCTCGGTCTGGGGCTCCATGCAAGATCTCACCTCGTGGAGTTTCAATGATCATGAGAATGGTGAGGAATCAGCCCAGAACTACACGGGAGGATCTTGTTAATGATCTCAAGGCAGCTGGGACCATAGTCACCAAGAAAACAATTGGTAACACACTACGCCGTGAAGGACTGAAATCCTGCAGCGCCCGCAAGGTCCCCCTGCTCGAGAAAGCACATGTACAGGCCCGTCTGAAGTTTGACAATGAACATCTGAATGATTCAGAGGAGAACTGGGTGAAAGTGTTGTGGTCAGATGAGACCAAAATCGAGCTCTTTGGCATCAACTCAACTCGCAGTGTTTGGAGGAGGAGGAACGACCCCAAGAACACCATCCCCAACGTCAAACTTGGAGGTGGAAACATTATGCTTTGGGGGTGTTTTTCTGCTAAGGGGACAGGACAACTGCACCGCATCAAAGGGACGATGGACGGGGCCATGTACCATTAAATCTTGGGTGAGAACCTCCTTCCCTCAGCCAGGGCATTGAAAATGGGTCGTGGATGGGTATTCCAGCATGACAATGACCCAAAACACACAGCCAAGGCAACAAAGGAGTGGCTCAAGAAGAAGCACATTAAGGTCCTGGGGTGGCCTAGCCAGTCTCCAGACCTCTATCCCATAGAAAATCTGTGGAGGGAGCTGAAGGTTCGAGTTGCCAAACGTCAGCCTCGAAACCTTAATGACTTGGAGAGGATCTGCAAAGAGGAGTGGTACAAAATCCCTCCTGAGATGTGTGCAAACCTGGTGGCCAACTACAAGAAACGTCTGACCTCTGTGATTGCCAACAAGGGTTTTGCCACCAAGTACTAAGTCGAAGGGGTCAAATACTTATTTCCCTCATTAACATGCAAATCAATTTATAACTTTTTTGAAATGCGTTTTTCTGGATTTTGTTGTTGTTATTCTGTCTCTCAGTGTTAAAATACACCTACCATTAAAGTTATAGACTGATCATTTCTTTGTCAGTGGGCAAACGTACAAAATCAGCAGGGGATCAAATACTTTTTTCCCTCACTGTATATATATATACACACACACAGACACACAACTATTTTGTATTATTTATTATACTGTATGTTTTTAATTGATACATTAACTTGAGAATATGACCCCAATAATTAAGGCAATAATTGATATATACAAGTATATTTTGACCATATATTATAAAATATATTTAATATATTTATAAAATATATCTTAAAATATATGAAATATTTCAGAATAATATATTTTAAACATTTTATTTTTGTATGGGTTTACAATTTAAACTAACTGGATGCTGGTTACTTGTGCCCTAATTGTTTCTAATAACTTATAATGGCTTTTAAAGCTGCATGCAGTTAATTTTACGATAATAATTTCTTGTATCTTGGCCTATTGGTTTGATATCTCCACATTAGATGGCTGGGCCCTTTTTGTTTATGTTGACAATGCATTGGTATAGATACACATCTTTGTGTAATGCACAGAGCAGGTGTACATGTACAAGTATATTTCGAAAATGGATCTCTTAATTTGATGTGTGTGTGTATGTCACGTGTGGTAGTAACACTTAAACCGGTAGCCAACAACGTTACTACACATAGAGGGAGGAAAAACCTCAATTCCATCTAATACTGTTCTCCCCAAGGCAGCTTCAAAACCCTGCACACCCAACCATGGATGCCAGTAAGTCTAAACAAGGCTAATTTATGCCTTCCTTTTTCGGGATATACACAATAGAGAAAGATCAAGAAGGCTGTCTCTAACATTTTCCACAGTACAATACAAGGGGAAATAATAATGAAAGAATAAATCCCTAACTCTAAAAAGCCTTAAATATACTGGGCTATAAAATAGTAAATCAACTAAAAAAAAAGAAAAGACAAACGGTCCCCAACTCCACACTAAAAACACTATTTACCTATTTGAACAAAGTGTTATACAGCCAACCAGAGAAAACCAGCAAAGGGTAATATCAATTGGTTATCCGTCCCTCAGGCTGTAACACAGTTCTCGCTCTCCTGCGTGAGTCAGCACAGCTTTCTTACAAAAGCTACTTTCTCCTTTCCAGTACCACTCCACCCTAGGGTTTCTCCAAGATGGAGTTAAGAGAGAAGTGAAGTGGTGTCATGAACGAGTTTGGATCACTGACACTTTAACCAGGAAGTAATGGGTGTCAAAGTGAAAAGCTGACTAAACAACAGAAGATATGAGTTTAACAGCAGGCAAGCCTCAGTCTTGTTTATTTCTGTTGTTGATAACAAACATCTAAGGAAATATAGTTTTATGGAACATTACAATCACCATCAACCAACTTGCATCTTGTGGTTTCACAAAGGAAATTCGGCTTAGCTACAGGTTCCTCTTTCTTTTTCGATTCTGCTCCTCCAGATGATTGCCCCTTTCTTTCTTCGACACTTTCTAGTTTTAACGCCCCATACCCCTATTGTATTAGTCCCAGTATAAAATACACCCTGCTACACATCTTAGTTTTATTTTTTCATTTCTATGGTTAGCACACTTCAATGTATCATCAAAACACAATTTTCAACTAATGATTTTGTCATGTAAATAGTTATATGGACATTATTATGTATTGCCCTGTGAATCCCTCACCCCCGGAGCCGGGGGATGGGGGGGCACAGGGGCACTGGCCCCTGCTAAAATCAGACTGGCCCCCTGAGTGACCCCACCTCACCCAGCCAATCAAAAACAAACATTTCATAGTCAGTCTTCTGTGTCCATATTTTGCCGAAGTTTATTTTATTTATTTTTTATTTTGCAAGCAAGAATCCAGGCGGAGAGAGCAGTTCTGAATGAAACACACTGCGGCTTCACTCTGCTCTCCACTCTGCCTGCGCACAGCCAAACTGCTGAGTGTCTGAACTTTCTACAAAACCTGTTCTGTGGCCAAGAAATTACGAGAGGAGTAACATTCATTTATTTTAATACTTAGTTTGTGTTCTGTTTGACTTAATTTTACAATTATAAGACAAGTAATAGATTATCGTATTAGTACGGAAGAGCCCTGGAGCCATGCGAAACAAAATCCCTCAGAAATTCCACTCGAAATTTAAACTCGTAATCTCTCAAGTTCGGGTTTAACAGGATGATTTTTCTTGACATGGCCCAGGGCTCTTCCATATATTAGATATAATGTGTAGACTTTTTTTTTTTTAAGGGTTCTAGTGTTACATTGGTGATTCGATTTTTCTAGAAGGCTTATAATAGTAGTATAATAATAGTTACAGTGAGGGAAAAAAAGTATTTGACCCCCTGCTGATTTTGTACGTTTGCCCACTGACAAATAAATGATCAGTCTATAATTTTAATGGTAGGTGTATTTTAACAGTGAGAGACAGAATAACAACAGAAAAATACATTTCAAAAAAGTTATAAATTGATTTGCATGTTAATGAGTGAAATAAGTATTTGATCCCCAATCAATCAGCAAGATTTCTGGCTCCCAGGTGTCTTTTATACAGGTAACGAGCTGAGATTAGGAGCACTCCCTTTAAACTCTCACAACCTGTTCAATAGATCCTGACCAATGATCAACTTCTCTGTTTCAAATTTGGAAATATAAACTGAATGAACCAACTTAAGGTGAACTCTAACAACGCCTTTCGAGTGAGCTGCGCCTTAGTCTCTGTGTAACTTGTAATGTTCACACTACAAGCTTCCACTTTCAGTCGTTGGTCTGAGGTTTCCATAATTAGTTTCAGGTTGCCAAATGTGGTGGCAGACATTAAACAAATTTCAACCCCAGTGTCCAACAAGGATTCACACTCCCACACATTCTCAATGGTCACTTCTATGTAAACTTGCTTAGCTCTGCCTCTCTGTGTCAGATCACCCAGTAACATCACCAAAGTTTCAACTTGCCTGCAGGCAACTTCCCCATGTGCCATGTGTCAGAGAAACCCCCCTGCTGTTCCTCACATCCAATCAAAAACACGGAGGCGGGGACAGGGGGTGGTTCCAGAGCTAGTCATGCCTCAGGTGGCAAGTCTGGCCCTTTACCCTGGCTACTAACTTCCAGTTTGGGAAGAGGGGGCATAGGGAGCAGAGCTAAGCGTAGCAGTAGCTCAGAAACTGCAACATTGCTCAGAGACTGAGTTAACCCAACTGGGTTAGGAGCAGATTTCTTTCCTTTATACTTTTTCTTGTACCTTGTTTTACTTTTACTCCACTTAGGATTTTCTTTCTTTTTTTTATTGTAAGCCTGGGTGTCTTGGGTTCCATCCTTGGGAGGTTCTTTCCTTCTTTGAATCTCCGTCCCCTCTAACTCCAGTGGAGAAATAGGGCTCTCAGAGCACCTTGCCAGTACTTGGGTGCTTGAATCTTTACGATCAGAAGCGCTATTGTACTTGCTTTCCCAAGCTTTCTGTGCCATTTTACGAATTTCGGCTATGTTCATATACGTTGCGTCTGCATGTAATATGATCATTTCCTTAATCGTTGGGAACAAATTAGCAACAAACAACCCTTTAAAGCTCACCTCTTCCTCGGCCCCGGGTCGATCTTGACCCGCAAAATAGGTTTTCCTAAGCTTTTCATAGTAATCACGGGGGGACTCATGCTTACCCTGTTTGATCTGGTGTGCGGCAGTCACTGCTGCTACTGGATCAACGAACCTGGAATAGTCCCTAATTAATGCTCTGCACAAGCGTTGAAAACTATCGCAGACCATGGACCCTTGCCTCTCCATCGAAGAATGGACTTGGCGAGAGGTAGTTTTGCGGATTAGGAGAACCTTTTCCTTCTCCGTAGCTTCAGGATAGAAACGCAAAGCATACTTAATGTCCTTAATATACGCTTCCACATTTCCTTCCTTGTCTGCTGGGTTAAAGGTTTCACAATCTTTAGCCAGTTCTCTCAACTGGCGCATGTTAACCTTTCGGTCAGGACTCTCGGGAGAGGAAGTTCGTCTGTGCGACGAGCTTCTTACCCTGGGTGGAGAAAGACTACAGGGGAACGATCAGGACGAGGCAACCCGTGGCCTAAATGTGGAGACGGTGTGTGACTCCGTACATTGGCCGGTTCCGGCTGTTCCTTTATGCTGTCAGGTGTCAGCTTTGCAGCCCACCGAGAGGCAGCTTTCAGGGCCCCTATTTGTTGCTTGAGACGCTCATTTTCAACTTCAGTTGATTTGAGTTCTCCCCTAAGCACCTGATTTACTCTCCTCATTTCTTCACTGTCCCTTTTTAAATGTATGACCTCGCCTTCGAGTATCTCCATTTTTACAGTGCCCAAATCTTTCTCCCTGACTGTTTTGCAGACACATTTCCAAAACATCCCGGTCCTTCAAAACTATCCTTTCATTTTCAACCGCTTTACATCTGTCATTTGCAGACCTTTTACTTGGATCAGAGTTGTTTCCAATTCAGCTTGACATTGTCTTAAATCATTTCCTAATTGCTCTCTCTGTTCAATTAAGTCCTCTCTTTCAACACAATGACTTGTTTTCCACAAGTATCTAGCTTTCCTTCAAATTCTAAAACCATTCCATGCCATTTGGCTCTTTCTTCTTTCGCTTTAGCATACTTTTCTCCTAGCTTTTTCAGTTTTTCAAACTTGCTTATGCTCCAGTTCACTAGCCTTGAGCTCACAAGTGCTAAGCTAGTCATAACTTTCACCACCTCTATTGACTCTTTTTCGAGTTGTGTCGTAGTGTCGGTTAACAACTGTGTTCGACGCGACTCTACTTCAAAGTCCAAACTGCCTAGGCGTCCAAGGAATTCAGGAATCTCTGTTCCTGGTACCTTAACAATCAATGCTTCACATGGGGACATTTGGGTAATCATTGTTTTGGCTATTCAGTAACAACCCAACAGAACAGTACTAGATTAATCACCTAATGACTCTAATGCCAACGCTTAGGATATCAACAATTGATCACAAGTAACTAAAACAGAATTAACCTTTTGTGACTTTGGAAACCATACACATACCACGTGGGCAATTCTAGAGCGTCCTCTAGAGTACAAACAGTGTATCGTGCCAACAAAAGTTTTCTTGTTTCAAAACTTTGGAATCTGGATTTCTGTACAAAGCTATCCAATAACTATTACAGAAATTAGTTATTTTCAGTCTAAGATCCCTCACACGGGGCACCAATTATGTAGTGTAAGGTACACTTATAAATTTCAATTAAAGAAGTGAATTTATAGTATCACCTTATCACGAATCCTGGAATCTTGTAGAACTCAATTTCTGTAATAATTGGACACAGACACCAATTCCAAAGATATAAATTGTCAAATTTATTCAAAAACAAAGACTAAATGTAGCACTACACTACTTATACAAAAGGGAAAAACTAATTAAAATTCAACTCTAGATCAACAAATCAAAGACAAATCACTTCTGTGACCAAATCAAAGACCATGGGATCGCATATGATATCACACAAATCGTTAAACAAAAAAGGTTATAAACACATTGACTACAATACCGGTTAGTAAGACGAAGGTGAGTCTCTCGTTAGTATTATTAGTCAGACATTAAATAACTACGCAGGTTAGTATTTATGTCAGGTAACTTCTCGTTATATATATATCAGTCTCATTTACGTTTAGGTGCCGAGAAAGATCCTATCATTACTTGTTACCACAATTTCCCTTAACTGATTATTATTCAATGATTAAGGATAGGCAGGGCCACCAATAATCTAATGTCTATTAACGTGTGTCAATTTCAGACTAAACAGTTAAACAGGAATGAGAAGATATTTCTCGGCGTTGACAGATTTTATTTCTAAAATTATCAACAAAACAGTTTAATGCAACACACATTTATATTTAAGAAAACTAAATGATATTACACATTCTAGAGTTATGAATCACAGATTAACATTTCTAATTGATTTCTCAAATGTCATGAATCATGAACTCCAAACTGTTAAACTTATCTGAACTTTGTTGCAGAGAGGCCTCTCTGGCTTCGGGCTCAGATAACAGCACACGGCACGAGGTCCGTGTGGTTTGGAACAAAGGCAGTCCGGTTCGGCTTTGTCCAAGAACTTCCACTCAGTCGATGCACCTGGAAGTTGGGGTTTCGCGAAAGTAGTCGTTTCCAAACAGATTTTCCACTGGTTTGAAGGCTCCAAGGTTGTGCACAAAATCTTCTTTGTAAGCAGGGTTCCACCGTAGTTACTTGAAGACGAAGTCTTTGAGGAAAGCAGGGCCCTGTTTGTTCCAAGGGTCAAGTTTCTTAAGACTCAAATAGCTATTTAAATGACTGAACACTTGTGTATACAGTCGACTTAGTCAATTGTCCAGCTGTAAAACTCCACTGATCAGGTGGGCACAGGCGGGCAGCGCAGTCTGTAAAGTTCTTTATTTGATAACGTCCTTTAAAAGAATTCTTCGTACGGCTCAATCTCCTTCTCCCAGTTTAACTCTTCTGTTGCCGGCAAAGACTTGGTTGGTTTCTGGTTCCAGTTCTGGCAACAGAGCTACAGGTTGAGCTGTGGCAGCGAGTTTCTGGTTCAGGTGAGAGAGAGAGACAGAGAAAGACTGTCCGCTGTTCCTTATAGTCTGTCAGATCAATAGGTAATTGGTTCCTGAGTTCTTGAGATTGGATTTCGGTTTCAGCCCCCAGTGTCTTATTGGAGGGGGGCTTGATTTATGACTGATGTCAATCCATTTCATCTTTTGGAAATGCCGGTTGGCCCGGGTTCGTAGCTCTATGTCGGGATTTCGGTTCTCATCCACTTCAAAGAGTTTTTATCACCTACAGGCCCCTTTCTCCAGACATTTCACAGCAGGACTCTAAACCATTCGGCCCATTCTCGGTGCCATCCTCCCCAAAACTGTCACTTTGATGCAAACCAGTTCCAAGCTGATGAGCTAAGGAAATCTGATAACTTTGGGGGGGAGAGGTTTTCTTTAGATCAGTGCTTCAGCTCAGAGCCCAAATGCTCTTATCCAAATACACCCAACATAACGCTACACTTCACTTTCGACCTGTCCATAGGCCTGCTGTGTACTAGAGACGTCGAGTATCTCTGCGCTACACACGAGACTGCAGAGATGCTGTGCAGCGCATTGAGCCTCATCTGACTCACTGTCCTCTGAGCAGCGCAGCCCAGCAGCGCCATCAGCGCCACTAACCACAAGATACTACTGCACTGGAGTCTTGAGTCTGTCCTGTGTTTTATTGAGATGTGGGGCTGTTATACTTGCCAACATTGAATGTATAACATATTTAGTGTTATTTATTTATTTATTTATTATGTATTCATTCATGTTATTTACACAATTACAATATCCAGATTTAGACGTTTAACAAATGTTAATTTAAACAGTGGATTATTCCACAGATGTTTAATGCATAATATTCTGTATATAACTTTTTTTTAAATGAGTATTATCCATTTTTGACAGAACTCATTTTCAGAAAAGCAACTTTAGCATAAATAATTACAATTCTTTACAATTGCATTTTTTATATACTGTACTGTCTTGCATAAATTGTTTATGATTGTAATTTATTGTGTACTGAATAAATTACTTAAGACAAAGGCATCTACTACATGTTTATCTGTTTACATTAACTACTAAATAGTTTCCTTTGCAAAATTAATATTTCGTTTTAGCTTTAATAAGCCAACATGTTGAGTAAAACTAACATATTACAGTGTTCATGAAATAACACATTATTTGTGCTAATATTCCTACACAAAACCAACACATCTTCGGAGTAAAACTAACCCATAAATGTGTTAATTAAATAACACATTATGTGTGCTAATATTCCTACACACAACCTGTGTTAACTTTATGACAACATGTGTTGTCCTTATTCACACTCAGTAATGTGTTAGAAAACAACACATCATGTTTGTTCTAAGAGTGTGTCTTTTCTTTTTTTTCTTGGTAAAGCATTTTAGCACCTTTGTGCCATACAACCATGTATTGAACAAATAAGTGCTGTTATTCATTTTCCCTATTTTTATATATTTGCACTGCATATAATGTTACATCAAAGGGTGCAGGGATTGAATGTAACACTTATTGTTCAGACATTAATACATGGATTTATTTTGCATGTAAATATTTGTTTGAGGTCATAACTTTGTTGTTTACCTCCATTGATGGCAACACAGAAAATAAGGCCTAATAAGCTATGTACTTATGTTGGGGCTTTTGCTTTTTTGTAATATTTCGAATTAATTGTATTAAAATGGTATTAGTAAAAAAATAGTAAAAGTTAAAAAAAAAAAAAATCTTCACTCATTCAGGCGTCCCTATGGATGGACACGCCCCTAGCATTTGCCTATTCCGCCTATGCCACGGGCTGGCCCTGGGCTCTGGTTATCTCAACTCATTATCAGTGGAGCAGTAACTTTAGCTAATGGGTTAAAAGGGGCTTCTTCATGTACAGTGTTAAAGATGCATTCCAGAGATTATTTTTTTATATTATATATACATATTTATTTTTTGGGTGGGGAGGGGGTTTATGTACCCATTCTATCCAATCAGGAATTTTCTTTATTTATTTTTGCATATTAAGGGGACCCTATTTTGTTCACTAATACCATTCTCTCTTGCACTGAACACATGCTCAGGGATGTGTCCATACTGAAGCACTTTTGGGGGAGAGGGGCTTGTTGTCTACATTGTCTATTGTGTTAATTTGAAGCGCAGAGCGGTCAATTTGACCGATTTTGTTATTAAAATTTGAATTACTCTGTGTTCCCAAATACACTGGGCATACCCGTTAGTTACTTTTCCTAAATATATATATATTAAACATGCCTACAGCGTTTTAGCTGCATAAACACAACATTAAACACATTTACCTAGAATAGCCACAAATTGGTTATTTTGACCGGTCATTTACATACATAATAAATCAAATATAACGCATAATCCCTTTACAATACAGTCAGTCTGGCGCTCAAGTTGCAATCTCTACCTGTCTACAGTCTTTCATGTGCTTGAGAAAGACACGCATTGTACAGCATTACAGCACAGCAATTTCTTACTGTACTTGATTGAGATTGTACTGTAGATTGAGCTGATACAGTGATTACCGCAAATATACATGGAGGCGGAGAGTGAAGAGAGCTCCTTTTGGACATGCCGTCAGTAGCGGCTCCTGACTATAAATTTAGGTGGGGCAGATTCTGGATCGTATCTAGGCTATATGATTAACCTACGATTGATTGACAAATGACTGAACACATGCAGAACACTTTGTGCAGAGATCTAGTGTCCTTGCCTAATTCAGCTCGACATACATGCATAGAATGTTATCTTAGAATGCACACAATAATGTAGTAAAACAAAGCCAATTCTCAGAACAATTATCAAGTAGCCTAACCATTAGCGCATGGGGAACTGGGCTATTTAACAAAACAAACACAAACGAACTATTTACAGGCTATTTTTATCTATCTTTTTTTATTTTATTTTTTAATTTTATTTGATGGTGGGGCAGTCTCATATCTGCCCATATGGCTCTCTATTAGGCCGTGCTTCATTTCCATTTTCACCACAGATTTACATTGGAAAAATGTGCGGCGCTGTTGAGCTCAGGAGGGCTCAGAGACCAGCTGCCCCGCTTAGTGCAATCATTAATATAGTCACCCTGTCAGCCGAAGCCATGCGCTAAATTTCAACATATCAATCCCACTTTACGATTTAAAATAGCCTAGAAACTCAGAAAATATTTTTGAAATGATGAATACATTTACGAGTTAACAATTTTAGGATTTATTAAGTTTATACAGAGTTCTGAATATTTTGGTGGGGCTCTGCCCCATCTGCCCATACAGACGAGCCGCGGCTGTATGCTGTGTATATGAACATGTCTGATTCAGGGGCATCAGTGATACTGGCAATGACAGATCATTCGTGGGTTTGTGCCTGCGCTGTGAAAACACTGCGAGTGAAACGCCAGGTCCAAATGGCACCGAGTGCTTTTACTGCACTGATCAATACGCGATTTCTACTGCAGTACAGAATGCAATAACGCAACACTTCGCACGCAAAATAATGATTCACGGACATTATCAGTGGAGGAGCATTTATTGCGATGCTATATATTCGTGCAGTAAAAGTGTTCACCTGGAGAGGGCTGTCAAAATGCAGTGTGAGGTATGGGCTCATGCAGGGAAAGTGCAGAAACGTGTCCTGTGTGGACTGTACCGAGCTGTCAGGTATGCAGGCTAAATATATAGTAAATAGTTTATTGAAATACAAAGCTACAGTGAATACAAGCAGTGTATGTTGAAAACAAAGTTTACACTGTGTTGAAAATGTTTACTTTAGTGTATAATTATGTTTTGATGAATGCAATAGTTATTTTTGAAATAGAAAATATTGCTTTTGAGCATCATTCCAATATTTACGTTTACACTTGTTTCATTCCCTTATTGTATGCTGTTTTTGAGCGTTTTGCTTATTGTAGGCTATATAGTTATTTATGTTTAGAGTGCAGTTTGTGCGTTTTTTCTAAACGCACAAACTGCAGTCTAAACATAAATAACTATATAAATGTTTTACGATCATATATCAATTTAAATAATCAAATTGTGCTTTTTAAATGTTGGATTTGATGTTCATGAATAAAACTTCTGAGTTTTATACGATGGTTTGACTATCATATCACAGATGTTAAAGAGCTATCGGTTACAATGACCGGCTTTGGCGCCTGGTAATTCGCAATGTGGGCACTTCTAGTGTTAACAGCAATAAGGTATTTCTGTTGTCTATTGTGATAATATCAATTTAAAAATAAAAAAAATATTTTCACTAGCAAATGGTAGCAAATATGGTTGTGCATTTTTGCTGGATTGTTAGGAATAACCCAGCTTTTCCTTTTAATTTGCTTAAATCTTGGCTTACAAACTGAGTTTTTAAAACCCATTTTACAAAAAATGTTCCTGGGGGAGTATGCCCCCGGACCCCCCAGCAGATGTTGGCCCCTCTGTAATAATCATGGCCCCCTTATGGCGCCCCCCATTTTCAAAATCCTACAATCGCCCCTGCCTCTATTTCACCCTGGCTGAGTCAGAAAGGGCATGTCACAGCCTTCCTGCCTAAGATAAGCTTTATCTCAGTGAACAGTTTTGCATGTACTTATCAGTGTTTGTGCAGTTATGGAAAAATAGAGCGAGTCTTGTGTGAAAATGACATGTTTTATGAGCTAAAAGCCCAGGGGAAGTGCTACAATAATGTGAAACAAATAATTCAAGTCAGTTATGACTGTCTCTACCCTGAATTATTTTAAATTTGTATTCATACATCATAAACTATACGTTTCATTGGCAGGGAGTAGATTTCCGTTCTCAAGCTTCAGCACATCCCTCATTTTTCTGTTGATAATGATCCTTCCAGGATACACACTGCAGCATCAATTACTCTGGATTGTCAGAAAGATCCTCTTGTTTGTTTCCACGTTTCTCTTGTTTCCCATCCCCGGATAAGAAGAGATCAGGATCAGATGTTACTTGGACAACATTAAATGATGGGTCAGTAATAGATTATGGCCCTGATATTCAAACTTTATTATTATTATTATTATTATTATTATTATTATTATTATTATTATTATTATTATTATTATTATTATTATTGGCAGACGCCCCCTTGAATTAAATAATAATAATAATAATAATAATAATAATAATAATAATAATAATGTTTGAATATCTCTCCTTTTTTTGGCAAAGTCGCATATTTTTTGCGCTGTACTCATTTTGCGCTGCACTAACTCTGCCTCCTCTCCACTCTCCTTCCTCCAGAGCCGCTCCTTCTCATCCCTGAACCCTAAGTGGTGGAACAACCTGCCCACCGAAGTCAAAACAGCAGAGTCCCTGACCTCATTCTGGCACTTACTCAAGACGCATCTCTTCCCACAGCACTTGTAATATTAGTCCTCTATCCCTGCTAGACAGCACTTCACAGTTTTATTATGCCTCTCATGCTTCTCATTCTCAGTTTTGCCTTCAGTAAGTGAAATGCATGTTCAGTTGGATTCAGGTCAGGTGACTGACTTGGCCATTGCAGAACATTCCACTTCTTCACCTTAAAATAGTCGGTAACACTTTATTTTAAGTGTCCATTATAAACAATCTATTAACACGTTATTATGTTATTAATTGTTATATGATTATTATTACAAATTATACATATATCATTATGCATTTTTACTTAAACTTTTTTGCTATAATACATTATCATATATTTAATAACATACTTAATAAAAGGTATTACAACATGACATTTTCACATTTTACTCTAACTCTATTCTATGATATAGTATATCATTGTGTTCTATTTGTATGTTTCTCATTACATTTCCAGGTATTCTGAAGCATTGCTGGATTATCCTCTTTTGTAGCCATCTAATTAATTTGAAGGTCATGTTGGTGGTTACTTTATTTTCAGTATTTTTTAGAGGCTTTTTTCCACCAAGACATGTCAATTGCCTGAAAAACTGAAAAAATGTCTTCCCTCTAAACCTGTATAATATTTAGCATATTTAGCAAACAATTTCACACAACAAACACCCCAAGAGATTACCAAGAAAAGCAAAGGACTGTAGGTGGTGTGGTTACAAGCTGAGAAATGTAAGTTGAACATTTAATTTTAATTGACTATGTTCAAGAGAATTGTGAATTTAATATGCATATACTTATAATACATGTAACGTGAATGTATAAGTTTGTGGGGAAATGCCTGCTATTTAATATTCCCCTCATTGATTTGCTTCTTGTGTTAGTTTTGTTGTGTGTAATTAATAGTTAAAATACATTTTGAAGAGGAAAGTGATTTTGTTATGAGTTCCCAGAATAAGCAACTGTAAAAAAATTGAGAACAGTTTAGGTGTTTTATGATGTTCCAGTGTTAATAGTTAAACGCAGCATTTTACATATAAACATAGAGGGTGTTTTAATAAAAAACACATTGTGGTCTGAATTGTTAACACACGTTTTTGAACAGATACTTTAACTTAAAAATACAATGTTTTCAAATGAATTCCTATAAACATAATAAACAAAATTAAAAAAGGATCCGACATGCATTATTACATTAAACGTTGCTTTAATTATGTATCCTGCTAAAGAAATGTGAAAACAATTTAAAATCAAGAGGCTACACCGCTCGATTATAAACTTCATAAGTGACATACGTTATTTAAGTATTGTAGCGATTTCGGCCAGGAAATAAGGTAGGCACACACTTGTTTTATATATACGATTTATATTTTTCGTTTAATTTACCTTCTATTGATATCACGCAAAGGCATGGAAGCGATCTAATTCAGAACGCTGGAGAAAACAGTTTTATTGTCCTTCTCGGAAGTTGCTGCTGTGTAGCTGCTTTTGAAGTAAGGAATACACGATTGCAATAGCCTAACTCATTTCAATTCAATCCTAATTCTAGACTGTGAACGATTATTTTATTTGAAAAAACAAAACAAAAACATGTACATGTCTAGCTGTTATTTTTTTTAAATACCTGTACGCTTGTAGCGATTGGTTTAGTCTACAGGAGTTAGTATTATCGTTATGAATTGGCGCCGTGGTACCGTTGAAAAGGCCAGTCTCTGCAATGGCATATGTGTTTAACATAATTTAACGTAAACAATTTAGCCTAATTACCCACTATATTACCAACGTGTGTGGCAGTTTCAATTAAAACCAACTACAACTATGTTTTGTTTTAATGTAAAACTACCTACAAATGGCTGTCGCCCGCCTTCAAACCCAGTCAGCGCATGCGCAGTCACAGCGGCGAGACATTGAGTTGCCATATGAATTGATAACATAAATGTGATTGTATAAACACAATGGAGCAAATTAACGACTTAAAGTGCACCATCTGCCGCTTTACAACTAAGCACTACAGATCTTTTACACAGGACCAAGAACTTCTGTTAGAAGGTGACCTAATTGCTGTGCCATGCGATACACTAGCAGCTCAGTGGCTAGGTGGATTCAAAGAGGGTGTAGGTTTTGCTTTAAAAGTGTGTAGAACCTGTGATCTCAGTAGACTAAAACAGACTTCAAGAGTTCATCTTTTCCACAACGCAGTGTTTCACAACACTTGGATAGGTGCTCTTACTTAGAAACTGTGACTCCTGCTGCAAAACAGTACTGGAGTAAGCTGTGGGGAATCAATCATACAAGTAGCCTTTGTAGTATAAAAGATTTCCCATTGTCTATGTGTCTTCTACAGGATCCTATGCATCTTTTCACAGAAGGAGTTATCCTGTACGAAATGCAATTGCTGTTGTATTATGGCATTTCAGAAAAAGAATTTCAAGTTGGATTGGCTGAACAGACAAATTTAATCTTTTCCTTACTTTTCCTATGCTAAGTTCAATGGCGAATGATTAATGTCTGGTTCGCTCTTATGTTCAAATAACAAATAAGGTGAAATAGAATCACCAGCTCTATCAAACATTAAGGTAAAAATACACAATTTTGTTTGTTAATTAACAGCTTTTTTTAAAAAAAGATTACTTAAAATAGCAAATTGCATCAAAATATGGTTAAAAGAACATCATGTGATCATATAAATCTACATACAATGCCTTCAATACTGTGGGGAAAGAAAGTTTGATAATGATGTATTGCATGTAAAAAAACACATTTGTTCTGCATCCAGGACATAAGGACTAATAAAATGTTAAAATTGAATAAGAAAAAAAAAGTCCCATGTTTTTATTTAAACAATCTGAAGAAACTGCACAATTAGATGACTGAAAGGGGATGTGAGTGTTAAAATAACCTGTTTTCAATAGTTTGGTAAAAATATGAATGATATTTTGCAATGTGAATTGTATTTATTTTATCACAGACAAATCCAGAATTGAATGTCAATAGCATGTTCTGCAGCTGAACACCTACATCAAATTAAACACCTAAAAGTGTTCAAAAACTGTTGCAAGGCTATAAGTACATACATGTATGTACATTTTAAACACATAATCCTGTTTTTATTTAAAACACTAGTGTTATTTAACTGAACATCAACAGTGTTTAATTATGAACACCAAAAAGTGTTGCAGAAATGTGTTCTAAAAAGTGTTCTGGATTTTTTACAGTGAAACATTGTATATATTTAACTTTAAACACATTAGATGTTTGCATAATTTCTATAGAGATACACTGAAATAAATAAGCTTTTGAATATCAAACTGCATGGGTAGACTTGTAACTTGTTTGTGTGTGTGTATATATATGTATGTGTGTGTGTGTATAGGTGTGTTTGTATATTTAAATACATGGATGTTTAGTTTAAATGTTTAAAGCAAATGTTTTTTTTTTCCCTTTTGTGATCAAAGGGGTATATAATGTATAATTAGATGGCAATGCACTGCTTTGTTAGTCATTTGCACAGCACTGTATCTGTACACTGTGTGTGTGGATGTGTGGGTGTGAAACATGATAACAATTTAGCAATATGATACAATATAGCAATATGGGCTGATTGCTGTTTCGGTGATGCTTTAATTGCCATTTTCGTATAGGAGAAAATCCAGAAGACATCCTACAGAGATAACGGGGCAATTTGGCTAACCCAGTTGTTTTTTATCCACCACCAAATCAGATCTGGCATCTTTGAGGACACATAATAGAGAATTCTTTAAATTCTCTAAATGTATTATCACTGGTTAATCAGTACAAAACTGGTACTATTGACAGACTTTTAAAAGATATTTACAGAATCAATAGTTCCTGAAAGAAGTTAATAAAATTATCAACCATATATATATACCACCTTAACCTAATTTAGACATGACATTTAATATTTCAAGGTTGGTACTTCTTATTCCTATAAAAATAATAAAACACTTTATTTTTATGTGTCCTTTTTTGTTTAAATTTTGAAATATGGCCTGTTTTCAAAAATACACATTTAAAGTGCTGTTATACATTAATGTGTACCACTTTAGTTTAGGGGTTGCAAAATGTTTAATAAATGCTTAACAACAGCGGCACTTTATTAACAACTTGATTATGAGACACTTTGAGATATACACTCACCTAAAGGATTATTAGGAACACCTGTTCAATTTCTCATTAATGCAATTATCTAATCAACCAATCACACTGGAAAAATGTTGCCTGGTCTGATGAGTCTCGATTTCTGTTGAGACATTCAGATGGTAGAGTCAGAATTTGGCGTAAACAGAATGAGAACATGGATCCATCATGCCTTGTTACCACTGTGCAGGCTGGTGCTGGTGGTGTAATGGTGTGGGGGATGTTTTCTTGGCACACTTTAGGCCCCTTAGTGCCAATTGGGCATCGTTTAAATGCCACGGCCTACCTGAGCATTGTTTCTGACCATGTCCATCCCTTTATGACCACCATGTACCCATCCTCTGATGGCTACTTCCAGCAGGATAATGCACCATGTCACAAAGGTCCAATCATTTCAAATTGCTTTCTTGAACATGACAATGAGTTCACTGTACTAAACTGGCCCCCACAGTCACCAGATCTCAACCCAATAGAGCATCTTTGGGATGTGGTGGAACGGGAGCTTCGTGCCCTGGATGTGCATCCCACAAATCTCCATCAACTGCAAGATGCTATCCTATCAATATGGGCCAACATTTCTAAAGAATGCTTTCAGCACCTTGTTGAATCAATGCCACGTAGAATTAAGGCAGTTCTGAAGGCGAAAGGGGGTCAAACACAGTATTAGTATGGTGTTCCTAATAATCCTTTAGGTGAGTGTATATCAATAATGCTCTTATACATTGAAATTATGCACCACTTTAGGGGTTGCAAAATGATTTATAAATGGTTAAGAACAGCTTATTATTTGTTATATTCATTTATAGTATATTTTGATTTAGGAGGGTCTGTGCTTACAATGCTGTTAACACCTTGTATATTTGGCATAGGTCTATATAATGATGTTAGAGTTTACATTTGTGTTTACTATTATAAATGAAAGCAATTAATTGACAGGTGGCAGCAGGCATTCCCTTTGATTTCCCTTTGGTTTCAGAGTTGAGTTTTCAAGTAGGGTATGTTTTTTAATGACATGATATACTATATCATAGAATAGACTTAGAGCCAAAACATATCACAATTCAGAGATACATCAGAAAAACTGATTTATAAATGGCACTTATAAGCTTTCCTTACATATAATGCAGTCTTCTTATAGTATATGTAGTTAAATAGCATTATAAGATGTTTAAAAGCAGCAAATAAGTGGCATGGCAGATTATGATAATAGATTGATGTCAGCATGAAAATTACATGCTATAATACCTTTTATTAAGTATGTTATTAAATATTATAATGTTTTATAGCAAAAAAGTTTAATTATAATAATCATATAACAATGAATAACATAATTAATTACATGTTAATAGATTGTTTATAATGTACACTTTCTTGTGTTGCTTTCGCAGTATGCTTCGGATCCTTGTCAATCTGCACTGTGAGGTGCCGTCCAATGAGTTTTGATGCATTTGGCTGAATCTGAGTAGATATTATAGCCCTAAACACTTCAGAATTCATCCTGCTGCTTTTGTCAGTAGTCACATCATCAGTAATTACAAGGAAACTAGTTCCCTTGGCAGCCATACATGTCCATGACAAGTTTGTGTCAATGTATAGTACCACTTAAATTCATGCTACACATAGTGTACTTATAGTAAAACGTTACATTAAATTAATGTATCATAGAAAATCCACACATAAAGTTATGGCAAGATAGAAGCTGACAAAGAAAGACAAAGTTCTCACTTTAATTAGCAAGATCTGCATGTCATGTTTTAAAGTGTGGTGAGAAAGGAAGTTGTGTGCAGCTGATAAACAGCTGTTGACTCATGAACTCATAGTACAGTAGCCACAAATAACTAAATATATATTCTTCAGTCAGAAAACAAAAACAAAATAACAGTGTATTAATAGTAATATGTCCTTTATTTATTGATTGATTATGCAATTTTTTTTTTTTAATTTAGGGATTTTTTTTTTTTAATTTAGGGATTTTTTTTTTTCATTTTTAGGTATTGTCAAATTATCTAAATGAGTCATGTCAGAATGCATTAGAGTTATCTTTTGAAACATATACAAGTCATTAAGAGATGCATTTAATTTCATTTTGAGGCATTTAATATTTCTAAATAATAAGCTGGCTTGCCATATATTATAGCAGGGGTATCAGAGTCCAGTCCTAGAGTGCTGCAGTGTCTGCTGGGTTTTGTTCCAGCCCGGCTCTTGGCTTCTTAATTGGCCTAACTTCTCTCCAGACTCTGGAATGTTCTGTGGGTTCACTGTGTTGTGTAATTAACAAATTGTAAAAGATTGGCTATACAAATTAAATATGAAAGTTTTAGATAAGCCTACTAGAGTCACTAATGATATTAATTCAGAACTTGGGAGAACAAAAACCAGCAGACACTGTGACCCCCAGGACTGGCCTATGACACCCCTGTATTAGAGCTATTATAACTTTTAAAAAGGATGCCATCAAAATAGCACAAACTGCAGAATAATTCATTGATGAATGTGTGCCGAACCAGCATTTGTTTGTTAATGTCAACTGCTCTGAATGCAATTTGAATGGAAGGGGGCTAACAGAAAAGCAAAATCATGAAAATATAATTTGTATGAGGTTTCAAAAAGGGGTTCCTGTAGTGATCCAGCAAAATTATTCCAGGTGGTGATAACTCTTAGAGTTGCAACAATCACTGGTCACAGACAAGATACAATAGTATTGTGTGTGTGTGTGTGTGTGTGTGTATATATATATATATACAACAACAACAAACAAACAAAATCCAATTATTTAGAAAAATTCTCTGCATGACACAGGGCTTTAAACTTTAAGGGAAACTCCGGCATCCTGAACCCCACCCCACCACTTCCCCTCTTAGAGTTTGACATTATTTCCTGGAACCAGTGGAGTGTGAGTTGGCAGCCCAGCCAGTGTGTTCTTGAGCAACAAAAACTTTATCTTTATATCACAGATCAACTTAGTCTGACAGCAACAACCCATAACCGATATGAAGACGGACTTTTCTGTTATAAATCGTGACAATCTGGAAATTACATCGTTCAACTTCCAACCTCTATCGAATAGGCAACCACCTGATCCAGGGATATCCCTGAAAACAAAAGGTACAGTTCAGAAGCCAATCTAAAAACAATGTCAACATTTCTGAGTGTAATATTCTCTCTTTGTTTCAATGTCTGTTATGTTAGAATTGAATCTCCGAACAAATATAATTACGACGAATATATATTGTAATTGAATCAATTGATGCTGTAGAAGAAACATCGAGACACCTTAAACATGAAGTAAAAAAAAAAAAAGAAAAACATTGCAATCAATAACGTCGTCAACAGACCATTTATCACCAGAGAAAAGCAGAGAAAACGAAAGGCTGAAATTTACAGATATTAAATGAACTCCTGTAAAAGCATAAGGGAAATAAAGTAATGAATGGCAACATTTAATTTAGTTTTGATAGAGGCATTTGTTTGTTACGGAAGTGTATTTGCTGCCACCGGAAAACAAATTATATATATATATATATATATATATATATATATATATATATATATATATATTGTTATTTTGGGGATGTTTTTCTGCCAGAGGATTATTTATTTATTTATTTATTTATTATGTTTGTCACGAAAAACAATGTAGTCCAAGACCATTTTTCGTTCTTATGGGTAACCTCGCCATACGACAGAACTGCATAGAAAGGATAGAAACTTCATAAACTCACTAACATATGACTTGTGTGAGACATTGTAACACTCCTTCAGGATGCAGTGTGTGAAGAAGGTGTCTGGTAGCTTGAGTTTCCACCAAGCCCTGTTCAAGGCATTTAAGGTGCTTCATTTTATACCCATGAAGCTTCCCGTGTTTAGCTATTTCTGACATCACAAGCAATGCCACTTCAAGTAAAGCGGACATGGTTTTCTATTAAAACCCTTCTGAACGTTCTCCTACTGAGCACAGCTCCGTCTACGTGACTCAAACACTGTAATATATCCTTATGTTTTAGACCAGGTTAAAGTAAAAGTGGACAATGTCTGACACACTTGCAATCCCTGGTGACACGGGGATCATATGATGTACGAGCACATTACAAGTGACTTAGCCACTCATCAAAAAGTCAGTACGCTGTGAATTCATGGGTTTAATACCCCACTGTGGTGGAGTGGCTCCTCTGCGTTTTAGTGGCTGTGGGTCTTGTGGTTGGAGGTTCGAATCCCGAGCAGGGATCCCCGCCTACACTTGCTATTAGCACTTTGTCTGGTGCATGTTTCTAATTAGTATATTTTGTGGCAGCATGTGGGTTTTGTTTCATGACAACACAACACAAATACGTATAGCAGGCTTTTAACTAAAGAGACGCATGCCTAGAACGATTCGCAGGAACGATATAGATTCAGTTCCTATCCAGTTCTGTCGTATCGCGAGGTTACCCATAAGAACTACAAATGTGGCTTGGACTACATTTTTTTTTTTTAGTGGCAACATCATATTTATTGTATTTATTTTTTCCCGGGTGGCAGCAATATGAGTACGTGTTAATATTCCACTGAAAAAAATATAATCCCAAATTATGTGCATTTCTGGGCAAACGTAACAAACACCGGAGCAATTTCCACAGCTGGTCAACTGAAAAGGGAATATATACTGCTTTATTGTTGATTTCATCGTGACATTTAAATACCTGCCATACAGCCTATAAAACAGCGGGATATCATTGAATGGGTCGAATGGCGTCCTCTCATTTGTAAACTTTCTTAAGGTCTTATGACTATGTTTGTTCAATATTTTTAAATTCAAAATCCATTCAATTTGACGTCCACAACCTGTTTATAGTCAAGGGCTGGGCTTAAATCAAAACTTTGACCCACCCGCTAATAGAAAACTACAGAACTGTTCTCAATTAGCGGTTAGCATTTTAAGTATAATTCTGTTTTATTCTAATCATAAATGTAACCGCTATTGTATTGAGATTTGTAGTTTGCTACTAGTGGGTGTGTCAAAGTTTTGCTCTAACTTTTGGATTTAACAACAATTATATAGAGGTGTGTGTGTATGTATGTATGTGTGTGGGTGGATGGTGTGTGTATATACATCCATACATGTAACAATTCCCCATTTTTCCTATAGGCACCGGAAAAAACTATTTCTTCTTTTCATTATGGAAAACGCAGAAAACAATCCAAATTTCATCAGTTGAGAAGACAAACCAAGGTAAAGCAGTGAAGCAGTGAGTGAGTAACATTTTTTCTCAGAAAATGGAAAGCCAGTTTGTATGCCAATTTACCCTTTAAAATAGAGAACTCACTACAACACCCAACCGTGTGCTGAATGCAAATTATAAATAGAGTAATAGACGGACCAAGTAATAAGGCCACAATACATTGAAGGCTGTTCAAAAGAGTATGTTCAGATCAAGCGTTTTCCCCCTGTTGTACAGTGCATTCCTATACAAGCTGTGTTTAAAATTGTGTGTATTTTGTATGTACCTACACAAAACGGAGTTAAGTCCCATCAACCAGGACTCGAGAACCAACCAGCGCAAATAATAGATTTCTACGCAATGCTGCGCATGCGTATTTTTAAACACAACAACTCATATGACCAAACCTCATTTCCTAGCGGCCACTGTGTGTATTGACCGCGAAACTCCGGGAATGCATTGCATTATTGGAATCAAACTGCGCTTACGTTTTAAAGTAGAATAATTATTTCCTAGCGGTATGGTGGATGCTGATTATTAAATAATATATGATACTATCAAATGAATACACATTTATGTTAGGTTATTTATTTATCGGGTTTGTTTTTTATACTCTACTTTAAAATTAAAAGTTATACGTGATGTGTGTATGCAAAAATGCAAATATGAACGTACGCATACAGTTTCACGTTTAATATTAATAGATTACAGAATCTACCCATAATTTCCACATGCCTGTCGGTAGACGTAATCAATTGTACATCTAAAAATAACGCACACAACCCTGCCCTCCCTTTTATTTAATAAAGTACAGTAATACATGCAATGACATAGAACATCTTATTGTATGTAATACATGTAACTAATGGTGTGAATATATTTAATTTAAATAATCCAAATTAAATTAAATGTATCACTATAATCAATGTTAATTGAATTGATTGTTTTACATTGGGCCTCATTTCTATAAACTGATGCTGTAGGCTATAATTTATGTAAATAATGCAAAAAAAACAGTTATGTACAAATAAATATATGATTGATTTTTGTAATGTCTGTATATGATAGAAATTCCACACTGCATGGAATAGTACAGCATTTCACAGTATTTTGACAGAGTATTCTCTTTAATAATCTTAATATGAATTACATACTAATTAAATGCATCATCTTTGAGCCGCTGTAAAATGTATTTAATTCTGACATGCTATTAAGGACCAAATTGTCAAAAGTATGAAAAGAAAATTGCCACTAGGAAACAAACTGTCTTCATTCTATTTTGTCATGTAAGCATTTGTTTAATATATACTAGCAGTTTCCTTGCACTATTCCAAAACATTCCCGGTTAGAACATAAGAAAGTTCACAATCGTGTTCGTTTGGTGTCCATTAATAACTAAGTGATCCAAGGATCCTATCCAGTCTATCTAATTGTCGCTGGAAAATGAAAGGTCTTGCTTCCTGAATCCTTTGTACTTATCCTGTCAGGATGTTCTGACCCTCAGTTGGCTGCTCCCAGTGTCCTCACTGTTATCTGGTACTGCTGGGAATATCCCCCGCCGTCAAACTGTCCATGGCATTAGAGTATCTGAGTCTGTGGCACTGACTTTCCTCTACCCATGTTGCAGTTCCCGTCTGCCCTCTTTTTAGTATTCTCTCTATCTGAAATACAGAGCCATACTGAATCAATTAAAAACCATTGTCAATATGATTATTTTACAAATAGGTTTTAAAGTGATATATTTCTTTCTTCAGGAACTCAGAAGAGCAGTGATGGGAGAGTGTCTCTGTGCAAGAGGATCTCACTGCTCCTTGTCTGTGTGTGGATCCTCACTCTCATCTCTGGACTGGCTGTGTACTGTGAGTATTGAACAATCAGGAGATCACTGTCAGAGCTGCTCCCACTCTGGACTGGACAGCAGGCTGACAGTGAGGAATATTGCAGCTGTGCTGATAGAGACAGTGTGATGTGACCTGAGCAGCTTTACTTTGGCATGTGGCACCACTCACTTTCAATCAATAGAGTGCAGCTTTCAGACATTTACAACAAATGTAACACTTAGTTCAATGCCTAATGCAACTGTGATAACTTACATTACAATAATCTAAATTAGGAACAGAATTGCAAAGCGTTGTAACTGAACGGTGGAATGGTGTCCTTCTGACACTGTAGCAAGATCAAAAGAGTGTTCCTCAAAAGCAATCATTGTATCGTTTTTGCTTTCTAACTACAGTGGGGGAAAAAAGTATTTGATCCCTTGCTGATTTTGTATGTTTGCCCACTGACAAAGAAATGATCAGTCTATAATTTTAATGGTAGGTGTATTTTAACAGTGAGAGACAGAATAACAACAAAAAAATCCAGAAAAATGCATTTCAAAAAAGTTATAAATTGATTTGCATGTTAATGAGTGAAATAAGTATTTGACCCCTTCGACTTAGTACTTGGTGGCAAAACCCTTGTTGGCAATCACAGAGGTCAGACGTTTCTTGTAGTTGGCCACCAGGTTTGCACACATCTCAGGAGGGATTTTGTCCCACTCCTCTTTGCAGATCCTCTCCAAGTCATTAAGGTTTGGCAACTCTAACCTTCAGCTCCCTCCACAGATTTTCACTTTAAGAGAGTGCTCCTAATCTCAGCTCGTTACCTGTATAAAAGACACCTGGGAGCCAGAAATCTTGCTGATTGATTGGGGATCAAATACTTATTTCACTCATTAACATGCAAATCAATTTATAACTTTTTTTAAATGTATTTTTCTGTATTTTTCTGTTGTTATTCTGTCTCTCACTGTTAAAATACACCTACCATTAAAATTATAGACTTATCATTTCTTTGTCAGTGGGCAAACGTACAAAATCAGCAGGGGATCAAATACTTTTTTCCCTATATTTCCAGTTTACTGCAGTTCAGTACAAAAGCAAACCGCATCAGCACTACAGAGTGAGCTGGACCATAAAAGTGTTCCCCGATAGCAATAATAAATATATTGGTTTTTTTTCTATCTATTTATCTATTTATATATAGACAATTATTTGTTTTCTTCCTACCTCATTTCTGTAGACCAGCAAACTGTGACAGCGCTGCAGAGTGAGCTGAAGGAGCTGCAGGAGAACAACGCCGCTCAGATATCTGGTAATCACATCCACTTATCTATGCTTGTCATTTATATGTGTTTATATGTGTTCAACACAATAATAAAATACTGTTAAGAATTCTAATGAGTTTGTTTAAATTATAATTCAAAACATCAAGAGCAATGTAAAAATGTTACATATCTGAGGAATGGACATGGGTCAAATCACAAACAAAAATCTAAGAAAAATAAAGAACATTTTTTTAAATAATAAGTTTAGATTTTACTTTGAAACTGTTAAACTCTGTATATACTACTGATGAATTACATTGTTCCAGTTCCATAAAGGGGTTTCCTGCACAGAATATTTTAGGTTATTTAAGCACAAATAAATCTCTGAATGAGCTCTAACAGCTGTATTTGTACTATTTTCTGTTGAAGTAAAATGCTAAATATAATATATACACACACAGTGCCCTCCACATTTATTCATATCCTTGATTGTAATTGTTCAATTTCAATTTCAATTCTTGTATAGTTTCAACACTGCACATAGAAACATCTTTAATGAATCAAAGCCATGTTTCTTAAAACAGTGATTCACACCTGTATGTATTACAAAATGAAATCTCATGAAAGCAAACCTGTGTCAACTCTCTGTTGTCTGGAGGATAATAGGAAGAGTCTGGAACTTTTATTGAAGTTTCCAAAGGTGCCCTGTTCCCTCAGGGTATAAAAGGATGTTGGACACAGTAGCGATTTATTATTAGCATTTAATGTCATGGTCGAAGTCAGAGAACTGTCCAAAAACAGGCAAAGGGTTATTGACTTCCCCAAGTTGGGTAATGTCTATTAAAAGTAAAATCACAAAAAGCAGAACCTATCAGTGTCCACTTCAGTGTCCATCATCAAGCAGTTCAAAGGCACTGACATACTCACTACCTTGACAGGAAAAGGATGCAAGAAAATATTCCACTACCTGCTGTAAGAAAAAGGATACGGGTGGCGAGTGCTTAATTATGTTTGACACTGAAAAGGTGCAGCTCAGGTTTAGAAGAAATATGGAGATGGGTTGATTTACCAAGGGTATGAGTAAATGTGGAGACTAGTGTAAAATATATAATATATGCATTTTCACCACAAGTCAAATGTGTATGAAAAAAAGCTGACTGGAGGAGACCCCAGAGTCATTCTTTATTATTTTCTCTATTTTGTGAATTGCCTGGACTTGGTTAATTTGTCAATTTAAGGTTTGTCAATGAGGAATTTTATAAGCTGCAAACGTCGTGTGAGCCATTGGTCCATGATGTCATACTGTGCTCTAAAATGTTAATCTGTTGTCTTTGTCACTCAGAACTGAGGATGCAGCTGCAGAACAAGGGGATTGAAATCTCCAATCTACAGAGCAGATACAACAGTTTGAATGCCAGCTGTGATGGTTTGTATTCATGTACATGATTAATGGAGACAGGTTAATTAGCTCAGTGGTTCTCAGCCCTGGTCCTGGAGGAGCCGCTACCCTGATGGTCTTTGTTCCATCCAAGGTCTCAGTTACTTAATTCTTATTAATTGAAGTAATAATTTTCTTACATGTCATTGATGTCTATAATGAGTTCCTTATACAATTTTAAACTTAACTTACAAACCCTATTGTTTATAATTATTAAAAGGCTATGATTTAGGAAATTATTAGATCAATTAAAAGTTCACTTAACTAATTGAGAGCTGAGTTGAGAGTGAGCAGGGTAGGGGGCTCTACAGGACCAGGGTTGAGAGCCACTGACTTAACTGCACAATTAAACAGGTGTGAGTTGAGCAGTAGAAATTGAAGACTTTCCAAAGGTCTTAATACAACTGAAATGTAAACTTTTTTATTTTATTATCAGACTTTTATATTTCACTTGTCTTCTGTTGTCACCAGTTTATAATATTGACAGGCATCAGTGTAATACATGTTGATACGCTGCCACCTGGTGGGGAGGGGGATCAGGGACAGAGTGGAGTGGAGAGAGAATAAAGATGACTGAATGAGCACAGGCACATCTGCTCTATCCTTAACTAATTAAATAAACATCAGACCACTGCAATCAGTTTGAAAATTAGAACCCAGTCAGGGACCCCCAGGACTCTGCAGTGAATGTACAGGAAGAGCTGGGAGGTCTGTGTCTGATATTGATGGCAGCCCACCCTGCACTGTTACATTGTTCCCCTGCTCAAATCATGAGAACTTGAATGCTGGGGAGTTTTGGCAAAATATGATTTAATTCAGACAGAGCCTCACCTCCAGTTATGACAAATTAATCTGTGCTTATGAGCACTTGAGTCATCTCGAGTTGACCTAAGTATGAGAAAAAGGTTTAATTTAATTTATTTTCCTTTGAATTCACACTTACTTTGAATTGTGATTGAATTATTTCAGAGATTATCTCAGGATCATTCTAACCATCTGTACTATCAAATTAATCAAATTCAATTGTTTCAATAAATGTGTCGTCCTGCACTTTCAAACAATAAAATATCTCTATTGACCAAGAGTGAGGAAGGACCTGCAGAATAAGGAGCTTAAATTCTCCAAATTGCAGAAACTTAATGCAATATGAAGGCAAGACATCTCCTGTGTCAAATCTGGCCTTTGCTCAGCATGAAATCCTCTCAGACCAGTTTAACCCTCTTCTGTCTCCCATGCAGAACTGCAGAGAGAACAGGAGACCCTTGAGACAAACCATTCCAACCTTCTGCAAGAGCATTCAGACTTACTGAGAAACCACAAGACTATGACAGAATCCAACACTGGTGAATATTCAGATAGCAGTGCCTACTTCATTACAATCCAGTTGTCCTCTACACATAGAGACACACATAAACAACTGCAAACTGCAGTGAGTGATGTCTGCTTGTATTTTGGGATTGTCTTGTAAAATGCTAGATGCACTATATATACACCCACATATATACAGTGGCCTCCACATTTATTTATATGCTCTACAAATTGAATTAAATGTAATTTTGCAATTTCTTTCTAAAATAACAGAAATATTCATACTTACAACACTGCACATAGCAACATCAAATGTTTTATGAATAAAGGCATGTTTCTGAAAAACAACAGTGATTCACACCTGTATGTATTACAAAATGAAATCTCATGAAAGCAATTCTGTGTCAACTCTCTGTTGTCTGGAGGATAATAGGAAGAGTCTGGACTTTTATTGAAGTTTCCAAAGCTGCCCTGTTCCCTCAGGGTATAAAAGGATGTTGGACACAGTAGCGATTTATTATTAGCATTTAATGTCATGGTCGAAGTCAGAGAACTGTCCAAAAACAGGCAAAGGGTTATTGACTTCCCCAAGTTGGGTATTGTCTATTAAAAGTAAAATCACAAAAAGCAGAACCTATCAGTGTCCACTTCAGTGTCCATCATCAAGCAGTTCAAAGGCACTGACATACTCACTACCTTGACAGGAAAAGGATGCAAGAAATTATTTCCACTACCTGCTGTAAGAAAAAGGATACGGGTGGCCAGTGCTTAATTATGTTTGACACTGAAAAGGTGACGGTCAGGTTTAGAAGAAATATGGAGATGAGTTGATTTACCAAGATTTTGAGTAAATGTGGAGACTAGTGTAAAATATATAATATATGCATTTGCACCATAAATCAAATGTGTATGAGAAAATGCTGAATATAGGAGACCCCCGAGTCTTTTTTTTATTTTCTCTATTTTGTGAATTGCCTCGATTTGGTTAATTTGTTAATTTAAGGTTTGTCAATGAGGGATTTTATGAGCTGCAAACCTCATGTGAGCCATTGGTCCATGATGTCATACTGTGCTCTAAAATGTTAATCTGTTGTCTTTGTCACTCAGAACTGGGGAAGCAGCTGCAGAACAAGGGGATTGAAATCTCCAATCTACAGAGCAGATACAACAGTTTGAATGCCAGCTATGATGGTTTGTATTCATGTACATGATTAATGGAGACAGGTTAATTAGCTCAGTGGTTCTCAACCGTGGTCCTAGAGGAGCCGCTACCCTGATGGTCTTTGTTCCATCCAAGGTCTCAGTTACTTAATTCTTATTAATTGAAGTAATACTTTTCTTACATGTCATTGATGTCTATAATGAGTTCCTTATTTAATTTTAAACTTAACTTACAAACCCTACTGGTTATAATTATTTAAAGGCTATGATGTAGGAAATTATTAGTTCAATGAATAGTTCATTGAGTTGAGAGTGAGCAGGGTAGGGGGCTCTACAGGACCAGGGTTGAGAGCCACTGACTTAACTGCACAGTTAAACAGGTGTGAGTTGAGCAGTAGATATTGAAGACTTTCCAAAGGTCTTAATACAACTGAAATGTAAACTTTTTTTTTTATAACCAGACTTTTATATTTCACTTGTCTTCTGTTGTCACCCGTTTATAATATTGACAGGCATCAGTGTAATACATGTTGATACGCTGCCACCTGGTGGGGAGGGGGATCAGGGACAGAGTGGAGTGGAGAGAGAATAAAGATGACTGAATGAGCACAGGCACATCTGCTCTATCCTTAACTAATTAAATAAACATCAGACCACTGCAATCAGTTTGAAAATTAGAACCCAGTCAGGGACCCCCAGGACTCTGCAGTGAATGTACAGGAAGAGCTGGGAGGTCTGTGTCTGATATTGATGGCAGCCCACCCTGCACTGTTACATTGTTCCCCTGCTCAAATCATGAGAACTTGAATGCTGGGGAGTTTTGGCAAAATATGATTTAATTCAGACAGAGCCTCACCTCCAGTTATGAAAAATTAATCTGTGCTTATGAGCACTTGAGTCATCTCGAGTTGACCTAAGTATGAGAAAAAGGTTTAATTTAATTTATTTTCAATTGGGACAATTGGGATTGTCTTGTAAAATGCTAGATGCACTATATATACACCCACATATATGCAGTGGCCTCCACATTTATTTATATGCTCTACAAATTGAATTAAATGTAATTTTGCAATTTCTTTCTAAAATAACAGAAATATTCATACTTACAACACTGCACATAGCAACATCAAATGTTTTATGAATAAAGGCATGTTTCTGAAAAAAAACTGTGATTCACACCTTTATGTATTACAAAATGAAATCTAATGAAACCAATTCTGTGTCAACTCTCTGTTGTCTGGAGGATAATAGGAAGAGTCTGGACTTTTATTGAAGTTTCCAAAGCTGCACTGTTCCCTCAGGGTATAAAAGGATGTTGGACACAGAAGCGATTTATTATTAGCATTTAATGTCATGGTCGAAGTCAGAGAACTGTCCAAAAACAGGCAAAGGGTTATTGACTTCCCCAAGTTGGGTATTGTCTATTAAATGTAAAATCACAAAAAGCAGAACCTATCAGTGTCCACTTCAGTGTCCATCATCAAGCAGTTCAAAGACACTGACATACTCACTACCTTGACAGGAAAAGGATGCAAGAAATTATTTCCACTACCTGCTGTAAGAAAAAGGATACGGGTGGCCAGTGCTTAATTATGTTTGACACTGAAAAGGTGACGGTCAGGTTTAGAAGAATTATGGAGATGAGTTGATTTACCAAGATTTTGAGTAAATGTGGAGACTAGTGTAAAATATATAATATATGCATTTGCACCATAAATCAAATGTGTATGAGAAAATGCTGAATATAGGAGACCCCAGAGTCTTTTTTTTATTTTCTCTATTTTGTGAATTGCCTCGATTTGGTTAATTTGTTAATTTAAGGTTTGTCAAGGAGGGATTTTATGAGCTGCAAACCTCATGTGAGCCATTGGTCCATGATGTCATACTGTGCTCTAAAATGTTAATCTGTTGTCTTTGTCACTCAGAACTGGGGAAGCAGCTGCAGAACAAGGGGATTGAAATCTCCAATCTACAGAGCAGATACAACAGTTTGAATGCCAGCTATGATGGTTTGTATTCATGTACATGATTAATGGAGACAGGTTAATTATCTCAGTGGTTCTCAACCCTGGTCCTAGAGGAGCCGCTACCCTGATGGTCTTTGTTCCATCCAAGGTCTCAGTTACTTAATTCTTATTAATTGAAGTAATACTTTTCTTACATGTCATTGATGTCTATAATGAGTTCCTTATTTAATTTTAAACTTAACTTACAAACCCTACTGGTTATAATTATTTAAAGGCTATGATGTAGGAAATTATTAGTTCAATGAATAGTTCATTGAGTTGAGAGTGAGCAGGGTAGGGGGCTCTACAGGACCAGGGTTGAGAGCCACTGACTTAACTGCACAGTTAAACATGTGTGAGTTGAGCAGTAGAAATTGAAGACTTTCCAAAGGTCTTAATACAACTGAAATGTAAACTTTTTTTTTTATAACCAGACTTTTATATTTCTTTTGTCTTCTGTTGTCACCCGTTTATAATATTGACAGGCATCAGTGTAATACATGTTGATACGCTCCCACCTGGTGGGGAGGGGGATCAGGGACAGAGTGGAGTGGAGAGAGAATAAAGATGACTGAATGAGCACAGGCACATCTGCTCTATCCTTAACTAATTAAATAAACATCAGACCACTGCAATCAGTTTGAAAATTAGAACCCAGTCAGGGACCCCCAGGACTCTGCAGTGAATGTACAGGAAGAGCTGGGAGGTCTGTGTCTGATATTGATGGCAGCCCACCCTGCACTGTTACATTGTTCCCCTGCTCAAATCATGAGAACTTGAATGCTGGGGAGTTTTGGCAAAATATGATTTAATTCAGACAGAGCCTCACCTCCAGTTATGAAAAATTAATCTGTGCTTATGAGCACTTGAGTCATCTCGAGTTGACCTAAGTATGAGAAAAAGGTTTAATTTAATTTATTTTCCTTTGAATTCACACTTACTTTGAATTGTGATTGAATTATTTCAGAGATTATCTCAGGATCATTCTAACCATCTGTACTATCAAATTAATCCAATTCAATTGTTTCAATAAATGTGTCGTCCTGCACTTTCAAACAATAAAATATCTCTATTGACCAAGAGTGAGGAAGGACCTGCAGAATAAGGAGCTTAAATTCTCCAAATTGCAGAAACTTAATGCAATATGAAGGCAAGACATCTCCTGTGTCAAATCTGGCCTTTGCTCAGCATGAAATCCTCTCAGACCAGTTTAACCCTCTTCTGTCTCCCATGCAGAACTGCAGAGAGAACAGGAGACCCTTGAGACAAACCATTCCAACCTTCTGCAAGAGCATTCAGACTTACTGAGAAACCACAAGACTATGACAGAATCCAACACTGGTGAATATTCAGATAGCAGTGCCTACTTCATTACAATCCAGTTGTCCTCTACACATAGAGACACACATAAACAACTGCAAACTGCAGTGAGTGATGTCTGCTTGTATTTTGGGATTGTCTTGTAAAATGCTAGATGCACTATATATACACCCACATATATGCAGTGGCCTCCACATTTATTTATATGCTCTACAAATTGAATTAAATGTAATTTTGCAATTTCTTTCTAAAATAACAGAAATATTCATACTTACAACACTGCACATAGCAACATCAAATGTTTTATGAATAAAGGCATGTTTCTGAAAAAAAACTGTGATTCACACCTTTATGTATTACAAAATGAAATCTAATGAAACCAATTCTGTGTCAACTCTCTGTTGTCTGGAGGATAATAGGAAGAGTCTGGACTTTTATTGAAGTTTCCAAAGCTGCCCTGTTCCCTCAGGGTATAAAGGGATGTTTGACACAGTAGCGATTTATTATTAGCATTTAATGTCATGGTCGAAGTCAGAGAACTGTCCAAAAACAGGCAAAGGGTTATTGACTTCCCCAAGTTGGGTAATGTCTATTAAAAGTAAAATCACAAAAAGCAGAACCTATCAGTGTCCACTTCAGTGTCCATCATCAAGCAGTTCAAAGACACTGACATACTCACTACCTTGACAGGAAAAGGATGCAAGAAATTATTTCCACTACCTGCTGTAAGAAAAAGGATACGGGTGGCCAGTGCTTAATTATGTTTGACACTGAAAAGGTGACGGTCAGGTTTAGAAGAATTATGGAGATGAGTTGATTTACCAAGATTTTGAGTAAATGTGGAGACTAGTGTAAAATATATAATATATGCATTTGCACCATAAATCAAATGTGTATGAGAAAATGCTGAATATAGGAGACCCCAGAGTCTTTTTTTTATTTTCTCTATTTTGTGAATTGCCTCGATTTGGTTAATTTGTTAATTTAAGGTTTGTCAAGGAGGGATTTTATGAGCTGCAAACCTCATGTGAGCCATTGGTCCATGATGTCATACTGTGCTCTAAAATGTTAATCTGTTGTCTTTGTCACTCAGAACTGGGGAAGCAGCTGCAGAACAAGGGGATTGAAATCTCCAATCTACAGAGCAGATACAACAGTTTGAATGCCAGCTATGATGGTTTGTATTCATGTACATGATTAATGGAGACAGGTTAATTATCTCAGTGGTTCTCAGCCCTGGTCCTAGAGGAGCCGCTACCCTGATGGTCTTTGTTCCATCCAAGGTCTCAGTTACTTAATTCTTATTAATTGAAGTAATACTTTTCTTACATGTCATTGATGTCTATAATGAGTTCCTTATTTAATTTTAAACTTAACTTACAAACCCTACTGGTTATAATTATTTAAAGGCTATGATGTAGGAAATTATTAGTTCAATGAATAGTTCATTGAGTTGAGAGTGAGCAGGGTAGGGGGCTCTACAGGACCAGGGTTGAGAGCCACTGACTTAACTGCACAGTTAAACATGTGTGAGTTGAGCAGTAGAAATTGAAGACTTTCCAAAGGTCTTAATACAACTGAAATGTAAACTTTTTTTTTTATAACCAGACTTTTATATTTCACTTGTCTTCTGTTGTCACCCGTTTATAATATTGACAGGCATCAGTGTAATACATGTTGATACGCTGCCACCTGGTGGGGAGGGGGATCAGGGACAGAGTGGAGTGGAGAGAGAATAAAGATGACTGAATGAGCACAGGCACATCTGCTCTATCCTTAACTAATTAAATAAACATCAGACCACTGCAATCAGTTTGAAAATTAGAACCCAGTCAGGGACCCCCAGGACTCTGCAGTGAATGTACAGGAAGAGCTGGGAGGTCTGTGTCTGATATTGATGGCAGCCCACCCTGCACTGTTACATTGTTCCCCTGCTCAAATCATGAGAACTTGAATGCTGGGGAGTTTTGGCAAAATATGATTTAATTCAGACAGAGCCTCACCTCCAGTTATGAAAAATTAATCTGTGCTTATGAGCACTTGAGTCATCTCGAGTTGACCTAAGTATGAGAAAAAGGTTTAATTTAATTTATTTTCCTTTGAATTCACACTTACTTTGAATTGTGATTGAATTATTTCAGAGATTATCTCAGGATCATTCTAACCATCTGTACTATCAAATTAATCCAATTCAATTGTTTCAATAAATGTGTCGTCCTGCACTTTCAAACAATAAAATATCTCTATTGACCAAGAGTGAGGAAGGACCTGCAGAATAAGGAGCTTAAATTCTCCAAATTGCAGAAACTTAATGCAATATGAAGGCAAGACATCTCCTGTGTCAAATCTGGCCTTTGCTCAGCATGAAATCCTCTCAGACCAGTTTAACCCTCTTCTGTCTCCCATGCAGAACTGCAGAGAGAACAGGAGACCCTTGAGACAAACCATTCCAACCTTCTGCAAGAGCATTCAGACTTACTGAGAAACCACAAGACTATGACAGAATCCAACACTGGTGAATATTCAGATTGCAGTGCCTACTTCATTACAATCCAGTTGTCCTCTACACATAGAGACACACATAAACAACTGCAAACTGCAGTGAGTGATGTCTGCTTGTATTTTGGGATTGTCTTGTAAAATGCTAGATGCACTATATATACACCCACATATATACAGTGGCCTCCACATTTATTTATATGCTCTACAAATTGAATTAAATGTAATTTTGCAATTTCTTTCTAAAATAACAGAAATATTCATACTTACAACACTGCACATAGCAACATCAAATGTTTTATGAATAAAGGCATGTTTCTGAAAAACAACAGTGATTCACACCTGTATGTATTACAAAATGAAATCTAATGAAACCAATTCTGTGTCAACTCTCTGTTGTCTGGAGGATAATAGGAAGAGTCTGGACTTTTATTGAAGTTTCCAAAGCTGCACTGTTCCCTCAGGGTATAAAAGGATGTTGGACACAGTAGCGATTTATTATTAGCATTTAATGTCATGGTCGAAGTCAGAGAACTGTCCAAAAACAGGCAAAGGGTTATTGACTTCCCCAAGTTGGGTAATGTCTATTAAAAGTAAAATCACAAAAAGCAGAACCTATCAGTGTCCACTTCAGTGTCCATCATCAAGCAGTTCAAAGGCACTGACATACTCACTACCTTGACAGGAAAAGGATGCAAGAAAATATTCCACTACCTGCTGTAAGAAAAAGGATACGGGTGGCCAGTGCTTAATTATGTTTGACACTGAAAAGGTTACGGTCAGGTTTAGAAGAAATATGGAGATGGGTTGATTTACCAAGGGTATGAGTAAATGTGGAGACTAGTGTAAAATATATAATATATGCATTTGCACCATAAGTCAAATGTGTATGAGAAAATGCTGACTGGAGGAGACCCCAGAGTCATTCTTTATTATTTTCTCCATTTCGTGAATTGCCTGAACTTGGTTAATTTGTCAATTTAAGGTTTGTCAAGGAGGGATTTTATAAGCTGCAAACCTCATGTGAGCCATTGGTCCATGATGTCATACTGTGCTCTAAAATGTAAATCTGTTGTCTTTGTCACTCAGAACTGGGGAAGCAGCTGCAGAACAAGGGGATTGAAATCTCCAATCTACAGAGCAGATACAACAGTTTGAATGCCAGCTATGATGGTTTGTATTCATGTACATGATTAACGGAGACGGGTTAATTAGCTCAGTGGTTCTCAACCCTGGTCCTGGAGGAGCCCCTCATTGTTTTTGTTCCATCCAAGCTCTCAGTTACTTAATTCTTATTAATTGAAGTAATAATTTTCCTACATGTCATTGATGTCTATAATGAGTTCCTCATTCAATTTTAAACTTAACTTACAAACCCTACTGTTTATAATTATTAAAATGCTATGATTTAGGAAATTATTAGTTCAATTAAAAGTTCACTTAACTAATTGAGAGCTGAGTTGAGAGTGAGCAGGGTAGGGGGCTCTACAGGACCAGGGTTGAGAGCCACTGACTTAGCTGCACAGTTAAACAGGTGTGAGGAGCTGGAGAAATTGAAGACTTTCCAAAAGGCTTAATACAAATTAAATGTAATATTTTTTCTAGTATAATCAGACTTTTTTTCCACTTTGCTTCTGTTGTCACTCAGAACTGAGGAAGCAGCTGCAGAACAAGGATAATGAAATCTCCAATCTACAGAGCAGATACAACAGTTTGAATGCCAGCTGTGATGGTTTGTATTCATGTACATGATTAACGGAGACGGGTTAATTAGCTCAGTGGTTCTCAACCCTGGTCCTGGAGGAGCCCCTCATTGTTTTTGTTCCATCCAAGCTCTCAGTTACTTAATTCTTATTAATTGAAGTAATAATTTTCCTACATGTCATTGATGTCTATAATGAGTTCCTCATTCAATTTTAAACTTAACTTACAAACCCTACTGTTTATAATTATTAAAATGCTATGATTTAGGAAATTATTAGTTCAATTAAAAGTTCACTTAACTAATTGAGAGCTGAGTTGAGAGTGAGCAGGGTAGGGGGCTCTACAGGACCAGGGTTGAGAGCCACTGACTTAGCTGCACAGTTAAACAGGTGTGAGGAGCTGGAGAAATTGAAGACTTTCCAAAAGGCTTAATACAAATTAAATGTAATATTTTTTCTAGTATAATCAGACTTTTTTTCCACTTTGCTTCTGTTGTCACTCAGAACTGAGGAAGCAGCTGCAGAACAAGGATAATGAAATCTCCAATCTACAGAGCAGATACAACAGTTTGAATGCCAGCTGTGATGGTTTGTATTCATGTACATGATTAACGGAGACGGGTTAATTAGTTAATTAATTGTGTCAAATTGTTGGTTTCTTAATAAGATAATGAGTTCCTTCACTTCACTTCACTTACAAGCCCTAATGGTGAGCTGCAGAAACTGAAGACTTTCTAAAGGTCTTAATACAAATTAAATGTAATATTTTTTATTTTATAATCGGGCAGTTTTTTTCACTTTGCTGTTGTCACCAGTTTATAATATTGACAAGCATCAGTGTAATACATGTTGATACGCTGCCACCTGGTGGGGAGGGGGACCGGGGTCAGAGTGGAGTGGAGAGAGAATAAAGATGACTGAATGAGCACAGACGTGCTCTATCCTTAACTAATTAAATAAACATCAGGACACTGCAATCAGTTTTAAAATTAGAACCCAGTCAGGGACCCCCAGAACTCTGCATTGAAAGTACAGGAAGAGCTGGGAGGTCTGTGTCTGATATTGATGGCAGCACACTGTGCACTATGGCAAGCCAAATTGTCATTTAGAGATATCTCAAAATACAATTCAAGGTATCTTACATTTAATTGCAGATATCTCAAATTAACTCCATTTCAAGATATCTCAAATTCAATTTCAATTGACTTCCTGTCTAATTTGTGAAATCTCAAATTCAACTTGAGATATCTGAAATCTCAAATTGAATTTGAGATCTTGTTTTATGCTCCATTTCAAGATATCTCAAATTGGAGCTTTAAATGAGATATCTCAAATGCAATTCAATTCCAGATATCTTAAATTAACCTCAATTTCAAGATATCTCAATTTCACTTCCTGTTCTATTTCAAATATCTTAAAATAGACAGGAAGTTCATACAAAACATACAGCATTTTCACAGGAAGTCAATTTGAGATCTCAAATTGACTTCTTGTTCTATTTCAGATATCTCAAATTTAATTTCTTGAATGTAATTTGAGATCTCTAATTCAATTCTAGATATCTCTAATTCAATTCAAAATATCTCTAATTCAATTTGAGATATCTTCAAATAGAGTTCATTTGAGATCTGCAATTCAATTTAAGATATCTTGAATTGTATTTTGAGATATCTCTAAATGACAATTTGGCTTGCCATAGTGCTCTGTTATATTGTTCTCTTGCTCAAATCATGAGAACTTGAATGCTGGGGAGTTTTGGCAATACAATTTAATTCAGACAGCCCCTCACCTCCAGTTATGAAAAATGAATCTGTGCTTATGAGCACTTGAGTCCTCTCGGGTTGAACTAAGTATTAAAAAGAAGGTTGAATTTAATTTATTTGCCTTTGAATTCATCCAAATTGGATTGGTTCAATAAATAATAATAATAATAATAATGTAATAATCTTTATTTATAGAGCGGCGCTGCACAAAAACAAAAAAGAAGGTAACAAAACACAAAAGATTACAATCAGAATTAAGAACATGACAAATTAATACATACATTAAACAAAATAAAAAAACATCATAAATCACACAAAAAGAAAAACACTAAAACCACTAAAAACAACAATATATAAAATCAAAAAGCTAAATTATAAAAATAGGTCTTAAGCCTAGATTTAAAAGTAACTACTGTAGGGGAGCTTCTTACATGCTCGGGGAGAGAGTTCCACAGCTGCGGAGCATAAACACAGAAAGCAACCTCTCCTTTCCTCCTGAGCCTCACCCTCGGAATACAGAGGAGGCCACTATTAGTCGACCTCAAAGCACGCTGAGGCTGATAAAGGGACAACAACTCTGTGAGGTAATCTGGTGCCATTCCATTTAATGCTTTAAATGTAAGCAATAACATTTTAAAATCAATTCGATATTTCACTGGAAGCCAGTGCAAAGAAGCAAGTACAGGTGTTATATGTGCTCTCCTTCTGGTTTTGGTAAGGACCCTTGCAGCTGCATTTTGCACAAGCTGCAGCCTTAATAAAGCTGCAGCCTTAATAAAGATTGGCTAGTAAGTCCAGAGAAAAGAGCATTACAGTAGTCCAGTCTACATGAGATAAAAGCATGGATTACTTTTTCAGCATCAGAAAAAGACAGAAATGGCAATGTTTCTTAGATGATAAAAACATACTTTTGTAATCAAATGTGTCATCCTATGCTTTAAAACAATATAATACCTCTATTGACCAAGAGTGAGGAAGAACCTGCATTAAAAGGAGCATTAATTCTCCAAATTGCAGAATCTTAATGCAATCTGGGCTTTGCTTAGCATGAAATCTTCTCAGACCAGTTTAACCCTCTTCTGTCTCCCAAGCAGAACTGCAGAGAGAACAGGAGACCCTTGAGACAAACCATTCCAACCTTCTGCAAGAGCATTCAGACTTACTGAGAAACCACAAGACTATGACAGAATCCAACACTAGTGAATATTCAGATTGCAGTGCCTACTTCATTACAATCCAGTTGTCCTCTACACATAGAGACACACATAAACAACTGCAGACTGCAGTGAGTGATGTCTGCTTGTATTTTGGGATTGTCTTCTAAAATGCTAGATGTACTATATACACACACATATATACAGTGGCCTCCACATTTATTTATATCCTCAACAAATTGAATTAATTGTAATTTTGCAATTTGTATTTCGAAAATAACAGAAATATTCATACTTACAACACTACACATAGCAACATCAAATGTTTTATGAATAAAGGCATGTTTCTCAAAAAACAGTGATTCACACTCAGTTACTTAATTCTAATTTAAGTAATTCTTACATTTGACTTGTCATTGATTAAAAGTTGGTTTAAGTTAAGTTCCTTATTCAATTTTAAACTTAACTTTAGCCCTACTGTTGAGCTGGAGAAGCACCGCGGACAAAACACCGTCAGGGGTTCTGCTTTTTCTTTTACCTAGGGTGGCAGGACGTCCAGGGCCGGCCCTGTTGTTAGGCATTTAAGTTAAAATAGCATATATTAGTAGTGTTACGGCCTGAATAACGGGAGTAATACAACACCTGATGCAATGTGGTTGCGTAGTTAAATCTTTTTTCTGAGTGAGAACAGTAGCTTTAGAGAAGTTGCTTTTTAAACACATTTCAATTTCAAGTGAACATTTAGCAAAATTACAGAAATAATTCCAGATGGCATTTTCAATGTCTGAGTGACACACGTGGTTTAGCGCTACACTACAGAGACCTAGAGGCCTACTAATCCACCTTGCAGTCTGTTTATATGAATAAAACAAAGTTAATTAAAACAAAAATGACAGTTTAGTGCAGTTCACGACCCCATTGCAACTGTAGCATAAGGTACACTTATAAATTTCAGTGAAGTGAATTTAAGTATCACCTTATCAAGAATCCTAGAATCTTGAAGAACTCAATTTCTGCAATAACTGGATGCAGACACCAATTCCAAAGATATAAATTCTCAAATTTATTAAAAACAAAGTTAAAATGTAGCACTACACTAGTTATACAAAAAGGGAAAAACTAATTAAAATTCAATCAAGATCAACAAATCAAAGACAAATCACTTCCGTGACCAAATCAAAGACTATCGGATATGATAACACACAAAACGTTACACAAAATTACCAACACATTGACTACAATACCGGATAGTAAGACGAAGGTGAGTCTCTCATTAGTATTGTTAGTCGGACATTCAATAATGCAGGTTAGTATTTAAGTCAAATAACTTCTTGTTATATATATCAGTCTCATTTACGAGAAAGATTCTATAATTTCTTGTTACCACAATTCTCGCTAATTGATTACTGTTCAATGATTAAGGATAGGCAGGGCCACCTATAATCTGGTGTCTATTAACGTGTGTCAATTTAAGACTAAACAGTTAAACAGGAATGAGAAGATATTTCTTGGCATTGACAGATTTTATTTCTAAAATTGTCAAACAAAACAGTTTAATGCAGCACTCATTTATTTGTAAGAAAATACTAAATGATATTACACATTCTAAAGTTTATGACTCACAGAATAACATTGCCAAATGATTTCTCAAATGTCATGAATAATCTGAATTGTTGAGCATCGTGATAACTCGGTGATGAATTATGCTACAAACAAAAGTCTAGGTCAGCTCAGAGTGTAGTCTATTCAGTGTGTGAAGTGGCATTTGAAGATGGATTGGATCTTCTTTAGGATTTATAAGTATAATGTGCTATTATTAGTAGCATTATTATTGTTATTTGTATTGTTGTGTGTAATTTGCATTATTCATATTATTATAAATATATATTGCAGTAATGCACATATGCGCAATATCACACATGTCTACAGCATAACTTAAAAATGACTTTACACGTAAACCTGAGTTTCCCAGCTTAAATCAATTAATTTGTTCAATGCTGCGACTGTTGGTGCACAAGCATTGGAGAGAAACCAATTGATTTTAACTGTGTGCTTGTATTCAAAATACACTTTTAAGTTATTCTGTACATTTGGGAAATTGTACCACGATTGAAGACAGATGTAGAATTACGTGCATGTATAGGTACAGTGAGGGAAAAAAGTATTTGATCCCTTGCTGATTTTGTACGTTTGCCCACTGACAAAGAAATGATCAGTCTATAATTTTAATGGTAGGTGTATTTTAACAGTGAGAGACAGAATAACAACAACAAAATCCAGAAAAACGCATTTCAAAAAAGTTATAAATTGATTTGCATGTTAATGAGGGAAATAAGTATTTGACCCCTTCGACTTAGTACTTGGTGGCAAAACCCTTGTTGGCAATCACAGAGGTCAGACGTTTCTTGTAGTTGGCCACCAGGTTTGCACACATCTCAGGAGGGATTTTGTCCCACTCCTCTTTGCAGATCTTCTCCAAGTCATTATGGTTTCGAGGCTGACGTTTGGCAACTCGAACCTTCAGCTCCCTCCACAGATTTTCTATGGGATTAAGGTCTGGAGACTGGCTAGGCCACTCCAGGACCTTAATGTGCTTCTTCTTGAGCCACTCCTTTGTTGCCTTGGCTGTGTGTTTTGGGTCATTGTCATGCTGGAATACCCATCCACGACCCATTTTCAATGCCCTGGCTGAGGAAAGGAGGTTCTCACCCAAAATTTCACGGTACATGACCCCGTCCATCGTCCCTTTGATACGATGCAGTTAGCAGAAAAACCCCCCCAAAGCATAATGTTTCCACCTCCATGTTTGACGGTGGGGATGGTGTTCTTGAGGTCATTCCTCCTCCTCCAAACACGGCGAGTTGAGTTGATGCCAAAGAGCTCGATTTTGGTCTCATCTGACCACAACACTTTCACCCAGTTCTCCTCTGAATCATTCAGATGTTGGCAAACTTCAGACAGGCCTGTACATGTGCTGCAGATTTCAGTCCTTCACGGCGTAGTGTGTTACCAATTGTTTTCTTGGTGACTATGGTCCCAGCTGCCTTGAGATCATTAACAAGATCCTCCCGTGTAGTTCTGGGCTGATTTCTCACCGTTCTCATGATCATTGAATCTCCACGAGGTGAGATCTTGCATGGAGCCCCAGACCGAGGGAGACTGACAGTTAATTTGTGTTTCTTCCATTTGCGAATAATCGCACCAACTGTTGTCACCTTCTCACCAAGCTGTTTGGTGATGGTCTTGTAGCCCATTCCAGCCTTGTGTAGGTCTACGATCTTGTCCCTGACATCCTTGGACAGCTCTTTGGTCTTGGCCATGGTGGAGAGTTTGGAATCTGATTGATTGATTGCTTCTGTGGACAGGTCCCTTTAAGAGAGTGCTCCTAATCTCAGCTCGTTACTTGTATAAAAGACACCTGGGAGCCAGAAATCTTGCTGATTGATAGGGGATCAAATACTTATTTCACTCATTAACATGCAAATCAATGTATAACTTTTTTGAAATGCGTTTTTCTGGATTATGTTGTTGTTATTCTATATATATATAATTAAAATTATAGACTGAACATTCCTTTGTCAGTGGGCAAACGTACAAAATCAGCAGGGGATCAAATACTTTTTTCCCTCACTGTATGTCAAATTCGATGTCGAATTTTGGATATAGACTTTTGCATAGATTAGCATGAGAGAAAACCTTACATCGGAGTCAAGCAGCAAATACAACACTTTCGTCAGCGCAATGTCATAATTAATACCACACTTGCCCTATTACTAGCAACGTTGCAAAAACTTACCATGCATTTTGTTTCAAGTGTTCAAGCTTGTTGGATGTGTGCTTTTGGAAAGCTAATTCTGATTCACACAGTCCACAAAGCACCGTACGGTTATCTTTCTCTCTCTTATAGATACTCCCACAGCAGTGGCGTAGCCACGGGTGTGACAGCGTGTGCCTGTGCCACCCAAAGAGGCACCCAGAAATCAGATGCAGAATTTTTTGTTATAGCCTTATGTTGGGGTCACACTACACGATTTCTACAATCTGACCCGATTTTGTGAACAGTTCGCAGTCTTTTGCTTCGTGAATCAGCGCACACACCCGAGAGCTTCAGTACAGACACACACTGACTGATCTGACATCTGTGTCCTGGATCTGCGTCACAGCCTGCAACCCCAGACCCGCACAGAGACAAGAAACACACACGGACGGGCATTTACAGGACACATTCGTGAAGTGCGTTAGTCCGCAGTTCTCCAATGGGATCAGTGGATTTCTGCAGATCAATTACAGATACTAATTGGTATCATATTATTTTCCCTGTATTAGAGTATTTTAAAATAACCTGCGCCAAAACAACCATTGGTATTTAAGTATTTTAATAAACCTTAATACATCTTTAATCTTATTCTCCTGTCATGTTTATTCTTCTGTTTCTTCTCTCTTCTTCATCAGCTGGGCTCTCATTGGCTGCTAATCACATCACTCTCCATGATCGTAAATATGAAACATGTTTAATAAAGTCGTAGCGGCTCCGACAGGGTTACCAGGGCCACAACGGGCTTAAATTCATGTAGTGTGACCCCATCATTAGGCTACTATAGTCTAATTATAATAATAAAATAATAAAAGCCTATGTAAAGAATGATTGCACTGTGATGTTTAAAATAACAATAACAATCAAACAATCAGCGAGTTTTTCAGATGCTCACCCACAGTCTCTTTTCTGCCTGCGCTACTGTCCCACAGTTTCGATGCTTTCGCTCGAGTTTTGTTCTGAGCAGTGGCGGCTGTGACGTGCAGGTTCAGACATTTTTCCAGTGAGGCGCATACAAGTGGATGACAAACCAAGTGATGCATTACTGCCACCTACTGCTGTTTGCAATGAAACAGTTGTTCTCACACAGCGCTAGGAATACAGGCCAAGGATATTAGGCGATAGGGCTCAGATCAAGGATATTGATTAAAATGGCAAAGATAGAGGTAACGTAGCTAAATGAGTATTCGACAGCTGAAATAGAAGTCGACGTATTTTACTAGTCGAATAAGTCGATTAATCATTGCAACCCTAGTACCTAGTTTTTATGAGTTGTGTCAAGAAAACTAAAACAAGTGCCAGGCGTATTCAGTTTGCTATAAGACCAGTCCGGTGGTCCAGACCACTCGGTCAGACCCCTACTGGCAGCACCGACACACACTCGTTCAACGGGTACTTTTGAGTGACCAATTAACCTGCATACATGTTTGTTCTGCTGGAATCTGCAGCGCCAGAGCCAGAGCTGTCTATGCTCCATCTGCACAGACCATGACGTCACACACAGACTCCTGTCTGCAATCTAGCTGCACAAAAGTGCCGTGAACGCAGAACATCTCAGCGTTGTCTCATGAAAATGACATCACTTCCGCTTGCTCTGATAACGAAAGATAACCAGAGTGGCTTTTTTTTATCATGTCCTCAACGAGCCACTGTACATTAGTCACATTTTACTCATGCTATTTAATTTGGTTATGATGACATAAAACCTGCATACATTTCATTCAATTTTAGTCATTGTAATATGACACAAATTACATAAATTTACCATTTTAACATTAGAATTAAGACAGATCTAACATGTTAGCATTTAACTCCATACAATAATTGTGGCAACTTACTAAAACAATGTAAGCAATGAACACATTAATAAAACAGATAAGGAATCTTAACTATTACTCTTACCATATATAAGAATCACGGGCTGAGTGATGATTCAAAATCATTATTTTACCTCCAAAGGCTTCACATGTTTGTCTAAGAAATAAACATACAAATCTTACAAATGGTATTTGATTGATTTCACTTTGTTGTATTTTTTACAATCATATTGAAGCCACATTCAGCTTCGTTTCCTGCAGTTAATATCTTACAGGACTTTTTCTTAGTTTTCTCATTGTATTTGTAGTGTTGCCAGACTGCAGATGTCTTTCTTCCAAGTACTGCATGAAAGAATCGCAATTTAGGAACTAACCAGTTGTAGCCTATATAGCTACTTTATTAAACCAGGTTGCGTATAACAATTATAATAATAACAGTAACATTACAGATCACTTAACTAGCTTCTACCAAATACTGTCTTTTTGATCAAATATTTGTGTTTATTTTGGAGGAAATTATCACACTCTCAAATCTCTTGGGTCGCGTTCGTGTAGCGCAGATTTCCGCAGATCTGTGCAGGTCTGCGCTGCTCCTCCTCCAATGGGATATCGGTGGAATTCTGCATATCTGCGTAGAACTGCGGACATCTGAGCTACAAGACTGTGTCCTTGATCCTCCAGCACTTTGTGCGCTGTGGCTGCAGCCCGGGCTGTTGAGCCCATTGAAGCTGCTCTGCACGGCAGCAAGTCGTGCTTAAACATGGAAAATTAGTGGACAGTTGCTAACACTGAGTTCCAATTTTGCCAAATACACTGACAAATTGAATTGGGTCAAATTGAAGTTTACCAGTGATGTTACATAGACAAGCCCTTACCATGTTGTCCAGATGTGCTTGCCGTACTGCTAAAAGTTCAAACTGAAGTCAAACACGCTTTAAACTGTTCCTACTTCCAGAATAATTATATATGAAACCATGGACTAAAAGATAATGTTTGTGATGATGAGACATTTATTTTTTGTTTCCTTTCCTGTCAATGCTTTCCATCCTTTGTTTTACATTTTTTCTTTAATGACATTTTAATCAGCCTGCTTCAAACACATTCTATTCCTGTAACCCATGACAAAGACAGAGTTTGAATAGCATTTCAGTCCCTAAAACACAACAAGCCCAATCATAATTGTCATTGGTTACCTTAATGCATTGTTTCACAGGTCTTTATAATTCAATGACAGATTGTGGTCTTTTATAAGACAGTATTGTGTACAAGTGCCATATCTGCATACATTCTGTTGATTTTAAACTTAATTTGCCATTTGGAGAAAATACTAGGTACAAAATACAGTTTTTTGTTGTATATATTCTGTGTGTGGTTGTGTATGCTTTGCTCATTTTATTTAAAAAAATAGAGAGTCAGAACAAAATGGCAAGATGTGAAATGCTAAAGACTTCATACTCACAAACTGTTAATTTTGTTTCAGCTGATGATACATTAGCTGAATTGTCAAGTAAATTGAATTTGCATTTTTCAATACTTAATCTTAATCACAGGTTACATAGCAAATGTGAATGATATTGCAACAGTACAAGTTAAGAGACATCTTTTGAAAACCTTTGAGTCCTTTAACACTGTAATACAATTAACAGTGATCTTTTATTAATAGGGTTAATGCTAATTCTAACTATTAAGTATTTATTTCCATTTGTTTATAACAATATTTGACATGTTGTGAGAAGTAGCCTATAAAGTGTTGACTTTGAAGTTCAGAAAGTCTGTAAGAAGAGCCACAGTGCTTAGAAACACAATGCACCTGTAACGCTGTGTCTGCTTGTCAACAGGAGGGGATGGAGTCTTCTCTGACGGAGGTAAATCAAACAACAAATATAGGCTGATTGACTGACCAATAGGGACACTGCATGATGTGATTTCTGTTTTAAGCGTCAGAAGGATTCCAGGTTTCCACAAAATAAAAATAGCCCATTAAAACACAACACTTGAAAAGTATTTCCTTAAATTAAGTACATTCTCCAAGTTTTCTATTTTGTATCTAGCAGATGTGTCAACATTTTGATTTAATTCCAGGCTAGATAAATGAGATCATGTAGTAAACTACATGTTCGGCACAAGGAAATGAAGATCCATGCCCTCAACAATGTACAAAATAAGATACAGTATTAATACAAATGCACTTTTTACCATCTAAACTTATTGGTTCATTTTGTGTTAAACATTAAGGTGATTTGAATCTGTTTCTCTTTTCAGTGTGGAAGTGGCTTCGTGAGGCAGCAGGTATTTTGTTTATGACTAATTTGATCTGCTATTACAAAAACAAATGTTTATATTTTGTGAATATAAGAACAAGTTTTAAAATGCATAATGAATAAGACTGATGGTATATGAGGGAATATCCTTTAGCACTTTTTTTCATTGGAACAAATACTGACAGTGAGGTAGTTCACGGATTATCACTAGAAGAGCCGAGCCGGTCAATTTGACCGATTTGGTTATTACAATTTGAATTACTCTGTGTTCCTAAATACTTATACTGCGCATACCCGTTCATGACTTTTCCTAAATATATGTATAAAAACATGCCTACGGCGTTTTAGCTGGATAAACGCAAAAATAAATACGTTATAAACACATTTACCTAGAATAGCCAAAATTGGGTTATTTTGACCGGTTATTTAAATACATAATAACTCAAATATAACGCATAATCCTGCATTCCCTTTACAATAGAGTCAGCCTGGCGCTCAAGTGGCGATCTCTACCTGTCTACAGTCTTTCATGTGCTTGAAAGACACACACATTGTACAGCATTACAGGTGTTTTCTTACAGCTGTAGTCAGATTGAGTGGATACTGTGATTACCCACAAATAAACATGGATTGGAAACTGAGAGTTCGTTTTGGACATGCCATGTATATGAAAATGACTGATTCAGGGGCTTCAGTGATACTGGAAATGACAGATCATTTGTGGGTTTGTGCCAGTGCTGTGAAACGCCAGGTCCAACTGGCACCGAGTGCTTTTACTCCACTGATGAATACGCGATGCTACTGCACAGTACAGAGTGCAATAACGCAGCACATCCACCTAAATTATGATTCATGGACATTATCAGCGGAGGAGCATTTATTGCGATGCTATATATTCTTGGAGTAAAAGTGTTCACCTGGAGAGGGCTGTCAAAATGCAGTGTGAGGTACAAGCTCATGCAGGGAAAGTGCAGAAACTGTCCTGTGTGACTGTACGAGCTGTCAGCTATGCAGGATAAATGTATAGTCAATCGTTTATTGAAATGCAAAGCGACGGTGAATAAACGCACCGTATGTTGATAAATGCAATAGTTATTTTTGAACTAGAAAATATTGCTTTTGAGCATTATTCCAATATTTATGTTTACACTTGTTTAATTCTCTTATTGTATGCCGTTTTTCAGCTTTTTGCTTATTGTAGGATATATAGTTATTTATGTTTTGACTGTAGTGTGTGCATTTAGAAAAAAGTGTGTTGATATTTATAGCAATAATATTAATGTTTTATGATCAGGGAATTGGCGGCCCCTAGTGGGGATAGAGGGGGAGTGCTAGGGGACCATGACAGGTAGTTTGAAATGTCGGCGCTTCTAGTGTTATTAGATCATCCTCCTTTATTTCAGACTATTATATCAGGGAGGGGATGTGTTAAATTTCTAAACAAAGAGATATGATTTCCTTAATGATGTGATCCAGCCTGAGGTTTGTGTATCAAACAGTGAAATTCATGATATTCATGATATGACATCAGGTCATCTGTGTCAGTAAATGGTGCAGTATTGATACTTGTGACACAATTAAATAGTTGTTATTGCTATTATATTTATAAATACGTTTGTTTATTGTTTATAATTTATTTTAGTTTTTTAGTAGTTTTTTTTTCTCACTTTTCTTTACCTGCTTACTTCTGCTGTATGTCCAGTCTAGTCCATGTAAATTGCTGTTTTCCGATATATAGTGTGAAAAGGGTTTTAACAATTGCTTTAGGAGTTTGTGAATAATACTAAGATACCCTTTCTTTTTTGACAGTGTGATTGGAAATGTTTGTATATTTTGATCCTGGGTAGGCATCTCAGATATGAATGAAAGAGACAGGGTGTTGTGTTACTCATGTAACAGCCTCAGTGCTGTATGAATGGGAACACAGACATGGCACAGCCATTAGCAAACAAGGCTTTTTATACTGTGGCCAGAAATGATCCTTAGCCTGGCAAATAGAAATGTGATCAGAAACCATTAATACCTCATAATATGTAATTCATATTGCTCTTAAGGGACGATGGCAGTGCAGATTTTATAAACTCCTCATTCATTGTGTTCATTGATATTGACTGACAAGGAGAATTTACTGAACTCCAAAAATACATCTCAGTTTAGAATGGATTGCGAACAAGAGCTGCATTATTCCTGAATGAACATAAGAACATAAGAAAGTTTACAAATGAGAGGAGGCCATTCGACCCATCATGCTCATTTGGTGTCCATTAATATCTAAGTGATCCAAGGATCCTATCCAGTCTATTTTTAAATGTTCACATACTTTCAGCTTCTACCACATTGCTGGGTAGTTTATTCCAGATTGTGATGCCTCTCTGTGTAAAGAAGTGTCTCCTGTTTTGTTTTGAATGCCTTGAAGCCTAATTTCCATTTGTGGCCCCGAGTGCGTTTGTCCCAGTTGATCTGGAAAAGCTCCTCTGGTTTGATGTGGTCAATGTCTTTCATGATTTTGAAGACTTGGATCAAGTCCCCACGTAGTCTCCTCTGTTCCAGGGTGAAAAGGTTCAGTTCCTCAGTCTCTCAGTAGGACTTTCCCTTCAGACCTGGAATAAGTCTGGTTGCTCTCCTCTGAACTGCCTCTAGAGCAGCGATATCTTTCTTGATGTGTGGAGCCCAGAACTGTACACAGTATCCAGATGAGCTCTAACTAGTGCATTGTACAGTCTGAACATTACTGCCCTTGTTTTAAATTCTACACTTTTGACAATATACCCTAACATCCTGTTTGCCTTTTTGATTGCTTCCCCACATTGTTTGGATGGAGAAAATGAGGAGTCCACATAGACTCCTAGGTCTTTCTCATTAGTTACTACTTCCAGTTCAATTCCTCCCATTGTGGATATATTTATTGCCTGCATGTAATACCTTGCACTTGTCCACATTGAATTTCATCTTCCAGGTGTCGGCCCACAACTGAATATTATCTAAGTCCCTTTGAATAGATTGTGCTGCCGAGATTGTATCTGCTGAGCCACCTATTTTAGTATATGCAAATTTGACAAGTTTACTAACTATCCCAGAGTCCAGATCAATAATATAGATTAGAAAAAGCAAAGACCCTAATACTGATCCCTGTGGAACTCCACTAACAATCTCACTCCAATTAGAAGCAACTCCTCTAATCGACACCCTCTGTTTCCTAGACATCAACCAGTTCATAATCCATCTACTTACATTACCCTGAATGCCTACAGCTTCCAGTTTGAGGATCAGTCTTTGGTGTGGAACCTTATCAAAAGCTTTTTGAAAATCTAAGTATATCATATCATATGCTTTCACCTGATCTACAGCCCATCTTCATCTTCATAATCATGTTAATAATCGTCTTCATAATCCTCTTCATGTTCATCTTCATAATCATGTTCATAATCATCTTCATGCTCATCTTCATGTTCATAATCATCTTCACACTCATCTTCATGATCATAATCACTTTTCATGCTCATAATCATGTTCATGTTCATGTTCATTTTCATAATCATCTTCATGTTCATAATCACATTCATCTTAATTTTGGCACTGATCACGCTCCATAGTTATCCATGTGGGTCTCTGGGTCTGAGGAACCACAGCTGACCTGAGCCCAGTCCACAGCAGCACCATCAGCAATATTCACTCAGTCCAGCAGCACAGCTTCCTGTGTCACCAATTCACCACAACACACTGCAGACTGTGGCTTTTACAGACAGGGTTATGCCTTGGATCACCAGAAGAAGATGTCCTGTGTCTGTTAGCTTTCTTTTCTTGTTATTTTATTTTGTTTGTTTGTTTTGTTTGAACTCCTCTCAGAGATTCAAGGCTCCTCCATGAGCACTGTTTTTGATAAGTGCAAATGTCTTGATTAAAAAATGCTGTGTTCTCCCCTCCCTGTTACACTCATATTCTCATCTCTCTCTCTCCCTCTCAAAATGTGTGAAATGGAAACAAACAGAACAAACGATTTATTTTCCACTTTTCCTGATAACTGCTGTGTTTCTCTCCTCTCTGTTTAACAGTGGATGTGACTCTGGACCCCAATACAGCAAATCCCTGGCTCTTCTTGTCTCAGGACAAGAAACAGGTGCGAGATGACGACATAGAAAAGAATCTCCCTGACAATCCAGAGAGATTTGATGAATCTCTCAGTGTCCTGGGAAAGGAGGGTTTCAGTTCAGGGAGACACTACTGGGAGGTGGAGGTGGGGGAGAAGACTGAGTGGACTTTAGGAGTCGCCAAAGAGTCCATCAACAGGAAGGGGACGATGAAGCTGAGTCCTAAGAATGGGTACTGGACTGTGGTTCTGAGGAAAGGGAATGAGTACAAGGCTTGTGCTGACCGCACTGTCCTCCTCCCCCTGTGCCCGAAACCCAGGAAGGTGGGGGTGTTTGTGTATTATGAGGGGGGGCAGGTGTCCTTTTACAATGTGGAGGCCAGGTCTCATATCTACACTTTCAGTGTCAAATTCACTGAGAAACTCTATCCATACTTCTACCCTGGTCTCTTTGAGGATGGTAGAAACACAGCCCCACTGATCATCTCTCCTGTCCGTCACACAGACTGATTCAGACACAGTGTCTGTGGGAGGGGGAGCAGGAATCATAACCAGTCAGAGTGATAGCAATGATGTGAAATTCCCAGGTGAATTGAAATCCAGTCCAGTCACTACAGTGAATCTGAAGAATCATTATTCATTATCCACTAACACAACTACTGTCTGATTATTAACCCTCTGACAATGAAGGACAGGGACGTGTTTATCTCCAGCTGGTGATTTGTCATGTACAACTTACCTAGAGTGACCTGAAATTAATCATTATAAAACTGCCGTTTTAATTAATATTTAAAATGAAAGATGGTAAATTCATATTTCTGTGCTTATATGTCCTGAAACTTCTTTTTTTTATCTCTTTGTTTTCATTTATATGATTTTCCTTTAAAAATAGAAGATCAAATCAATCAGGCAGTGAGCTCAAGGCTTATTTTTTCACTTCCTGTTATTAATTTCCATATTTCCGTGAGAGAGATCTTACCAGCTTAAGCGATGTGTTATTTGGGGTTATATTAAATATGCTTGTATCCTGGTTGTGATAATGTTAGTTCCAGAGCGGTCCTGACAGTCCCTCAATATTGAGTCAGTGAGCTGCTGTGAGGTGACTGGACTGGACAGTGTCTGTGGTCTGTCTCACAGGACTGGCCTCTTCAACAGGCTCTGGGCTGACAAACAGGGCGTGAGTTCATAATAAGTCATCTGGAAATGTCACACCTTTGTAAAGTTGATTACAAATAACTATTGGTTAATTATTCTATATTATTCACTGTTTCTCAATAAATGAATAATGGATAGTGATTTATTGATACTATTTTCAGTTTTTCTACAAAATATGTAAAGTTTACTAATTGTTTCCGATTAGTGGTTATTGAAAAATAAGTAATGGTTACATATTCCTTATTTCTGATTTTTCAAAAATATGTAATGATTACTTTTTAAATATATTTTTCCCTGTTTTTCCGATTAAGATATTATTGCTATTTCAAAATAGTTTTGGTTTTCCACATGTCATTCTCTAATATTATGTATACTTAAAAAAGTCAACTAAAACATATCTCTATATATGTATGTATGTAAGTATACATCTATCTATAGGGATACCTATAATACATATACATTATGTTATTCTTTCTCAGATTTGTATTTTTGTTATTATTGTCTGTTGTAAAATGCAGTTCTTTCTCAATTTCTTCATATTGTTTTTTGTTGATTTCTTTATTATTATTATAAAAAATATTAGTGATCAAGTGGTATTTCTTGTTTTATGCTATTACGTTCATTGCACATTTTGGAGTTCATCTGCATTTAGAACAACAAGCCACCCCCTCAAAAAACAAACTGCTTGTAACTTGCTATTGATTGCGGATAGTCATGGTACTTATTGAATGCCAGAAAGGAAAGCATTTGGACTGTTTTGGAATTTGTATTGACCCTTGATCCCTCATTCAAGAACAAATGTGAAATTATTGTATTTGTTTCTTAAAAATTAAAAGTTCCATCGTGGTCATCAATCTTGATGACACAATATAAAGTATGTCTAATGTGTTCTTGTTTAAAAATGATCTTGTTTCATTCATCTATCCATTCTGATTGAAATATGAAATAGCCTATATGTTTTGCCTATAATAAATGATTACAGAGTGAAGGTAGTGTCACATTCCCATTACAACATGTATAGGATACAATAAGTGACCTGTCCAAAACACTGCTTTTGACCTTTCACCTATTTATTAAGGTCAGAATGTTTTTTTCAATTTTAGCTTTATGACGCCACATTTGCAGCTATGTTTTAAAGATATTCACAAACTAATGCATTGAACCACCTTGCTTTGATCAGCTACTCTTTAAAGGGATGGCATTTTACAGTGCAGTTGAAATTCTCATCCTAGTTCAATAATCATTATTTTTCCTTGATAAAATTAATGAGAAATATTATATTAAACTAAATTCTCAATTTTATAATTTTTCCATCCCAAGTGAAAAAGTGTTACACCAAAGCAAGTCAGCAGGGAGACATATGTGTTGAATCTTCCCACAATGGACAGAAATACGTCCCCATTATCTTCTTTGCCTCCAAAGAAACAAGAGTCAATTAGAAAAGGAGTAGTTGGATGTTGCCATAGGCAAAGAAGACAATGGAACAATCTCAAATCTCAATGTCAAAAGATGGCTTTCGGGATCAAGACATCTGTAGAAAAAAAAGAGAGTACAGGAGAAGAAAATTATTTTTATAGCCCTCAAGCAGGACCAGATCTGGTGGACAATATTTTACATATGTATCCTGTTTGGAGTGGTCTTCTTCTTGGATCCATGTTCCATTATGGAAAAGACCATGAAGAAAGATTAAAAGAACATATGGTTTAGAAAGGAGAGGAGGCCATTCAACCCATCATGCTCGTTTAGTGTCCATTAATAACTAATTGATGCAAAGATCCTATCCAGTCTGTTTTAGAATATTCCCAATTTGTTGGCTTCAGTCACATCACTGGGGAGTTTCTTCCAGATTGTAACAACTCTCTGTGTGAAGAAGTGTCTCCTGTTTTCTCTATTGAGAATTTCAGGGAGTGAGGAGACCCATGATTCCAATGCAAATGTGGAGGCTTGGTTTAGGATTGTAATGAAAGATGCTTTCTTAGGACAAAATCGAATGCGACCTGCCACATTTGCCTCAAAGTTCATAGAGCACTTCAACTCATGACTGGAAGAGATTTCCTTCCCAGAATGAAGGATAGCCAGGATAAACAATCAGAGGGTGGAAATGAACGAGGACAAGCGGTCCAGGAATAAGGGAAAGAAATATAGGTTTCAGCCAGAAAAGAAGAGGAAGCCCCAAGAAAAGCAGTCAGGAACAATGAGAAATCTGGGCAAATTAGTTCTTCTGAAACCAACATCAGGTGTTCTGAACTGAAAAATGAACCAAAGCTGTCAGTGTATTCTGTAAAGAGTCGCTGTCCAAAAGTTCCAAAATGGGGTGGAAGTTCAAGTGTTGGACATTGACTGTACAATTCGTCCACACTTGATAACTTTCTCATCATGCACATTACTGCACTGCACTGCAAAGTCCAGAATGGGTAATGGTATTATGCCAAAGTAAAGAGGATGTCATGGAGATGCCCATGACCCGTTTGCAATAGATGACAGCATCCAAGTTTATAGATGTTAAAGTTACATGGTTGGCACTGGTGAGGCAGGATGCATTAAATCAAGAATCTATCGATTTGTATGGCAAATCTTTCAATATGATGAATCCCTCCCCACCTCACCCACTCCCTGTCACCTCCCTCCATAATCTCCACTCTGTCTCCCCCTCGACATCTCCCACTCTCCTTACCTTTCATTGACTGTTTTTCCCCATCTGTCTGTAAACTGTGCTACTTCCTCTTTGTTCTCCTCCCTCACTTCCACCCTTGATTCTCTGTCCTCTCACGTCTCATCCTGTCTGCCCCTCCCCTCCACAGCCCTGAATCTCCTCTGTCCTTCGCTCAGCCAGATCCACTCTGCACACCGCTGAACAGACGTGGAAGAGGTCCAAACTCCCAGCTGTCCTCGACCGCTACCACTCTCTACTGTCCACATTATGCTCCTCACTCACCTCAGCCAAGAAGTCTTACTTTCAATTACTCTTTGAATCCTTTGTCAATAAGCTCTGGAAACTCTACTCCAACTTCTCTTCCCTCTTCACCCCTCCTCCTCTTCCTCCTTCTCTCTGCTGATGATTTTGCCTCCTTCTTCTCCTCTAAGATCATAGACAGCCACAAGCTCTTCAACAGTCTCCCCTCCTCACCCATCCTGCCTAAATCTGCTATTAATTGATCTTCCTTTTCTTCATTCTCACCTCTCTGAACTTTCTTCTCTCCTTCTACACTCTAAGAAGGAATAAGAATAAGAACCTTTTAGGGTTCCTGGGGTTGATACTGTGGAGGAACCCATAAAGGTTTTTATTAGAACCTTGTTATTTACCAACAAGGATCCTTCAAGAACCTTAAATGTACCTTAAATCAACTGTGATTATGATGAAAAGGGTTCTTAATTGATTCCTTGTGTTAACGACGGACCACGTGGTTCTTGAACTATCCCTTTTATGAAAATAAACTCATTAAGAACCCAAAGGTTCTAAATAGAACCGCTGAAGAACCAATTTTTAGAATGTAGGTTACAAACCCACGATGTGTGCCAAGGACCCTCTCCCCATTCGCCTCCTCCAAACTACTGCTCCTGATCTACTCCCCTTCATATCCTCCCTCCTCACCTCCTATTTTCCTATACACTTGTGTAAATTGGAACATGGAATTGCATTATGCTTTGAACTGTACTGTATTATCAGAGGTGATTCTAGAGTCTGAATGGGCCATAGGCAGAAAATCCCATATGTTTTCCATAACCCTTTTAACTAATGTTTGGCAACATGAGAGAGCAGGGGGGGTGTTGTTTGGGTGTGGACTGACAGTATTTTCACCGGAGTGCCAGACCGCATTAAAAAAAAAAACGTAGCACCCCCTCGCAGACCCCTTGTGCTTTTTTCATGTTAGTGTTTTCAAAAGAAGGGTCATTATTAGCCAAGATGGCGGACTCAACATCACACTCGCAGCGAATTAAAGATGGATGAGGAAGTCTAGCGCATCAATGTGTTCATTTGTGTGGTGTAGGGCCAGTCCCTGAGCCCTGATACTGACACGCCATTCAATAAAGAGCAGCTGTGTCAACGCTGTATTATTATACTTATTTGTTCTACTGTGATACCATTAATCACAGGGAAATATATATATTTAAAAAAGTAATGCAAAATCTGTACATAAGAAATAACATCGGGACCAAACCCGCGACACTGAACTCACAGCGCTGTTCATAACCACCGTGCGATTGAATTATTGGAATCTCCAATTAATGTATTAATTCAGAAACAAATGTGTGTACATATTTATATAGCCTACCTATATTTATGCGTACTCTATACACAAATATAGTCTATAGTTATTTCAATCTAGACTATAGCTGTGTATAGAGTTATTATATTATTATATTATCTGCATCACCCAGCAGTGGATCACCCAAAGATGTTTCCAGTGCTGGGTGATATTAATATAATTAAAAAACGAAAAGTAACTTTAACATACTGTATATGCACAAATGGTGTGGCAGACACTTAATTGACAGTTTGATCAAAATAGGTATGTAAGGGCAGTACTGTGCAGTCATGAATCTAGATTGTTTCACTACTCTAATTGGCTTGTCTTGATTTTGATTATTAGTCGATATGTTTTGTCATTGTGATGCTGCATCCATTTGTTATAAACTTGAACAACGTCACATTGGTCATAAATCGACATCACAAATAACAAATACAGTACCAATAATTTAAAAAGTGTATAATTGTAATATAATATATTTTAATATATATGTTCACTCAGCGATAATGATCATCAAGCTCGTAAAAGTCTGCATCGATGTCCCCCTCATTCAGATCTAATGCCTGTGAACCTGTGAAGGATCCGCTCTCATTTTTTAACCAGCTGGGCACACTGCGCATGTCCAACCCAACATCTACAGCACCGGACTTTGGTGTATATATTGTATTTTTGCAGAGTGACATATTTTTTCTGGTATATGATATATCCACTTTGGTATATGATTTATATTTTTTTGCCATATGATATATACATATTGGTATATTAATTATTTTCTCTGCTATATGACATATACACTAACTAATCATTACTTATTTAAAAAAAAATCTGAAATAAGTAATGAGTCCATTATTATTAGTATTATTTGGAATCAGTGATTCACAAATAAGAAATAAGGAACCATTACTTGTTTTATTCAAAAACTAAAAATAGCATTACGAAATCAGTATCCATTGCTTAATTCTGGAAAAACAGGGAAACATATAAAAAGTAATAATTACTTATTCTTTGAAGAATTAGGCAGAAGGTATATGGAATAAGTAACCAATACTTACGTTTTCATACATAAAGAATAAGGAATCAACTTCAGAGGTAATTTACTGCTGCATTGTGATTGTCTAACCAGCAGGGGTCGGGCTGTAGTCATGTATGTATTAATCTATATCTAACACTAACATCATAACAATAATCAGCCATTTAAGAGGAGATGACAAACCAATGGTCCAAGTTATAAGAAACGACTGGTGTAAACTTGCCAGCATGAAGATATCAAAGCCATTGCTCAATTTACTAAAAAACTATTGACCATTGACAAGGAACATGAATATTGTAAAACTGATGCTGGCTAACTCTAGCACATTGGATTCGATTAACTTGACTGTTGGATTTGAATCTTGACAGTGATCTTGGTATATAGATCACATTTTTTGTATGGAATATTGCAGGTGTTCATGAACATGTACATTTAATGAGTGTTATTCATACATCAACAATATCCAAGTCCCTACAATAAACCTGGCCTGTGTGGGCGAGTGGCAGGAAAGCAGCTTTTGCTGAAGAGACCCATCTTAAATATTGTATGGGGTTAGCGACAAAGCAAGACTTACAGCAGTCAAATAACTGACTTTGGGGCTGAATACTTAAGCAATCAGTACATTTCTATTTATATATTATCTTGGTAGGTTTTGTTGTCATCCAAGGACTTTGTCAAATGTTGTTGTTACAATCTGGAATGAATATTGATTTAATTGGGATTCTCTCCCTTTGATTAACACCACATACACAACACCCTGAAGGTGCAAGAAATATGCAAAATAAGTCTACCAGCTTTACACATCTGGTTCCTTAATTGGTTGCTAATTCCTCTAAGACACAGTGTCAATTCATTTGAAAATAAAGCTGATTGACTGAAACTCCTGTCCCAAGAGCTCTTTCCAAAAATTACTACTAACTACTGAATTCTGTGTGGTTGTAAAAGCTATGTTTTTGTGTGCATTTCAAGAAAATAAAAAGCATATTTCCCCCCTAAATAAACCAAAAACAGGGGAGAAGGTGTTGGTTGATTTCTATAAAGATGTATTGTAGTCATTAACCTACAGAGTCCATAGAGCAGATCTTAAATCATTTTTTTTTGTGTGAGTCTCAAAATGAATGAGTGTTCAATTATAATTATGCTATAGAATAATACTGACAAGAAAAGGTAATACACATAAATATAAAATAGGTTTAGTCTGTGGCATGTTGTATTAAAGAATGGGTCTCAGCTTTAAGAGACATTATGTGACAAAAGCAGGCATGGGATAGGGAGACTGGCAGGAGCCACGGAGCAGAAGGATGTGTTAGGGGAAGTTAGTAGAATAAAGTGTTTGTGTTACTTACACAACATCTCTATCTGATTATTTAGTACAACTTCAATAATTATACAAATTGGCCAGAGTGAGTTACACAATGGCAGCACAATGGAGCAGATTAAACGGTGGGGAATGGTGAGAAGCATTGGTGGCAATTTAAACAGTGGTGTGACCTCTACCTCACAGCAGTGAGAGCGAATGAGAAGGAAGGCAAACAAAATATTGCACTCAGTCACTGGTCCAGACACCATCAATGTTTATAACTGCTTTATAGCTGATGGAGGAACAAAGTAATTGCATAACAGTAATTGAAAAATGTTAAAATGTCTTTACCCCTAGAAAAAACTAAACATACAAGCGCTACAGGTTTAATAGGTTCCAGGGCAACAAAGAGTCAATAGAGGAGTTTGTGATGAACTTGTTAAACATGCAACTTTGGGCAAATTACAGAGTCTCTAATCAGAGACAGAATGGTTACAGTGGTCCGTGACAAATGAATGTGAAAAGCTTTTGGGAGATACCGATTTAATGCTAACGAAGGCAATACATATTTTCCAGGCCAGGGAGGTAATTCAGACACGCATACAGTCAATGGCGGGAAACCAGGACAAGGAAGGAGTGTGCACAGTGGAAGCGGCATCTGCACAACAGGGGCACAGAGACAAAGGCGCAACTACCAGATGCTGCAGTCAGCAGGCAGGAGTGCTCCGGAGAGGCGACCTTGTGCACAATGGGAAAGAGAGCCACAACTGTGGTAAAAGAAACCACTTCGCCAGGGCATGTCATAAGCCGAGCGGAGTCTACAGGGTCAGAGAAGACACCGGTACAACAGCAGGGGAACTGTTTGTGGGCGCAGTGGGAAGGGCAGTGAACGAGGAATACTGGATGCCAACTTAATTTTAAGAGAAAATTAATCTTAGAGATTATAATGGAGCTGTAATCCCCACAGTAGTTTGTCATGGCAAGCGGTGACAAGGCACCCCTCATAGGATTGAAAACATGCAACACACTGGGCCTGGTAAAATGCATATATGAAGCAAAAGGGCACTCATAGAGGATGTATGCATTAATGTGTTTCAGGGAATAGGAAAGCTCAGGTTTAAACACAGGATTGAGCTAGAAGAATCAAAGAGGCCAGTGATCCATGCACCTAGGAAGGGACCGATAGCATTTAAGGAAAAGTGGAGAACAGAGCTACAGAGGTTAGAAGACTTTGATATCATTGAAAAGATAGAGGAACCAACATAATGGGTATACTCATTGGTTATTGTAGGGGGGGAAAAGTATGGCTCTCAGGCTGTGTATTGATCCTAAGGAGCTCAACAAGTAAGTGAAATGAGAACACTTACAGGTGCCCACCAGGGGTGAAATACTAGGAGATACTAGCAGGTGCCAAATGTTTTTCAAAGATAGATGCATCATCAGGGTTTTGGCAGTTTGCCTAGATAAAGAGAGTGCATGGCTGTGCACATTCAACACGCCCTCTGGTAGGTATTCATTCAAAGGCCTTCCTTTTGGGTTGTTTTCAAATTTTCAAAAGAGTGCGTGGCACGAAGGTTTACATCGATGATATCTTGATCTGGGGTGAGACTGCACAAGAACATGACTCAAGGTTGAATTGGGCAGGGGCTAATGATCTGAAGCTGAACAAAGAAAAATGTCAGTTCAGGCAAACTGAAATCACTTGGGGGAAAAAACTCACACAAGAGGGAGTGTTAATTGATCAAAGCAAAGTGACAGTAATTAAAAACATGCCCCTACCCACAGATGTAGAGGGGGTGCAAAGATTTCTTGTTATGGTTAATTACATAGGTAAATTCATACTGAATTTGCTGACACACACCAGCCTGTTAAGAAGCCTGCTCTGTAAGCAGACAGTGGAGCTGGGACAGTAACCACCACCAACAATTTGAGGAGTTAAGAACTCTAGCTGGCTTTCCCGATGTAGTGATGTATGATAATGGCCTGGAGTTTAGCAGTGAGGAATTTAAAGGGTTTGCAAACACATATGGGTTGAAAAATGTGTGACTTCTAGTCCACATTACCCACAATCTAATGGGCTGGTGAAGAATGGAGTAAGAATTATGAAGAAGCTCATTATGGCAGTGGAATCGAATTCAGATCCCTATTTGGCAATGTGAACTACAGGTCTGCTCCACTGAAGAAGGGTCTCTCACCAGCAGAGATGCTGTTCAATAGAAAATGGAAATCTACAATGTCTGCATGGCATAGTGTCCAAGGACGTTCCCCCGCTCCTCCTGACCTTTGACCTTGAACTTGAGGCCCCTTCCTAGTGGGCCTGTTCTGGGGCTCATATATTTGCATACTGGTGGGTAGAGTTGAGGCCTCATGGCTGGACTGGTCCGTTTACATTTGAGGTGATGTTCCTAGGACCCCTTTAGGGTTACAGAATGTGCTGAGAGATATCGATCTATAGAAGCGGGGGGACTGTGGGCAGTCTCAGAGGTACATGCCGCTTTCTCCAAACATTCTGTATTAGGACCATCCAAAGATCCCAGATCGCAAGTGTCATTTTAAAATACTTAGTTCTGAATATAAGCAATGAAAAAATAAATAAAAAACTTAGGGAAAAGAACCTCTATTAAAGAAGTATTTTATTCAGAGCTGCTTAGTAATGTCTAATAATGAGAAATGTCTAGAGATCGACTGTTTTAGTTTTGTTTTGTATTCTTCTCACCAAGATGCTGTGTAAAAGGCAATTCCCCAGATACCCTGAACACAGATTAAAAAATGGAGATGCAGAAAATGTTAAAAGTTAAATTAAATTAATCAATAAAATCTACTACTATACTATAAAATGAATTTCCATAGTTACAGACAATAGCGAGAAAGGTATTTAAAGAAAAGGTTGATATAAGATAAAGTAAATGCAATGATCAATGGGTATGTGGGTCTAAGGTTTGATTTTAAGTTTGTGTACATTATGGTCAGTGTGCACGTGGTAGAGTGGTTTTGCTGCGTGCAGGCTGGACATCACTGCCCCAGGTGTTTCTTAGCCCCTCCTCCACCTTGCACAGCTCTTTACTAGTTAGCAACATTTACTTACAGAGATAAAGAGTGAAACAGTGTAAATGGTCTTCAGAAAATCTTGAATATATGAAATTAAAAGCAATGAAATACATATCAATGCAACTAGTCAAATATCCAATATAATCTCAGTAAATACTACTACTACTCAAAACACATTTGCTATTTTCTATAATGCATGAAATACGTTTTTTAAAGCAGCGGTTTTCAAACTGGGGTTAACTTAAATATTGAATATAAAATAATTTAAATGAGCACAGCAGTCTTTGTTAGATATCTCTCAAAGGTCATGCCTTACAGAAATAAAGAATGAACCACATGATGTTAAGTACAAAATGCAATACTAAAGTAACTTTAGACATATTGAATATGTTATTATACTTTTCTAGTTAAATAACCTCCAGTCTCAGCATCTCAGGGAGTGAGACCTGTCATTTTATCACCAAAACTCCTGTACAAATCCAGGTCAGGCACCTCTATCTTGTCTGAGTAACGTAATTCAGTAACATCTCTAAATTATATTCTGTATAAATTCTATGAAGTTCTTAACTGTGTGTCTGACTTTAAGTCTTCTTTTTTATGGTTTTACACCATTTTTACAAATAAGTGACTCTTGAGGTAATCTAAGTAATTTCCAATTGTGTTGAAACACTTTATAAAATGTATTGTCTATATCCAAGTCAATTCCAGCTGTAACAAAACACACACAGCAAACAGAAATAGGGTTTACATTATATTTTACAATCATTAAGCAGATTGTTACTTCAATTAAGGTTCAATTAAGTAATTGAGAGCTCAGTTGGAACAAAAGCCAGCAGGGTAGGGGGTCCCCCAGGACCGGTTTGGGAACCACTGGCATATACAGTATGTTAATATATATTTTTTAATTATATTAACTGCCATAGGACCCTTCTCCCACCCTATACCTCCGCACTCATCCACCCTCACAGGTCCAGAAAATGTTCTGTACACATCTCTGCGTGGTTTGGCTTAAACAGCGTTCTGTGCTGCGCCAAGGATGACTCTTGTTGTGCTAAATTATCCTTTCCCCAGCTGCTGTTACTGCGCTCCTGCTTCCCCTGGTTAAAACGTGCTTTGTAGATGCCAAGCTGCGAGTGATTTCCTTCTGATTTCCCTCCTCTCTCCCCTCCTTGGACTATAACTAATCAAAGAACATTGAACATTACAGTGTTTATTTACATACGGGACCTACTAATCTGGGGGCTGTGTTGCTTGGGTATTCCTCCATGCAGCCAGAAACCGGCAAACAGAGAGACCAAGAAGAGGGTTAACATCGTACTCCCCCGTGTACGACTCACCTACGAACTTGACCACTTACCTGCTGAGAGCCCCTTCTGCAGTATCTACACGAAAGAGGATAAAGACAGTTATTCTAGCTTCATTGTTGGTTATAAGTAAATCTGTTTTTCTTTGAACAAAGCATTATTATAGCGATTTGATAAATGCTTAACGTGATTGTATACTTGCGGTTCTTTTTGTCTATTGGGAAGATATTGAGGTCTTTATTAATATTTATAGAGAACAGTGTGGTATTTAGCTATTTTTAAAAAGTGCAATTAAACTGAGTTTGCACCGTCTGTAACACAAAGTTGAATCAATCAATAGCCAAATCCTCACCAAGCGCTATTGCGTGTGTCTTTGTCTTCTTAGCGTTTAATGATCTAGTCCTATACGTACTTAGTCCCACTCAGTCTGCAAGCCGAATAGCCATTATTCATTCATTATCTGTTTTTTAGTATAAATAAAGATGTCTAAAAGAAAACAAGGAAGCCTACTGACAAATTTTGGAATCACTCTGAACAGCAACCAGAGCCAGAGACGTCTTCTTCTACCACAAATGTTAGCTTTGATGCTACACCTGCTGGGACTGTCAGCACAAACCCGCAAATGCCCGTGGTGACAATTCAGTACATGCCGGCAGAAGAAGCTGGAGAAGGGGTAACAGCTCGACAGAGGAAGAGGCCGATGACGATGCAAACCCCACCTGCCCCGCTCTCCCGGCTCAGTGAACCAACCAGCAGTGGAGACAATGGAAGACCCGTAACACATGGCTATTTGTTAAGGGTGGAAACTTGGGATGCACAGTATGAAGAGATGCAAAAACCCTTCAGAAGAGTGTATTAATGGGGATGTAAGCAGCCATGCACAGAATCTACAAACCATCATGTTTGCATAGGACACAAAAGGCCCATTGAAGTCACAGCAACCAAGCAACAGGAGATTCTGCCAAACAAGGTACTTAAGATCAATTCCAAGTTAACGGAAGAAACAGCAACTTCATTCAGATCCGCCTATATGGTGGCCAAGCAATGACTGGCTTATTAAAAGCTCCCTGCTTTGATAAAAATTCAGGAGCTCAACTGCGTAAAAGTAGGCACTGTACATAAATAATATCACTCTTGTGCTCAGATTATAGGCTATAAGTGCACAGCAAATGCAGAAGAAGTTTGTTTCAAAGAGATACATTCAAAAATCAGCATCACCTTTGATGAAAGCACAGTACATGGACGTGCTTATGTCATTATATACATGAGATGTGATGTGAGTGGGAAAGGAGATATGGACAATGTATTTTTAGACATTCTAGAACTGACACAGGGCACAGATGCAGAATCAATTTACAACAGCTTGAGACAGAGCTTTTGCCAAGCGGGATTAGATGATGAGTTTTTGGGGAAACACCTCATCAGCATCGCCACAGATGGGGTTTCAGTTCTCACCGGCAATACCACTGGAGTGATTATAAGGATTAAACGCGATTTTCCAAACATTCAGTCCATACATTGCTTGGCCCATCACCTTGAATTGGCAGTCCATGACTCACTCAGAGAGGTTGCTGGATGTAACCACTTTAAGTTTTTTTATCTCCAAGCTGTACTCTTTGTACCACCGCTCTGCAAATAATAGAGATTGCTCCAGAAAACAGCTGTAGATCTAAATATGAAAATTTTGAGAATCGGACAGATATTCACCATCAGGTGGGTGGCGAGTAGTTTTAATACTGTAAAAGCAGTCTGGAAAAACTACCCTGCTTTAGCACGCCAGTTCAAAACAGCAAGCGAGGTTGCATCCCACAGTGACGCCAAGAGGAAGAAATTCTTGGCACTACACAAAAACCTCACAAACTCTGGGATTTTAGTGGATCTGGCATGCATGAAAGACATACTCCGTGAGGTGCAGGGCCTCTCACTGAAACTTCAGCAAAGAGACATGTCTCTAGTGGATGCCAGTTGCCACATTCAGCAGACTATTGATATACTGACAGCCATGAAAGTGAGTGGAGGTAAATTGACACCAGAATCAGTTTTATCAATCTGTGATTGACAGTCTCACAAAGCGAATACCAGAATCAGACCTTGTCCAGATGCTGAAACCTCCACCCTTTATCACATCTTGGTTTAAATCAGGTCATCGCCAGTCCAAATCATGTGCTTCTGGACGAACAGCAAAGGCAGCTGATCCCAGGCCTCTGTGGTTGCTTCTGTTTTAAGGTAGGGCTATTCCCAATTAACTGTAGCCTATTATTCACTGTTAGCACTGTATTGTATGTGATGGGTGTGGATGGATGAGGACTGGTTCCCTTGTAGGCAGCCTGGCCTATTTTTGTTGGTATTTACAATGCTCATGCATTTGTCTGTTGTTAAAGGCTGGTTTGTATACATGACCCTCGCATTTTACGTTTTAATTTTACAGAGAAATGATTGCTCATCTGTATGTGATGGGTAACTTTAAGTCTTTAACCGTTGTTGATGTGGACCCGATCTCTTGTAGGGAGCCTGGTGTGCTCTGCATTTTTAGCTGTGACCAGCAGCTCTAAGCTATAGCTCGCTCTGTCGGTTGACCGGTCGGTCCACAAAAAATACATGATTGTAGCTATTGCGAATTTGCGCTTGTTGATTTAATGCTCATACATTTGTGTGTTTATATGCTGTTTTGCTAATTTACCTATCTGTGTCTTATTTGTGCCGATAAACTATAGAGTATTGTACTTCACTCCGGAGAGTATACTGTGCCCTGCTTTAGTTGGCCCTATTGTATCATACTGGGATGTTTGGTTTGACATGGTAAAAAAGTGAGCTCCCCCGAAAGCCATGGTATAGTTTGTACCCTGGTTGGCAACAATATCGATACTGCTTAAAAAATCCTGTGTACCGCAATTTTTATTACTTGATTTCTTAGCAGACACCCTTATCCAGGGTATCTTGCAACATTTACCCATTTATACAGCTGGGCATTTACTGGAGCAATCTAGGTAAATTACCTTGCTCAAGGGTACAACAGCAGTGACCGCCACCTGGGACTGAAAACACAACCCTGTACTCCAGAGTCCAGAGCCCTAACCACTACATTTAGCCTATTTATTTTGACTGGAGACTGAAGTACCCTAACAATTTATGTAGCCTCTATGAATACATTGTTGTGTAGGATTCTTTAAGTAGTGTATCACGCCGCTCTGAATTAATAAATAATGATAAAATCAGATAAACAATTACCTTCTTACAAATAATTCAAGCTACATACAGCCAATGATAGCAAAATAAAGTGTCCAATACACAGCCAAGTTCAGACCTTGTAGGATACAACTTTATCTAACTTGGGTTTTTTGGTGTTTAATTCAGGTAGTCATTATGATATTAAACATTCTTATTACAATACAATATCCTACAGACCAATTTCTCTACAGCCCATGTTCATTATACTACCCTGTTTTCACATTATTATGGATGATGGATTTAATGCTGGAACATTTAGAAAACAATCAAGATTCAGTTACTGCAGAAACTTTGTATTGAGACAAGCCGGCAGGCTGTAATGTTGAACTGTCGAATTCCAATGTATTGCATAACAATGTTTCCTCTTAAATGATACTGTAATCGGAACGCCCTCTCAGTCATAAACTAATATTAGTGATGATTTTAGTATCAAGGATGGTCAGGCACACAGGATACATTTAAAAAGTCTAAGAGAACTTTTAAAACACACAAACGGGACACCACACTGCTCTAGAGCAGGTTCAATCATCCAGACTTATTCCAGGTTTGAAGGGAATGTCCTACTTAGAGAGACTGAGGGAACTGAAGCACCCTGGAACAGAGAAGACTATGTGGGGACTTGATTCAAGTCTTCAAAATCATGAAAGGCATTGACCACATCAAATCAGAGGAGCTTTTCCAGATCAGCAGGGACACACGCACCCGGGGACACAAATGGAAATTGGGCTTCAAGGCATTCAAGACAGAAATCAGGAGACACTTCTTCACACAGAGAGGCGTCACAATCTGGAACAAACTCCCCAGCGATGTAGTTGAAGCCAATAATTTGGGAACATTCAAAAATAGACTGGATAGGATCCTTAGATCACTTTTGTTGTTGTATGTGTTGTATTTATTTTAATACGTGACCTGCTGGTATATTAACGTTTTACAAAGGAATGACAATTGTGTAACTTTGGGTATTGCCTGACAACCTTAAGATAAAAAAGATGCAGGTTGTCAGGGCTTAACACACTGGAACAGACAGTGGTGTGGAGGACCCAAGTGTGGGCAACTGAGGCAGGTCAAAAACAGGCAGAAGTCAGGAAACCTGCAAACAGGGTCACAGGCAAAAAGTCAAATGATCAAGCAGTCAGGGTGGAGAAGGATAATCCAAGGACGGAGACAAGGCAAGGCAAGGGTCAATAATACAGGAAACCAGGAATTGTCACAAGAGAAATACTCAGAAATGATGCAGATGCAAGACAACACTTTGCAATTGTTTGTGGAGACAAAGGAGTATAAATAGAGAACTGGGTAAATGAGGGACAGGTGCTGTAATTGATTAATGAGCCGGATTAATGAGGGACAGGTGCAGTAATTGATTAATGAGCTGGGGATAATAATGCAATAATCAGATGATAGGAAAAAGCCAGACTGAATTTTGATAAGGGTAACATCTGGCGGTGGACTTGGGGAGGAGTGGACCTAGGACATGACAGCAGAAGTCTGTGATGAGAGAAGGGTCGAGGATGTCAGATGCAGGAACCCAGTTATTTCTCCTCCAGACTGTGTCCTTCCCAATTGTCTAAGTATTGTAAGCACACACTGTGATGATGGGAGCGGAGCAAGGACCGGACCGCATAGTTGGGACCATCGTCCAGGCTTGTAGTGATGTGGCAACTGTACATGAAAAGAGACAGGATTGATCTCGCATAAGATTTTGAACAGACCTATGGAGCGCAGACTTAATTTCTTGGAAGGGAGTTTAAGTTTAATGTCACGGGTCAAGAGCCAGACATTTTGTCCTGGGAGATACTGCAGAGCCGGGCATCGATGGCGGTCTGCTTGGATCTGATGGCAGCGTATTGCTCGTTGCAGACGGTATGGGCTGCCTGCCAAACAGCTGCACTGCGGTGAAGCCAGTCATATATTTGGAGGAGCTCTGTGGATTCTTCATCCCAAGGAAACAGGGAAGGCTGTTAACCAAGGATGCATTGGAAGAGCGTCAGGACAGTGGATGAGCTAATCAATGGGTTTTGGGTATACTCTGCCCACGGTAAGTACCGACTCCAGTCCGATTGAGAAGAGCTGCATTATGTTCGGAGGAACTCTGTCTGACCATTTGAATGGGGATGATAGTCTGACATTGACATTCAGTGCCGTTAAAAAGGCAGACCAGACACGTGCAGTAAACTGGCATCCTCAGTCAGTGACAATGTCTTCCCGCAGCCCATATACATGGAGTACATGATGGAATAAGAATTTGGCCATGTTGAGGGCTGTGGGGAGTCCTTTCAATGGAATAAGTCTACAGGCTTTTGAAAACCGATCTATAGTGACCAGGATAGTGGTAAAGCCCTGCAATCGGGGGAGGTCAGTGACAAATTCAGTCACTATGTGGGACCAAGGATGGTGAGGTATAGGGAGTGGATCAAGAAGACCTGTTGGCCATTGTTGTGGAGACTTGGACTGGGCACAGACGGAGCAAGCATTGATGAACCGGGTGATGTCATGTGCCAGGGATGGCCACCAAAACTTTTTGCGAGCCAAGGAAATGGTGCGTTGGATCCCAGGGTGTCCAGAAGCAGAGACAGAATTAATCTATAGCATTGTGGAAGAACAATCATCTTCAATCAGGTTGGAACGTTAGTGGCAATGCCTTTAATACACGCAGCGTGGAGAGGAACAGAAGATCAAGAAGATCAAGAAGATCCCAAAGTCACTCTGCCTTCATTTTAAAAGTCAGAGGCTTTTATACACAAAAAACAAAGATCTGGTTACAATCACAAAGTCATTACTATATTATCTTAGAGAGTTAGCTAAGCACAATATATATCATTATAGGACAGAGTTCATAGGTCAACACATGGATTAGGGAGCAGGCACTTCAATTATACTGTTTGACATTGTCTCCAAGATTCTCATCGTAAATAACAAACAGAAATCAAGCTTCCTTCTGGCCTGTCCTCCTGGCTTGATCTTATCTTTCTTAAGTATACAAGAGAGTAAAACAGGTATGAGAGAAAGAATTTCTAACTTTCCTTCCACAGCATTAAATGTGGACGTAGGAGGAAGGAACGTAGGTCTGGTTAGTGGGACTAGCAGGAGGGGCAGGATCAGAGGTGAGCGTGTGTTGTATTTGATCCCAGATGTTCCATTTGATTGGAGCCAGGATGTAATGGGCGGAATGGGTTCTCCAGGCAGCGGTTACCTGTGGCAGTCGATCTGGCGACAGAGGGCGTCCGCTTTGATATTCTTGGATCCCGGGTGGTTGGTCAGTGTGAAATGAAAATGTGTAAAGAAGAGAACCCATCTTGCCTGGCGGGGGTTAAGTCGTTTTGCCGCCTAGATATATTCCAAATTCCGGTGTTCCGTGAAAATAAGGAAAGGGTGTTTGGAACCCTCCAGCCAGTGTCTCCATTCCTCAAAAGCCAGTGTGATGGCCAGGAGCTCCCATGTCATAGTTTTGTTCGGCTGGGGAGAGCTTCCTGGAAATAAAAGCACACGAGTGAAGCTTGGGTTGGTGTTGAGACAGCAGGGCTCCCACTCCAGATTCTGATGCATCCACCTCAACAAAGAAAGGTATAGAGGGATCCGGGTGTTTCAGGATGGGGGCAGACGAGAACAGTCTTGAGCCTTGGGTCCAGGGAAGAGTGTGGGTTGATCCTTTGAGAAGAGAGGTTAATGGAGAGGCAACAGAGCTGAAGTTTCAAAGTGGCAATAAAAGTTAGTGAAACCCAAGAAGTGCTGCAGGTCTTTAACAGTACAGGGTTGAGGCCACTCCATGACCACTCTCACCTTGCCCTGGTCCATGTTCATGCTGCTGGAATCAATGTTGTAGCCCAGGAAACCAGTGTGTTGATGGTGGAACTCGCATTTCTACGCTTTAACAAAAAGCCTGTTTTGCAACAAACACCGGACAACCTGGCCTACCTGGGAAACATGCTCTGAGAGGGAAGAAGAGTGGATGAGGATGTCACCATGTATGCAATAACAAAGTGGATCAGAAAAGTTTGCAACACCTCATTGACAAAAGCCTGGAATCCCAAGGGGGCATTAATGAGTCCAAAGGGTATGATGAGGTATTCGTAATGTCCGCTGTTTGTAATGAATGCCCTTTTCTTATCCGGATGAGGTTGTAGGAACTGTGCAGGTCCAACTTTGTGAAAAACTGGGCAACAGGCACAAGCGGTAGGGGGTTGCAGTACTTCGTGATTATAGCAGTCGACAGGTATACAATATGTGGCTTTAGGCACTGCAGCAGGTCAGAAAAACGTTCTCCTGAGGTATGAAAGTTTTTAAAATACATCTCCTCATCCATTAAACAAATTTGTTGCACTAACACACTGTACTCCAGCTCAGCTGGCTTGGACATGTGCAGAAGTCGCACAGACCATCTCCTTCTTCCATGTGTTTTAGTGTGGACTTCAGTTTAGTATTGCCACAATTGATCTTCAAGCAATGCATACACAACAACATTCTTCAATGTATTCAATAACCGCCTTCTCTTTCTCTGAGAAACATTTCTCAGCACACTACAATGCAATGAGTAGCGCTACATCTCTTTGATTACGATTGTCCGTGGGGTTGGAAACTGGTATACATTTCTTCTTTGTTTCCTGTAGATTGTAATTGTGATTTTTAAATGAATGCTTAAATACTAAATTTCAGTTTTAGCGGTTTGATTATAGAGTTCACCCACATTTCACCCCCTCACTAGACTAAGAAGACTGATATGTCACAGATGGGCCAGATATATTTGCATGTTGGCTAAATATTTATTTTGCTAACCCCAAATATAACATTGATAATAAGCATTAGATTTAAATTTTAAATGTAAATATTTTCTTTAAAACTAAATATGTTGTAAGTCAGAGCTTTCAATTATTTTTTTAAAGTACATAGTTAGTGTACTTAGTGTTAGTGTTATTGTAGCCAGTCCGTCTCCTCCTTGCACTCTGCCCTGCAACGGCTCCACCTAGTAGAGCGTTAAGCCGGCTACGCCAAAAGACCGGGTCTCTTGACATGGGAGGCTTATCACTATACTGATTTTAATGAGGGGTTATGTCACTTGTAACGTGCTCATTATACTGAATGATCCCCATTACATTAGCAAAACACAGATTTAGGATTGTTAAATATGTAGTCAAACTTGATAAACAAGTATTTATTTCTCAGAACTGAGATTTAGTATTTATTTAAATATTCATTGTATATGTTATACAATCTAAATATCTTTAAATGTGAAAAAAGGGCTAAATTATTTTTTAATTTGAAGAAACACACAAGATTTAAAAAAAGACATGCGTAAAACAATCTACATTATTTTACATTTGGCACCCCCCAATTACATCAAATTTAAACAATGTATGTAATTACCTAAATCACATATGTAAGAGAATTTGGAATGCTTGGTTTTTCAGTCAATCTAAATAAATAGTTGAACTGAAAACTCATAGGTCAATTGGTTTCTCTTTTAAGATTCTTTTTAGAGGGAAGATGCGGTCAAGTCACAGATGTGCAATAATCATTTATTTTGATAAAAATAGGAAACTAATATCATTCAATTATATTACTGAAAATAAGAAATATTAAGCTTCTGCTGGATTACAGTAAGAAACAGATAATACCCATTTTCTTCTTTCTCCTCACAGTACAGCTTATAGGCCAGTCTGGTCAGGCAGGAAGCGGTGTGTCTCTCTCTGTCTCTCCTCTCCAGCTCTGTCTTGTGTCTCGTTGCAGGATGAAGAAGTTAAGAGAACTCAAATTATCTTGGTTTTCCCTTTGATAAGGTTTCCTTCCAACCAATAGCATTTTGCCACCACCATGACTTGGGTGCCTTATGCTAAAGTAATTTAGAAGTGGGGGTCATTTCGAATTTGACTAGGAGCCAATAAGAGGACAGGTGCCTTTTGGTCTCTGGTCATAAAGATAGGGTTACCAAGGCTACCAGGGCTACCAGGGAACTTAGATAAAAGGGAGGAGGTCTGTTTCCTCTACCAAACCAGATGGTATTGAATTTCCCATAGAAAAATATATTCTAACAAATAATATCTTACACATAGAAAACCAACCATTTGCACATAAAGATTTCACCACATGGACTAATTCCGTTTTCATCATTTTCAACATCTTTTGTTCTCTATTTTAATATATTTTAGTTTTTAGACATGTACAGTGAGGGGAAAAAAGTATTTGATCCCCTGCTGATTTTGTACGTTTGCCCACTGACAAAGAAATGATCAGTCTATAATTTTAATGGTAGGTGTATTTTAACAGTGACAGACAGAATAACAACAAAAAAATAAAAAATAAATCCAGTTTTTGTATTGGTTTAAAAAAAGCATTAAAGAGTAAACTTATTTTCATTAACACTCTAGTTTGTATTGAAAAAGTTGAGATGGCTGATCACTTCAACCCATTCAATCTTGGTTATGGTAGGCTTGGTCTTGGTCTCGAGACACCTGGTCTTGACTACATCTCTGATAGATATTCATTTTTGTGTAATGAATGGAGCAGGTGTAAATGTAAATGTAAAAGTATATTTAAAAATTGATCTCTTAGTTTGATGTTTGTGTGTATGTCACATGTGGCAGCGAGACCAAGCCAAGGACACCATCCCAAATACTTTAACTTACAAGGGAAAATTATAATGAAAGTAGAAATTCCAAACTCTAAAAATACTGAGCTATAAAATAGTAAAATAAATAAAATAAATAAATAAATACAAAACTTGGTTGGGTGTATAATAAATGGGGACACTGACTGAATGACTAAGTCACCTCGATTTAACAGAGTCAAGGATGGTTGGATCCGAGCACACTGATACGTTTACAGGTAAGTGTACAGAAAGACAGGTTTACTATACTTAAGCAGGATTGCATAAAACACACAATAGATCAACCGGCAGTACAACAGGGCATGAAGCCTGTAGTTGCCTGGGCACAATAAATAAACAAGAAGGTTAGAGTAAAAAGAGCTAATAAAACCAAAGCTAAAATGCCTTTAATATAAATGGGCAGTAATCATAAAATCCTATACTAAAATTGCTCTTTCTCTCTTCAGTGGAGTTTCCAGATGCTCTCCTAGATTGGATGCAGACAACAATAATTAAAGTGCAACAGTGGAAAATTGCAACTTATGTTGTTTGAATGATCCATTAACTTGGTTCCTTTCTAGGTCTCAGAAATCACAATGTATCGTAGAAGTCAAAGCTGTCAGGGGGAGCAGTGCAGCTTGTGGGAAGAACACTAAAGTCCTCAATAAAAAGCCATAGGAGCTCCCATCCCAATCCGCCGCAAGGGTCTGCCGGTCACAGGTCCAAGCAGTGGGTAGGCTTCTTTATTAGTTGACTTGGTTAACTATCCTGCTGCACCAAGGATGAATGCTGTGCTCTCTCATCGTCTTCCCGTCCCCCAGCTGCACCACCCCCCGCTTGCTTGCTCCCCTGTCAAGTGTTACTTTGCTCCTCATAGTGTGAAGGTGCTTGGCTCAGCACCCAGCTTAAATGTCCACATGGAAGCTGGAGCAGATAATCTGGCTTTGTTGGTAGGGTGACCGATCTGAGGCATGATCTGTCTCAGTTAGGAGAAATTCTGATCAAAGTTTCGCCATCTGTGACACAGCCAGACAGAGAAAAGCAACAAAGGGAAATATCAATTGCTTATCCATCGTCTTAAGTAAACTGTCCCTCAGTCTCACATTTGAAAAGTGACAGTAGTCTCACAGCTTCACAGCTCTTCACAGTCTCACAGCTTCTTTCCAGTAATCTCTTCTTTCCTGTTCAACTCCACCCCAGGGCCACAAGATGGAATAAGGAAAAGGCGAAGCAGTGTCAAGAATGAGTCAAGAATGAGTCAGGGAACACAGCAGCAGTAAATCTCAGTAATTAATGATTGTGGCACCATGTGAGATTGGACACGATGCCAGGGCTCGATATAAATGTGGGGTCTAAGCAACAGCAGAAACTGAACAAGTTTCACAGACATATGACTAACAGAAATTGAATAATGTGTCCCTGAACAAAGGGGGGTCAAAATCAAAAGTAACAGTCAGTATCTGCATTAATTACTGCAGTGCATCTCCTCCTCATGGACTGCACCAGATTTGCTAGTTCTTGCTGTGAGATGTTACCCCACTCTTCCACCAAGGCACTTGCAAGTTCCCGGACATTTCTGGGGGAACGGCCCTAGCCCTCACCCTCCAATCCAACAGGTCCCAGACATGCTCAGTGGGATTGAGATCCAGCTCTTCACTGGCCAGGGCAGAACACTGACATTCCTGTCTTGCAGGAAATCACGTCCAGCAAAAGTGGGTTTGTGCCCATAGGCGACATTGTTGTCGGTGATGTCTACAAGGACCTGCCTTACAACAGGCCTACAAGCCCTCAGTCCAGCCTCTCTCAGCCTATTGCGCACAGTCTGAGCACTGATGGAGGGATTGTGCGTTCCTGGTGTAACTTGGGCAGTTGTTGTTGTCATCCTGTACCTGTCCCGCAGGAGTGATATTCTGATCCTGTGCAGGTGTTGTTACACGTGCTCTACCACTGCAAGGACGATCAGCTGTCCTTCCTGTCTCCTGTAGCGCTGTCTTAGGTGTCTCACAGTACAGACATTGCAGTTTATTGCCCTGGCCACATCTGCAGTCCTCATGCCTCCTTGCAGGATGTCTACGGCTCGTTCATACACATGAGCAGGGACCCTGGGCATCTTTCTTCTGGTGTTTCTCAGAGTCAGTAGAAAGGTCTCTTTAGTGTCCTAAGTTTTTATAACTGTGACATTAATTGCCTACCGTCTATAATCTGTTAGTGTCTTAATAACCGTTCCACAGGTTCATTGAACAAGCATGGAAAACATTGTTTAAACCCTTTACAATAGAGGAGTCACTTCTAACTGGAGTGAGGTTGTTAGTGGAGTTCCACAGGGATCAGTACTAGGGCCTGTGTAATATAGTATTTTCAGTACTGAGTACTTATGGCGTGGGTGTTTTTTTTTTTACCTAAACTCTTTATTAGTTAGTGCTGATATTTCAATGTGTTCAGCGTACTATTTAAATGTTAAAATGCAATACATGTTCTGTGATGTGCACTATTCAAATGTTTGTGTCTCTTAGTTTTACCTAAACATTTTCTCTCCGCCATAAAGATGGGCCACACTAAAATGTTATTCGGCGAGGTGGGGTCCCCACAATCAAATCTCGCCTATGGCCCCCAAAAGGCTAGGGCCCGCCCTGGTGGCTCGTGCCCTCACCCTCCAATGTCCCTGCTTTTAAAATGTATTTTAATACAAGCCACAATTTAATAAATGTTAGTGGTTTATTGATTTTGTTGTAAATTGATGTCGGGCAATAACATCTTACTGAGAGTGAAGAACTGAAAATCACAACTGCTCTGAATGAAATTTGGATTTGGGGGGCTAACAGAAAAACAATCATGATACAAAATATAGTTTGTATGAGGTTTCAAAAAGGGGTTCCTGTAGTGATCCTGCAAAATGATGATAGGTGGTGATCATTAGCACCAACCACTAGTCGCAGGAAAGAGAAAATAGTACTATATGTATAACAATAAAAATAAAATAAAGCAAAAACAACAAAACAGTGACCTCTCTACAGAAAAATGTGTCTGCGCGAAAAAGCAGGGCTGGAAACTTTAAGGGAAATCTTGGCCTCCCGCCACGCCACTCATCACACCCCGTCCCCCGAGTCTGACATCATTTCTCGGGAACCAGTGGAGTGTGAGTTGGCAGCCCAGCCAGTGTGTTCTTGAGCAACAAGTTTATTTTTATATCACAGATCAACTTAGTCTGACAGCAGCAGCCTATTGCCGATATGAAGACGGACTATTCTGTATTAAATCGTGACAATCTGGAAATTACATCGTTCAAACTTCTGTCGAAGAGGCAACCACCTGATCCAGGGATATCCCTGAAAACAGAAGGTACAGTTCAGAAGCCAATCTAAAAACAATGTCAGATAATTTTCTGAGCGTAATATCCTCTTTGTTTCAATGTCTGTTATGTTAGAACTGAATCTCTGAACAAATAAAATAATTACGATTAATATAAATTGTAATTGAATCAGTTGATGCTTTAAAAGAAACAAAGTAAGTAAGTAAGTAAATAAATAAATAAATCGCAATGAATAATGTCGTCACCAGAAAAAAGCAGAAACAACGAAAGGCTGAATTGTATTACATGACCTCCTCCTGTAAAAACGTAAGGAAAGTGATACATGGCAACATTGCATTTAGTTTTGACAGACGCATGTGTTTGTGCTAAAGCGCAGCTAACAATCGACGTTGCTACAACATTGTGGCAACGTTGTGTACTAGCAGGGTATTCCCCTGGAAAAAATATAATCCCAAATTATAGGCATTTGTGTGCAAACATGTAATAAACACCGGAGCAATTTCTACAGCCGGTCAACTGAAAAGGGAATATATAATGCTTAATTGTTGCTTTCATAGTGACTTTAAATGAAATACCTAAATGGACAAATACCTGCCATACAGACTATAAAACAGCGGGATATCTTTGAATATGTTTAAATGGATTGAGAATTAAAAATGATTTCACAATTTAACATCCACACCCTGTTGATAGTCCAGGGCTGGGCTTAAATCCAATGTTTGACTCACCAATAGAAAACTACAGAACTGTTAGCGGACTCAATTAGCGGTTACCATTTTAATTATAATTCTGTTTATTCTAATCATACATGGGTACAGATTTGTATTTTGTTATTAGTGGGTGTACCAACGTTTTTATCAAACTTTTTAGCATGCCTACTTCAAATATCTTTTGATCTTCTTCAATTTGCTGAGATTTAACACTTAATACACACACATTATATATATATATATATATATATATATATATATATATATATATATATATATATATATATATATATATATGTGTGTATTAAGTGTTTATACATGTATGTGTGTGGGTGGATGGTGTGTGTATATACATCCATGCAAGTAACAATTATCCCTTTTTCCTATAGGCACCGGAAAAAAAAAAATATCCTTCCTTCCATTTCCATTTCCATTTCCATTTCGATTTCCATGGAAAAGAACAATCAAAATTTCACCAGTTGAGAAGACAAACCAAGGTAAAGCAATGGAGCTGTGAGAGAGTAACATTTAAGTTCTAAGACAATGAAAAGCCAGTTTGTATGCAATTGTACCCTTTAAAAAATGGAACTCACTACAACAGGTGGCCATGTGATGAATGCAAATTCAGAGTAATGTTCTTTAATTAAACATACTCAGGGCAATATGCATTATGCAGCTGTCACAAAATATACAGATTTTAGAAACAAAAAGCAGACTGTCTTTACCAGCTGCTCTGGTTTCCACCCACATTCCAAAGACAGCGATTGCAGTTTGATTGTGGGTGTGGGTGCTGCCCTGTGATGGGACCAGGTTGTGTGCTGTGTCTGCGGGCTACTGGATGAAACTTATTGATAGTGGAATCCTGCATAGACAGAGATTCACATATAGAGGCTCTGGAAAAATCACTACATAAACCTTTGTCACTGGTGAAGGTGGCTGCCTTTCCTCAACCACGTCACCCCTGATCATAATATATATTATATCTCGCACTCCTATCATAAGATTGTGGCCCATGTATTACTATTTAATTTGTGGTTTTGTATTTTAGAAGGGAAGAAACATGCAGTTACAGAAATGTTAAATGTAATACAATATAATACAGAAACTGTATTTAGACCGATTCAAGATAGTACAAGATAGTAAAAGAGATTAATGAGCCAGAAACCACAGGACCAACCACGGGAAACTACAACTGTCATGGTTTGTTAGCAATTGACATCACTACAGTGCGTTCATGTGCTGGTGGTTAGATGTGAGTAGTCTCAAACATGGATACATTTACCTTAAAAAGAAAAGTGGGATGTGAAACAGAAAACACTGCAGAAGTCAGTGGAAAAGAAAATAAGAGCATCCAAGAAGAGCATCCAGTTGTAAAGAGAGAATGGGAAGAATCGTTCTGTATGACCGAAAAGCAGGGTAAGCCATATTGCCTATTTTGCTCATCTTACCTGCAACAAGAAATACAGAATCTTGAAAATTAGGAAACAGGAGTTAGACACACAAACGTCTCTCACTACTCCCTTGACTTTGTCATGTTGTGAGGTTAGACAGAACGATAATTGTAGCCTATCCTAACCTAAAACTGGTCACTGCTGGTGCTGCTACAGGAAACCCTGCAAAACACAAGAGTGCGGCTGCAAGAGGAGCCCTAGCAACGGTAAACAAACCGTTCCTTCCCATAGCCTTAGAGCAATTAATAAAGTAAGTCCTTCCAATAAAGGTCTTGCTTCCTGAATCCTTTGTACAACACATATCTTGCCACGATGGACAGATTATTTCTTGTTTTGTTTTGCTGGGGTTAAACAAAGACCTCATTGCAGAAGCTCGCTTTGTTTTTGGCTTGGACATTTGATTTGCTTTATGTGAGAGCTGAATTACACTCTGCTCCTGTGAAGGTATCGGTGTCTCTCTCTTGCTTGTGGTTGTTTTATCCCTCCCAAGGGCCAATAAATAAATACAAAAAAGATAGTTCCTCATTGCAGGCTATAATCTGTGAATGCTTGTCATGTCTGTTATTTTATGAATGTTATAATCAGCAATAAACCCCTTGTAGTAACCCTGAATGTAGTTCAGTTCCCTTTCAGTGTACTTTCCCTCTGACATAGAGTCAAACCCTATGAGTTTAAAAACATTGTCAATATGATAATATTAAAAATATTACCTCTTTCTTTCCCAGGACCTCAGAAGAGCAGTGATGGGAGAGTGTCTCTGTACAAGAGGATCTCACTGCTCCTTGTCTGTGTGTGGATCCTCACTCTCATCTCTGGACTGGCTGTGTACTGTGAGTATTGAACAAGCAGGAGTTCACTGTTAGAGCTGCTCCCACTCTGGACTGGACAGCAGGCTGACACTGAGGAATACTGCAGCTGTGCTGATAGAGACAGTGTGATGTGACCTGAGCAGCTTTACTTTGGCATGTGGCACCACTCACTTTCAATCAATAGAGTGCAGTTTTCAGACATTCACAACAAATGTAACACTTAGTTCAATGCCTAATGCAACTGTGATAACTTACATTACAATAATCTAAATTAGGAACAGAACTGCAAAGCGTTGTAACTGAACGGTGGAATGGTGTCCTTCTGACACTGTAGCAAGATCAAAAGAGTGTTCCTCAAAAGCAATCATTGTATCGTTTTTGCTTTCTAACTACAGTGGGGAAAAAAGTATTTGATCCCCTGCTGATTTTGTATGTTTGCCCACTGACAAAGAAATGATCAGTCTATAATTTTAATGGTAGGTGTATTTTAACAGTGAGAGACAGAATAACAACACAAAAATCCAGAAAAACGCATTTCAAAAAAGTTATGAATTGATTTGTATGTTAATGAGGGAAATAAGTATTTGACCCCTTCGACTTAGTACTTGGTGGCAAAACCCTTGTTGGCAATCACAGAGGTCAGACGTTTCTTGTAGTTGGCCACCAGGTTTGCACACATCTCAGGAGGGATTTTGTCCCACTCCTCTTTGCAGATCCTCTCCAAGTCATTAAGGTTTCGCAGCTGACGTTTGGCATCTCGAACCTTCAGCTCCCTCCACAGATTTTCACTTTAAGAGAGTGCTCCTAATCTCAGCTCGTTACCTGTATAAAAGACACCTGGGAGCCAGAAATCTTGCTGATTGATAGGGGATCAAATACTTATTTCACTCATTAACATGCAAATCAATTTATAACTTTTTTTTAATGTATTTTTCTGTTGTTATTCTGTCTCTCACTGTTAAAATACACCTACCATTAAAATTATAGACTCATCATTTTTTTGTCAGTGGGCAAACATACAAAATCAGCAGGGGATCAAATACTTTTTCCCCTATATTTCCAGTTTACTGCAGATCAGTACACAAGCAAACTGTGACAGCGCTGCAGAGTGAGCTGAAGGAGCTGCAGGAGAGCAACACCGCTCAGATATCTGGTAATCACATCCACTTATCTACACAATAATAAAATACTGTTAAGAATTCTAATGAGTTTGTCTTGTGTATTTAAATTATAATTCAAAACATCAAGAGCAATGTAAAAATGTTACATATCTGAGGAATGGACATGGGTCAAATCACAAACAAAAACCTAAAGAAAAAAATAAAGAACATTTTTTTAAATAATAAGTTTAGATTTTACTTTGAAACTGTTAAACTCTGTATATACTACTGATTAATTACATTGTTCCAGTTCCATAAAGGGGTTTCCTGCACAGAATATTTTAGGTTATTTAAGCACAAGAGTATCCCTGAATGAACTCTAACAGCTGTATTTGTACTATTTTCTGTTGAAGTAAAATGCTAAATATAATATATACACACACAGTGCCCTCCACATTTATTCATATCCTTGATTGTAATTGTTCAGTTTCAATTTCAATTCTTGTATAGTTTCAACACTGCACATAGAAACATCTTTAATGAATCAAAGCCATGTTTCTTAAAACATGGAGATTTGTATTTTCTATTTTGTGAAATGCCTCGATTTGGTTAATTTGTCAATTTAAGGTTTGTCAATGAGGGATTTTATAAGCTTATGTGAGCCATTGGTCCATGATGTCATACTGTGCTCTAAAATGTTAATCTGTTGTCTTTGTCACTCAGAACTGGGGAAGCAGCTGCAGAACAAGGATAATGAAATCTCCAATCTACAGAGCAGATACAACAGTTTGAATGCCAGCTGTGATGGTTTGTATTCATGTACATGATTAATGGAGACAGGTTAATTAGGTCAGTGGTTCTCAACCCTGGTCCTAGAGGAGCCGCTACCCTGATGGTCTTTGTTTCATCCAAGGTCTCAGTTACTTAATTCTTATTAATTGAAGTAATAATTTTCTTACATGTCATTGATGTCTATAATGAGTTCCTTATACAATTTTAAACTTAACTTACAAACCCTATTGTTTATAATTATTAAAAGGCTATGATTTAGGAAATTATTAGTTCAGTTAAAAGTTCACTTAACTAATTGAGAGCTGAGTAGAGAATGAGCAGGGTAGGGGGCCCTGCAGGACCAGGGTTGAGAGCCACTGACTTAACTGCACAGTTAAACAGGTGTGAGTTGAGCAGTAGATATTGAAGACTTTCCAAAGGTCTTAATACAACTGAAATGTAAACTTTTTTATTTTATAACCATACTTTTATATTTCACTTGTCTTCTGTTGTCACCAGTTTATAATATTGACAGGCATCAGTGTAATACATGTTGATACGCTGCCACCTGGTGGGGAGGGGGATCAGGGACAGAGTGGAGTGGAGAGAGAATAAAGATGACTGAATGAGCACAGGCACATCTGCTCTATCCTTAACTAATTAAATAAACATCAGACCACTGCAATCAGTTTGAAAATTAGAACCCAGTCAGGGACCCCCAGGACTCTGCAGTGAATGTACAGGAAGAGCTGGGAGGTCTGTGTCTGATATTGATGGCAGCCCACCCTGCACTGTTACATTGTTCCCCTGCTCAAATCATGAGAACTTGAATGCTGGGGAGTTTTGGCAAAATATGATTTAATTCAGACAGAGCCTCACCTCCAGTTATGAAAAATTAATCTGTGCTTATGAGCACTTGAGTCATCTCGAGTTGACCTAAGTATGAGAAAAAGGTTTAATTTAATTTATTTTCCTTTGAATTCACACTTACTTTGAATTGTGATTGATGTATTTCAGAGATTATCTCAGGATCATTCTAACCATCTGTACTATCAAATTAATCCAATTCAATTGTTTCAATAAATGTGTCGTCCTGCACTTTCAAACAATAAAATATCTCTATTGACCAAGAGTGAGGAAGGACCTGCAGAATAAGGAGCTTAAATTCTCCAAATTGCAGAAACTTAATGCAATATGAAGGCAAGACATCTCCTGTGTCAAATCTGGGCTTTGCTCAGCATGAAATCCTCTCAGACCAGTTTAACCCTCTTCTGTCTCCCATGCAGAACTGCAGAGAGAACAGGAGACCCTTGAGACAAACCATTCCAACCTTCTGCAAGAGCATTCAGACTTACTGAGAAACCACAAGACTATGACAGAATCCAACACTGGTGAATATTCAGATTGCAGTGCCTACTTCATTACAATCCAGTTGTCCTCTACACATAGAGACACACATAAACAACTGCAAACTGCAGTGAGTGATGTCTGCTTGTATTTTGGGATTGTCTTGTAAAATGCTAGATGCACTATATATACACCCACATATATACAGTGGCCTCCACATTTATTTATATGCTCTACAAATTGAATTAAATGTAATTTTGCAATTTCTTTCTAAAATAACAGAAATATTCATACTTACAACACTGCACATAGCAACATCAAATGTTTTATGAATAAAGGCATGTTTCTGAAAAACAACAGTGATTCACACCTGTATGTATTACAAAATGAAATCTCATGAAAGCAAACCTGTGTCAACTCTCTGTTGTCTGGAGGATAATAGGAAGAGTTTGGACTTTTATTGAAATTTCCAAAGGTGCCCTGTTCCCTCAGGGTATAAAAGGATGTTGGACACAGATGCGATTTATTATTAGCATTTAATGTCATGGTCGAAGTCAGAGAACTGTCCAAAAACAGGCAAAGGGTTATTGACTTCCCCAAGTTGGGTAATGTCTATTAAAAGTAAAATCACAAAAAGCAGATCCTATCCGTGTCCACTTCAGTGTCCATCATCAAGCAGTTCAAAGGCACTGACATACTCACTACCTTGACAGGAAAAGGATGCAAGAAAATATTCCACTACCTGCTGTAAGAAAAAGGATACGGGTGGCCAGTGCTTAATTATGTTTGACACTGAAAAGGTGAAGCTCAGGTTTAGAAGAAATATGGAGATGGGTTGATTTACTAAGGGTATGAGTAAATGTGGAGACTAGTGTAAAACATATATGGATTGTCACCACAAGTCAAATGTGTATGACAAAATGCTGACTGGAGGAGACCCCAGAGTCATTCTTTATTATTTTCTCCATTTCGTGAATTGCCTGGACTTGGTTAATTTGTCAATTTAAGGTTTGTCAATGAGGGATTTTATGAGCTGCAAACCTCATGTGAGCCATTGGTCCATGATGTCATACTGTGCTCTAAAATGTTAATCTGTTGTCTTTGTCACTCAGAACTGGGGAAGCAGCTGCAGAACAAGGGGATTGAAATCTCCAATCTACAGAGCAGATACAACAGTTTGAATGCCAGCTATGATGGTTTGTATTCATGTACATGATTAATGGAGACAGGTTAATTATCTCAGTGGTTCTCAGCCCTGGTCCTGGAGGAGCCCCTACCCTGATGGTCTTTGTTCCATCCAAGGTCTCAGTTACTTAATTCTTATTAATTGAAGTAATAATTTTCTTACATGTCATTGATGTCTATAATGAGTTCCTTATTTAATTTTAAACTTAACTTACAAACCCTACTGGTTATAATTATTTAAAGGCTATGATGTAGGAAATTATTAGTTCAATGAATAGTTCATTGAGTTGAGAGTGAGCAGGGTAGGGGGCTCTACAGGACCAGGGTTGAGAGCCACTGACTTAACTGCACAGTTAAACAGGTGTGAGTTGAGCAGTAGATATTGAAGACTTTCCAAAGGTCTTAATACAACTGAAATGTAAACTTTTTTATTCTATAATCAGACTTTTATATTTCACTTGTCTTCTGTTGTCACCAGTTTATAATATTGACAGGCATCAGTGTAATACATGTTGATACGCTGCCACCTGGTGGGGAGGGGGATCAGGGACAGAGTGGAGTGGAGAGAGAATAAAGATGACTGAATGAGCACAGGCACATCTGCTCTATCCTTAACTAATTAAATAAACATCAGACCACTGCAATCAGTTTGAAAATTAGAACCCAGTCAGGGACCCCCAGGACTCTGCAGTGAATGTACAGGAAGAGCTGGGAGGTCTGTGTCTGATATTGATGGCAGCCCACCCTGCACTGTTACATTGTTCCCCTGCTCAAATCATGAGAACTTGAATGCTGGGGAGTTTTGGCAAAATATGATTTCATTCAGACAGCGCCTCACCTCCAGTTATGACAAATTAATCTGTGCTTATGAGCACTTGAGTCATCTCGAGTTGACCTAAGTATGAGAAAAAGGTTTAATTTAATTTATTTTCCTTTGAATTCACACTTACTTTGAATTGTGATTGAATTATTTCAGAGATTATCTCAGGATCATTCTAACCATCTGTACTATCAAATTAATCAAATTCAATTGTTTCAATAAATGTGTCGTCCTGCACTTTCAAACAATAAAATATCTCTATTGACCAAGAGTGAGGAAGGACCTGCAGAATAAGGAGCTTAAATTCTCCAAATTGCAGAAACTTAATGCAATATGAAGGCAAGACATCTCCTGTGTCAAATCTGGCCTTTGCTCAGCATGAAATCCTCTCAGACCAGTTTAACCCTCTTCTGTCTCCCATGCAGAACTGCAGAGAGAACAGGAGACCCTTGAGACAAACCATTCCAACCTTCTGCAAGAGCATTCAGACTTACTGAGAAACCACAAGACTATGACAGAATCCAACACTGGTGAATATTCAGATAGCAGTGCCTACTTCATTACAATCCAGTTGTCCTCTACACATAGAGACACACATAAACAACTGCAAACTGCAGTGAGTGATGTCTGCTTGTATTTTGGGATTGTCTTGTAAAATGCTAGATGCACTATATATACACCCACATATATACAGTGGCCTCCACATTTATTTATATGCTCTACAAATTGAATTAAATGTAATTTTGCAATTTCTTTCTAAAATAACAGAAATATTCATACTTACAACACTGCACATAGCAACATCAAATGTTTTATGAATAAAGGCATGTTTCTGAAAAACAACAGTGATTCACACCTGTATGTATTACAAAATGAAATCTCATGAAAGCAAACCTGTGTCAACTCTCTGTTGTCTGGAGGATAATAGGAAGAGTTTGGACTTTTATTGAAATTTCCAAAGGTGCCCTGTTCCCTCAGGGTATAAAAGGATGTTGGACACAGAAGCGATTTATTATTAGCATTTAATGTCATGGTCGAAGTCAGAGAACTGTCCAAAAACAGGCAAAGGGTTATTGACTTCCCCAAGTTGGGTAATGTCTATTAAAAGTAAAATCACAAAAAGCAGATCCTATCCGTGTCCACTTCAGTGTCCATCATCAAGCAGTTCAAAGGCACTGACATACTCACTACCTTGACAGGAAAAGGATGCAAGAAAATATTCCACTACCTGCTGTAAGAAAAAGGATACGGGTGGCCAGTGCTTAATTATGTTTGACACTGAAAAGGTGAAGCTCAGGTTTAGAAGAAATATGGAGATGGGTTGATTTACTAAGGGTATGAGTAAATGTGGAGACTAGTGTAAAACATATATGGATTGTCACCACAAGTCAAATGTGTATGACAAAATGCTGACTGGAGGAGACCCCAGAGTCATTCTTTATTATTTTCTCCATTTCGTGAATTGCCTGGACTTGGTTAATTTGTCAATTTAAGGTTTGTCAATGAGGGATTTTATAAGCTGCAAACCTCATGTGAGCCATTGGTCCATGATGTCATACTGTGCTCTAAAATGTTAATCTGTTGTCTTTGTCACTCAGAACTGGGGAAGCAGCTGCAGAACAAGGGGATTGAAATCTCCAATCTACAGAGCAGATACAACAGTTTGAATGCCAGCTATGATGGTTTGTATTCATGTACATGATTAATGGAGACAGGTTAATTATCTCAGTGGTTCTCAGCCCTGGTCCTGGAGGAGCCCCTACCCTGATGGTCTTTGTTTCATCCAAGGTCTCAGTTACTTAATTCTTATTAATTGAAGTAATAATTTTCTTACATGTCATTGATGTCTATAATGAGTTCCTTATTTAATTTTAAACTTAACTTACAAACCCTACTGGTTATAATTATTTAAAGGCTATGATGTAGGAAATTATTAGTTCAATGAATAGTTCATTGAGTTGAGAGTGAGCAGGGTAGGGGGCTCTACAGGACCAGGGTTGAGAGCCACTGACTTAACTGCACAGTTAAACAGGTGTGAGTTGAGCAGTAGATATTGAAGACTTTCCAAAGGTCTTAATACAACTGAAATGTAAACTTTTTTATTCTATAATCAGACTTTTATATTTCACTTGTCTTCTGTTGTCACCAGTTTATAATATTGACAGGCATCAGTGTAATACATGTTGATACGCTGCCACCTGGTGGGGAGGGGGATCAGGGACAGAGTGGAGTGGAGAGAGAATAAAGATGACTGAATGAGCACAGGCACATCTGCTCTATCCTTAACTAATTAAATAAACATCAGACCACTGCAATCAGTTTGAAAATTAGAACCCAGTCAGGGACCCCCAGGACTCTGCAGTGAATGTACAGGAAGAGCTGGGAGGTCTGTGTCTGATATTGATGGCAGCCCACCCTGCACTGTTACATTGTTCCCCTGCTCAAATCATGAGAACTTGAATGCTGGGGAGTTTTGGCAAAATATGATTTCATTCAGACAGCGCCTCACCTCCAGTTATGACAAATTAATCTGTGCTTATGAGCACTTGAGTCATCTCGAGTTGACCTAAGTATGAGAAAAAGGTTTAATTTAATGTATTTTCCTTTGAATTCACACTTACTTTGAATTGTGATTGATGTATTTCAGAGATTATCTCAGGATCATTCTAACAATCTGTACTATCAAATTAATCAAATTCAATTGTTTCAATAAATGTGTCGTCCTGCACTTTAAAACAATAAAATATCTCTATTGACCAAGAGTGAGGAAGGACCTGCAGAATAAGGAGCTTTAATTCTCCAAATTGCAGAAACGTAATGCAATATGAAGGCAAGACATCTCCTGTGTCAAATCTGGGCTTTGCTCAGCATGAAATCCTCTCAGACCAGTTTAACCCTCTTCTGTCTCCCATGCAGAACTGCAGAGAGAACAGGAGACCCTTGAGACAAACCATTCCAACCTTCTGCAAGAGCATTCAGACTTACTGAGAAACCACAAGACTATGACAGAATCCAACACTGGTGAATATTCAGATAGCAGTGCCTACTTCATTACAATCCAGTTGTCCTCTACACATAGAGACACACATAAACAACTGCAAACTGCAGTGAGTGATGTCTGCTTGTATTTTGGGATTGTCTTGTAAAATGCTAGATGCACTATATATACACCCACGTATATACAGTGGCCTCCACATTTATTTATATGCTCTATAAATTGAATTAATTGTAATTTTGCAATTTCTTTCTAAATTAACAGAAATATTCATACTTACAACACTGCACATAGCAACATCAAATGTTTTATGAATAAAGGCATGTTTCTGAAAAACAACAGTGATTCACACCTGTATGTATTACAAAATGAAATCTCATGAAAGAAATTCTGTGTCAACTCTCTGTTGTCTGAAGGATAATAGGAAGAGGTTGGACTTTTATTGAAATTTCCAAAGGTGCCCTGTTCCCTCAGGGTATAAAAGGATGTTGGACACAGAAGCGATTTATTATTAGCATTTAATGTCATGGTCGAAGTCAGAGAACTGTCCAAAAACAGGCAAAGGGTTATTGACTTCCCCAAGTTGGGTATTGTCTATTAAATGTAAAATCACAAAAAGCAGAACCTATCAGTGTCCACTTCAGTGTCCATCATCAAGCAGTTCAAAGGCACTGACATACTCACTACCTTGACAGGAAAAGGATGCAAGAAAATATTCCACTACCTGCTGTAAGAAAAAGGATACGGGTGGCCAGTGCTTAATTATGTTTGACACTGAAAAGGTGAAGCTCAGGTTTAGAAGAAATATGGAGATGGGTTGATTTACTAAGGGTATGAGTAAATGTGGAGACTAGTGTAAAATATATAATATATGCATTTGCACCACAAGTCAAATGTGTATGACAAAATGCTGACTGGAGGAGACCCCAGAGTCATTCTTTATTATTTTCTCCATTTCGTGAATTGCCTGGACTTGATTATTTGTCAATTTAAGGTTTGTCAATGAGGGATTTTATAAGCTGCAAACCTCATGTGAGCCATTGGTCCATGATGTCATACTGTGCTCTAAAATGTAAATCTGTTGTCTTTGTCACTCAGAACTGAGGAAGCAGCTGCAGAACAAGGGGATTGAAATCTCCAATCTACAGAGCAGATACAACAGTTTGAATGCCAGCTGTGATGGTTTGTATTCATGTACATGATTAATGGAGACAGGTTAATTAGGTCAGTGGTTCTCAACCCTGGTCCTAGAGGAGCCGCTACCCTGATGGTCTTTGTTTCATCCAAGGTCTCAGTTACTTAATTCTTATTAATTGAAGTTATAATTTTCTTACATGTCACTGATGTCTATAATGAGTTCCTTATTCAATTTTAAACTTAACTTAGAAACCCTATTGTTTATAATTATTAAATGGCTATGATTTCGGAAATTATTAGTTCAGTTAAAAGTTCACTTAACTAATTGAGAGCTGAGCTGAGAATGAGCAGGGTAGGGGGCCCTCCAGGACCAGGGTTGAGAGCCACTGACTTAACTGCACAGTTAAACAGGTGTGAGTTGAGCAGTAGATATTGAAGACTTTCCAAAGGTCTTAATACAACTTAAATGTAAACTTTTTTATTTTATTATCAGACTTTTATATTTCACTTGTCTTCTGTTGTCACCAGTTTATAATATTGACAGGCATCAGTGTAATACATGTTGATACGCTGCCACCTGGTGGGGAGGGGGATCAGGGACAGAGTGGAGTGGAGAGAGAATAAAGATGACTGAATGAGCACAGGCACATCTGCTCTATCCTTAACTAATTAAATAAACATCAGACCACTGCAATCAGTTTGAAAATTAGAACCCAGTCAGGGACCCCCAGGACTCTGCAGTGAATGTACAGGAAGAGCTGGGAGGTCTGTGTCTGATATTGATGGCAGCCCACCCTGCACTGTTACATTGTTCCCCTGCTCAAATCATGAGAACTTGAATGCTGGGGAGTTTTGGCAAAATATGATTTCATTCAGACAGCGCCTCACCTCCAGTTATGACAAATTAATCTGTGCTTATGAGCACTTGAGTCATCTCGAGTTGACCTAAGTATGAGAAAAAGGTTTAATTTAATGTATTTTCCTTTGAATTCACACTTACTTTGAATTGTGATTGATGTATTTCAGAGATTATCTCAGGATCATTCTAACAATCTGTACTATCAAATTAATCAAATTCAATTGTTTCAATAAATGTGTCGTCCTGCACTTTCAAACAATAAAATATCTCTATTGACCAAGAGTGAGGAAGGACCTGCAGAATAAGGAGCTTTAATTCTCCAAATTGCAGAAACGTAATGCAATATGAAGGCAAGACATCTCCTGTGTCAAATCTGGGCTTTGCTCAGCATGAAATCCTCTCAGACCAGTTTAACCCTCTTCTGTCTCCCATGCAGAACTGCAGAGAGAACAGGAGACCCTTGAGACAAACCATTCCAACCTTCTGCAAGAGCATTCAGACTTACTGAGAAACCACAAGACTATGACAGAATCCAACACTGGTGAATATTCAGATTGCAGTGCCTACTTCATTACAATCCAGTTGTCCTCTACACATAGAGACACACATAAACAACTGCAAACTGCAGTGAGTGATGTCTGCTTGTATTTTGGGATTGTCTTGTAAAATGCTAGATGCACTATATATACACCCACATATATGCAGTGGCCTCCACATTTATTTATATGCTCTACAAATTGAATTAAATGTAATTTTGCAATTTCTTTATAAAATAACAGAAATATTCATACTTACAACACTGCACATAGCAACATCAAATGTTTTATGAATAAAGGCATGTTTCTGAAAAACAACAGTGATTCACACCTGTATGTATTACAAAATGAAATCTCATGAAAGCAATTCTGTGTCAACTCTCTGTTGTCTGGAGGATAATAGGAAGAGTTTGGACTTTTATTGAAATTTCCAAAGGTGCCCTGTTCCCTCATGACATTTAATGTCATGGTCGAAGTCAGAGAACTGTCCAAAAACAGGCAAAGGGTTATTGACTTCCCCAAGTTGGGTAATGTCTATTAAAAGTAAAATCACAAAAAGCAGATCCTATCAGTGTCCACTTCAGTGTCCATCATCAAGCAGTTCAAAGGCACTGACATACTCACTACCTTGACAGGAAAAGGATGCAAGAAAATATTCCACTACCTGCTGTAAGAAAAAGGATACAGGTGGCCAGTGCTTAATTATGTTTGACACTGAAAAGGTGAAGCTCAGGTTTAGAAGAAATATGGAGATGGGTTGATTTACCAAGGGTATGAGTAAATGTGGAGACTAGTGTAAAATATATAATATATGCATTTGCACCACAAGTCAAATGTGTATGACAAAATGCTGACTGGAGGAGACCCCAGAGTCATTCTTTTTTATTTTCTCCATTTCGTGAATTGCCTGGACTTGGTTAATTTGTCAATTTAAGGTTTGTCAATGAGGGATTTTATAAGCTGCAAACCTCATGTGAGCCATTGGTCCATGATGTCATACTGTGCTCTAAAATGTAAATCTGTTGTCTTTGTCACTCAGAACTGAGGATGCAGCTGCAGAACAAGGATAATGAAATCTCCAATCTACAGAGCAGATACAACAGTTTGAATGCCAGCTGTGATGGTTTGTATTCATGTACATGATTAATGGAGACAGGTTAATTAGGTCAGTGGTTCTCAACCCTGGTCCTAGAGGAGCCGCTACCCTGATGGTCTTTGTTCCATCCAAGCTCTCAATGACTTATTATTAATTTATTTAAATAATTCTTTAATTTGACTTTTTAAATTGTCATTGATTAAAAGTAGTTTTGAGTTAATTAGTTCTTTATTCAATTTTAAACTTAACTTTCAAGCCCTACTGTTGAGCTGGAGAAAGTGAAGACTTTCCAATGGTCTTAATACAGATGAATTAATTTATTTTATAATCAGGTGAATATTCAGATTCCACTGCCATTCTTCATTGTTATCCTTTTGTCTTCTTTGATTAATATATTTGTTAGGCATTCAAGTTAAAATAGCATATCTTAGTAGTTTTATGGCCTGAATAAAGGCAGTAATACAACACACATCAGCCATGTGGTTTCATAGTAACATCTCTTACTGAGTGAGAACAGTAGCTTTACAGAAGCAGCTTATTTAACAAATTTCAGTTTAAAGAGAACATTTAGCAAAATTACAGAAATAATTCCAGACGGCATTTTCAATGTCCGAGTGACACACGTGGTTTAGTGCTACATTACAGAGACCTAGAGGCCTACTCCTCCACCTTGCAGTCTGTTTATGTGGATAAAACAAGGTTAATAAAAACAAAAATGACAGTTTAGTGTAGTTCATGACCCCATTGCAAACAAACGCTGTATTTTCGTCTACTTCAACCTACTTGAATAAAGGGAATAATGACATCAGGCCATGTGGATGCATAGTTACATCTCTTTTACTGAGTGAGAACTGTAGTCTCGCCCCGCTGCTTTTTGATGCTTCTTTGTGTCATTTTTATTAATTTTATCAGTTTGGCAGTTAATGTAATACATTAAATGGTGTATGGTCTCCGTATTAAAGTGAATTATAATAGTAGTTTTGTGTGGAGTGGTTGTTTAAACCGAGTATTAAATCTGACCGATAGGGTGAATAATAAGGGTTTTGGAATCAAGAAGCAAACACACAAAACAAACAAGGAAAGCACCGAGCAGCAGCAGTTACATTAGAGTTTTACATTGTGTTTACATAGCAGGAACATGCAGTTTCACAAAAGACTTTCAGCATAAAAGTCTGGGTGACATGATCACAGTGGTAACATACCACAGGGCACAGGAACAGGGGACCCAGTTGCAGTGAGTGGAAGAGGGATGGTCAGACCGGCATGGGTCGGGTACCGGCAGGACAGGGCAATCAAGGCAAGGCAAAGACATGGTCATGGTCACAAGCAAGGGTCAGGCGATCAGGCAAACAGAGTAATGAGGAAAGTCTAAAGTCATGTTTGTCTATGAAATAAACACACAAATCTTACAAATGGTATTTGATTGATTTCACTTTGTTGTATTTTTTACAATCATATTGAAGCCACATTCAGTTTAGTTTCCTGCACTTAATATCTTACAGGACTTTTTCTTAGTTTTCTCATTGTATTTGTATTGTTGCCAGACTGCAGATGTCTTTCTTCCAAGTACTACATGAAAGAATCGCAATTTAGGAACTAACCAGTTGTAGCCTATTTAGCTACTTTATTAAACCAGGTTGCATTTAACAGTGAAAATAATAAAAGTAACATTACAGATCACGTGACTAGCTTTTATCGAACACTGTCTTTTTGATCAAATATTTGTATTTATTTTGGAGGAAATTATCACACTCTCAAAACTCTAGGGTCGAGTTCGTGTAGTGCAGATTTCCACAGATCTGCGCAGGTCTGCGCTGCTCCTCCAATGTGATATCGGTGGAATTCTGGATATCTGCACAGAACTGCGGACATCTGCGCTACAAGACTGTGTCCTTGATCCTCCGGCACTTTGCACACTGCTGCTCCAGCCCGGGCTGTTGAGCCCATTGAAGCTGCTCTGCATGGCAGCAAGTCGTGCTTAAACATGGAAAATTAGTGGACAGTTGCTAATACTGAGTTCCAGTTTTGCCAAATACACTGACAAATTGAATTGGGTCAAATTGAAGTTTACCAGTGATGTTACATAGACAAGCCCTTACCATGTTGTCCAGATGGGCTTGCCGTACTGCTAAAAGTTCAAACTGAAGTCAAACACGCTTTAAACTGTTCCTACTTCCAGAATAATTACATATGAAACCATGGACTAAAAGATAATGTTTGTGATGATGAGACATTTATTTTTTGTTTCCTTTCCTGTCAATGCTTTCCATCCTTTGTTTTAATTTTTTTCTTTAATGACATTTTAATCAGCCTGCTTCAAACACATTCTATTCCTGTAACCCATGACAAAGACAGAGTTTGGATAACATTGCAGTCCTTAAAACACAACAAGCCCAATCATAATTGTCATTGGTTACCTTAATGCATTGTCTTTATACATGATACATTAGCTGAATTGTCAAGTAAGTTGAATTTGCATTTTTCAATACTTAATCTTAATCACAGGTTACATAGCAAATGTGAATGATATTGCAACAGTACAAGTTAAGAGACATCTTTTGAAAACCTTTGAGTCCTTTAACACTGTAATACAATGAACAGTGATATTTTATTAATGGGGTTAATGCTAATTCTAACTATTAAGTATTTATTTCCATTTGTTTATAACAATATTTGACATGTTGTGAGAAGTAGCCTATAAAGTGTTGACTTTGAAGTTCAGAAAGTCTGTAAGAAGAGCCACAGTGCTTAGAAACACAATGCACCTGTAACGCTGTGTCTGCTTGTCAACAGGAGGGGATGGAGTCGTCTCTGAAGGAGGTAAATCAAACAACAAATATAGGCTGATTGACTGACCAATAGGGACACTGCATGATGTGATTTCTGTTTTAAGCGTCAGAAGGATTCCAGGTTTCCACAGAATAAAAATAGCCCATTAAAACACAACACTTGAAAAGTATTTCCTTAAATTAAGTACATTCTCCAAGTTTTCTATTTTGTATCTAGCAGATGTGTCAACATTTTGATTTAATTCCAGGCTAGATAAATGAGATCATGTAGTAAACTACATGTTCGGCACAAGGAAATGAAGATCCATGCCCTCAACAATGTACAAAATAAGATACAGTATTAATACAAATGCACTTTTTACCATCTAAACTTATTGGTTCATTTTGTGTAAAACATTAAGGTGATTTGAATCTGTTTCTCTTTTCAGTGTGGATGTGGCTTCGTAAGGCAGCAGGTATTTTGTTTATGACTAATTTTATCTGCTATTAGAAAAACAAATGTTTATATTTTGTGAATATAAGAACAAGTTTTAAAATGCATAATGAATAAGATTGATGGTATATGAGGGAATATCCTTTAGCACTTTTTTTCATTGGAACAAATACTGACAGTGAGGTAGTTCACGGATTATCACTAGAAGAGCCGAGCCGGTCAATTTGACCGATTTGGTTATTACAATTTGAATTACTCTGTGTTCCTAAATACTTATACTGTGCATACCCGTTCGTGACTTTTCCTAAATATATGTATAAAAACATGCCTACGGCGTTTTAGCTGGATAAATGCAAAAATAAATACGTTATAAACACATTTACCTAGAATAGCCAAAATCAGGTTATTTTGACCGGTTATTTAAATACATAATAACTAAAATATAACGCATAATCCTGCATTCCCTTTACAATAGAGTCAGCCTGGCGCTCAAGTTGCAATCTCTACCTGTCTACAGTCTTTCGTGTGCTTGAAAAACACACACATTGTACAGCATTACAGGTGTTTTCTTACAGCTGTAGTCAGATTGAGTGGATACAGTGATTACCCACAAATAAACATGGATTGGAAACTGAGAGTTCGTTTTGGACATGCCATTGATATGAACATGACTGATTCAGGGGCTTCAGTGATACTGGAAATGACAGATCATTTGTGGGTTTGTGCCAGTGCTGTGAAAGCCAGGTCCAACTGGCACCGAGTGCTTTTACTCCACTGATGAATACGCGATGCTACTGCACAGTACAGAGTGCAATAACGCAGCACATCCACCTAAATAATGATTCATGGACATTATCAGCGGAGGAGCATTTATTGCGATGCTATATATTCTTGGAGTAAAAGTGTTCACCTGGAGAGGGCTGTCAAAATGCAGTGTGAGGTACGAGCTCATGCAGGGAAAGTGCAGAAACTGTCCTGTGTGACTGTACGAGCTGTCAGCTATGCAGGATAAATGTATAGTCAATCGTTTATTGAAATGCAAAGCTACGGTGAATAAACGCACTGTATGTTGAAAACAAAGTTTGCACGATGTTGAAAATGTTTACTTTAGTGTACAATTATGTTTTGATAAATGCAATAGTTATTTTTGAACTAGAAAATATTGCTTTTGAGCATTATTCCAATATTTATGTTTACACTTGTTTAATTCTCTTATTGTATGCCGTTTTTGAGCTTTTTGCTTATTGTAGGATATATAGTTATTTATGTTTTGACTGTAGTGTGTGCATTTATAAAAAAGTGTGTTGTTATTTATAGCAATAATATTAATGTTTTATGATCATATTTCAATTTTAATACAACATTTGTGCAATGTAAATGTTGGATTTGAAGTTCATGAATAAAACGTCGATGGTTTGCCTTTGATTGTCATATTTCAGCTGTTAAAGAGCTCTCGGTTACAATGACCGGCTATGGCGCTTGTAGGTAGTGTCACGGTTGCCTCGGGGGCTCGGGAACAGGGGACCCAAGTGCAGTGCTGGATCGCGGGATGGTCGGACAGGCGTGGGTCGGGTACTGGCAAAGCAGGGCAAACAAGGGCTGGGCGAAGACGTGGTTGTGGGAACAGGTGATGATCAGGCGATCGGGCGAACAGAGCAGGCAAAGGTGAGACAGAGTCGAGGTCGGGAAGTACAGGCAGGAAGTCAAGGAAACACGGAGAATAGCAGGCATGGGGAAACAAGTCTACGGGGATTGGACACATGGAGACAGCTCAGAGTTGCAGTTGGGACTGGCAAAACTTCGCCCTGACTGAGGGAAGTGAGGGGATTATAAAGGGAACATAAACTGGGAAGGCAGGTGCAGGGCCAATGGAAACAGAGGGTGGAAGCACCGGAATGTTAATAGACTGATTGCTGGGAGAGTGCTAAGAAAGGCAGGGAATTGGTGGCCCCTAGTGGGGATAGAGGGGGAGTGCTAGGGGACCATGACAGGTAGTTCGAAATGTCGGCGCTTCTAGTGTTATTAGATCATCCTCCTTTATTTCAGACTGTTATATCAGGGAGGGGACTTGTTAAATTTCTAAACAAAGAGATATAATTTCCCTAACGATGTGATCCAGCCTGAGGTTTGTGTATCAGACAGTGAAATTCATGATATTCATGATATGACATCTTGTCATCTGTGTCAGTAAATGGTGCAGTTATTGATACTTGTGACACAATTAAATAGTTGTTATTGCTATTATATTTATAAATAAGTTTGTTTATTGTTTATAATTTATTTTAGTTTTTTAGTTTTTTTTTTCTCACTTTTCTTTACCTGCTTACTTCTGCTGTATGTCCAGTCTAGTCCATGTAAATTGCTGTTTTCCGATATATAGTGTGAAAAGGGTTTTAACAATTGCTTTAAGAGTTTGTGAATAATACTAAGATACCCTTTCTTTTTTGACAGTGTGATTGGAAATGTTTGTATATTTTGATCCTGGGTAGGCATCTCAGATATGAATGAAAGAGACAGGGTGTTGTGTTACTCATGTAACAGCCTCAGTGCTGTATGAATGGGAACACAGACATGGCACAGCCATTAGCCAACAAGGCTTTTTATACTGTGGCCAGAAATGATCCTTAGCCTGGCAAATAGAAATGTGATCAGAAACCATTAATACCTCATAATATGTAATTCATATTGCTCTAAAGGGACGATGGCAGTGCAGATTTTATAAACTCCTCATGCGTTGTGTTCACTGATATTGACTGACAAGAAGAATTTGCTGAACTCCAAAAATACAATATCTCAGTTTAGAATGTATTGCGAACAAGCGCTGCATTATTCTTGAATGAAGAGTGTAGCATAAGGTACACTTATAAATTTCAATTAAAGAAGTGAATTTATAGTATCACCTTATCACGAATCCTGGAATCTTGTAGAACTCAATTTCTGTAATAATTGGACGGAGACACCAATTCCAAAGATATAAATTGTCAAATTTATTCAAAACAAAGACTAAATATAGCACTACACCAATTATACAAAAGGGAAAAACTAATTAAAATTCAACTCTAGATCAACAAATCAAAGACAAATCACTTCCGTGACCAAATCAAAGACCATGGGATCGCATATGATATCACAAATCGTTAAACAAAAAAGGTTATAAACACATTCACTACAATACCGGTTAGTAAGACGAAGGTGAGTCTCTCATTAGTATTGTTAGTCAGACATTAAATAACTACGCAGGTTAGTATTTATGTCAGGTAACTTCTCGTTATATATATATCAGTCTCATTTACGTTTAGGTGCCGAGAAAGATCCTATCATTACTTGTTACCACAATTTCCCTTAACTCATTATTATTCAATGATTAAGGATAGGCAGGGCCACCAATAATCTAATGTCTATTAACTTGTGTCAATTTCAGACTAAACAGTTAAACAGGAATGAGAAGATATTTCTCGGCATTGACAGATTTTATTTCTAAAATTATCAACAAAACAGTTTAATGCAACACACATTTATATTTAAGAAAACTAAATGATATTACACATTCTAGAGTTATGAATCACAGATTAACATTTCTAATTGATTTCTCAAATGTCATGAATCACGAACTCCAAACTGTTAAACTTATCTGAACTTCGTCGCAGAGAGGCCTCTCTGTCTTCGGGCTCAGATAACAGCACACGGCACGAGGTCCGTGTGGTTTGGAACAAAGGCAGTCCGGTTCGGCTTTGTCCAAGAACTTCCACTCAGTCGATGCACCTGGAAGTTGGGGTTTCGCGAATATAGAGTCGTTTCCAAACAGATTTTCTACTGGTTTGAAGGCTCCAAGGTTGTGCACAAAATCTTCTTTGTAAGCAGGGGTTCCACCGTAGTTACTTGAAGACGAAGTCTTTGAGGAAAGCAGGGCCCTGTTCGTTTACAAGGGTCAAGTTTCTTAAGACTCAAATAGCTATTTAAATGACTGAATACTTTTGTATACAGTCAATTGTCCAGCTGTAAAACTCCACTGATCAGGTGGGCACAGGCGGGCAGCGCAGTCTGTAAAGTTCTTTATTTAATAAAGTCCTTTAAAAGAATTCTTCGTACGGCTCAATCTCCTTCTCCCAGTTTAACTCTTCTGTTGCCGGCAAAGACTTAGTTGGTTTCTGGTTCCGGTTCTGGCAACAGAGCTACAGGTTGAGCTGTGGCAGCGAGTTTCTGGTTCAGGTGAGAGAGAGAGAGAGAGAGAGAAAGACTGTCCGCTGTTCCTTATAGTCTGTCAGATCAATAGGTGATTGGTCCTTGAGTTCTTGAGATTGGATTTCGGTTTCAGCCCCCAGTGTCCTATTGGAGGGGGGCTTGATTTATGACTGATGTCAATCCATGCCATCTTTTGGAAATGCCGGTTGGCCTGGGTTCGTAGCTCTATGTCGGGATTTCGGCTCTCATCCACTTCAGAGAGTTTTTATCACCTACAGGCCCCTTTCTCCAGACATCTCATAGCAGAATTCCAAACTATTTGGCCTATTCTCGGTGCCATCCTCCCCAAAACTGTCACTTTGATGCAAACCAGTTCCAAGCTGATGAGCTAAGGAAATCTGATAACTTTGGGGGGGAGAGGTCTTCTTTAGATCAGTGCTTCAGCTCAGAGCCCAAATGCTCTTATCCAAATACACCCAACATAACGCTACAAGAGACATTACAGCTCTTTAATCTGTTATCCATGGGGGTCAGTGGCTCTGAGGAACCACAGCTGACCTGAGCCCAGTCCACAGCAGCACCATCAGCAATATTCACTCAGTCCAGCAGCACAGCTGCCTGTGTCAGAAACACACTGCAGACTGTGGCTTCTACAGACAGGGTTATGCACCTTGATAAGTGCAAATGTCTTGATAAAAAAATAAAAATCTCAGATGACATGAACCTGCTGTGTTCTCCCCTCCCTGTTACACTAATTTTCTCATCTCTCTCAAAATGTTTGAAATGGAAACAAACAGAAGAAACTGTTTTATTTCCACTTTTTCTGACACCTGCTGTGTTTCTCTCCCCTCTCCTTCACAGTGGATGTGACTCTGGACCCCAATACAGCAAATCCCTGGCTCTTCTTGTCACAGGACAAGAAACAGGTGCGAGATGAAGACATAGAGAAGAATCTCCCTGATAATCCAGAGAGATTTGATGAATCTCTCAGTGTCCTGGGAAAGGAGGGTTTCAGTTCAGGGAGACACTACTGGGAGGTGGAGGTGGGGGAGAAGACTGAGTGGACTTTAGGAGTCGCCAAAGAGTCCATCAACAGGAAGGGGACGATGAAACTGAGTCCTAAGAATGGGTACTGGACTGTGGTTCTGAGGAAAGGGAATGAGTACAAGGCTTGTGCTGGCCCCTCTGTCCTCCTCCCCCTGAGCCCGAAACCCAGGAAGGTGGGGGTGTTTGTGGATTATGAGGGGGGGCAGGTGTCCTTTTACAATGTGGAGGCCAGGTCTCATATCTACACTTTCAGTGTCAAATTCACTGAGAAACTCTATCCATACTTCTACCCTGGTCTCTTTGAGGATGGTAGAAACACAGCCCCACTGATCATCTCTCCTGTCCGTCACACAGACTGATTCAGACACAGTGTCTGTGGGAGGGGGAGCAGGAATCATAACCAGTCAGAGTGATAGCAATGATGTGAAATTCCCAGGTGAATTGAAATCCAGTCCAGTCACTACAGTGAATCTGAAGAATCATTATTCATTATCCACTAACACAACTACTGTCTGATTATTAACCCTCTGACAATGAAGGACAGGGACGTGTTTATCTCCAGCTGGTGATTTGTCATGTACAACTTACCTAGAGTGACCTGAAATTAATCATTATAAAACTGCCGTTTTAATTAATATTTAAAATGAAAGATGGTAAATTCATATTTCTGTGCTTATATGTCCTGAAACTTCTTTTTTTTATCTCTTTGTTTTCATTTATATGATTTTCCTTTAAAAATAGAAGATCAAATCAATCAGGCAGTGAGCTCAAGGCTTATTTTTTCACTTCCTGTTATTAATTTCCATATTTCCGTGAGAGAGATCTTACCAGCTTAAGCGATGTGTTATTTGGGGTTATATTAAATATGCTTGTATCCTGGTTGTGATAATGTTAGTTCCAGAGCGGTCCTGACAGTCCCTTAGTATTGGGGCTGTGTGGTTTTGAGCCAGTGAGCTGCTGTGAGGTGACTGGACTGGACAGTGTCTGTGGACTGGCCTCTTCAACACTGGAGGCTCAGGGCTGAGGTCATAATAAGTCATTTGGTAATTTCACACTTACTGCTGCATTGTGATTGTCTAACAGCAGGGGCCATACTGTAGTCCTCTATATATCAATCTTTATCAAACATTTTACCAGCATAACAATAAACAGACATTTAAGAGGAGATGGCAAACCAATAGTCCAAGTTATAAAAAACTACTGGAGTAAACTTGCCAGCATGAAGATATCAAAGCCATTGGTCAATTTACAAAACAATCTATTGACCATTGACAAGGAACATTATTATTGTAAAGTGATGCTGGCCAAGTCTAGTGCATTGGATTCTATTAACTTGACTAATGGCTCTGAAACTTGGTGGGGTGTTTTTTTACAGTGTTGTCAGTGTTCTTGTTATAGATATCACTTATTTTTGTATTGAATATTGTATTTTTTTTAATATTGCAGGTGAATATTGCAGGTGTATGTTGTAAGTCACCCTGGATAACAATAATAATAATAATAATAATAATAATAATAATAATAATAATATGTATATTTAAAGATCTGGATTTGCAAAGTTCAATGTCTGAGATGGGATTCAGTCTTCATATATCAACAATATCCAGTCCCTACACAAAGCTGGCCTGTGAGGGCGAGTGGCAGGAAAGCAGCTTTTGCTGAAAAGACTAATCTTAAATCTTGTATGGGGTTAGCGATAAAGCAAGACTTAAAGCTGTCAAATAACTGACTTTGGGGCTGAATACATATGCAATTAAAAAGTATTCACCCTCCAAGCCCTTTGTCACATTTGTTATGTTACGATCTGGAATGAAAATTGAATTAATTGGGATTCTCTCCCTTTGATTAACACCACATACGCAACACCTTGAAGGTGCAAAATATGTCTTATTGTGAAACAAAAGTTAATTAAACAAAAAAACTGAAATGTGTAGTTGCATAAGAATTCACCCCCCCTCCCCGAGTCACTACTTGGTAGAACCACCTTTGGCAACAATACAGCTGTGAATCTATGTGGGTGAGTCTCTACCAGCTTTCCACATTTGGTTCCTGTAATGTTTGTTCATTCTTCTTGACAAATTGCTCAAGCTCTCTCAAGTTGGATGGGAATCTTTGGTTAACAGCAACTTTCAAGTCTTGCCACAGATTCTCAATTGGATTGAACTCTGGGTTTTGACTGGGCTATTGTAGGACCCTCAGCTTCTTGTTTCTAAAGCACTCCAGTGTAGCCTTTGCCGACTTTAGTATTATTGTCTTGCTGAAGGGTGAACCTCCGCCCCAGTCCAAGGTCTCTTTAAAACTGAGTCAGGATTCCCTCTAGGATTTTCTTATTTTTTCTTTTCATCCCTCTTGCCCATAATCCTGACAATTTTCCCAGTCCTTCCCCATAACACAATGCTGCCACCACTGTGCTTTACCATGGGGATAGTGTTGGCATTGCATTTAGTCCATAAAGTTCCATCTTGGTCTCGTCTGAATAGAGAGCCTTTTACCACATCTTTGCTGTGTTCAAATGGAATTGATGTTTCAGCAGTGGCTCAGCCGTGTGTGTGTGTGTCTGTGTGAGTGTACATATATAATATATATGCACTAAAGTACTGAAGTCTGAAGTCTAACATGTTTTGCTATGTTTTACTCTGATAACTCTGGTAACTAAGTTTTCAATGATTGTAAAATTTTAAGAAAAAGAAAACCTTTTAAATTAAAATAACAGATTTAATACTCAGTACACATTGATTTGAACTAATAGCAAGTGTTTCCACCATTATTCTTCAAATGCACATCAATTCTTCTTTGGACACATCCCAATAATTGTGATATAACCACTTGTATAATGGAAACGCTTTTGTGTCATTTTTCCCACGTATGTCTTTTCTGAAGCGGTAAAATATACAGATTTGTAGGAAAGCCCATTTCCCATTGCAAAAGATAAATGCAGTAAGTCCACTTCAAGTATATTTAATTAGACTGTAAATGCATGTTAACTTTACTAATGCATATTTAATGTATTATTTAAATATTGTTATAATGTAGCATTTGATACAGAACAGTATATGTGCATATAACTGGAATTACAGTAAATACAAAATTGTTTAATTTTAATTGTTTAATGATAAATATTAATATCACTTTTTAGTGAATTTTAAAATGTATTTTTTAAATAAATTCATTCTCTAATAAATGCAAAAGTATTAGAAACTATGTTCATGTTTCTTTCCTTAATTACTTGCTATGTGAAAAACACAGGACAGCTGGTGTGTTTAAGTTTGTAAACAAACTTCCCTTACTGATAAAATGGATGATGATACTTTACCAGTTGCATTTTCATAAAGCTTATTGAATACACAAACAGTAAAAAGACACTATGCTACACAGTATACATCATACATTAAATAATATATGTAAAATTGTACTGAATAAAATTAAAGACAATTATTTGTATTGCGAATCTGGCAGGAATTGGAACAAAAGTGATTCAACACCAGACAAGTACCGCATAAAAAATCTTTCCATGGATCAAATTATTTAAAAATAATACCATTACATGAGGAATATACAATGGGTTTTCTGGAATCAGCTGGACTGCAGGACATACACTGCTCAAAAAAATTAAGGGAACACTTAAATCACACATCGATCTCGATGAATGAAATATATTAAAGATCAAAATCTTTACTGTATGTTGTGTAATTCGTTGAGAACAAAATTATGTAACGACGTTCAATGGAAACCAACATCACCAACCGTTTGAAGGCTGGATTCAAACTCACATGAAAATCAAAGTAAACAATTGAAATCACAGGCTGTTCCAACGTGCGTGAATTTCATCACGGCTCATGTGACTCAGTAGTGTATATGGCCCCCACATGCCTGTATGCACACCCGACATCGTCTGGGCATACTCCTGATGAGACGGCGGATGCTGTCCTGGGGGATCTCCTCCCAGACCTGGATCAGGGCATCAGTGAGCTCCTGGACAGTCTGTGGCACTACTTGCCGGTCCCAAAGGTTCTCAATTAGATTCAGGTCTGGGGAACGTGAGGGCCAGTCAATGGCATCAATGCCTTCATCATCCAGGAACTGCCAACACACTCTGGCCACATGAGGCCGGGCATTGTCCTGCACCACGAGGAACCCAGGGCCCACTGCACCAGCGTAAGGTTTGACGATGGGGCTGAGGATTTCATCCCGGTACCTAACAGCAGTCAGGGTACCGTTGGCTAGCATGTGGAGGTCTGTTCGACCCTCCAAGGATATGCCTCCCCAGACCATCACTGACCCACCGCCAAACTGGTCATGCTGGATGATGTTGCAGGCAGCATAACGTTCACCACGGCGTCTCCAGACTCTTTTGCGTCTGTCACAAGTGCTCAGTGTGAACCTGCTCTCATCTGTGAAGAGAATGGGGCGCCAATGGCGGACCTGCCAATACTGATGTTCTGTGTCGAATGCCAATCAAGCTGCATGGTGCTGGGCTGTGAGCACAGGTCCCACTAGAGGACGTGAGGCCCTCATGCCACCCTCATAGAGTCTGTTTCTGACAGTTTGGTCAGAAACATGCACACCAGTAGCCCACTGGAGGTAATTTATTAGGGCTCTGGCAGTGCTCCTCCTGTTCCTCCTTGCACAAAGGAGCAGATACCGGTCCTGCTGCTGGATTGATGCCCTTCTAAGGCCCTGTCCAGCTCTCCTCATGTAAGGCCCATCTCTTGGTATCTCCTCCATGCACTTGAGACTGTACTGGGAGACACAGCAAACCTTCTTGTGACGGCACGTATGGATGTGCCATCCTGGAGGAGCTGGACTACCTGTGCAACCTGACTGGGCTGCAGGTACTGCCTCATGCTACCAGTAGTGACAAGGACACTAGCAAAATGCAAAACTCGAGAAGAATCAGTCAGGAAGGATAAGGAGAGAGCAATTGTCTGTGGCCACCACCTGCAAAACTATTCCTTTTTTGGGGGGTTGTCTTGCTTTTGCCTCTCTAGTGCACCTGTTGTCACATTCATTTGCACCAAAACAGGTGACATTGATTCACAATCGCTTAGGCTTCCTAACTGGACAGATTGATATCTCTGAAATTTTATTGGCTTGGTGTTATACTGTGATGATTACATGTTCCCTTATTTTTTTGAGCAGTGTTTATATATATATAAATAGCTCTGGAAACAATTAAGAGACCACTCCAAATTCAGAAATCAATGTTAAGTGGTCTCTTCATTTTTTCCAGTGCTGTAGATATATTTATGATAAGCAGCAGGCTATATCGACAATGTTTTGCACACTGTAGCGTTATGTTGGGTGTATTTTGATAAGAGCATTTGGGCTCTGAGCTGAAGCACTGATCTAAAGAAGACCTCTCCCCCCCCCAAAGTTATCAGATTTCCTTAGCTCATCAGCTTGGAACTGGTTTGCATCTGAGTGACAGTTTTGGGGAGGATGGCACCGAGAATGGGCCGAATGGTTTAGAGTCCTGCTGTGAAATGTCTGGAGAAAGGGGCCTGTAGGTTATAAAAACTCTTTGAAGTGGACGAGAGCCGAAATCCTGACATAGAGCTACGAACCCGGGCCAACCGGCATTTCCAAAAGATGGCATGGATTGACATCAGTCATAAATCAAGCCCCCCTCCAATAGGACACTGGGGGCTGAAACCGAAATCCAATCTCAAAAATTCAAGAACCAATCACCTATTGATCTGACAGACTATAAGGAACAGCGCACGGCCTCTCTCCCTCTCTCTCTCTCACCTGAACCAGAAACTCGCTGCCACAGCTCAACCTGTAGCTCTGTTGCCAGAACCAGAACCAGAAACCAACTAAGTCTTTGCCGGCAACAGAAGAGTTAAACTGGGAGATGGAGATTGAGCCGTACGAAGAATTCTTTAAAGGACTTTATTAAATAAAGAACTTTACAGACTGCGCTGCCCGCCTGTGCCCACCTGATCAGTGGAGTTTTACAGCTGGACAATTGACTAAGTCGACTGTATACACAAGTGTTCAGTCATTTAAATAGCTATTGAGTCTTAAGAAACTTGACCCTTGGAACAAACAGGGCCCTGCTTTCCTCAAAGACTTCGTCTTCAAGTAACTACGGTGGAACCCCTGCTTACAAAGAAGATTTTGTGCACAACCTTGGAGCCTTCAAACCAGTGGAAAATCTGTTTGGAAAAGACTCTACATTCGCGAAACCCCAACTTCCAGGTGCATCGACTGAGTGGAAGTTCTTGGACAAAGCCGAACCGGACTGCCTTTGTTCCAACCACACGGACCTCGTGCCGTGTGCTGTTATCTGAGCCCGAAGCCAGAGAGGCCTCTTTGCGACGAAGTTCAGATAAGTTTAAGTTTGGAGTTTATCAATCATGACATTTGAGAAATCAATTAGAAATGTTAATCTGTGATTCATAACTCTAGAATGTGTAATATCATTTAGTTTTCTTAAATATAAATGTGTGTTGCATTAAACTGTTTTGTTGATAATTTTAGAAATAAAATCTGTCAACGCCGAGAAATATCTTCTCATTCCTGTTTAACTGTTTAGTCTGAAATTGACACAAGTTAATAGACATTAGATTATTGGTGGCCCTGCCTATCCTTAATCATTGAATAATAATGAGTTAAGGGAAATTGTGGTAACAAGTAATGATAGGATCTTTCTCGGCACCTAAACGTAAATGAGACTGATATATATATAACGAGAAGTTACCTGACATAAATACTAACCTGCGTAGTTATTTAATGTCTGACTAACAATACTAACGAGAGACTCACCTTCGTCTTACTAACCGGTATTGTAGTCAATGTGTTTATAACCTTTTTTGTTTAACGATTTGTGTTATCATATGCGATCCCATGGTCTTTGATTTGGTCACGGAAGTGATTTGCCTTTGATTTGTTGATCTAGAGTTGAATTTTAATTAGTTTTTCCCTTTTGTATAATTAGTGTAGTGCTACATTTAGTCTTTGTTTTGAATAAATTTGACAATTTATATCTTTGGAATTGGTGTCTGTGTCCAATTATTACAGAAATTGAGTTCTACAAGATCCCAGGATTCGTGATAAGGTGATACTATAAATTCACTTCTTAAATTGAAATTTATAAGTGTACCTTATGCTACAACACATTGATGCATAGCTTCCCTTTTCCTTGTAACACCTGCAAAGTCTATTATTTTATCTTCTCATCTTTTGTGTGGCCATCTTCTAGGCCTTTTTCCATCTATTGGGAACCATTTGATAGCTTCCATTGTCCATCCTTGATATTTTGTCTTGCAAAGTGTCCAGGCCATTTCAATTTTAACATTTTCCTTCAATAATGTTACTTTTTATTTTGTTGTTCCTGGATCTATTTATTTATGTATGCATCTCTTCTTGTTATTCCATCCATCTTTCCATGTTGCTTTCTGTTGTCTGCAGTTTCAGTGCCATTTTTGCATGAAGTGACCAGGTTTCATAGTCATAAGTGAGCACTGGTAGTTTGCATTGATCAAATACTTCTCTCTTGATGCAAATTGGTAGATTTCCTTTCAGATGTTCCTTCCAAATGTACTCTATTCAATTTTCCATTTTTTAATTCCTTCTATAATATCTCCATCTGTGCTAATTTCCTGTCCAAGGTTAACATTTTTCTTTTAGATTGAATAAAGCTGTTAGTGCTTGAAGTGCTTGAAGTGCTTGAAGTTGCAGCTGTAGGTCTTCCGATGTATAGTTTTGTTGACTGTTTGACTGTAAAATGTGTGGACAGGATCTCTCCTTCTTCATCTAAATTTCTTCCTTCCTGCACCTGTAATATAGGATTAACCTTTTTTGCTTCCATTTTTTTTTTTTTTTTTTACTTTGTACGTTTTGGCCACTGCTATTTTCTATTTCTGTTTGTGTATTTGTTTCAACATATATTTATTTATATATATTTTTTAATTTTAACATGCAAATAGATGGTACACAAGTTGGTTGCCAGTACTTCCCGAGTTTATTTTTGTGAACATGCATTTTTTAAATGACTGTCTTGCAAGTGATTAATTTGTTTAAACTCTGAACACAGTAAAATAACTTCTGCAATTCACTGGCATTGATCAATCAGTACAGACTGGACAGTGAATATTTTCCATCTATATTTAAACTATGGCAAAGTAAAATAATTAAACATATACATTCATCAAGAAACATTCCGAATTTAAGCAGTGAAAAAATAATGGACACCCATCACGATTGAGAAAAATCTCATTTGTGATTTAAATTTAATCCCCTTTGTCAGATTTGTCAGATTCAGGGCTGTTCCTCTGCCACTGTATCTCACCCTCCGGGACAGGAGACAGTGAGGGACTGGACAATCTTCTTTTCCCTGTAGGGAGAGAATGAGCAGTGGATTGAAGAGTTCTAAAGCGCTGACGTGATGAAGAGTGCTGCTCTTAAATCAGTATTACACCAATCATGCTAAAATATGAGTCACTTTACCTGGCACTGTATCCTCCTTTTCAAGGTAGTTTCCAATATCATCATACTGAGACGCACCTGTAGAACATGCCAGATGTTAATAAACACACAGACACAGACTGTGTCTCCTTCATAGGCGACACAAGCTTAAATGGCAAAGTGAAAACATTAGGCAAACATCATTGATATTGTTAGTCTCTGCTTTCTATACGATCAGCCAGACTTTTCTGAGATTGTTGTCTACTCCATGAATCTGAGCACATGCCAGACCATATAAATAAGTAATTGCAGGATACAATATACAACAATGTAATACATGCATGAATTCATATATTATATATTTTATTTTCCATTATATCTTCAAATCTCAGATAAGTCCATGAGCAACTTTTCTGAACAGCCTCTGAATTCACATTTCAATTGGATGAAGCAACTGACATGGCAAAGGAGGCTCTCTTAATGGCTTATGTGAGGCACAGTCATGTCTGTCTGTGAAGTACTCTTATTATGCTAATCAAGAAAAGGATGTTCGACTGGACTCGAATTGTTCAACATCCTCTACGACTTTCAACAACCAGCTGAAGTTGGAAGCATGTGTTGCAATCTGCCCTGATGGAGACCCTTCTATTACAGGGGTGAGAGGAGCTTTGAAAGCGAAGGTGCTTGAAATCGCACATCATGTGTTGTGGAACCACTGCATTATACACCGTGAAGCTCTTGCGACTTGAGATATGGAGTAAGAACTCAGTGTTTGCAGCCATTTGTGCCGACATGGGAGCCAAGCACGACGCCATGATGATGCACATGAGGTTAGATGACTGTCCTGAGGAAAGGTGTTGCAGCACCTTTATGGATTGCAGACACGCTGTGTGATCCCCACTGCTTTACACTTCTAGCCTACCCTGTTGATATTTTTGAAAAAATGATTGCATGGAGCCGGAAACACAATTTTCGCCTCAGCCTCCCACACCTCCACATTCAAATGGGAGTTTGTACTTTGGTAAACAAAGACTGAGGCCAGGAGCATCCTATTCTCATTTCTGAGTAACACTATTGACATATTGGTATAGGATATAGATGAGGGAAAATTCTGATTGACAGTCCGTATCTGTGTTAGAGTGTGCGATAGGAGGTGTGCTGTGCAGAACCCCAGGTAACATACCGCTGTCCCCACCCTCACCATCCTGCTCTTCAATATCATCATAAGCTGCATCCTGCTGTGACTCCCTGTCCTCTGTCCATCTGAAGTCACCACCAACATCGTCATATCCATCTTCAGGAAGGTCAGCTACGGACACAGCAACCGTGAGAGCACACTCAAACACAGCTTCGTCAGTTCATTACACTAATTTCTCAAGTCTCATACAATTATTACTAATCTACACTAAACTATACTAATCACAATTCAATCAATACTTTCCTGATTAAGGAGTGACTCGACATTTATTAGTTTATCAGTGGAACCAAGCTGACAGGTGAGATAAATTAATATTTTCAAAATGTTTCATGCAGAGGTAGAAACTGGAACTCCTACATGAAAACAGACTAAATGGACCCATTAAGCCAATGTCTGTTTCACCTATGTGTGATGAGCCAGCTGGTGGTCCATCTGATGCAGTTGTCTGAGCTCTGCTGTTCTGTGTCTCAGAGTGGGACAAATTCACTCCTGGAAGAGGAAACTCATTGACTTTACTCGGTTTAATTGACAAATAATGTCAACAGTCATTGTTTAATTTTCTTTTCTTCAGACGTTCATATTATTTAACTCACATGATGACAACCATCAAACACATGAATGCATGAAAAATACTTCATCACAATGAGATACATTTGCAGGTGAATGTACAGACTGAACACAGATCACAACTCCGTGAAAACCTGAGAATTTCCTTGCTTGTGATCGATGCAGGTGGGACCTCTGATCAATCTCCTCATAAACTGCTTTATATTCCCTAGGCAGACCTGTGGAACAAGACATTCACAAACTTCAGAACCAATTTTTCTGTAAGAAATTGCGTATTAGTTATACATCAGAGGTCAGGCCTACCTCTGTGTCTCCTGGCTTTGTGTGTTTTAATGAAGAGAGCGGCTGACACCACACACAAGGGCAGGCCCAGAATCACACAGGAGAGAATCAGCCCCACAATCCACCCTGTCCGTTCTCCTGACAACAACACACTTCAGTCAAAGTGATATTTTACATTTCAATTTACATTCTAATTTCGGTTCGATGTTCAAAGAGGTTCAAAGACACATCAACAGGAATCTAGAACAGGAGACATCAGTGCTAAATGAATACCAAGCCTTATATAAACAATACTGACTGGATTGCAATGAAAGCATGAACTGTACCTTGGAATTCAGATGAAGTGGCAGGTGTGACAGTGGTATCAGGTCCTGCAAAACAGATTATAGTACAAATGACAGAATTATCCTCCACAAACAAAACACCTGCTACTGGACTGTATTAATGGCCTCTGATCCAGTACCTGTGCAGACCACAGCTGCGTCCTCCTTGTGTGTGCAGTCATGACTACCCGGGGGGGAGGAGCGGCACTCCAGCAGAGCCCTCTCCGTGCCCCTGCAGCTCACCTCATCCAGCCACACCGTCCCACTACCTTCGCCCCATTGAGCTCCCTGGGGCGCAGAGAGGGCAGAGCCACAACCGAGCTCTCTGCACACCACACGGGCGTCCTGGAGATCCCAGGAGTCATCGCACACCGTCCCCCAGACCCCCCTGTGACACACCTCCACCATGCCCGAGCACCGCCCGTCCGGCCCCACCAGCCTCAGCCGCGGCCCTGGACACGATAGAGAGACGGTATATAGCATTTGTAGCTCTGGGGATCACAGGGAAATGTGAGATGATGAAACCTGACTAACTGGATGCTGTGAATCGTTGAATTGTTGAAATAACACACAATCAGATTGTTGCCAATGACACCTGAGACACTTGAAGCAATATATGAATCAGTGATTGTAATTATAATTATAAGGATATATATATTTAGGCCTATCAATTTATCTTGTACTAATCTCATGAATTATTTAATTCCATATTAACCTGTACAGACAGTGTCCTCCGGGGCAATTGTTGCAGCAGGCTTTCTAGTGAAATCTGAGGAACAGAAAGAAGTATGTTGTTACTGTAGAGAAAAAGGTTTTCATATGAATTGTATTATACATGGCTTCTTCTCACTTGCACACCGAATTTCTGCCTCTTCAGGGTCCTGGCACTCATTGCGCCCCCATGGTGCAGCAGGGCACTGCCACAGGACAGACTCGTGCCCTCGGCATTTCACCATATCTAACCATTTAGGACCGGAGCCTGTTTCAAACTGCTCCCCGTCCTGCAGAGAGCCGCTGTCTCCACACTGCAGCTGCCGACACACCAAGGCCACAGTGAAGGACTCCATCCCATTGGAGCACACGCTGCCCCAGGTGCCATTGTAGAGGACCTCCAGTCTCCCAGCACAGTCGTACTCAGCACTGACCAGGCGCAGCTCCTTGTGCTCTGCAGGGTCAAGACACAGCGCAACATGAGACTCTTGTCAATGAACAGTGCTGGACTTGAGAGGAACACAGATTCTAATGGACAACTCGAAGAACTTTTGGTACATCGCCAAGATTATCAAAGAAAAACTTAAAATCAAATGACTGAATATACTATGTGTTATTGTGAGTCTTACCAGAACAGACCGCCCCAGCATCCTCCTTGTGTCCGCAGTTCCTCCTCTTCCAGGATGCCCTGGGGCATTCCCACAGTGTTGTCTCATTTCCACCGCAAGTGACGTCATCCAGCCAGACGGGCCCAGAGCCCTCCCCAAACTCAGCTGAGCCTGTGGCTTTCAGCGCCTGGCCACAGCCCAGCTGTCTGCACACCACGCTGGCATCAGCCAGGTCCCAGAGGTCATCACACACCGAGCCCCAGGCGCCGTCATGGTACACCTCGACTCTCCCTGCACACTGACTGCCCCCGCCGGCCAGACGCACTCGCCAGTGTTCTGTGAACAGCAACCAAAGGGTCAGTAGAGCATCCTCAAGGCACTGTAGTGTGAGTGTTGAGAAGTATTAGAAAATGAGCAACACAACATCCAACCACATCCACCCCACAGTCACTGAGCACCTACCTGAGCAGCGCACCCCCACCCCCCCACTGGTGTTGTCTGGTCCAGAGCTCAGAGTGAGGGTGCAGTTGTGTAGCGCAGGTTCATGTCCTGTACACTCCACTGCAGTCAGCACCACAGGCCCGTCTCCATGGCCGTACTCAGTGGAGTTAGAGGCCAGCAGCGCGTGGCCGCAGTTTAGGTTTGTGCAGACAGTGCTGGCGTCCTGGAGATCCCACTGGGAGTCTAAGACTCTTCCCCATGAGCCGTTCCAGAAAACCTCCAGCCTCCCCTCACAGCGACTGTCTGTGCCACGCAGACGCACCAGCCAGTCTGCATCTGGAAAACATAGGGGCACTGTGAGCGTCTTACTGCACTTTCAACAAAATACATGTTTTTGTGCTGCCTAAATATGATAACACAAGTATATACCAATGTAAATAATGTAATGTTGTTATCCCACTTTCCAATACTATCAATGACAAAACGATCATTAACTAGTTTGCAAATATCAACTGCTTTTATTGCCCAAGAAGATACACACAATGCTGTCTGAGACATGAGTCTGTATCTTTGTCCTGGTGTTTGCTGAATGCAGTGTGCTGTACCTGAGCAGACTACGCTGGCCACATGGCCCTGATCACAGTCCTCCTGGTGCCAGGACAGAGGGCAGTCCCCCAGGCGCCCCTCGCTCCCGCTGCACTGGAACCTGTCCTTCCACAGCGGGCTGATCCCGGCACCATAGGGGGCTCCTCTGGGGATAGAAGCAGCCCCCCCACACTGGAGGTGTCTGCAGATGACATCAGCAGTTTGCAGGTCCAGGTAGCGATCACAGACTGAACCCCAGAGCGCTCCACGAAGCACCTCCACTCGCCCTGAGCACCGGCTCTCTCCCCCCACCAGCCTGGGACCCCCTGGTCCTGGAACAGCACACAGACATGTTGGTGGAGTTTACCACTAGAGGAGCAGTTACTTTCAAAATTAAACTGAAATAATCAAACGTATAATCTATGTATGATTTATATTTTCTTTCGTATTTCTTTTAGAACCACTATGTATGCTTTTACAAAGACACAGCTGGCAATATTCTACCTTTAAGCATTAATGCCTGTCAAGAAATGTTTAGGTTCTCACTCACAATTACATCAACATTATTTAACAGTGAGTTAGCCTACCTGAACAAATGACACTTCTTATAATTATAAAGACCTTTAAACAAGAGTGATTTTATTAAATGCTTTGGTCTGTATTCTCAGCAGTTCACAACCATAATCATAATAATGGTCAACCAACCTGAACAAATGACACTGGCATCGTTTCTGTGGCTGCAGTTTGTCCCTTTCTTAGTGGAGACGGGACACTCAAACACAGTGGACTCGTTGCCCTGACAGTCGAGCCGTTTGTCCCACACGGGGCCCCTCCCTTCCCCATAGCGAGCCCCCCCAGGTATGGCCACAGCCTCCCCACACTGCAGCTGTCTGCACACCACACTGGCGTCCTGAAGGTCCCAGTCTGAGTCACAGACTGTCCCCCACTGGTCCCCAAACTGCAGCTCCACTCTCCCAGAGCAGGGCTCCTCACCGTCTGCGATCCGGGGCTCCCTGTGGTCTGGGAGAGAGGGAATAATTGAATGGAGCTACTGACTTAAAATGATCACTTTTTACTGAGTTGAATTCCTGAATTTTCCAGAATTGCAGATCCTATGGTCATGTTGGGAACCTCTAGTTTAGATGGAATTTATCAATGCAATATTGAAACATCTCTGAAGAACATAATGTCTTTAACTCTTTTTCTTGAAGTAAAGAAAAAGCACAAATTAAAAGACTAAAAATAGTGTCAGATGTCAGGGTTAACATATTAACCGTTGAGTTTAACAACTTGTAACAGTAATGCAGCAGGCATGCGGCATCTGAAAGTTATTTTTTTATGTTAATTGCTGTTGATTATTAGAATTATAGTAGTAATTGCTTTTATGTCTATGGAAATGCCAGTCAGGGTGATAGGAGAGCTTGGCATTTTGGAAATGTCACGTGTAGTTCCTTCTTAATTCTATGTTAAAATTTACCTGTAGTACTCCTGTGTTGTACTTAACATTTGTCAGCGACATTTCTTCACATATCACAGTTATTTCTAAGATTTGTACTCATGTATTCATGTAATCAAATAGGGAAAATGTTTGTATTAACAATTTTTAACCTGAAAAAAGCTTAAATGCATTTATATACAAGCCATACACCTATCAGCCATAACATTATGACCACTGACAGGTGAAGTGAATAACTCAGTCGGTGGGATATATTAGGCAGCAAGTGAACATTTTGTCCTCAAAGTTGATGTGTTAGAAGCAGGACAAATGGGCAGCGTAAGGATCTGAGCGACTTTGACAAGGGCCAAACTGTGATGGCTAGACGACTGGGTCAGAGCATCTCCAAAACTGCAGCTCTTGTTGGGTGTTCCCGGTCTGCAGTGGTCAGTGCCTATCAAAAGTGGTCCAAGGAAGGAAAAGCAGTGAACCAGCGACAGGGTCATGGGCGGCCAAGGCTCACTGATGCACGTGGGGAGCGAAGGCTGGCCCGTGTGGTCCGATCCAACAGACGAGCTACTGTAGCTCAAATTCCTGAAAAAGTTCTGCTGGTTCTGATAAAATGGTGTCAGAACACACAGTGCATCGCAGTTCGTTGCGTATGGGGCTGCGTAGCCGCAGACCAGTCAGGGTGCCCATACTGACCCCTGTCCACTGCCGAAAGGGCCTACTATGGGCATGTGAGCATCAGTGGCCTGGTCTGATGAATCACAAGTTCAAGGTGTTGACTTGGCCTCCAAATTCCCCAAATCTCAATCCAATCGAGCATCTGTGGGATGAGCTGGACAAAGAAGTCCGATCCATGGAGGCCCCACCTCACAACTTACAGGACTTAAAGGATCTGCTGCTAACGTCTTGGTGCCAGATACCACAGCACACCTTCAGAGGTCTAGTGGAGTCCATGCCTCGACGGGTCAGGGCAGTTTTGACGGCAAAAGGGGGACCTACACTATATTAGGCAGGTGGTCATAATGTTATGGCTGATCGGTGTACATTGCCTGTATTATCTTGTAGAACTTTTTACAAAGCTTATAGGTTGCAGTGAGATGTGCTCTGTACTTACCCGAGCACACAATCCCAGCAAAATCAGATTCACTAGGCATCCATTGTTGTGCAGGCAGAAGTTCTGCGTTACATGTCCAGAAGGAAGACTCGTTCCCTTTACAGTCAACAGGGGGCTGCCACACAGGCAAAGCCACCTTACCAAAATAAGCATCTGTTCTTACCACTGAAATAGATCCACAGCCCACTTCCTTACACAAAACATTAGCAACCTCATTATTAATGTGAGTATCATGAAAAGTGAATGTCATGCTTGTGGTCTTCAACTGCACTCTTCCGGCACAAGGAGTGTTTCCGTTTTGCAACGCAAAATTTAAAGCAGCTGAAAGAGAAATTCACATTTTGAACTCACTTATCAAGTATCAACAGAGATGCAGATCTAATCCAATGGTGATTTGTGGTGCTTTGTGAGACCCAAGAGGATCCTCAGTGACAGCAGTGTAGATCAAATCTTTGATCAGGTGGGTGGCAGCCAACCAACATACCAAACATTTAGTCAAAGACCTCAAGAGACCCCTGGTATTCTCATTCCCCAGTTCTCAAGGCACTCATGGTCCTGATTACATCTTTCCAAATAAATACATTAAATAAGACTAAAAGGGGTATATTTCATGTGTGGCTTTGGAGTGGCCACTCATGATGAAAATATTTTTTCTTTTACGATTTTCTCTTTGATGAGTTTTCTGTGTACAGCTTTACTTTCAGGACTCCAGATATCATAGATAAAATAGAGCAAGTATAGCTCGAACTGGGATAGTGGCAAAGTGAGTCAAGAGACTAAAAACAACAAAAAATGAAATATATATAGCTGATTTAATTGTGTATTTTTGTATTGAGCATCAAAACAACGATCCTTGGACAAGCACAGTCTTTGAAATGTCAGTATGAGTGGGGAACTGCTTGTATACTGAGGATCTGTAACTTATCTGTTTACAGATTGTGATGTCAAGAAGTAAATACTCGATAACAGCTATGAATAACTGGTAATTTAGGATTGCAGATTTTGACGTTAGCTTCTATATCTAATACAGCAGCCACTCTGAAATAACAACAGATGTGTCTAGAGCAGGAAGAGCAATTACCTTTACACACAATGTGAACGTTCATGTTGAGATCGCAGGCATGGTGGCCCCAGGGATCGGAGGCACACTCCCAGAGAGACGACTCGTTCCCAGAGCATCGCACTCGATCCAGCCAGATGGGAACGTCATTGATGGGGATATTCATTGCTAACAGTGACTGCGCCTCCCCGCAGCCCGCCTGTCTACAGACCACATGGGCTTCCTTGAGTTCGAAGCGGTTCCAGCATATCGTTCCCCACTGGCCTCTGTAATACACATTCACTCTGCCACAACATCCACTAGCTGCTGTTTCTAGCTTCAGTTTTCTGCTCTCTGTAGAGAGTAATAACATCAAATAATAACATTTATTTCCTAAAAGCTGTCATGTTAATGATCTATTTTTTTATCTAAAATGAGTCTTACCTCCACTTTCCAGTGCTTTTTGTGCATCCGGAGAATCTACAAAATTGTAAAGATGATTTAGACACCAACACTATTGAAATGCTTACTAGACACTCTCATATCATCAAACAGTAGTTTTTTTAATATCACGTCCCAATAATGAAACATACAGGGGAAACCATGTCTGAGTTTTAACTCCTCTCCCCACTGGTGTGTTCAACAACAAAACATTAATCAGTCAGGGGAGGTTGGTGTACCTGCACAGATAACAGATGCGTCCCATTGGTGTTGGCAGTCCTTGGCCCCCAGGGGCCCGGCCCTGCACTGCCCCAGCTCCGTCTCGTTGCCCAGGCAGTGCACTCTGCTCAGCACCCTGTCCTCAGAGGCATTCTGGGAGCGGAGAAGATGGGGTGCCGACACTGCCGCCCCACAGCCCAGCTGTTGACAGAGCACCTCTGCATCGCGCAGGTCCCAGGAGTGACTGCACACATGACCCCACTGGCCCTCGAACAGCACCTGCACTCTCCCAGCGCAGAGGCTGCTGCTATTCAGCCTCACCTGGAGACCACCTAAACAGCAAAACACACAGCATAGTGAGCTCTGTCTCTCAACCACCTGCCAGCAACACAGCTATTTTAATTTCATCATGATCAAAATGAATTGATACATTTATTGTAATTAGGCAGACTTTTAAACACATTGCAGAAATTAAAATCCCAGTTGAGAAGGAGGAGCAGCCCCCGCCGGCCAGTCTGAGACACAGCTGCCTTCCCCAGGTAAGAGAACAACTGTTTCCCATTGTAAATAAGAAGAGAGTACAACAAAAGTTGATTAATTGCAATCCTGTGCATCAAGTGAGAATTCAATATTTGAGAATAAATATAGGAAATTCAATTTTAAAATACATTTTAATGACTAAAACATGTATATATATATATAGATATATGTATATAGATAGATAGATAGATAGATAGATAGATAGATAGATAGATAGATAGATAGATAGATAGATAGATAGATAGATATGGATATACAGATAGATATATAGATATATATATATTTTTTTTACTATAATCATTTTTTCCTCCCTTCTAGTACTCATTAACTTGTCTCATTATTTGTCTTAAATATATTTGTGAAACAAATATAAAAACAAGCACATTTCTGAGAAATTTGAAGCCTTTTACTGCTGTGTCAGCTATGTGTCCATTAGTTTGAGCACAAGGAAAGGCAATCATCTGCATCAAACAAAAAACAGACAAACTCTCACTGGAAACTCGAGGAAAACAATACAATTCAATTCAAATGTATTAGTCACTAAAGGCAATAAAGGGCAAACGGGCAACATTCCACATATACACAACAAAACCAAGATAACACACAGACAGACACATGACAAAAACACAGGGTATTTAAAAAGAATAATAACAATGAAAGCGCAAAAAGCAGTAGTCTATACTCAAACAATTTCAGTCTATTTGTAGATTCAGTGTAATGCCAAGAGTTTTATACAAACAATGTCAATTACATTCTGTGGATTTTTTTTTCATAATGTTAATCTATTGTTATTTTTATTAATGTATTATTTAATTGAGAATATTTGTTATAAACTTTTGTAACATGAATGTCATGCAGAACTCTTTTTATTCTCTCTCCTTTCTGTACAATGACGTCCCTAATTACATTCTCTGGGATTTCAAATCACTTGTATTGTCTCTGATATGAAAATAAATACATGTATTTGAATGATGTTAGAGTTTGGTAAATATTGTTTATTTCTTTAAACATCAGCTTTATCTAAAACATTTTAAAAACTCCAATTCCACATGCAAATAAAAGTATTTAGTTCACTAATTTCAAGTCAAATGTGATTAATTGAAACAGATGTTACTTACTTATTGTGAGATGGAAATTGATGAAGATGAGCAATAGAAAACCCATTTCGATGATATGTGTGAAGCTTAATCAATAATCCCATGCTGACATATCATAGTCTTGTGTTGTCTATACCTCACAGTGACAGGGGGGTGGGGGGGGGTAAGCTTCACATCAGCTGTGTGCGTCAAGGGTGAAAAGCCTTTTTTCGAATAGATAAGGTACAGGACAGGTTCTTTAGGAGCCAATTACAGTGTGCAGCTCTCAGTGTGACCTTATATGAAAAGCCACCGAGAGGCGCAGGTGCAGAGAGCGGGGCTGGCTGGGTCTCTGTGATGAGATTGTGTTTTACAGCAGGAAACCCACATTGCCGCTGGTTACAGTGGGACTGGGTTGAAGATGAGGAGTTTTGTTCATTCTCGAGGAAATTCAGATCTCGTCATTCAGACCAGTGTTGAATTCTGTTGAAATTAAAAGTGCAATTTTAAGGTGTAACTAGTGTGTAATACTGTGTCATTATTTATGATTTAGACACACAGATGTCTAATTTAACAACTTCAGTAGTTAGACATTACTTACAATTTCTGTAACTACACTATAAATACACTGTAATTACACTAGTGACTACTCAGTACTTACAGCCACACATTGTATACTTAGTTTAAAGTGTTGCCTAGTGCAGATTGTTGCTTTCCAGGACTTTTGGTGGACTCAGATTCAGCCCAGCTGAGCCCATTGCTGTTACTGCAACTCGGCTTCCCCGGCAGACCCCCCAAAGGGAGTGACCTCCCCAATGGGATTCACCACTTCATTGGCCTTTTTCGACAATGACGTAGCTAAACATTAACTAATCAAATAAATCTCCTCTTTGAGGCTTTTCTTTGCACATTTCCACTTTTGTTCCACCCAGGAGTCCCAGAACACAAGCAGCACATAATTATACATCATACTAATGATAGACACTCAATTAAAATGGTTACATAAAACATTCTTTCCTTATTCTGGTCTTACTTAAACAATTACACAATGCATTCTGGGAATTGTAAGACACTTAAAAGGAAAGTGGCAGCCAATTATTTCAAATGGCCATGTTCATAGTTCACAAATTGAAAATCTATAATGCAGAAGAATATATACTTTTAGGTACATTTTCTGAAACGTAACACCATCAGCAGCACACACCCCCGCCCGCCTGAAAGAAACACCGTCACCACCTCCCCTCCTTATGTGGATGAAATACCATTGCATTGATTAAGGATAGCCACCCTGGTACAGGATGCTAAAATAATAATGGCCCCAAGTCCAGCTATTGAACAGGGCGCTGTTGAGGTGATAGAAACAAGCACATACCGTTACACTGTAGCTCAGCATGATAGGAGCTACAGCCAGGAACATTGTTTTGAAGAATCGCATTGCATTTGGTGTTTAATGTGTACATGCAATTCTCTTGCAGTTGAACTTGTACAATGATGAATAAGGGTTTATACAGGATGCTCTTGATGCAGTTGCTCTTATGGGATCCTAGTCAGCTCCTTCCATGTGTTGCGTGAGAGCTAGCAGGTGCCGTGAGGTTCTTGTCAGTGAGAATCTGTGACTTCAGCACACGGAGCTCACTGAAGTTCAGAGATGGGGAGAAGTGATAGGGGCACACTGCTGTACTAATCTGTGCTGTGTAGGTGTGTCTCTGTGTGTGTGTGTGTGTGTGTGTGTGTGTGTGTGTGTGTGTGTGTGTGATGTGTTCCAAGGCTTGCTTGAACGCTCAAAACTGTGATCAGAATATTATCAGATCTTTAACTAAAACCTCATGTTAGATAAAGGATTCTGAGTGAAGAAAACATTATAATAATATAAAATTTTGAAACTTAATGCATTTATATTTGAAAGAAAGTTATGCAACATCCAATACCCCTGTTTGAAAAAGTAATCACCCCCTTGGGTTCAATAACTGGTTATGCCACCTTTAGTGCCAGTAACTGCAACAAAAAAAGATTCCTGTAGTTATTGATTAGTCTGTCGTAGCTCTGTGGAGGAATTTGGGCCCAGTTCTCCACGCATAACTGCTTCAACTGACAGTGACAGTTGTGGATTTTAAAGTATGAACTGTTCATTTCAGGTCCTCCCACAACATCTCAATGGGGTTTAAGTTTGGACTCTCACTAGGCCATTACAAAAACTTAAAAATGCCATGTTCTTCAACCATTCTGATGTAGACTTGCTTGTGTGTTTTATATCATTGTCTGACATTCTCCTGTAAAATTCTCTGATACAGAGCAGAATTCATGGTTCCTTCAATGATATCCAGGCATATCCAGCTCCTGATGTAGTAAAGCATCCCCAAACCATGGCACTACTATCACCAAGCTTGGCTGCTGGTATGATGTTCTTACTGTGAAATTCAGTGTTTGGTTTGGTGTTTGGCCATGTCGTCCAAAAAGTTCCACTTTCGACTCATCTATCAATCGAACATTGTTCCAGAACTCGAGAATCATCCAGCTGCTTTCTGACAAACTTGTTTTTCTCAGTGAGCAGTGATTTCTTTTTTTTGTCCATTGTCTTTTAGCGTTCATTGTGCCTTCCAATTTTATGAATTGTTCTTATAGAGATATTGGCAGGACGACCACTGCCAGGAAGATTCACTACTGTCCCACAGTATTGGACAATATAGCTCTGACTGACTGTGGTGCTGCTAACCTGGTTGTCTGACTGTGACTGTGTGTCTGCATTGACATGTGAGCAGTACATTCATTTATGTTTGTGTGTATCCATCTGCCAGTGGATCCCCAAGAGCTGTTGAAGGGTGAAAGATACAAGAATGTGGCTTTCATCTTACTTCTTAAGTGCTGCTTTGAGGTTCACTTTCCATTGTGCTGCTATGTCTTTTTTTTCACAAGGAAATCCATTTCCCAGTTCACACCTTCACCCTGCCTCTCAGACACTCGCTAATGGAATCATTGACAGATGTTTTTAAAAATAAAACACCAGCCATTTCATAGAACATTGAGCACTTCACCTACTGAAAAGCCTGCATCACACACTCACACATACGCCCCCACATTACACACACACAAACACACGCACACACACACACACACACACACACACACAGAAACATAGATACATACACACACATGCCAGGCAGCTCAGAACAGCAGTGTGCCCCCTTTCACTTCTCTCCATCTCTGAGCCTCAGTGAAAAAGCAGGAGAAGGAGTCACAGATTCTCACTAACTAAATTTCAGATATTTAAAACCAATTCAATATATTGAAAATATATCTCATGCATTTCACTTACACAAAAAAAGTGAGGATCACACTTTTCTACCATATAGTAAAAGTATATAATGTGTTCTGGGTGGGTAAAGCCATCTGATAGCAACCAGCCCCAGGCCTGCAGGTTCAGACACTGGCAGTCTCACTCACCAGCTTGGAGGGTGGGGGACTGATCAGTGGTGGTGGAGAGTGAATGAACCAGAGATTGGCATGGGAAACCAAAGGATGATATTGGTGCAATGTAGCATGGTCAGTGATTATACTGCCACCTATAACTACAAAAAAAGAAATCGAGATCCTTTATTTTGGATTTTGAGAATTCATCAATTTTACCCCAGCCTTAGTCTAACCCCCAGCAATAAGCTGTTGCTATTAATACACAGTCTCTTAGCTCTACTACCTACACCTGCATTTTTTCATTCGTTTACTTATAAGGTTATACTTTGAGCTTCACATTGTAATTGGCTAGCTTATGAACCCCCCACTCAACCTGACCAACAGTTCTTGTATAACTTTCAAACTTCATCGTTGTAAGCTATTAGCTTCAATAAATACCATGCAAGTATTGAGTACGGCTTAAATGATCATTGAAATGTGGGGTACACTCTTAATCTTCATCAATTTCCCTCTTGCAATATGTAAGTACCAATCAGTTTCAAATACTTACAGTTCACATTAAAATGTGTGAAGCTGGTTTATCTTAATATTGCTATGTTTTGTAGTGTGATTAAGTTTTATTAATATATATATATATATATATATATATATATATATATATATATATATATATATATATTAACACAAATCAGAAGACAATATATTCAAATGTATGTATCTGTTGAAATGTCTGGAATACTGCATTACATTATTTTTTTAATTCTACTTCCATGACGATGATAAAAACAAACTCAAAATCTTGCTTATTGCAGCAAATGTATTCAGGAGATGGTGATAAGGGGTGTACACCTAGAGATGTATAAAACCAAGAATATATGTAAACATATTTTAAACAGAATTGTATTTTTTTATTTTTTATTTTATTCTGGTTAAATATATGAAGTTTATCTGCAAGAAACCATTACCATTTTTAATTAAAATAATATTTTATAGTAAGTAGGATGAAATCCTCAAATGGTCCTCAGAATTAGTTTCTATATTATAAGTCTTAATAAAAATAATCATAATAATCATAATAATCATAATCACTCCATTAGACTTTTCTGCACAATTAAACGAAAATGATCCAGTTTTCTCATGTTTCCAATAGGGTATTTAATTCTGTTTGTTGTTTGCCCAGATGATTGGATGTGAGCGAATTTGTAAACAAATTTCCAATTTCCAAAATAACCTTCAGCATATTTTTAAAGATTTTAGATTTAGATTTAGATTTTAGATTTAAGATTAAAGAATTAAGTGATGATGATGAAAGAAATGCGGGATTTTATATTCACCGGTATATATATATATATATATACACTCACCTAAAGGATTATTAGGAACACCTGTTCAATTTCTCATTAATGCAATTATCTAACCAACCAATCACATGGCAGTTGCTTCAATGCATTTAGGGGTGTGGTCCTGGTCAAGACAATCTCCTGAACTCCAAACTGAATGTCTGAATGGGAAAGAAAGGTGATTTAAGCAATTTTGAGCGTGGCATGGTTGTTGGTGCCAGACGGGCCGGTCTGAGTATTTCACAATCTGCTCAGTTACTGGGATTTTCACGCACAACCATTTCTAGGGTTTACAAAGAATGGTGTGAAAAGGGAAAAACATCCAGTAAGCGGCAGTCCTGTGGGCGAAAATGCCTTGTTGATGCTAGAGGTCAGAGGAGAATGGGCCGACTGATTCAAGCTGATAGAAGAGCAACTTTGACAGAAATAACCACTCGTTACAACCGAGGTATGCAGCAAAGCATTTGTGAAGCCACAACATGTACAACCTTGAGGCGGATGGGCTACAACAGCAGAAGACCCCACCGGGTACCACTCATCTCCACTACAAATAGGAAAAAGAGGCTACAATTTGCACAAGCTCACCAAAATTGGACAGTTGAAGACTGGAAAAATGTTGCCTGGTCTGATGAGTCTCGATTTCTGTTGAGACATTCAGATGGTAGAGTCAAAATTTGGCGTAAACAGAATGAGAACATGGATCCATCATGCCTTGTTACCACTGTGCAGGCTGCTGGTGGTGGTGTAATGGTGTGGGGGATGTTTTCTTGGCACACTTTAGGCCCCTTAGTGCCAATTGGGCATCGTTTAAATGCCACGGCCTACCTGAGCATTGTTTCTGAGTGTATATATATACACTCACCTAAAGGATTATTAGGAACACCATACTAATACTGTGTTTGACCCCCTTTCGCCTTCAGAACTGCCTTAATTCTACGTAGCATTGATTCAACAAGGTGCTGAAAGCATTCTTTAGAAATGTTGGCCCATATTGATAGGATTGCATCTTGCAGTTGATGGAGATTTGTGGGATGCACATCCAGGGCATGAAGCTCCCGTTCCACCACATCCCAAAGATGCTCTATTGGGTTGAGATCTGGTGACTGTGGGGGCCAGTTTAGTACAGTGAACTCATTGTCATGTTCAAGAAACCAATTTGAAATGATTCGACCTTTGTGACATGGTGCATTATCCTGCTGGAAGTAGCCATCAGAGGATGGGTACATGGTGGTCATAAAGGGATGGGCATGGTCAGAAACAATGCTCAGGTAGGCCGTGGCATTTAAACGATGCCCAATTGGCACTAAGGGGCCTAAAGTGTGCCAAGAAAACATCCCCCACACCATTACACCACCACCACCAGCCTGCACAGTGGTAACAAGGCATGATGGATCCATGTTCTCATTCTGTTTACGCCAAATTCTGACTCTACCATCTGAATGTCTCAACAGAAATCGAGACTCATCAGACCAGGCAACATTTTTCCAGTCTTCAACTGTCCAATTTTGGTGAGCTTGTGCAAATTGTAGCCTCTTTTTCCTATTTGTAGTGTAGATGAGTGGTACCCGGTGGGGTCTTCTGCTGTTGTAGCCCATCCGCCTCAAGGTTGTACGTGTTGTGGCTTCACAAATGCTTTGCTGCATACCTCGGTTGTAACGAGTGGTTATTTCAGTCAAAGTTGCTCTTCTATCAGCTTTAATCAGTCGGCCCATTCTCCTCTGACCTCTAGCATCAACAAGGCATTTTCGTCCCCATGGAACTGCCGCTTACTGGATGTTTTTCCCTTTTCACACCATTCTTTGTAAACCCTAGAAATGGTTGTGCGTGAAAATCCCAGTAACTGAGCAGATTGTGAAATACTCAGACCGGCCCGTCTGGCACCAACAACCATGCCATGCTCAAAATTGCTTAAATCACCTTTCTTTCCCATTCAGACATTCAGTTTGGAGTTCAGGAGATTGTCTTGACCAGGACCACACCCCTAAATGCATTGAAGCAACTGCCATGTGATTGGTTGGTTAGATAATTGCATTAATGAGAAATTGAACAGGTGTTCCTAATAATCCTTTAGGTGAGTGTATATACATATATATATATATATATATATATATATATATATATATATATATACATACATATATATATATATATATATATATATATATATATATATATATATATACATACATATATATATATATATATATATATATATATATATATACAGTGAGGGAAAAAAGTATTTGATCCCCTGCTGATTTTCTAAGTAACTAAGTAACTTAAACACATCTGTAAATACATACGCTGATCGGAAAATAGAAATTTCTATTTTCCGATCAGCGTATGTATTTACAGATGTGTTTAAGTTACTTAGTGCCAAAGACAGTTGAAGATTGTAAATGAGATCAAATACATCTGCGCGTCTGTTTCCAGGTGAGAGACTGGGAACACAGAGAAGAAGGGTTTCATTCTGAGGAAGGTCACATCCACATTGTGTGACTCAAAGGCGAGAGATAAAGTCACACCTGGGGATAAGCAATCTGTGGGTTGCTAACAACTTCCGAGCCTCAGCCTTAAAGTCTATGACAGTTAGTGCGCCTCTACTTCTAAATAAATGACGATTTAGATCACTGTTTTTCAAACCAGTCCTGGAGTACCCCCTGCACTGCTGGTTTTTGTTCCAACTGAGGTTTTAATTGCTTAATTGAATCCTTAATTGCCCTAACAAAGCAATATGCAATTCAATTAAGTAATTAAGACCTAGGTTGGAACAAAAACCAGCAGGGCAGGGGGTACTCCAGTTTGAAAACCCCTGATTTAGATCTACTCATTTCCAAGGGTGTGTCACGGGGGGTTGCAGGGTATACCAAGTCCCTGATTGGTCACCTTCAGAAACCAGGCACACGCAGGTCAAAGCGCATCTTTAAGATTGAGTCTTCTGTCCTTTTTTCCTTGGTCTAGCATTCCAACTAGTTCTGTACAGGGGTGTACAGTAACAAAGTACTTTGTTCCTGTACTTAAGTACATTCTTGGAGTATTTGTACTCTCCTTAAGTATTTATTATTTGTGCCTACTTTTACTTTAAATAATGTACTTCTTACTCCACTATTTCCCACAGACCCTGTTACTGTTATTATAATTGGAGAGAGGAATTACATACATCTACACGGAATTAACATGCTTCAGATCAGCGGGATACTTTTGACCAATCACTGTAGCATAATGAGCAGTGGTGTAGTGAGCCACTCAATAAGCCCTATGCGCGGCACAGATCCACTCCCTCTCTTGGCATTAAGCGCTTCATCGCTCTTTCTTTTCCTGATCAAAGATGGACACGAACCTGTGGCCACACTAGATACTGTGCACTGAACGACACAAATTTTCTCCTTTCCAGGTTGTCACAGCTATTGCCCAGCACTCATTCCCTGACTAACTGCAGCTCCACTAATCCCCGCTAGATGTCGCCTTTGCCCTTTCTTCCCAGTCACTTCTCCCAGCTCCCTTTCGATCAATCAGCATTCCTGAACACCATGTGCACTTGCTCAATCACCCTCTGCCCCCATTCGCCCTGCACCTCCCAAACCTGGTTCCTTGCTTCCCTCTAGTCCCCATATAAACCCCTCGCTCGCTATCTATAGTCGTGAAGTTTTGTCTGTACTCAACTACATCCCTGTGTCTTGCTGTTGCCTTGTTCCCTGGATTCCTTGCCTGACCTCCTGACCTCCTGACCACGACTTTGGACTTTCCTCATTACTCTGTTTGCCTGATCACCCAACCCTTGCTTGTGACCACAACCACGTCTTTGCCTTGACTTGATTGCCATGTCCTGACAGTACCTGACCCACACCTGTCTGACCATCCCTCTTCCATGAATTGCAACTGAGCTGGGCGTGACTGGCCTTAATCACTTATTTAATTATCATTTGTTGGGCTCTTTTTTTTACTTCATTATTGAGTACACTGTTTTACGGTTTCTTTATTTTCACTGATTAATAACCTTGTTTTGGTTTCCTTTGTTCATTTCTTTGTTTTGAATTACTTATTTAAGTTATTAGTCAATCATACGCCACCTGGTTGCATTCCCACTTGGACTTCCCCGCATCACATCCTTAATTACTGTCACCTGCACCCCTGACTCTATTGTCCTGCCTATAAAAGCAGGGAGCGCTGTTTCTTTGAGAGGAGAGACAGGCCAGCAACACCTTAACCACAAGCATGCCCTCGAGGAGGAGGGGGGAATGTGACAATAAAGTAAAGAGACGCAGAAGACCTGGATTGGAGGAAGAGACGTGACAGTCGACTTGGGTGTTAGTGAACCAGAGACGTGACGTTTGGAGGCTGTGGGGGAAAGACGGAACTGCCCTGCGTGGATACGTACCTTGTTTCCCAGTGTATGGAGAAGTGATTAAGACCATAATCGATTTAAAACACGGCACTTGGCGCACTTTATTTCAAATACCACAGAAAGTGACAAAGGACGGTCAGAGTCCTTCTGGAACCAGGACTGGAATTGTAATTGAATTGTTTAACCGCTTCTGTCCCAGGACTTACAATCTGATATAGAAAAAGGAAGAGATTCGTATTTGCTCATTTTGCACAGACAGTTTTTGTACGGACACAACTGACCATATCTCTCCAGACAGAAGTGAATTAACAGTATCCCTGGTTGCGAGTATCTCACTATATTTGAGCATCTCTGGGAGAAACGCCTCTGAATCGTTGCTGCTTACTGTGAATGCTGACATGACGGGAATATTAGTTTTATATTGATAGTGTTTTATTAGGTCATTATTTCTTTGTTCGTTAGGGTATTTTAGTTTATGCGCCCCACTTATTAAAGGCGGAATTTAGTTTTTACTATTGTATTTATTGCCTTTATCTTCCCTGATTGTTTTTGCCATTTGTTCGTGTCAAACCAAACCTGATTTAAATAAAACCACTTACCACCTGCTGTTGTCTTGGTCCGATCGAGCTGCCCGGGGAGAGAATTCAAAGGGGGTTGCGAGTTTCTCTCGCTCCTCAATTGAGGTGGCGTAGTGGTTACATGTTTCACTCTGAACCCCCTCAGTTGTGGCCAGGCCCGTACTAAGGCATTTGGAGGCCCAGGGCTACTGACATTTCAGGGCCCCCCCTTGGACACCCCCAATAATACTGTACAATCGACTGATAGTCCCGTGCTCTGCGCTCATGCACAATCTCATCCAATACCAACACAATCATCACTCATGTCATTGGAATAGGCAGTGTACAGCAGTACCACTCACATCACAGGAGCTATGGCATACAAAATAGTATGGTAGTCGGCACTACCACTAGCTCTCATTACCGACCGTATCATTTCCAATTAAATCAACGCTAGTTGTAGTCGATGGGACCACGTTATCGGGCAGCGCAGCATGATGTGACATTAGACAAAAAGTGTAATCCGCGCTACATTATTCGTGTGGCCTACAGTAGGCAAGTATTTGGCGCTACTCTCAAGCCTCCTTAACATTACAAAGTATAAAAACACATTTGACCATTGCTAGATTTTAAGCATTCTTCCCTTCAAACTTGAGAATTCCATAATAAAGTCCAGTTGGCAAAGCAGGACATGTTCAATCGACATGAGACTTAAATGATTGAGTCTCTGTTGCACCGTAGTGGACCTAAGCCGTTGCTTAATCAGTGCCAACTTTGAAAACGACCACTTACCCCCACGTTTGTGTAAGGTGAGGAAAATCCTCAGTGCAATATCCACATTTGGAAATACAAATTGCAGCTGTTTCTTCTGCAGCATTTGGAGCAAGTTCCTTGGAGATGTCACTTGTGTCCTTTGAGAAATTAATGAACTGTATCAATTCATTAACAAAGTCCTCCTGTAGATCATAGTGATACCTCACTTGTAATTTGTGGGCAGCCGTGCCTACTTCATTGTTAGACAGAGACATTCAATTTGTCAAAAAGCTGACGTGGGCGCATGTTTCTTTGTATGCGTTGTGCTTGTGTTTTAACTCAGTGTTCAATTTGTCAATCATTGCAAACAACACCTCAACACGAAATTTGTCTCTTCCTGACAAAATGTGTCCACTGACTCATCTGATTGACGTTTTCTTTTTATATGTTGACTCTTCTATTTCGCCCTTGAACTCTTGTGACACGTTATCTGACATGTCCTTTGCTTTTTCCTCAAATGTATCAAACTGCATACGCAGGTCCTCAACAAAATCAATGAGGGAGCTTACTAAGTTCACTGCTGTTACCAGGTCTAGATCTACAGCTTGGAGGGCAACGCTAGTGGACTGAAAGTGTTGAAGTACTCTATTGCAAAATATGCATAGAAAGGCCGTTTCTAGCTTTGTCATTTTATTGAAAAGGGATTGCGCATCAGCACGTGTGCTACAATTCTGTGTTGTATCATAAAAGGTTTTTTCAAGGACTCCTGAATATTTGCATAATTCAGGAAAAGGGCTTTGGTGGCCTGTGCATGAGCTAACCATCGTGTGTCAGACAGGTCTTTAAGTGTCTCCACACGCTTGTTTTCGTTTGGGTCAAGTCCATCTTTGATCAATTTCCAGCGGCGGGGTGACACAGAGCAGAAGTTGAAGAGTGACTAAATAATACAGAAAAAATGGTTTGCCTTTGTGCAGAAATCCACGCTGCTCATTCCCACTAAATTAAGAGAGTGAGCAGCACAGGGAACCCAGTCTGCTAGAGGATTCACCTCTTGTATGCACAATCTCAATCCCTTATACATTCTGGACATGTTACTGGCATTGTCAAATCACTGTCCTCTACAGTTCTGAATATCAGTGTTCATGCTCTCTAAAACGTTTGTTACTGACTGAAAAAGTGATTCACCCATGTGGCTAAGGATTGGTAGAAATTTCAGGAAATGTTCATAAATCTGGCCCTCCTGTGACACGTAGCGAATAACAAAAGTCAACTGGTCAATGTGTGAAACATCGGGAGTAGAATCAACTATGATTGAAAAATACTTTGCCTTTTGCACCTGAGGAATTATTTCAGCTAGTACCCTCTGTCCCATTAAAGCAACAAATTCCTCGCAGATAGTGGATGATAAATATGAGGGAGTCCCCCTTCTCTTATTCCCATACTTCCTCATGTATTCAGTGAGAAAAGGATCGAACTGACTAAGTAATTCCAAAATGCCAAGATAATTACCGTTATTGGGGTAACCGAAGAGTTCATTGTCTCCTCTAAAGGGGAGATTGCGCTCTGCCAGAAACTTGATCACAGAAACAACCCACCTGAGTACCTCACTCCAGTATGCCTGTTCCTCTTGACACTGTGTTTTAAGCGCAGCATCTATACCATTGATCTGAGTATGTGCAATCCATGTTAGCATTGCATTTCGGTGGGAGCTACTAGCCTCATTCTCCTCTACACGACCATTTGCATGTTTCCAGTCACTGAACCCCGAATCGATAAATGCTGATGAACGTGTCCCCTCTTGAAATAGACGACAAACGAAACAATACACATTGCCGGTGGAGGAGCCATTCTCGTGGCACGCACTCCCCGTTTTTGAGGGTTTGTGTGAATAAAGTTTTTGAGAGGCATCTGCGTTGAGTTTTGTAAATTCTCCCTGAGGCGGAAAAATCTTTATTCTGGCAAATAAAGGGGCCCTTGCTCACCCAGTGTGATCTCACCTCCTCAGTTATCGGACCCCAATGCTGTATCAGAACTAGCAATAGCATTATCTGTTTCGTAAATTTCTCCCACCTTAAGTTTGCAGTTCAATGGCTGGCTCTCATTTTTCTCTCCTCTGCTGTTGTGACTGTGCACTCAGCACTAACTGACTTGCCGCTCTCTGCTCGCTCCTCTGACTCATGTGGCTCTTCCTCACTTTCATTCTTCTGATACTGACTTTTAAAGAATGTAGTTAGTTTTGGTGTACTATTTATAACCTCCTCGGCTTTAGCTAGTTTGAGTTTAGTGACTTTTCTTTTTTTCACACCCCCACGTATTTGCGTGACATGTTTGCCGCTGGCTACTCAGCTTAGTTTATTTTAGTTGAACGCCAGTGGGTATAGCTAGCATAAGACTTTTTTATTGCGTCAAATAACTACTGCATGCCAAAAGGACACAAAATATTTTAAAAAGGCAAATTGTTTAGTTTAGTCCATGCTTTTTTCGTATTAGCCAACTGTTATCGGTTTGACTTTAAAGGGATGGCAGGGCCCACCTAGGAGGCGGGGCCCTGGGCTTCAGCCCATGTTGCCCATTGGCTTAATACAGCCCTGGCTGTGATTCATTCAAAGGCTGTTTTGAGGGTTTGAAAGAGATTAGTCTACGCTGTCCCTAATTTGGTTCATTGCTCGGACCTTAACAGTCTCCTAAAATGAATCGGAATCGCTTTCTTCTGAAGCGCTCGTCCCACTTCACTTATGCATATTTCTAGTGGGCACTGTTACTAGATTAAAGATCTGTTTTTGCCATACACTGGACGCCAGCGAAAATGGTATAACTGCTAAGATAGTTAAACTGTCTATTTTCTTTATTTTAACCCCACTGGAAAGAATCTGTCCAATCAGAAGTAATGTTATCCCAGGTGGCAATATGCACACACCCTATAACAAACAATATGGATAACAAGAAGTTAATTTGTGAGGTACAACAATATCCACTGCTGTATAATTGTAAATTAAACGACAATCCTGAAATCGTGTCCATTGGGATGTTTACACTTCATATGAAACAAATGTTTTTAAGATGCGCAAGGACAATGTCAATTTATATATTTAGTATATATAATAACAAACTGGGGAGTTTCAAGATTCAAACCTGGTCTCCTGCATCACAGTGCAGTAGATTACATTATAACAAATGCGAGCAATAAAGGGGTACATATCTGACATTTTATTTTTGTTTTATATAACTCTTTGCGATATATATGTGTGTGAATAGTGAGTAGTAGTAAGAAAACTGAAAAAATCTGAATTTGTCAAGACATCTGTGTTTATCACCCAATGTTACCCTGTGTTAATACTGAACAAATTAAAGTAATTTCAAGATGTGTGTGTATGTAACATTTGACATGGTTTTCATCAAGATGCAATTGAAGAACTGTAAAAATAGCTTGATAATTTATGGAAATTAAAATGTTAGATTAAAACATCAAATTAATCTTGTGTGCCCCCTTCATAAGGCTCACACACAAACACAGGCACATTCACTTTATTACTATAATCACAATTTACTTTAACTTTTAGTACTTGAGTACACTAAGTACAGTGAGGGAAAAAAGTATTTGATCCCCTGCTGATTTTGTACGTTTGCCCACTGACAAAGAAATGATCAGTCTATAATTTTAATGGTAGGTGTATTTTAACAGTGAGAGACAGAATAACAACAAAAAAATCCAGAAAAACGCATTTCAAAAAAGTTATAAATTGATTTGCATGTTAATGAGGGAAATAAGTATTTGACCCCTTCGACTTAGTACTTGGTGGCAAAACCCTTGTTGGCAATCACAGAGGTCAGACGTTTCTTGTAGTTGGCCACCAGGTTTGCACACATCTCAGGAGGGATTTTGTCCCACTCCTCTTTGCAGATCCTCTCCAAGTCATTAAGGTTTCGAGGCTGACGTTTGGCAACTTGAACCTTCAGCTCCCTCCACAGATTTTCTATGGGATTAAGGTCTGGAGACTGGCTAGGCCACTCCAGGACCTTAATGTGCTTCTTCTTGAGCCACTCCTTTGTTGCCTTGGCTGTGTGTTTTGGGTCATTGTCATGCTGGAATACCCATCCACGACCCATTTTCAATGCCCTGGCTGAGGGAAGGAGGTTCTCACCCAAGATTTGACGGTACATGGCCCCGTCCATTGTCCCTTTGATGCGGTGCAGTTGTCCTGTCCCACCCCCAAAGCATAATGTTTCCACCTCCATGTTTGACGGTGGGGATGGTGTTCTTGGTGTCATTCCTCCTCCTCCAAACATGGCGAGTTGAGTTGATGCCAAAGAGCTCGATTTTGGTCTCATCTGACCACAACACTTTCACCCAGTTCTCCTCTGAATCATTCAGATGTTCACTGGAAAACTTCAGACGGGCCTGTACATGTGCTTTCTTGAGCAGGGGGACCTTGCGGGCGCTGCAGGATTTCAGTCCTTCACGGCGTAGTGTGTTACCAATTGTTTTCTTGGTGACTATGGTCCCAGCTGCCTTGAGATCATTAACAAGATCCTCCCGTGTAGTTCTGGGCTGATTCCTCACCGTTCTCATGATCATTGAAACTCCACGAGGTGAGATCTTGCATGGAGCCCCAGACCGAGGGAGACTGACAGTTATTTTGTGTTTCTTCCATTTGCGAATAATCGCACCAACTGTTGTCACCTTCTCACCAAGCTGCTTGGCGATGGTCTTGTAGCCCATTCCTGCCTTGTGTAGGTCTACAATCTTGTCCCTGACATCCTTGGACAGCTCTTTGGTCTTGGCCATGGTGGAGAGTTTGGAATCTGATTGATTGATTGCTTCTGTGGACAGGTCCCTTTAAGAGAGTGCTCCTAATCTCAGCTCGTTACCTGTATAAAAGACACCTGGGAGCCAGAAATCTTGCTGATTGATAGGGGATCAAATACTTATTTCCCTCATTAACATGCAAATCAATGTATAACTTTTTTGAAATGCGTTTTTCTGGATTTTTTTGTTGTTATTCTGTCTCTCACTGTTAAAATACACCTACCATGAAAATTATAGACTAATCATTTCTTTGTCAGTGGGCAAATGTACAAAATCAGCAGGGGATCAAATACTTTTTTCCCTCACTGTAGCTACTTTAAAAAAAAAACATTTACTCAAGTACTGTATGAATGGGAGACTTTACTTTTACTGGAGTACGTTTTTATTAGAGTATTATTTTTACTCAAGTATAACTTGAGTACTTTTTACACCTCTGGTTCTATATATATGTGGCACTTGACCAAATCATATTGTTGCTATCACATGCCAGATTATATGAATTTATGGTGGGTTTTAATTAGATAGAAGGTCAAACAAAATCTGCTATTAAGTTTTGTAGTACGTTATTTGTGGGTGACTGCATATGTTTTTATGGTGCTGCACTTTTTGTTTTATTCAATGTCTGTGTGTTACTTTCCAGGGGGTCTCCAGGTGAGGGTGAATAGCAGCAGCCTCTGCGCTGGGAGAGTGGAGGTGCTGTTCGAGGGCCAGTGGGGTCATGTGTGCAGCCACTCCTGGGACCTGCGCGATGCAGAGGTGCTCTGTCAACAGCTGGGCTGTGGGGCGGCAGTGTCGGCACCCCATCTTCTCCGCTCCCAGAATGCCTCTGAGTACAGGGTGCTGAGCAGAGTGCACTGCCTGGGCAACGAGACGGAGCTGGGACAGTGCAGGGCCGGGCCCCTGGGGGTCAAGGACAGCCAACACCTGTGGGATGCAGCTGTCATCTGTGCAGGTGCACCAGGACTGAGGGGCTCAGTCAGACAAATTGGCAATTTCAAAATACAATACAAAATAAAGCTTATTTATGGAGAAGATTAGTAATATAGTTGAAATTAATATGAACAGAAATTGTCTTTGTATTCATTAATTAGATTGTTTCATCAGGAGGATATGAAATAAGAGGATAAACCCCATTTATTGCCCACCCAGTTAATATAATAATTATATAGAAATATATTTAGTGTGTACAAGTGAGTCCTGCTCAGGATTTGAACTGTGCCAACACTTGCGCTCCACACCACACAGCTCCACCCAGTAGAGAATAAACCTCTAGTTTATCAACTACTGATTTCACAGAGGGGTCATGTTGCCTTAACAAGCTTATGTATACAATGAGCCCTGTTTCACTGCTATTTCTGGTCAATAGCTTTCTGTATAGTAGAGTCTACTGTATATCACGAATTGTGCATTTTGACAGTATGAATATATTTATTAGTTAACATGTTGGTGGTATGGCCTTCCTATTCCTTGTGGAGTGAAATCCATACATTTGCCTGTTTCCTTCTCCTCTTTTTTTAATAACAGCAACCATGTGCAGGTTCATAGTGTAATGAGCTCATTAGGATCACATCATACCTCTGAGCTTGGAACGTGTCCAAACACTTTTGATTCAGGGGACTGTTTTTATGTTGTTGTTCTTTGGCGTAGTGTGTTTGGGGTGCTGATGGGAAGGCTGTGCAGTTCAGACAGGTGCTGGAAGGACTGTTTGAGGTGATGGTTCGAAACTGAGTGGTGGGTTCCTGACTAAACACTGTACCCATGCAGTTGCTGGCTGTCTGCTTCCAAAGGGACACAAATCTGTGGGAAGACTCTTGTGGAAGACTGTAGACACAGCACAGACTGCACTTAGTACCTTCTGCCATGGAAATTGCAGCATTGTTTTCATCTATTAATCAAAACTGCTAAATTTGTTTGCCCAGTGGTGACTTTCTTTTGGTTTTCTCAACAATTACAACCAAGTGTGAAAAGATGGTACTGAATTCCACAAGGAAATCTTGAACCTGAAAACACAGTGAATAGATGCTAGACTGTGACAAACCACTGAGCCTCCTCTTTTCCAATAGCTATGACTATAGTCATTGTATACAATTCGTTTTCAGTGCAAGAAAGAAATGTGAAACATGCAAATACTTTTTTAAACGTGAAAAATATTACCATGTGGAAAGATAACCTTGGTTAATGTTTTTCTGTATATATATAAAAATTTATATTTTTAAAAACACTAGGGAATGGTCTTAATATAGAGAAAGTGTTCTTATATATATATGAGTGTGTGTGTGTGTGTGTGTGTGTGTGTGTGTGTGTGTGTGTGCGCGCTAACTATTTCAATGACGACAATTCTCTAATTCAGATTCACTGTCTTGCAGAGTCTTTGGATGGACAGAAAATATTGAATAGTACAGGTAAGGCTACTTTTATATAAATAAATAAACAAAATAACTTAAAAATCTGACTTTCTTTTGTTTTTATATATTTTTTATCATAATGAATTATCCTTGAAGAAAGAAAACTAGATATAGTGACAATACTGAATGGCTGCTCTGGCCGAGTGGATGTATACAACAGAGGCCAGAGGGGAACAGTGTGCCGCAATGGCTTTGGACTCAACGAAGCCCAGGTAGCCTGCAAACAAGCTGGCTGTGGAGAGGCGCTTACAGTGTGGAAAATGAGAATCCATATAAATGACGTTCCCATCTGGCTGGACCGAGTGCGGTGCTCTGGGAACGAGTCGTCTCTCTGGGAGTGTGCCTCCGATCCCTGGGGCCACCATGCCTGCGATCTCAACATGAACGTTCACATTATGTGTAAAGGTAATTGTTCTTCCTGCTCTCCACACAACTATATTATATTTTACAACTATATAATGTATTACTATAGTGGAAATAGACTTCTAGCTCAAACTCCCAGAAACAAATATGTATTATATATTTTTGTAAGAAGTGAATGCTATCAATTGTTACCCTACCTGTACATAAAAAATTGCAAACTTGTACCCAGGCAAGGTTTCATGAAGTGGAAAAAGCCACTTTCAATTACTTAATTTAATAATAATAAGGTAAAAGTTTGTAATTTGCAGCTTTGCAGGAAGGTCAATTTTCAATGAAGTCTAGGTCTTTGTTGGCTTAATTACCAGAGAGTAATGATTGTTTTACAGCTGAGGATCCATAGAGAATTGTCCTTTATTTTTTGTTAAATGGATCTGGAGAGTAATAACATAATAATTATCAGACAGAATCTCAATTCATCCTCCAGTTTCATTGCACTGTCTCAGAGTTGTGATTGAATAAGACATGTGAGAACATGACTGCAACACTGACTGTGAATATTCCTTACAGGTGCTTCTAATTTCTCACTGCAAAACAGTAACAGCCCCTGTGCTGGAAGAATACATTTGAAGACTTCACTCATGACATTTACATTTTATGATGGTCGCATTACCATTGACGTGGGTAATGCTATCTGTAAGGACCTGAGCTGTGGATCCATTTCGGCAGTGAAGAAAAACGCCTACTTTGGGGAATTTAGATCAGCAGTGTGGGAGATTCCTATTTACTGTAAAGGGAACGAGTCCTCCTTCTGGCATTGTTTTACTGATTTTGCACCTGCAGAAATATGGACGCATAGTAAATCTGATTATGCTGGACTTGTGTGCTCTGGTAAGAACCGCACTCCTTTCACTGCAGAAAACCTTAAAAAATGATTTGGGATATGTATGGTTTGTATTTGTAAATCAGTACACTGGTGTTGCTATCAGAGCTCTATAAGGTTACTTTTTAATGCATAGAGAAGAAAACAAATCTCTCAATGACTCTAATCCAAGATTATGTACCTAATGTAAATAAATGTGTTTTACTTGATTAGGTCATGAAAGACATTTGTGGCCAAGAACTTGTCAACGCTATAAATTGAGTCAGCTGGTGTCCATTATTACCTCTCTCTCAGACCACAGGGAGCCCCGGATCGCAGACGGTGAGGAACCCTGCTCTGGGAGAGTGGAGCTGCAGTTTGGGGACCAGTGGGGGACAGTCTGTGACTCAGACTGGGACCTTCAGGACGCCAGTGTGGTGTGCAGACAGCTGCAGTGTGGGGAGGCTGTGGCCATACCTGGGGGGGCTCGCTATGGGGAAGGGAGGGGCCCCGTGTGGGACAAACGGCTCGACTGTCAGGGCAACGAGTCCACTGTGTTTGAGTGTCCCGTCTCCACTAAGAAAGGGACAAACTGCAGCCACAGAAACGATGCCAGTGTCATTTGTTCAGGTTGGTTGACCATTATTATGATTATGGTTGTGAACTGCTGAGAATACAGACCAAAGCATTTAATAAAATCACTCTTGTTTAAAGGTCTTTATAATTATAAGAAGTGTCATTTGTTCAGGTAGGCTAACTCACTGTTAAATAATGTTGATGTAATTGTGAGTGAGAACCTAAACATTTCTTGACAGGCATTAATGCTTAAAGGTAGAATATTGCCAGCTGTGTCTTTGTAAAAGCCTACATAGGGGTTCTAAAAGAAATACGAAAGAAAATATAAATCATACATAGATTATATGTTTGATTATTTCAGTTTAATTTTGAAAGTAACTGCTCCTCTAGTGGTAAACTCCACCAACATGTCTGTGTGCTGTTCCAGGACCAGGGGGTCCCAGGCTGGTGGGGGGAGAGAGCCGGTGCTCAGGGCGAGTGGAGGTGCTTCGTGGAGCGCTCTGGGGTTCAGTCTGCGATCGCTACCTGGACCTGCAAACTGCTGATGTCATCTGCAGACACCTCCAGTGTGGGGGGGCTGCTTCTATCCCCAGAGGAGCCCCCTATGGTGCCGGGATCAGCCCGCTGTGGAAGGACAGGTTCCAGTGCAGCGGGAGCGAGGGGCGCCTGGGGGACTGCCCTCTGTCCTGGCACCAGGAGGACTGTGATCAGGGCCATGTGGCCAGCGTAGTCTGCTCAAGTACAGCACACTGCATTCAGCAAACACCAGGACAAAGATACAGACTCATGTCTCAGACAGCATTGTGTGTATCTTCTTGGGCAATAAAAGCAGTTGATATTGAACCTGCACTACACAACTGCACCCTCACTCTGAGCTCTGGACCAGACAACACCAGTGGGGGGGTGGGGGTGCGCTGCTCAGGTAGGTGCTCAGTGACTGTGGGGTGGATGTGGTTGGATGTTGTGTTGCTCATTTTCTAATACTTCTCAACACTCACACTACAGTGCCTTGAGGATGCTCCACTGACCCTTTGGTTGCTGTTCACAGAGCACTGGCGAGTGTGTCTGGCCGGCAGGGGCAGTCAGTGTGCAGGGAGAGTCGAGGTGTACCACGACGGCGCCTGGGGCTCGGTGTGTGATGACCTCTGGGACCTGGCTGATGCCAGCGTGGTGTGCAGACAGCTGGGCTGTGGCCAGGCGCTGAAAGCCACAGGCTCAGCTGAGTTCGGGGAGGGCTCCGGGCCCGTCTGGCTGGATGACGTCACTTGCCGTGGAAATGAGACAGCACTGTGGGAATGCCCCAGGGCATCCTGGAAGAGGAGGAACTGTGGACACAAGGAGGATGCTGGGGTGGTCTGTTCTGGTAAGACTCACAATAACACATAGTATATTCAGTCATTTGATTTTAAGTTTTTCTTTGATAAACTTGGTGATGTACCAAAAACTGTTTGAGTTGTCCATTGGAATCTGTGTTCCTCGCGAGTCAAGCACTGTTCATTGACAAGAGTCTCATGTTGCGCTGTGTCTTGACCCTGCAGAGCACAAGGAGCTGCGCCTGGTCAGTGCTGAGTACGACTGTGCTGGGAGACTGGAGGTCCTCTACAATGGCACCTGGGGCAGCGTGTGCTCCAATGGGATGGAGTCCTTCACTGTGGCCTTGGTGTGTCGGCAGCTGCAGTGTGGAGACAGCGGCTCTCTGCAGGACGGGGAGCAGTTTGAAACAGGCTCCGGTCCTAAATGGTTAGATATGGTGAAATGCCGAGGGCACGAGTCTGTCCTGTGGCAGTGCCCTGCTGCACCATGGGGGCGCAATGAGTGCCAGGACCCTGAAGAGGCAGAAATTCGGTGTGCAAGTGAGCATAAACCATCTATACTACAATTGATATGAAAAATATTTTTCTCTAAAGTCAGTGGTCGAAATGGAATTTCAAAAGTACCAGATTGGGATGGGGAGAATTGTGGTAGTCCTGCAGCCTATGTTAATCGTTTCACCTAATGTTTTTCATGTTTTATTTTAATTTAGCTTATGTGTAAAAAAAAACAAAAAAAAGTATAATAAATTAGTTAATATTGGGTTGTTAAGATGTTAAGTTAAGCACTATTAACATAGCTCTCAAGTGTCACTCATTGAGGCTCCATGTCACACTCTCATGCCTTATTAAAATAAATATAAAAAATATTCTCCAAAAATAATCTGTGCACACCCCCCCCCACCTCTGCACCCCTGCTCAATGTATACAGGCACACCCCAACAGGCTGCTGGTTTTGCCTGCGTGAGCGATTTCTGTCTCTGCATTTCGTGACAAGGCTCACGCATTGATGTTTTGAAAACTTGAGAGCCATTCCTGTTCTTTATTTCTCCAAGCAGTGTTCCTTCTTCCAGTAACTAGGAAAATGTCCCCTGCAAGATTAACTTACATGACAATTCTTGTACAAGACTTTCATCATCCACAGATGCAGGAACCTTGAATTTATCCTCCACTAGTTTTGAACATTTAACAAATCAATCCATTATTTTATTTTTCTCACACTTGGAAAATCAATATAGTACTTTTGTTTTTAATCGCATGTACGCGTACGCGCAGGAAGAAGCCACGAGTTATGGAGAAGGTGCTTTGCCATGAAAACACAGCACTGCAGAAGGAAGTCATACACCGTAACTACTATATATATTCTCATTTGTTTTACAACAAATAATAGGGCTGCCTTTTTTTATATATATTATTATTACTATTTTAAATATATAAACTTTGTCAAAGTGAAGCATATGTTTGGTATTTTTGAGTGCCGATATGGCATACTGTTGTATACCAGCCCATTTCGACCACTGTTTACAGTAACAACACACTTTCTTCTGTTCCTCAGATTTCACTAGAAAGCCTGCTACAACAACTGCCCCGGAGGACACTGTCTGTACAGGTTAATATGGAATTAAATACTTCATGAGATTAATATGAGACAAATTGACAGCCCTAAATATATATATATCCTTGAAATTATAATTACAATGATTGATTCATGTATTTCTTCAAGTGTTTCAGGTGTCATTGGCAACAATCTGATTTTATTTCAACAATTCAACTCCCATTGATTCACAACATTCAGTAGTCAAAGCAAATGCTATAAACTGTCTCTCCATCTTGTCCAGGGCCGCAGCTGAGGCTGGTGGGGCTGGATGGGCGGTGCTCGGGCATGGTGGAGGTGTGTCACAGGGGGGTCTGGGGGACGGTGTGCGATGACTCCTGGGATCTCCAGGACGCCCATGTGGTGTGCAGAGAGCTCGGTTGTGGCTCTGCCCTCTCTGCACCCCAGGGAGCTCAATGGGGCGAAGGTAGTGGGACGGTGTGGCTGGATGAGGTGAGCTGCAGGGGCACGGAGAGGGCTCTGCTGGAGTGCCGCTCCTCCCCCCCGGGGAGTCATGACTGCACACACAAGGAGGATGCGGCTGTGGTCTGCGCAGGTACAATCTGGACACTGGACATGTCTGAACAGAAGTTCTGTGACCTGCAGTGTGGTTGCTTCTGTATTGTATATTAAATAAATTAATGCCAGTTCGTATATGAAGTTACCTTGGGGAATTGCCTGCTACAGATTTTTGTCCATCCTGATACTCTGGATGCAAACCTAACAGGACAGAATTATGAGGTCAGATTTGATTTAACAGTTTAAAATAATGATTATCTGGATTAACATAAACTAAAATATAACATTATAATCTGTTCTAACCAGAGTTAAAAGAATGTTAGATGGCTTTTACTACATATTACTTCAGTGTTTATAATATCTGTGTTATATTGCTTTTTTTTCATCATTAAGCTTAACATGAGTTACAGCCTATAATGTCACTGTTTTGGGTGTAATTTAGATTGCTGGTGATTTTCTTTTCTTTTATGTATATCTGTTATATAAATCTATTTTTCAGAACCTGCCACCACTACCACAGTCAAAGGTAAAGCTTTCCAGCATCACATCTGAAATCAGAATATGGTTTAAACCAAATCACAGTCTTTAGAACACACACGTATTCTAGAACACAAAATAATAACATAAACAATATCAAATGTGTAAACAGAAACAAAAAAATAATAATCTCTGAATATTTTATCCTATTTTAAACTGGGATTTTATTCCTTCTTTTACCTTCTATGGTGAATGTAATGTTTGTGCTATCCAGTGGGACATTATACTTGTATATAAAGGCCTACAGTACAAGCAGTGGTTTTTATGTATTTTCCAGGAGAACAAGAAACACCAGGGGTTTGGGTTCTGACTGTCATGTGTTTTGTTCTGGGAGTGGCCTTATGTGCGGTGTCATCTGCCCTTTACATGAAAACACCCAAAGACAGAAAGCGGAGAGGTGGGTACATAACTGTGTATGATGTTTGTAGTCTATCATTGTCAGTGAGATCAACCTGTAGTTAATTTACATTATTATTAGATTATTTAGATTTATTATGGTTAGCATTTGGCAGTGAAGTACAAGTTTTGAGAAGAATGTGTGCCAACAACAAGGGTGTTGTATAGGTGTGAAAACCACAGGCTAGATTTCATAGAAGACTGGTGTTATACTGTGTGTTTATTACAGAATAATAGATAATGAAGTATACTTTTCTCATAAATCTGGGACTGAGTTTCATAATTGCTCCGGTATATTTTTAATATGTTAGATTGTAATTCTATTATGACATGGTAAAAACTAAAATATCTGTCCTACAGGTTCATCTGAAAATTATGAAGCAGTTTATGAAGAGATTAATGCCAGCTTTAACATCAAGAAAAAATAAACACTTTCCTTCTCAGGTTTGTAAATTGTTTCTATTCCCCCAACCAACCAGAGGTCTACTGTCCTGTAAATGCAGCACTTTCAAGCTATTATCCATTTGATTCATCTAATTATTTGATTTTCATTTGAAGGAGATAATTATGTATACTAATTTAGATGCTGCATCATTAAAATGTAATTTCTTAACCACAGAAAATATCTAAGGTAAATTGTATTAAATGTTTTTTTATTTAACTTAAATCAGCTTTTAATTCTCCATATATTGTCTTTGGTCAATATATCTCTTCTGGAATGCAGTTTAATAAATATTATTTTACATTGTTTTGACAACATTCTGCAGTCTACAAATCTGTGTTCGCAGCTGATGTATGTAGTTCTGTGTTCACTGGTTTCTGTGTTTTGGAAGTAGCGGAAATAGGTTATAGGAAAACCAGTAACTGGAATGTTATTTTTAGGCAGCAATATGCCCTGCACTTTAACACAAATGCTAATTTTGATTGACCAGTCATCACTGGGGGTTTTATTTGTTTTTCATGACACAGAAATGTGTGGAACTAGGAGTCTCAAAGTCAGTAATTGTTTATATTTTACCATATGTTAAATCAAATTATTCTTTGCTTTGGAATTGAACAATAAAAACATTTTCTGTTGGGAAAGGTACCTTACATTCACAGTCAGTGTGTGTTTCCTGTGTCTGTCCTGCAGACGTAAGGTCAGAGGAGTTTGGGTCCCACTGCCAGCCTCAAAGCAGTCATGCAGTGCATTCTGGGACAGGACAGCTGGAGGCCAGGCTCTCACACACAGGTAGCAATGGGGATTGGACTGATTCACTGCTGTTAAGAAATATAATGCTGATGATTGGAAATTAAGTAAACTGTAATGCACTTCCTTCAATTGCTTTTAAATTAATAGTTGCTTTAAATTCCTTAACAGCTGTAGTATGAGTGACATAGCTGTGTGTGTTGTGGAGATGAAGATGTGCATCAGTAAAACCAGATAGAAAGGAAACCTCTGGGAAGGAAAGCAGCAGGGCACAGTGAGGGTCTGGGACAGGCACAGCCATGGGCATCATTGATTGACCTAGAAAGCAATCAGCATCAAGATTAAATACTTGACAATTGTTTTCTTCTTATTACATTTTTTTTTTGTTTGATTTGTTTGCTCATTTGTCATCTGTTGCTAGAAGACTATGACGATACTGGTTGTGACTGGGCCGAGAAAGAGGAGAGTCAGGCATCGAAAGAAGTAAATTATGATGATGTTGAAGAGTACAGCTATGTCAACGAGGGTCTGAGCAGTGGTGAGTCCCTCTCAGCCGATTCCCAATACACCTCAGATCACACGTTCAAGCATTGACATAAACCTGTCAATAAAACATCAACAGCAGTCTTTTGCAGCATGGAGCCGGGAGGATCTTGTGGTTGGGTGCTGTCACTGCTCCCACTAGGGGGTGATCTTTCCACAGTATTTATTTCTGCATTTGTTTTTGCATATGTGTTGTCTGAGGCAGAAAACGATGCTGTTTTTCCTGAAGCACTAAATCTTATGGATTGTGAATATAGCCAAGAGACGCAAGAGAAGCAGTCCCCAGAGAATGACTGTGTTCATGAACGAGGTGTGTTGATCTTGTCTTCTTGTGACAATTTGACACCAACAGGATAGCTTTCTGACTATTTTATAATGTGTTTTAATATTTTCTTTGTAACTATTATAGCCTTTGTACCTCCTCACTTGTGTGTAAGTAGGCAATCCCACTCCTCCCGAGAAGAGGTTCCTGTGGGCTTTTCATAGCCACCTTTCAATAACCTACTGATTAATCCCTGGAATCAACAGGGCATTGGACATGTGAGCCTCATACCAACTTCAATCAATTAATTTCTTAAGGCCCTGAGGTGAAATTAAAACTAGGACCCCCTGACACCTTCACAGGTTGGAATGGCTCAACCCTGCTGTACAATATCACCATTTTAATAATGCTCCCCTACCAAGCCATCTTCATCTTCATGTTGGGTTTTAATTTGAAAGAAATTGAAGTCACACGAAAATAACTCTGACTGGGATGCCCCCAGTCTGACACTTGCAGGCACTAGTGTGGGCTTTCATGCTGCTGGCAGTGTTAGGTATTAGGTATTAGTATCTGACTGTTTCCATCAGATCCATCCGTCTACGATGACATTGGGAACTACCTTGAAAAAGAGAATGCAGTCTAAGGTAAAATATACACCACCATCTTTTTTACATTCTCATAAATAAGTGATTGATAATTAAGCAGGTTGGCATTTGTGTAGAGGTTAAGAGGGTCAGGGTAACTAACTTACAAACTGAAGTATTTCCTGACATGTTTCACAAGCCCAGAATATAAACTGTATAAAACAATGTCCAATGTCAATGTCCAATGGACTGGCACTGTAACGCCGTCAAGTTCCCCTGATCTAGTCAATCCACCACTCCAAAACATCAAAACTTTGACCCACCTGCCTATAGAAAAACAGAAACCTGTACTCAGTGGAAGCTTTATTTATTGTAAGATGCTTTTTAAAATATATTTAACTGCTATCAAGTTCAGATTAGCACAGGGCTCACTCTTTAACCCACTGCTCACTCTCTCACTACAGGGACCTGAAGATTGTTCAGTCCCTCACTGTCTCCCCTCTGAGGAGGGTGAGATACAGGGGGCAGAGGAACAGTGCTGAGTCCGGCTACGGGGCATCAGATTTGAATAGATTTTTTTATAAATACAGATTTATATTAATAACTTCTGAATGTAAGAATATTTTGCTTTAAAAGTCTTATATACACACACACACACACACATATAATCTGTTGAATGTATTGCCATATGCTTTCTATTGAATGTTTTATTATTGTAATTATTATTATTTTTTTTTTTTAACAGTGCTAGGGAATTGCTGCAGTTATGTAGCCGTGTCGGTGTCAGTAGCACCTGCTCAGAGCTTACAGTCTGTGGTTTATGATTTGTACCTGACCGCACAGATTTGATCAGAAATATGCAAATCTGAGTAGGAAACTACACTAACATTGGATCCATGTAGTTTTCAATTTTTTTATTAAAATAAATGCAAATTTAGAATAAATTCACAACGACTGACTTCTTTTTCTGGAGACACTTTTAATCAACAGACAATAAAATAATAAAACCAATATACAGATTATTTATTTTTTCTAATATGCATCAGACACTCACTCAGACTGAGCCCTATGAATTGAGGTGTACACCAGTTTGATTCCAGCTCTTATCGTTAGCTGATGGTGACCAGGAGAGCTCAACAATGGCGCACAAATGACTTAGCGCTGCCCGGGCTGGGGTGGGTTAAATTGGAAGGGCTCATCAAAATTGAGCATCTCCTACCAGCTTCCTGGGCGTCTGCAGGCTTGCAGTATCGTTGGCAGGGATGTGCCTCTCTTCCAATCAGTGTGAATCTCTCATGCGGGCTGTGTAGCCTGCACCGTAAAAAGAGACGTGTGGCTCGTGGAGGAGCCTGGTTGTAAAAAAAGACAAATATGACAGTTTTAAAAATTGAAATGTATTAACCTGACAAGATATCTGGTCTGATGGCAAATCACAGTACTATACAGTAGCAACTTAAATATCTTTTGCATACATCAAGGTTTTAAGTAACCTTCCAAACTAGTCACTTCACCTTGATGAATGTATTCACTTTTAAATTCTACTCTATACATTACACTGTACATCCTATGCTTTCTTAGCCTGTCTTATTTGTAGATTTCACACTGACAGTTCTGTTTTGTGTGGTGGAAAGTGTATGCATTTGATTGGCCATTTGTTTTTGGCATCTTTTCCCATAACCTGTGATCATGAGCAGTGACTTAAAACTTTAATAAAATCTTAGTATAAGGCCTCTTCTTGCCTCTTGTTTTTACTGCTCTACCTGGTGTAGCTGTCCTGGTTTGACACAATGAGGGGTGTCAAAGAGTTCAGCTGTGTTGAGGTGACATAACACAGTGGGATAGGTTACTAGAGTAGCAGCCCAGGATGAGGTCAAACGTTATGGAGGAATGGGTTCGGATCAGACAAGTCATTCTGCAACAGGGTGACACTACAGGAAAGGCCTGCAGGGTTACAGTCTGCCTTGTGCACATGCTTCACATCTAAACCCAGTTATCACAACACTCAGATATTTGCATGATTTGCTGGGTTTTAGTGTTATTTAATACTTATTTAGCATAAATGTACATTACAAAAAAAAAAAAACTAGTACATTGAGAAGCTTAAAAAAAAAAGAAAAAACGACCATAACTACTTAAAAAAACAATTGTCAGAATAATGTGCATTGTTTTACAGATCTCACTCTTCAGATATTTGTATTATTCTGAACTTAAGTGTTATTAATTCCTTTACACAACTATTCTGCCTTTTAATCCCCCCCACCCCCTGTATGATGTAGGTATTAAGCATGGCGAGGTATTCCACCATGCATCAGTCCTGGCTAAAAAGTCTAAAGGTATTTCATAAACATAAGGTTTACATTTATCTTGGGTTTACATTTACAATAACTTTGCTTATAATAATGTATGCAATAAATAGAGCTGAAATGGCTGTGTACTCCAGGAACATTAATGAAATGTAAGCATATACAAACCTAAGTATGATACAGAAGATAATGAGGAGAGAAATCACTGGGACAGCAACACTAACATGCTTATTGTGGAGTTGCAGTTGTGCAGGCTGTACATCACAATCTCAGTCAAGAAATTATAAAGTATATGCTAAAACAAATACTTAAAAGGAAACATCTAGATAGTGGAGCAGGACCTCCCTCAGAATTAAACGGACCACAGAGTTAGTCTTAGGGGAGCAGTCTCTGATGTTTTGGGTGACTGCTGGTGGACTGGAGAGCAGTGTGTGTGTGAGCCAATAGGAGTCTTCACCTCATTTTTATGCAACTGAATAACTTGCATTAGCCTGGTCTAACTAATGGTTTAGACCAGTCTAATACAGTTTTACACATCTGGTGCCTGTCAGTGTTTCTGACATGATCGGAAGAGAAATTTAAACCATTTATTTGAAATTGCAGGAGAAGAACAGTGACTAATATCATGAGGTGCAAAAAAGCATGTTTCTAACTTTTTATTGTTTAGTTAAATTGCAGTCACAGGTATGTCAAAACCACCCACTATATTGTGGTAGTTACTCATAATGTGCTCATCAGAGAACTGATAAGCGGTTTAGTCTAATGTGCTGCCCTTATCTTATTATTCATGAAAATGACTGTTGACTACTATGGTAGTGAAACGGTACCACTTCGTGGTGTAAACTGTTAATTGATTTCTATGAAAAGATTAGTCTATAAATTAAACCCCCACTTCGTAACTCAACTCAATCAGTTCACTCTCTACGCTAAAGGAATTGATAAATAAATAAGAGTTTAAAAAAAAAAAAGATGAATAATGAATCACCAAACAGCTAATTCAAACGATGGCTGTGACTGGATTTATAGACTATACTGAACTATCATTAATCAATTTGTGGGAAAGCATTTTTTTTGCAACCATAAAGAAAACAATAGAAGCCTGCTGGATGCTACATTTAAAGCTATATTCAAGTTTCCCATTGTGTTCTCATTAACCCAATAAGCCTCTGTTCCCTATGGAAAAGAATAATGTTGTCTTGGCATATATTTCTGGGATTTCCATCTGCTTGCTTAACTGTCTTAATTCGATTTATCTGCTGTGTGAACCCTCTGGTGATAATGAAGGCTTCCTGTACGACTGAACCGCTTTCCACACGTTGGGCAGCAGTATGGTTTCTCTCCCGTGTGAATGCGCAGGTGAGATTTAAAGTTTCCTGCCTGACTGAAGCTCTTCCCACAATGGGAGCAGCAGTATGGTTTCTCTCCCGTGTGAATGCGTTGGTGAGTTTTAAGGGTTCCTGCAAGAGTGAAGCTCCTCCCACATTGGTTGCAGCTGTATGGTTTTTTCCCAGTATGAATGAGCTGGTGATAACTCAAGCTTGCTGAATGACTGAAGCGCTTCCCACACTGCTTGCAGCTGTACGGTTTCTCTCCTGTGTGAATGCGCTGATGAGTCTTAAGGCTTCCTTCCAGAGTGAAGCTCTTTCCACATTGAGTGCAGCAGAATGGTTTTTCTCCCGTCTGAATACATGCATGTTTTTTAAAGCTTGCAAAGTCACGGAACGTTTTCTCACACTGGGAGCAGCTATGGCGGTCCCGATGCTTACGATTGTGTCGTGAGGGAGGAGTGTGGGAGGTGGAGGGTCTGGGACGCAGCTTTCTGCGCTGTGATGATGGGCTCTCAGCCCCTACTGCACTGTCACTCCCTCCACAGAGCTCTGTCCTCGGGGCAGTAGACTGAGGGTCAAGCTGTCTATCTACAGGAGGGGGCTCAGTTGGCAGGTTACAGATGCTTTCTATAACAATCTCAGGTTTGATATCATGGAGTGCATCTTTGAAAGGAGTCTGCGTTGCGCGAACAGCAGTGTCATCCTCTATTTTAATGTGATCTAACAAAAGAGTAGGTTCACACTGTGTTCTGGTAGAGACCAGCTCAGCACCCGCTCTCTGTCCCTGTGTATAATCTTCTGTCTGTGGCTCTGCCCTGCGGCCAGACTCCAGTCCAATGAGCTTTTCTTCACTCTGTCTGATCCCGAGCTGATCAGTCAGGCCCTGTTTGTCTTCAGTATCTGTGGGCTCTGTGTCCTGCCTCAGACTGGAGCCCCACTCTTGCTCACAGGGCTGCTGCTCAATGGGAGCCCTTTCCCCAGAGTCAGGGAGAGCGCTGGCCTCTACAGCTCCTGGGGGAGAAAAGACAGGACAACAGCATTGAGAACAGCAACTCTGAAAGCAGACCACTAGTACAGGTTATAATAGCATCCATGCACTGTGTAAAAATGTATCTATACCAAAAACATTTCATGTCAAAATTTAAAAAAGCAATAAGTTACAAAAGCTCAACATCAAGCAAACAGTCACAGCTGTAAAAGTGACGGCAGCATTTCACAGTGTAGATGTGCAGCAACATCAGGGCTGTAATGTGATTTTACTCCTTAACTTTCTTTCACACACTTTCACATTAAAGTGTAATAAACACCAAAGTCATCAAAACAATAAATCTCTAATGCATGGCTTATTCATCATCAAAATCGTATCATCCCTTCCAGAGATTCATAAAGTTTTTACCCATTACTCAAACAGACTATTAAAGTGTATTATCCTGAAAGAATTAAAATCTTCAATGTAATATTCCAAAATATCAAGCATTTAATTATACACACATTTTATTTTCCATTTAAATCACTTAGAATTTGAGTATATCAAATACAATTCACACCAACAGGGTAAGGCTGTTGCCTTTTATCAAGAAGGGAAAAGATCAAGGTTTGAGGTATGTAGAACCTACTGTCAATATGTATCAATCCAATTAACATAATTAAATCAGCCTTCTCAATAATACATGTATAAAATGTGTTAATGTATGCATCTGTATTGAAAGAGCATGTGTTCCTTCTTTTCCCTTTTCGTATTCTTTAACATTCAGTATTAACTGGTCTATTATGAAAAGGAAAGGCAGTTAGCATCTCCTTTTCCTTCACTGTTGTCTATGTTTTTTTGTCATGCATTATATCTCTCCATTTCACAATACTCTAAGCAAATAACAACAGTATAGATGGTTGATTAAATGTGCCTCTGCTGACAGGGGCAGTAGTCATGTTTTTGTATGCTGTACAGGTGTCTCAATGTAGCACACATCTTAAAACTGTTGACTCTAGAGCTACGTGACATATGTAACTGGGTGATTCTCATGAAACCAACCTTGAAACTTTGGTGTGATGATCTGAATATAAAAAAACATTATGAAACTAAATGGTAAAACCTTAACATATCCAGGTTTTAAAAGTAAGTTTATCAACTGTGGATATTCCTTTGATATGAAACACAGAACAGTTTTTTCACTTTCCTACACAATGTTTTTTTCTGTTTCTTTTTTGTTATTATAGCAGTACTATTAATTTCAGGGCTGTCTTTGATTGTACCCTAGTCAAGATTTTGGATTGGCCACCCCAAATACCAGCTTTAAGTATAGACCTGGAATGTGATTTATTATGAGAGTAAATGGTACTGAGGAGGGTCTAGGGGTCTTCAACTACAAATGCATCAATTATCATGTTTGTATTAATTTAAAAGTAGGCAATATTATGCATAAAATCAAGTAATGCGTTTTAATCTTAACCCCCTCGATGGATGTCAGCCAAGGTGACCGACTGTATAGCCTATGCATGGAGCCCGCCCTGATTATCTTAAATGCAAGAAACATTCACAAAAATGTCATTCACTTGGTACAAAAAAAGCACTAAAATGTATTAAAAATATAAGTGAATAGTCTCTTTCACATTAACATTTATGTGACTTTAGACCCTACTAAGCACACTCCAAATAAAATGTGTTGGTGAATATCATTTTTATAAAACTCAAAGAGCAACACTCTGAAATGAGAATTTCGTGAAAATCACCCAACTGTACAGATCCGGGCAGAACTAGAGAACTCCGCACAATGACGCAACAATGTGGATTTGAGTTCATTTCACTAAGGAAAACAACTGAGCCAAGCCATCGTTCTTCAGAAATCAGTGGAGAAATAAGAACAAGGTTTACAAACGAGAGGAGGCCATTCGACCCATCGTGCTGGTTTGGTTTCCATTAATATCGAAGTGATCTAAGGATCCTATCCAGTCTATTTTAAAAATTTCCCAAATTTTCAGCTTCAACCACATCGCTGGGGATTTTGTTCAGATTGTGACGCCTCTCTGTGTGAAGTGTCTCCTGTTTTGCATCTTGAAAATAACTTATTTTTTACATATTTTGTTTTATTATTATTAGCAGATGTATTTTTACTACTGGATTTTAACGTTGCTGTACAATGGGCAAGTTAAACCTTGAACGCCTTCCTCTCCCCCATTACCAAACAATCAAATAAAGTTAACTAGTTACCGTCCGCTGCTGCCCGGGTGTCTCCCTCTCTCCTCCCGGCTCCTCGGCTCTGCACAGGCGGCCCGTCCGCTCCGGAGCTCCAGTGACACACAGCCGCCTCCCCCGCCACCATGAGCTCCTGCAGCCTCCGCCTCAGCGCCTCGTTTTCTCTCTGTCTGCGGGTTATTTCCACCCGGGACTCCGACACCGTCTCTTCCACCGCCTTCCAGATCTCACACAGGGCGGCTCTCATCAGCTCGGCCAGCGCCGAGGACAGGCGGGCATTCAGACACGGAGAGAGGGCCATTGTTGTTCAGTACAGACGATGCTATTATAGTTAAAGTAATAGTAGTCAAAATAGTATCACGTCTGCTGGATTTGATTTCAAATTCTGAACCGCCGTGTTTTAAAACACGACCTTCTCAACAAAAGCACATGCACGGCTTTACCTCGCACAACACCCGCCGTCCTCACTGTTTACTTCCGCTCGAACTGAATCATGGGTCGTGCTCCGAAACGGTGCATTATGGGAGTCACACAGACTTCCGGTGGCGCTTCTCTTCCTATCCTCTATTAGCGGCTTCATGAATATTCATGAGCACACAGCAAACCTGAGGCCTGGTTTAATGACTATAGACGGATGACAAATTGGCGGCAACTTATAAGAGAGAGCGTGTGTTATTATTATTGTAATTTATAATTGAGGAAATCAGTAATAATAATGTCTCGGAAGTGTTCGGTATTTTTTGTATTAAATAAAAAGTAAAATGTGCAGGATATCATCCAGCGGAAAACGGAAAAGAGATACTTATTTTAATTGGTTGTGTCGTGGCCTTCGAATTACATCTACTTACAATGATAATACTAATTATTATATTAATCCACAAACTATCTATTCTTTTTTTAACTGCAGCCATTCTCATTGATAACAAACCCGCCTCCTAGATCAAGGCTCTGCCTCAGCATTCTTGTTCATTGAATCTTCATGAAGCCGCTATAATAGACACAGCACTTCGGTGATAAAGCGTTCTTGTCAGTCCAGGTAAAAACATTGCTGGTTGAAATAATAAGTCGTATGTGTTAAGAAGGGGTGTCTGTAATACAATCCAGGTGCATCTTGTTAAAAAATTAAATAGTGTTTTTGAATATGAAATGAGGCAGAATTTCCATTATGTAGATAGGGAGAAAAGTCCCACCGGAAGTCTGTGCGATTCCCACAATGCATTGCGGCTCAAAGAAAGAAATGGCGGGGTTGAAATATATCTTGTTTAAATAAAGGATTTTTGGAAAGCCGGGCTGCATCCTGCATCTCACATCGCACACTTGTTCCCTCGTCCCCTTCCCTTGCGGGGCGGCGGTGCTCCGGTGTCCATCTTGAGCCCTGTCCTTCCCTCAGGAGCGAGTGAAGGAGCCCAATCAGCTGTTTGCGCTTCAGTGCTGCTGGGCGGAGTGAACAGAAGAGCGCGCCGATGCGAAGCGTTTAGCGCTGAATCCCAAACTGGGCGTTAAAGGCGCGTCAACTGGAAAATATAGCAGCGGCGGGTGTATATAAATGTAATGTAATGCTAGACCGTTGTAGATATTGTTAAATTATGTATCAAGGAAATTAGATAGATAATATACAATTATTATATAATGATGATTTAAATATATGAATAGAAAGTTCAGCTAAAAAACATATCGGCACCCATCAATTAATTAATTACTGAAGTAGTATCCTATAAAACTAGGAGGTGATATTAACGAACAATGCATTTGAAAATTATTATTATTTTAATTAAATACAAACACAGATAACTTGCATAGATGAAGGTTGCGTAGGTACTTTTTCGGTCAAAGGCAAAGGCGCTGAATGCTGGCGCTGAGGTGAGTCCCACTGAGCGCTTTTAGCTTCACCTGCACCCTCCTCACTCTAGTGCACTGTGACGTCAGCGCAACGTCACGCAAAGTGCACACTTGTCAAAGGGTGTAGGCGCGAGGGTGCGATTTGGGACGCAGCCCCGTTCTTCAGTCTGCTGCGTGTGACGTCAGACATAGCGCATTGAGCTGTGGGATAGGAGAACGCGACCAAAGACATAGGACAAGAGACGAAGCTCTGGTGATTGGACGACAACCGCCCCTAGACGGCGCGGCGGTAGCGCTGCCTCCATTTTGGACTGTGGGACAGCAGTTACACACCGACACCATGAGCCCGAAAGCGAAGTCTAATTGGAAAAACATCAGAAAGTTGTGTTCATCAATTAACTGCAACAACTGTCAGTTCGATAGTAAACATAGTCTTCCCTTTCCGTTTCCTAAAGACCCTGACAGGTAAAATTCACAGAAGTGTAAAAAATTTTTTCAGGTGTGAGCGATGCTAGCGCTAGATACGCACACCTGCTAACATCACGTTTATTTTGCCTACTACTGTACTGTAGTCTTCCTTTTAGAAACTGCAGGTCCTACAGTAGCCATAACAATCATATTCATTTCGATTTATATGGATATGCCTCTAAGTAAGAATGGGGTTATTAAATTAAATACAGTGGCCGAATTCAATTAATTGATAACCTATTATTGTCTGTAAGACATGCTATGGCGGGAGGACACCACTTTGTTATAAGGTGTTAAAGAATGCTAATTTACAGTTCCCAACCCAAACGTACACAATCAGACTACATAGTCTGCCTGTGGCCTAAACTTCCCCTCCTGCTTTAGAATTCATGTAGCCTTGTTTTTTTCTTCTCAGTAGTTCTTTGTAGTTGGTTGTAATATCGAAATTGTAATGTAGCTATAAGGTAAATGAATAAGTGTACAGGTGTGCAAGGTGGGTGCACAATCTCAGGGATGCATCTGATGGGGATGAGCTCTCAGCGGCTCCATCAGAGCTACAGCTGCAGCGCACATTTTCACCCGAGCCAGTTCAAGAGGCCGTATAATGTGTATGTATATACTGAAACAAATATCACAATCAAATAGAATATATATATATATATATATATATATATATATATATATATATATATATATACATATATATATATACATATATATATATATATATATACACTCACCTAAAGGATTATTAGGAACACCTGTTCAATTTCTCATTAATGCAATTATCTAACCAACCAATCACATGGCAGTTGCTTCAATGCATTTAGAGGTGTGGTCCTGGTCAAGACAATCTCCTGAACTCCAAACTGAATGTCTGAATGGGAAAGAAAGGTGATTTAAGCAATTTTGAGCGTGGCATGGTTGTTGGTGCCAGACGGGCCGGTCTGAGTATTTCACAATCTGCTCAGTTACTGGGATTTTCATGCACAACCATTTCTAGGGTTTACAAAGAATGGTGTGAAAAGGGAAAAACATCCAGTATGCGGCAGTCCTGTGGGCGAAAATGCCTTGTTGATGCTAGAGGTCAGAGGAGAATGGGCCGACTGATTCAAGCTGATAGAAGAGCAACTTTGACTGAAATAACCACTCGTTACAACCGAGGTATGCAGCAAAGCATTTGTGAAGCCACAACACGTACAACCTTGAGGCGGATGGGCTACAACAGCAGAAGACCCCACCGGGTACCACTCATCTCCACTACAAATAGGAAAAAGAGGCTACAATTTGCACAAGCTCACCAAAATTGGACAGTTGAAGACTGGAAAAATGTTGCCTGGTCTGATGAGTCTCGATTTCTGTTGAGACATTCAGATGGTAGAGTCAGAATTTGGCGTAAACAGAATGAGAACATGGATCCATCATGCCTTGTTACCACTGTGCAGGCTGGTGGTGGTGGTGTAATGGTGTGGGGGATGTTTTCTTGGCACACTTTAGGCCCCTTAGTGCCAATTGGGCATCGTTTAAATGCCACGGCCTACCTGAGCATTGTTTCTGACCATGTCCATCCCTTTATGACCACCATGTACCCATCCTCTGATGGCTACTTCCAGCAGGATAATGCACCATGTCACAAAGGTCGAATCATTTCAAATTGGTTTCTTGAACATGACAATGAGTTCACTGTACTAAACTGGCCCCCACAGTCACCAGATCTCAACCCAATAGAGCATCTTTGGGATGTGGTGGAACGGGAGCTTCGTGCCCTGGATGTGCATCCCACAAATCTCCATCAACTGCAAGATGCTATCCTATCAATATGGGCCAACATTTCTAAAGAATGCTTTCAGCACCTTGTTGAATCAATGCCACGTAGAATTAAGGCAGTTCTGAAGGTGAAAGGGGGTCAAACACAGTATTAGTATGGTGTTCCTAATAATCCTTTAGGTGAGTGTATATATATATATATATATATATAAAAAAAAAACTCAGCCAATAAAGGGTATCAATTTATGTTTTTGATTATCTTGTAGCCATGCTGGATTGAAATGGGATGCAGTGCCCACAATGGTTAATGCCCCTAACCCCCGCACTGGACTTGGACTTAAGGAGAAAGCTATGGGCTCAAATTAGCGCCATAAGTAACTAATTAAAAAAAAAATATATATATATATATATATATTGTAAACAAAAATGTGAGATCAAAAAATGTTGAGATCAAAAATAAAACAATCGAAAGCAAAATGTATAGAATTGTAAACAAAAATATATATATCGAAAGCAGAAAAAACTAAAACCTTGAAAGCAAATAATGTTAAATCGAGAGCAAAAATCGCCTGCAGTCCCTGTGTTTGCTTACGATGCTGCGATCTTTGCTTTCGATTTTTTTTTTTTCGTTGCGAGTTTTGTGCTGTTTTGTCAGGGAGGCGTGGATCCTGGGTCTCCATTGGTCCAGCAGGTTTGAGTGACAGTTCTTCCTGACCCAATCAGTGAGCAGGTGTTAAAACAAATTATTTACTTGCTTATTAAATTTGTTAAAGAATCAAAGCAGAAATGTGTAAACCATTAATTCAGAATTTCATTTATTAAACAAAAATGACAAACATGACATGATTTACTGATGACTTATTTTGATACATTTTCTATTGCGCTTCTGATTTGACTTCGATTTAGGCTGCAGAGCCGCTCCTCCTCATCTCTGACCCCTAAGTGGTGGAACAACCTGCCCACCGAAGTCAAACCAGCAGAGTCCCTGACCTCCTTCCGGCACTTACTCAAGACGCATCTCTTCCCACAGCACTTAATTAGCCCTGTGCTAATAAAATGAATTTATTAATACATTATTAATCAAGCGCAAAGCAACCCGGGACACATGACTCGTAGGGGCGCTGGATTCGGAGTCACACCGCACCAGATAATGACCGGTTCATTAACAAACAACATTTCTGTTCAATCTATATCGTCGCATTAACTCTCATCATCATAATAATATCGCTGTAACACGGAAGCTGCGGTCAGTCGTCTCTCATTGCTGCCATTTGACAACAACTAACTAGTTATTGACCTGTGAGACATATTGTCACTGTAGTGTCTCTCTGACAGAAAAAGTGGCTCTGAGCGGCCGCCTGTCCTCGGCGCTGGCCGAGCTGATGAGAGCCGCCCTGTGTGAGATCTGGAAGGCGGTGGAAGAGACGGTGTCGGAGTCCCGGGTGGAAATAACCCGCAGACAGAGAGAAAACGAGGCGCTGAGGCGGAGGCTGCAGGAGCTCATGGTGGCGGGGGAGGCGGCTGTGTGTCACTGGAGCTCCGGAGCGGACGGGCCGCCTGTGCAGAGCCGAGGAGCCGGGAGGAGAGAGGGGGAGACCCGGGCAGCAGCGGACGGTAACTAACTAGCTTTAATTCATTGCTTGGTAATAAGTAGAATAGTCGGTAGAACGATTAGTTTGCGCTTTGTACAGTAGCCTACAAATCCAGTAAATAAACGTTATCTGCTAAGATATACTACTAATAATACAATCCTTGATTGTTAGATTACAATCAGGGAATTAAGATTGATTTAATTGGGATTCTCTCCTTTGATTAACACCACATATACAACACCTTGAAGGTGCATTTTGTATTGTTAAACAAAAGTTAATTAAACAAAAAACTGAAATGTGTTAGTTGCATAAGTATTCACCCCCCTGCGTCACTACTTTGAGAACCATGTTTGGCTGCAAGTCTTTTTGGGTAAGTCTCTACCAGCCTTGTACTTTTCCCATTCTTATTGGCAAAATTGCTCAAGCTCTCTCAAGTTGAATGGGCTCGGTTAACCGCACCTTTCAAGTAAATTGCATTGGGGTCTGGGATTTGACTGGGAGATTCTAGGACACTCAGCTTCTTGTTTTTAAACCACTCCAGTGTAGCCTTTGCTCTGTGATTAATATCATTGTCTTGCTGGAAGGTGAACCCCTGTCCCAGTCCAAGGTCTCTTGCAGACTGAAGCAGCTTTCCCACAAGGATTTTTCTGTATTTGGCTCCATCCATCTTGCCATCAGTCCTGAGAATCCCCATAACACAATGCTGCCACCACCACCATGCTTTAACATGAGGATGCTGTTCTCAAGAAGATGAGCAGCTTTGGCTTTGTGCCACACTTAGCATTTTGCATTTAGACGAAGATGATTCATTTTGGTCTCAACTGACAAAAAAATCTTTTACAGTATGTTTGCTGTGTCTTCCACGTGCCACAACCCAATTAAATCAATTTTAGTTCTGATGAGGGGGTGAATACTTGAGCCCATCACAGCTGTGTCCCAGAACCTCCAGATCGCACACTCCCCCCTCAGAACAAGCTCAGAAACATCAGGAATGCCATAGCTGCTCCCATTGTGTCAAGACTTTAAGTAACTTGTCAAGACAAGATGAAGGGGAAGAACTGTACTGCTGCGCACTGGGTGGGGTGAACTTTAATAAGGCAACGTGTCTAAAGTTCACCAGTGCATTCACACAGGAGAGAAACCATATTCCTGCTCTCAGTGTGGGAAGTGCTTCAATCATGCAAGAAGTGTTCAATCTCACCAGCGTATTCACACAGGTGACAGACCATACTGCTGCTCTGAGTGTGGGAAGAGCTTCAATCGGCTAGCGCACCTCCATAGTCACAAGCAAATTCATACAGGAGAGAAGCCGTACTCTTGCTCCCAGTGTGGAAAGAGCTTCAACCAGTCAGCACACCTTAAATCTCATCTGTGCATTCACACAGGAGAGAAACCATACAACTGCTCTCAGTGTGGGAAGAGCTTCGGTTATGCAAGAAGCCTTCAATCTCACCAGCGCATTCATACAGGTGACAGACCATACTGCTGATAGCTTGTACTTCTACCCAATGAAAGCACTTGACACACCCCTCTAAAATGACAATGCCCTTCCTTAGAGATCAAGGAGCAATTTTAGTTAGATGAGCTTTTCTTAGGGAATGAGTACTGAGAGATCGCCAAGATAATTTGCATAATTTAGATTTTTCTATTTGAGCGCTATAGATTCAGTTGGACGGTATAATTTACCAAAACTACATGAGCCGTCCATTATTATGCAGAGATCCCCAATGTCATTAGTGTTGTGGATTACAGTCAGATGCCCACCAGTGCACCCTCAGAATCAGATGAGGCAGATTTTGTTAACAGAAAATCATTTCACAGCATTAATGTACAGGTGCTTATGATGTTATCACTTACATGGAATAAAAAATTCAGCAACCAATGCAAAACATCCAACATTTTCATGACAATTATACAATGCCAGTGCTAGACAGAGTATTAGACTTTGGAAAATACTGTACATCATCCATGAATTTACCTCAGTTATTCAAATCTGTGATTCCACCTGCCTCATTTCAAATATTGAAGCCAAGTGGCTGAAGGTAGTGGCTGCAAGGAAGCTGTAGGTATTCAGGGTAATGTAAGTAGATGGATTATGAATGGCTTGATGTATTGGAAATTGAGGGTTTTTAAAAGAGGAGTTGCTTCTAAATGGAATGAGGTTGTTAGTGGAGTTCCACAGGGATCAGTATTGTATTAAGGCCTGTACTTTTTCTAATCTATATTAATGATCTGGACTTTGGGATAGTTAGCAAACTTGTCAAATTTGCAGATGATACAAAAATAGGTGGCTCGATAGATACAACCTTATCAGCACAGGTTATTCAAAGGGACTCAACTATCTGGTGCCACTCGTGGCCATAAGCATCCATCACGGCCACTAAGGACATACTTTGCTTTCAGAAGCAAGATGTGTGCTTGACTTGTAGACAGACAGAGAAGAGATCAGATACATTATGTCGGAAGATATAATCTCAAGTGCCGTGTGGAATTGCGAAGAAATTACAGTTTTATTAGCAGCATGGAGTGAAATCCACGTTCAGAAACAATGACTGTTTACAGTTAATATCCGAGTGCATTAAAAACTTGGATTTCACAGGACCCCAGTACAGCTGACTAGTTAAAAATAAACTGAAGGATAATAATCAGATCGGTAGCAGCTGATTTTATTAATAATTTATGAACAGCTGGACGGTGTTTCAGGCTGTCGTTTTGTGAATGGTGTGCAGGACAATCCGCAGAGACAATCAGTATGAAGGCGAACACAATTCAGTTAACATGTGCCTATTTACAAGTTAAATTAATGAATAAATAAATATAGCAGATCTGGGTTTCCCTATAAAACATTAAGATCTGGTTTAATAAATGCGTCCATAAATGCCATGACTGAGATGCACACTTTAGTTAAATTATAACCTGCTATATTGTAGCTGGATGATTAATCGTGAAACGTGTGTATTTTGTTTCAACTGTAACTTGCCCTGGTTATGGACGTCTGGTAAGTAAATGATAAATAATACGGCAAAAAGTATCGTTTGCAGTTACAAATCTGCAAAAAGAGTAATAAGTTAAGGGAGTCATGTTGTGCCATTTAAAATCCATATATACTATCACAAATGATAATAATACTAAATAGCAAATATGTAGTTATTGTTGTACATGGAAACGGATTTGTATGGGGACATGCTTGTCTGAATATAATGTTGTCTCTACACATTTAGCTCTTCCTAATATCTCTGAACAGAAATGTGTATTTATTATGCTGTTTACAATCATGTAAAGCAGAAAGAATAAAATAGACACAAAAGTCCTTTTCACGTCAGGCTGTATCGCTGATAATGTTGTTCTCTGTCTTTGTTTTTAAAATGAAACACAAACCAAACCCACAATCAACTCTGCTCCTCCCATAAGAGGGATGGACTTCACAATGGCCTGGTTTTGCAAAAAAGGCACTGGGACAGCATGGCATGGCACGGACGCTTAAGCCAGTGGAACCGAGGCATTAGATAATATTCAGCTGTGGGCCGACACCTGGCAGATGAAATTCAATGTTGACAAGTGCAAGGTATTACATGCAGGTAACAAAAATATCCACTAATTACACTATGGGATGAATAGAACTAGATGAAGTAATGCATGAGAAAGACCGAGGAGTCTATGTGGACTCCTCACTTTCTCCATCGAAAATGTTGGGAAGGAATAAAAAAGACAATCACTATGCTAGGGTATATTGTCAAAAGTGCAGAATTTAAAATAAGGGATGTAATGTTAAAACTGTACAATGTGCTAGGTAGACTTCATCTGGAATACTTCAGGGCATTCAAGATAGAAAACAGGAGACACTTCTTCACACAGAGAGTTGTCACAATCTGGAACAAACTATCCAGCGATGTGATTGAAGACGACAATTTGAGAACATTTAAAAACAGACTGGATAGGATCCTTGGATCACTTAGTTACTAATGGACACCAAATGAGCACGATGGGTCGAATGGCCTCCTCTCGTTTGTAATCTTTCTTATGTTCTTATGATGATGTCATGTGTTCTATTACAGCACAGAGAATAAAAGTTCCTGGCATATACAGCGCAGTGACAACAATGCCAGCAATAAGTGTCTGTGCTATAAAAAGCACTGTGCCTTAGCCCTAACCATTGTATTTACTCTTTATAACCAAATACAAATAATTGTTATGATATAGGATTCCTGTAGTGTTTGCATCATGCTAGATGTAGTTTCTATGTTTTATTTAACACCAGTTGCTTTTGACCTGCATGTCGTACTGAATAGCAGAAGGGTATAGCTAGGAAATTCACAAGTCAGAACAAGTACAATACAAATGTATACAAACACTCACTACTCTTTTGACAGCATTACATAATCCTCAACATTACAAACTGTTCAGTTGAAACAAGCCTTAAAAAGTAACACTTTTGTTACTTGCACATAAGCTTTCTTCTCCGAAGAGGCTTCAACCAGCTTCAGTCCCTCTACTGAGATCTGCTGTGTGATTAATGGCCTCTTCTGTACCTTTAGATTCTGATTGACAGCCTGTTTTGGCTGATCCACGAATCGGAAATGGACGCTGGGATACACGGGAGAGTATCTTGCTGAGACTCGATCATCGGATCACGCCTCCCTTATCCTACATCAAATTCGACACTAGGAAAGCAGAGTGTCTTGCAAGCTAGCTTGTTAATAAAGTTTCTATTTGTTTTATCTCAACAACTTTTCCATTTATTTCCAAGAAGGGTTCAACAATGCTCTAACCTGATTGAAGGATGAGTTTCTTCCACAAGTGTCTCTCAGGGACAACATTCTCCCAGGAATTAAACTCTGGAATGAGGCTAAAAATGAGCCTTCCACTGCAGCTAGCAGTGTGAAGCAAAGCTCCCTTCAGATGAGGGGCAAGACCTTTGTGTTAAGTGCTTAGGTGGCGACCATTCCCTCCAAGCTCTTAACAGGTGAAGGGGAGTGCAGCCACTGTGTTGCTTTTACATCTGCAAACAGATGCAGGAGAGCGGGGAACCCCTCCCACAGCCTCCTCCAGGGCACCAGCAGGTGACCACGGAGGCAGAGTCAGCCAGTTCCACCAGAGGACGACCCCCACCAGGACTGGAGTCTCCACAGCCAAGGCAAGGATGCCTCTCTGGGGCATCTTCTTCTTCTAGCTCGAGGGGCTTACCAGCTAGAGAGCAATTGGCCTCTGTGCAGGTGCTCCCCAGAAAGTCTTTCCCCAAGATGGTGATCACCAGCGAGCAGGCGTTCACGTTCCCTATGGCACAGCTCCCCTCACTACTTCTCCCTCAGTGAATACCCCCATGGTGTACACCACCACACCGGCCTCCCCCTAGGAGGAGACAGGAGACTCCACCCCCTCAGCTGAGGGAGGTGGAGGATGAGTTCAAAACCACACCACTGGGTAAAATGGGAGAGATGACAATAGCTATGGCCACCCAGTGCCAAATGCTCAAAACCATCTGGACAGAGAGGGAATGACAGGAAATGATGGCCCCACCATCACCATGCCCCCCGCAACTGCCCTTACAGGAGGAGATGCTCTCCTACTCAGTGTCTCACTCCAATATTTTGCTTTAACCCAGTGGAGAGAGGCATCCATGCAAAGGGAGGCACAACATAAGTCCTTCTGTCTATAATCAGGAAACATCACTCCCTCCTCCACACCCTGCAGTCAATCAGGCAATGTTGTGCAGATTAGGGAAACTCCAGGACCCCCATACCAAATGTCTTTTTAAATATTTTTCCCTTAATCAATCAGGCTCGGCTGCATCAATTAACCCCAGTATTTCCCAATTCCATCAAGATGGAAGGAATCTGTGTCTATATATTTTCAAACATAATACAGAACCATGCAAAATAAACATACACTAAACCATACATAGACATAACCCCAGTTCACAAACCAAAAGTCACAAATTTGCAAACCTAATAAAAACTGTTCCAAATTAACCTATCAATATACCGATTTTATCAATATAGAGATCATTATAAGTTGCAGAAGTATACATTTTGATATCAGACACAGTGGAAATGGAAACCGCTAAAATACAACTTTAAAACCATTTAAGAAACATGACACAAATCAATGATAGATTAATTCAGTATAATAGTATTCATTACTACCTTATCAATGCACAAAGTAGTGGGATTCGGGGTTGCAATTTAGACAAGAAGAAACCTAAATCATCTTCCATAGAAAGCCGGTGGCCGCTCCATTTAAAGCCAAGATTTAAATAAGCTTCATCATATTTTCGGCTTTTGCGTTTTGTTGAAACCTCCGCTGCTGCTGCTGCAGCTTGTATTGGACAAATGTACTACCTCTCACACAAAACGATTTCTCACAACTACTTTTCTCTAAGCATGTTGCTGATTCGTTTACTTGTCGGAAAAACTACACAACGTACATATAATAATAATAATAATAATAATAATAATAATAATAATAATAATAATAATAATTATGTATTTATAAGCGCCTTTCAGGATACTCAAGGACACTGTACACAAACATGTCTGACGTCACTATTGATGGAACAGTAGAACGTTAAACATTCAAGTTATTTTAGAATATAATATGTTTAATATATAATTATCTACACTTAAAACACGCTATTTGGTAGCAGGTAAAGTGAAACTGTCGAGTTAAAGTAACGAGAAAAAAACCCATACAGCCTGCCAGCTATGTGGCTTAGATACATCATTAAAACATTTAGTTAATTTTTAATTAATTAAAACTTTAGTTAATTTAGAGAGTATGCAAGGAAGCTACTGTAGAGCAATACAACGAAACCAAATAATATTACACTGTTTCTCTTGTGCTTGTTTTTCTTCTTCAGTTTTTTAATTTATACGATTTTTTTTTGCACCAGATGGGTGTGTTCTTTGTCTTTTTGATCGACATGATAATTTGGCCACTTCACAATCCTAAAAAGATCTTTTGTGCTTCTCTTCTGCCACACCCAAACCGTGAGGACGCGGATCGATGGCAGGTTTCTAGCGCATAAACCAAGAAGTTTGATTCCATGATGCTCAGCACGACTCGCTCATAATCAAAATGTGAAAATTATTTGAAAACTAATAACAATTATCAATTATGAAAATCAATTATACATAATTATATATCATTGATTTTCATAAATGATAATTGTTATTAGTTTTCAAATCTATAGAACATAATTTTATTTATTTATTTTTTGCTATGCCCCCCCTATGCAGCCACTTATGCCGGTTATGCCTAGGCTATGGAGGGTGATTAGTGCCAAAATGAAGATGAACGTGAACATGAACATGGACATGATTATGAAGATGAAGATGCAAACTGCCCGCTTCTACAATGTTGCCATATAAACTGGTCGGAAGTCAGGAATTTCAACGCAGAGCGATGTTGGACAGACGGGTTAAGGACGTTAAAACTGAATAGTTTCCATATTGTATTGTGTTCGTTTGTATTCGGGAAAATTTACAAAGACACATCTACTTGCTCACACGGTATCCATAGATAACGGGAGGTGTTACATTAAGTCCTTCATTTTACTTTATTGAATTTATTTCAGGCTTTATACAATTTCTTGCGCATTACTGTGAGTCTGGTATTTTGCGGCTTCGAATTATGATGTTTTTTATGTATATAGTTTACAAATATATTTAAATTTATGAAGTTAAACGGTTTCACAATATGGAGCACTATCCATACTAAAATTAAAAATAAATACATAGAGAAAATAAATGAATGATTAAATAAATACATGGAAATTTAAGCGTATCTATTTATTTAAACGTTTTTTATTAATTCATTATTTTAAACATGTATATATATTTCCCATTGCGCTTTTAAATTTCGTAGCGTCTCTTTTATTTCTTTTTCTTTTTCAATGTGACAAGACATTGAACTCTGTCAATCGTCACAGAGTGTGCACTTGAGTGAGGAGGGTGTAGGGTGTAGGGTGAAGTTAAAAGCGACAATGGGACTCACTTCAGCGTCAGCATTCAGCGTGTTTGCCTTTGACCGAAAAAGTACCTACGCCGTCTTTTCTTGTCATCTGTCTCTGTATTTAATTAACATAATAATAATAATAATAATAATAATAATAATTTTGAAATATTGTTCGTTAATATCACCTCCTAGTTTTATAAGATATTATTTCAGTAATTAATGAATTGATAGTTGCCGAAACATTTTTTGGCAGAAATTTCTAATCATATATTTAAATCATGATTATATAATAATTGTATATTATCTATGTATTATAATTTCCTTGATACATAATTCCCAAATCGCACACTTGTTCCCTTCCCTTCTTCTGACAAGAAAAGACTGCGTAGGCAGGGTTCGAATTACCGGGGGGGATTGGGGGATTGAACCCCCCTAATTAAGACTTGCCCCGAAAGAGGCAAAAATAGAAGGGTGGGGAATATATCGTAACGTAAGCGGTCCCTGCTCTCACGGTTACTGACCGTCAACCCCCCCTTTTTACAATTCTTGCTGACTCTCGCGTTTGTCATTGTATAATTCGCGAAGGCGCTGAGGTGAGTCCCATTGAGCGCTTTTAGCTTCACCTGCACCCTCCTCACTCTAGTGCACTGTGACGTCAGCGCAACGTCACGCTAAGTGCACACTTGTCGAAGGGTGTAGGAGCGAGGGTGCGGTTTGCGACGCAGCCGGAGTTTTCCTTAGGTAACGGAGGGGACTCCTTACAATCCCACAATGCACCGCTTCGGCTAAAACGGAAGTTCCCATGTGAAATAGGCGGAAGTGACTCTTGTTTGGATCTTTGTTTACCGCGAACTTTGGGCGGGTCGTGTTTGTGCTTTAGTTCAGCGTGGGCAACAACAACAACAATAACAACAATTAGTTCAGGAGCTAAAACAAGTATCAACCGTGTTGTTGTTTTTTGTCTGTATTTTTGTAAAATTGTGGCTGATTAGAAAATAAAATGAATCCATGTTAATGGCATTTCTTCATTTTATTCTGTACTGAAGGCCAATGTCGGTGTCCGCGGCTCTGAGCGGCCGCCTGTCCTCGGCGCTGGCCGAGCTGATGAGAGCCGCCCTGTGTGAGATCTGGAAGGCGGTGGAAGAGACGGTGTCGGAGTCCCGGGTGGAAATAACCCGCAGACAGAGAGAAAACGAGGCGCTGAGGCGGAGGCTGCAGGAGCTCATGGTGGCGGGGGAGGCGGCTGTGTGTCACTGGAGCTCCGGAGCGGACGGGCCGCCTGTGCAGAGCCGAGGAGCCGGGAGGAGAGAGGGAGAGACCCGGGCAGCAGCGGACGGTAACTAACTAGCTTTAATTCATTGCTTGGTAATAAGTAGAATAGTCGGTCCAATAATTAACTTGCGCTTTGTACAGTATTCTAGAAACCCAGTAGGTAGTAAACATCTGCTAAAATATACTAGTAATATATATCTTTAAGTGCTGTTAATTCTTCACCAACGAAGTAACATTTTCGCTAATACGCATTTCATTGTGAAATCAAGTTCTCATTGACAGTGTTAACGGGGTGCGTTCTTGCAGCGCAACATTCTGTAGTATTGCACAGTACACTTCAATGGAATTACACAATTGTCATATCCAAAAACGCAATTAAATGCGAGCATAAACATTAACCCAGCTATTGGATTGCATAAGTATTCACCCCCCAAGGACTTTTTTGTTCTGTTACAATCGGCAATGAAAATAGATATTTGGATACTCTCCTTTGATTAACACCACATACACAGCACCTTGAGAAGCACATTTTTTTTTTATCGTTAAATAAAATGTAATTACACGTAACTGAACATGTTAGCTGCATAAATATTCACCCCCTTGGGTCTATATTGTTTAGAGCCACCTTTGGCAGCAATTAGTCTTCAAGCCCATTCTTCGTCTATTGCTCAGGTTCTCTCAAGTTGGATGGGCACTGTTGGTAAATGGCAGCTTTCAATGGATTTAACTGTGCTCTGGGGATGTTCAAAGTTTGGGATATTATTTTAAAGCCCAACCCTGACTGGAGCTTTTCCAGAACTTTCTCTTTGGCTTGTTTTGAATGCTCCTTGGTCTTCATAGTGTGGGTGTTTGGATATGTTTTTTGACATTAAAACTGGTTTCTTTATTCTGAAATCACGTGACACTTTAATTGCACACAGATGGACTGTATTCAACTAGTTATGTGACTCCTGAAGGCAATTGTTTGCGCCAAAGCTGATTTAGGAGTCATACAATGGGGGGTAAATACATATGCAATCAGTACATTTCTGTATTTTATTTGTAGTTAATAAATAAACATACAATTACAACATATACATGCAATACTTTGTGTAGACAGGAATTCCAAATGAAATACATTTTAGTTCCAGATTGTAACACTACAGAAAGTCCTTGTGGGGTGAATGTTCATGCAATCCACTGTAGACAAGGTGGCAGCAGCAGCAGCATTAATCTAAATAAAGAAATACTTTATTCCCAAACTAACTAACTACTTTGAAAATGTTATAGTTTATAATGTTTTGGTATGGATATATTTTACAAAAGTGCTTGGATGCTATTCTGACCTGTACTAGTGGCCTGTCCTCAGAGCTGCTGTTCTCAGTGCTGTTCTCCTGTCTTGATTCTCCCCCAGGAGCTGTAGAGGCCAGCGCTCTCCCTGACTCTGGGGAAAGGGCTCCCATTGAGCAGCAGCACTGTGAGCAGGAGTGGAGCTCCAGTCTGAGGCAGGACACAGAGCCCACAGATACTGAAGACAACCAGGGGCTGACTGAGCAGCACAAGAGCAGACAGAGTGAAAAGGAGCTCAAGGTCGAGGGACTGGAGTTTGACCACAGTACGGAGCCACAAGCTGAGGGTTTTACACAGGGACTTGGGGCTCTGGGATCAGAGTGTGGACAGAGCAGAGAACAGTGTGAACCTCTTCTGGTGTCTCATTACATTAAAACAGAGGATGATACACTGGAGTCTGAGGTCTACAAAATGGAGCCAAGTATGCAGACACCTTTCACATACACACTTGGAAATATAAAACCTGAGAATATTATAGAAACTGTGTGTAATCCGGAACTTGTGCTCCCTGTAGATGGACTGTCTAAACTAGAACCTGAGCTATCTGAACTAGAGTCTGAGCCCTGTGTAGATGGACAGTGTGACCCTCAGTCTGCTGCCCTGAGGAAGGAGCTCAGTGGAGGGAGTGATAGTACAGAGACGGTTCAGAGCTCATCATCACAGTACAGACAGCTGTGTCCGAGACCCTCCACCTCCCACACTCCCCCCTCAGAACGAGCTCAGAAACATCAGGGCTGCCATAGCTGCCCCCAGTGTGGCAAGAGATATAGTAAATTGTCAAGCTTGAAAAAACATCAAGACAACACACAACACAACACTTTAGAGAAACCATATTGCTGCTCCCATTGTGGAAAGCGCTTCTCTCAAGCAAGATACCTTCATACTCATCAGGCAGTTCACAAACGTGACCAAACATACTCCTGCTCCCAGTGTGGGAAGGGCTTCTCTCAAGCAAGATACCTTCAAGCTCATCAGAAAATTCACACGCGTAAAAAAACATACTGCTGCTCCCAGTGTGGGAAGAGTTTCCATCAGCCAGCACACCTTAGAATTCACCAGCTCAGTCACACAGGAGGGAAACCATGTCCCTGTTCCCAGTGTGGAAAGGGCTTCACTAGGCTAGCACCCCTTGAATCTCATCAGTTCATTCACACAGGAAATAAACCAGACAGTTGCTCTCAAAGTGGGGAGAGCTTTGGATATGCAAAAAGCCTTCAATCCCCCCAGCAGATTCACACAGGAGAGGGACCATGTTGCTGCTCCCAGTGTGGGAAGAGCTTTGGACGTTTAGATAGCCTTAAGACTCACCAGTGGGTTCACACAGGATATAAACTGTACTGCTGCTCCCAGTGTGGGAAAGAATTCACTCGGGCAAACAACCTAAAACGTCACCAGCAGGTTCACATGAGAAAGAGAGTGCTTAATAAAGATAAACAAGTAGAAGGGGAGCCCAGAAATATAAGCCAACACAAATAGAATCTAGACACCAGGGACCTATCAGGCTAAGTTGACTTGAGCTAAACAACTAACTGATATCCAGGATTTTTGGTTCTTCTCGGATTTAATTAGCTTGTTAACCTAAGACAGATTTCTCTAATTGAGGATAAGTGCGCATTCCTGTTTGGCTACAAAACGATGTTCAGTGGCGCATAAAAAAAATGATTTAGCGTTGGCAGAGGAGCGCGCTGTCTGTTTCAGTGCTACTGAACAGCACTAATTATGGAAGGCTATGAGGAAGAAAAGGACATTATATTGAATAAAGCCAATGAAGCCACAGCAGTAAAAGCCAGGGAAGAAGCCTGACAAACAATTGCAAATAAGTTAAATGCTTAAGTTTATTATTTTTTTTATTGCATCAATATCAATGATCCCAAAATACGGTAGTGTTTAATATAATTTATCCCAGACCTCTATCACAAATGCCTCGGTTCCACCGGCTTAAGCGCCGTGTCGTGCCATGCCGTGCCGGAGTCCCAGAGCATTTGTTTCAAAACCAGGCCGCTGTGAAGTCCGTCCCTCTTATGGGAGGAGCAGCGACTGTGGGTTTGGTTTGTGTTTGCGTTAAAAACAGAGACTGAGAACAACACTATGAGCGACACAGCCTGACGAGAGAGGACTTTTGTGTCTGTTTTATTCTTTGTGCTTTACATGATTGTAAACGGCGTAATAAATACACGTTTCTGTTAAGAGATGTTAGGAAGAGCTAAACGTGTAGAGACAACATTATATTCAGACAAGCATGTCCCCATAAGAATACGTTTCCATGTGCAACAATAATACTAAATATCAAATATGTATTGTTATTATTATCGTCATCATTTGTGCTAGTATATATGTATTTTAAACGGCACAGCTTGACTCCCTTAATTTATTACAGATTTGTAACTGCAAACAATACTTTTTGCTGCATTATTTATAATTTACTTATCAGACGTCCTTAACCAGGGCAAGTTACATTTGAAACGAAATACACGTTTCACTATTATTCATCCAGCTACAATAGAGCAGCTTTAATTGAACTAAAGTGCGCGTCTCAGTCATGACGTTTATGGACGCATTTATTAAACCAGTCCTTATGTTTTAGAGGGAAACCCAGATCTGCTGAATTTATTTATTCATTAATTTAACTTGTAAATGGACACACGTTAATTGAATCGTGTTCGCCTTCATACTGTAGCGATCCTGGCGGGTGTCTGTGTGAATGTGCCATTAGGGCAGCCCAAAGGTGGTGGGGGGTGTAAAAGTGTGTATGCAGGGTGGGTGAGTCAGTTCTGGGACTCTGTCTGCCTATTTGTGTTTGTGCATGAGTGTGAATGTGTGTTATGTGTGGGGCATTATTGTGTTGGGTTAGGGAGGGATATTTGTGGGTAAGTGTGTCTGTGTGGCTCCCCCCGTCTCGGGGTGGTACAGCCGGAGAGTGGTAATTGGACGGGAGGGAGTCGCCAGATAGGGGAATATATAAGGGCCTGGTGACGGGTTAGGGGTCGAGTTGAGCGGGAGTTTAATGAAGAGAAACATCGGTGTGGTTATAGAGAATCTGAAGGAAAAAGGGGGAAGAGAAGTACCTCGGAGACAGATTAATAAATCACAGTTTTTGCTTTGGAAAAACTCAGTGTCGAGTGCTTTATTTTATTAGGAACCTTTAAAGAGGCAAGGTCGCTACAATACTGATTGTCTCTGCGGATTGTCCTGCACACCATTCACAAAACACAGCCTGAAACACCATCCAGTTATTCATAAAATATGAATATCGGCTGCTACGATCCGATTGTTATCCTTCAGTATAGTCACGGCGCTGCACCGGTCCTATGAAATCCAAGTGTTTAATGCACTCGGATATTAACTGTAAGCAGTCATTGTTTCTGTACGTGGATTTCACTCCACGCTGCTAATAAAACTACTTTCTTCGTCATCGCACACGGCACTTGAGATTATATCTTCCGACACAATGTCTCTGATCTCTTCCCTGTCTGTCTACAAGTCAAACACACACCTCCGCTGCTGTGCATCATGTCGTCAGTGGGGACGGACGCGTCGAGCACCAGATTGTTAACCATCCACTAAACAGGGACGCGTCCGGCAATAGATATCTGTGCTGGCCAACATGTATACTGTATTCAAATATATATATATTAATAATTTAGCTATCTATATTATTTCTAGGCTGTTGGAAAATGAACTGTTTGACCTTGCTAACAGCCTATTTAAATGTAATGACTGGTTAGGCCTTTTTGAATTACAGTTCCTTAAAAGTGAGAAAGGTGGAGAAAGAAAGAATTGATGGATGAGAAGCTGGCTGTGAGTGTTAATTGGATGTTTTGTTGTCATGTCTACACATGAATACCAAGGTTTCAAGCATCTAGTGTTAAACTGGATCTGACTCTTTCTAGTCACAGGCTGGTCCCTGATGAATTAGGTGCAATAAACTTTTATTTTTGAAATGAAAATGTTCCCCTTACAATGTTTTAACACTCTAAAATGACACCCTTTTCCCACAACAATACTTACTGTCAAAAACTCAAAGGGGATATAATTCAACTAAATTATGGGAATAAGGGGGGGGGGGGGAAGCTACAAACATTATTCATACACTATAGTGCATGAATAATATTATCTACACAGTACTTAAGAAGAATAATACATTAAAATTTCTAAACCACATTGCACACTGCAGATTTGCTCAAATTTACGGCTCCACCTACAGCATAGAGTAACGTAACACTGTAAAAGTTGCGTAGCCACACAGAGGGTCTATCACTGTCAATGCATGACTGCAGTGGGTGGCATTATTGATGTTCGGTCCTAATACATCCACTAGATACATCATACCTTTTTAGAGCTCTGACCTAAAATCAGAAACAGTCGTAAAACCTAAGAATAATCGGAAACCCCAATTCCGACAGTTTGGGAAATGACATACAATGAGGCGAGTACCTATAATTAGCACACACACCATCCCAAAATCAAATCCGTTAGCCGACAGTTGCCGACAAAAATATATCTGCCTGTTTCAAGTGAAATCAAACACTTCGAAATAGGCAATATAACAGCATGCACTAAAATTAAACGCTGATGTGGGAGGAGTGAGTGTTTGATTGAGATGGAACCTAGTGTGCTTGGATGCTGCAATTTTAGAGAATGCAAGGGAAAATAGAAGAACTTAGTTTTTATATGTACACCCAACGAGAGTCAGCTGGCATGTTACACTGCTTGCACCCGTGATTAATATGTTAGACTTTTAAAATCGAAAGAGATTCCATTCACATTATGCATGCATGTAACCAATATCCTGGATTGGCCCATGACACCCACACCCCATATATTTGTCACATGTTGTATATTTCACAACATAGCTACAACCTGTCACAGCCATTAGACTGAAATAAACAACATAGTGGACAATGACGGCAATGATGCAGAGCCAGCTGATGTACATCCACCTGTATCCAGTGCAAACTCAAAGGTCAGGTAAAGCATCTGTCCATCATTGAGAATGACATCTCCTATCTGTGCCATATAACCATATAACAGCAGACGCTACAGTAGGGCTGTACTGGTAAACTTCATGCCACCTCACAATGGTGTCACGCCCTCAAGGTGATAATGTATCATCAATAACTGAATTTTAAAAAATATATATATGTATTTTTTGAAATTCTGAAGCCTCGCCATTTAGTGATGCAGTAAGGCCGCTGCACTGTAGTGCGGGAGATGGGGGTTCGATTCTTGCCGTGGCTGTTCTATGAGCAAGTGCTGTGAGAATAAACCGTCGTTCAAAAACTAGACACGCACTACAAGTGTTTTAGTCCGATTTGGCAATCCCCTTCAATCTGCACTATTCGTGAAGACAAGCAGCTTGTTTGGGCCCGTGCCTGCTGCCAATGGGAGTTGAGCTGATTGAGGGAAAAGAAATACAGGAAAAATAAACGACAGGAGTATTTGATTTTCAGGAGTATTTATTCAAATGCTTAAAATATAAATAGTTGTTTTGGGACAGATTATTTAAAAATACTCAAATACAGAGAAAATAATATTTCCAAATACAAATCCCAGTATTTGGTTCCTGAGATATTAAACATATTTTATGAGCTGTGATGTCACTTGGTACCCCATAAATGTCCAACTCACACCAAAAGTCTCTCTCATTTGTGCTATGTTTGTGCTGGTTTGTGCAGTATTTGTTTTCATCAGTGCAGTTATAGTTTTTTTAGATATTCATTTTTTCATCTGCAATGATTTCAGCTAGCACCCCAACATACTCCGAATCAATCCAAAGTGGTGTCATTACCATTATTGAAAAGCATGGAAGTTAGTTGTAGGCAAGGCAAGTTTGAAAGGACAAACCAACCGATTTGACATTTAACATTATTACTATGGGTTCACTACTACATCATAGGTGCAATTAATGCAAGTTAAGCTCTCTGTTTATCTTTGATATCAAAAGTGATTTGGCACAAGGGCTGGCATTTTTGCATTCTATATTAAGTAGGTCTTGTTCAATTCATATTAACTTGATAAAATACTGAAAATATGAACTATTGTAACTGTAATAACTGTAATAAAAGGGTGTCTTACCAATTTATGCTTCCGTCCCAGGAAATGTAACACTAACAGGCTAGCCAGATGCATTTAATAGTATTTTTATGTAATCTTGAGAAGGTGTGCATTTAAGTAAGAATTTAAATTCACACGCAGTATGACAGGAGTCATGATACTTGAAGACACGGGTCACTATGGTGCATATTGCACATACAGATGGGTGACAATAACAAATGCAGATGCCTCCAAACAGGTGCACTGCATGATGCAATTTTATTTTATTGTTTTTTGATTTGTCTGAGGCATTTTCAGTTAATTTCAATGTATTTGACCTTATTGTTTAATGGTTTTCATTTGGCAGTATTGCCTTTATCACAAGTTTATTGTTTGATTGATTTATGCACACGGTTACTTGAGTTTATGTATTTTGGTTTAATTTAAAATCACATTAAGATTTAGAATTGTCTTTTAATTTTTTTTTATCATAAGTATTACAATTTTGTAAGGTTTTAATTTTGAAATGTAAAATACTTTCCAATAAAACAGTATTTTACTAAAATAAATATCAGCCGCGGTTTACTGTCTCGATTTTTGTAAGTGTTACTGATGAGAACCGAAACTGAACCATGTTAATGGCATTTCTTCATTTTATTCTGCACTGAAGGCCAATGTCGGTGTCCGCGGCTCTGAGCGGCCGCCTGTCCTCGGCGCTGGCCGAGCTGATGAGAGCCGCCCTGTGTGAGATCTGGGAGGCGGTGGAAGAGACGAGCTGCGGACAGAGAGACGCGGAGCCCCGGGGAGCAGCCAGCGGTAACTGCCTTTACTCCATTGCGTGGTAATGAGCAGAGTCGTCGGTTCAAGAATTAACTTGCGCTTTGTATAATAGAAATCCAGTAGCTAATAAACATCTGCTAAGATATAGGCTACTACTAATAATGACAATGAACAAGATAACAAATAATGCTCTTAATTCTCCACCTAATTCTGAAGGAAGAGACAATTTCCCCAAATTTGCATTCCTTTGTGAAATTAAGTTCTCAGTCTCATTTACTCCGGTGTTAACTGGGTTTCTTGCGGGTCACCAATCTAATACTGCACAGTGCGCTTGCGTAAATGCGTTCTAATTGGATATCCGAAAATGCAATTAGATGCGAGTATAAACATTAACTGCGCTTTTCACGTTACATGGGATTCCGTAAGTTTTCACCCCCAATGACTTGTTCACATTTTGTAATGTTATAATATGGAATGAAACATTGTGAAGACTCTGTGTGAAGATTTTTTTTTGTACAATTGAATGATAGATTTGCTTCTCATCCCTAGGTAGTGGGAATGAGTTATTTTTCTAGTTATTGTTTTTGTATTCGTATCTATAGCACATGTATTATAATAAACGTCTTACTAGATTTATTTTTCTATCAACATTTAGACCAAGTGGATAGCTATAGTACAAATTCATCATTGCAAATAAACTAAACATTCTACTCTTGATTTTTTTGTCACACTAAAGAAAAAATAAAGCTGTCTTCAGAGCTGCTGTTCTCAGTGCTTTTATCTTGTCTTTTCTCCCCCAGGAGCTGTAGAGGCCAGCGCTCTCCCTGACTCTGGGGAAAGGGCTCCCATTGAGCAGCAGCACTGTGAGCAGGAGTGGAGCTCCAGTCTGAGGCAGGACACAGAGCCCACAGATACTGAAGACAACCAGGGCCTGACTGAGCAGCACAGGAGCAGACAGAGTGAGGAGGAGCTCAGGGGACTGGAGTCTGGACACAGGGCAGAGCCACAGACTGAGGATTTAACACAGGGACTCGGGGCACTGGGATCTGAGTGTGTACCCAGTGCAGCTGGTACTGAGCTGGACTCTAATGCAGCCCAGTGTGAACCCAGTGTGGCGTCTGTTCACATTAAGACAGAGGTCAATGAACTGGAGTTAAACACTGTGGTGTCTGATCACATTAAAATAGAGGACAATGAACACAAGGGGGAAGAACTGTACTACTGTGCAAAGTGTGGGATGAGCTTTAATGACACAACGTGTCTTAAAGTTCACCAGTGCATTCACACAGGAGAGAAACCATATTGTTGTTCCCAGTGTGGGAAGAGCTTCACCGAAGCAAAAAACCTTAAATCCCATCAGAAAATTCACACGGATGACCGACCATTCTGCTGCTCCCAATGTGGGAAGAGTTTCCATCACTCAACATGTCTTAAAACTCACCAACGTATTCACACAGGAGAGAAACCATATTGCTGTTCTCAGTGTGGAAAGCACTTCAGATATCTATCAAACTGTAAAATTCATCAGGTCAGTCACACAGGAGAGAAACCATATGTTTGCTCTCAATGTGGGAAGTGCTTTGGTTATGCAAGAAGCCTTAGAATTCACCAGCAGATTCATACAGGAGACGGATCATATTGCTGCTCCCAGTGTGAGAAGAGCTTCACTCGAGCAAGATGCCTAAAATGCCAGCTGGTTTACACAGGAGAGGGAGTGCTTAATAAAAGATAAACAAGTAGAAGGGGAGCCCAGAAATATAACCCAACATGATAGAGCCTAGTCACTAGGGGTGTGTTCTTCATTGACATTTCTCGGATTGAGCTAAAACACTAACTGATATCCAGGATTTTCTGTTTTTCCAACACTCATCTTACATTTAATTACCTCATTAGCTTAAGTCAGACTTCACATATCCAGGGTAAGTGCGCATTCCCATTTGGATACAAAATGACGCTCAGTGGATCAGAAACTATTACTTGGCGATGGCAGAAGACCATTCTGCCAATTTCAGTGCTTATTATGGAAGGGTATGAGTAGCTAAAGGATATCATATTGAATAAAGCTGTTGTGTCTGTAAAAGTCAGGGAAGAAGCCTGACAAACAATAAAAAAAAAATTAAATGCTTAAGGTTATTATTTTTGTATTGCATCAATGTCAATGACCCCAAAACGCAGTGGTGGTCAATGTAATTTATCTCAGACTTATACAGATATTACATAGATCTCCGTGCTGGCCAACATGTATACTGTATTAAAATATATATTTACCACTTAGCTGTCTATATCATCTCTAGGCTGTTGGAACATGTACTGTTTGATCTTGAATTACAGTTACAAGATTAGGAAAGTGGAGAAGGTAAAGGAATTGTTGGATAAGAAGCTGGCTGTGAGTGTGAAATTTAGTTTAATATATTTAGTTGTCATGTCTACACTTGAACATGAAGGTTTCAATCATATAGCATTAAACTGGATCTGATTATCTTTCTATGCACAGGCTGTACCCTGATGAATTTGGTGCAATAAACTTTTATTTTTGAATGGAAATTGTACCCCTGACTCTAAAACTCCTATTCCCGTCTCCAACCCTGATCCTGGAGAGCCACAATCCAGATAATTGTATATGTCACCCTAAGTCACCAATTACTAAATACTGGGAACACATGTGAGTTATTAATCAATTAAGCAAATCAACCAGGGAGCTCGTGCTCTGAGAGGCTGCAGGTATTCAGATAATTGCTGCAATGGTTTTTAAATTACTGAATGTACCAAACCAAAGCTTCACTGATCAGAATGAAATACTTCCAGGTGTTTATAGCTGTTAATAAATTGGTGATAGAAGGGTGACCTCCAAAACCTTCTGGATAGAGGTTCTCCAGGACCAGGGTTGAAAACCGCTGATTTACACAGTACTTATGATGATAATACATAACCATTTCTAAACCGCGTTGCACACTGCAGATTTGCTCAAATGTTCTGTGTCACCTACATTGTAGAGGAACGTACCACTGTGAAAGTAGCGCAGTCAATGCATGACTGCAGTGGGTGGCATTATTGATGTTTGGTCCTAATAAACTAGATAAATCATCCCTTGCTGACCAAACCTGCAATGCTCAAATAAATAATTTGTATGATTTAAAGGATCTTTAATCTCTAAGAATTCTTTCTCAACAACTAACATTGCTCCCATATCTTCTGGATCTCCTAGGAACAGCTCAGCCATTGTTGGGGGTGTGTCAACTGTCATTTAATTGGGCAGGATTCAATTATTATTATTATTCATTTATTTGCAGACACCCTTATTCAGGATGACTTACAAAACATAAGAACATTATAAAAGTGCAATACAGTGTATAATTATAGATGGTAACCCCAATTCCAATAGTTTCGGAAATTAGCATAGATACCATCCCAAAATCAAATCTGTTAGCACAGTGGTTTTCAAACCGGTCCTGGAGTACCCCCTGCCCTGCTGTTTTTGTTCCAATCCAGGATTTAATTGCTTAATTGAACCCTTAATTGACCTAACAAAGCAATACAATATTCAATTAAGTAACTAAGACCTAGGTTTGAACCAGTAGGGGGTACTCCAGGACCGGTTTGAAAACCCCTGTGTTAGCAGTTAGTTTCCCACAAAAATATCTGCATGTTTCAAGTTGTCATAGTGAAATCATACAGTTTGAAAGAGGCAATATAACAGCAGGCATTAAAATAAAACGCTGATGTGGGAGGAGTAGGTGTTTGATTGAAATGGGACATATAGTGTGCTTGGATTGCTGCAATTTCATAGAATGAAAGGGAAAACAACAGAACTTAGTCTTACCCCAAGATGGACACCCAGAATGAGTAATTCATGGCAGATTTTGTTTTTAAATTGGAGACCTGAAATGCACGATTCTGAGTCATTTTGAAATCAAGGAAATTCTACAGATTTGGACTCAAACATATCTTTGCTTCCCAACCACACATCACTATGCGGACACATCCGGCGAAAAATCACATATTGACTGACATTATTGAGCAAACTAGATGCGGTTGCTTGTGCTTGTCAATCAAAGAAATGTATTTCGGTGGAGCTCTGTAATTGAAATGAGTGAGGATGGACAATTTTCGATTTGTTCGTCTGATGGAAATACGGTCTTCATTGTAAATAAGCTGTTTCGGTCGCTGATGTAGGAGTTTATAGGCAAATGCAAGTCTCAAGCGTGTCTTCGCAGAAGCACTATACACAAGGAGAAAAATACTGCCAAGACTTTTACACGGATAAAAACATGGCAAAAAACGTATTTTATCGATGTATTGATGGATGGAATAAGCCCTTTTCCCCAAAACTTGTAAAACAAAAGCACAAACAATAACACAGCTTCTGTAATGAGGTGCCTGTTGAACCCCTAAAACACAAATATAATAAAACCGCTTCATTACACTACTAGATATAATGTTTTTCCACAAAACAATCACACACTGTTCCTGCAAAAAATGTGTCTGCATATGTCTGCAGGATATAACAAATAATTTTAGGATAGAAGTAGTAATAGTAGTAGGAAAAAGTAAGCAGCTTTAGCTGGAGTATAATATTTATAGGCTAGTCATAGTATGTAAGTTAGTATAGGCTAAATAAATGTAAGTTGATATTATTAGTAATAGTAGTTGTAATAACTGTAAATATTAATCATAATGTTCAGAAATAATGTGCTTTCAGAATATAAGTTATATTAGATAATGATAAACGTGAACTATGGCATGTTGCGCAAAATTGCGACTAGTGATTAATATGGAATAATAACAATACACATAATCCACCTAAGTTAATGTAGTATAATCATTATTAGTAGTATAAGTATTATATAATACAATATTATATGTGAATATCAAGGAATATAGGATATTTCGACCGCAATGCTGAGACAGTAGCTGCGCTGAAATCGCCCACTTCACTCATTCCCTGTCCGACAGTGAGTGGCAGCGAGGGACCGAAATGAGCCAGCGATTCCAGACGCTGACGTCATTTCCCTGCGTCAGAACGTCTCACCTGTGTGGCTTCATGAATCTTATCATCTCTGTAATATATACAAATATATATACACTTTTATAATATGCAGTTCAGTGTTTTACTGTGCATACCCCTGGCAAACTGTGTTTTATTTTTTCATTTTATACATATTATACAAAATTGTAGACAAGAAAACTACCAACAAAAACTAGTGCACGAGCAATGTGTTTTTGCACTCTGACATCGGTGTTGGATTCTGGGAAATAGGGGTCGGGGAGTGTACCTCGTATGTACCCTCGAAATCAGACTGCATTGTGGGTAAGAATGAGTGAACAAATGTAGGGAACGAGATGTAGGGAATGAATTCGGACACACTACAAAATGGCCGCCACCCGAAATAGTGCACCGTGTAGTGGACACAGCTTGGGAGGCGGAGTTTGAGTGTTAAATTAAAAAATAAATCTGCGAACCGTGACCGCTGATTGGATATGCAAATTACAGCTCGATGATGATTGGCTACTGAGCTACATCTTGGAATGTCTGTATATATAATAGGAGTGTGAAGTGAGCAGCGTTAAGCAACATTAGTGGCTTCCAGAGGTAAAACCGACTTCCGGTGAAGCTTATATTTTTTAAAATAAAAGTATTTCTGTTATCTGTCAATCAAAAATATCCACTTTTACAGTAATATAAATACTAGACAGTCTTCCCTTCATTCCCACTCTTAATGAATCATTTAAGACAAGCAAAGATGTGACTTAGAGCAGAGCAGTGACTTCAATAAGCATTTTGTTAAAGATTATTATAAGCATTATAATCATTTAATATATGTGTACCTTGACTTTTCATAGTTTTTTGTATTGTATAATTGCACTTTCTATCAGGTAAATATTTAAAAAAGTTTTTTATAATGTTATGTTGCTGTTGATCAAATATGAAATGATGGAATGTGTACAAAATAAATAAATATAGATGTTATTGATGTAATGTGTTATACAACAGTCAGAAGTGGAGATATTTATATTTAGACCTGTTATGTATCTTGACCTATTCCAAACAATCTTCCGCGAGGTGTCTGTCTTATCATAGCCTATATCAGACTAGGCTATATATATTAATTGTTGGGAAATTTGTCTAAGTGTGAATTTTGTGCAAAACTGCCGAGACCCTTCCCTTCCTTGACAATTACGTGTACATTGTGTAATCTGCTTTGCCTTAATAAGCAATGCAGGACCACGGACACCATGCTGAAGAAGGCTTAGTTTTCAGACTCCTGAGGGAGCGCAAGTCTATGGAAGATGTGGAGGAGGTGGAGCTGGTGAATGCCTATATGACTGACTTGCTATGAGAAGGGGCAAAGGCCATGGGGATGTCCCTTGCAGCCATGGTAGCAGCCAGACACCATCTGTGGTTGATGCAGGCTAAGCTCCAGGACAAGGAGAAGTCTGTCCTCCTCGATGTACCCTGGGTCAGCCATTCACTGAGACGGTGGACCTCTGTATCGAATGATCGGCAAAGGCGAAGGAGACAGTGTCCAAATACGCTGATCTCCAACAGGCTAGATGGCAGCCACAGCAACCCATGGATAAGCCCTCCAATTTCACTCTGCTCCTCCACCTTCAGGGGGGTGCTGATCACTACTGTCGGATGTCCTGAAAGGGCTCCAGCTCTCTCTCAGGAGATTGCGGTGATGCTGGAGAAACGAGTGATAGGACTAGTGGCTGACGAAGACTCTCAAGCAGGTTTCTACTTGGGGTACTTCCTGTTGCCAAAAGAAGGTTGGAAGCTTCAGGACCATTCTCGATCTGAGGGGCCTCAACATGTTTCTGAAGAAAAGACACTTCTGCATGTTGACTGTGCAGCATATCCTCCAGTCTGTCCGGCCAGGCGACTGGCACTGCACCACTTTCGCCACGGTCTGGCAGACAGACACGTCCTGGTTCGGATGGACAACACGTCTGTGGTGGCCTACATCAACCACCAGGGAGGCCTACACTCCCCCAGACTACATCGTGTGGCATGCAGACTTCTCCTGTGGGTGCAAGACAATCTCCGCTCCATACAGGCAATACACCTCCCAGGTGTGTCCAATACAGCGGCGGACATTCTCTCCAGAGGAGGTCCGGACAGCTCAGAGTGGAGACTGAATCCTCAGGTGGTGCAGTAGATCTGGGAGAGGCTGGGACAAGCTCGGGTTGACCACTTTTCTGCACAGGCAACAACCCACTGTCCTCTGTGGTTCTCCTCTCTTCATTCAGTCGCATTTGCAGGTTATTAATCTCTACTGTCAGCTCTCTTAAATTCCGTGATATGACCCGCTTCTCCGCTTCCTGCACTTGTCTCTGTGAAGTCATGCTCTTTTGAAACTCATTCCATTCGGCCTCATACTGTCATCGTACAATGTTTTTCTCCCTTTCAATCGTGTCTCTGCACATAATCCTCCTGGAACTCAGACAAAGCTTTTTCTGCCATTTGAAAGGCGTGATTAGTGTAGTAGGGGTTGTATATAACTTAATGACTTACTTTCTCCATTTACCATACTATTTATGGTTCTATAAACACATGCTTTTATATTTTTGTTTTGTTTTTTGTTTTTAGTCTTTTTTTTTCTTTTTCTACACTGTTAGAAAAATAGGTACACATCTGTACCAAAGAAGGTACAAATGCTTGTCACTCCAGTGGTACCTTTTCAAAATGTTTGCATTTATATAACTTGTATATAACTTAATGACTTACTTTCTCCATTTACCATACTATTTATGGTTCTATAAACACGTGCTTTTATATTATCACAGGCAAATCAGATGTTAAACAGTATTTAGCGCTTATTAATACAGTCCTTTTTTTTGTTTGTTTGTTTTAAGTCTTTTTTTTTTTTTTTCAAGGTACTATATAAGCACCCTTATTTGGGGCCCCGGTGAAGACATGGTGATGCACCTCGTGTGTGATAGGTATGTGTGTCAAACAGCCCCGGGGTGTCAACCACTGAAACTGTTCTCCCATTGACCATGCCTTTAATCTTCTCGCACCCCTTTGTTACCGAGGTCATGCTCATCTCAGACTCAAACACGGTTTTCCCAAAGATTGTGTTTCCAATGGCACTTTTTCCAGACCCTGTTTTTCCAACCAAAACAATCCTCAGCTCTTCTTGATGGACCTTTCCCACCATGTTGCGGGAAGCAGGAAGTGAGCCCTCGAAGTCATATTGCCCACCTTTCTCTGGGGTAAAAACAGACAAGAGATCTCACCTTTCTTGTTACGACCACAAAAGCGCTCACCACTAAGAACGCAGAGCCGCACGCATCGTAAACATAAACAAACAAAGCCAAAAAGCAGATTAAAGCAGAGTCGCTTCTAACAATACAGAAGTGTAGATCACTACACTTTTATTCCACAGCTTAATCAGGATAACACAAATGTGAGGTCTAATACAGTATAATAAAGGCATTCCCTCTATCTAACAAGATGATCTATAATATGGCAGGGCGGAAGGGGAGTAAAAGAAACAAATGAAGGGGTTGCATTACTCACCGCCCTGCCATGGGAAGCCAAAAAGAAGAGACAGAATGTTTTTAAAGGGAGAACAAAGAAAACAAAACACAGAAACTCCAAACAAAGCAAACAATCACACACAGACGAAGCGTGTTTGAGGGAGCTTTCCTTAGTGCAAGAACTTGGAGACTTTATAGGTCCGGTGATGTCACATCCATCGTCATCAGGGGTAGTGCACCAGGAACTCCACCCACAACAATCTGCTCAAGGCAATAATGAGAGGGGGGCATAACAGCCCCAGCCATAAGACATTACATAATCCGTCAAAATACAGGATTAATGAATGTTAAAAAGGTGTAAAAAGTACAGGGCATGTCATTGTTCCATCAGGACAAGACACATCAGGAGGTCATCGGCCCAACCAAGAAGCAAAACCCCAGCAGGGCAGGTGCAGAAGGAACAGTCTTGGCACCGTTTTGGGTTCTGACCGCAGCCAAAAATATGACAATGTCCAAAACAACAACAAAACAAAAAACAAGCCATTACAAAAATTCAAGTCCAAGTCTCCTTATGAATAGGTCAGAGATGAAGCAGCAGGAACCCACTGCAACATCAGATATTCAGGAACAGGAAAGGGCATCAGCAAGAATGTTATCACGCCCTTTAATGTGCTGAACAACAAGAGGAAACGTTTGTAAGAAGAGACTCCACTGCAGCAGTGGTTGGTTAGTATGGCCAAGTCTTTGCAAAACATTAAAGTATTGTGATCAGTATAAATCAAAATCAAACTGCACCCGCTCAAGTAGATTTCAAATTGCTTAATAGCAAAAACCGAAAACTAGGACTAAAACGAATAACTCAATCATTTCTCTGATGCTTGTCAAATGTCTTGGAAAAGAAGCAGACAGGATGCTCAACCCCACATGAAAATACCCCCCTTAAAATACACGCATGACAAAAATTTGGGGATTGGGGAAAAATGACACTGTTTGAAGGGATAGTGTGTTAATCTTTTCACGTCTGTTCAACCTGAAACGTACATTTCGACGTGGATAAATCGTTGCCAAAACCAGTTTGAATAGCAGTTCAAGATTTCAACCACGAAATGATGTTGAAACGATGTTGAGTGCCCGCTGGGTTATCAGGACTCGTATGGGACTATTATTATTATTATTATTATTATTATTATTATTATTATTATTATTATTATTATTATTTCCTGGCAGACGCCCTAATCCAGGGCGATTTATAACATAAATGCAATATAAAGTGCAAAAATACAGTTAAGTGCAAGGCATCATTGTTTCAGGACAGGACTATGTTTCTAACATAGAAATGTGGGTCCTTATAGATTTCATATACCTAAATTGCCCCCCTTTTGAATATTTAAAATATATGGGATTTTTGTCTTCATATATTATAGCCTGTATGTATTTCTTTCACATGTGGAACATATATTGTAGAAATCAGCCTCTACAACCGTGTATTTGCAATCTATAAAATCAAAATATGCATAACAGATTAAAAAATACGGAGCCAATTTGGGCATATGAGAAGCAGGAGCACATATTGTAAGTCACCCTGGATAAGGGTGTCAGCTAAGAAATCACGTAATAATAATAATAATAATAATAATAATAATAATAAAAGTTGTGTTGTTCGTGTGCGTGTCTCACAGGCAGCACCTCCTCCTCAGACTAAGTTTCGTTTTTCCAAGAAGACGTTGGCAAAACGCCCGTCACTGCAGTTCAGACAGGCTGTTTGTCAGTCAACACCAACTTCAACCCGGACACGGCGCTCACACTGAAGAGGAGACACGAAACTGCGCAAAAGTGTGACAGCAAACATTTCCACATCTGTGACTGAAATTAATTAACAAAAAAACTCGGCTGTTTTCCCGGGGTGAAAAACTGTACGTGGTCATATTGCAATCACCCCTCAAAAGCACAGAAAAGGCATTTTAATAATGATGATGATGATGATGATGATAACAATAATACAAGCCTGATAGTGATGATGATGACACGCACCTTGTCCCTGGCCGCGGTGCCCTGCTGCCCATGCCATGGCTCTGTCTGCGGCTCGCAGGTGTGTTACTGTCCTCAAACTGCGAGATCTGTGGCACTGCTGACACACTGCGACCTTTTCTTCCCTTTGCTAGTGTGTGAGGACAATTGCCTAATGTCGATTTACTTTTGAAACCCGACGGCTGCTGAACTGAACTCTTCACTGGTCCCAAAACCAGCAGCACCACCCCACCCCCAGAGCCAGCCTGGGACACCTCCAGCCCGCCCCTCACACAGCCGCTCACTTGTTTCCTCCTCCACCCTCTTTGAAGCCAGCAGGGGCTTCGTCTGCCTTAACTGCATATCACCCAGCCCTGTATTGAACTCGGGGGGTGGGCGGGAGCACCCTTGTGTCAGTGGTGTGCCTGGTGTCCCTGAGAAATCCCTGGGTGCTCCTCATCTTTTCCTTAATTAATTCTAGATTGGGCCTTGCTCTTTCAGCCTCAGCTGCCATTGCTCCGATATGGCCTGCAATACTCTGCTCATCCTCTCCCAAGTCACTGGCCTCTCCTCTTGACTGTAATAAACAATTCAAATTCACAACTTCAAACAATGTTCAAAATGTTCAATCCAGCATGTACAGATTAAGTAAAGTTATAATAATGATAATTATAATTAAAATGAATAAACATTTATCGTTTCAATTTTCAGCTTCCACATGCTCATTCCATTCAAAATATCATGTAATAACAATGCCATGTAGCATACGTACGACTAGCCTGCAAGTTCGCTTGAGTGTCACTGGCTCATGGCTGCATGATTACCGCTTTCGACCTGATCCGGCCACTTTGAATTTATTTTTCATTTTTTGCACTTCTATTTCATTTACAAGAGGCTGTCTCTCCTTCTTACATTTATTTTTTAAAGATTCATGAAGTGCATCCTATTAGAGAAAATAAATACATAAAAATGCAGTAGATTACAAGTTCATTGTTTCAATGAACAAAAACGAGAACTTTAACTTTAAGCATTTTACCTACTAAGGATTATAAGAACATAAGAACATAAGAAAGTTTACAATCGAGAGGAGGCCATTTGCCCCATCGTACTCGTTTGGTGTCCATTAATAACTAAGTGATCCAAGGATCCTATCCAGTCTATTTTTAAATGTTCCCAAATTTTCAGCTTCAACCACATCGCTGGGGAGTTTGTTCAGATTGTGACGCCTCTCTGTGTGAAGAAGTGTCTCCTGTTTTCCGTTTTGAATGCCTTGAAGCCCAATTTCCATTTGTGTCCCCGGGTGCGTGTGTCCCTGCTGATCTGGAAAAGCTCCTCTGGTTTGATGTGGTCGATGCCTTTCATGATTTTGAAGACTTGGATCAAGTCCCCACGTAGTCTCCTCTGTTCCAGGGTGAAAAGGTTCAGTTCCCTCAGTCTCTCAGTAGGACTTTCCCTTCAGACCTGGAATAAGTCTGGTTGCTCTCCTCTGAACTGCCTCTAGAGCAGCGATATCTTTATTGAAGTGTGGAGCCCAGAACTGTCCACAGTATCCAGATGAGCTCTAACTAGTGCATTGTACAGTCTGAACATCACTGCCCTTGTTCTCAATTCTACACTTTTGGCAATATACCCTAACATCCTGTTTGTCTTTTTTATTGCTTCCCCACATTGTTTGGATGGAGAAAGTGAGGAGTCCACATAGACTCCTAGGTCTTTCTCATGCGTTACTTCATCTAGTTCTGTTCCTCCCATAGTGTAATTATAGTGGACATTTTTGTTACCTGCATGTATTACCTTGCACTTGTCCACATTGAATTTCATCTGCCAGGTGTCAGCCCTCAACTGAATATTATCTAAGTCCCTCTGAATAACCTGTGCTGCTGAGATTGTATCTGCTGAGCCACCTATTTTAGTATCATCTTAATCATTAATATAGATTAATTAATACCATTAATATAGATTAGAAAAAGCACAGGCCCCTCACTCCAGTTAGAAGCAACTCCTCTAATTGACACCTTCTATTTCCAATCTCCAAGAATATGGTTTTCATTAAGATGCTCCTCTATTTTTTGTCTAATCATTTTTTCCAACATTTCACAAGTGATGCAGGTGAGACTGATTGGTCTGTAATTTCCTGGCTCAGTTTTTAAAATAATTTCCCTAATTTCTTGAAGTATCATTGGAAATATACCATCTAGCCCAGGTAGGGATGCACGATATTGGATTTTTGCAGATATTCGATATGCTGATATTTTCAAACCAATGTTGGCCTATTGCCCATGCTGATATATATGAAGAGAACACCAAGTCTCTCCTGTACTAGAATTAACCTGTTACTCTTATTGTGATGGCCTACTTGTTGTAGATACAGACATAAAACATTTCCTTTGATTCTACCCTTAATGTATCCTTATACAAAATGTAGACATTCACTCATGAAAAATAAGGAAATCATTTCAACTTGGACTAGATGTAAAATATGCCACATTTATTTTTTAAGTATCATTTTCAAATAAAAATGTAAATCTCATCCCACTTGAACAGGTTGATATGATGCTTCCCTGAGACAATTCTGACAAAGCAGTTGACATAGTACAGAAAAACACATTGTTCTCAAGTGCACAAAATAAACGCAGCTGTAGTCCTGTAGACCTAAAACTTCAGTCCTTAGGACCCACTTTAACATATACTGAATGAGGCTGGAAAAAAACTTCAGCTGACTAGTAGGCCTATTGGTTCTACTTAAAACTGTAAAAACTTAAACCAAGCTCCATATGCCCTTTTCTGTGAGCCACTAACAGCACTGTCTCAATGGGCCTGGTTGACTTTCCTGGGAATTGTGGCTTCACCCAGGTATGTGTGGACCTACAAAGTAACAGAAATAGCAGCTACTTTCAGTTTTTAGGCCAATTCAGATCAGTCGATTGGAATAATGTAAAGATAACCCAGCACTGCTCAATCACTTCACCCTATTACACAGATGAATTGATTAACAGTAGTATGTATTTGGTCTTATTCCAGAAGTTCATGCGATAGTTAAACCCCCTCTTATTATGGACAAAGACTAGTACTTGATTGTGTTCATGACTCAGAATAAAGTATTGATGGAGGATATTATGGTACAAGCCTAAATTCAGTTTTTTATGTAATGCCCTAAAATACCAATGTATTTCACCTTTTGTACTTGACTGAATTAACTGAATGCACATGATGCCTACAAAAGGGTCTTAAACTACTAAAATAAAATAAGCTGAATCATTCAATCTATATATTATGAAAGATGGTCATTTAGTTTATATTTTAGATATATTACACGTTCCTTACACATTTATATCACATCCCTCGTTTCATGTTTGTCTGAAACAGCAGTGATGTGCTTTCATTCTTGTAATGTGATTCTTATTTTGCGCTTTTAGCTCTTAAACACCAGCGATATTTAAATTGTCGATCTCGACTCCTGCCTATGTCAACACACAATCTAAAATGTCAGCTGGAAAAGGCTTTACATTAATCCTTTACTCATAAGGTAAACAATAATACAAATCAAATAAGAATCTTGTACAGGAGCCGCACGGTATTTATATAAAAAACATCTAGAAGTAGTAATCAGTGGTGTATTTATATACGTGACAAACACAACTGTTTGACATAATACGACCCAGTACATGTGCTTGAGGATTGATTGCTTCCACATTGTAACACCGTCGCTGTCTTTCTGCTTTGACAGCAAGTCTATGGTCTTGCCAAGTCCTGCAAAAAATAGTCAGAAATATGAACAAACACAAGTACTACCGTAAATACGTAAACAGTGAGTACATTGTACTCAGAGGTGGTGCTAGAGTCTCTGGGGCCCCATGTACAACCATTGATGGGGGCATCCCAAGACGGGGGGGGTGCTAACGAAGTTTTCACTGGTGGGGGGGGGGTACTGACGGAGTTTTATCCAGTGTTGGGGGGGGCATCTTTGGGGGCCCCCTTCCAGCTCGGGGCCCCATGCAATTGTGTGGTTTGCGTGTTGGGAAAACATGTTACTGGTTGTACTTGCTTTAATTGTAAGGTCATTACTGGGTGTGTGGGGCGTGTGTCCATCACTGGCTCCACTTCGACTAACTGCAGATGCAGAAACGGATACACGTTTCTTAAACCGCACTCTAATGATGGATTTAATATATTCTCACACACACACACAGTCAAAGCCATCATCTGTACAAACACCACATACTGCAGGCACGTAATTGGCCCAGCTAAAATGAAAGGGTATCTTTATAGATACGATATCGCAGGACTGCCGCAAGGGCTGCTGGGATTGTGGAAGAGGAAGAGGCCTGTATTGTTGACCACGCCCCTTTATCATAAGCGGGACGATATCGCACTGTGACGTCACAACGATGCCCACAACATACGCTTAGCTTATGAGCTGCCGGTTACCCTGACACTCAGTCTGTCTAGAGCATCTGACACGTTCACATCGCTCGTCTATCAGCCGCGTACAGATGGGCAGCAACAACTCAAAGACTGCGGTGAGTTTTTCCTCCATGGCGGCGAGTCGCTTTCTCCCTCATGAGGCCAGTGATGGTGTGTGACGTGTGTCTGTCCTCCTTCCCGCAGAGCCGCGGTGCCTCTTCCGCCGCGGAGCTGTTCCGCTGCTCGCTGTGCTCGGGCTTCGTCGCGCCGCCCATGATGCAGTGCCGGGCCGGGCATCTCCTGTGCGCACCCTGCCGCAAGAGCTGGAGATGCCGCTGGAGCTGCCCCACCTGCCGCGGCCTGCTGAAGCCGCCGATGCGCAACACGGCCCTGGAGCAGGTGGCGTCCACGATCGGCCTTTCCTCCGAGGTGAGTCCCCGGTCTGGCGGGTCCTGTATGCAGTGAAGACCCGGCCTGTGTGTGTAGTTTCTATTGACACAGTCTGGACCGTGTGATCTGTGGGAATTAGTGCCACTGAAGCGTCATTCGTGTGCGCCGCCCCTGCGAGGGTTAAAGGCTTCACAGCGGACACGGAGACGAGGTCAGAGTTCAACAAGCTGTCGCTTGATACTATAATGTGATCAATATATTCAAATAAACACCAAGACAGTATGACGTCGCGCAGACGCATCGTATAAAGAGACAGAGCTGAGAGTCAGTTGCACACCTTCCTGGCTGCAGTTAAGCTGCGTGTGATGATCAGTAGATGGTGTCTGGGCACATTAATGCTCAATTCAGATAACTTGAGTGTATGCAGGCGAGTTGTTTAATGCTAAATGAACTGCTATATTGTTGTATGTTTGTGCTCGGTAATTGAGTACTGATGTTTCACAAGACAAACAGCAAGTCTTTCTGTTGTTGCTTTTTTGTGCTAAATCTCGATGTCTCGGGGCCACAATTACCTCTTGAACCCCCTCCTGTGAAACACTAGTTACCTATACATGCTATACATACTGTATACCCTGTACAATATAGTTTTTCATATGCCATACTTTTTGTTTGTATTTTTACTATTTGTGTGCGTGTGTGCATATAAACATACACATATACCTACACAAGCAGACACTATCAGTATTTATTTATTGATTACTAATATCTGAGTGTGGTGGGGTGGGGGGTGCTGTCAGGCACTTGGGTGGGGGAGGCAGTGTTCAATTCCCTTAACTGATGAGCCCTTTTCCTCCTCCGTTCGATATTGGATGTTTTCTCTAAGTGTTTTTTTCCTGTGTCTTACCAGTCCTGTAGTGCTGACATCACCACCGCCATATCCACCCACGGGGAAGAGCTGGCGGCCCTGTTCGTGTGTCCGGTGTGTTTCGAGTACGTGCAGCCGCCCATGCTGCAGTGCCGGGCCGGACACCTGCTCTGCAATGAGTGCCGGCCGAGGGTGAGCAGCTGCCCGTGCTGCCGCAAGCCACTGGCGCCAAAGTGCAGGAACGTGGCCATGGAGACGCTGGCCGCCATGGTGCCGTTCCCCTCCGAGGTGAGTCCCTCCCGTGACAGGCTGCCCCACTCGAGGGTCAACCACAACAGTCCCCCAAAACTAACTGCCCCGCCCCATCACACAGCACTGACTCACACAACACCCCACGGTCCCTCCACAGCACAGTCCAGATCGTTGCGGTACCGAGTGTGTCAGTGCGTTAGCCAGTGTGTTAATGATCCTGGGCTGCTGTAGTGAGGGTGTGCCAGTGTGTTGCTGCCTCTGCTAGTGAGATGTTCATGGTACTGTGCTGCTCTGGTGAAGTGTGTGTTTGTGTTCATGTGCTCCGAGTGTGTACTGATGTGTTGTGTGTGTTTATTGACTTTCCAGCCTGATGCCCTGGGAGACGACTTCATTGCAGCTTTTGGAGGGGCTCAGACCGCAGAGCAGCTCCCGGCTCCCAGCACACATGATCAGGTGGTCCGGGAGCCGCGGTTCCTCTCCTACCTGCGGCACTCTGGACTTGATGACGGACGCAGCTCTGACCCTCGCGACGTGGTCCTGCTGCTCCTGAGCTGCGTACTGTGGCAGCTGTGCCCCCTGTGCGATGCAGACCGGGAGCAGCTCCACAGGTGGGTATCGCTGGAGAGCCAGCTGGTGGAGCAGGCGCTGCGTCTGGTGGAGGGGTCGCCGGACCGCGACGACATCTACCTGAGGCTGAGGGAGGGGCCGACCCCCCACTCTCACACCAAACCCTTGTATGATGTTGTCACTCCTGCTCTGCGGGAGCTGCGGCGGCTTCTTCCCCTGGACCTCAGTCTGGATGCCCTATCTGAGAGCCAGGACCTACAGCTAAGCATGGCCAGCGTGGTGGTGCGGAACCTGCTGCGCTACGGCAACCCCTATGGGGGCAGACGGGTGCGTCACCTTGTGGCGCTGCGGCATCTTCGTCACGGCCAGGATGCCCTCCCCTCCACCTCCTCCAGTGTGCCGCGTGTGGCCCAGGCCCCGGCCCCAGCGGAGGGTGTGGACGCCGGGTTGCACCACGGACTCGTTCCAGAGCTGCACAGCCCTGAGTGCGAAGGCCCACAGGAGCACAGAGGCGCCAGGGAGCGGCAGGCCAGCGCCCAGACAGCACCCAGTGATGTCGGGGACAGGAGGGTGCCTCTGCCTGTGGAGCTGGAGCCACTGAGCGCCAGTCTGCCCTCCCTCATGCCTGCCAGGGCCCTGGAGCCGAGCAACATGGAGGCGTCCACCACGGCCGCAAACCCGTCCAGGTGGCAGAGGGTCCGCAGCATCTTCGCTTGGCTCCCGGCCGCCGTCTCCCAGCTGCGCTGGGTGAGGGGGGTGAGGGCGTGATCCCCCAGGCCTGAAGTCAGGCCTGTCTGTGTCGGCTGCCTTGTGTCCCAGGTAAGTTTTAAGGTCTGAATGAAGGATTGCACCACCTGCGGCCTGATGGGGATGCTGTCAGTGACCCCAGGCTTGTGCCCCGGATATGAGGGCAGCCTGGATTGCCCACCCTGTAGAGCGCCATGAGCCAGAGGAGACCCCAGTCGAGAAGGACCCTCATGACGAGGCTTGCGTGACCTGGGAGGCATCTGAGAGGGACGCACCGGGGGGTGGGGCGGTGGGGCCGGTCAAGGCTGGAGACCCCCTGTCTGCCCCTCCCAAGCAATCCAGAAACTCCCACTGGAGACGTGCCTCAAAATGCAGGACTAAACTGGCTCTGAAGCAAAACCTGGGCATCCAGAGTGCAGCCCAGCAGAGGCAGAGGGCCGGGGGCCAGTGAGCAAAGTAAGTGTCCACCGCCGATGCTGGTTCCACCGTAACAATGTTTTAATTGAACCGCGCAGAGAGGACAGGACCGCTTTAAAATCTGGGGGTCCCGAGGCGACGATCGGGTGGGTCTCTCCTCAGGTGGCCACCATTGGTCCTGTGACGTGTAAACATGGACATGAACTGGACTGCTGTTGCCGCCCCCCCCGGTGAGAAGACCCTCACAAGGAGATGCACGCCAGCGGTGGGAACGAGACCCAAAGTGCACAAAGTGTGTAAATAAACGTGTGTAAACTAAAACCACAAAGTTTCCACTGGAGTCCCTTTCTTAAATGCAGAGCTGTTTCTATGCCTAAGTGACCGCTTGGAGCCCCTTACCAAAAAATAATTAATACATCTAATATATTTTCAATGATTTATCATTTATTTTCATAAATGATCACAGTGATCAGTTTTCAGAGCATTTCAGAAACCACAAGGTGGAATAGAACATCTACGACTGAGAGCTGGAGCATTTGATACAGTTCTAGACACCACACCCCTTTCCAGGGCAATGTTTTGGAGCTTCAAATCTAAATCAGGGGTTGGAAGCAAGACAGACACGTGAAACAGAGAGGAGGCCATTCGACCCATCTTTGCCAAGGATCACGTCTGCTGAATCCAACTTTTATCTGTGTGTGGATTATTCCCAATAAGTCAGACTGATGAACCAGAAGTATGTGAAGATAGAAGTTTATTGCGATACAAGCAGCTGTTGGAAGGATGTGATCACGGGCGGTCTCTATGATAGCAGATCCTTAAAGGCACTTTACACACACACACACATTTACATGATATAGTACATGACGTGACAGACTCTCTTCCCATCTCCTCAGACATGTAAGTTTCTCTAGGACATACTACAGCATTACAGACCTTGTTGCTGGGCAGACATGGAATTTGTCCGATATAATAACTCAACACAGAGAGCAGTTTGACAGTTTGACAGTTTCTCTTGAGAACCACAGAGAAAAACAACTCCTTGTATGGTACAGACAGTCTGGATACTTTCTTCCTAGTTTTATATTCATCTTAAGAACCTGGGCTCTACCCCACAGGGACAGTGGAAGCCCAATCCATCTTTAAAGGTCGTCCCGTACAGTTTTAAGAATTTGTGGCCCATTGAGACTAAATATTGAAGTTAGAGGGGATTTAATAATGATCCCAAGACATTTCATTCTGTTCGGTTTCCAAGTGAAAGGAGTATTTTTCAGGTCACTACGATGTGTATGGGAATTTAGTGGCATTGCCTCCGATTTACTCCAGTTCATTTTGCATCCAGAGAGTCGACCAGAGCATCTAATGAGATCAGGAATAGCTGGGAGGGAGTGTGAAGGATCTGAGAGTGTCAGTAATATGCTCAGAAAAAAACAGAAACGTCCCTTTTTCAGGACACCTTATTTTTAAGATAATTTTGTAAAAATCCAAATAACATTACAGATCTTTATTGTAAAGGGTTTACACAATGTTTTCCATGCTTGTTCAATGAACCATAAACAATGAATGAACATGCACCTGTGGAACGGTCGTTAAGACACTAACAGCTTACAGACGGTAGGCAATTAAGGTCACAGTTATAAAAACTTAGGACACTAAAGAGACCTTTCTACTGACTCTGAGAAACACCAGAAGAAAGATGCCCAGGGTCCCTGCTCATGTGCATGAACGAGCCTTAGACATGCTGCAAGGAGGCATGAGGACTGCAGATGTGGCCAGGGCAATAAACTGCAATGTCCGTACTGTGAGACGCCTAAGACAGCGCTACAGGAGACAGGAAGGACAGCTGATCGTCCTCGCAGTGGCAGACCACATGCAACAACACCTGCACAGGATCGGTACATCCGAATATCACACCTGCGGGACAGGTACAGGACGGCAACAACAACTGCCCGAGTTACACCAGGAACGCACAATCCCTCCATCAGTGCTCAGACTGTCCGCAATAGGCTGAGAGAGGCTGGACTGAGGGCTTGTAGGCCTGTTGTAAGGCAGGTCCTTGTAGACATCACCGGCAACAACGTCTCCTATGGGCACAAACCCACCTTCGCTGGACGATTTCATGCAAGATAGGAATGTCAGTGTTCTGCTATGGCCAGCGACCTGTCCTAGGAAGGTTGTGTAGTTATTGAGAAGCAAATGCCAGGATGGAATATATAACAGTCTCTTAGATAGATAAAAGCTGGGTACATGATGTGCAATTTAGGCAATGAAACACAATCACGGTATCAAAAGGCAATTGATCAGACGTCAATATCCATTAATTTCATAATCAACTGTGGAAGTAAAGTTAGAAATTCCTCTCACAAATGGTTTACTTCATGTATACTTAAGAAAGACCAGGTTAAGTCAACAGCCAGGCCAGAAGGTAGTTTGACCCCTGTTTGTTATTTTCGACGAGCATCTTGGAGAAGATGACAAACAGAATGATTTGAGTGTCTGCTCCTTAATCCTTGTATTGGCCCATGGACTCTGTCCTCTAATAATATATTCTGCTTAGCAAGCTTTTAAGATAACATAGTAATGACTTATTAATTGTAACCATATCATTGTTTTCTGTGTATAAAAAGCTCTGACTTTTAACATGGAATCAGAGCAGCTTTGGGATCTTCTTGATTCACTGTTGTTCTCCACGTCACGTGAAATAAAGGCATTGCAATGAACATTCCAACCTTGTAGTGGTATTTGTACATAAATGCTCCCAAACACAAGACTTATTGCTTAAAAATACAAAGTTCATTAGCTGCCCAATCATGAAGCCCTTTGTTTACATCCAATGTGCATTTTCAGTTTCCGTGGAAGAGGCAGCAGTTGCTCTTATTAGTGTAGAAAAATAAATGCTTAAAAACACATATTAGTCCTGCAGCAGATCTTTCATGTTAAAAATTGTCCCAAATAAAAAAAAAAGAAACAATCCACAGATAAACCCGATCTCCTCCTTGCAAGTCCTAATAGCTACAGTGAGGGGAAAAAGTATTTGATCCCCTGCTAATTTTGTACGTTTGCCCACTGACAAAGGAATGATCAGTCTATAAGTTTAATGGTAGGTGTATTTTAACAGTGAGAGACAGAATAACAACCAAAAAATTCAGAAAAACGCATTTCAAAAAAGTTATACATTGATTTGCATGTTAATGAGGGAAATAAGTATTTGACCCCTTCGACTTAGTACTTGGTGGCAAAACCCTTGTTGGCAATCACAGAGGTCAGACGTTTCTTGTAGTTGGCCACCAGGTTTGCACACAGGAGGGATTTTGTCCCACTCCTCTTTGCAGATCCTCTCCAAGTCATAAAGGTTTCGAGGCTGAAGTTTGGCAACTCGAACCTTCAGTTCCCTCCACAGATTTTCTATGGGATTAAGGTCTGGAGACTGGCTAGGCCACTCCAGGACCTTAATGTGCTTCTTCTTGAGCCACTCCTTTGTTGCCTTGGTTGTGTGTTTTGGGTCATTGTCATGCTGGAATACCCATCCACGACCCATTTTCAATGCCCTGGCTGAGGGAAGGAGGTTCTCACCCAAGATTTGACGGTACATGGCCCCGTCCATCGTCCCTTTGATGCGGTGCAGTTGTCCTGTCCCCTTAGCAGAAAAACACCCCCAAAGCATAATGTTTCCACCTCCATGTTTGACGGTGGGGATGGTGTTCTTGGTGTCATTCCTCCTCCTCCAAACACGGCGAGTTGAGTTGATGCCAAAGAGCTCGATTTTGATCTCATCTGACCACAACACTTTCAACCAGTTCTCCTCTGAATCATTCAGATGTTCATTGTCAAACTTCAGACGGGCCAGTACATGTGCTTTCTTGAGCAGGGGGACCTTGGGGGCGCTGCAGGATTTCAGTCCTTCACGGTGTAGTGTGTTACCAATTGTTTTCTTGGTGACTATGGTCCCAGCTGCCTTGAGATCATGAACAAGATCCTCCCGTGTAGTTCTGGGCTGATTCCTCACCGTTCTCATGATCATTGAAACTCCACGAGGTGAGATCTTGCATGGAGCCCCAGACCGAGGGAGACTGACAGTTATTTTGTGTTTCTTCCATTTGCGAATAATCACACCAACTGTTGTCACCTTCTCACCAAGCTGCTTGGCGATGGTCTTGTAGCCCATTCCAGCCTTGTGTAGGTCTACAATCTTGTCCCTGACATCCTTGGACAGCTCTTTGGTCTTGGCCATGGTGGAGAGTTTGGAATCTGATTGATTGATTGCTTCTGTGGACAGGTGTCTTTTATACAGGTAACGACCTGAGATTAGGAGAGTCCCTTTAAGAGAGTGCTCCTAATCTCAGCTCGTTACCTGTATAAAAGACACCTGGGAGCCAGAAATCTTGCTGATTGATAGGGGATCAAATACTTATTTTCCTCATTAACATGCAAATCAATGTATAACTTTTTTGAAATGCGTTTTTCTGGATTTTTTTGTTGTTATTCTGTGTCTCACTGTTAAAATACACCTACCATTAAAATTATAGACTGATCATTTCTTTGTCAGTGGGCAAACGTACAAAATCAGCAGGGATCAAATACTTTTTTCCCTCACTGTATATAAGCAAGCTTCCAGTCACTAATTATCGAAGAACAACAAAAAACTCCATTGCCAAATTGTACTAATGTTTCCATGCCTGAACACATCTCAGCGAACTCAACGAGGGGACAAGCCACATCATGGGCTTTCTTTCACGGTGCGACCTGGTCCGGTCAACAGACCTTCAAGAGGTTCTACCACCTCAACGTGGCAGACAGGCTGCGCCCAAACATGGGTTCCCAGGTACTTCACACTGCTAGCCCTCAGGTGCCGTGAGGCTCTGCTATCCTTGTCATTGTGGGTTAGGCTTCGTCAGGTGTCTGGACTTGCGACAGCTCTGGTATAGTCTTCCCATTCAGTAATGGCTGTCTTTCCTTTTGAAAGGGAACGATAGGTTATTATCATAACCCTGGTTCCCTGATAAAGAAAGACAGCCATTACTCGTCGTGCCAGCAGGGCCCCTATTGGGCAGCTTTGGTACATGCTTTCAATGATTGGCAGGACAGAAGGCTCTTCCCATTAGGTAATGGCTGTCTTTCTTTTTCAGGAAACCGGGGTTATGATAATAACCTATCGTTTTTTCAGGAATCAGATATGTATATACCCCATAGACGAGAATGGCAGGACTTTTATTTTGAAACGACGAGCCATCTAGCTGCATTGCTTACTGGAAGTGGAACTATTATTGTATTGTTGCTTAATGTTGCTAGCTTCACGCTACTCGTGATGTGTTCCACCATTGAAGTCAATGGGAAATGTGGGGGTTTAGACCGATCATAAATCAACAACTATCAATCCTAGCCGTACAAAATGCACAAGCAACCTGAACGGTATCATGACAAATAATTTTATGAAGTTTGTAAGACCTGTATAAGGAGTAGCATTTCGTATTAATGGAAGAATAATAATGATATATTTCCTTCAAACTAACTCTGTGATCATTGTGAACTAAATACAGACAAAATAATAATGTATTTATTAGTTACATTATCAGAATGATATACACCGATCAGCCATAACATTATGACCACTGACAGGTGAAGTGAATAACACTGATCATCTCGTTATTGTCACATCACCTACACCTTCCATCACTTCTCACTTACTGTTATACCTTTCTGACTTCTGGATTTGCCCCTTTTGGATTGTTTGCCCTGGCTCACAGCTGCGAATGAGTCTGCGCTTGGGTCCCCCTTGCCCTGCCCTGATAAGCATGACAGTTATCATGGCACCTGTCAGTGGGTGGGATATATTAGCCAGCAAGTGAACATTTTGTCATCACAGTTGATGTGTTAGAAGCAGTAAAAATGGGCAAGCGTAAGGATCTGAGCGACTTTGACAAGGGCCAAATTGTGATGGCTAGACGACTGGGTCAGAGCATCTCCAAAACTGCAGCTCTTGTGGGGTGTTCCCGGTCTGCAGTGGTCAGTACCTATCAAAAGTGGTCCAAGGAAGGAAAAGCGGTGAACCGGCGACAGGGTCATTGGCGGCCAAGGCTCATTGATGCACGTGGGGACCGAAGGCTGGCCCGTGTGGTCCGATCCAACAGACGAGCTACTCAGATTGCTGAAAAAGTGAATGCTGGTTCTGATAGAAAGGTGTCAGAACACACAGTGCATCGCAGTCTTGGTGCCAGATAGCACAGCACACCTTCAGAGGTCTAGTGGAGTCCATGCCTCGACGGGTCAGGGCTGTTTTGGTGGCAAAAGGGGGACCTACACAATATTAGGCAGGTGGTCATAATGTTATGGCTGATCGGTGTATATAATAAGCTTTATGAAAGAGACCGACCCATTCACAGTGTAATTCAATGTGTTTCAGACAAAGTAAACATTACATTACTAACAATGCAGATGGATAGGGTTTTTCACCCAAACTCGTACATCAAAAACACACAGGAAGAGCAAATGCAGCTACAAGAGACTAATTCCTTCGCTGTGTAATTCAGCGCTATATCCTGCTAACACACAATGTTGCCACGACGTTGTAGTAATGTAATTCACGCAACATTGTGACAACGTTGTGTGTTAGCTGGGTAGGCTACACACACAGCGAGACAAAAGCAAAATCAAATAAAAATATTAAACAAAATAGAACAAAGTAAGACAGCTTCTCATTTCTAGTTGAACGTGTTCCATAGATGCCGAGTTATTCTGAACGCTGTTGTTCCGCAACCCAGCGGCACATGGCACAAAGCTTATTTTATTGATGTGTTTCTAATAATGTAAATAATCAACACTTTTATTTTGTCTGTATTTCGTTCAAGCAACTCTATTGATAATTGTGAACTAAATACAGACACAATACACATTTATTGATGGGTTATAGGCCTATTACCAGAAAGATGGATAGAATAAGCTCCCCACCCCCAAACTCACACAGCACAAAACTAGTGATGTTAGCCTCGAAGTAGGCTTCACGAAGCAGTATCGACCCTTCCGAAGCACAATATATCGATACAATGGTTCAAAGCCCTGCCACACCCTGCCAGAAACCATGTGATCACTGCAAACGAAGCTTTGTTACGTCACACCAGCAGCTGACAGTGTTGAATTGGTTTGGAATACATGTCGGTGTATCAAACCCCCATAATACTTAAAAGAGGTCTGCACCTCCTCAAATCTGAGGGTTATAGAGAGGAGACAGATTTAATGACACCACAGAATACATTTATTGAGAGAGAGAGACAGAGAGAGATAGATAGATAGTTAGACAGAGAGATAGATTTAGAGGTAGTTATAGACAGGTTTAGCAATAGATGGATGGCTAGATACTGTGGTTGATCTGCCCCAGCAGTGTATAAACATTTTTTTAATATAAATATTTAAATTACACACATTTTCCAGTTGCATAATCACATCCCTCTAACACAATCACTATCGTGTTTATACAAGTAAATACATCTCTCTCCACTTCCCAAAATATAGTCTTATTTTGCGCTCTATTATAAAAAAAAAATCACTTCCCCAGTTGCACAACCATATGTCTGATAATAGGCATCACTTGGATCATTACACAACCACATCCATAGATATATGAATAGGAAACACATGTAACTGTTGACTATATCTAGGCTATATGAAATACAGACTACACTTATAGTTAACTGCATTTTTTGACTTCACTACTTAGTTAACATACGACATTCATCACGTAAAAATGACTGCCTTCTATAAATTCAACAGTCTAAACTATTACATAATGTTACTTATTTTATAATACAGCCCTTATCCAGCAGGGTTTTGTGGTCACCCTTCTAGCACCAATTTATAAACACCTGGATGTATTTAATTTGAAACGTTGAAGGAGGAGATGGTTTGGAGGAAACCACTGGAGCAATGCACTGAGTTGCTCAATTGATTAACAACTCCAATGTGACCCCAGTATTTAGAAATTGGTGATTTAAGGTGACCTATAAAGTTAAGTGGATGGGGCTCTCCAGGACCAGGGAACACAGACAAACATAGTGGGAGGGGGTCTATACAATCCCACAATGCACCGCCTCGGCTAAGACGGAAGTTCCCAGGTAAGTAGGCGGAAGTGGCTCTTGTTGGATCCTTGTTTACCGGGAAGTTCGCGCTTCGTGTCGCGCTCTGTGTGCTCCAGTGCAGCGAAAAAACAGCAGCCGTTTCATCGCTCGACCTGTTTTTCTGATTAGTTCATAAACATAAACAAACAAAGCCAAAAAGCAGATTAAAGCAGAGTCGCTTCTAACAATACAGAAGTGTAGATCACTACACTTTTATTCCACAGCTTAATCAGGATAACACAAATGTGAGGTCTAATACAGTATAATAAAGGCATTCCCTCTATCTAACAAGATGATCTATAATATGGCAGGGCGGAAGGGGAGTAAAAGAAACAAATGAAGGGGTTGCATTACTCACCGCCCTGCCATGGGAAGCCAAAAAGAAGAGACAGAATGTTTTTAAAGGGAGAACAAAGAAAACAAAACACAGAAACTCCAAACAAAGCAAACAATCACACACAGACGAAGCGTGTTTGAGGGAGCTTTCCTTAGTGCAAGAACTTGGAGACTTTATAGGTCCGGTGATGTCACATCCATCGTCATCAGGGGTAGTGCACCAGGAACTCCACCCACAACAATCTGCTCAAGGCAATAATGAGAGGGGGGCATAACAGCCCCAGCCATAAGACATTACATAATCCGTCAAAATACAGGATTAATGAATGTTAAAAAGGTGTAAAAAGTACAGGGCATGTCATTGTTCCATCAGGACAAGACACATCAGGAGGTCATCGGCCCAACCAAGAAGCAAAACCCCAGCAGGGCAGGTGCAGAAGGAACAGTCTTGGCACCGTTTTGGGTTCTGACCGCAGCCAAAAATATGACAATGTCCAAAACAACAACAAAACAAAAAACAAGCCATTACAAAAATTCAAGTCCAAGTCTCCTTATGAATAGGTCAGAGATGAAGCAGCAGGAACCCACTGCAACATCAGATATTCAGGAACAGGAAAGGGCATCAGCAAGAATGTTATCACGCCCTTTAATGTGCTGAACAACAAGAGGAAACGTTTGTAAGAAGAGACTCCACTGCAGCAGTGGTTGGTTAGTATGGCCAAGTCTTTGCAAAACATTAAAGTATTGTGATCAGTATAAATCAAAATCAAACTGCACCCGCTCAAGTAGATTTCAAATTGCTTAATAGCAAAAACCGAAAACTAGGACTAAAACGAATAACTCAATCATTTCTCTGATGCTTGTCAAATGTCTTGGAAAAGAAGCAGACAGGATGCTCAACCCCACATGAAAATACCCCCCTTAAAATACACGCATGACAAAAATTTGGGGATTGGGGAAAAATGACACTGTTTGAAGGGATAGTGTGTTAATCTTTTCACGTCTGTTCAACCTGAAACGTACATTTCGACGTGGATAAATCGTTGCCAAAACCAGTTTGAATAGCAGTTCAAGATTTCAACCACGAAATGATGTTGAAACGATGTTGAGTGCCCGCTGGGTTATCAGGACTCGTATGGGACTATTATTATTATTATTATTATTATTATTATTATTATTATTATTATTATTATTATTATTATTTCCTGGCAGACGCCCTAATCCAGGGCGATTTATAACATAAATGCAATATAAAGTGCAAAAATACAGTTAAGTGCAAGGCATCATTGTTTCAGGACAGGACTATGTTTCTAACATAGAAATGTGGGTCCTTATAGATTTCATATACCTAAATTGCCCCCCTTTTGAATATTTAAAATATATGGGATTTTTGTCTTCATATATTATAGCCTGTATGTATTTCTTTCACATGTGGAACATATATTGTAGAAATCAGCCTCTACAACCGTGTATTTGCAATCTATAAAATCAAAATATGCATAACAGATTAAAAAATACGGAGCCAATTTGGGCATATGAGAAGCAGGAGCACATATTGTAAGTCACCCTGGATAAGGGTGTCAGCTAAGAAATCACGTAATAATAATAATAATAATAATAATAATAATAATAATAAAAGTTGTGTTGTTCGTGTGCGTGTCTCACAGGCAGCACCTCCTCCTCAGACTAAGTTTCGTTTTTCCAAGAAGACGTTGGCAAAACGCCCGTCACTGCAGTTCAGACAGGCTGTTTGTCAGTCAACACCAACTTCAACCCGGACACGGCGCTCACACTGAAGAGGAGACACGAAACTGCGCAAAAGTGTGACAGCAAACATTTCCACATCTGTGACTGAAATTAATTAACAAAAAAACTCGGCTGTTTTCCCGGGGTGAAAAACTGTACGTGGTCATATTGCAATCACCCCTCAAAAGCACAGAAAAGGCATTTTAATAATGATGATGATGATGATGATGATGATGATAACAATAATACAAGCCTGATAGTGATGATGATGACACGCACCTTGTCCCTGGCCGCGGTGCCCTGCTGCCCATGCCATGGCTCTGTCTGCGGCTCGCAGGTGTGTTACTGTCCTCAAACTGCGAGATCTGTGGCACTGCTGACACACTGCGACCTTTTCTTCCCTTTGCTAGTGTGTGAGGACAATTGCCTAATGTCGATTTACTTTTGAAACCCGACGGCTGCTGAACTGAACTCTTCACTGGTCCCAAAACCAGCAGCACCACCCCACCCCCAGAGCCAGCCTGGGACACCTCCAGCCCGCCCCTCACACAGCCGCTCACTTGTTTCCTCCTCCACCCTCTTTGAAGCCAGCAGGGGCTTCGTCTGCCTTAACTGCATATCACCCAGCCCTGTATTGAACTCGGGGGGTGGGCGGGAGCACCCTTGTGTCAGTGGTGTGCCTGGTGTCCCTGAGAAATCCCTGGGTGCTCCTCATCTTTTCCTTAATTAATTCTAGATTGGGCCTTGCTCTTTCAGCCTCAGCTGCCATTGCTCCGATATGGCCTGCAATACTCTGCTCATCCTCTCCCAAGTCACTGGCCTCTCCTCTTGACTGTAATAAACAATTCAAATTCACAACTTCAAACAATGTTCAAAATGTTCAATCCAGCATGTACAGATTAAGTAAAGTTATAATAATGATAATTATAATTAAAATGAATAAACATTTATCGTTTCAATTTTCAGCTTCCACATGCTCATTCCATTCAAAATATCATGTAATAACAATGCCATGTAGCATACGTACGACTAGCCTGCAAGTTCGCTTGAGTGTCACTGGCTCATGGCTGCATGATTACCGCTTTCGACCTGATCCGGCCACTTTGAATTTATTTTTCATTTTTTGCACTTCTATTTCATTTACAAGAGGCTGTCTCTCCTTCTTACATTTATTTTTTAAAGATTCATGAAGTGCATCCTATTAGAGAAAATAAATACATAAAAATGCAGTAGATTACAAGTTCATTGTTTCAATGAACAAAAACGAGAACTTTAACTTTAAGCATTTTACCTACTAAGGATTATAAGAACATAAGAACATAAGAAAGTTTACAATCGAGAGGAGGCCATTTGCCCCATCGTACTCGTTTGGTGTCCATTAATAACTAAGTGATCCAAGGATCCTATCCAGTCTATTTTTAAATGTTCCCAAATTTTCAGCTTCAACCACATCGCTGGGGAGTTTGTTCAGATTGTGACGCCTCTCTGTGTGAAGAAGTGTCTCCTGTTTTCCGTTTTGAATGCCTTGAAGCCCAATTTCCATTTGTGTCCCCGGGTGCGTGTGTCCCTGCTGATCTGGAAAAGCTCCTCTGGTTTGATGTGGTCGATGCCTTTCATGATTTTGAAGACTTGGATCAAGTCCCCACGTAGTCTCCTCTGTTCCAGGGTGAAAAGGTTCAGTTCCCTCAGTCTCTCAGTAGGACTTTCCCTTCAGACCTGGAATAAGTCTGGTTGCTCTCCTCTGAACTGCCTCTAGAGCAGCGATATCTTTATTGAAGTGTGGAGCCCAGAACTGTCCACAGTATCCAGATGAGCTCTAACTAGTGCATTGTACAGTCTGAACATCACTGCCCTTGTTCTCAATTCTACACTTTTGACAATATACCCTAACATCCTGTTTGTCTTTTTTATTGCTTCCCCACATTGTTTGGATGGAGAAAGTGAGGAGTCCACATAGACTCCTAGGTCTTTCTCATGCGTTACTTCATCTAGTTCTGTTCCTCCCATAGTGTAATTATAGTGGACATTTTTGTTACCTGCATGTATTACCTTGCACTTGTCCACATTGAATTTCATCTGCCAGGTGTCAGCCCTCAACTGAATATTATCTAAGTCCCTCTGAATAACCTGTGCTGCTGAGATTGTATCTGCTGAGCCACCTATTTTAGTATCATCTTAATCATTAATATAGATTAATTAATACCATTAATATAGATTAGAAAAAGCACAGGCCCCTCACTCCAGTTAGAAGCAACTCCTCTAATTGACACCTTCTATTTCCAATCTCCAAGAATATGGTTTTCATTAAGATGCTCCTCTATTTTTTGTCTAATCATTTTTTCCAACATTTCACAAGTGATGCAGGTGAGACTGATTGGTCTGTAATTTCCTGGCTCAGTTTTTAAAATAATTTCCCTAATTTCTTGAAGTATCATTGGAAATATACCATCTAGCCCAGGTAGGGATGCACGATATTGGATTTTTGCAGATATTCGATATGCTGATATTTTCAAACCAATGTTGGCCTATTGCCCATGCTGATATATATGAAGAGAACACCAAGTCTCTCCTGTACTAGAATTAACCTGTTACTCTTATTGTGATGGCCTACTTGTTGTAGATACAGACATAAAACATTTCCTTTGATTCTACCCTTAATGTATCCTTATACAAAATGTAGACATTCACTCATGAAAAATAAGGAAATCATTTCAACTTGGACTAGATGTAAAATATGCCACATTTATTTTTTAAGTATCATTTTCAAATAAAAATGTAAATCTCATCCCACTTGAACAGGTTGATATGATGCTTCCCTGAGACAATTCTGACAAAGCAGTTGACATAGTACAGAAAAACACATTGTTCTCAAGTGCACAAAATAAACGCAGCTGTAGTCCTGTAGACCTAAAACTTCAGTCCTTAGGACCCACTTTAACATATACTGAATGAGGCTGGAAAAAAACTTCAGCTGACTAGTAGGCCTATTGGTTCTACTTAAAACTGTAAAAACTTAAACCAAGCTCCATATGCCCTTTTCTGTGAGCCACTAACAGCACTGTCTCAATGGGCCTGGTTGACTTTCCTGGGAATTGTGGCTTCACCCAGGTATGTGTGGACCTACAAAGTAACAGAAATAGCAGCTACTTTCAGTTTTTAGGCCAATTCAGATCAGTCGATTGGAATAATGTAAAGATAACCCAGCACTGCTCAATCACTTCACCCTATTACACAGATGAATTGATTAACAGTAGTATGTATTTGGTCTTATTCCAGAAGTTCATGCGATAGTTAAACCCCCTCTTATTATGGACAAAGACTAGTACTTGATTGTGTTCATGACTCAGAATAAAGTATTGATGGAGGATATTATGGTACAAGCCTAAATTCAGTTTTTTATGTAATGCCCTAAAATACCAATGTATTTCACCTTTTGTACTTGACTGAATTAACTGAATGCACATGATGCCTACAAAAGGGTCTTAAACTACTAAAATAAAATAAGCTGAATCATTCAATCTATATATTATGAAAGATGGTCATTTAGTTTATATTTTAGATATATTACACGTTCCTTACACATTTATATCACATCCCTCGTTTCATGTTTGTCTGAAACAGCAGTGATGTGCTTTCATTCTTGTAATGTGATTCTTATTTTGCGCTTTTAGCTCTTAAACACCAGCGATATTTAAATTGTCGATCTCGACTCCTGCCTATGTCAACACACAATCTAAAATGTCAGCTGGAAAAGGCTTTACATTAATCCTTTACTCATAAGGTAAACAATAATACAAATCAAATAAGAATCTTGTACAGGAGCCGCACGGTATTTATATAAAAAACATCTAGAAGTAGTAATCAGTGGTGTATTTATATACGTGACAAACACAACTGTTTGACATAATACGACCCAGTACATGTGCTTGAGGATTGATTGCTTCCACATTGTAACACCGTCGCTGTCTTTCTGCTTTGACAGCAAGTCTATGGTCTTGCCAAGTCCTGCAAAAAATAGTCAGAAATATGAACAAACACAAGTACTACCGTAAATACGTAAACAGTGAGTACATTGTACTCAGAGGTGGTGCTAGAGTCTCTGGGGCCCCATGTACAACCATTGATGGGGGCATCCCAAGACGGGGGGGGTGCTAACGAAGTTTTCACTGGTGGGGGGGGGGTACTGACGGAGTTTTATCCAGTGTTGGGGGGGGCATCTTTGGGGGCCCCCTTCCAGCTCGGGGCCCCATGCAATTGTGTGGTTTGCGTGTTGGGAAAACATGTTACTGGTTGTACTTGCTTTAATTGTAAGGTCATTACTGGGTGTGTGGGGCGTGTGTCCATCACTGGCTCCACTTCGACTAACTGCAGATGCAGAAACGGATACACGTTTCTTAAACCGCACTCTAATGATGGATTTAATATATTCTCACACACACACACAGTCAAAGCCATCATCTGTACAAACACCACATACTGCAGGCACGTAATTGGCCCAGCTAAAATGAAAGGGTATCTTTATAGATACGATATCGCAGGACTGCCGCAAGGGCTGCTGGGATTGTGGAAGAGGAAGAGGCCTGTATTGTTGACCACGCCCCTTTATCATAAGCGGGACGATATCGCACTGTGACGTCACAACGATGCCCACAACATACGCTTAGCTTATGAGCTGCCGGTTACCCTGACACTCAGTCTGTCTAGAGCATCTGACACGTTCACATCGCTCGTCTATCAGCCGCGTACAGATGGGCAGCAACAACTCAAAGACTGCGGTGAGTTTTTCCTCCATGGCGGCGAGTCGCTTTCTCCCTCATGAGGCCAGTGATGGTGTGTGACGTGTGTCTGTCCTCCTTCCCGCAGAGCCGCGGTGCCTCTTCCGCCGCGGAGCTGTTCCGCTGCTCGCTGTGCTCGGGCTTCGTCGCGCCGCCCATGATGCAGTGCCGGGCCGGGCATCTCCTGTGCGCACCCTGCCGCAAGAGCTGGAGATGCCGCTGGAGCTGCCCCACCTGCCGCGGCCTGCTGAAGCCGCCGATGCGCAACACGGCCCTGGAGCAGGTGGCGTCCACGATCGGCCTTTCCTCCGAGGTGAGTCCCCGGTCTGGCGGGTCCTGTATGCAGTGAAGACCCGGCCTGTGTGTGTAGTTTCTATTGACACAGTCTGGACCGTGTGATCTGTGGGAATTAGTGCCACTGAAGCGTCATTCGTGTGCGCCGCCCCTGCGAGGGTTAAAGGCTTCACAGCGGACACGGAGACGAGGTCAGAGTTCAACAAGCTGTCGCTTGATACTATAATGTGATCAATATATTCAAATAAACACCAAGACAGTATGACGTCGCGCAGACGCATCGTATAAAGAGACAGAGCTGAGAGTCAGTTGCACACCTTCCTGGCTGCAGTTAAGCTGCGTGTGATGATCAGTAGATGGTGTCTGGGCACATTAATGCTCAATTCAGATAACTTGAGTGTATGCAGGCGAGTTGTTTAATGCTAAATGAACTGCTATATTGTTGTATGTTTGCGCTCGGTAATTGAGTACTGATGTTTCACAAGACAAACAGCAAGTCTTTCTGTTGTTGCTTTTTTGTGCAAAATCTCGATGTCTCGGGGCCACAATTACCTCTTGAACCCCCTCCTGTGAAACACTAGTTACCTATACATGCTATACATACTGTATACCCTGTACAATATAGTTTTTCATATGCCATACTTTTTGTTTGTATTTTTACTATTTGTGTGCGTGTGTGCATATAAACATACACATATACCTACACAAGCAGACACTATCAGTATTTATTTATTGATTACTAATATCTGAGTGTGGTGGGGTGGGGGGTGCTGTCAGGCACTTGGGTGGGGGAGGCAGTGTTCAATTCCCTTAACTGATGAGCCCTTTTCCTCCTCCGTTCGATATTGGATGTTTTCTCTAAGTGTTTTTTTCCTGTGTCTTACCAGTCCTGTAGTGCTGACATCACCACCGCCATATCCACCCACGGGGAAGAGCTGGCGGCCCTGTTCGTGTGTCCGGTGTGTTTCGAGTACGTGCAGCCGCCCATGCTGCAGTGCCGGGCCGGACACCTGCTCTGCAATGAGTGCCGGCCGAGGGTGAGCAGCTGCCCGTGCTGCCGCAAGCCACTGGCGCCAAAGTGCAGGAACGTGGCCATGGAGACGCTGGCCGCCATGGTGCCGTTCCCCTCCGAGGTGAGTCCCTCCCGTGACAGGCTGCCCCACTCGAGGGTCAACCACAACAGTCCCCCAAAACTAACTGCCCCGCCCCATCACACAGCACTGACTCACACAACACCCCACGGTCCCTCCACAGCACAGTCCAGATCGTTGCGGTACCGAGTGTGTCAGTGCGTTAGCCAGTGTGTTAATGATCCTGGGCTGCTGTAGTGAGGGTGTGCCAGTGTGTTGCTGCCTCTGCTAGTGAGATGTTCATGGTACTGTGCTGCTCTGGTGAAGTGTGTGTTTGTGTTCATGTGCTCCGAGTGTGTACTGATGTGTTGTGTGTGTTTATTGACTTTCCAGCCTGATGCCCTGGGAGACGACTTCATTGCAGCTTTTGGAGGGGCTCAGACCGCAGAGCAGCTCCCGGCTCCCAGCACACATGATCAGGTGGTCCGGGAGCCGCGGTTCCTCTCCTACCTGCGGCACTCTGGACTTGATGACGGACGCAGCTCTGACCCTCGCGACGTGGTCCTGCTGCTCCTGAGCTGCGTACTGTGGCAGCTGTGCCCCCTGTGCGATGCAGACCGGGAGCAGCTCCACAGGTGGGTATCGCTGGAGAGCCAGCTGGTGGAGCAGGCGCTGCGTCTGGTGGAGGGGTCGCCGGACCGCGACGACATCTACCTGAGGCTGAGGGAGGGGCCGACCCCCCACTCTCACACCAAACCCTTGTATGATGTTGTCACTCCTGCTCTGCGGGAGCTGCGGCGGCTTCTTCCCCTGGACCTCAGTCTGGATGCCCTATCTGAGAGCCAGGACCTACAGCTAAGCATGGCCAGCGTGGTGGTGCGGAACCTGCTGCGCTACGGCAACCCCTATGGGGGCAGACGGGTGCGTCACCTTGTGGCGCTGCGGCATCTTCGTCACGGCCAGGATGCCCTCCCCTCCACCTCCTCCAGTGTGCCGCGTGTGGCCCAGGCCCCGGCCCCAGCGGAGGGTGTGGACGCCGGGTTGCACCACGGACTCGTTCCAGAGCTGCACAGCCCTGAGTGCGAAGGCCCACAGGAGCACAGAGGCGCCAGGGAGCGGCAGGCCAGCGCCCAGACAGCACCCAGTGATGTCGGGGACAGGAGGGTGCCTCTGCCTGTGGAGCTGGAGCCACTGAGCGCCAGTCTGCCCTCCCTCATGCCTGCCAGGGCCCTGGAGCCGAGCAACACGGAGGCGTCCACCACGGCCGCAAACCCGTCCAGGTGGCAGAGGGTCCGCAGCATCTTCGCTTGGCTCCCGGCCGCCGTCTCCCAGCTGCGCTGGGTGAGGGGGGTGAGGGCGTGATCCCCCAGGCCTGAAGTCAGGCCTGTCTGTGTCGGCTGCCTTGTGTCCCAGGTAAGTTTTAAGGTCTGAATGAAGGATTGCACCACCTGCGGCCTGATGGGGATGCTGTCAGTGACCCCAGGCTTGTGCCCCGGATATGAGGGCAGCCTGGATTGCCCACCCTGTAGAGCGCCATGAGCCAGAGGAGACCCCAGTCGAGAAGGACCCTCATGACGAGGCTTGCGTGACCTGGGAGGCATCTGAGAGGGACGCACCGGGGGGTGGGGCGGTGGGGCCGGTCAAGGCTGGAGACCCCCTGTCTGCCCCTCCCAAGCAATCCAGAAACTCCCACTGGAGACGTGCCTCAAAATGCAGGACTAAACTGGCTCTGAAGCAAAACCTGGGCATCCAGAGTGCAGCCCAGCAGAGGCAGAGGGCCGGGGGCCAGTGAGCAAAGTAAGTGTCCACCGCCGATGCTGGTTCCACCGTAACAATGTTTTAATTGAACCGCGCAGAGAGGACAGGACCGCTTTAAAATCTGGGGGTCCCGAGGCGACGATCGGGTGGGTCTCTCCTCAGGTGGCCACCATTGGTCCTGTGACGTGTAAACATGGACATGAACTGGACTGCTGTTGCCGCCCCCCCCGGTGAGAAGACCCTCACAAGGAGATGCACGCCAGCGGTGGGAACGAGACCCAAAGTGCACAAAGTGTGTAAATAAACGTGTGTAAACTAAAACCACAAAGTTTCCACTGGAGTCCCTTTCTTAAATGCAGAGCTGTTTCTATGCCTAAGTGACCGCTTGGAGCCCCTTACCAAAAAATAATTAATACATCTAATATATTTTCAATGATTTATCATTTATTTTCATAAATGATCACAGTGATCAGTTTTCAGAGCATTTCAGAAACCACAAGGTGGAATAGAACATCTACGACTGAGAGCTGGAGCATTTGATACAGTTCTAGACACCACACCCCTTTCCAGGGCAATGTTTTGGAGCTTCAAATCTAAATCAGGGGTTGGAAGCAAGACAGACACGTGAAACAGAGAGGAGGCCATTCGACCCATCTTTGCCAAGGATCACGTCTGCTGAATCCAACTTTTATCTGTGTGTGGATTATTCCCAATAAGTCAGACTGATGAACCAGAAGTATGTGAAGATAGAAGTTTATTGCGATACAAGCAGCTGTTGGAAGGATGTGATCACAGGGGCGGTCTCTATGATAGCAGATCCTTAAAGGCACTTTACACACACACACACATTTACATGATATAGTACATGACGTGACAGACTCTCTTCCCATCTCCTCAGACATGTAAGTTTCTCTAGGACATACTACAGCATTACAGACCTTGTTGCTGGGCAGACATGGAATTTGTCCGATATAATAACTCAACACAGAGAGCAGTTTGACAGTTTGACAGTTTCTCTTGAGAACCACAGAGAAAAACAACTCCTTGTATGGTACAGACAGTCTGGATACTTTCTTCCTAGTTTTATATTCATCTTAAGAACCTGGGCTCTACCCCACAGGGACAGTGGAAGCCCAATCCATCTTTAAAGGTCGTCCCGTACAGTTTTAAGAATTTGTGGCCCATTGAGACTAAATATTGAAGTTAGAGGGGATTTAATAATGATCCCAAGACATTTCATTCTGTTCGGTTTCCAAGTGAAAGGAGTATTTTTCAGGTCACTACGATGTGTATGGGAATTTAGTGGCATTGCCTCCGATTTACTCCAGTTCATTTTGCATCCAGAGAGTCGACCAGAGCATCTAATGAGATCAGGAATAGCTGGGAGGGAGTGTGAAGGATCTGAGAGTGTCAGTAATATGCTCAGAAAAAAACAGAAACGTCCCTTTTTCAGGACACCTTATTTTTAAGATAATTTTGTAAAAATCCAAATAACATTACAGATCTTTATTGTAAAGGGTTTACACAATGTTTTCCATGCTTGTTCAATGAACCATAAACAATGAATGAACATGCACCTGTGGAACGGTCGTTAAGACACTAACAGCTTACAGACGGTAGGCAATTAAGGTCACAGTTATAAAAACTTAGGACACTAAAGAGACCTTTCTACTGACTCTGAGAAACACCAGAAGAAAGATGCCCAGGGTCCCTGCTCATGTGCATGAACGAGCCTTAGACATGCTGCAAGGAGGCATGAGGACTGCAGATGTGGCCAGGGCAATAAACTGCAATGTCCGTACTGTGAGACGCCTAAGACAGCGCTACAGGAGACAGGAAGGACAGCTGATCGTCCTCGCAGTGGCAGACCACATGCAACAACACCTGCACAGGATCGGTACATCCGAATATCACACCTGCGGGACAGGTACAGGACGGCAACAACAACTGCCCGAGTTACACCAGGAACGCACAATCCCTCCATCAGTGCTCAGACTGTCCGCAATAGGCTGAGAGAGGCTGGACTGAGGGCTTGTAGGCCTGTTGTAAGGCAGGTCCTTGTAGACATCACCGGCAACAACGTCTCCTATGGGCACAAACCCACCTTCGCTGGACGATTTCATGCAAGATAGGAATGTCAGTGTTCTGCTATGGCCAGCGACCTGTCCTAGGAAGGTTGTGTTTTAACTGGATTTGACACAGTAGCGTGTAGCTGCCATCACCTTTTTTTTTTCCTGGGACGGTCTGGTTAATTAACCCTGGAAGGTAGTTATTGAGAAGCAAATGCCAGGATGGAATATATAACAGTCTCTTAGATAGATAAAAGCTGGGTACATGATGTGCAATTTAGGCAATGAAACACAATCACGGTATCAAAAGGCAATTGATCAGACGTCAATATCCATTAATTTCATAATCAACTGTGGAAGTAAAGTTAGAAATTCCTCTCACAAATGGTTTACTTCATGTATACTTAAGAAAGACCAGGTTAAGTCAACAGCCAGGCCAGAAGGTAGTTTGACCCCTGTTTGTTATTTTCGACGAGCATCTTGGAGAAGATGACAAACAGAATGATTTGAGTGTCTGCTCCTTAATCCTTGTATTGGCCCATGGACTCTGTCCTCTAATAATATATTCTGCTTAGCAAGCTTTTAAGATAACATAGTAATGACTTATTAATTGTAACCATATCATTGTTTTCTGTGTATAAAAAGCTCTGACTTTTAACATGGAATCAGAGCAGCTTTGGGATCTTCTTGATTCACTGTTGTTCTCCACGTCACGTGAAATAAAGGCATTGCAATGAACATTCCAACCTTGTAGTGGTATTTGTACATAAATGCTCCCAAACACAAGACTTATTGCTTAAAAATACAAAGTTCATTAGCTGCCCAATCATGAAGCCCTTTGTTTACATCCAATGTGCATTTTCAGTTTCCGTGGAAGAGGCAGCAGTTGCTCTTATTAGTGTAGAAAAATAAATGCTTAAAAACACATATTAGTCCTGCAGCAGATCTTTCATGTTAAAAATTGTCCCAAATAAAAAAAAAAGAAACAATCCACAGATAAACCCGATCTCCTCCTTGCAAGTCCTAATAGCTACAGTGAGGGGAAAAAGTATTTGATCCCCTGCTAATTTTGTACGTTTGCCCACTGACAAAGGAATGATCAGTCTATAAGTTTAATGGTAGGTGTATTTTAACAGTGAGAGACAGAATAACAACCAAAAAATTCAGAAAAACGCATTTCAAAAAAGTTATACATTGATTTGCATGTTAATGAGGGAAATAAGTATTTGACCCCTTCGACTTAGTACTTGGTGGCAAAACCCTTGTTGGCAATCACAGAGGTCAGACGTTTCTTGTAGTTGGCCACCAGGTTTGCACACAGGAGGGATTTTGTCCCACTCCTCTTTGCAGATCCTCTCCAAGTCATAAAGGTTTCGAGGCTGAAGTTTGGCAACTCGAACCTTCAGTTCCCTCCACAGATTTTCTATGGGATTAAGGTCTGGAGACTGGCTAGGCCACTCCAGGACCTTAATGTGCTTCTTCTTGAGCCACTCCTTTGTTGCCTTGGTTGTGTGTTTTGGGTCATTGTCATGCTGGAATACCCATCCACGACCCATTTTCAATGCCCTGGCTGAGGGAAGGAGGTTCTCACCCAAGATTTGACGGTACATGGCCCCGTCCATCGTCCCTTTGATGCGGTGCAGTTGTCCTGTCCCCTTAGCAGAAAAACACCCCCAAAGCATAATGTTTCCACCTCCATGTTTGACGGTGGGGATGGTGTTCTTGGTGTCATTCCTCCTCCTCCAAACACGGCGAGTTGAGTTGATGCCAAAGAGCTCGATTTTGATCTCATCTGACCACAACACTTTCAACCAGTTCTCCTCTGAATCATTCAGATCTTCATTGGCAAACTTCAGACGGGCCAGTACATGTGCTTTCTTGAGCAGGGGGACCTTGGGGGCGCTGCAGGATTTCAGTCCTTCACGGTGTAGTGTGTTACCAATTGTTTTCTTGGTGACTATGGTCCCAGCTGCCTTGAGATCATGAACAAGATCCTCCCGTGTAGTTCTGGGCTGATTCCTCACCGTTCTCATGATCATTGAAACTCCACGAGGTGAGATCTTGCATGGAGCCCCAGACCGAGGGAGACTGACAGTTATTTTGTGTTTCTTCCATTTGCGAATAATCACACCAACTGTTGTCACCTTCTCACCAAGCTGCTTGGCGATGGTCTTGTAGCCCATTCCAGCCTTGTGTAGGTCTACAATCTTGTCCCTGACATCCTTGGACAGCTCTTTGGTCTTGGCCATGGTGGAGAGTTTGGAATCTGATTGATTGATTGCTTCTGTGGACAGGTGTCTTTTATACAGGTAACGACCTGAGATTAGGAGAGTCCCTTTAAGAGAGTGCTCCTAATCTCAGCTCGTTACCTGTATAAAAGACACCTGGGAGCCAGAAATCTTGCTGATTGATAGGGGATCAAATACTTATTTTCCTCATTAACATGCAAATCAATGTATAACTTTTTTGAAATGCGTTTTTCTGGATTTTTTTGTTGTTATTCTGTGTCTCACTGTTAAAATACACCTACCATTAAAATTATAGACTGATCATTTCTTTGTCAGTGGGCAAACGTACAAAATCAGCAGGGATCAAATACTTTTTTCCCTCACTGTATATAAGCAAGCTTCCAGTCACTAATTATCGAAGAACAACAAAAAACTCCATTGCCAAATTGTACTAATGTTTCCATGCCTGAACACATCTCAGCGAACTCAACGAGGGGACAAGCCACATCATGGGCTTTCTTTCACGGTGCGACCTGGTCCGGTCAACAGACCTTCAAGAGGTTCTACCACCTCAACGTGGCAGACAGGCTGCGCCCAAACATGGGTTCCCAGGTACTTCACACTGCTAGCCCTCAGGTGCCGTGAGGCTCTGCTATCCTTGTCATTGTGGGTTAGGCTTCGTCAGGTGTCTGGACTTGCGACAGCTCTGGTATAGTCTTCCCATTCAGTAATGGCTGTCTTTCCTTTTGAAAGGGAACGATAGGTTATTATCATAACCCTGGTTCCCTGATAAAGAAAGACAGCCATTACTCGTCGTGCCAGCAGGGCCCCTATTGGGCAGCTTTGGTACATGCTTTCAATGATTGGCAGGACAGAAGGCTCTTCCCATTAGGTAATGGCTGTCTTTCTTTTTCAGGAAACCGGGGTTATGATAATAACCTATCGTTTTTTCAGGAATCAGATATGTATATACCCCATAGACGAGAATGGCAGGACTTTTATTTTGAAACGACGAGCCATCTAGCTGCATTGCTTACTGGAAGTGGAACTATTATTGTATTGTTGCTTAATGTTGCTAGCTTCACGCTACTCGTGATGTGTTCCACCATTGAAGTCAATGGGAAATGTGGGGGTTTAGACCGATCATAAATCAACAACTATCAATCCTAGCCGTACAAAATGCACAAGCAACCTGAACGGTATCATGACAAATAATTTTATGAAGTTTGTAAGACCTGTATAAGGAGTAGCATTTCGTATTAATGGAAGAATAATAATGATATATTTCCTTCAAACTAACTCTGTGATCATTGTGAACTAAATACAGACAAAATAATAATGTATTTATTAGTTACATTATCAGAATGATATACACCGATCAGCCATAACATTATGACCACTGACAGGTGAAGTGAATAACACTGATCATCTCGTTATTGTCACATCACCTACACCTTCCATCACTTCTCACTTACTGTTATACCTTTCTGACTTCTGGATTTGCCCCTTTTGGATTGTTTGCCCTGGCTCACAGCTGCGAATGAGTCTGCGCTTGGGTCCCCCTTGCCCTGCCCTGATAAGCATGACAGTTATCATGGCACCTGTCAGTGGGTGGGATATATTAGCCAGCAAGTGAACATTTTGTCATCACAGTTGATGTGTTAGAAGCAGTAAAAATGGGCAAGCGTAAGGATCTGAGCGACTTTGACAAGGGCCAAATTGTGATGGCTAGACGACTGGGTCAGAGCATCTCCAAAACTGCAGCTCTTGTGGGGTGTTCCCGGTCTGCAGTGGTCAGTACCTATCAAAAGTGGTCCAAGGAAGGAAAAGCGGTGAACCGGCGACAGGGTCATTGGCGGCCAAGGCTCATTGATGCACGTGGGGACCGAAGGCTGGCCCGTGTGGTCCGATCCAACAGACGAGCTACTCAGATTGCTGAAAAAGTGAATGCTGGTTCTGATAGAAAGGTGTCAGAACACACAGTGCATCGCAGTCTTGGTGCCAGATAGCACAGCACACCTTCAGAGGTCTAGTGGAGTCCATGCCTCGACGGGTCAGGGCTGTTTTGGTGGCAAAAGGGGGACCTACACAATATTAGGCAGGTGGTCATAATGTTATGGCTGATCGGTGTATATAATAAGCTTTATGAAAGAGACCGACCCATTCACAGTGTAATTCAATGTGTTTCAGACAAAGTAAACATTACATTACTAACAATGCAGATGGATAGGGTTTTTCACCCAAACTCGTACATCAAAAACACACAGGAAGAGCAAATGCAGCTACAAGAGACTAATTCCTTCGCTGTGTAATTCAGCGCTATATCCTGCTAACACACAATGTTGCCACGACGTTGTAGTAATGTAATTCACGCAACATTGTGACAACGTTGTGTGTTAGCTGGGTAGGCTACACACACAGCGAGACAAAAGCAAAATCAAATAAAAATATTAAACAAAATAGAACAAAGTAAGACAGCTTCTCATTTCTAGTTGAACGTGTTCCATAGATGCCGAGTTATTCTGAACGCTGTTGTTCCGCAACCCAGCGGCACATGGCACAAAGCTTATTTTATTGATGTGTTTCTAATAATGTAAATAATCAACACTTTTATTTTGTCTGTATTTCGTTCAAGCAACTCTATTGATAATTGTGAACTAAATACAGACACAATACACATTTATTGATGGGTTATAGGCCTATTACCAGAAAGATGGATAGAATAAGCTCCCCACCCCCAAACTCACACAGCACAAAACTAGTGATGTTAGCCTCGAAGTAGGCTTCACGAAGCAGTATCGACCCTTCCGAAGCACAATATATCGATACAATGGTTCAAAGCCCTGCCACACCCTGCCAGAAACCATGTGATCACTGCAAACGAAGCTTTGTTACGTCACACCAGCAGCTGACAGTGTTGAATTGGTTTGGAATACATGTCGGTGTATCAAACCCCCATAATACTTAAAAGAGGTCTGCACCTCCTCAAATCTGAGGGTTATAGAGAGGAGACAGATTTAATGACACCACAGAATACATTTATTGAGAGAGAGAGACAGAGAGAGATAGATAGATAGTTAGACAGAGAGATAGATTTAGAGGTAGTTATAGACAGGTTTAGCAATAGATGGATGGCTAGATACTGTGGTTGATCTGCCCCAGCAGTGTATAAACATTTTTTTAATATAAATATTTAAATTACACACATTTTCCAGTTGCATAATCACATCCCTCTCCACTTCCCAAAATATAGTCTTATTTTGCGCTCTATTATAAAAAAAAAATCACTTCCCCAGTTGCACAACCATATGTCTGATAATAGGCATCACTTGGATCATTACACAACCACATCCATAGATATATGAATAGGAAACACATGTAACTGTTGACTATATCTAGGCTATATGAAATACAGACTACACTTATAGTTAACTGCATTTTTTGACTTCACTACTTAGTTAACATACGACATTCATCACGTAAAAATGACTGCCTTCTATAAATTCAACAGTCTAAACTATTACATAATGTTACTTATTTTATAATACAGCCCTTATCCAGCAGGGTTTTGTGGTCACCCTTCTAGCACCAATTTATAAACACCTGGATGTATTTAATTTGAAACGTTGAAGGAGGAGATGGTTTGGAGGAAACCACTGGAGCAATGCACTGAGTTGCTCAATTGATTAACAACTCCAATGTGACCCCAGTATTTAGAAATTGGTGATTTAAGGTGACCTATAAAGTTAAGTGGATGGGGCTCTCCAGGACCAGGGAACACAGACAAACATAGTGGGAGGGGGTCTATACAATCCCACAATGCACCGCCTCGGCTAAGACGGAAGTTCCCAGGTAAGTAGGCGGAAGTGGCTCTTGTTGGATCCTTGTTTACCGGGAAGTTCGCGCTTCGTGTCGCGCTCTGTGTGCTCCAGTGCAGCGAAAAAACAGCAGCCGTTTCATCGCTCGACCTGTTTTTCTGATTAGTTCATAAACATAAACAAACAAAGCCAAAAAGCAGATTAAAGCAGAGTCGCTTCTAACAATACAGAAGTGTAGATCACTACACTTTTATTCCACAGCTTAATCAGGATAACACAAATGTGAGGTCTAATACAGTATAATAAAGGCATTCCCTCTATCTAACAAGATGATCTATAATATGGCAGGGCGGAAGGGGAGTAAAAGAAACAAATGAAGGGGTTGCATTACTCACCGCCCTGCCATGGGAAGCCAAAAAGAAGAGACAGAATGTTTTTAAAGGGAGAACAAAGAAAACAAAACACAGAAACTCCAAACAAAGCAAACAATCACACACAGACGAAGCGTGTTTGAGGGAGCTTTCCTTAGTGCAAGAACTTGGAGACTTTATAGGTCCGGTGATGTCACATCCATCGTCATCAGGGGTAGTGCACCAGGAACTCCACCCACAACAATCTGCTCAAGGCAATAATGAGAGGGGGGCATAACAGCCCCAGCCATAAGACATTACATAATCCGTCAAAATACAGGATTAATGAATGTTAAAAAGGTGTAAAAAGTACAGGGCATGTCATTGTTCCATCAGGACAAGACACATCAGGAGGTCATCGGCCCAACCAAGAAGCAAAACCCCAGCAGGGCAGGTGCAGAAGGAACAGTCTTGGCACCGTTTTGGGTTCTGACCGCAGCCAAAAATATGACAATGTCCAAAACAACAACAAAACAAAAAACAAGCCATTACAAAAATTCAAGTCCAAGTCTCCTTATGAATAGGTCAGAGATGAAGCAGCAGGAACCCACTGCAACATCAGATATTCAGGAACAGGAAAGGGCATCAGCAAGAATGTTATCACGCCCTTTAATGTGCTGAACAACAAGAGGAAACGTTTGTAAGAAGAGACTCCACTGCAGCAGTGGTTGGTTAGTATGGCCAAGTCTTTGCAAAACATTAAAGTATTGTGATCAGTATAAATCAAAATCAAACTGCACCCGCTCAAGTAGATTTCAAATTGCTTAATAGCAAAAACCGAAAACTAGGACTAAAACGAATAACTCAATCATTTCTCTGATGCTTGTCAAATGTCTTGGAAAAGAAGCAGACAGGATGCTCAACCCCACATGAAAATACCCCCCTTAAAATACACGCATGACAAAAATTTGGGGATTGGGGAAAAATGACACTGTTTGAAGGGATAGTGTGTTAATCTTTTCACGTCTGTTCAACCTGAAACGTACATTTCGACGTGGATAAATCGTTGCCAAAACCAGTTTGAATAGCAGTTCAAGATTTCAACCACGAAATGATGTTGAAACGATGTTGAGTGCCCGCTGGGTTATCAGGACTCGTATGGGACTATTATTATTATTATTATTATTATTATTATTATTATTATTATTATTATTATTATTTCCTGGCAGACGCCCTAATCCAGGGCGATTTATAACATAAATGCAATATAAAGTGCAAAAATACAGTTAAGTGCAAGGCATCATTGTTTCAGGACAGGACTATGTTTCTAACATAGAAATGTGGGTCCTTATAGATTTCATATACCTAAATTGCCCCCCTTTTGAATATTTAAAATATATGGGATTTTTGTCTTCATATATTATAGCCTGTATGTATTTCTTTCACATGTGGAACATATATTGTAGAAATCAGCCTCTACAACCGTGTATTTGCAATCTATAAAATCAAAATATGCATAACAGATTAAAAAATACGGAGCCAATTTGGGCATATGAGAAGCAGGAGCACATATTGTAAGTCACCCTGGATAAGGGTGTCAGCTAAGAAATCACGTAATAATAATAATAATAATAATAATAATAATAATAAAAGTTGTGTTGTTCGTGTGCGTGTCTCACAGGCAGCACCTCCTCCTCAGACTAAGTTTCGTTTTTCCAAGAAGACGTTGGCAAAACGCCCGTCACTGCAGTTCAGACAGGCTGTTTGTCAGTCAACACCAACTTCAACCCGGACACGGCGCTCACACTGAAGAGGAGACACGAAACTGCGCAAAAGTGTGACAGCAAACATTTCCACATCTGTGACTGAAATTAATTAACAAAAAAACTCGGCTGTTTTCCCGGGGTGAAAAACTGTACGTGGTCATATTGCAATCACCCCTCAAAAGCACAGAAAAGGCATTTTAATAATGATGATGATGATGATGATGATGATGATAACAATAATACAAGCCTGATAGTGATGATGATGACACGCACCTTGTCCCTGGCCGCGGTGCCCTGCTGCCCATGCCATGGCTCTGTCTGCGGCTCGCAGGTGTGTTACTGTCCTCAAACTGCGAGATCTGTGGCACTGCTGACACACTGCGACCTTTTCTTCCCTTTGCTAGTGTGTGAGGACAATTGCCTAATGTCGATTTACTTTTGAAACCCGACGGCTGCTGAACTGAACTCTTCACTGGTCCCAAAACCAGCAGCACCACCCCACCCCCAGAGCCAGCCTGGGACACCTCCAGCCCGCCCCTCACACAGCCGCTCACTTGTTTCCTCCTCCACCCTCTTTGAAGCCAGCAGGGGCTTCGTCTGCCTTAACTGCATATCACCCAGCCCTGTATTGAACTCGGGGGGTGGGCGGGAGCACCCTTGTGTCAGTGGTGTGCCTGGTGTCCCTGAGAAATCCCTGGGTGCTCCTCATCTTTTCCTTAATTAATTCTAGATTGGGCCTTGCTCTTTCAGCCTCAGCTGCCATTGCTCCGATATGGCCTGCAATACTCTGCTCATCCTCTCCCAAGTCACTGGCCTCTCCTCTTGACTGTAATAAACAATTCAAATTCACAACTTCAAACAATGTTCAAAATGTTCAATCCAGCATGTACAGATTAAGTAAAGTTATAATAATGATAATTATAATTAAAATGAATAAACATTTATCGTTTCAATTTTCAGCTTCCACATGCTCATTCCATTCAAAATATCATGTAATAACAATGCCATGTAGCATACGTACGACTAGCCTGCAAGTTCGCTTGAGTGTCACTGGCTCATGGCTGCATGATTACCGCTTTCGACCTGATCCGGCCACTTTGAATTTATTTTTCATTTTTTGCACTTCTATTTCATTTACAAGAGGCTGTCTCTCCTTCTTACATTTATTTTTTAAAGATTCATGAAGTGCATCCTATTAGAGAAAATAAATACATAAAAATGCAGTAGATTACAAGTTCATTGTTTCAATGAACAAAAACGAGAACTTTAACTTTAAGCATTTTACCTACTAAGGATTATAAGAACATAAGAACATAAGAAAGTTTACAATCGAGAGGAGGCCATTTGCCCCATCGTACTCGTTTGGTGTCCATTAATAACTAAGTGATCCAAGGATCCTATCCAGTCTATTTTTAAATGTTCCCAAATGTTCAGCTTCAACCTCATCGCTGGGGAGTTTGTTCAGATTGTGACGCCTCTCTGTGTGAAGAAGTGTCTCCTGTTTTCCGTTTTGAATGCCTTGAAGCCCAATTTCCATTTGTGTCCCCGGGTGCGTGTGTCCCTGCTGATCTGGAAAAGCTCCTCTGGTTTGATGTGGTCGATGCCTTTCATGATTTTGAAGACTTGGATCAAGTCCCCACGTAGTCTCCTCTGTTCCAGGGTGAAAAGGTTCAGTTCCTCAGTGTCTCAGTAGGACTTTCCCTTCAGACCTGGAATAAGTCTGGTTGCTCTCCTCTGAACTGCCTCTAGAGCAGCGATATCTTTCTTGAAGTGTGGAGCCCAGAACTGTCCACAGTATCCAGATGAGCTCTAACTAGTGCATTGTACAGTCTGAACATCACTGCCCTTGTTCTCAATTCTACACTTTTGACAATATACCCTAACATCCTGTTTGTCTTTTTTATTGCTTCCCCACATTGTTTGGATGGAGAAAGTGAGGAGTCCACATAGACTCCTAGGTCTTTCTCATGCGTTACTTCATCTAGTTCTGTTCCTCCCATAGTGTAATTATAGTGGACATTTTTGTTACCTGCATGTATTACCTTGCACTTGTCCACATTGAATTTCATCTGCCAGGTGTCAGCCCACAACTGAATATTATCTAAGTCCCTCTGAATAACCTGTGCTGCTGAGATTGTATCTGCTGAGCCACCTATTTTAGTATCATCTTAATCATTAATATAGATTAATTAATACCATTAATATAGATTAGAAAAAGCACAGGCCCCTCACTCCAGTTAGAAGCAACTCCTCTAATTGACACCTTCTATTTCCAATCTCCAAGAATATGGTTTTCATTAAGATGCTCCTCTATTTTTTGTCTAATCATTTTTTCCAACATTTCACAAGTGATGCAGGTGAGACTGATTGGTCTGTAATTTCCTGGCTCAGTTTTTAAAATAATTTCCCTCATTTCTTGAAGTATCATTGGAAATATACCATCTAGCCCAGGTAGGGATGCACGATATTGGATTTTTGCAGATATTCGATATGCTGATATTTTCAAACCAATGTTGGCCTATTGCCCATGCTGATATATATGAAGAGAACACCAAGTCTCTCCTGTACTAGAATTAACCTGTTACTCTTATTGTGATGGCCTACTTGTTGTAGATACAGACATAAAACATTTCCTTTGATTCTACCCTTAATGTATCCTTTTACAAAATGTAGACATTCACTCATGAAAAATAAGGAAATCATTTCAACTTGGACTAGATGTAAAATATGCCACATTTATTTTTTAAGTATCATTTTCAAATAAAAATGTAAATCTCATCCCACTTGAACAGGTTGATATGATGCTTCCCTGAGACAATTCTGACAAAGCAGTTGACATAGTACAGAAAAACACATTGTTCTCAAGTGCACAAAATAAACGCAGCTGTAGTCCTGTAGACCTAAAACTTCAGTCCTTAGGACCCACTTTAACATATACTGAATGAGGCTGGAAAAAAACTTCAGCTGACTAGTAGGCCTATTGGTTCTACTTAAAACTGTAAAAACTTAAACCAAGCTCCATATGCCCTTTTCTGTGAGCCACTAACAGCACTGTCTCAATGGGCCTGGTTGTCTTTCCTGGGAATTGTGGCTTCACCCAGGTATGTGTGGACCTACAAAGTAACAGAAATAGCAGCTACTTTCAGTTTTTAGGCCAATTCAGATCAGTCGATTGGAATAATGTAAAGATAACCCAGCACTGCTCAATCACTTCACCCTATTACACAGATGAATTGATTAACAGTAGTATGTATTTGGTCTTATTCCAGAAGTTCATGCGATAGTTAAACCCCCTCTTATTATGGACAAAGACTAGTACTTGATTGTGTTCATGACTCAGAATAAAGTATTGATGGAGGATATTATGGTACAAGCCTAAATTCAGTTTTTTATGTAATGCCCTAAAATACCAATGTATTTCACCTTTTGTACTTGACTGAATTAACTGAATGCACATGATGCCTACAAAAGGGTCTTAAACTACTAAAATAAAATAAGCTGAATCATTCAATCTATATATTATGAAAGATGGTCATTTAGTTTATATTTTAGATATATTACACGTTCCTTACACATTTATATCACATCCCTCGTTTCATGTTTGTCTGAAACAGCAGTGATGTGCTTTCATTCTTGTAATGTGATTCTTATTTTGCGCTTTTAGCTCTTAAACACCAGCGATATTTAAATTGTCGATCTCGACTCCTGCCTATGTCAACACACAATCTAAAATGTCAGCTGGAAAAGGCTTTACATTAATCCTTTACTCATAAGGTAAACAATAATACAAATCAAATAAGAATCTTGTACAGGAGCCGCACGGTATTTATATAAAAAACATCTAGAAGTAGTAATCAGTGGTGTATTTATATACGTGACAAACACAACTGTTTGACATAATACGACCCAGTACATGTGCTTGAGGATTGATTGCTTCCACATTGTAACACCGTCGCTGTCTTTCTGCTTTGACAGCAAGTCTATGGTCTTGCCAAGTCCTGCAAAAAATAGTCAGAAATATGAACAAACACAAGTACTACCGTAAATACGTAAACAGTGAGTACATTGTACTCAGAGGTGGTGCTAGAGTCTCTGGGGCCCCATGTACAACCATTGATGGGGGCATCCCAAGACGGGGGGGTGCTAACGAAGTTTTCACTGGTGGGGGGGGGGTACTGACGGAGTTTTATCCAGTGTTGGGGGGGGCATCTTTGGGGGCCCCCTTCCAGCTCGGGGCCCCATGCAATTGCGTGGTTTGCGTGTTGGGAAAACATGTTACTGGTTGTACTTGCTTTAATTGTAAGGTCATTACTGGGTGTGTGGGGCGTGTGTCCATCACTGGCTCCACTTCGACTAACTGCAGATGCAGAAACGGATACACGTTTCTTAAACCGCACTCTAATGATGGATTTAATATATTCTCACACACACACACAGTCAAAGCCATCATCTGTACAAACACCACATACTGCAGGCACGTAATTGGCCCAGCTAAAATGAAAGGGTATCTTTATAGATACGATATCGCAGGACTGCCGCAAGGGCTGCTGGGATTGTGGAAGAGGAAGAGGCCTGTATTGTTGACCACGCCCCTTTATCATAAGCGGGACGATATCGCACTGTGACGTCACAACGATGCCCACAACATACGCTTAGCTTATGAGCTGCCGGTTACCCTGACACTCAGTCTGTCTAGAGCATCTGACACGTTCACATCGCTCGTCTATCAGCCGCGTACAGATGGGCAGCAACAACTCAAAGACTGCGGTGAGTTTTTCCTCCATGGCGGCGAGTCGCTTTCTCCCTCATGAGGCCAGTGATGGTGTGTGACGTGTGTCTGTCCTCCTTCCCGCAGAGCCGCGGTGCCTCTTCCGCCGCGGAGCTGTTCCGCTGCTCGCTGTGCTCGGGCTTCGTCGCGCCGCCCATGATGCAGTGCCGGGCCGGGCATCTCCTGTGCGCACCCTGCCGCAAGAGCTGGAGATGCCGCTGGAGCTGCCCCACCTGCCGCGGCCTGCTGAAGCCGCCGATGCGCAACACGGCCCTGGAGCAGGTGGCGTCCACGATCGGCCTTTCCTCCGAGGTGAGTCCCCGGTCTGGCGGGTCCTGTATGCAGTGAAGACCCGGCCTGTGTGTGTAGTTTCTATTGACACAGTCTGGACCGTGTGATCTGTGGGAATTAGCGCCATTGAAGCGTCATTCGTGTGCGCCGCCCCTGCGAGGGTTAAAGGCTTCACAGCGGACACGGAGACGAGGTCAGAGTTCAACAAGCTGTCGCTTGATACTATAATGTGATCAATATATTCAAATAAACACCAAGACAGTATGACGTCGCGCAGACGCATCGTATAAAGAGACAGAGCTGAGAGTCAGTTGCACACCTTCCTGGCTGCAGTTAAGCTGCGTGTGATGATCAGTAGATGGTGTCTGGGCACATTAATGCTCAATTCAGATAACTTGAGTGTATGCAGGCGAGTTGTTTAATGCTAAATGAACTGCTATATTGTTGTATGTTTGTGCTCGGTAATTGAGTACTGATGTTTCACAAGACAAACAGCAAGTCTTTCTGTTGTTGCTTTTTTGTGCTAAATCTCGATGTCTCGGGGCCACAATTACCTCTTGAACCCCCTCCTGTGAAACACTAGTTACCTATACATGCTATACATACTGTATACCCTGTACAATATAGTTTTTCATATGCCATACTTTTTGTTTGTATTTTTACTATTTGTGTGCGTGTGTGCATATAAACATACACATATACCTACACAAGCAGACACTATCAGTATTTATTTATTGATTACTAATATCTGAGTGTGGTGGGGTGGGGGGTGCTGTCAGGCACTTGGGTGGGGGAGGCAGTGTTCAATTCCCTTAACTGATGAGCCCTTTTCCTCCTCCGTTCGATATTGGATGTTTTCTCTAAGTGTTTTTTTCCTGTGTCTTACCAGTCCTGTAGTGCTGACATCACCACCGCCATATCCACCCACGGGGAAGAGCTGGCGGCCCTGTTCGTGTGTCCGGTGTGTTTCGAGTACGTGCAGCCGCCCATGCTGCAGTGCCGGGCCGGACACCTGCTCTGCAATGAGTGCCGGCCGAGGGTGAGCAGCTGCCCGTGCTGCCGCAAGCCGCTGGCGCCGAAGTGCAGGAACGTGGCCATGGAGACGCTGGCCGCCATGGTGCCGTTCCCCTCCGAGGTGAGTCCCTCCCGTGACAGGCTGCCCCACTAGAGGGTCAACCACAACAGTCCCCCAAAACTAACTGCCCCGCCCCATCACACAGCACTGACTCACACAACACCCCACGGTCCCTCCACAGCACAGTCCAGATCGTTGCGGTACCGAGTGTGTCAGTGCGTTAGCCAGTGTGTTAATGATCCTGGGCTGCTGTAGTGAGGGTGTGCGAGTGTGTTGCTGCCTCTGCTAGTGAGATGTTCATGGTACTGTGCTGCTCTGGTGAAGTGTGTGTTTGTGTTCATGTGCTCCGAGTGTGTACTGATGTGTTGTGTGTGTTTATTGACTTTCCAGCCTGACGCCCTGGGAGACGACTTCATTGCAGCTTTTGGAGGGGCTCAGACCGCAGAGCAGCTCCCGGCTCCCAGCACAGATGATCAGGTGGTCCGGGAGCCGCGGTTCCTCTCCTACCTGCGGCACTCTGGACTTGATGACGGACGCAGCTCTGACCCTCGCGACGTGGTCCTGCTGCTCCTGAGCTGCGTACTGTGGCAGCTGTGCCCCCTGTGCGATGCAGACCGGGAGCAGCTCCACAGGTGGGTATCGCTGGAGAGCCAGCTGGTGGAGCAGGCGCTGCGTCTGGTGGAGGGGTCGCCGGACCGCGACGACATCTACCTGAGGCTGAGGGAGGGGCCGACCCCCCACTCTCACACCAAACCCTTGTATGATGTTGTCACTCCTGCTCTGCGGGAGCTGCGGCGGCTTCTTCCCCTGGATCTCAGTCTGGATGCCCTATCTGAGAGCCAGGACCTACAGCTAAGCATGGCCAGCGTGGTGGTGCGGAACCTGCTGCGCTACGGCAACCCCTATGGGGGCAGACGGGTGCGTCACCTTGTGGCGCTGCGGCATCTTCGTCACGGCCAGGATGCCCTCCCCTCCACCTCCTCCAGTGTGCCGCGTGTGGCCCAGGCCCCGGCCCCAGCGGAGGGTGTGGACGCCGGGTTGCTCCACGGACTCGTTCCAGAGCTGCACAGCCCTGAGTGCGAAGGCCCACAGGAGCACAGAGGCGCCAGGGAGCGGCAGGCCAGCGCCCAGACAGCACCCAGTGATGTCGGGGACAGGAGGGCGCCTCTGCCTGTGGAGCTGGAGCCACTGAGCGCCAGTCTGCCCTCCCTCATGCCTGCCAGGGCCCTGGAGCCGAGCAACACGGAGGCGTCCACCACGGCCGCAAACCCGTCCAGGTGGCAGAGGGTCCGCAGCATCTTCGCTTGGCTCCCGGCCGCCGTCTCCCAGCTGCGCTGGGTGAGGGGGGTGAGGGCGTGATCCCCCAGGCCTGAAGTCAGGCCTGTCTGTGTCGGCTGCCTTGTGTCCCAGGTAAGTTTTAAGGTCTGAATGAAGGATTGCACCACCTGCGGCCTGATGGGGATGCTGTCAGTGACCCCAGGCTTGTGCCCCGGATATGAGGGCAGCCTGGATTGCCCACCCTGTAGAGCGCCATGAGCCAGAGGAGACCCCAGTCGAGAAGGACCCTCATGACGAGGCTTGCGTGACCTGGGAGGCATCTGAGAGGGACGCACCGGGGGGTGGGGCGGTGGGGCCGGTCAAGGCTGGAGACCCCCTGTCTGCCCCTCCCAAGCAATCCAGAAACTCCCACTGGAGACGTGCCTCAAAATGCAGGACTAAACTGGCTCTGAAGCAAAACCTGGGCATCCAGAGTGCAGCCCAGCAGAGGCAGAGGGCCGGGGGCCAGTGAGCAAAGTAAGTGTCCACCGCCGATGCTGGTTCCACCGTAACAATGTTTTAATTGAACCGCGCAGAGAGGACAGGACCGCTTTAAAATCTGGGGGTCCCGAGGCGACGATCGGGTGGGTCTCTCCTCAGGTGGCCACCATTGGTCCTGTGACGTGTAAACATGGACATGAACTGGACTGCTGTTGCCGCCCCCCCCGGTGAGAAGACCCTCACAAGGAGATGCACGCCAGCGGTGGGAACGAGACCCAAAGTGCACAAAGTGTGTAAATAAACGTGTGTAAACTAAAACCACAAAGTTTCCACTGGAGTCCCTTTCTTAAATGCAGAGCTGTTTCTATGCCTAAGTGACCGCTTGGAGCCCCTTACCAAAAAATAATTAATACATCTAATATATTTTCAATGATTTATCATTTATTTTCATAAATGATCACAGTGATCAGTTTTCAGAGCATTTCAGAAACCACAAGGTGGAATAGAACATCTACGACTGAGAGCTGGAGCATTTGATACAGTTCTAGACACCACACCCCTTTCCAGGGCAATGTTTTGGAGCTTCAAATCTAAATCAGGGGTTGGAAGCAAGACAGACACGTGAAACAGAGAGGAGGCCATTCGACCCATCTTTGCCAAGGATCACGTCTGCTGAATCCAACTTTTATCTGTGTGTGGATTATTCCCAATAAGTCAGACTGATGAACCAGAAGTATGTGAAGATAGAAGTTTATTGCGATACAAGCAGCTGTTGGAAGGATGTGATCACGGGCGGTCTCTATGATAGCAGATCCTTAAAGGCACTTTACACACACACACACATTTACATGATATAGTACATGACGCGACAGACTCTCTTCCCATCTCCTCAGACATGTAAGTTTCTCTAGGACATACTACAGCATTACAGACCTTGTTGCTGGGCAGACATGGAATTTGTCCGATATAATAACTCAACACAGAGAGCAGTTTGACAGTTTGACAGTTTCTCTTGAGAACCACAGAGAAAAACAACTCCTTGTATGGTACAGACAGTCTGGATACTTTCTTCCTAGTTTTATATTCATCTTAAGAACCTGGGCTCTACCCCACAGGGACAGTGGAAGCCCAATCCATCTTTAAAGGTCGTCCCGTACAGTTTTAAGAATTTGTGGCCCATTGAGACTAAATATTGAAGTTAGAGGGGATTTAATAATGATCCCAAGACATTTCATTCTGTTCGGTTTCCAAGTGAAAGGAGTATTTTTCAGGTCACTACGATGTGTATGGGAATTTAGTGGCATTGCCTCCGATTTACTCCAGTTCATTTTGCATCCAGAGAGTCGACCAGAGCATCTAATGAGATCAGGAATAGCTGGGAGGGAGTGTGAAGGATCTGAGAGTGTCAGTAATATGCTCAGAAAAAAACAGAAACGTCCCTTTTTCAGGACACCTTATTTTTAAGATAATTTTGTAAAAATCCAAATAACATTACAGATCTTTATTGTAAAGGGTTTACACAATGTTTTCCATGCTTGTTCAATGAACCATAAACAATGAATGAACATGCACCTGTGGAACGGTCGTTAAGACACTAACAGCTTACAGACGGTAGGCAATTAAGGTCACAGTTATAAAAACTTAGGACACTAAAGAGACCTTTCTACTGACTCTGAGAAACACCAGAAGAAAGATGCCCAGGGTCCCTGCTCATGTGCATGAACGAGCCTTAGACATGCTGCAAGGAGGCATGAGGACTGCAGATGTGGCCAGGGCAATAAACTGCAATGTCCGTACTGTGAGACGCCTAAGACAGCGCTACAGGAGACAGGAAGGACAGCTGATCGTCCTCGCAGTGGCAGACCACATGCAACAACACCTGCACAGGATCGGTACATCCGAATATCACACCTGCGGGACAGGTACAGGACGGCAACAACAACTGCCCGAGTTACACCAGGAACGCACAATCCCTCCATCAGTGCTCAGACTGTCCGCAATAGGCTGAGAGAGGCTGGACTGAGGGCTTGTAGGCCTGTTGTAAGGCAGGTCCTTGTAGACATCACCGGCAACAACGTCTCCTATGGGCACAAACCCACCTTCGCTGGACGATTTCATGCAAGATAGGAATGTCAGTGTTCTGCTATGGCCAGCGACCTGTCCTAGGAAGGTTGTGTTTTAACTGGATTTGACACAGTAGCGTGTAGCTGCCATCACCTTTTTTTTTTCCTGGGACGGTCTGGTTAATTAACCCTGGAAGGTAGTTATTGAGAAGCAAATGCCAGGATGGAATATATAACAGTCTCTTAGATAGATAAAAGCTGGGTACATGATGTGCAATTTAGGCAATGAAACACAATCACGGTATCAAAAGGCAATTGATCAGACGTCAATATCCATTAATTTCATAATCAACTGTGGAAGTAAAGTTAGAAATTCCTCTCACAAATGGTTTACTTCATGTATACTTAAGAAAGACCAGGTTAAGTCAACAGCCAGGCCAGAAGGTAGTTTGACCCCTGTTTGTTATTTTCGACGAGCATCTTGGAGAAGATGACAAACAGAATGATTTGAGTGTCTGCTCCTTAATCCTTGTATTGGCCCATGGACTCTGTCCTCTAATAATATATTCTGCTTAGCAAGCTTTTAAGATAACATAGTAATGACTTATTAATTGTAACCATATCATTGTTTTCTGTGTATAAAAAGCTCTGACTTTTAACATGGAATCAGAGCAGCTTTGGGATCTTCTTGATTCACTGTTGTTCTCCACGTCACGTGAAATAAAGGCATTGCAATGAACATTCCAACCTTGTAGTGGTATTTGTACATAAATGCTCCCAAACACAAGACTTATTGCTTAAAAATACAAAGTTCATTAGCTGCCCAATCATGAAGCCCTTTGTTTACATCCAATGTGCATTTTCAGTTTCCGTGGAAGAGGCAGCAGTTGCTCTTATTAGTGTAGAAAAATAAATGCTTAAAAACACATATTAGTCCTGCAGCAGATCTTTCATGTTAAAAATTGTCCCAAATAAAAAAAAAAGAAACAATCCACAGATAAACCCGATCTCCTCCTTGCAAGTCCTAATAGCTACAGTGAGGGGAAAAAGTATTTGATCCCCTGCTAATTTTGTACGTTTGCCCACTGACAAAGGAATGATCAGTCTATAAGTTTAATGGTAGGTGTATTTTAACAGTGAGAGACAGAATAACAACCAAAAAATTCAGAAAAACGCATTTCAAAAAAGTTATACATTGATTTGCATGTTAATGAGGGAAATAAGTATTTGACCCCTTCGACTTAGTACTTGGTGGCAAAACCCTTGTTGGCAATCACAGAGGTCAGACGTTTCTTGTAGTTGGCCACCAGGTTTGCACACAGGAGGGATTTTGTCCCACTCCTCTTTGCAGATCCTCTCCAAGTCATAAAGGTTTCGAGGCTGAAGTTTGGCAACTCGAACCTTCAGTTCCCTCCACAGATTTTCTATGGGATTAAGGTCTGGAGACTGGCTAGGCCACTCCAGGACCTTAATGTGCTTCTTCTTGAGCCACTCCTTTGTTGCCTTGGTTGTGTGTTTTGGGTCATTGTCATGCTGGAATACCCATCCACGACCCATTTTCAATGCCCTGGCTGAGGGAAGGAGGTTCTCACCCAAGATTTGACGGTACATGGCCCCGTCCATCGTCCCTTTGATGCGGTGCAGTTGTCCTGTCCCCTTAGCAGAAAAACACCCCCAAAGCATAATGTTTCCACCTCCATGTTTGACGGTGGGGATGGTGTTCTTGGTGTCATTCCTCCTCCTCCAAACACGGCGAGTTGAGTTGATGCCAAAGAGCTCGATTTTGATCTCATCTGACCACAACACTTTCAACCAGTTCTCCTCTGAATCATTCAGATCTTCATTGGCAAACTTCAGACGGGCCAGTACATGTGCTTTCTTGAGCAGGGGGACCTTGGGGGCGCTGCAGGATTTCAGTCCTTCACGGTGTAGTGTGTTACCAATTGTTTTCTTGGTGACTATGGTCCCAGCTGCCTTGAGATCATGAACAAGATCCTCCCGTGTAGTTCTGGGCTGATTCCTCACCGTTCTCATGATCATTGAAACTCCACGAGGTGAGATCTTGCATGGAGCCCCAGACCGAGGGAGACTGACAGTTATTTTGTGTTTCTTCCATTTGCGAATAATCACACCAACTGTTGTCACCTTCTCACCAAGCTGCTTGGCGATGGTCTTGTAGCCCATTCCAGCCTTGTGTAGGTCTACAATCTTGTCCCTGACATCCTTGGACAGCTCTTTGGTCTTGGCCATGGTGGAGAGTTTGGAATCTGATTGATTGATTGCTTCTGTGGACAGGTGTCTTTTATACAGGTAACGACCTGAGATTAGGAGAGTCCCTTTAAGAGAGTGCTCCTAATCTCAGCTCGTTACCTGTATAAAAGACACCTGGGAGCCAGAAATCTTGCTGATTGATAGGGGATCAAATACTTATTTTCCTCATTAACATGCAAATCAATGTATAACTTTTTTGAAATGCGTTTTTCTGGATTTTTTTGTTGTTATTCTGTGTCTCACTGTTAAAATACACCTACCATTAAAATTATAGACTGATCATTTCTTTGTCAGTGGGCAAACGTACAAAATCAGCAGGGATCAAATACTTTTTTCCCTCACTGTATATAAGCAAGCTTCCAGTCACTAATTATCGAAGAACAACAAAAAACTCCATTGCCAAATTGTACTAATGTTTCCATGCCTGAACACATCTCAGCGAACTCAACGAGGGGACAAGCCACATCATGGGCTTTCTTTCACGGTGCGACCTGGTCCGGTCAACAGACCTTCAAGAGGTTCTACCACCTCAACGTGGCAGACAGGCTGCGCCCAAACATGGGTTCCCAGGTACTTCACACTGCTAGCCCTCAGGTGCCGTGAGGCTCTGCTATCCTTGTCATTGTGGGTTAGGCTTCGTCAGGTGTCTGGACTTGCGACAGCTCTGGTATAGTCTTCCCATTCAGTAATGGCTGTCTTTCCTTTTGAAAGGGAACGATAGGTTATTATCATAACCCTGGTTCCCTGATAAAGAAAGACAGCCATTACTCGTCGTGCCAGCAGGGCCCCTATTGGGCAGCTTTGGTACATGCTTTCAATGATTGGCAGGACAGAAGGCTCTTCCCATTAGGTAATGGCTGTCTTTCTTTTTCAGGAAACCGGGGTTATGATAATAACCTATCGTTTTTTCAGGAATCAGATATGTATATACCCCATAGACGAGAATGGCAGGACTTTTATTTTGAAACGACGAGCCATCTAGCTGCATTGCTTACTGGAAGTGGAACTATTATTGTATTGTTGCTTAATGTTGCTAGCTTCACGCTACTCGTGATGTGTTCCACCATTGAAGTCAATGGGAAATGTGGGGGTTTAGACCGATCATAAATCAACAACTATCAATCCTAGCCGTACAAAATGCACAAGCAACCTGAACGGTATCATGACAAATAATTTTATGAAGTTTGTAAGACCTGTATAAGGAGTAGCATTTCGTATTAATGGAAGAATAATAATGATATATTTCCTTCAAACTAACTCTGTGATCATTGTGAACTAAATACAGACAAAATAATAATGTATTTATTAGTTACATTATCAGAATGATATACACCGATCAGCCATAACATTATGACCACTGACAGGTGAAGTGAATAACACTGATCATCTCGTTATTGTCACATCACCTACACCTTCCATCACTTCTCACTTACTGTTATACCTTTCTGACTTCTGGATTTGCCCCTTTTGGATTGTTTGCCCTGGCTCACAGCTGCGAATGAGTCTGCGCTTGGGTCCCCCTTGCCCTGCCCTGATAAGCATGACAGTTATCATGGCACCTGTCAGTGGGTGGGATATATTAGCCAGCAAGTGAACATTTTGTCATCACAGTTGATGTGTTAGAAGCAGTAAAAATGGGCAAGCGTAAGGATCTGAGCGACTTTGACAAGGGCCAAATTGTGATGGCTAGACGACTGGGTCAGAGCATCTCCAAAACTGCAGCTCTTGTGGGGTGTTCCCGGTCTGCAGTGGTCAGTACCTATCAAAAGTGGTCCAAGGAAGGAAAAGCGGTGAACCGGCGACAGGGTCATTGGCGGCCAAGGCTCATTGATGCACGTGGGGACCGAAGGCTGGCCCGTGTGGTCCGATCCAACAGACGAGCTACTCAGATTGCTGAAAAAGTGAATGCTGGTTCTGATAGAAAGGTGTCAGAACACACAGTGCATCGCAGTCTTGGTGCCAGATAGCACAGCACACCTTCAGAGGTCTAGTGGAGTCCATGCCTCGACGGGTCAGGGCTGTTTTGGTGGCAAAAGGGGGACCTACACAATATTAGGCAGGTGGTCATAATGTTATGGCTGATCGGTGTATATAATAAGCTTTATGAAAGAGACCGACCCATTCACAGTGTAATTCAATGTGTTTCAGACAAAGTAAACATTACATTACTAACAATGCAGATGGATAGGGTTTTTCACCCAAACTCGTACATCAAAAACACACAGGAAGAGCAAATGCAGCTACAAGAGACTAATTCCTTCGCTGTGTAATTCAGCGCTATATCCTGCTAACACACAATGTTGCCACGACGTTGTAGTAATGTAATTCACGCAACATTGTGACAACGTTGTGTGTTAGCTGGGTAGGCTACACACACAGCGAGACAAAAGCAAAATCAAATAAAAATATTAAACAAAATAGAACAAAGTAAGACAGCTTCTCATTTCTAGTTGAACGTGTTCCATAGATGCCGAGTTATTCTGAACGCTGTTGTTCCGCAACCCAGCGGCACATGGCACAAAGCTTATTTTATTGATGTGTTTCTAATAATGTAAATAATCAACACTTTTATTTTGTCTGTATTTCGTTCAAGCAACTCTATTGATAATTGTGAACTAAATACAGACACAATACACATTTATTGATGGGTTATAGGCCTATTACCAGAAAGATGGATAGAATAAGCTCCCCACCCCCAAACTCACACAGCACAAAACTAGTGATGTTAGCCTCGAAGTAGGCTTCACGAAGCAGTATCGACCCTTCCGAAGCACAATATATCGATACAATGGTTCAAAGCCCTGCCACACCCTGCCAGAAACCATGTGATCACTGCAAACGAAGCTTTGTTACGTCACACCAGCAGCTGACAGTGTTGAATTGGTTTGGAATACATGTCGGTGTATCAAACCCCCATAATACTTAAAAGAGGTCTGCACCTCCTCAAATCTGAGGGTTATAGAGAGGAGACAGATTTAATGACACCACAGAATACATTTATTGAGAGAGAGAGACAGAGAGAGATAGATAGATAGTTAGACAGAGAGATAGATTTAGAGGTAGTTATAGACAGGTTTAGCAATAGATGGATGGCTAGATACTGTGGTTGATCTGCCCCAGCAGTGTATAAACATTTTTTTAATATAAATATTTAAATTACACACATTTTCCAGTTGCATAATCACATCCCTCTCCACTTCCCAAAATATAGTCTTATTTTGCGCTCTATTATAAAAAAAAAATCACTTCCCCAGTTGCACAACCATATGTCTGATAATAGGCATCACTTGGATCATTACACAACCACATCCATAGATATATGAATAGGAAACACATGTAACTGTTGACTATATCTAGGCTATATGAAATACAGACTACACTTATAGTTAACTGCATTTTTTGACTTCACTACTTAGTTAACATACGACATTCATCACGTAAAAATGACTGCCTTCTATAAATTCAACAGTCTAAACTATTACATAATGTTACTTATTTTATAATACAGCCCTTATCCAGCAGGGTTTTGTGGTCACCCTTCTAGCACCAATTTATAAACACCTGGATGTATTTAATTTGAAACGTTGAAGGAGGAGATGGTTTGGAGGAAACCACTGGAGCAATGCACTGAGTTGCTCAATTGATTAACAACTCCAATGTGACCCCAGTATTTAGAAATTGGTGATTTAAGGTGACCTATAAAGTTAAGTGGATGGGGCTCTCCAGGACCAGGGAACACAGACAAACATAGTGGGAGGGGGTCTATACAATCCCACAATGCACCGCCTCGGCTAAGACGGAAGTTCCCAGGTAAGTAGGCGGAAGTGGCTCTTGTTGGATCCTTGTTTACCGGGAAGTTCGCGCTTCGTGTCGCGCTCTGTGTGCTCCAGTGCAGCGAAAAAACAGCAGCCGTTTCATCGCTCGACCTGTTTTTCTGATTAGTTCATAAACATAAACAAACAAAGCCAAAAAGCAGATTAAAGCAGAGTCGCTTCTAACAATACAGAAGTGTAGATCACTACACTTTTATTCCACAGCTTAATCAGGATAACACAAATGTGAGGTCTAATACAGTATAATAAAGGCATTCCCTCTATCTAACAAGATGATCTATAATATGGCAGGGCGGAAGGGGAGTAAAAGAAACAAATGAAGGGGTTGCATTACTCACCGCCCTGCCATGGGAAGCCAAAAAGAAGAGACAGAATGTTTTTAAAGGGAGAACAAAGAAAACAAAACACAGAAACTCCAAACAAAGCAAACAATCACACACAGACGAAGCGTGTTTGAGGGAGCTTTCCTTAGTGCAAGAACTTGGAGACTTTATAGGTCCGGTGATGTCACATCCATCGTCATCAGGGGTAGTGCACCAGGAACTCCACCCACAACAATCTGCTCAAGGCAATAATGAGAGGGGGGCATAACAGCCCCAGCCATAAGACATTACATAATCCGTCAAAATACAGGATTAATGAATGTTAAAAAGGTGTAAAAAGTACAGGGCATGTCATTGTTCCATCAGGACAAGACACATCAGGAGGTCATCGGCCCAACCAAGAAGCAAAACCCCAGCAGGGCAGGTGCAGAAGGAACAGTCTTGGCACCGTTTTGGGTTCTGACCGCAGCCAAAAATATGACAATGTCCAAAACAACAACAAAACAAAAAACAAGCCATTACAAAAATTCAAGTCCAAGTCTCCTTATGAATAGGTCAGAGATGAAGCAGCAGGAACCCACTGCAACATCAGATATTCAGGAACAGGAAAGGGCATCAGCAAGAATGTTATCACGCCCTTTAATGTGCTGAACAACAAGAGGAAACGTTTGTAAGAAGAGACTCCACTGCAGCAGTGGTTGGTTAGTATGGCCAAGTCTTTGCAAAACATTAAAGTATTGTGATCAGTATAAATCAAAATCAAACTGCACCCGCTCAAGTAGATTTCAAATTGCTTAATAGCAAAAACCGAAAACTAGGACTAAAACGAATAACTCAATCATTTCTCTGATGCTTGTCAAATGTCTTGGAAAAGAAGCAGACAGGATGCTCAACCCCACATGAAAATACCCCCCTTAAAATACACGCATGACAAAAATTTGGGGATTGGGGAAAAATGACACTGTTTGAAGGGATAGTGTGTTAATCTTTTCACGTCTGTTCAACCTGAAACGTACATTTCGACGTGGATAAATCGTTGCCAAAACCAGTTTGAATAGCAGTTCAAGATTTCAACCACGAAATGATGTTGAAACGATGTTGAGTGCCCGCTGGGTTATCAGGACTCGTATGGGACTATTATTATTATTATTATTATTATTATTATTATTATTATTATTATTATTATTTCCTGGCAGACGCCCTAATCCAGGGCGATTTATAACATAAATGCAATATAAAGTGCAAAAATACAGTTAAGTGCAAGGCATCATTGTTTCAGGACAGGACTATGTTTCTAACATAGAAATGTGGGTCCTTATAGATTTCATATACCTAAATTGCCCCCCTTTTGAATATTTAAAATATATGGGATTTTTGTCTTCATATATTATAGCCTGTATGTATTTCTTTCACATGTGGAACATATATTGTAGAAATCAGCCTCTACAACCGTGTATTTGCAATCTATAAAATCAAAATATGCATAACAGATTAAAAAATACGGAGCCAATTTGGGCATATGAGAAGCAGGAGCACATATTGTAAGTCACCCTGGATAAGGGTGTCAGCTAAGAAATCACGTAATAATAATAATAATAATAATAATAATAATAATAAAAGTTGTGTTGTTCGTGTGCGTGTCTCACAGGCAGCACCTCCTCCTCAGACTAAGTTTCGTTTTTCCAAGAAGACGTTGGCAAAACGCCCGTCACTGCAGTTCAGACAGGCTGTTTGTCAGTCAACACCAACTTCAACCCGGACACGGCGCTCACACTGAAGAGGAGACACGAAACTGCGCAAAAGTGTGACAGCAAACATTTCCACATCTGTGACTGAAATTAATTAACAAAAAAACTCGGCTGTTTTCCCGGGGTGAAAAACTGTACGTGGTCATATTGCAATCACCCCTCAAAAGCACAGAAAAGGCATTTTAATAATGATGATGATGATGATGATGATGATGATAACAATAATACAAGCCTGATAGTGATGATGATGACACGCACCTTGTCCCTGGCCGCGGTGCCCTGCTGCCCATGCCATGGCTCTGTCTGCGGCTCGCAGGTGTGTTACTGTCCTCAAACTGCGAGATCTGTGGCACTGCTGACACACTGCGACCTTTTCTTCCCTTTGCTAGTGTGTGAGGACAATTGCCTAATGTCGATTTACTTTTGAAACCCGACGGCTGCTGAACTGAACTCTTCACTGGTCCCAAAACCAGCAGCACCACCCCACCCCCAGAGCCAGCCTGGGACACCTCCAGCCCGCCCCTCACACAGCCGCTCACTTGTTTCCTCCTCCACCCTCTTTGAAGCCAGCAGGGGCTTCGTCTGCCTTAACTGCATATCACCCAGCCCTGTATTGAACTCGGGGGGTGGGCGGGAGCACCCTTGTGTCAGTGGTGTGCCTGGTGTCCCTGAGAAATCCCTGGGTGCTCCTCATCTTTTCCTTAATTAATTCTAGATTGGGCCTTGCTCTTTCAGCCTCAGCTGCCATTGCTCCGATATGGCCTGCAATACTCTGCTCATCCTCTCCCAAGTCACTGGCCTCTCCTCTTGACTGTAATAAACAATTCAAATTCACAACTTCAAACAATGTTCAAAATGTTCAATCCAGCATGTACAGATTAAGTAAAGTTATAATAATGATAATTATAATTAAAATGAATAAACATTTATCGTTTCAATTTTCAGCTTCCACATGCTCATTCCATTCAAAATATCATGTAATAACAATGCCATGTAGCATACGTACGACTAGCCTGCAAGTTCGCTTGAGTGTCACTGGCTCATGGCTGCATGATTACCGCTTTCGACCTGATCCGGCCACTTTGAATTTATTTTTCATTTTTTGCACTTCTATTTCATTTACAAGAGGCTGTCTCTCCTTCTTACATTTATTTTTTAAAGATTCATGAAGTGCATCCTATTAGAGAAAATAAATACATAAAAATGCAGTAGATTACAAGTTCATTGTTTCAATGAACAAAAACGAGAACTTTAACTTTAAGCATTTTACCTACTAAGGATTATAAGAACATAAGAACATAAGAAAGTTTACAATCGAGAGGAGGCCATTTGCCCCATCGTACTCGTTTGGTGTCCATTAATAACTAAGTGATCCAAGGATCCTATCCAGTCTATTTTTAAATGTTCCCAAATGTTCAGCTTCAACCTCATCGCTGGGGAGTTTGTTCAGATTGTGACGCCTCTCTGTGTGAAGAAGTGTCTCCTGTTTTCCGTTTTGAATGCCTTGAAGCCCAATTTCCATTTGTGTCCCCGGGTGCGTGTGTCCCTGCTGATCTGGAAAAGCTCCTCTGGTTTGATGTGGTCGATGCCTTTCATGATTTTGAAGACTTGGATCAAGTCCCCACGTAGTCTCCTCTGTTCCAGGGTGAAAAGGTTCAGTTCCTCAGTCTCTCAGTAGGACTTTCCCTTCAGACCTGGAATAAGTCTGGTTGCTCTCCTCTGAACTGCCTCTAGAGCAGCGATATCTTTCTTGAAGTGTGGAGCCTAGAACTGTCCACAGTATCCAGATGAGCTCTAACTAGTGCATTGTACAGTCTGAACATCACTGCCCTTGTTCTCAATTCTACACTTTTGACAATATACCCTAACATCCTGTTTGTCTTTTTTATTGCTTCCCCACATTGTTTGGATGGAGAAAGTGAGGAGTCCACATAGACTCCTAGGTCTTTCTCATGCGTTACTTCATCTAGTTCTGTTCCTCCCATAGTGTAATTATAGTGGACATTTTTGTTACCTGCATGTATTACCTTGCACTTGTCCACATTGAATTTCATCTGCCAGGTGTCAGCCCACAACTGAATATTATCTAAGTCCCTCTGAATAACCTGTGCTGCTGAGATTGTATCTGCTGAGCCACCTATTTTAGTATCATCTTAATCATTAATATAGATTAATTAATACCATTAATATAGATTAGAAAAAGCACAGGCCCCTCACTCCAGTTAGAAGCAACTCCTCTAATTGACACCTTCTATTTCCAATCTCCAAGAATATGGTTTTCATTAAGATGCTCCTCTATTTTTTGTCTAATCATTTTTTCCAACATTTCACAAGTGATGCAGGTGAGACTGATTGGTCTGTAATTTCCTGGCTCAGTTTTTAAAATAATTTCCCTAATTTCTTGAAGTATCATTGGAAATATACCATCTAGCCCAGGTAGGGATGCACGATATTGGATTTTTGCAGATATTCGATATGCTGATATTTTCAAACCAATGTTGGCCTATTGCCCATGCTGATATATATGAAGAGAACACCAAGTCTCTCCTGTACTAGAATTAACCTGTTACTCTTATTGTGATGGCCTACGTGTTGTAGATACAGACATAAAACATTTCCTTTGATTCTACCCTTAATGTATCCTTATACAAAATGTAGACATTCACTCATGAAAAATAAGGAAATCATTTCAACTTGGACTAGATGTAAAATATGCCACATTTATTTTTTAAGTATCATTTTCAAATAAAAATGTAAATCTCATCCCACTTGAACAGGTTGATATGATGCTTCCCTGAGACAATTCTGACAAAGCAGTTGACATAGTACAGAAAAACACATTGTTCTCAAGTGCACAAAATAAACGCAGCTGTAGTCCTGTAGACCTAAAACTTCAGTCCTTAGGACCCACTTTAACATATACTGAATGAGGCTGGAAAAAAACTTCAGCTGACTAGTAGGCCTATTGGTTCTACTTAAAACTGTAAAAACTTATACCAAGCTCCATATGCCCTTTTCTGTGAGCCACTAACAGCACTGTCTCAATGGGCCTGGTTGACTTTCCTGGGAATTGTGGCTTCACCCAGGTATGTGTGGACCTACAAAGTAACAGAAATAGCAGCTACTTTCAGTTTTTAGGCCAATTCAGATCAGTCGATTGGAATAATGTAAAGATAACCCAGCACTGCTCAATCACTTCACCCTATTACACAGATGAATTGATTAACAGTAGTATGTATTTGGTCTTATTCCAGAAGTTCATGCGATAGTTAAACCCCCTCTTATTATGGACAAAGACTAGTACTTGATTGTGTTCATGACTCAGAATAAAGTATTGATGGAGGATATTATGGTACAAGCCTAAATTCAGTTTTTTATGTAATGCCCTAAAATACCAATGTATTTCACCTTTTGTACTTGACTGAATTAACTGAATGCACATGATGCCTACAAAAGGGTCTTAAACTACTAAAATAAAATAAGCTGAATCATTCAATCTATATATTATGAAAGATGGTCATTTAGTTTATATTTTAGATATATTACACGTTCCTTACACATTTATATCACATCCCTCGTTTCATGTTTGTCTGAAACAGCAGTGATGTGCTTTCATTCTTGTAATGTGATTCTTATTTTGCGCTTTTAGCTCTTAAACACCAGCGATATTTAAATTGTCGATCTCGACTCCTGCCTATGTCAACACACAATCTAAAATGTCAGCTGGAAAAGGCTTTACATTAATCCTTTACTCATAAGGTAAACAATAATACAAATCAAATAAGAATCTTGTACAGGAGCCGCACGGTATTTATATAAAAAACATCTAGAAGTAGTAATCAGTGGTGTATTTATATACGTGACAAACACAACTGTTTGACATAATACGACCCAGTACATGTGCTTGAGGATTGATTGCTTCCACATTGTAACACCGTCGCTGTCTTTCTGCTTTGACAGCAAGTCTATGGTCTTGCCAAGTCCTGCAAAAAATAGTCAGAAATATGAACAAACACAAGTACTACCGTAAATACGTAAACAGTGAGTACATTGTACTCAGAGGTGGTGCTAGAGTCTCTGGGGCCCCATGTACAACCATTGATGGGGGCATCCCAAGACGGGGGGGGTGCTAACGAAGTTTTCACTGGTGGGGGGGGGGTACTGACGGAGTTTTATCCAGTGTTGGGGGGGGCATCTTTGGGGGCCCCCTTCCAGCTCGGGGCCCCATGCAATTGTGTGGTTTGCGTGTTGGGAAAACATGTTACTGGTTGTACTTGCTTTAATTGTAAGGTCATTACTGGGTGTGTGGGGCGTGTGTCCATCACTGGCTCCACTTCGACTAACTGCAGATGCAGAAACGGATACACGTTTCTTAAACCGCACTCTAATGATGGATTTAATATATTCTCACACACACACACAGTCAAAGCCATCATCTGTACAAACACCACATACTGCAGGCACGTAATTGGCCCAGCTAAAATGAAAGGGTATCTTTATAGATACGATATCGCAGGACTGCCGCAAGGGCTGCTGGGATTGTGGAAGAGGAAGAGGCCTGTATTGTTGACCACGCCCCTTTATCATAAGCGGGACGATATCGCACTGTGACGTCACAACGATGCCCACAACATACGCTTAGCTTATGAGCTGCCGGTTACCCTGACACTCAGTCTGTCTAGAGCATCTGACACGTTCACATCGCTCGTCTATCAGCCGCGTACAGATGGGCAGCAACAACTCAAAGACTGCGGTGAGTTTTTCCTCCATGGCGGCGAGTCGCTTTCTCCCTCATGAGGCCAGTGATGGTGTGTGACGTGTGTCTGTCCTCCTTCCCGCAGAGCCGCGGTGCCTCTTCCGCCGCGGAGCTGTTCCGCTGCTCGCTGTGCTCGGGCTTCGTCGCGCCGCCCATGATGCAGTGCCGGGCCGGGCATCTCCTGTGCGCACCCTGCCGCAAGAGCTGGAGATGCCGCTGGAGCTGCCCCACCTGCCGCGGCCTGCTGAAGCCGCCGATGCGCAACACGGCCCTGGAGCAGGTGGCGTCCACGATCGGCCTTTCCTCCGAGGTGAGTCCCCGGTCTGGCGGGTCCTGTATGCAGTGAAGACCCGGCCTGTGTGTGTAGTTTCTATTGACACAGTCTGGACCGTGTGATCTGTGGGAATTAGTGCCACTGAAGCGTCATTCGTGTGCGCCGCCCCTGCGAGGGTTAAAGGCTTCACAGCGGACACGGAGACGAGGTCAGAGTTCAACAAGCTGTCGCTTGATACTATAATGTGATCAATATATTCAAATAAACACCAAGACAGTATGACGTCGCGCAGACGCATCGTATAAAGAGACAGAGCTGAGAGTCAGTTGCACACCTTCCTGGCTGCAGTTAAGCTGCGTGTGATGATCAGTAGATGGTGTCTGGGCACATTAATGCTCAATTCAGATAACTTGAGTGTATGCAGGCGAGTTGTTTAATGCTAAATGAACTGCTATATTGTTGTATGTTTGCGCTCGGTAATTGAGTACTGATGTTTCACAAGACAAACAGCAAGTCTTTCTGTTGTTGCTTTTTTGTGCAAAATCTCGATGTCTCGGGGCCACAATTACCTCTTGAACCCCCTCCTGTGAAACACTAGTTACCTATACATGCTATACATACTGTATACCCTGTACAATATAGTTTTTCATATGCCATACTTTTTGTTTGTATTTTTACTATTTGTGTGCGTGTGTGCATATAAACATACACATATACCTACACAAGCAGACACTATCAGTATTTATTTATTGATTACTAATATCTGAGTGTGGTGGGGTGGGGGGTGCTGTCAGGCACTTGGGTGGGGGAGGCAGTGTTCAATTCCCTTAACTGATGAGCCCTTTTCCTCCTCCGTTCGATATTGGATGTTTTCTCTAAGTGTTTTTTTCCTGTGTCTTACCAGTCCTGTAGTGCTGACATCACCACCGCCATATCCACCCACGGGGAAGAGCTGGCGGCCCTGTTCGTGTGTCCGGTGTGTTTCGAGTACGTGCAGCCGCCCATGCTGCAGTGCCGGGCCGGACACCTGCTCTGCAATGAGTGCCGGCCGAGGGTGAGCAGCTGCCCGTGCTGCCGCAAGCCACTGGCGCCAAAGTGCAGGAACGTGGCCATGGAGACGCTGGCCGCCATGGTGCCGTTCCCCTCCGAGGTGAGTCCCTCCCGTGACAGGCTGCCCCACTCGAGGGTCAACCACAACAGTCCCCCAAAACTAACTGCCCCGCCCCATCACACAGCACTGACTCACACAACACCCCACGGTCCCTCCACAGCACAGTCCAGATCGTTGCGGTACCGAGTGTGTCAGTGCGTTAGCCAGTGTGTTAATGATCCTGGGCTGCTGTAGTGAGGGTGTGCCAGTGTGTTGCTGCCTCTGCTAGTGAGATGTTCATGGTACTGTGCTGCTCTGGTGAAGTGTGTGTTTGTGTTCATGTGCTCCGAGTGTGTACTGATGTGTTGTGTGTGTTTATTGACTTTCCAGCCTGATGCCCTGGGAGACGACTTCATTGCAGCTTTTGGAGGGGCTCAGACCGCAGAGCAGCTCCCGGCTCCCAGCACACATGATCAGGTGGTCCGGGAGCCGCGGTTCCTCTCCTACCTGCGGCACTCTGGACTTGATGACGGACGCAGCTCTGACCCTCGCGACGTGGTCCTGCTGCTCCTGAGCTGCGTACTGTGGCAGCTGTGCCCCCTGTGCGATGCAGACCGGGAGCAGCTCCACAGGTGGGTATCGCTGGAGAGCCAGCTGGTGGAGCAGGCGCTGCGTCTGGTGGAGGGGTCGCCGGACCGCGACGACATCTACCTGAGGCTGAGGGAGGGGCCGACCCCCCACTCTCACACCAAACCCTTGTATGATGTTGTCACTCCTGCTCTGCGGGAGCTGCGGCGGCTTCTTCCCCTGGACCTCAGTCTGGATGCCCTATCTGAGAGCCAGGACCTACAGCTAAGCATGGCCAGCGTGGTGGTGCGGAACCTGCTGCGCTACGGCAACCCCTATGGGGGCAGACGGGTGCGTCACCTTGTGGCGCTGCGGCATCTTCGTCACGGCCAGGATGCCCTCCCCTCCACCTCCTCCAGTGTGCCGCGTGTGGCCCAGGCCCCGGCCCCAGCGGAGGGTGTGGACGCCGGGTTGCACCACGGACTCGTTCCAGAGCTGCACAGCCCTGAGTGCGAAGGCCCACAGGAGCACAGAGGCGCCAGGGAGCGGCAGGCCAGCGCCCAGACAGCACCCAGTGATGTCGGGGACAGGAGGGTGCCTCTGCCTGTGGAGCTGGAGCCACTGAGCGCCAGTCTGCCCTCCCTCATGCCTGCCAGGGCCCTGGAGCCGAGCAACACGGAGGCGTCCACCACGGCCGCAAACCCGTCCAGGTGGCAGAGGGTCCGCAGCATCTTCGCTTGGCTCCCGGCCGCCGTCTCCCAGCTGCGCTGGGTGAGGGGGGTGAGGGCGTGATCCCCCAGGCCTGAAGTCAGGCCTGTCTGTGTCGGCTGCCTTGTGTCCCAGGTAAGTTTTAAGGTCTGAATGAAGGATTGCACCACCTGCGGCCTGATGGGGATGCTGTCAGTGACCCCAGGCTTGTGCCCCGGATATGAGGGCAGCCTGGATTGCCCACCCTGTAGAGCGCCATGAGCCAGAGGAGACCCCAGTCGAGAAGGACCCTCATGACGAGGCTTGCGTGACCTGGGAGGCATCTGAGAGGGACGCACCGGGGGGTGGGGCGGTGGGGCCGGTCAAGGCTGGAGACCCCCTGTCTGCCCCTCCCAAGCAATCCAGAAACTCCCACTGGAGACGTGCCTCAAAATGCAGGACTAAACTGGCTCTGAAGCAAAACCTGGGCATCCAGAGTGCAGCCCAGCAGAGGCAGAGGGCCGGGGGCCAGTGAGCAAAGTAAGTGTCCACCGCCGATGCTGGTTCCACCGTAACAATGTTTTAATTGAACCGCGCAGAGAGGACAGGACCGCTTTAAAATCTGGGGGTCCCGAGGCGACGATCGGGTGGGTCTCTCCTCAGGTGGCCACCATTGGTCCTGTGACGTGTAAACATGGACATGAACTGGACTGCTGTTGCCGCCCCCCCCGGTGAGAAGACCCTCACAAGGAGATGCACGCCAGCGGTGGGAACGAGACCCAAAGTGCACAAAGTGTGTAAATAAACGTGTGTAAACTAAAACCACAAAGTTTCCACTGGAGTCCCTTTCTTAAATGCAGAGCTGTTTCTATGCCTAAGTGACCGCTTGGAGCCCCTTACCAAAAAATAATTAATACATCTAATATATTTTCAATGATTTATCATTTATTTTCATAAATGATCACAGTGATCAGTTTTCAGAGCATTTCAGAAACCACAAGGTGGAATAGAACATCTACGACTGAGAGCTGGAGCATTTGATACAGTTCTAGACACCACACCCCTTTCCAGGGCAATGTTTTGGAGCTTCAAATCTAAATCAGGGGTTGGAAGCAAGACAGACACGTGAAACAGAGAGGAGGCCATTCGACCCATCTTTGCCAAGGATCACGTCTGCTGAATCCAACTTTTATCTGTGTGTGGATTATTCCCAATAAGTCAGACTGATGAACCAGAAGTATGTGAAGATAGAAGTTTATTGCGATACAAGCAGCTGTTGGAAGGATGTGATCACAGGGGCGGTCTCTATGATAGCAGATCCTTAAAGGCACTTTACACACACACACACATTTACATGATATAGTACATGACGTGACAGACTCTCTTCCCATCTCCTCAGACATGTAAGTTTCTCTAGGACATACTACAGCATTACAGACCTTGTTGCTGGGCAGACATGGAATTTGTCCGATATAATAACTCAACACAGAGAGCAGTTTGACAGTTTGACAGTTTCTCTTGAGAACCACAGAGAAAAACAACTCCTTGTATGGTACAGACAGTCTGGATACTTTCTTCCTAGTTTTATATTCATCTTAAGAACCTGGGCTCTACCCCACAGGGACAGTGGAAGCCCAATCCATCTTTAAAGGTCGTCCCGTACAGTTTTAAGAATTTGTGGCCCATTGAGACTAAATATTGAAGTTAGAGGGGATTTAATAATGATCCCAAGACATTTCATTCTGTTCGGTTTCCAAGTGAAAGGAGTATTTTTCAGGTCACTACGATGTGTATGGGAATTTAGTGGCATTGCCTCCGATTTACTCCAGTTCATTTTGCATCCAGAGAGTCGACCAGAGCATCTAATGAGATCAGGAATAGCTGGGAGGGAGTGTGAAGGATCTGAGAGTGTCAGTAATATGCTCAGAAAAAAACAGAAACGTCCCTTTTTCAGGACACCTTATTTTTAAGATAATTTTGTAAAAATCCAAATAACATTACAGATCTTTATTGTAAAGGGTTTACACAATGTTTTTCATGCTTGTTCAATGAACCATAAACAATGAATGAACATGCACCTGTGGAACGGTCGTTAAGACACTAACAGCTTACAGACGGTAGGCAATTAAGGTCACAGTTATAAAAACTTAGGACACTAAAGAGACCTTTCTACTGACTCTGAAAAACACCAAAAGAAAGATGCCCAGGGTCCCTGCTCATGTGCATGAACGAGCCTTAGACATGCTGCAAGGAGGCATGAGGACTGCAGATGTGGCCAGGGCAATAAACTGCAATGTCCGTACTGTGAGACGCCTAAGACAGCGCTACAGGAGACAGGAAGGACAGCTGATCGTCCTCGCAGTGGCAGACCACATGCAACAACACCTGCACAGGATCGGTACATCCGAATATCACACCTGCGGGACAGGTACAGGACGGCAACAACAACTGCCCGAGTTACACCAGGAACGCACAATCCCTCCATCAGTGCTCAGACTGTCCGCAATAGGCTGAGAGAGGCTGGACTGAGGGCTTGTAGGCCTGTTGTAAGGCAGGTCCTTGTAGACATCACCGGCAACAACGTCTCCTATGGGCACAAACCCACCTTCGCTGGACGATTTCATGCAAGATAGGAATGTCAGTGTTCTGCTATGGCCAGCGACCTGTCCTAGGAAGGTTGTGTTTTAACTGGATTTGACACAGTAGCGTGTAGCTGCCATCACCTTTTTTTTTTCCTGGGACGGTCTGGTTAATTAACCCTGGAAGGTAGTTATTGAGAAGCAAATGCCAGGATGGAATATATAACAGTCTCTTAGATAGATAAAAGCTGGGTACATGATGTGCAATTTAGGCAATGAAACACAATCACGGTATCAAAAGGCAATTGATCAGACGTCAATATCCATTAATTTCATAATCAACTGTGGAAGTAAAGTTAGAAATTCCTCTCACAAATGGTTTACTTCATGTATACTTAAGAAAGACCAGGTTAAGTCAACAGCCAGGCCAGAAGGTAGTTTGACCCCTGTTTGTTATTTTCGACGAGCATCTTGGAGAAGATGACAAACAGAATGATTTGAGTGTCTGCTCCTTAATCCTTGTATTGGCCCATGGACTCTGTCCTCTAATAATATATTCTGCTTAGCAAGCTTTTAAGATAACATAGTAATGACTTATTAATTGTAACCATATCATTGTTTTCTGTGTATAAAAAGCTCTGACTTTTAACATGGAATCAGAGCAGCTTTGGGATCTTCTTGATTCACTGTTGTTCTCCACGTCACGTGAAATAAAGGCATTGCAATGAACATTCCAACCTTGTAGTGGTATTTGTACATAAATGCTCCCAAACACAAGACTTATTGCTTAAAAATACAAAGTTCATTAGCTGCCCAATCATGAAGCCCTTTGTTTACATCCAATGTGCATTTTCAGTTTCCGTGGAAGAGGCAGCAGTTGCTCTTATTAGTGTAGAAAAATAAATGCTTAAAAACACATATTAGTCCTGCAGCAGATCTTTCATGTTAAAAATTGTCCCAAATAAAAAAAAAAGAAACAATCCACAGATAAACCCGATCTCCTCCTTGCAAGTCCTAATAGCTACAGTGAGGGGAAAAAGTATTTGATCCCCTGCTAATTTTGTACGTTTGCCCACTGACAAAGGAATGATCAGTCTATAAGTTTAATGGTAGGTGTATTTTAACAGTGAGAGACAGAATAACAACCAAAAAATTCAGAAAAACGCATTTCAAAAAAGTTATACATTGATTTGCATGTTAATGAGGGAAATAAGTATTTGACCCCTTCGACTTAGTACTTGGTGGCAACACCCTTGTTGGCAATCACAGAGGTCAGACGTTTCTTGTAGTTGGCCACCAGGTTTGCACACATCTCAGGAGGGATTTTGTCCCACTCCTCTTTGCAGATCCTCTCCAAGTCATAAAGGTTTCGAGGCTGAAGTTTGGCAACTCGAACCTTCAGTTCCCTCCACAGATTTTCTATGGGATTAAGGTCTGGAGACTGGCTAGGCCACTCCAGGACCTTAATGTGCTTCTTCTTGAGCCACTCCTTTGTTGCCTTGGTTGTGTGTTTTGGGTCATTGTCATGCTGGAATACCCATCCACGACCCATTTTCAATGCCCTGGCTGAGGGAAGGAGGTTCTCACCCAAGATTTGATGGTACATGGCCCCGTCCATCGTCCCTTTGATGCGGTGCAGTTGTCCTGTCCCCTTAGCAGAAAAACACCCCCAAAGCATAATGTTTCCACCTCCATGTTTGACGGTGGGGATGGTGTTCTTGGTGTCATTCCTCCTCCTCCAAACATGGCGAGTTGAGTTGATGCCAAAGAGCTCGATTTTGATCTCATCTGACCACAACACTTTCAACCAGTTCTCCTCTGAATCATTCAGATCTTCATTGGCAAACTTCAGACGGGCCAGTACATGTGCTTTCTTGAGCAGGGGGACCTTGGGGGCGCTGCAGGATTTCAGTCCTTCACGGTGTAGTGTGTTACCAATTGTTTTCTTGGTGACTATGGTCCCAGCTGCCTTGAGATCATGAACAAGATCCTCCCGTGTAGTTCTGGGCTGATTCCTCACCGTTCTCATGATCATTGAAACTCCACGAGGTGAGATCTTGCATGGAGCCCCAGACCGAGGGAGACTGACAGTTATTTTGTGTTTCTTCCATTTGCGAATAATCACACCAACTGTTGTCACCTTCTCACCAAGCTGCTTGGCGATGGTCTTGTAGCCCATTCCAGCCTTGTGTAGGTCTACAATCTTGTCCCTGACATCCTTGGACAGCTCTTTGGTCTTGGCCATGGTGGAGAGTTTGGAATCTGATTGATTGATTGCTTCTGTGGACAGGTGTCTTTTATACAGGTAACGACCTGAGATTAGGAGAGTCCCTTTAAGAGAGTGCTCCTAATCTCAGCTCGTTACCTGTATAAAAGACACCTGGGAGCCAGAAATCTTGCTGATTGATAGGGGATCAAATACTTATTTTCCTCATTAACATGCAAATCAATGTATAACTTTTTTGAAATGCGTTTTTCTGGATTTTTTTGTTGTTATTCTGTGTCTCACTGTTAAAATACACCTACCATTAAAATTATAGACTGATCATTTCTTTGTCAGTGGGCAAACGTACAAAATCAGCAGGGATCAAATACTTTTTTCCCTCACTGTATATAAGCAAGCTTCCAGTCACTAATTATCGAAGAACAACAAAAAACTCCATTGCCAAATTGTACTAATGTTTCCATGCCTGAACACATCTCAGCGAACTCAACGAGGGGACAAGCCACATCATGGGCTTTCTTTCACGGTGCGACCTGGTCCGGTCAACAGACCTTCAAGAGGTTCTACCACCTCAACGTGGCAGACAGGCTGCGCCCAAACATGGGTTCCCAGGTACTTCACACTGCTAGCCCTCAGGTGCCGTGAGGCTCTGCTATCCTTGTCATTGTGGGTTAGGCTTCGTCAGGTGTCTGGACTTGCGACAGCTCTGGTATAGTCTTCCCATTCAGTAATGGCTGTCTTTCCTTTTGAAAGGGAACGATAGGTTATTATCATAACCCTGGTTCCCTGATAAAGAAAGACAGCCATTACTCGTCGTGCCAGCAGGGCCCCTATTGGGCAGCTTTGGTACATGCTTTCAATGATTGGCAGGACAGAAGGCTCTTCCCATTAGGTAATGGCTGTCTTTCTTTTTCAGGAAACCGGGGTTATGATAATAACCTATCGTTTTTTCAGGAATCAGATATGTATATACCCCATAGACGAGAATGGCAGGACTTTTATTTTGAAACGACGAGCCATCTAGCTGCATTGCTTACTGGAAGTGGAACTATTATTGTATTGTTGCTTAATGTTGCTAGCTTCACGCTACTCGTGATGTGTTCCACCATTGAAGTCAATGGGAAATGTGGGGGTTTAGACCGATCATAAATCAACAACTATCAATCCTAGCCGTACAAAATGCACAAGCAACCTGAACGGTATCATGACAAATAATTTTATGAAGTTTGTAAGACCTGTATAAGGAGTAGCATTTCGTATTAATGGAAGAATAATAATGATATATTTCCTTCAAACTAACTCTGTGATCATTGTGAACTAAATACAGACAAAATAATAATGTATTTATTAGTTACATTATCAGAATGATATACACCGATCAGCCATAACATTATGACCACTGACAGGTGAAGTGAATAACACTGATCATCTCGTTATTGTCACATCACCTACACCTTCCATCACTTCTCACTTACTGTTATACCTTTCTGACTTCTGGATTTGCCCCTTTTGGATTGTTTGCCCTGGCTCACAGCTGCGAATGAGTCTGCGCTTGGGTCCCCCTTGCCCTGCCCTGATAAGCATGACAGTTATCATGGCACCTGTCAGTGGGTGGGATATATTAGCCAGCAAGTGAACATTTTGTCATCACAGTTGATGTGTTAGAAGCAGTAAAAATGGGCAAGCGTAAGGATCTGAGCGACTTTGACAAGGGCCAAATTGTGATGGCTAGACGACTGGGTCAGAGCATCTCCAAAACTGCAGCTCTTGTGGGGTGTTCCCGGTCTGCAGTGGTCAGTACCTATCAAAAGTGGTCCAAGGAAGGAAAAGCGGTGAACCGGCGACAGGGTCATTGGCGGCCAAGGCTCATTGATGCACGTGGGGACCGAAGGCTGGCCCGTGTGGTCCGATCCAACAGACGAGCTACTCAGATTGCTGAAAAAGTGAATGCTGGTTCTGATAGAAAGGTGTCAGAACACACAGTGCATCGCAGTTTGCTGCGTATGGGGCTGCGTAGCCGCAGACCAGTCAGGATGCCCATGCTGACCCGTCCACTGCCGAAAGCGCCTGCAATGGGCACGTGAGCATCAGAACTGGACCACGGAGCAATGGAAGAAGGTGGCCTGGTCTGATGAATGACAAGTTCAAGGTGTTGACTTGGCCTCCAAATTCCCCAGATCTCAATCCAATCGAGCATCTGTGGGATGTGCTGGACAAACAAGTCCAATCCATGGAGGCCCCACCTCACAACTTACAGGACTTAAAGGATCTGCTGCTAACGTCTTGGTGCCAGATAGCACAGCACACCTTCAGAGGTCTAGTGGAGTCCATGCCTCGACGGGTCAGGGCTGTTTTGGTGGCAAAAGGGGGACCTACACAATATTAGGCAGGTGGTCATAATGTTATGGCTGATCGGTGTATATAATAAGCTTTATGAAAGAGACCGACCCATTCACAGTGTAATTCAATGTGTTTCAGACAAAGTAAACATTACATTACTAACAATGCAGATGGATAGGGTTTTTCACCCAAACTCGTACATCAAAAACACACAGGAAGAGCAAATGCAGCTACAAGAGACTAATTCCTTCGCTGTGTAATTCAGCGCTATATCCTGCTAACACACAATGTTGCCACGACGTTGTAGTAATGTAATTCACGCAACATTGTGACAACGTTGTGTGTTAGCTGGGTAGGCTACACACACAGCGAGACAAAAGCAAAATCAAATAAAAATATTAAACAAAATAGAACAAAGTAAGACAGCTTCTCATTTCTAGTTGAACGTGTTCCATAGATGCCGAGTTATTCTGAACGCTGTTGTTCCGCAACCCAGCGGCACATGGCACAAAGCTTATTTTATTGATGTGTTTCTAATAATGTAAATAATCAACACTTTTATTTTGTCTGTATTTCGTTCAAGCAACTCTATTGATAATTGTGAACTAAATACAGACACAATACACATTTATTGATGGGTTATAGGCCTATTACCAGAAAGATGGATAGAATAAGCTCCCCACCCCCAAACTCACACAGCACAAAACTAGTGATGTTAGCCTCGAAGTAGGCTTCACGAAGCAGTATCGACCCTTCCGAAGCACAATATATCGATACAATGGTTCAAAGCCCTGCCACACCCTGCCAGAAACCATGTGATCACTGCAAACGAAGCTTTGTTACGTCACACCAGCAGCTGACAGTGTTGAATTGGTTTGGAATACATGTCGGTGTATCAAACCCCCATAATACTTAAAAGAGGTCTGCACCTCCTCAAATCTGAGGGTTATAGAGAGGAGACAGATTTAATGACACCACAGAATACATTTATTGAGAGAGAGAGACAGAGAGAGATAGATAGATAGTTAGACAGAGAGATAGATTTAGAGGTAGTTATAGACAGGTTTAGCAATAGATGGATGGCTAGATACTGTGGTTGATCTGCCCCAGCAGTGTATAAACATTTTTTTAATATAAATATTTAAATTACACACATTTTCCAGTTGCATAATCACATCCCTCTCCACTTCCCAAAATATAGTCTTATTTTGCGCTCTATTATAAAAAAAAAATCACTTCCCCAGTTGCACAACCATATGTCTGATAATAGGCATCACTTGGATCATTACACAACCACATCCATAGATATATGAATAGGAAACACATGTAACTGTTGACTATATCTAGGCTATATGAAATACAGACTACACTTATAGTTAACTGCATTTTTTGACTTCACTACTTAGTTAACATACGACATTCATCACGTAAAAATGACTGCCTTCTATAAATTCAACAGTCTAAACTATTACATAATGTTACTTATTTTATAATACAGCCCTTATCCAGCAGGGTTTTGTGGTCACCCTTCTAGCACCAATTTATAAACACCTGGATGTATTTAATTTGAAACGTTGAAGGAGGAGATGGTTTGGAGGAAACCACTGGAGCAATGCACTGAGTTGCTCAATTGATTAACAACTCCAATGTGACCCCAGTATTTAGAAATTGGTGATTTAAGGTGACCTATAAAGTTAAGTGGATGGGGCTCTCCAGGACCAGGGAACACAGACAAACATAGTGGGAGGGGGTCTATACAATCCCACAATGCACCGCCTCGGCTAAGACGGAAGTTCCCAGGTAAGTAGGCGGAAGTGGCTCTTGTTGGATCCTTGTTTACCGGGAAGTTCGCGCTTCGTGTCGCGCTCTGTGTGCTCCAGTGCAGCGAAAAAACAGCAGCCGTTTCATCGCTCGACCTGTTTTTCTGATTAGTTCATAAACTGAACCTTGTATTTCTCTCTGCACGACAATGTCGGTGTCCGCGGCTCTGAGCGGCCGCCTGTCCTCGGCGCTGGCCGAGCTGATGAGAGCCGCCCTGTGTGAGATCTGGAAGGCGGTGGAAGAGACGGTGTCGGAGTCCCGGGTGGAAATAACCCGCAGACAGAGAGAAAACGAGGCGCTGAGGCGGAGGCTGCAGGAGCTCATGGTGGCGGGGGAGGCGGCTGTGTGTCACTGGAGCTCCGGAGCGGACGGGCCGCCTGTGCAGAGCCGAGGAGCCGGGAGGAGAGAGGGAGAGACCGGGGAAAAAGCCGTTGGTAAGAAACAATGGATTTAACTTCCACATTTATTTCATTTACATCAAACGCTACACGGGGCAGAACTCTAGTAACAGACAGCGTTTGCAGCGTTAAACGGCTGGGACTGCGGGGTGTTTATTACACGCACTGCGCACCATAGAAAATAGTTGCTTCTGAAAACAAAGTGAACTCCTGTTAGTTTGTAAACATACACACGTGAAACTAGTTGTATGTAGCATTTTTCGTTTTATTCTTTATACTTTGTAGTGTTTAACATGCACGTCCGTAAGAAATCCCAAACAGGGGTAAATGAGGAGAGCGGGTTTGTGCAGCGGCGCTGCGCACTGATGCCGACATGCGCTCCCGTGTGAAGCTCTCGGCCGGAGAAGCGGCTCTTTATTCATTTGTCTGTTTGCCTGATCCGTCAGACACCCGCCTGTCCTCGGCGCTGGCCGAGCTGATGAGAGCCGCCCTGTGTGAGATCTGGGAGGCGGTGGAAGAGACGAGCCGCGGACAGAGAGACGCGGAGCCCCGGGGAGCAGCCAGCGGTAACTGCCTTTACTCCATTGCGTGGTAATAATGCAATTTCCATGAAATCCGACGGCGTGAATCGCACGGTTTCATGCGGTGAATCAGGTGAATCGCAGCTGTATGGAGGCGTTTGGGGAGATAGGAAGCAGAAGCTCGGAGAGTAAATACTGTCTACATTGTGGCAAAAGAAGGCGGCTTCACTGAAGTCTATGCAAGTGCACACTCCGTATTTGTTGCAGAAATGTATGAAAGCAATACTAGTTTCAGTATTGTACTAATTCGGCCAACCGCGGGGATGATGATGGCCCCCTATAATACAACTGGCCCCGGCCAGGCCCTCCCAGCTGAAATGGTCTACAACCGCCACTAACTAGGGCAAGTTACAGTTGAAACAAAATACACGTTTCACTATTAATCATCCAGGTACAATACAGCCGGTTATAATTCAACTAAAGTGTGCACGTCTCGATCATGGCGTTTATGGACGCATTTATTAAACCAGTCCTTATGTTTTAGAGTAAACCCAGATCTGTATTCATGGGCGCGGGGTGGGCTGAGTTACTAAGCCGAAACCCCTATGACCACTGTCGGATAAGATGCTTAGTTTTCTCTGGTAAGAGCTGGTGTTTGTTTCATTTTCTTCCTTGAATGATTACGTAACTCATCACAAAAGAAAAAACAGATGACATGCCACAGGTTGACAATCAGTCCAGTCAAACCCTAAGCGAGATCAGGATAAATGAGGAGGAGGTACTAAAAGGGACTTGCAGAATTAAAAACCAACAAATCACCTGGGCCAGATGGGATCTTTCCAACAGTACTTAAAGAAAAGAGGGAAATTTATAGGCCGCTAACTCGATTATTCCAAATGACACTTAGAACAGGGGATGTGCCCACTGACTGGAAGACAGCAAATGTCATACCAATCCACAAGAAAGGGGACAAAACTGAGCCAGGAAATTACAGACCAATCAGTCTCACCTGCATCACCTGTAAAATGTTGGAAAAAATGATGACAGAAAATAGAGGAGCATCTCAATGAAAACCATATTCTTGGAGATAGTCAACATGGGTTTAGATGAGGCAGATCATGTTACTAATTTATTAGAATGTTTTGAACATGCAACTGCAGCTGTAGATCACATGAAAGCATATGATATGATATACTTAGATTTCCAAAAAGCTTTTGATAAGGTTCCACACCAAAGACTGATCCTCAGATTGGAAGCTGTAGGCATTCAGGGTAATGTAAGTAGATGGATTATGAACTGGTTGATGTATAGGAAACCGAGGGTGTCGATTTAGAGGAGTTGCTTCTAACTGGAGTGAGGTTGTTAGTGGAGTTCCACAGGGATCAGTACTAGGGCCTTTGCGTTTTCACCTGGCAGATGAAATTCAATGTGGACAAGTGCAAGGTGTTACATGCAGGTAACGAAAATGTCCACTATAATTACATTATGGGAGGTACAGATCTAGATGAAGTAACGCATGAGAAAGACCTAGGAGTCTATGTGGACTCCTCACTTTCTCCATCCAAACAATGTGGGGAAGCAATAAAAATGACAAACAGGATGTTAGGGTATATTGTCAAAAGTGTAGAATTGAGAACAAGGGCAGTGATGTTCAGACTGTACAATGCACTAGTTAGAGCTCATCTGGATACTGTGTGCAGTTCTGGGCTCCACACTTGAAGAAAGATATCGCTGCTCTAGAGGCAGTTCAGAGGAGAGCAACCAGACTTATTCCAGGTCTGAAGGGAAAGTCCTACTGAGAGACTGAGGAACTGAACCTTTTCACCCTGGAACAGAGGAGACTACGTGGGGACTTGATCCAAGTCTTCAAAATGATGAAGGGAACTTTTGGAACATTTAAATCAGACTGGATAGGATCCTTGGATCACTTAGTTATTATTGAACACCCAACGAGCACTATGGGTCGAATGGCCTCCTCTCATTTGTAAACTTTGTTCTTAATTTCTTTGTGATCCCACATGGCACTTGAGATTATATCTTCTGACATAATTTGTGAAATGATCCACTGTTTGGCAAGTGTTTTCATGTTCTGACCATTAAGAATAGTTTTAAAACCACAATTAACTGTCTGGTTTCTTCAACTTTCACAGAGGAGCAAAAATCAGCCTTTAAACTTGAAAGAAATAATGATTTGACATTTATCATTTATGACTTTTTTTATTGTGATAACATTTTTGGCCATATTGCCCAACCCTTGATGCAAGTCAGTGCATGCTCTCTCTGGTTCCTTGACAAATTGAGTTGGAAAGCAGTCATTTACCATCTCAACCATTTCTATTTCTGCTTCTGTAGTCCCAACTGCGCTTTCCCAGTCTAAGTTTGGGAAATTGAAATCCCCCATTATAACAGCCACATCCTTGCTACATGCAGTCCTGATTACACTGTACAATGCAGCATCTTTCTGAGTTGGGTGGCCTGTAACACTCCTACCACTAATCCTCCAGATCTTTTATTCAAAGGTTTAACCCACAAAGATTGTTTCATTACTAGTTTAATTTGAGTTCTTCTGCCTCAGTGTCATTTCTGACATATAATGCTAGCCACCACTTCTTTGATTTTTGCCTGTCTCTCCTAAACTGTGTGTATCCTTTCAACTTGTATTCATCCCCATAATTTTCTGTAAGCCATGTTTCTGTCACTCCTACAACATCATAGTCACACGCCAGCACTGTGGCTTCTAGGTCTAACATCTTGTTCCTTATACTCCTGGCATTGAGGTACAAACATTTCAGGACTTTCCTACTAGCAGTTTCCCTCCGTTTTCGTTCCACTAAGGAAAGAAAAATCTCCCATTGTCAGAGCTCCCTGGTCCCTAATTTAAAAGCTTCTCAATTACTCTGCAAATACACTCTCCCAATGCATTAGCCCCCCTTCTCGGGGGTTGCTCATAATGCTAGCCAATGGCTTGTGCAGATCGCTGCGAGCCAGTACAGATTCTCTAGAATTAGTCCATGTGAACCCAGCCATGATGCACTAGCCACGACATGCATACTTTGCGACAAACCTGTCCAAGTTAGCCATCTGCATGAACTTGGCTGGAAAAGACGTCATCAGGTCACGCATCCATAGGCAAAAAGTCTGTACAGCCGCGGCTGCAAAACAAACGAGCGCTTTGTGAAAAACTCTTTCAGTCAGAGACAGACCTCACTCCATGTGCCATTTTCCAGGGGGTGTGAATTGCCCTTGAGTCATGTTATAAAGGATCTTATGAATGTCATGCTAGATATGGCAAAGTACAGCAGAAATATAATATTTTAAAGATTGTTGGTTCAACAATAAAATAATATGCATGTTTTAGTGGTATATGTATACATTTTAACCAAATTTTCACGTATTATGTGCATTTGTAAGTTGCACCCTGGCAAGGAAATCCATAATACATACAAAATGTTTTACATGTGTATTTCTTTCAATTCACACATTTAATGTAGATTTGAAACCAGTGTAAATATTGTACAAAAAAGTTGTCTTGATCCATATGTTAGTGTTTAAGTGTCCCAACAATGAGCAGGAATAAAACATTCTACAAATGTACATTTATTAAAGGGTCGTAAAGTTACTTAAATGGCCCATTTTCTGAACACTATAAAGTATGAAGCTGGTGGAGCATGAGCATTAACTTCTTCTGCGACTAGGACTGACTTCTCTCAACACCGACTCCATGTTTGTTCTGCTCAAGACTGTAGTTCCAATGCCAAAGTTTTCCATACTTCGTCTGCGCAGACCGTGACGTCATGCGCAGACTCCCGTCTGCAATCTAGTCGGCAGACAAGTGTTGTGAACGCAGCCATTATCTTGCATTTAAGAGCTGTTAGGATTGAAATCTATGGATTTGTCAGCGATTTATGCCTTGTTGACGCTACTTCTGGTGTGCTGGTTTCACGCATGCCCTCTACCGACCACATGCTAGCGGTCATGTTCGGATTGTGTTCTCCAGCCTTACTCCAGTAGTATTTTATATAGAAATGTACTGGAAACGATCGCTACTTGTGCACGTCAGGGTGTAATCGAATGTACCACTTGCAGCAGACAACAGAGGCGGTCTGTGGAGTGACCAGAGCATCGTTAAACGCTAGTAAAATCCTAAAACAAAGCAAAAAAAACGAACATATTAAACGTATATACAGTTTTATAGACCATAAATAACCTACACAGTAAGTTAAGATATAAGCAAAAGTATATATTATATAGTGATATTGTGGATTTAGGGATGGGCCATTAGGTATTGCAGCAGGACTTTGTCATCACTTGCGCCCATCTCGGAACATAAAATCGTCTTGCTTTGACAAAGTTTACTATTATAATTACCTTATGAAGAACATCATGTCATTCTGCATCCATTTGTTTTGTTGACAGTGCTTCATGGTGGAATGCAGTGCACTTTTTTTTTGTTTTTTTTTTGCATAAACGGCAAGAAAAAAAAGGTAGAATTGCTTACTTAAATGATTGCAATGGTGTCAGAATCAGTGTTAAAGGCATCCTATCTTGCATCACTGAGAATAGTGAAAAACAAGAAACCTCACACGATTGGGGAACAACTTCTACTTCTAGCAGCCGTTGACGTGTGAAGTCGTGATCTGTGTTGAATCTGCCCGAAAACTGAAAACAACCCTGCTGTCTGATAACGCTGTGTGTGCACGCTGTGCACACTTCAATTGGATGAATCGACAGATGTAGGAAAAATACATTTTGTCGCACTGTTTGTCTACGAGTGGGACTTCAATGAATAAATAGAGTTGAAATTTCGCTGCAAAATTCTAAGTCATGCCACAGGGGAGGACATTTTTAAAATTCCAGATGATTTCATAAGCCAACAATATAAACTGGAGAAAATGCATTGGCATCAGTACTGATGGGGCAGCAGCCATGACTGGGAAATGCAGTGCAGTTGTAAAACGCATTAAAGCGGTTGCACCAGTAGAATGCTGGGCGAACAGGGCGCGACGTCATTTTTTATGATGTGACGTCGCCTTATCTAATATGTCTACCTCGTATCCGGAAGGAAGTGTACACCTGTTTCAACCACAACGCCCCCCTCAACCCCTCTCCCCACGCTGGTTAGGGGTCTTTGTTCTTGCCGGAGAGTGTGAATGGGCCAGAGCATTCAGTAGTGTCGGGGGGCTTCTGCCCCCCTCTCCCCCACTGTTTAGGCATGTAGTTCTTTAATCTTGTTGGTCAACTGCAGAGTGTGAATGGGTCAGATCAACCTGCAGTGGTGGGGGGCTTCTAGAGGGCATCCAATCTCTTGATTAATGCCTCTGCAGACAAGCAGTCTCTTTTGATTTATAAAAATATATATAAACATGTAATGGTTTAGGAAATCAGATTTCCTTTATAAGACATGCCACTGAGCAAAGCAGGGCCTCTAGGAAGTTGCAGAGGGGCACCTGGCATGCCAGGGGGTCTTGTTATATATTCTGCTGACCTTACAGTGCTCACCGTTCCTGCTCAAAGCAGCAGGGCTATATTGAGGGTGTGGTGTGTCCAAAAGGACAATTGGCAAAGGTGTGTGATTGTTCTGCCTGTGATCCAGTGGACTGAGTCTTTGTTTTGACCAGTTGCACCCCAGGGGGGCTGGCAGGGGTAAATCTGGGCAGAGTGGATGCCCAAACTGGATCAGCTTCTGTTTTCCATTGCTGGAAAAAAATAATGTAACTTTTTTTTTTTTTACATTGCACATTTTCCACTTGTATATACTGTATTATAAGTACATAATATATGCATAACTGAAGCTGTTCTGAATCCATAGATATTGCATATATAGCAGTAACATGTATTATAGCTGAGTTATGAGCTGAATTGTATAAGCCTCTCTCTCTCTCTGGCTCTACTCAGTGTCTGTAACCCAACATTTATCAGCTGATCTATTCCATCTGCCTTTTTTTTGATTGGCTAGTTAAAAACAGCAGTCTCCATGGCACATGACACAAATCCTCTCCATTGGGCAATTCCAGCCCCATGTGCTGCTTTGCCCATTGCATTTCTAAAACCAGGAAGTATGTGATGTAAACAAACTGCACATGGCTGTTTTCAGCAGAGTCTCGGGTACACAGCTAAAAAGACACATGTCTTTATCTGAGATCGTTTCGCCTTTAATTAATAGTTTGTAATTGATGCCCCAATTTTGGGCGGATCCGCCTAAATCGTCCTCAGAGGGCCATTTTATACTTTTCGTAAATTATAGGACACAACTGACATTCAGTTACGTTCTGTGTCTGTTGTCTTGAAACCAAATCATGTCCACACACAACATTGCAGCAGATTCAACCAAACATTCCTTGATGAATTCTCCCTCTGAGAATGGCTTGCTGTTTTTTGTGATTTTGTGAGCAACCACACAGCTTGTTCTGAATAAAGTCTTGTGAAAAAGCTTTGTTCCTTTTGCATTTGTGAAACCATCCCGGTCTAGACCATACAGCACTGAAGTACATTACAGACAATGGCGAGTGTCGTATTTTTAATAATATTATAAAATAGGTTGATTGGATTTCTCAGACTTTAAAGAGAATGAGCAAAACACCTTTACACCTTTAGTATACAAGCCATAATGGGGAAACCTACTCTCCCCCCTTAAATTTAAAGTAAGTCTGAAATAAGGGTAGCTGAATTCAAGAGTGAGTGGCTTGTTCTTCCAGTTTGAGAGGTTTAAATCCTTTTTCTAGTCTTAAGATTCAGGGGTTAATTAGTATTAGTAGTGACTATATGTTTAACTTACTAATTTGTTTCACACAGCTCACGTATTTTATACCATATGTCTGCAAGTTTTATTCTAGAGGACATTTAGGCTATGAAATAAGACTAATGAGTCAATACTCATTCACAGTAAACTCAGCTGATTCTGACACCATTGCAGATTTAAGTAAGCAATTCTCTGCCATTCGTTTTTTTTCTTGCCGTTTATGCAAAAATAAGCTTACTGGTTCATCAGCTAAATGCTGTGCCTGGTGTTCAAATGATGCTGCAGTTTGAATGGCCTCATCCCAAATTTTACATAATTATCATCATACCTCCTGATGACAGATTTTAGTATCTTTTTGTACTGGGTTCTGTGCTAATATGTGGTCTGTATTAGTGGGTGGTTTATGCGAAGCAGGTCCTCTTTAAAGAAAATTATCAATTTTGGAAAAGATAACTGTTCAGCTGGTAGTGTTTCAGTTTAGGACTACAACTGTCACGCATGCATGATAAGCTACACGTGAGCAAGTGCAATGGTGAACTCGACTTTTTTAAAGGCACAGTAGGTCACCCATCAAAATATTTTTTTCCATACAAATTACATATGTACATTAAAACAAACTACTTTTACCTACACTGCAACATTAATGACAATTTGAGGACTATCACTTTCAGATCCCACTTACCACTAAGAAGAGGGGGGAAAAATAAATAAATACTACTCTAGTGGATGTTTAATGTTTGTGATATTATTTCATAGCCCAACCCTGACTGGAGCTTTTCCGTAACTTTCTCTCTCTCTCTGGCTTGGCATGTGACACTTTAATTGCACACAGGTGGACTCTAGTGAACTAATTGTGACTTCTGAAGGCAATTGGCTGTATCACAGCTTATTTAAGTGTGCCATACCAAGGGGGTGAATACTTATGCAATCAAGACTTTTCCATTTTTTTATTTGTAGTTAATTAAAAAAAATTCCAACATCAACAATGCAATACTTTGTGTAGATAAGTGACAGGAATTCCAATTTTAAATCCAATTTAATCACAGATTGTAACACTTTAAAAAGTCCTTGTGGGGTAAATACTTATGCAAACCACTGCAGACAAGGCGGTGGCAGCAGCAGCATTGGTCTTTTAATGGAAGTTTCTTTTTCATCAGACCCCAAATCTAAGCGATTTTAAATGGAAAGATAAAATCTGTGCAGAACACAACAAACCATTTTCACAACAGAAATTAGTTTTTGTTTTACCCAATAAGAATTGGACTGTTTAACATAGGCCTACACATCCATAACATCTCAAAATTGGTTTATAAATTACAGAGCTGAAAATATAATTTAGTTTCTTGTTAGCAGTATTCTGAGGATTCCTTCATCAAATTCCTATCAATTGATTCCCAACATGCTATCTCTAGTGTATTAAACATTTGGCCAAGAGGCATCCACAATTTAATTCATTTTCTGTCATGTTTGCATAATTGATCAGGTACCTGTCTGTCCTCGGCGCTGGCCGAACTGATGAGAGACGCCCTGTGTGAGATCTGGAAGGCGGTGGAAGACACGGTGTCGGAGGACCGAGAGGAAACAACCCAAAGGAAGAGAGAAAACGAGGCGCTGAGACAAAGGCTGCAGGAGCTCATGGTTGCGGTAACGGAGGCTGTTTGTCACTGGAGCTCCAGGGCAGACTGGCTGCCTGTGAAGAGCCAAGGAGTCAAAGAGAGACCGACTAGGGGGGCAGCCGTTGGTAGGAAACAACAAATTGTAACATCAACATTTATTTAGTTAGACCGAACAGAACCCTAGTAACAGACAACATTGCTGCAATATTAAATTGTTACCTAGGGAATGGGTGCTTTGCTTAAAGCGCACTGCACACTGTATTCAGATGCATATAGCCTATTTTCTACAAAGTGAACTCCTGGTTTATAAACAGACCAGTGAAATTAGACATTTTTCAAATAGATTTTTTTCTTTTTTTTCCTTTTTTCTTTTTTTAATTTACTTTGTAGTGTTTAACATACACGTCCATAACAAATCTCAAAATAGGTTTATAAATAACAGCCAAAAATATAATCTAGTTTCTCTTTAGCGGCACTCTGAGTATTGTTTCAACTGATGCCCCACATGCTATCCAGTGTGTTAAACACATGAGCAAGAGAAGTCGGCAATTTAATAAATTGTCATATTTGCATGATCTATCAGGTACCTGTCTTCCCTCGGCGCTGACCGAGCTGATGAGAGCCGCCCTGTGTGAGATCTGGGAGGCGGTGGAAGAGACGAGCCGCGGAGCCAGGAGCGCAGAGTGGAGCTGCGGACAGAGAGACGCGGAGCCCCGGGGAGCAGCCAGCGGTAACTACCTTTACTCCATTGCGTGGTAATGAGCAGAGTCGTCGGTTCAAGAATTAACTTGCGCTTTGTACAGTAACCTAGAAATCCAGTAGCTAATAAACATCTTCTATGATGTACTACTACTACTAATAATGAAAAACAAAACATATTGCTGTTAATTCTCCACCTAATTCTGAAGGAAGAGACCTTTTCCCCTAATTTGCATTCCTTTGTCTCATTTACACAGGTGTTAACTGGGCTTCTTGTGGGGCACCAATCTGTAATACTTGCAATAAATTCATTTTAATCAGATTTATGAAAATGCCATTTAGATATGAGCATAAACATGAACTCACTAATCACATTATATTGGATTGCATAAGTATTTAGTTTTTATAGAACTTCAGTTAAAATTGTAACAGTCATAGTATCTTTGCTGCGCTTCCAACTATTTCAGCAACAAATCACACCTGTAAATAGAAAAATAGAAAAGGTTATAAACTGTTGAATGCTCAAATTCTACAATCATGCTATAGGGGTAGAATTTTGTCTGATTTGCATGCGATACTGAAGAAGGCTGTACTCTTGGTGGGGGGGGGCAGCAACCGCAAAATGCTCCCAAAATATATTAAAATGTTTGATTTTGAACAATTTTAAACGCGGGACTTCTACAGACCATACTCAAGACACTTGTGTTTTGTATATCTCCTGTCCTGAAATTGCACAATTTGAAGCCAAACCTTCAGAAGAAATTTGTAAGTGATCAGGAAAAGTTTTCTTACCATGTGATGGGAAATACCTCACCTAACCAATAGGCATCCACACCAAATGTGGCAATGCAACATTCGGGTCGTAAAAATTCCATCATAATCTATTATTATCCGTCATTTTAATTCTCATATTTTAATGATAATAAGACATTTAATAGACTGGACTGAACAAAACTCAATCGACTGCTCAAACCTTCCTCCTGGTCTGCATCGACTTAAACTAGGTGCTCGTCTCTGCATAATCAAACGCATCAAGGGAGACTGATGCTGAGGCAATTGTCTGATGCTGAGATTTTGCGTCTTTGCCTCGGAGGGATGACTTCTCGTGGCAGTTTTAATTTGGTTATGGAGGCTGAACTTGTGACCTGCTGCCACACTGGAGACTGGAATTACCAGTGCTACTTCAGCCAAATTTTTGAAGTCTGTAAACATTTCTCTCAGGGAAGCGATCAAAAGTTTGTAGGACTCTCTGGATTGTGGGATTTCCCGATCCTGCAAGCACTCGCTTCACTGGGAGGAAATCCAGCAGCATGAGCTCCTTCTGCACCAGTGGTACAGCCACACCCCTCTGTGACCTGTAGTGGTCACACACGCACTCCAAAGCATCCAGCCCATAGCTCTTTAATGCGTTGTCAGCACCCGGATAGTGAGATGCATTGAGTACGGTGTCGAGGTCAGCAATGAGGTCCACATGCTCCGAAGGGAATCTTTTTCTGAAAGATTTGATGACCTCCGTGATGTGCTTTGTGCGTAATACTGAAAAGCTCTCCGCGTCTGCCTGCATCAGCGTTATGCCACAGAACCTGCAGTCTTGTAAAGCCTAATTGAATTCCGTCTCCTCCTCACCTGGCCCATTCATCAAGTCCTATAGGCTAGCAAGGGTCATTTTAACATCTCCTCCGTCCAACCTTTCGTGAACATCTTTTTGGAACGTGAAATTCAAGACGAGACAAGACGTCAGTCAGCAGGTGAGTTAAGGCAGGGAATGTGTATTTTTGGAGGTGCTTTCTAATACCCTTAGCCACCGGGCAGTCTCTCGCAGCTTCCTCCTCCTTCAAATCCAACACCAGAGAAACCCAGATGGCATGTATGCCCTTAACCGCCCTTTCTAATGACAGCCAGTGCGTAGCCGATGGTTGTTTTAGGCTCAACGTGTCATGTTCCTCCATTTTGTTTTGGAGTTCATTTAATCTGTGTTTTCGAATGGGGGGGAATTCTTGTAATATTTTTATGTTATTAATAGTGGTGACATATGCACTTATTTCACGCACAGCCTTGGAGGCATCATGGGCAGCCAGTGCCGTTCTGTGCACACCACAGTGAATGTCTATGAGGTAGGGACGGTCATTCTGACACAGCTGTTGTCCAACTCCCGATCCATAGCTACATCATAGCCTGTCAACACAATGCTGTGATGCATTCTGCAGTGCCAGAGGGTATTACATGATTTCCAATGAACAGTTTCAGGCTCCCCTCTCTGCTGAAGTGTTTGGTATGTGATTTTCTCAACCTTGATATTAGTAGTTTCATCTACTATTATCCCGACATATCTGCTGTTTTGACGAGGCAGTCATCCACTGCACTCCACTGTCATTGCTATAGCGTCCTCCATTTGACTGACAGTGTCATGGTGGGTGTACGTGTGTGCACTGTTCAGGTTTGGACACCCAGCAGACTCTAAGTGGTGTATTTGGTTAGGATATTGGTGGCTCACGGTGTTGGCATTTGCCTTATGCAACACAACCTTAAGCTGTGTTTTTAATGCCTCGTTACAGGCAGCCTGTTATTTATAACAACATGCTTGACCATTGCCATGCTCTGGTTGACCACCTGTAAAGCTTCGATGTGGCTATGGCTACTTTTGTGATCATTCAAAGCTAATTTCTGCATTATTGTGCACCCTCAGACAAACCCGTTACACATGTTAGCTTTTATGCAGATGTCGCAGAACATTTTGCCACCTTCCCTCCTCAGCCACGTGAACTCCTGCTCCCACTGAACCTGGTACTCCCTCCTGACCTCCTTGCTGCCACTTGCTTGCCCTGTAACATTAACTGCCAGTGACCGATAAATGTCTGTTTGTCCTTCATCCTCAACCGCATCTGCATCAGCCCCTCTTTTTTTCACTTCTTTTATCAACATCATCACAACTATTTGGCCATTTGAAGAAACTTTTTTCACACTCGGCTGCCATTACATTTTTACAATTTATATGTGGTGGTGATTAAAGCTACACGGGACAAAGACGTCATTCACTGATATCAAAGATGAGACGATACTAGATAATCGCTCATTCATATGTGCACTCTCCACCAACTGGACAGGGGTGGGAATTACAGTTACAAGTTACAATAGATCACCCTCCGTGTAATCCGTCAAAATGACAGACGGCCTTCAGATTTTTCCGTCATCAGAAAATTGGACAATGACAGAAAATATTTGGTTAATGCGACCTCTAGAACGATGAGTCTAGTCTTGGTTAGTTGCTCACAGATTCCCGCTTTGGATGTCTCTTTACGCATTCTGGACTGGGGCAGGAGCGTCACTTTGTAATTGTCAAAAAAACGGGTATTATATTTGTTTACCTGATTTCTATCAATAATCATTGAAACTGCGGATCGTTTGTTGTCTGGACATATTTCAAGACCCCCAGACCCCTGCCGTTAATGCCTCATTCCCCTTTGTTGCAAGTTTTATTTTGTGCAGTGGACAGTGATGAAGGGAATGGTAAAGACTTGAATCTAATAAAACAAAATACTTGTAAGTTTCTATATGCCTTCAATAATCTTTAACAAATTAAAAAGTGGTATGGAAGCATTTTAATGTTACATGTATTTAACATTTGTTGTACTTTGTCAAATCAATGTACTAAATGTATAAGTAACAGATCTATTACTAATGAACAGAATTATGTGGATTAGAAAGGGACATTTGGATGTTTCCCGCCCCCCACCCCCCGGAATCTGGACCTTGACTACCTTGACCAAGAAACTTGGACCTGACAAAAAAATAGACTACATCTGACCTACATGTATTCTCTTCTATTACTCTATTATTTTCTTAAAGCAAGCATGTTCTTTATGTAGTCTACACATTGCTGGAAATTCATTTTGGTGAAATGATAATGTAGGAAAAAAAGAATTGATAAGCAAACTGCTGTAGCCTTTTCCTTTGAGTGCATCTCTGGGAATTTACATTTCCAGTAAAGATTGAGTTTGGTTCAATACATACTTTTGTGAAGTATGTCCACGTTTTTAATGACATAATTTCAAGTATGACGCACATTATAATAACCCATGGTTTAAATGAGCTATGGTGCTTTTCTATAGCCTATTTAACAGTTTTCCTGTAATTTAAAGACTGATATTATATAACACGCAATAGGATATACTATACTCTGGGGGCTTCCAGAAACTAGTGCATTTAATCTGAGATCATGTGACACTAATTGCACACCAGTGGACTCTTCAACTAATTATAACTTCTGAAGACAATTGGCTGCACCACAGCTTATCGAAGTGTCATACAGAGGGCGGTGAATACTTTTCCTTTAATTTGTAATTAATTAAAAAAATTTAAATATTCCAACATCGACATTATGTAATACTTTGTGTAGAAAAGTGACAGGAATTTCAATTATAAATCCATTTTAGTACTAGATTGTAATATTACAAAAAGTCCTTGTGGGGGGTTGCAGCAGCATTAGTCTGTTAATGGAAGTTGCTTTTGCATTGGACCCAAAATTCTAGTGTTTTAAATGGAAATGTGTTTTAATCTGTCCAGTACCCTGAAGTACAGAACCTGTTGTGTCATGTGGATGCCATTTGTCATGGCCAATCGTGTAAAAATGCGTTGTGGTTGGGATACAATTAACTTTTTTGGCCTCTAGCCACTGTGTCTGGTAGAAGGAAAAAACTTACCAGCAAACATCACTTGCTAGTAGAGACACTTTGTGGGAGCATCTTTTTCAAATTAATCAATCACATATGCAATAACATGGCAGCTAATGGGGATCTGTATAAACACACATGAGAAGGGGTCTTATATGGTGACACATTATTGCTCTTCATACGCCTCTTCCTCTTCACTGCTACTCCCTTCTCTAGGTTTATGCACATCATTTCATTGGATTGGCTAGATATTCATAGAGTCACGGTCTGTGGTTGCGTTGAAAAAATATATAAGCTCTAGGAATGACGGACAGTGACATCCTTTCCATTGGTCAATACCATGCTCGCCAGCAAAGACGCAATGTAAACAAACCGCACGTTTCTCTTCAGTAGTATCTCCACTACACAGCAAAAAATTCATGTCTCTATCACAAATCATTTCCCCATAAATTAAAATGTTGTAATTGATGCAATTGATGAGTACTTGGCTAACACAACAACTTTGTTAAATATCATCTCTGTAAAAATACATTATTTAAAGAGTTATGGAAATGGCATAATAACAGCAGACCTGTCAACTCTCACTCATCTCGTGTCAGACTATTATTTTTTCCCAAATTTATATTGTCACAATTTCAAATTAACCATAAAGGTTGTGACTATTTGTTTTATAAAGGAATATTTTGCAATTACAGCTGTAATTGACTGACCAATATGTTTTTCTTAAATTTTTGTATACATTTTCATTCAATTGCTAGTTTAGCAATGTGAGCTGCAACGAAAATGCCTGGACATTAGCGTCCTTGTGGCAATGTTTTCCGGTCACAACAGTGAAATACAAAATGTGTAAGACCTATCTATCTAGCTAATTGATACAGTCTACTTGACTAAACTATTGACTTTTCCTCTCCAAACCACACTCAGACTGCCGGTTTATGTTCGGAAACATTATTGTGCGTTCGAGTTACAGCGAATACAAAATAAATGGCAATAGTTGGCTGTGTGTGTATTTGTTGCGGTCCCCTTTCCTTTTCTGTCATTATAAGTCTGAAACACTTTGATCCAGGTAAATTAAAAAGTCTAATTATGACTGTGAAAAGTAATTATTAAAAGTAAGACATTATTTTTCCATATCCTTAACCACCTTACTTCTGCTTCATTGCTCTCCATGAAATGTCCTCCTGGACCGAAGACTGTCCATGTAATGTCTGACTAGCCACAGGATGAACGAACCCAGGTCCGGAGAGGCAAAGAGGAGTCGAAACGGCCCAGGGTCGAGGGCCAGCAAACAGGATCCATAGGAATAGGCAAAAGACTCGTCAAGGGGGACAGGCAAGAGGTCAGGCAATTGTTCAAACAGGGCAGAAGACAGAATCCAAGAAACGGTAGTCATGGGCAGGCAAAGCAGAGGTCGATAATAAGGTGCAGGCAAAAACGGGGAAACATTCCAACATTACATAGTCAACAAATTCGTTTTTTGAAACATACCGACAAATACTCTATCAGAAACTAAAAGCTGAGTTCCTGTACACTTGTTGGCTACATGCCACAGTGGTGTGGGGGAAAAATATAGAAATCCTATCCTGCCTTTGTCCTTGGTGTGCTGTTACTCCTAACTTTATCAGCAGCTCACATTCCTTTCTTGCAATGCATTATCTGCCAAGTACCTTCTAATGCAATTTGGCAATGTAGAATTCTAGTTATTAGAAATGACCATTTACAGACACTTTGTAAAATGTTAAGGCCCCTTGGGCGTATGTCCCAGAGGGGGTATAAAAGCTTTGTTCTGTCTTACAACTTTTGGGGAACATAAGAAAGAACATAAGAAAGTTTACAAACGAGAGGAGGCCATTCGACCCATCGTGCTCGTTTGGTGTTCATTAATATCTAAGTGATCCAAGGATCCTATCCAGACTATTTTTAAATGTTCCCAAACTTTCAGATTCTACCACATCGCTGGATAGTTTGTTCCAGATTGTGACGACTCTCTGTGTGAAGAAGTGTCTCCTGTTTTCTGTCTTGAATGCCTTGAAGCCCAATTTCCATTTGTGTCCCCGGGTGCGTGTGTCCCTGCTGATCTGGAAAAGCTCCTCTGGTTTGGTGTGGTCGATTCCTTTCATGATTTTGAAGACTTGGATCAAGTCCCCACGTAGTCTCCTCTGTTCCAGGGTGAAAAGGTTCAGTTCCTCAGTCTCTCAGTAGGACATTCCCTTCAGACCTGGAATAAGTCTGGTTGCTCTCCTCTGAAATGCCTCTAGAGCAGCGATATCTTTCTTGAAGTGTGGAGCCCAGAACTGCACACAGAATCCAGATGAGCTCTAACTAGTGCATTGTACAGTCTTAACATTACTTCCCTTGTTTTAAATTCTACACTTTTGGCAATATACCCTAACATCCTGTTTGCCTTTTTATTGCTTCCCCACATTGTTTGGATGGAGAAAGTGAGGAGTCCACATAGACTCCTAGGTCTTTCTCATGCATTACTTCATCTAGATCTGTACCTCCCATAATGTAATTATAGTGGACATTTTTGTTACCTGCATGTATTACCTTGCACTTGTCCACATTGAATTTCATCTGCCAGGTGTCGGCCCACAACTGAATATTATCTAAGTCCCTCTGAATAGCCTGTGCTGCCAAGATTGTATCTGCTGAGCCACCTATTTTAGTATCGTCTGCAAATTTGACAAGTTTGCTAACTATCCCAGAGTCCAGATCATTAATATAGATTAGAAAAAGCAAAGGCCCTAGTACTGATCCCTGTGGAACTCCACTAACAACCTCTAAAGTGTCATGCTGGCCTAAAATCCTTTGAGTTCTGTGTTGCGCTGTTCCTCCTGTACACGTAATAAATTCTGACTAGAACTCCCGACTCCAAATCTTTCTTCCACCACAGTGGCTGGTAAAATTGACCGATTTACCTGCCACTGGATAAATCTACCCTCATTTGGTGGGTGGCGCGTGTTAATTGTATTCCCTGGTTGTGGTATCGTGATAGTTGGACCCAGTACTTGGTGATCTCAGGCGGGGGCTTCGCAAACACAAAAGACTTACAGTGCAAAGTAGCGATTTAATAAGCAATGCACCATGATCAAAACCAAAATGACAGATGGAAAATGTAAACTAAACCCTAGCTCGTCCTGAGCCTAAACTAAACGCACTAAAACAGGTCCCTATCTACACCCATAACTAATCAAAACACGAGCAAGACAAAACCACAATCAAGCCAGTTCGGAATCCATAATCCAAGTTGTAGTTCATAAACAAAGTCCCATTAACCCAAAAGCAATCCTTGAAAATACTCTTCTCACTCACAGAACTACTCTCCTCTTGCGTCTCAGCATCAGTAATCTGATTGCTCCTTGTTTTATTGAGGAGGGGAGCCAGTAATCTCAAGCTCCAGGTAAATTGCCCCCATCCTGGGTCCAGGGAGTGATGGAGACTCGTATGTCTCTCATCACCCAGCACTGCATCACACTTTTTTTTTTTTTTTTTTTTTGAAGGCCAATATGGCCATTGATATTCCACAATTTTGGCCATATAGAACAAGTACTGGACATATGTTTTAAATAGCCATATAATGGCCTACATTTAAACCGCAATAAAACACAAACCCTATGATCCAACAAATGTATTTTAAGTAGTCAGCAGAATCAACTCTTCATAAACTTTGCGAACGGAGCATATAGGCTACAACAATAAAATAAAACCAATAGCCTTGCTATTGTTAATTAAATAAAGATATCAGCCTACATTTAAATGTATGTCTTTTGCATTCCAAGCCTGTCAAATTTAAATAACTTGAAAATAAGCTAAATTAAGAAGAAAGTAGGTCTTAAATTAAGTAGGCTGGTCAGTCCAAATTCCACGAATTCCATTATTTATTTGGCATATTTCCCACCGGACATTTTGGCTGTTGATATTTTCATCTGCCGTACAACTACACATGATACTGTCGAAAAGCCGGCATTTGCCGGCTAATGTAAACCCTGATCACACTATATACTTATTGTAAAACAACACTATAATACTGTGCATGTGGATAGCAAATAAGCTGAGCATTCCACTATGTCATTTTAACAAATAAAGAATGTCACTCTTCCATTAAAACATTGAATGGTACAAATTGCTGGAAATGCGTTAAACACATACAGAGTTGTTTTTAATTTGATGCATAAAACATATTACACCATATAATACAATCTGTTGACTGTTAAACAGGTTTTGGAATAAAGGAATACTTATTTTAATACATCCATAATTCCATAAATGAAAAGATTTTTGATTTAGAGGTTCAAGTTTATAAGGCTGCTATATAATCTAATGCTTCAAAATGTCTTGTTGATCGAGTTTATGGTATAGATACATTTGATAAAAGTCCTTGGATGCTATTCTGACCTGTACTAGTGGCTTGTCCTCAGAGCTGCTGTTCTCAATGCTGTTTTCCCGTTTTATTTCTCCCCCAGGAGTTGTAGAGGCCAGCGCTCTCCCTGACTTAGAGGAAAAGACTCCCATTGAGCAGCAGGAGTGGAGCTCCAGTCTGAGGCAGGACACAGAGCCCACAGATACTGAAGACAAACAGGGGCTGGCTGAGCAGCACATGAGTGAGGAGGAGCTCAAGGGACTGGAGTCTGACCACAGGGCTGAGCCACAGACTGTGTGTTTAACACAGGGACTTGGAGCACTGGGATCCGAGTGTGGGCCCAGTGCAGCTGGTACTGAGCTGGACCCTAACGGAACTCTATGTGAATCCAGTGTGGTGTCTGATCACATTAAGACCGAGGACAATGAACTGGCGTTAGACACTGTGGTGTCTGATCACATTAAGACCGAGGACAATGAACTGGAGTTAGACACTGTGGTATCTGATCACATTAAGACTGAGGACAATGAACTGGAGTTAGACACTGTGGTATCTGATCACATTAAGACTGAGGACAATGAACTGGAGTTAGACACTGTGGTATCTGATCACATTAAGACTGAGGATAATGATCTGGAGTTAGACACTGTGGTGTCTGAGGACAATGAACACCAGGGGGCAGAACTGTACTGCTGTGCAAAGTGTGGTATGAGCTTTAATGAGGCAACATGTCTTAAAGTTCACCAGCGCATACACTCAGGAGAGAAACCGTACTACTGCTCTCAGTGTGGGAAGAGCTTCAGTCAGCTTATAGACCTTCAAAGTCACAAGGAAATTCACACTGTTGAGAAACCACACCGTTGCTCGGAATGTGGGAAGAGTTTCCGTAAGGCAATATGTCTCAATACTCACAAGCGTACTCATACAGTAGAGATGCCATATTCCTGCCCCCAGTGTGGGAAGGGCTTTACTGAAGCAAGATACCTGAAATCTCATCAGAAAATTCACACCGTAGAGAACCAGTATTGCTGCTCCCAGTGTGGGATGAGCTTCACTGAAGCTAGTAGCCTGCAATCTCATCAGACAATTCACACGGTAAAGGAACTGTATTGTTGCTCCCAGTGTGGGATGAGCTTCACTGAAGCTAGTATTCTGCAATCTCATCAAATAATTCACACAGTAAAAAAACTGTATTGCTGCTCCCAGTGTGGGAAGGTCTTCACTGAAGCTAGTAGCCTGCAATCTCATCAGACAATTCACATGGTAAAGAAATTGTATTGCTGCTACCACTGTGGGAAGAGCTTCACTGACGCTAGTAGTCTGCAATCTCATCAGACAATTCACACAGTAAAGAAACCATATTGCTGCTACCAGTGTGGGAAGAGCTTCACTGAAGCTAGTAGCCTGCAATTTCATCAGACAAGGTTTCTCTCATGTGAAAATTATTGTTGCTGCCAATGTGGGAAGGGCTTCACTGATGAAAGGAGGCTGAAATCTCATCATAAAACTCATACATTATCATCCATGTATTATTGCTGCCAGTGTGGGAAGAGTTTTACTGACGCAAGCAGCCTTGAAATTCATCAGACAGGGTTTGTTTCTGGTGAAAATTATTGTTGCTGCCAGTGTGGGAAGTGCTTCACTGAAGCAAGTAGCTTGAAATTTCATCAGACAAGGTTTCTCTCCAATGAAAATTATTGTTGCTGCCAGTGTGGGAGGAGCTTCACTGAAGCAAGTAGTCTGAAGTCTCATCAGAAAATTCACACACGAGAGAAACCACATTGCTGCTCACAATGTGGGAAGAGCTTTCACAGGGCAACATCCCTGAAGATTCACATGCGTAATCACACAGGAGAGAAACCATATTGCTGCTCCCAGTGTGGGAAGGGCTTCACTGAATCAAGTAGCCTGAAATATCATCAGATAACTCACACAGTAGATAAACTGTATTGCTGCTCCCAGTGTGGGACGATATTCACTCAAGAAAGTAGCCTGAAATCTCATCAGTTAATTCACACTGGAGAGAAACCGTACGTTTGCTCTCAGTGTGGGAAGGGCTTCAGTGAAGCAAGGAACCTTCGAATTCACGAGCAGCTTCACACAGGAGTTAAACCATATTGTTGCTCCCAGTGTGGGAAGTGCTTCAGCCAAGCAAAAAGTCTTAAAGCTCATGAGCGCGTTCACACAGGAGAGAAACCATATCCTTGCTCCCAGTGTGGAAAGAGCTTTGGTTATAAAGCATACCTTAAAATTCATCAGGTCACTCACACAGGAGAGAAACCATACATTTGCTCTCAGTGTGGGAAGAGTTTTGGTTATGCAAGAAGCCTTCGAGTTCATCAGCAGATTCACACAGAAGAGAGCATAGCAGCATTTAGTCAATAAAATCAACAAATATAAAAATTTTGTGTTCCCTGTGATTAACTTTTATCTTAATGCAGTGCTTAACTCTGAGCACATTATTAATCAGCTACTGTACCTGCAGAACAATAATACAGTGTCCAAGTGCAGGGCTATGGGCGTTATCAATGAACCGGCATAAAACTGAAGGCATGGCAGTCAGACGGCCAGAGTTTTGTTAAAGGAGATGTTCAATTGTCCGTAGAAGTGAGTGTGTGTGTCTTTCAGAAGCTTACAGAGGAGACAACTGCAGATTTTGACAGCATGACTGTGCAGGTAGTGGAATTCATTCCCTGACCTAGAGCATGGGCGGTATGCTGAGGTATCAGCAGAGCTGCGCAGTTAGCTGCAGTCTGCTCCAATAAACAATGCCAGTTGGGAGGGATTTTGGGAGAGAAGACGAGCGACAGGAAATGCTATTTCTTATTTTGTAATTTGTCAAAAAGTCAAATTACATGAAGGTAGAGCTACATTAACCTTAACAAATGTAATGTTTGTTATTCTTCTTTCAGAAAACTTGAAATAAAGTGTTGATTAACTGAAAAGTTTCCATGGTTGATTTTTATTTTCTGTGAAGAATGCCCTGCTGTTTTAATGTATGTATTTGTGTTTAATATTATTTTCTGAACTGTTTGCAAATTGCATTGTAAGCTATTTACAATCAATGTGGTATTTATAAAACGCTGATATTTTTTTGTTAGTGGCATATGAAAACAGCCTTTCATTGTGCCTGCAGTTATTTTTCTTGGTACTTGATCACATTATAGTAATATAGTATGCTGTAATCATATTGCAATTCTCCTGGCAATAGATACGGAGTTTTAACAGCACACAATGATGACCAATAGTAACCCGATTTATTGATCAGTTCAAAAAATGAACTTGCGTTGCAGTTCACACTACTTAACTGAAAATAAATATACACTGAATATAATATTATATTTTACTTTATCGTCTAATTTAATTACTATACTGTAGGAACATTTTATTGTGTTGTATAAATCATTATTTGTGTTGCTATACTAACAACACTGCAAATCAGTGTTAAAGTCCACGCTCCCAGGTGTATGGGGCCGATGCGCTGAGTGCACAGCCGCAGCTCAGTGCTGCTCAGTGTGTGTGAATGTCGGCGGCTCTGGCAGTGGAGTGCGCAGGTCAGTGTGTCCGCTCTGCTGCGACATTCCAATCATTTTAATGATGCTAGGTAAAGAAAATCCAAGATGGTGGATTTGATAAAAACAATGCATGTTTTTGGTGCGTAAAAATACATTTATTAGGGTTCAAGTCGCAATTTTGTTTTTTTGGTATTGCACATATCTAAGTTAAGGCATAATCTAACCATTTAAGTATATAATGGCTTTAATTATTTTTTTTAAATCGATCGACCACCCTATGTACAGAGGTGGAATGGAAACATGTCCAGGAAGTATGTCCTGGAAGCAGGTTAGTTGGGAGGTGCCAGTTCCTGGGCTGTTGCCTGCTGTATTTGTTCCATGATATCCCACCTGATCGGATCCACAATGCAAGTAGGGTATAAAATGAGTTCTGAAAGGAGCAGAGTGGAGTGTGGTTCAAACATTTAGGATAAGGTGTTCGCTTTTGTGTTTTTCAATACAGGGCAGAAGGTGATCTTAAAGGAGAAACAAGTGAAGAAGAGAGCCCAGTGAGCCTGGCATGGATTAAGTCTTCTGGCTGATCTGATGTATTCCAGGTTCCTGTTGTCAGTTAGGATGAGCAATGGCTGAGAGAGGCTGGACTGAGGGCTTGTAGGCCTGTTGTAAGGCAGGTCCTTACAGACATCACCGGCAACAACGTCGCCTATGGACACAAACCCACCTGCGCTGGACGATTTCCTGGAAGACAGGAATGTCAGTGTTCTGCCATGGCCAGCGAAGAGCCGGATCTCAATCCCATTGAGCACGTCTGGGACCTGTTGGATCGGAGGGTGAGGGCTAGGGCCGTTCCCCCAGAAATGTCCAGGAACTTGCAGGAGCCTTGGTGGAAGAGTGCAAGAACTGGCAAATCTGGTGCAGTCCATGAGGAGGAGATGCACTGCAGGACTTAATGCAGCTGGTGGCCACATCAGATACTGACTGTTACTTTTGATTTTGACCCCCCTTTGTTCAGGGACACATTATTCCATTTCTGTTAGTCACATGTCTATGAAACTTGTTTATGTTCATACAAATATTTACATGTTAAGTTTGCTGAAAGTAAAAGCAGTTGAAAGTGAGAAGACGTTTCTTTTTTTGCTGAGTTTATGTATACACTCACCTAAAGGATTATTAGGAACACCTGTTCAATTTCTCATTAATGCAATTATCTAACCAACCAATCACATGGCAGTTGCTTCAATGCATTTAGGGGTGTGGTCCTGGTCAAGACAATCTCCTGAACTCCAAACTGAATGTCTGAATGGGAAAGAAAGGTGATTTAAGCAATTTTGAGCGTGGCATGGTTGTTGGTGCCAGACGGGCCGGTCTGAGTATTTCACAATCTGCTCAGTTACTGGGATTTTCACGCACAACCATTTCTAGGGTTTACAAAGAATGGTGTGAAAAGGGAAAAACATCCAGTATGCGGCAGTCCTGTGGGCGAAAATGCCTTGTTGATGCTAGAGGTCAGAGGAGAATGGGCCGACTGATTCAAGCTGATAGGAGAGCAACTTTGACTGAAATAACCACTCGTTACAACCGAGGTATGCAGCAAAGCATTTGTGAAGCCACAACACATACAACCTTGAGGCGGATGGGCTACAACAGCAGAAGACCCCACCGAGTACCACTCATCTCCGCTACAAATAGGAAAAAGAGGCTACAATTTGCACAAGCTCACCAAAATTGGACAGTTGAAGACTGGAAAAATGTTGCCTGGACTGATGAGTCTCGATTTCTGTTGAGACATTCAGATGGTAGAGTCAGAATTTGGCGTAAACAGAATGAGAACATGGATCCATCATGCCTTGTTACCACTGTGCAGGCTGGTGGTGGTGGTGTAATGGTGTGGGGGATGTTTTCTTGGCACACTTTAGGCCCCTTAGTGCCAATTGGGCATCGTTTAAATGCCACGGCCTACCTGAGCATTGTTTCTGACCATGTCCATCCCTTTATGACCACCATGTACCCATCCTCTGATGGCTACTTCCAGCAGGATAATGCACCATGTCACAAAGGTCCAATCATTTCAAATTGGTTTCTTGAACATGACAATGAGTTCACTGTACTAAACTGGCCCCCACAGTCACCAGATCTCAACCCAATAGAGCATCTTTGGGATGTGGTGGAACGGGAGCTTCGTGCCCTGGATGTGCATCCCACAAATCTCCATCAACTGCAAGATGCTATCCTATCAATATGGGCCAACATTTCTAAAGAATGCTTTCAGCACCTTGTTGAATCAATGCCACGTAGAATTAAGGCAGTTCTGAAGGCGAAAGGGGGTCAAACACAGTATTAGTATGGTGTTCCTAATAATCCTTTAGGTGAGTGTATATATATATATATATATATATATATATATATAAATTCTTACTTGAAAAATCCTTCATCCATACAGCCAACTTAAATTAAAATGGAGGTTCTTCCCAGACTGTCTTCAACAAGTGCTTTCCCACATCTAGTTGGCTGATTACTTGATAACCCTTTCCGATATGCCTCTAACTGATTCGTCGGCTCAGCTGTTTGTCATAGAGTAGCATATATACCCAGATAGCACAGCAGCGTTGGGCCAGCATCGGCCCGACAGATCATGAGTGGTGCCTAAGTTGGCCCAATGTTCAAAATGACGATGGTCCGACGTTGGTCCAACGTCGGTCAGTCCATCCGTGTTTTGACCTGCAAATGTTAATTTCCCAAAAGTATCCTTTGCTCTTATCCTGTATCCAGTGTTGCTCGTTGCTTCGCTGTCCTCGTCCTATAGCACTCAGTGTTTTCAGAGCCCGTTCTTGATCTTGTAGAAATGTATTGCAGAAGAGCAGAACTACAATAACACTGTCAGTGCTTCATTTTCCCTCTCCCTAAGGTACGAATGCAGGAAGCTTGACTGAGTATTTTTAAAATTGTATTATCCAATACACACAGTTGCTGACATCTTATACAGGCTCAACAGAACCGACAACAACACACAAACAAGAGGACCAGGGACTGGACAAGCAGCTGAGTCGAGTACTTGGTGAGGAAGGGTCGGATGCAGCGTATGTTGCTTAGGAAGAATCAGCAGGTGTGTGTCAGCATGGTGATGTGCTGAGTGTAGGAGAGCGCAGGATCGAGGGTGACTTCTAGCAGAAGAAGAGGGAGAGAGAGTTGTAGATTCCAAGGGGATTGAGAATGAGAGGTCAGCAGAACGTGAGGAAAAAAGAGGAGATCAGATTTGGAGAGGTTGAGCTTGAGGTGGTGTGAATGCATCCAGATGGAGATAGCAGACAAGCAGGAAGAGATGCTAGAGGGGATGAGAGGGTCAGAGGAGGGAAAAGACAGGAAGATCTGGGCATCATCTCTGTAGAAATGGTAAGAGAAACCATGGGATGTGATGAGGGGGCCCAGGGAGTGTGTGTAGAGAGAGAACAGGAGGGGGCCCAGGACAGAGCCTTGGTGTACGCCTGTGAGGAGAGGTGTACTTTAATATTTCAAGCTCAAACAAATGCAAATGCAAAAAACGCAATCTGTGACTCTCCAAAACATAATGCAATGGTATAAAAAAAAACTCAAATCCGCTGCAAATACACAGATTTGTCAACCGTGTAGGATACTGACATGAAGAAGATATTTTTCGCGTGAATGACAGGTTCTCACGAGATTCCTGAACAGAGACCAATGACCAAAACCAGCGCTCCAAATCCTGTGTTGGCATCGCTTGCCCAGAGAAGGAGTGGGTTTCATAATAGCGCGCTGTGTTCAGTGCTTACTGCTTATTTCTGTTCAAACTGAATCACGGAGCCGCCTTTCATTAATATTCATTAAGCCAAGCTGGCAACTAGTGACAGAACTTCAGTGATAAGAAATGTTCTTGTCAGGCCATGTAAAAACATAGCTCGTTGAAATAATAATGCAAATATGTTAAAGACGGGTATATCTAATACAATCCGGGTTGATGGTGTTAAAATTTGAATTGTTTTCTTAAGAGAAAGTTTTGATTAAATTAAACAGATTTTCCTTAGATCAGTGGTCTCCAACCCTGGTCCTGGAGAGCCCTTATCCAGCAGGTTTTTGTGGTCACCCTTCTATCACCAATTTATAAACACCCGGACGTATTTAATTGGATATGGCGAATGAGGTGATGGTTTGGTAAATTCAGTCATTTAGAAATCACTGGAGCAATGCACTGAATACCTTCAGAGGGGTTGAGTTGCTCAATTGATTAACAACTCCAATGTGACCCCAGTATTTAGAAATTGGTGATTTAAGGTGACCTATAAAGTTAAGTGGATGGGGCTCTCCAGGACCAGGGAACACAGACAAACATAGTGGGAGGGGGTCTATACAATCCCACAATGCACCGCCTCGGCTAAGACGGAAGTTCCCAGGTAAGTAGGCGGAAGTGGCTCTTGTTGGATCCTTGTTTACCGGGAAGTTCGCGCTTCGTGTCGCGCTCTGTGTGCTCCAGTGCAGCGAAAAAACAGCAGCCGTTTCATCGCTCGACCTGTTTTTCTGATTAGTTCATAAACTGAACCTTGTATTTCTCTCTGCACGACAATGTCGGTGTCCGCGGCTCTGAGCGGCCGCCTGTCCTCGGCGCTGGCCGAGCTGATGAGAGCCGCCCTGTGTGAGATCTGGAAGGCGGTGGAAGAGACGGTGTCGGAGTCCCGGGTGGAAATAACCCGCAGACAGAGAGAAAACGAGGCGCTGAGGCGGAGGCTGCAGGAGCTCATGGTGGCGGGGGAGGCGGCTGTGTGTCACTGGAGCTCCGGAGCGGACGGGCCGCCTGTGCAGAGCCGAGGAGCCGGGAGGAGAGAGGCAGAGACCCGGGCAGCAGCAACTGCTGGTAGGAAACAATGGATTTAACATCAACAGTAGGACGGAGCTGAGCTGTAGTGACAGACAGTTTGCAGCGCTGCACTGTTACTTCAGACAGTAATTCAGTCCTGTGCTCTCCTGTAAGACTGCACTTGTACAGTGTTATCATACGTCTTGCTTTGCATTACTAGCACTCGTGTTGTTATTGTGATGCCCGTATGCTGCCTTTCCCTTTTGACTGGGACTTAACATCTTGTCTGCACTTATCAGCTTTACAATCTGGGATGCAAGACTTGTATTGTTTACTGAATATCTCGTATACACTTGTGTAAATTTGAATTTGTAAAATGGGTGTTTTGCTCACTGCACACCATAGGAAATATTTACGTGTGAAAACGCCAAATTTCTGGTTTATAAACAAAGGCCTGTGAAATGTGTTGTATTTATTATTATTATTTTTATTTCTTGGCAGACGCCCTTATCCAGGGCAACTTACAACATAAGTGCAAACAAAGTGCAAAAATACAGTGAAGTACAAGGCAATCAATCATTACAAATTCAATTTAGCTAAAACAGCAATTCAAAATAATACATTTTACAAATTCCAATTTACAATTTACACAAGTACAGTAAGTGAGGTCCTGCATCCTGGACGGTGAAAGCTAAGTGCTGTCAAGATGTAGGATCACAGACCAGGGCTACGGGAAAGGGAGCAAGGAGGAAAACAATCAAGAACGCGAGAAGCATAATAAAACTGTGAAGTGCTGTCTAGCAGGGATAGAGGACTAATATTACAAGTGCTGTGGGAAGAGATGCGTCTTGAGTAAGTGCCAGAATGAGGTCAAGGCCTCTGCTGTTTTGACTTCGGTGGGCAGGTCGTTCCACCACTTAGGGTTCAGGGATGAGAAGGAGCGGCTCTGGAGGAAGGAGAGTGGAGAGGAGGCAGAGTTAGTCTTCTGGCACTGGAGGAGCGCAGTGGTCTGGAGGGGATGTATGGAGAGATGAGTGTCTGAAGGTATCTTGGTGCAGTGTGGTCAAGACAGCGGTAGGTGAGGGTCAAAGTCTTGAACTGAATGCGTGCCGCTATCGGGAGCCAGTGGAGGGAGCGGAGCAGTGGAGTAGCGTGTGCGAATCGGGGCAGAGAGACACCAGACGAGCCGCAGAGTTCTGGATGAGCTGGAGCGGTGGGTAGTGGATGCAGGCAGGCCGGCCAGGAGGGAGTTGCAGTAGTCCAGGCGGGAGAGGACCAGGGACTGGACGAGTAGCTGAGTCGAGTAGTTGGTGAGGAAGGGATGGATCCGGCGTATGTTGCTCAGGAAGAATCTGCAGGTGCACGTGAACCTTGGTGATGTGCTGGGAGAAGGAGAGTGCAGGATCGAGGGTGACTCCTAGATTTTTAGTGGAAGAAGAAGGAGAGAGTGTGGTGGATTCCAAGGGGATCGAGATGGGGAGGTCAGCAGAAGGTGAGGAAGAGTGGGGGGGGAAAAGAGGAGATCCGATTTGGAGAGGTTGAGCTTGAGGTGGTGCGAGTGCATCCAGGTGGAAATAGCAGACAAGCAGGAAGAGATGCGAGAGGGGATGAGAGGGTCAGAAGAGGGAAAAGACAGGAAGATCTGGGCATCATCAGCGTAGAAGTGGTAGGAGAAACCATGGGAAGCAATGAGGGGGCCCAGGGAGCGAGTGTGGAGAGAGAACAGGGCCCAGAACGGAGCCTTGGGGACCGCCTGCGAGGAGAGTTTGGGGGTGGATGAGGAGCCTCACCATGTCACTTGGTAGGACCTGTCACTGAGGTAGAAGGAGAACCAGGTGAGAGCAGTCCCAGAGATCCGAAGGTCAGCAAGGCAGGAGAGGAGAATGGAGTGATCAACGGTGTCAAATGCTGCAGAGAGGTCAAGGAGGATGAGGACTGAGGAGAGGGAGGCCGCCCGAGCACGGCTGAGGGAGTCAGTGACAGCCAGGAGAGCCGTCTCAGTGGAGTGAGCTGTGCGGAAGCCGCATTGCAGAGGATCAAGGAGTGAGTGTTGGGACAGAAAGTCAGAGAGCTGATTGGGGACCGCCCGCTCGAGAGTCTTTGAGAGGAAGGGGAGTAGGGAGACAGGGCGGTAGTTCTGAGAAGAGGTGGTGTCAAGGGTTGGTTTCTTGAGCAGTGGGATGACAGCAGCTTGTTTAAATTCAGAGGGGAAACAGACAGAGAGGAGTGAGGAGTTGAGGAAGGAGGAGATGAAGGGGAGAAGATCAGGAGCGGTTGCTTGGAAGAGACGAGAAGGGAGAGGGTCCAGGGCGCACGTTGTGGGTTTCTGACGTAGGAGGAGAGCAGAAACTTCAGCATCTGAGAGAGGCGAGAAAGAAAAAAAGGAAGCTTGATCGGTGGGAGGTTTCGGTGTGATGGGAGATGAGGGTGGAGTATTGAAGAGCCTGCGGATGTCTGCAGTCTTGGAGGAGAAGAAGGAGGCAAAATCATCAGCAGTGAGAGATGGGGGAGGGGGGGCAAGGAGGGAGGAGAAGGTGGAGAAGAGTTAGTGGGGGTTGTTGACAGTGGATACACAGGGCGTTATTTAGCATTTTTCATGATGTCACCGTTTTTGATTTCGTTTTATTCAATATACTTTGTAGTGTAACATGCACGTCCATAAGAAATCCCAAAACAGGGGTAAATAAGGAGAGCTGGGTTTGGGTGGAGCGGCGCTGCGCACTGATGCCGACATGCACTCCAGTGTGAAACTCTCGGCCGGAGAAGCGGCTCTTTATTAATTTGTCGGTTTGCCTGATCCGTCAGACACCTGCCTGTCCTCGGCGCTGGCCGAGCTGATGAGAGCCGCCCTGTGTGAGATCTGGAAGGCGGTGGAAGAGACGAGCCGCGGAGCCGGAAGCGCAGAGTGGAGCTGCGGACAGAGAGACGCGGAGCCCCGGGGAGCAGCCAGCGGTAACTACCTTTACTCCATTGCGTGTATAATAGAAATCCAGTAGCTAATAAACATCTGCTAAGATATAGGCTACTACTAATAATGACAATGAACAAGATAACAAATAATGCTCTTAATTCTCCACCTAATTCTGAAGGAAGAGACAATTTCCCCAAATTTGCATTCCTTTGTGAAATAAGTTCTCACTCTTATTTACAGTGTTAAAGGTAGGGTGTGCAATCTTTTCCAGAAATATTTTTTGTTATACTGGTTGAAAGTCTCTTCACATCCTGATAGCAATCAATAATGTAAGTGGTCAAAATGCAAAAAAAATATAAATATATCTTCAGTGGAAGGGACAGCACTAAAAAAGGATCGACCAATCATTGCATTCGGTCCGAATGTAATGATAGGATGTCCTTCCTGTCTGTCAATCTATATTTGCATACCGCCGCGCAACTTGTTCGCGCAGACAATCACACGTCATCAGCGCAGGAACCTTGACGCTGTGCAGAGCGAGCGCGAGAGTGGAAGGTGAGCCGCAGCTACTATTTTTAAAAACATAATAACCGTAAATAAGATGTTTACGTTCGTTATTATTGTAATGTCTAACATTGAGACATGAGGTAATCTGAAAGCGTTGCGATCTATTCCACCCACACGTCTCTCCTCCTGGTGCTGAGACTCTGCTCTGCTCTGTGTGTGTGTGTATGTGTGATACAGGGGGCGTGGCTTTGGAGATGCCTCTGATGAAGGGTGGGCTCTATGCTTTCAAAACAAGCTGGTAACTGCTGGCCTCTCAGGATTGCATACCCTAGCTTTAACTGGGTGCACTCATGCGGGCTCATCAATACGTAGTTCTGCACAGTACACTATACACCGATCAGCCGTAACAGTATGACCACCTGCCTAATATTGTGTAGGTCCCAAAACAGCTCTGACCCGTCGAGGCATGGACTCCACTAGACCTCTGAAGGTGTGCTGTGGTATCTGGCACCAAGACGTTCGTAGCAGATCCTTTAAGTCCTGTAAGTTGCGAGGTGGGGCCTCCATGGATCGGACTTCTTTGTCCAGCTCATCCCACAGATGCTCGATTGGATTGAGATCTGGGGAATTTGGAGGCCAAGCCAACACCTTGAACTCGTGATTCATCAGACCAGGCCACCTTCTCCCCATTGCTCCTTGGTCCAGTTCTGATGCTCACGTGCCCATTGTAGGTGCTTTCGGCAGTGGACAGGGGTCAGCATGGGCACCCTGACTGGTCTGCGGCTACGCAGCCCCATACGCAACAAACTGCGACGCACTGTGTGTTCTGACACCTTTCTATCAGAACCAGCATTCACTTTTTCAGCAATTTGAGCTACAGTAGCTCGTCTGTTGGATTGGACCACATGGGCCAGCCTTCGCTCCCCTTCGCTGCTTCACCGCTCTTCCTTCCTTGGACCACTTTTGATAGGTACTGACCACTGCAGACCGGGAACACCCCACAAGAGCTGCAGTTTTGTAGATGCTCTGACCCAGTCATCTAGCCATCACAATTTGGCCCTTGTCAAAGTCACTTGGATCCTTACGCTTGCCCATTTTTCCTGCTTCTAACAAATCAACTTTGAGGACAAAATGTTCACTTGCTGCCTAATATATCCCACCCACTGACAGGTGCCATGATAACAAGATTATCAGTGTTATTCACTTCACCTGTCAGTGGTCATAATGTTATTGCTGATCGGTGTTGTCACGAACCAGGGCACGGGAACAGGGGACCCAGTTGCAGTGCTGGTCGAGTGATGGTAAGACAGGCGTGGGTCAGATATGGGCAGGCAGGGCAATAAAGGCAAGGCACAGAAGTAGTCGTGGTCACAGGCGAGGGTCTGGGGATCAGACAAACAAGGCAATGCGGATAGTCGTGGTCGGGAAGTCAGGCAAGGGGTCACGGAAACTAAGGAAATCCAAGGCACGAGGAAACGAGGCTTCAAGGAGAGGGCAGAAGGAGAATGCTCAGAGTATGTTACATTCTATGAACATTAAAACAAATTAACTAATGTTGCTGTTTTAGTAAAAGTAGTTTATGACAATTTGAGGACTACCACTGTCAGATCCCACCTACCGTTAAGAGGGGAAAAAAAAAAAAAAAAAAAAAATCCTGTGAGTGACAACCCATGTTGAATGTTGAGCCAGTAATCAAGCTCCAGGTCAATCGCCCTCACCTGGGTCTGGGGAGTGATGGAGACTCATGGGTCGCCCAGCACTGCATCAGACTATATACTTATTGAATAAAAACAATACAATAGTGTACATGTAGATTGCAAATAAGCTGAGCATTCCACCATGTCGTTTTAACAAATTAATAAAGAATTTCACTGTCCCGTTAACACATTGAAAGGTACAAATTGCTGAAAATTATGGAATAATGTAAAAGTTAAACACATACAGAATTGTTTTTAATTTGATCCATACAACATATTACACCATGTTGACTGTTAAACAGTTTTTGGAATAAATTAATACTTATTTAATACATCCATACTGATTTCGTAACATTTAAAAATGTGTGAAAACATTTTTGATTTAGAGGTTCAGGTTTATAAGGCTGCTATATAATCTAATGTTTTAAAATGTATTTAATTTTGATAGTGTTTATGGTATAGATACATTTTACAAAAGTGCTTGAATGCTATTCTGACCTGTACTAGTGGCTTGTCCTCAGAGCTGCTGTTCTCAATGCTGTTCTCCTGTCTTGTTTCTCCCCCAGGAGCTGTAGAGGCCAGCGCTCTCCCTGACTCTGGGGAAAGGGCTCCCATTGAGCAGCAGCACTGTGAGCAGGAGTGGAGCTCCAGTCTGAGGCAGGACACAGAGCCCACAGATACTGAAGACAAACAGGGTCTGACTGAGCAGCACAGGAGCAGACAGAGTGAGGAGGAGCTCAGGGGACTGGAGTCTTGCCACATGGCTGATCCACAGACTGGGTGTTTAACACGGGGACTTGGAGCACTGGGATCCGAGAGGGGACCCAGTGCAGCTGGTGCTGAGCTGGACTCTAATGGAACCCTATGTGAACCCAGTGTGGCATCTGATCACATTAAGACTGAGGACAATGAACTGGAGTTAGACACTGTGGTATCTGATTACATTAAGACTGAGGACAATGAACTGGAGTTAGACACTGTGGTGTCTGATTACATTAAGACTGAGGACAATGAACTGGAGTTAGACACTGTGGTGTCTGATTACATTAAGACTGAGGACAATGAACTGGAGTTAGACACTGTGGTGTCTGATTACATTAAGACTGAGGACAATGAACTGGAGTTAGACACTGTGGTGTCTGATTACATTAAGACTGAGGACAATGAACTGGAGTTAGACACTGTGGTGTCTGAGGACAATGACCACAAGGAGGAAGAACTGTACTGCTGTGCAAAGTGTGGGATGATCTTTAATGAGGCAACATGTCTTAAAGTTCACCAGCGTATTCACACAGGAGAGAAACCATATTGCTGCTCCCAGTGTGGGAAGAACTTTTCTAAAGCAAGTAGCCTGAAACTTCATCAGAAAATCCACACAGGAGAGAAACCACACTGCTGCCAAGAATGTGGGAAATGCTTCAGCAAAGCAACATGCCTCAATATTCACAAGCGTATTCACACAGGAGAGAAACCATATTGCTGCTCCCAGTGTGGGAAGAGCTTCACACAAGCAAGTAGCCTGAAATCTCATCAGATAATTCACACAGGAAATAAACCACACTGCTGCTCACAATGTGGGAAGAGCTTTCACAGGGCAACATCCCTCAAGATTCACATACGTAATCACACAGGAGAGAAACCGTATTGTTGCTCCCAGTGTGGGAAGAGTTTCACTCAAGCAAGATGCCTGAAAACTCATCAGAAAATTCATACAGGAGAGAAACCATATTGTTGCTCCCAGTGTGGGAAGAGTTTCACTCAAGAAAGTAACCTGAAAACTCATCAAAAAATTCACTCAGGAGAGAAACTATATTGTTGCTCCCAGTGTGGGAAGAGATTCACTCAAGCTAATAACCTGAAATCTCATCAGTACATTCACACAGGAGAGAAACCACATTGCTGCTCTCAATGTGGGAAGAGCTTTCGCAGGGCAACATGCTTCAAGATTCACATGCGTAGTCACAGGAGAGAAACCATATTGCTGCTCCCAGTGCGGGAAGGGCTTCACTGAATCAAGTAACCTGAAATATCATCAGATAATTCACACCGCAGATAAACTATACATTTGCTCTTAGTATGGGAAGGGATTCAGTGAAGCAAAAAGCCTTCAAATTCACAAGCAGATTCACACAGGAGAGAACTGTATTGTTGCTCCCAGTGTGAGAAGGCTTTCAGCCTAGCAAAAAACCTTAAAGTTCACCAGCGCATTCACACAGGAGAGAAACCATATCACTGCTCCCAGTGTGAAAAGAGATTTGGTTATTGATCATACCTAAAAATTCATCCGTTCATTCAAACAGTTGAGAAACCATACATTTGCTCTTAGTGTGGGAAGAGCTTTGGTTACTCAAGAAGCCTTTAAATTCAGCAGCATATTCACACAGAAGAGAAACAATAATGCTGTTCCCACTGTGGGAAGAGCTTCACCTGGTCACCCCTGCTGAGTATATTGAAGGCAGGGCAAGTGACCAATATGAATTACTAGCCTACCTGGCGAGCAGCATTTAGTCAATAAAAACTACAAATGCAAATGGTTTTTGTTCCCTGGGATTTACTTTTATTGCAGGGCACTGCTCAATTAGTGTTTGGGTATACCTGATAATAATGCAGTTGGAATGCAAAGGAAAGTATTAAAATTCACCAAAATTTAAATAAAGAAAACTTAGAAATGCCCTTACAATTTAAGATCATGTCAAAGTCACACCCAGACAGCACACTGATTCCGTCCCAGTACTGGCCCGATTCCAGCAGAGACTCAGCCTGATACCGGTTGCCGGAATTGGACCGGTGCCAAATTGTATTACGGCCCAGATTCGGCCCGAGGGGACTTGCTGCAATTGGTCCAGACCCGCACGGAATCATCCCGGTGTCAAACTGTATTATGGCCCTGAAGTGGCCTGGATCTGGCCGCCGGCATTGGCCCAGGTTTAAAACACAGACTACTTTTACAACAGTTCACCAAGGACGTAAAAAATATATAAGTATATTTACCAGGAAACCTACCACCATGCAGTGCAATACATTACATATTATAGTATAAGTATAAAACTGCAAAAATCATTATTGTAACATTATTTAGAAACTTGAATGCAAAGTTATGATTGCATAAGAGAAATAAGGGAAATGCAAAGTTTTTTTTTTTTGACATTTAAAATTAAAAACTAGGCAATGTTTAAATCTGTCCTGGGAAATTCGTCTTCTTCGTCGTCTTCGTCATCGTCGCTGTATTATGTTGCACAAATGCTGCTCACAATAAGGGACATTGGACGTGGGTCCTCATTTCAGAGATGATTCTTATTCCAAGCTAATCCATACATTAATCTTCAGAGGCCCTCGTCTCCAGGTGATATCTGTTTGTTTACTTCAGACTCACTAAAGGTGTGGAATAACATAGAATTAAGAATAAGACTTGTAATCCAGACATTCTGTTATTAAGTAGGTTTGCATTTCTCTAAATGTTTCATATATAAATGGTATTCACATTTATATATATATATATATAAACATTGGATGTTAAAGGTTCACAATACCTAATATCAAATTAGGACATTTATTATACTGGTATTGTAAGTGCAATCAATGTTAAGGGCAGATATGGTAATCAAGCATTTGAAGACCTTGTAATAAATGCTGACATTAAAATCATATATAAGAAACAATTAATTGGTGTATATGAAAATAAAACCTCTATTATTGCTTGTATATTTCACTTACTATTCAGTCTGATATGTATTCTGAAAACTTTTTTGTTGATGTTATCTGATCATGAAAATATTATAAAATATTATATTAAATTGCCAGTCATAAACTTTCATCTGACAGTTCTCTTTATCTGGGCCAAACCTGATTGAAACAAACAAAACAGAATTAGACATTTAAAAAAGCTCAATTCATACTGTATTCATATATTATGGTGATAGAAAGTATAGAAAGAACAAATACTAAAGTAAAAGTTTTAAAACATTGTTTAATAACAACAACAAACAATACAAAAACAAAAATGTTGTACCTGTACAAACTCTCAAATTTTGTATGCTGTACTTTTCCCATTAAAAAACATTCCTTAATAACACACGCATACACTCGTATTAAGCATATTAAAAAATACAAAGAAAAACATGAATATGTAAATACTTAAACAGAAATAAGCCTAACACTGATTACATACAATTATAGACATACAATATATCACTAAACAAAACATTATAATGTATTAATAGAAATGTATATTATGAACTATTTACATGATCTAAAAAATAAAACCCTCTAAATTGATTGATACAGTATTTGTCATTTAGGAAATGCTCTTTTCCAGGGCAACTTACATTTGTACCCGGTTATATAGCTGGGCATTTTACTGGAGCAATCTAAGTGAAGTATCTTGCTCAAGGGTACAACAGCACTGACCTTCCGGTTATAGGTCCAGAGCCCAAGCCACTACTCCTCAACGATTATTTCCCAACCCCCAATCTCCAGCCCTTGTTTTTTAATTGAGATTTTTTTGTCTTGATTTTCTGCCTCCGTCCCTGTCACTGGCCAGCTGAAACCATCTTTTAAAACTATTCTATATTGCATTTGCTGCCAATGCCAATTATATGAAAATAAAAACAGAATTCAGAAACCAATTAAACTAACTTAAATCAGTGGTTCTCATACCTGTCCTGTAGGACCCCCTACCCTGCTGGTCTTTGTTTCAACCGAGCTGTCAATTACTTAATTGAACCTTATTTGAAGTAATTTGATTTCATTTGACTCTTTAAATTGTGTAACTGATACAAAGTTGGTTCCTTAATAATTTCCTTATACAATTCTATGTTAAACAAAGAACACTAGCTCAACTATAAGTGTCACTGTTCGGTTTTAATCTTTATCTGTTAATTTATATAAATGTGTTTTTGTAATTGTAGGGTGAGCCTTGGGTTCAAGCGACCTACATGTTTAGGGGGGATCGTGTTTGAAAAGAAAGTTAGAAAATGTACATCGATATAAAACTAAGAACAACAAAGAATGGTCATTGTGTTCTCCAGAGTATGGATGCATTTGTGAGTACAAGCTGGATTAACACCACAGAAGACAGAGAAAAATGGTAAGTTGTAGTTTTCACATCCAACCTGACCGGATGGCCTATCGGTGTGTCCATAATGATAACTCGTCATTGCTTTGTGGACGTGTGTCTCGTGAATATATTTGTGTTTCATGTCAAACATGGATATGTAGTAACATTAAGCTTTCGTTAGCAGTAGGCTCCTGGTTTTGGCAGCAGGACCGGTTTCTGTCTTTGTCATGTGAGAAATCTCACCCATTGATGTTTTGAAAACTTGAGAGCTATTGTACTTCCATATTGTGATTACTATCAGTAGCTCATTTGTGTTAATTAATGTTAAAAGCAACACTGAATTGCCACAGATCTTTAATTAGAAATTGACTTACCAAAGACCACTTCCTTTAAATGAAGATCCTTAAATGGTCTTTTGCCATTGACCCCAGTCCAGTTAATTTGTTTGGCAAGATAATTTTTAATTGTTTTGTTTAGAATCCTCCAAATCATCTCTTTCAAATCTGTTCCTCCCAACATAACTAGATGTGAAATCTACAAAACATAATACATTGATATTTATAAAAACACAACCTTCTGTGACATGAGACATAGATACTTAAAAAAGTTCCCTAACATACAAGACACTGTCTTGTCTTTGGTCCTAAGTGGTGTACAGACAGATCTTTGAAAGGAAATGCTGGTGCCAGGCAGTGGCTCTGTCACATCCCCTGTCTGACATTTCCCTATGATGCACCTCCCCCTTTCCACTAATGTCACCCACTAGATGTCACCCTTGTTCTTTGTACCAGTCACTTCTCCCAGCTCCCTTCATTTATTCTACATTCCTGAAACCCGCGTGCACTTCTGCTATCACCCCGTTCCCATTTGCCCTGCACCTTCCACTTTGTTTTTTGCTCCCCATATAAACCCCTCACAAACACCCAGTAATCACAAAGTATTGTTTATGCCTTTGTTGACAGGCTCATTTACTGGTGGAGATGGTGCTCTTGGAGCTGATGGAATTTGCTCCGCATGGCATTCCTTGAATCATCCTCCGTTTCACTAGTGAAAAAAAAAAAAACTGGACACTCATTTTCTCTATTACATTTTGAGTTTTACACATTAGAAAGTATCTTCAGGCAGTGCATTCAACTGTGCTTACTGGTTTGTACGTAGCAATCTGCAGGTATGTCAAGTTTTGGATTTGGAACCGATTGTAATTCTAAATAAAGCATTTTCTGGATTTAAAAGGATAATTGTAAAGTCTTTGGTACATATTTGTACATTATACATGATTGTACATTAAAGTTAGTGTATTCCTAATTTTACGTCTTTCTTTTTCTGTAGGCCGGCTATGTATCTTCATTTTCTGTTTGAAGGTTGGATGTGACCTCGGCTCTAGAGAGTTTTCTACTGGCTAAATTGTATGTGGCTGTGAAATACAATGGAAGGTTTTTAAGGTGGTATATATCCCTACAGGATACTAATATAGTGATCAGCTATATTTAGGCATATATATACACTCACCTAAAGGATTATTAGGAACACCTGTTTAATTTCTCATTAATGCAATTATCTAACCAACCAATCACATGGCAGTTGCTTCAATGCATTTAGGGGTGTGGTCCTGGTCAAGACAATCTCCTGAACTCCAAACTGAATGTCTGAATGGGAAAGAAAGGTGATTTAAGCAATTTTGAGCGTGGCATGGTTGTTGGTGCCAGACGGGCCGGTCTGAGTATTTCACAATCTGCTCAGTTACTGGGATTTTCACGCACAACCATTTCTAGGGTTTACAAAGAATGGTGTGAAAAGGGAAAAACATCCAGTATGCGGCAGTCCTGTGGGCGAAAATGCCTTGTTGATGCTAGAGGTCAGAGGAGAATGGGCCGACTGATTCAAGCTGATAGAAGAGCAACTTTGACTGAAATAACCACTCGTTACAACCGAGGTATGCAGCAAAGCATTTGTGAAGCCACAACACGTACAACCTTGAGGCGGATGGGCTACAACAGCAGAAGACCCCACCGGGTACCACTCATCTCCACTACAAATAGGAAAAAGAGGCTACAATTTGCACAAGCTCACCAAAATTGGACAGTTGAAGACTGGAAAAATGTTGCCTGGTCTGATGAGTCTTGATTTCTGTTGAGACATTCAGATGGTAGAGTCAGAATTTGGCATAAACAGAATGAGAACATGGATCCATCATGCCTTGTTACCACTGTGCAGGCTGGTGGTGGTGGTGTAATGGTGTGGGGGATGTTTTCTTGGCACACTTTAGGCTCCTTAGTGCCAACTGGGCATCGTTTAAATGCCACGGCCTACCTGAGCATTGTTTCTGACCATGTCCATCCCTTTATGACCACCATGTACCCATCCTCTGATGGCTACTTCCAGCAGGATAATGCACCATGTCACAAAGGTCGAATCATTTCAAATTGGTTTCTTGAACATGACAATGAGTTCACTGTACTAAACTGGCCCCCACAGTCACCAGATCTCAACCCAGTAGAGCATCTTTGGGATGTGGTGGAACGGGAGCTTCGTGCCCTTGATGTGCATCCCACAAATCTCCATCAACTGCAAGATGCTATCCTATCAATATGGGCCAACATTTCTAAAGAATGCTTTCAGCACCTTGTTGAATCAATGCCACGTAGAATTAAGGCAGTTCTGAAGGCGAAAGGGGGTCAAACACAGTATTAGTATGGTGTTCCTAATAATCCTTTAGGTGAGTGTATCTCTTGTACTGTACTTTATTTACTGGATTATTCTACTGTGCTTTACTCCACCCACTATTAGCCTACGTCATGAATATCTACTGCCAGAAGTAGTTGACTGGGGTTGTATTAATGGGTAATCCTAATATTTGTATATACTATACCTTTTTTATAACCCCTACTGTAATGTGAGCAAGTACACATGGAAAGTTAATCTATGTTCAGTTTACAGCAGGAGTCCCTGTCACTCCAGCGCCCTGCAGCTGTGTGAGAGCCCAGTCTGACAGGATCCCTGCGGCTCCTTTAAGAGCAGAGACTGCAGCCTCACAGCACAGCAGCACTGGGTGGGAGGAGATTAGATGCACCATGTCACAGAACTGAAAGTAAACCGGAGAGCTGCAAGCTGGATCTGGGAAGAGCTGCTGAACCTTTCTCCTCTTTGTCCAGATATGAAAATGCTGCTGCACTGAGAGGCCAGGCCCTGTGGCTGTGCTGAGTGTCAGTGTGAGAGAACAAGGGTGACAGAGGGGGTCAGGGAATCAAAGTGCTGAGCTGGAGCTGTGACTCTCTCACCTACAGATCCACCTCTGAAAACCTTCAGTCTGCGCAGACGCCTGGGCAAGCCTGCTATTCTCTGCTGTATGTCGGTCAGTAGAGACACCAGACCTGGAAGCCTAGAGTCCAGAATTTGAAGAGCTGCTCTGCACAGGACTGAGTTGATTAAATTCAGGTAAAGTCTGTCCACAGTGTGTGTTGGAAGGGTTTCAGAGTTTTGTTAATGGTTGTCAGTTTATTTGTGCAAGGGCTGATGGCTTGAACGTGCAGCTGATCAGCAGCTGTTATAAAGGAGTGGGTGGTTGTGGGGCTGATTGAGACCTTTGTTTCCGGGGCAATCTTCTCTCCGGTTCAGCCCTCATTGACTTTCAGGCAAGACAGTCTGGGAGTTTTGTGTACTGCAGCATTTTAATGATCACCTCAAAAGGGCCCATTCCTGTCCATGTGACTAAGTGGGAGCATTTCTGTATCTGTGTTTCACTGTGAGAATGTCTATGTGTGTGCCTGTGTGTTTATATGTGTTTTCCGCTGAGTGTGTGGCTGTGTGTTTGTTTCTGTGCCAGTGTTTTCTGACTAGCCTTGTGAGTAAATACGCCTGTCTGTCAGGGTTTGAGAAAACAGTATGTGTTCAATAATGTGTAGGTTGTCTTTCTTTTACCTTTGTATTACATCTAACTAATACAACCCTCTTTGGTTTCTTTATTTAAAGACTACTTGGCTTCTGAATGTTTTAACAGTTCCCAAGTATATGTCATGTTCTGACTGAATTGTGCAAGCTTGCTGTTATTTCCCCTTCACTCTCAGTTTAGAGCACAAGCTGGTTATTATTATTATTGATTTCTTAGCAGACGCCCTTATCCAGGACGACTTACAAAATATAAGAGCAATACAAAAGTGCATTAATACAGTATAAAATTATAGATCAAAACACAATACAATTACAAGTTCAAAATTACACAAGAGAATAGGAAAATATAAAATTAATACAAGTCCTACATCCCAGATTGTGATTAGCTAATAATAGCTAATAATGTAAAGTCATAGTTAAGAGCTAAGGGGAAGGAGACATAGATGAAATCACAATACACAAGTACTAGCAATGTAAAAGCAATAGTATGATGAAAACGTTTTATGAAGTGCAATTTTACAGGAGAGCTGAGCCACACAGGGGAATAACAACTAAATTGTCTGAAAAGATGTGTCTTGAGTAATCGCCAGAAGGTGGTCAGGGACTCTGCTGTCCTGATTTCAGTGGGAAAGTCGTTCCACCACTTAGGGGTCAGGGATGAAAAGGAGTGGCTCTGGAGGAACGGGAGTGAAGAGGAGGCAAAGCTAATCTTCTGGTTAGTCATCAATGGCTGGTGACTGGCTCTCCCCTAGAGCTGAGGATGGAGACACACTGCTGCCAAGTCTGTGTGAGGCCTCTGTCCCTCTGGATCAGCTCTGTGCTGTGTGTGCTCTATAGAGATGTGGCCACTCTCCTCCGTTGATCATCTCTCTCCTCCTCTGTCCTCAGGAATGGCTTTCCCCAGCAGTCTCCTGTGTGAAGAGCAGTTCCAGTGCTCCATATGTCTGGATATATTCACCAGCCCAGTCACCACTCCCTGTGGGCACAACTTCTGTATGGTGTGTATTGGAGGGTACTGGGACAGCAGTGCTGTGTATCAGTGCCCACTGTGCAAGGAGACTTTCCCCCTCAGACCGGACCTCCGTGTCAACAGAAGCTTTGAAGAAATTATCGAACAGTTCAAGCAGGTGAGGGTCAGCCCTCCTGAAGAGCACTCTGTTCAGCCCAGAGATGTGCCCTGTGACATCTGCATTGAGAGTAAGCTGATGGCTGTGAAATCCTGCCTGGTGTGCCTGGCCTCTTACTGTGAGACTCACCTGGAGCCCCATCAGAGAGTCAAATTGCTTAAGAGACACAAACTCATTAACCCTGTGAACAACCTTGAAGACAGGCTGTGCAAGAAGCACGACCGAGTCCTGGAGCTGTTCTGCAGAAAAGACCAGATCTGTATTTGTCAATTCTGCACTGAGACGGACCACAGGACTCACAATATTGTCACTTTAGAGGAAGAATGTAGGAAGAAAAAGGTGAATTGAAGATTTCTATAGTCATAGTTTATTTATATATAAATTAGGGCTGTCAAGTGATACAAAATTTTTTTTCATTAATGTTGCAATCAAACTAAATCACCTAGATTAATCACATTTTAAATCTATTTTTTAAACAGTCCTAGAATATGGTTTGTAATTAAAGATAATACACGACAAAACTTATTTTAAGTAAATATTTGATTTGCAAAGAGTTTATTATTAAATAAAACATAGTTACTGTTTATTAGGAAGTACAAAAAGCTTTTTGCTTAATTTGGGTATTTTTAACCTCTTCAAATATTATATTTTCAGTAGTGATAGAAAATACAAGACTATATTATTTACATTACAACTGTAAATCCATCCCAATTACCTTACAGTGTAATCTAAAAACATTGCTTGCTTGCATCAAATGTAAACAATTTAGATTTGTTTTAAAACATGCTCCTCCACAATGCAATTTCACATGGAAGCTATATCATTTGAAGAAAATAATAGTGGGTTTAAACAAAATAAATAAAGTAGCCTCTTAAGGGTTTACGAGAATGATTGTGTTATATAAAAGTCTGCATTATAATAGTAAATTGACAGGCTTTATATAGCTACTCTCAAAAAATGAAAAAAATATGAACAGTACAACAACATGGATCTAGGATCAAGTGCTGTTGCAATCTTTAGCCACGATTTATATCTGTACTTATGTTTTGTTAGGTCTGCAGATGTAATTTTCTGATGAGGTTTCCATAACACAAAATAAATGGCCCAAAGCAAGCCAGACACAGAACACGAAACATACAATTCTCGGTCACATACCTGCAAGCAAAGATATGGAACATTATAATACTTAGCCTATGTATATAACAGACTACTTACACTCATGAATATGAAACAAATATAATTTATGCAACCCCACACCTAATTTTGTCTATGATTATTGTGCTTTTGTAGTTTGTAAAAATCATGAGTCGTCAGCACAAGTAGATTGTGTTTCTGAAGAGCTAATTGTTTTCTGCATACAAATTTAATGTAACAGTTAAATTTAAGTTAATTTCCAAGCTGATGGATATTTCACTCTAGAAGATAAAACTGCATTATCACTGAAAGTCAACATGCTACATTAAGAACGTGCAGGGCCCTGTTCTAGAATGCTCTGTGCTGACTTTCCCATTTGTAAGTGGGAGAGTCTGGAGCCCAGTGTCAGTGAGCCATCAGCAGTGACTGGAGTCTTTGTGTCCCCCTGTCTTTTCATAGGCTCAGCTGGGGGAGACTGAGGCAGAAGTGCAACAGATGATCCAGGACAAACTGAGGAAGGTGGAGGAGATCAGACAGTCAGTGGAGTTTAGCAAAGTGAGTCTTGTCAAGCAGTGTGCTGACGGAAACGTGATTGGTCAAACATTACGGACAGTGATGTGTACAGAACCAATTTAGATTGGCACAGGTCCAATTTAGGGGGGCATCTTTAATCGATGCAAGGTGTTTTTTTTTCAATATAATTATGATGGTTAAACACATTAAATGATTCAGCTTAGGTTTGATAAATTTCCTTCTTCAAATAAAATCATAATTCAATTCCAAAAGCCTTAATACAGTGTTTGCACTGAAGGGTAAGATTTTATATACAGGTATTGGCATACATTAGTAAATGTGTGCCATAATAGCGAAACTAAACAAATAATCAATAACAATACCAAAAAAAAGTGTATATATACAGTTAGTTCCATAAATATTTGGACAGTGACACAATTGTCATCATTTTGGCTCTGTATGCCACCACAGTGGATTTGAAAGTAAACAATCAAGATGTGCTTTAAATATAGACTTTCATCTTTAATTTTAGGATAGTTACATCCAAATTGGATGAACAGTGTAGGAATTACACCCATTTTTATATGGCATGTATGGCTGCCAAGGGAACTTGTTCCCTTGTATTTATTGATGATGTGACTGCTGACAAAAGCAGCAGGATGAATTCTGAAGTGTTTAGGGCTATATTATCTGCTCAGATTCAGCCAAATGCTTCAAAACTCATTGGACAGCGCTTTTCTAAGGCAAAGAAGTGGAATGTTCTGCAATGGCCAAGTCAATCACCTGACCTGAATCCAATTGAGCAGCATTTCACTTACTGAAGGCAAAACTGAAGGCAAAACTCCCCAAGAATAAGCAGGAGCTAAAGACAGCTGCAGTCCAGGCCTGGCAGAGCATCACCAGGGAAGAAACCCAGCATCTGGTGATGTCTATGAGTTCCAGACTTCAGGCAGTCATTGACTGCAAAGGATTTGCAACCAAGTATTGAAACTCAAAATTTAATTAATCATTATGTTGGTTTGTCAAATTACTTTTGAGCCCCTAAAATTGGCACACCTTCAGAGGTCTAGTGGAGTCCATGCCTCGATGGGTCAGGGCTGTTTTGGCGGCAAAAGGGGGACCTACACAGTATTAGGCAGGTGGTCATAATGTTATGGCTGATCGGTGTATATACACACATACATACAATGACCCATAATTTGACACTAAATTAAATGCTTTTCCACCTTAATTCCTTCATTACTAGGAAGTTAAGGTGCTACATGGAATTAAAATGCTAGCTTAATTTCTCATTAATAATCACAATAAATATACATAAAAGTAAAGTAAAAGTCAGATCAAATTGACGTCACTCAGATATTTCAGGAATATAGGACCGATTTATCACTCTCAGAGGCTTTATGAATACGGGCACTGATCACCACAACTTGACTAAGGACCAATCAGACCTCCGAATTTGCATACGACCCTCAGCTACACAACTGCTGTCAAGATTTTGATCAAACCTGATTGAGTGGGGAATTGCATAGTGCACTATCAGATAGGTAGAAGAATTACTGCTAGGAAATATGCAAGACTGGAATTTTGCAATTTAATTGTGATAGGACATAATTAAAACTTATTTTAGCAGTTTTTTTAATCATTCGTGCTTTCCTACTTTTTAATGTTGTGTTTTGTCCCCTCAGAGCTGTGCCCAGAGAGAGGCTGAGGACAGTGTGCAGGTCTTCAGTGCTCTGGTGCGCTCCATTGAGAAAAACCAGGCCGAGTTGACTGAGCTGATTGAGGCGAAGCAGAGAGCGGCAGAGAAGCAGGCTGAAGGGCTCATTGAAGAGCTGGAGCAGGAGATCACTGCGTTGAAGAGGAGACACACTGAGTTGGAGCAGATCTCACACACTGAGGACCACATCCACTTCCTACAGGTCTGCACCCATTCCCTCACTGCTCACTAACTTACACTTTCCACACACTACATAAAGAAGAATCTGTTATTTTCATAAACACTGACAGTAATCTTTAGCAGTGTTGGATATTTCAGTTCCAGTGTCAGTCTGTCAGTCCCAGCTACAGGTGACTTTGTTACTTTAGATGGCTCTAAGTCCTTCCATAATGATAACTGTCTCCTCTGTCCTGCTGTAGAGTTTCCCAGCCTTGTGCCCCCTTCCGCACACCAAGGACTGGTCTGACATCACCGTGACCTCTGACCCATGTCTGGGGGCTGTTAGGAGAGCTGTGTCCCAGCTAGAGGAGAGAGTCGGTGAAGAATTGCAGAAGCTCTCTCGCATTGGTATGTTTTTAATTCTGCAATTAAAGTTAATAAGATAGAAGAGTACAGTTTTTTATTTTAGTGTGTGTCGATGAATGAAATTACTCTATAAAGAGATTATAATTTTCACTACAGGATTTAGTGCATTTTAAATGTTGTCCATTTATTCATAAATGTGTTCATTCTTTCATTTACTTTTAATTATGATACAATAAGGAGTAAATATATTCATTCATCTTAAATATAATATGTGTAAATAAATGTTTATGTTAATAATGTTTGTTTGAAAACAAGAAATAATATCCTGCAATCTCTTAAACTATATATACAAAATATATTACTGTGTGTGGTGCATATGTGATGTAAATGTGTGAAAACCATAAATGTATACATTTAACCGGCACGTAAATGTGTTTTTCCTCTCACAGTTTTGATCACAAATATTTTCTGAATAACATGCTGTTGAAACAATCATCAATAAGTAACAAGTTATTGTTTCTCAATTTCAATACTTTTCTCTGGAAGTTGATCCCACCGTATTTAGAGACTTTGGGCCAGATTAATTCAAAACATTGACCCATCCGCTAATAGCAAAACTACAAACCTGTACATCATAGTGGTTACATTTATGATTAGAAGACAGAAATTAAACCACAACTGAGTACAGTTATGTAGTTTTCTATTAGTGGGTGGGTCAAAATTTGTATTTAATCCCAGCCTTTGTGTGGATTGCTTTTATTATCATTGGTTGTTTGAATGTGTTTTTTCTTTCCAGAGTTGAAGAAGATACAGCAGTACGCAGGTGTGTGATTTTGGTTCTGTTTTGATCTTGGTCTCAAGCAGAGAGGCTAAAAGAGAGAGGTCATAAAGCAAGCTGACAGGCAGTGCTGATGGTATAAATTGCTCGAAGTGTAACAAGTATTTTTCACGAGGGGGGGGTGCCAGGGTTTGACTGAGCTCCATCAAAACAATATCTCAGTATGATTGAAGCCCTAACTCATATTGCCATATGTTTCTAAGTAAAAGATTCAAACACACTTCAGCTAAAGAAAAAATTGCTCGTGGTTCTTTCTTTTCTTAAAAAATGATGTGTTTTTCTCCTCTCTGCTCCACAGCGGATGTGACTCTGGACTCTAACACTGCTCATCCCAGACTGTACCTCTCACGGGATGGGAAACAAGTGAGACTGGGAGACAAAAAGGCTCTCCCTGACAATCCAGAGAGGTTTAAATTTTTTCTCAGTGTCCTGGGAAAGGAGGGTTTCAGTTCAGGGAGACACTACTGGGAGGTGGACGTACAAGACAAGACCGAATGGGTTTTGGGTGTCACCAGGGAGTCCGTCAACAGGAAAGGGCGTGGGAGGAATGAACTGAACCCAGAAAATGGTTACTGGACTGTGTGGCTGAGGGATGGAAACTATTTTGATTGTACTTATCCCTTCAACCCCCTCCCCCTGAACCTGAGGCCTCAGAAGTTGGGGGTGTATGTGGATTATGAAGGGGGGCAGGTCTCCTTTTACGATGTGGAAGCCAGGTCTCATATCTACACTTTCTCCGACACCTTCACTGAGAAACTCTATCCATATTTCAACCCCTGTACCAATGAGGAAGGTATAAACGCAGCCCCACTGATCATCTCTCCTGTCTGTCACACAGACTGAATGAAACAGATTATCTGTGGGAGGTGTGTGAATATTCATAATCATAATAAAGTAATAGTACCTTTGAGGGTTCTGTAGTATAGTTGTTTCAGCACTGATAATTTAGAAACGACATCTAATAAAGGAAGTATTAACTTGAACACAGCACTGTGTATAGTCTCTCTCACTCACTCAAGGTCTTATTAGGTCGCATTACATGGTAACAGGAATGGATGAATCAGAGTTGTAGAAAGATTAAAAATAAATTAATCTGCTTTATCTGGAAACAATCAGAGCAAACAACAAAAGTGGTGAGCAGGAAGTTGACACATTTGTAACTATTGTGGGTGCAGAGACAATTAATACTCAATACTTTTGAAGATTTGCTGAAGATGCAGATGGAGACAAAATAGATGTAGTTGTAAGTAAATGTGATGACTACTCCACTCCAGATGGAAAAAATAAATACATAAATAAATAAATCTAAATGAGCATTATGTGCTTCATTGCACATCCTTTCCTTCCTTTTCAAATATTAAAAGTTTGCCCCAATTGTTTCCTGTAACTCTGCTAATGGGTTTGATATGTCCATGTTGACACAATTTGCCTCAATAAGCTGGGATTTATATGCTAAGCTTGCTCTGGGGTTTTAACCTGGTCCTTTGGTACCAGAACACAGAGACAGGGTTTACAATGGAGGAAATTAGACCTTGGTAAACTGAACTATATTGCTGAGACTATAGGGCATTCAGTATTTCAGTGTACTATTCTCTACTGCACCGGGACTATAGTGACTGGGCCTTTTGAGTGTACTGTCCTACGCCAGGACTATAGTTACTTAGCCGTGTGAGTGTACTGTTTGAGTGAACTATTGCATAAATATTTTCTTCCACAAATGGAGTCCGGAATTAACAGTTTTAATTACAAAGGCCATTGGAGAGCCGAAACACACTAAGGGCTTGCCTTAAATATGCCAAGCTGACTCTGAATTTACACCATCATTTGACATATTTATATGCAATACCCTCACAAAGTAAGGTAAAGATGGTTCTAAATCTGAGCAGACTGATAAGTGCAACACAATACATCAGTATGGACTAAGAGGTGTTTTATTCAGCTTTTAACAAGGTCCTCTCGTACCCCAAATAAAGTGCAACATCAATTGTTAGTACAAACAGATTTAACAGCAAGGATGGTCATGTGCAAAACAATACACACAAGAAAGAATGAACAAAACAGTAAAACACCTGCAGTAGATCAAATTTTTAAATCACAGCAAACCTCACCATATACAGTGTATTATTCAATATAATCCTGCTAAGAGCAGGCAGTGGCAACTTCAATTAATGACCAAAAATAATGCAAAAAATATACACTTCAATACGAACTCAATATGCAAGAGTCAACCCCATACTTCACTTATATTGGGACACCAAGAAAACCACATATGGTCCACTTTGGGAAGCTGGATTAATATACAGGTTAAATGGAGGGAAAATGTAAAAAGGCATTTCATACATCATGGTAAATTTGTAATAAATGCCAATGGTCTCTCAAGTTAAGAAATGCTACACACCATAGTAAATAACAGTTTATTTAAAAGGGAAATAAATACATAACTCAGTATTACAGTGTTTTGAGACTCATACCTGACATTAACTACACTGCCATAGTCCAGTGTCAGACAGGTTTAAAAGATACACTTTAAGGAAGAGTTACATTGAAAACCATGTAAAAACAAGACAAAACAAAACATGCCCATCTGATTTAAAAGAGAAATGGGTGAGAGTAGACCGTTAACTTGCAGTCTGCAGTATACAAATGACATTTAGAGCATCGCACAGCTGAGACTTTCTAAGAGACTTGATTAAAGCCAGGAGTAAGCAAAGAGACATTTCGATTCAAGATTATGACACACATTTTCAAGTGCAGAAAAACTGCAGGAAATAAAATATTCAGTGAGTGCAACAAAATGCAAATATTTCTATCTATTCAAAAACTATGCTCAGATCTGGAAAACCTATTGTTACAAACTTCATCTTAGAATATAAGACTATTGTAATGTTTTGGCGAAACGGACGTATTTCTGGCTTTTATTACAAGTATATGACGTCACAGAAACAACGTCATATCCGTGCATAGGCTACTTCCTATATACTCTTATTCCATATTTTTTCCTTCATCCTATATACTCTTATTCCATATTTTTTCCTTCATTTTTTCCGTCGTTTAAACCCTGTGTGTTTAGTAATCGCGCTTTGTGGGTTGCTATTAGCGGGTGGGTGAAAGTTTTGATTTAATCCGGCCCTTCATTAATGTATTAATTGTGATATATTACTGTAATACTGAATTATCTACGGATTTGAAGACATCAAATAAAATAACACTCAGAACATTTCAAACAAGCATTGTATATCAAATGAATAAAACAATTATAGTAAAAGTGGTGCTTCTTACTTTATTAAATATGAACGTAGTTCTGACGTATTAATCTCAGTATATACTATTGTTTTTATTCTAATTTTTTGATAATTTAAAGCAGCCTAGGTTTTATTCCTTTCAGTATATTGTATGTGCAATTTCAGTGCAGAGAATAAAACATAAATTAGACTTGAGCAAGCACAATTAATATTGAAGCACGTTGTAGCTCCAGTTGAGATTGAGGGCTTATTTTAATTTGGTTGGTTGTTCTTTTGTGAACAATCCAGTGTCTCCATGATATTTAATAAATTGGTTCAGATGCTTGCTTCAGATTTGAAACTGTTCATCTTTTAATATGCATTCCCACAAATCATCCATTTTCAAGCTCTGTAATTTCACATTTTCCCCAGTTGCAGCACAGAGACAATGCACAAACATTACTATGCATTTTAACACAACACTGAAATGGTATGAACAGGACTAAATAGCCTTTTACAACAGAAGATTATTTTATGGTTTCTTTGATTTCAGTAAAATGTCAGTTAAAATTTTAAAGTTCATGTTCACTTTCTCTTCATATTGCAGAAGCAGCAGCTAAAAAAGGTGAACTCCGTAGGGTTTCCAAGTGGTCTGTGGTCAATTCTGGACGTGAGTATCCACACACATGAAGCGTGTGAGGTTGTCTCTGGCCGATGATACCACTGCGATTGAAGCCGTGGCTTTCGACATGGAAAAGGCTCGCTGCCTGAAGAAGGACAAATGGTTCCTTCTGGACAATTACAGGACAAGCAATTTCAGAGATCAGACATCCTTGGTGATAGGGGAGCGTACTGAGGTAGGATGGAGAGGAAATATATATATTGAGTCGTCCATAGCATACAAAGTAAATTAGCATTAACCCTTTGATGCAAACTGCATCCATTGTTGACAGGTCTCCAGGGAGATCCGATGCACCTGTGTGTCAGTACATGCACTTTCACTTTGACTGCAATTTAAACACTGTTGTTCTTTTTTTCTCCTTCAGCTTATGGCTTTCATTTTTTTTAAATAAGCAAAACCACAAATAATTAAATTATGAATAGTATTTTCAAAGAAATACAATAAATTGAGCAAGACAAACCGAGATATTTAACATTAAAAAAATATTACAATTAGGCAGTCAAACTACAGTATGAGATAAAAGATGTCATCAGAGTAGAATTGTGTTTCTTATTGGAAGCTAAATTGACATTTTCTGTAATTCCAATTCAGAAAACAAAATTGAGAGTGAATCAAAATTCAGTATTGCATAAGAAAGTGATGAGGGAGATGAAGCCTTAGCTTTTACCACCAGTGAGCATCCAGGGAAGAGATAACAATATCCCATCCCCCCTTGGGTAGTATTTGCGTTTCAAAAGATAACTTGGCATTAGACACTCAACAAGAATCTCTTTAGTTTCCAACACTCTGGATAATGTTCAAGAGATTGTGGCTTTTGTGACTGAATCTCCTAAAAGCTTTTTTTGGATAGAAGTGAAACTAAGCAGAGTCTACAGACATTTTCTTACACCCACTGGTCTCGGCATAATACGTGCCTCTCTGTCATTGTTGACTATGGAATTGTTTGCCATCAAACATTTAAAAACAGGACGAGACCACAAGTGTTGTCACCGCTGTATCCAGAGCCATGGAGTTAATTTGAATTTCTGATGTGTATTATTGTGAGCCAAGGATTACTGCATTATCTTATTTAGCAGTGCTCTTTAGAAACAAAGTGTGCACTGGTTGCAAAAATGGAAATACTTGCCTCAATGCCTTGTGTAGATACATTTCAAACACAGAGATTGAATGCACCAGCTATAATGCCAGAACAATACTGGCACCAAAAGAGTTGCTCTGCTGTTTTAGGATTGAGCTCAGTAAAAGCACATTTATAGTATAGTACATTAACACTTCTATCTATTGCTGTATTATTTCATTTGTTTTAACATTCAGTACTGTTTGCATGTTCAGGCAACTCAGTTCTCATCATGAATGTCCATTTTGTAGGGTCTATTAAGTCAGTGTATTGTCCCCTTGTGTCTAGTAAGTCAGTCATTCAGTGTGCGAATGTACATATCCTTCACTCTCTGTCTCTCTCTCTCTCTCTCTCTCTCTCTCTCTCTCAGGTTAATGAGACTGAAAAACTGACAATTCCTAGGAATATACTTAGTGAAGCTAAGAAGATTGGAGAAGGATTTAAGGGGAAGAATCGAGCATCAAAGACAGGGGGACCATCATGCAAATAAACCAGAATGACCAGAATTACTCTGCAGCAGGTGGATGCCACACTCCATGCTTAAACTGTCAAAATAACCCTCATCAATTCAGCCAAAACCAACAAAAATCATGTAAGACATTATCTACCTTCTGCAATACAACAACTATTTCCTAAAAAGTGTAATTGTTTGCAGCACTAGGAAGATGCACAATGAAAATTGGAAAACAAAACATGCACATCGGGTGCTCAATTGTTTAATATACCTCTTACAGAGATAATTCACATAATCTGATTGGATATAAGGTCTAACTATTGAGAAACATGCATTCCTTTTTTTTCTTTCACCCATTTGGGTGGTGATCATACACGTTCCACCTCCACACTGACAATTGGCATTTTCTATGTTAAATGTGTTTTAAGTTTAGAATTTTGGCACTCAGAACTGTTATTGTGTGAAGAGTTTTTAACTTTTTATTTTTAATAAAACACTTATTGAATGTTGGCCCTTCTTCAACTTTCTTGACAAAATATCCTCCCCTTTGAAACATTGCCAGTGCACTTTTAAATATTTAATTGAAGATTAAAATAAAAAGCCATATTCTGGAAACTTATGGCCATTTAATTTTCAGTACACTATTTGTATTCTTTATAGATTATATTTAATTTATGGGGAAGTGCGAGGTGAGGACATGACACTCAGTCTACCTGGATAACGAGAAAACTACAGAATCTTCCCCACGGTAACTCAAGTCAACTGAGTGTGTAATGGTCTTACCTACTGAGTCTTTGCTTATTCATTTTGGCTATGTTGGGTGTTGATCTAGGTATTTTGTGTAGTGCAGTTTTATATTGCCCACAATTGAGTAACTGTGATAATGTGTCTGTAAGGTGTGGTCCTGTAGTTTTGTCACATCCTGAAACACATTGCAGGTTTTAAACATTGCCAATATTTTAGGAACTGTTAAACTTGCAAGCATTAAATATAGGAATAACAGAACAGAAAAGCCAGATAACTTACTTACCGACACTATTATAAATACCAATCATGATCATCATAGTTGTGCTTTAATATCCTAACAGAGTAAAAAGTGTGCAGCTGTTCTATGTGAAGTTCAAAGAAAATCTGCACTGCATTTTATAGACTTTTAAAGGCATGGGCTCAATATAGGAACTAAACCCATAGTACTTCAGGTCACCCATTTCTTCTCATGATTAATGTTAACATTTTCGGAAGATAATGCTGCTGTCTTCTATATTACAGTATTACTGATACTGTACTGAGCCTTGACTACTAGTACTTGAGCATGTTTGGCTTTTAGGTGAGAGCTCAAAATGTATGTTCAATTCTCTGGCAACAGCTCTGGTGGACATTCCTGCAGTCAGCAGCCAATCACACACTCCCTCAAAAGAGACATCTGTGGCATTGTGTTGTGTGACAAAACTGCACATTTTAGAGTGGCCTTTTATTGTCCCCAGCACAAGGTGCACAAGGTGTAATGATCATGCTGTTCAATCAGCTTGTTGATACGCTATAAGCTTGGCAAAGAAGTAATGCTCACTAACTAATTCAGAGGTTATGCACACACAACCCAGACCCAAACTCAAATCAGAGAATCTCTCATATTAGTAAAAGCACATGTTACAATAGTGATTCAAGTGTAAGTATAGTACAATCATCTAAGAATATATACACATGTTCTCCTTCCAACAGAGAATATTCTGAAAGGTAAGTAATCCAATTAACCATGACATGAATTACTGTTTTAATAAACCTCAGAAATTAAAACCAAGAGAAGTCCAAAACTCAATTTTTTAAATTCCGTTTTAAGTATACAAAATGGAAACATTATAGAAAACAATAAAAAAGAATGATCATAATATTACACAGTTAATACAGTGTATTGCCAGTCCTTCAAACTTGGAAATTAAATGGTTCAAGAAAATTAATTTGTAAATACTAATGTGAAGGAGAAACACATTCCCCATTCACTACAAATGGACATTACGTGACTCATTATAATTATTGGACTGTTTAACATTGTGTATGTGTAAACTGAGGTGGAAGTTGTAACATAATAACCAAGTGTGAATCTTATGTATGTCAATGTTATCTGTATTATAAAATTACGTTGGGAACTTAGAAGTGGAGATCATGATTACTTCCTATTCATTTAGAGATATCTGTAAATCATTTGGAGATATCTGCAAATTACTTCCTGTATGTAGCCCAAGATTATCACTTCCTGTTCACTTTATTTCTATGTAACTGAATGAGGAACGAGGAAGTGATAATCTCAGTCAACATACAGGAAGTCGTTTGCTTGAAATGATTAATCTCTAAATAAACAGGAAGTCATTTGCAGATATCTTTAAATCTGCAAATCATTTAGAGACATCTTTAAAATGCACCTTAATTAGATATCTGTAAATGGTTTAAATATATCTGAAATTCACTTCAAGCTATTTTGAAATAATTTAGAGATATCTCTAAATATTTTAAAATATCTTGAAATGCATTTCGAGATGTCTCAATGATAATTTAGCTTGCCATAGATTTAATCTTTCACACCACTCACTGTGAGCAGCTCAGAACCTTAACTAAGAATTGGGGGTTTAAAAAATCTGACTGACAGCCATGAGAGTTTGGATAATTTTAAATAGGTCTGGATAATAGTGACCTTAATGTTATTACTGTCACTGGTTAGGATTCCTTCTCCCATAGATCTCTCATCGATAATCTTCCTCACTCAGTCTGTGCAAGTGACAGGACATATAATCAGTGGGGCAGAGTGTATGTCACCCTGATTGAAGTAGGGGCTGAAGTATGGATAGAGTATGAGACCTGGCCTCTACATTGTAAAAGGAGACCTGCCCCCCCTCATAATCCACAAACACCCCAACCGTACGTGACTTTAGGCTCAGGGGGAGGAGGACAGAGGGGTCAGCAAGCAAATCACATTCATTCTCATTGCTCTGAATCACAATCCAGTAACCATCCTCAGGGCTTGAGTCAAACGCAATCTTCCCCTTCCTGTTGATGGACTCTCTGGCGACTCCTACATTCCAGTCAGTCTTCTCCCCCACCTCCACCTCCCAGTAGTGTCTCCCTGAACTGAAACCCTCCTTTCCCAGGACACAAAAAATGTATTTCGAATGATATGCAGCAGCAGAAAACCAAGTTCTCCATTGTGTTATGCGTGGCTCGGGTGGCAACGTCATGGGTAAAGTACAGACTTCGTGTTAGATTGCTTCTGTCAGGTGGTCTTTAAGACAGTTTTATGTTTGGACAATGTATCTATTTTTAACGGTTAAAACCAGATTGTATGCTTTCGGAAAATTATTTGCCCAGATATTGCTGGCAAGGGCTATTATGTGGGCATTATAAGTCAAATGTATTGAACATGGCAGTAAACCTCAAGTTGTATGCCTTGATTATGTAACTGGCATTAGCAGAGACAAATGCAGCCACCTTATTACTGTCATGGTTCCCCAGTACACATCCTCTTTCTCCACTAGAGGCCGCTATCTCCCTGTCTTTCCTTTCCCCTCATTGTTCTTTTCTCACCTGTCAATCACCCTATTAACATTCCGGTGTCCCTTGTGCACTTGTTCACTCTACCTCTGTTTCCATTGGCCCTGCACCTGCCTTCCCAGTCCCTGCTCCCTTTCTTAAACCCCTCACTGCCCTCACTTGGGGCAAAGTCTCGTCAGCCCAGTCTACGATTCCAAGCCTTGTCTCCTCGGCTCCTTGATTACCATTGCCTGGCTTTCCGTTTACTATTCCTTCTCGCCTTTGCTTGTCCGTCTGCCTGATCCCACAACCATTGCTTGTTACCTCGACCACGTCCTTGCTTAGCCCATTTGTCTTGTCTGCCCACTCTACGTGAACTGCACCTGGGTCCTAACTCCCTTACCCTGCGGTCCTACCCTGAGAGACCCTGACACCCTGACAATTACAATTAATTTTAAAAGCATTTAAATATTAAATATAATGCCCTGTGCCATTGATAAATCATTCATTAACTGTATTAGCTAATAGATAGACTACTTTAAGCTCAGAGGCATTTGATGATGATGATAATAATAATAATAATAATAATAATAATAATAATAATAATAATAATTACAAAGTGCAATAATACAGTGCAGTTCAAGGCATAATACATTTTACAAATTTAGAATTACACAAGTGATAAATGTTGGTGTATTGTTGACTTTCGAAGTTGTGCAAAATAAATTACAAAAAAAAAAAGAAAACTTTTTGATTGCAATGTTTCTGACTTTATGTTTAGGTCTCTCTGTTCGCATGAATTTAATCAATTAAACATTTATAATAAATGTACTTATACTTTTTAATTTTTCTAATTCAGAGTATAAATTGTTGATTTCTTAATTGTGAATTCAACTACCATAATTAGGGAGGCTGCAAGGACATCAAGCTATAGAGCCCTGCAGGACTAAACTCCACAGCTGAACTGACCTCTGTTGTATATTTAAAACAATACAATTAAATTAAAGTCAACATGGGCACAATGACACAAAAGCAATGGCCCCCAGGTGGACTGTCCGCCGGAGACCTTTTCTCTGTCTACATGTAAGAGTAGATGATGAAAAGAAAACAGGAATCTCACCTGCTAATTTCTGGATCCTCTTCAGCTCTGAAACGAAAATGATTGTGGTCAATTAAGAAGAAAGTGACACGTTAGGGAGTTTTTGTTATTCAGCGTTAATAAGTGTACAGCTTGAAGATAAACAGGCTGTAACTTAGATAATGGGTAAGAGGAACTGATTTCAAGGAAGAATAGAGAATCTTCCATTAAGAGTTATTTTATCAATCAGCAAACACTAAGGACAGAAACCTTGTGCCTTCCATCAGGACCTATCGGCAAAACAAACATTGCATTGTCTTATTCAAATGTGGATGATAAATAAACTGAAAACGATAGGTTGCGAGAGCCTCCATGGTTATCTAAGAATGGGCATACTACCCAAAGGGGGATGGGATAATGTCATTATCATGAGAACATGTTAGACAGTGTGTTCATGACTTCCCATGGTGACCAGCCATATCCCAGTCCCCTTCTCCACTCGAAAGATAACTAATTGCACCCAACAGTAAAAATTATACACACTGATTTCTGGCAACTTTTCCAGTTCCTCTCCTCCAGCAGTGATACAGCTCTCCTCACAGTCCCCAGACAGAAGTCAGAGTGCATATTGATATCAGACCAGTCCTTGGTGTCTGAAGGGGCACACAGGGCCGAGAAACTCTACAGCAGGAGAGAGGAGACATCATCACAGAAGTGTTAAGAGCTTTCTGAAACAACAAGACCAGCTATAGTCTGCATTGAGAAATAGAGACTGGAATTTAAATCTTCAAAACTGCTAACAAAAAACCATCAGTGTTGATGAACAGAGTAGATTCCTCTCATTGCATCGGCAGTAAGTGATCAGAAGCAGTGGATGCTGACCTGTAGAAAGTAGATGTGGTCCTCTGTGCGCGAGAGCTGTTTCAACACAGTGTGTCTCTTCTTTAGCTCTTTGATTTCGTGCTCCAGGTCTTTAATGAGCCCTTCAGCCTCTCTTTCCAGTGCTTTCTGCTTCTCCTTGACCAGCTCGATCATCTCAGTCTGGCATCTCTGAATGGAGCGCATGAGAGCTGTGAAGACCCGCACACGGTCCTCTCCGAGCGGTGGTCTGAGGAGACACAAGGAACACATAGAGCAACATGATAATATCAATGAGACATGAATATCCAGTCAAATGAGGATGATTAAACCTGGGCCTTACACCAATGACAAACAGTCTTGAAAACTGACAAGAAATCAGCTATATTACTGCATAATAATACATTTCCTTAGTTGAAGAGCAGTAGACCAGCAATGAACCCTAAAGTCTATCTGACAGAGAGAAGTGCAGTATTTGATCAGACTCCTAACAGGACTCACTTTGCTGAGTTCCATCAACTGTCTGATCTCCTCCAACTTCTTCAGTCTGTCCTGGACCATATGTTTAATTTCTACTTCAGTCGTCACTAGGTGAGCCTGTGGAAAACAGAGCAACAGACATTGCATGAATTGCTGATGGCACACCGACACAGAGTAGATGAACAACACCAATAATGAGCAGGTTGAAAGCACAAAGTCCAGTAATAAAATTGCTGTTGGCATCTATACATGAAACTTAATATTGGCATGCTATGAATAATTTAGATTTACTTTACATTGGATTGCTGTTGCTTACATTTGCCTTTACATTTTTTTAAACTACACATGTATTATGTAGAATTAGTTATAGATTATTCAATGCTCTGAAGCTCACCTTCTTTTCTGTGCACTCTTCCTCTGCGGGGACAATGCTGTGCTCTCTGTGGTCTGTCTCAGTGCACAACACACAGACACAAGTCCTGTCACTTCTACAGAACAGATCCAGGGGTCTGTCGTGCTTCTTGCACAGCCTGTCTTCAAGGTTGCTCACAGGCTCAATCAGCTTGTGTGTCTTCAGTGTCCCCACTCTCTGATGGGGCTCCAGGTGAGTCTGGCAGTAAGAGACCATACAGACCAGGCAGGATTTCACAGCCCTGAGCTTCCTCTCAGTGCAGAAATCACAGCACACTTCTCCAGGCTTTGCAAATTGTTCGTTTTCATACGAGAGTCTCCTCCTCTTGAACTGCTCAGTGATTTCCGCAAAAACTTTGTTAATGCCAAGTTCAGGTTTGTTGTTAAACCGTTTTTTACACATTGGACATTTGTAAGAAGTATGTCTAGCCCAGTACTGGTCAATACATGACATGCAGAAGGTATGCCCACATGGGGTGGAGACTGGTTTGGTTAATGTGTTCAGACAAATAGGGCATTGTAACTGTTTTCCAATAGTGGGAGTTCCAGAGGTAGCCATTCCTAGGGACAGAGAAGCAACAAAGCATTTCATAGCATATAGAGAGATAAATGAAAGATTATTAAAGGATAGATCTCAGTAGAGCACACACAGCACATAACTGATCTCCTGGGACAAAGGTTTCACATCATATTAAATTATATTGTGTTATGTCCATTGCAATCCCTCCAATCATACCTCCCACTCTTTCTTAATGTTCTTTTTTTTTAACAAATAAACCTAATTCCTGCTATGCTCACTGTCCTACAGATACCTCCGAATGATCGTGATTCAATTGTGATATGGACCTGTGTAGTAAACTCAAACATGTATCAGATATTTAAAATTAATTCATAAGCAAAAGATAATATTAATATGAAATGGCTATTTTATCTATGCCCACTAGCAAGACATATTACAGTAGCAATGTGCGCTAGCAATAATCATTACAGTCCACTACATTGCCTCCAGCTACAGCAGCAACTGTAGCATGCGCAGTAAGCGACCTTTGTTGACGCCAGATGTTTTCATGTTTGATGCATCGAATCTTGATTCCATTGTTGTAGGATGCATGCCATCAAAGTTATGAAAACAGTAATAATAAATAAATAAAGTGTAATAATTAAGGATCAGATTGCGAGAAGACAGGGTGTACCAGATACCTGCTGTAAAAACGAACTGTTGGACTGTATGCTTGAGGTGACCAGGGAGTTCATTGTTAAGCTATAGAGAAGCACAGTTTGATTCAAGGCCTGTGTGATGCTAGTATACATATCAGGAAGTGCTGTATGACAATTCATTGTATGTTAATGGTGCTGTATATAACAACTAGTCAAAAATGTTACATAAAGTAGCACCTATTTTGCATTTTATTCACTTGTAACCACCTTTTGTCGACGATCTCGTGTATTTGTGTATTGTTCTATCTGCTTTTACTGTCAGAGGTGTAACAGAGTCCTTGACCACACAAGGAAATCAACAATTGATGATCATCTTAAATCAAATCAGCACACAAAGCAAAAGTCTGAACTAATTTTAAAACGACTAAAACAGTGTCTGAAGAGGGAGAAATGGTATAACGTGCCCTTTGTACACACACACACACACACACACACACACACACACACAGATAGCAAATGCAAACCAATTGCTGTAGCCTAATTTAGCTAAATCATTATCAGTCTGTTACAGTTGTTACAGTTGGTGCTAAGTATTTCGGATTCCAAGCATCTTGTAAAGCCTTACTTATTCAAACCGTGTAAAGTCTTTTCTAATGAAAATTATATTCATGTTACGCATTTACAAAGATAATGTTCACAGTGCATGTATACGAGAAATATTAAAACTAGCTTATGGGTTTTGTTTGTTTTATTATGCAGTCACAATAGTTCTGGGGGGACTACACACACACACTGTGGTTTAGGGTGGAGATGTTCAAAAAGTATTAATGTAACACATTTAAATAGACTTACAACTATAGGATCCTGTAAGATCTTGTTGGATCCTGCACAGGAAAAAAGTGTATAGCTTTGTTGATTTCACTGCTTGGTAACGAGTTCTACCAGCCTACCAAATTAGGGGGGCATTGAGCATTAACAAAAACTTTAACAAATTAACTTTTTACAATCAATATCACAAACAATTATCCTTAATAGAGTTACTGGAATGATAACTATATAATGATATTGAATGTTCTCTAACAAAATATCATACCAGAGAGAACACAGGCGAATAGAAGGGAATTTTTAATTTCACCCTCTTTTTTTGTTTTCACCACCTCTTTTTTATTATTTTGCCACCTCTTTTTTTAATTTCACTTAGTCCTTTAGCGTCACCATAGAATGGAGAGGAGAAGCAGATAATTATATTTTGTCAATGAAAAATTTTTTACTTTAATGAAATACTGTCAATGTTAGGTTTGCAGTGATGTTCATTTGGAAATGTTTGGGAGCAAATAAGAAGAAAAATAATGTATCATGGCAGAATATCTAACCCAGTGATGGGCAACCTGTGGCCTGTGGGCCGCATGCGTCCCAAAGTGCAATCATTTGCAGAGCATGACCACCAACCCCAACCCCCTCCAAAAAATAATAAAGTAGTACATTTATGGCAACTGCTTATTTTGTATCAATGTGTTACTCCCTTGATACATTGATGATGCATTTGTGTCTTGTAATTGTGGTAAAAGGGGTATTGCGGCCCAGGCAGTTATTTGACACTCAGACTTGCGGCCCACTGATTAATTTTGGTTTCTCACCACTTATCTAACTCTTATGAAAAATAAGGAAAATTAAGTACAATTTAAATAGTTTTTAGTATAGGCTTCTGAATGTGTATTTATAATATAATTAGGTATAATTCAAATGTAATCACTATATTTTGTATGGAAAAGTCTATCAGTTTATCTATCTATTTAGTCTATCAGACAAATTGTTGATTTAATTTATACTTGACTATGCAGTAGTTTGAAAGAACCTAGAATATTGTTCTTGTTGAAGACTTTGTATCCTTCTGGGTCCAAACAGTGACAATGATAGTCTTCCAAATAACTTACTTTACAAATACAAAGAGGCAACCATGTATATACTGCCTGACAGAGGAGCTGTCTTGGTATTGTAGTATCTCAGTCCAGAGAACTGCGGTCTGAGTCTCATCTTTGACACAGGCCAGCAGTTTATATTTCTAATATTAAATATATTTAAACAACGTCTAATAGTTAAACTGTTTAACTTGTGTGTCTTCATGCATCTTTTTATGTGTTATTTCTCTCCTTCATAGTATCTTGTTGGGTTTCTTTTAGTGGTGTTATTAGACAACAAACAAACACAAATTAAACAATTATATTACACAAACTGTATACAAAGTACACACCACCAGTAATACACAAAAACACAAAATATCCAGTCAACATGGGCCGTATTTGAAAGTAAGCTCCAGTTTGTTTAATTGATGCAGTCATGATGACACCCTGATAGCCACCATTCAGTGGGCTGCGCCTCCCGGATCCGACACTAGACGTGTGCATGAGGCCCGTGCTGCGGGGCTTTCTGCAGCAGAAGTGGAGTGCCTGTTTGGGTCAATATATAGAGAAACCAAATGGAGAATCAAATCTCTAATAAAAGAGTAAAATATATATTTTGTGGTTCTTGTTTTCCATCTTTGTAATTCCATTTTCTTGAACTGGTTTGATTACAAATGCATCCAACTATGTGTCCACAACCTGATTTTTAAAGGGGAATTTGAAAAGGTTTGTATTTTTTATTTTTTATTTTTTAACAGTTCATTACACACCTTGCATTTTATTTGTGTGTGGAGGGAGAGGGTGGGGATGGAACTGAACTTATTTACAAAAATCTCGGATAAACTTTTTATGCCTTCCTATCAAAATCCTGCCTGATCCCACGACCATTGCCTGTGACCTCGAAAACGTCCTTGCCTAGCCCTGATTTGCCACCTCCACAAACACTGCACCTGGGTCCTAACTCCCTTGCCTGCAGTCCTCCCCTGAGACCGTGAAAGCAATAGGGTAGGCAATGCTCCAGGTTTGCTGGCTCCGGCTCGGGAGTGGCTCCAGAGTCTCAGTTCTAGCTCCAGGCCGGCTTAAATCAAATGGCGACATTTGCAAAAGTCAACACTGAGATCCCATCATTTGAAAAAACTCCTCCCCTGAACCCATATGAATACTTTTACAAGTATGTGCCAGCTGAGATGATGGCATAGATCAGTAGTTCACAAACTTTCTGGGTGGCGCCTCCCCAAAAACATTTGAGTCACAGCTCACTCCCTCCCATGTCTCACACGGTCATATTTATATTAACATTTAATTTTTTGAAAGCCCTAATTCTTAACAAGGATGAATACACTTGTATACTTTTCACTATTTTATTTGGCCATTTACATTGGAATCTCTCTGCATGAACCTATTCTTACTCCATCTAGTGCTGCTCACTCTAATTAATGAGATGGGTGAGCCTGAAGATACACTAACGCCCTCTTTCCATTTCGTACGATTTTACCCATTTTATATATATTTTCAACTATTCGGTCTCATCCCTAATTATATATATATTTCTATGTTAATGCATTTCAAAAATATTGTAGCAGATTCCTGGCGAGCTCATTTTCCATGACTCGATGACATTTTGGAGCTGCAAGTTATTCTTAAGTATTTATTTTACCGTAATTATCACCTCACATGCTGTGTATTTTGGTCTGAAACTATCAATTAATGGCTTTAACAGACGCTGCTATCTGACAATCCACTATTCTCATTGGACTGAATCTCACTAACTAGATATGGAAGAGTCCAATAACCGAGAACTGATTTACACTCTTATTATTCGGGACAGTACAGTTTGTTTTTAATGTGTGTAAGTGTGGGAAAAGTCGTTTTATAGAGATAGGTAGATGCAAGAGAAATAAGATTATCCAATCATGGGCCCCACAGTTTGGGAACCACTTTTTCGTGCACAACCAACGAAAACTTAACATAGGCTGAAAGTAGCAAGCTAACCTTAACTGTGAGGGCTGATACTTGGGTCAAATAGTTAGCTAGAACATTACGTAAATTGGTGAACGATTTAGCCTAGGCTACTAAAACGAACACCAAAACTTAACATGAACTATTAAAAAATTTACCAATTTATGCTAAAAATCGATGGAAAGCTGGCAACCTACACGTTTCTCACCTTGACCTTCTTCGGGTTTGGATCAATTTTCTGTTCTGATCTCAACAAGTCTGGGCAAGTAGGAACCAATCAGAGGCAGCATTTTTATGATGTCATCATGTAGACTTCTCACAAAGTATTTTATGGTATTTTTAAACTACAAAATACAAAACACTAAAGTATTTTGATACAAAATATGAAGCCATTTCCATCAACCCTATCAAATACAAATTACAAAATCCTATCATGTGTCATAAATACTGCCCATCCCTGTATATATATATATATATATATATATATATATATATATATATATATATATATATATATATATATATATACAGCTCTGGATAAAATTAAGAGTTACACTCTAAGTTCAGAAATCAATGTTAAGTGGTCTCTTAATTTTATCCAGATAACAGATAAATAACAGATCTCATTATTACACAATTTTATATTGAAATGAATCATCATCATAAAAGCTATAGTGGTAACACTACAAAAATGCAAATAGTTATTGTAATACATTAAATAAAGCACTTGATTACAGATGTATTTGATTAATAAAAGTGTTCCTCTGTATTAAAATGAAAGATCCTTCTTTCCATTAAACCTTCTAACTGATTTTGACATATTTATTTAGTAGTTTATACTTCTGTCATTTGAGACCACCTGCTGTCTCCTCTGACATCCCACTTGCTGCACTGTTGTTTGAAGAGCAAAGGTTACTTTGATTCACATATTTTTCAGGGTTGCTTTTTACAATAGCTTTTGATGAGCTATTGATACAAGCCTGGTAGGCAGACTCCTCAGCAACCTTTTGTTATGCTACTGATACCAGAGACCCCCTGCCCTCAGCCAACTGTGTCCACTCTCTGTGAATCAACATACCACTCAAGAACATTTAAGAAGAATGTACTTGTCCCAACCTGTGGAATATTACCAGGGTGGATTTGACCCAGTTTCAGTTTTATTCCTTACAATCTTGAATTGGTGAATGTTCAGCAGCTCTTTCCAGTGTCAGGGTCCAGTTTACTTTCATTTCTGTAGAGTGGAATAGCTGAGCCCCACCTCTCCCAATGCTGCTGTGCTGTGTAACTGTGTGACTCTTAAAGGGGCACAGTTACATAGTACAAGCTGCTGAGCTCTCCCACAGAAGCAAGGCAGACCAGAGATTGTCTTTTCACATGTAGTAGGTCACATTACAATTGGGGCTACACTAAAGGTACAGTAGAATAGTTATGCTATGAAGGGGACTATACTAAAAGTGCAGGTGGTTCGTTATGTTGCAATATGGCATTACAGTAAAGGTGCATTACAGCCCTATAGCAATAGTGGGGTGACATATTGTACATGTATACTCTTTCCAACAGTACATTATAAAAACCCTGGTCTAAGAAGTAGTTAAATAATTGTATTACTTAATTTTGAAATTGTAGTTGTGCCATATGCCCTGCTTTGAGGTGACATTTAAATGGGCAAAGCTCAATCACAACAGTAGTGTTACACATTGTACATATTGTTTTTGTTTAGATGGCTTTGCTGTATTTTCAGGGACTGCCTTATTATGCAAGGTCTCCCATTGTCATGTGATTTTCCATTACAACATGCTTTGGGCATACAGTTACCTCAAATATTTTATTGACTTTGAACTTCTACACTATAAAATATAGAATTAAAATATGACTATCTATAAATAGAACAGTCCTATTACTATGAGTTCATCATCAGTCCTTAGACAGTATAACTGCAGTATAATTGTGGAAATACACTTTCACTCATTAAGGTTAAGTCCGTGGTTAAAAATATGAAATAAATGACATATATAAATAAATTCTGTTGTTTTTAATCAGTATATGATAATACTGTGTTAACAGCATTGATATTATTCTCACTGGTTATTATTCCTGCTCCCCCTCCCATAGATAATCGGCCTCATTCAGGCTGTGGGTGGACAGGAGAGATGATCAGTGGCGCAGAGTTTTTACCATCCTGATTGAAGTAGGGGCTGAAATATGGATAGAGTTTCTCAGTGAAGGTGTCAGTGAAAGTGTAGATATGAGACCTGGCCTCCACATTGAAAAAGGATACCTGCCCCCCCTCATAATCCACATACACCCCCACCTTCCGGGGCTTTGGGCTCAGGGAAAGAAGGACAGAGGTGTCAGCTAAAGCATCATATTCATTGTTATTGCTCAGTATCACAACCCAGTAACCATCTTTAGGACTTGCTGTAATCTCCCCCTTCCTGTTGATGGACTCCTTGGCGACTCCTAAATCCCAGTCAGTCTTCTCCCCCACCTCCACCTCCCAGTAGTGTCTCCCTGAACTGATACCCTCCTTTCCCAGGACACAAGCAGAAAAATCAAATCTCTCCGGATTGTCAGGGAGAGCCTGTCGTTTGTCTCCATGTCTCACTTGCTTCCCATCTTCAGACAGGATGAGTTCTGGATTAGCTGTTTTGGGGTCCAGAGTCACGTCCACTATAGAGCAGATAGGAGACAAATGAAGAAATTGGCAGATCAGTTTCTAAGAAAAGAAGAGACTGATGAACAGTCTCTAATCAGTGACTAATCTTCACTGGGTGAACTGGACAGATTATTGTGATCATCATAATAACATCAGAAAGGGCTCTTTTAATAATAATGTATATATATATCAATCAATTAGTTTTTATTCGTATAGCGCCCTTCGTAGGGTAGCCACAGAGTGCTTTACAGAATGATAAACATAATAAAATAAACAAATAAATAAACCTTGAACCATTTATAAAATAAAATAAACCATCATAAAATAAACAATTAGGCACAGAGGAAAGAACAACAAAAACTCATATGGATGTCAGATTGTTATAGGATTACTGTACCTGTAATTCATTAGTTTATTCCCCTGAATACAGCTCTCCTGTAAATGTTCACTTTATATAACTTTTCATCATACTTCTTGCTTTTACATTGCTAGTACACGTGTTTATTTTGATTTCCCAATTACCCCTTCCCCTGACCTATTAACCATGACTTCACATCTTGTCTGCACTTATTAGCTATTATAATCTAGGATGTAGGACTTGTAGGTTGTATTACTATATATTATTCCAATGCACTTGTGTAATTTTGAACTTGTTATTGTATTATGTTTTGATTTGTAATTGTATACTGTATTATTGCACTATTGTAATGCGCTTATAAGTCACCTTGGATAATGGTGACTGCTAATAAATAATAATAATAACTAATAAAGTTATGCAACTCAGCTAACTGCATGCCGGACTCCTCTCTCTCTGTCTACATGTGAGACCAGGAGAACAGAACAGAAATCACTCACCAGCACACTTCTGGATCCTTGTCAGCTCTGAGAAGAAATACAGGGTGATCAGACAGCTTAAGAAAAAATCTATTCATCTAACATTATACAAATGTAAAGCTGACACATTTGAAATAAAACTGCTGCAATACTGAAACAAATGCCACTGGGATTCAGATATTTAGAATGATTTCATCAATTAGAAGTACTTTATCGAGAACTATGAAGACTCTACTGCAATGAGAATGAAACTCACTGTTCGTAGTCAGTTTCTTAAGTTCTTCCTTGAGACTCGCCTCAAGCCGAGACACAGCTCTCCTGACAGCCGCCAAACCGAGGTCAGACATCACAGTGCTGTCAGACCAGACTTTGCAGTGTGGAGGGGGGCTTGAGCCTGGAACTGTCTAGAGCAGAACAGAGGAGAGACTTATCTATCCAACACTGGTATAGGTAATTGTGGATTACTCTCTCAACATTGTATGGATAGTGTGAATGATATCTAGAGGTAGAGGGTGCAGACCTGTAGGAAATGGATGTGGTCCTCAGTGTGTGAGAGCTGCTCCAGCTTAGTGCGTCTCCTCTGCAGCTCGGTGATTTCCCGCTCCAGCTCTTCAATGAGCCCTTCAGCCCGCCTCTCCACCGCTCTCTGCTTCTCCTCAATCAGCTCCAGCAGCTCAGCCTGGCTTCTCTCAATGGAGCACACCAGAGCCCTGAAGACCTGCATGATGTCTTCAGCCTCAATCTGTGCACAGCTCTGAGGGGACAAGACGCAATACAAAACTATACAGAGAATTTCAATCCAGTGATATGTGATCTCACTTGGAGATAATGTGTTCAAATCCACAAAATATCAGTTATCTTGTTGTATGGACACAATACCCCATCAGTAAGATTTAATATGACTTGATGGGACTCACTTTATTGAGCATTGCCGACTGTTTGATCTCCTCCACCTTTTTCTGTCTCTCATGGATCATCTGTTGGACTTCTGCCTGAGTTGCCACCAGCTGAGCCTATTGGGGATAGTCAGCAAACTTGTCAAATTTGCAGATGACACTAGAATTGGTGGCTCAGCAGATACAATCTCAGCAGCACAGGTTATTCAAAGGGACTTAGATAATAGTCAGTTGTGGGCCGACACCTGGCAGATGAAATTCAATGTGGACAATTGCAAGGTATTACATGCAGGTAACAAAAATGTCCACTATAATTACACTATGGGAGGAACAGAACTAGATGAAGTAACGCATGAGAAAGACCTAGGAGTCTATGTGGACTCCTCACTTTCTCCATCCAAACAATGTGGGAAAGCAATAAAAAAGCCAAACAGGATGTTAGGGTAAATTGTCAAAAGTGTAGAATTGAGATCAAGGGCAGTGATGTTCAGACTGTACAATGCACTAGTTAGACCTCATCTGGATACTGTGTACAGTTCTGGGCTCCACACTTCAAGAAAGATATCTTTCTTATATACTAACACTCGACTGATTAACAGATACTGAAGAGCTAATGACAGGTTTGTCAGGAGATTTACTTAGGACGTTCTACATATATATCCACACACAAAGATATTGTGTGTATATTGTAACGCCCACTGCTGGTAGCACGGCGTATGGGCGATCACTGTCCGGTATTAACATATTGGGGACAGGTGCATGCCAGGAGTACCCACCCCCTGCGTGAGCAAATGGTGGACATAAGTGACAATCGGGAGGGGAGCACCATTGTAAATAGTCCGTGGCTGTTAGGAGGGGTCAATGTTGTGTCCTGTGTCCCCTTTTCCCTGTTCCCTCCTGTGTTAACCTTTGTCTGTCCCCAACCTGTCTGTAACAGTAGGAGTCTGAGACAGTGTTCCTGCCATTCCCCTCTGCCTGTGCATTGGGTGTAAGAGCAGTAAAATAAAAAGAGCGGTTCCTGTTATACCACAGTATGCCATTTCTGTGTCTGAGAACCCATACAGTTTGGAACTGTTACAATATTACTGATCTTATATGGGAAATGCATAGAAGAAAACACAGTTTTAGATTTATTCTGGAGCTCACCTTTTTCCCTGTCCATTCCCTCTCTGCGGGGACAATGCTGTGGGTCCTGTGGTCTGTCTCAGTGCACAACACACAGATACAGGTCTGGTCACTTCTACAGAACAGATCCAGGGGTCTGTCATGCTTCTTGCACAGCCTGTCTTCAAGGTTGCTCACAGGCTCAATCAGCTTGTGTGTCTTCAGTGTCCCCACTCTCTGATGGGGCTCCAGGTGAGTCTGACAGTAAGAGGCCATACAGACCAGGCAGGATTTCACAGCCCTGAGCTTCCTCTCAGTGCAGATATCACAGTGCACTTCTCCAGGCAGAGCAGAGCGCTCTTCTGGGAACATGAGCCTCCTCCTCTTGAACTGCTCCGTGATTTCTGCAAAGCCTCTGTTAATACCGAGTTCAGGTTTCTTCTTAAACTCTTTGACACACACTGGGCATTTGTACTCGGTTTTGAGATTCCAAAAACATTCAATACAACCCAAACAGAAGTTGTGTCCACATGGAGTAGTGATTGGGTTGGTAAACAAATCCAGACATATAGGGCACTCTAACTGCTCTTCAGACACGGAGGTACCAGCAGAAGCCATTACTGAGCACAGATAATCATAGAAAGACGATTAGCGCCATCTCAGCAGAGTGCACAGAGCTGATCTGGTCCCCAGCCCGTCTCTTACTGCAGCAGTTTTCTTTATATTAACCACAAACTTAACCACAAACTAAAAGTTCTGGCAATCTCACCAGTGCCAGTTTGCTGCTCTGTATTGCACTCCCTTTTCTGCAGTGCTGCAGCGCACCTCCTCTGCAAGAATGCCAGCTCATTCTGAAACAGATGAAGTATTTGTCACATGAATATACAAGGAACAGCCCTCTTTTTTAGTCAGAAAATCCCTAGCAAACCCAAATGTTTCCCCAGCACAAGCCTTGCAAAGCAGCTTGGGATAGCACAGTAAGATCCACATCCATGTGTAAATTGGATCTGTTCAAGAAGATGTTTTTTATTGTAAGACTAATATAATGCTGTGGTTAAACAAGATGTTTAAGTGTGTGCAAACAATTCACATTATTCATTTATATTTCCATATGATTTCAATTCAATTGTACTTAATAACAGGACAACTAGTGTGCTGTCTAAGCCAAGTTATTGCTTAACTTTGCGTTACCTGCAACAGTTAAACTACGTGAATTAAAGGTAAATCATGCATTATGTGACAGTTCCCATCTTAATTTATAAATCTTGTAACAGGTTTAGTTCTTGTGTTATCCACACTGACATAATCATTAGTCAGACCCTACCACTTTTGAAACTTGATACATTGTTTCACTGTTCATTTGTTTCCTGTTTGTTTTGCTTTGATTGTTATCCATGTATTAAACCACAAATGTAACAGCTTAAGAGTTTGCTTTTCGGTATAGATATAGTGTTGTTCACTTAGATGACAGTGATCACATCATCCAAAATGATTCAGTATTTAAATTATAAACCTATAACTATATTAAATACCATGAAATGTAGTGATTCTAACACTTTTACTGCACAATAGTAAAAGGGAGTGTTCAATAATATAATAACTACCGTGTGTTGGAACAAATCCTATTGAAGTAAAGTGAATTCACCCTCTTCCCAGGTACAACTACAGGCTCTTACAAACCTTCTCAAGGCTTTCCATCTCGACAGGACAGCCTGCTAGTTGCAGTTTTATTATTATTTGAAACACAGGATGTGCAAAATATTATGACACTTGTTTTCAAATCCCCTAGACGACAGTTGGGCAGGAAGTTTTGAAAAGGTGTTAACATCTAATTGTGTGGACTTGAGAGGAGAGATGATAAGATAAGATAAGGCTTCCTGACACGACGTAAAAGTGAGGGGGACAATCATTGTTATATATTATTTTAAATAGGCATTCATTTTAGAATTTGCCAGAATTGTAAAAGAATACTTTCAGAAGGATGACATTTGGTTATGTGTCTTGCATGAAATATTCATAATAACGATATTTCTCGTTTAAATATAGCTATACAATACATTATATTTGTTACAATGTATCAACTCGGTACGTGTTACATTTTTTTAATCTGAATGTTTGCATTGATTTGTTGTAAACGGTTGACTTTCTTAATTTACGAACATATTTAACAGACTGAGTATTTTACCCATCTATATCCATCCCTTTTTGGATCGGGAAGCGGCAACTGAAACAGTGAAAGAGATGGAAATGAGCAACTTGTTAAAGGTAAGCCAATACATAGGCTATATTTGTATTTTCTATTAACGTGTATTTTGTTATTTTGTTGTTGTTGAGGTTTTTCGTTTCTACCTCATAACTGTCGTTCAAGGTTGCAAGGTTTGCACAGATGCAGTATTGCGCGCTATTTTTCAATTAAAAAAATAACAGAAAGAAAAAATAATATACCAAAGAGGATATATCATATAGCAGAAAATAAATCATATACCAAAGTTTATGTATCATATACGCAAAATAATATACACAAAAACATGTTATATATATTATATATAACATGTTTTCGTATGATTTTGCATATATATATATATATATATATATATATATATATATATATATATATATATATATATATATATATATATTACACTTCGTATTGCTCTTATATTTTGTAAGTCGCACTGGACAAGGTGGTCTGCAAATAAATAAATAAATAGATAATAAAGTCACTTGGTGATGTTGGGTTGGACATGCGCAGTGTGCCCAGTTGGTTAGGGATGAGAGTGCATTCTTCACAGGGGTCACAGGCATTAGCTGCCGAATGAGGGAAAATTGATCATTCATGTGTCGGCATTAATCAAAATACCATTCATAAACCTATATTAAAGTTGACAAGTGTATACTCTGAGATTAGTGTATACACACAGTGGCTATAATAAACATGTCTGTAAACTCAGTGTACATGTACAATGGCTTTAACAGGGTTTGTATTTATATATTCAGTGGCTCCAATAAGTAACAGAGCACTAGTTGAGCTTCAGAATCTGAATAGTTTATTAACTAAGAGTTGTGGAGGGATTTCATGAAGAGTCTAAAACATAAAAGTAACATAATACGTCAAAAAATCATCCCAGGACCCTAATTTCTGTATGTTACAATTACCAGACTGAACTCCTGAGCCACACTAGAGGGTCCCCCATCACAGTTCTGTCCATTCCACGACTTCAAACTGTCCCCTGTAGGGCAAACACAATAAAGGGGCATCAGAAATCACATTCCTTAACATCATTTTCAGAGGACAGAAGACTCTTCTTCATTAAATACTTTGTCTATGGATCCAGTGATAATCTGTCCTGCAACTGAGATTAGTACCATCAGTCTTTCAGTGTAATTTAGCCCCAGAATTCATATTATTGCCAGCACTACCATGGATTATACTGTGACTTTAGGAAGTAGTTACTCCTCTTGGACATTTTCACATTTTATTGTGTTACAACCTGAAATCTTGATGCATTTCAATTACATTTTTATTCTTGTGGAAAAAATAGGTGACTGAAAAAATGAATACATTAAAAATAAAAACCTGAAATACCTTCATTAGAGAAGTATCCACTTCCTCTGCTGTCCACTCACTCAGTTCTATCTGACATAACTACCTGGATAGCTTTAAAACTACAGAATCGCCAGATTTGTCTTCTCCAGGCAACTATTAAAGACAAACGGCACTCTACAAGATTCACTGTGATCACAGTGCTGTTCAACATTTACATCACTTGATCACAGCACTCGCTTTTGCTGGTTTGTATGAATTTGATAATGCACAGTAATGTGTGTTACAGTGCGTGTTCGCCGGGTAAATAGTAACTTTCTTATTCCAGTACAATTAGCACGAAGTAGTTTGTTTTGTCTTTTATAATAACAAGGCTCCATCATTCAAGTGCTGGGCAGCTTATGTGCCCCATAACCTAAACCTACATATTATAGGGGTCAAATTCCATTGAGGAGAGCTGGAGAATATTGAATGTGTAGAACCATGTTTATTCAATTGATATTTTTTCTTTGCAACACTCCATATGTAGGGTTCACTGAAAGCAGGACAGTCCGGCCCATCCTCCAGGAGTGGGGTCACTAAGCCCAGCACAGCGGCCCAGTCCCACTCTGTCCTCGGTACTGGGGAGAGTCCGGGCGCTGCTGTGGAAGACTTCACAGAGGAGGTGTTGGATGCTTTATACCAGCTGGACCGCACCTCTGAAAGCAGAGAGCAGCCAGGAGCCTCACACAGGGGCCCTCATAAGCGACCACCAGGTCAGAGCTGAGAGCCAGACCATTGGTTCATATTGCAAGTGTTCAAACCTGGTAAACCTTGTCAAAATATGAAGGGTCTGAACAGCTGACCACAATTTAACTACAAATTGTAGTCAGGGGAAGGTTATCAGCACTCCAGATTTGATTCAATTTCGATTCACAAGGTTACAATTTGATTCTGTTTCGATTTGATTCTATGTTGTTTGATTTCCATTCGATTTCAGTTTAATTTGGGAATAGTGATAATTACAATACCAATATTGCTTAAGAGAGAAATTCTCTGAGCATTAATGCTATGAACTGCATAGGGAACCCTCTAACTTATATAACATGGTAGATTACTAAAGATTAATGTTAAACATTGAGGACCAGGCTCAGAACATTACATTGAATTGCTTTTTATTTAACAAATCTAAATGACGAAAATAAATTGGTTTTGTTTTTACAAAAAATAAATAATAAAAATAAAAAAGTACCTAATTTATATACTACCATGAAATTATGGCAAATTAACCAAGGCTCTGAGTTGGATGTCTTTCAAAATAGTGCAAGTTGTTCAAAAGTGCACTTTAATAATAATACAAACATACACACACACACCTTAAATTTAGCAACCTGATGTATTATCACTCAAAACCAAATTTTTCAATTTCACTACAGTCTGAGTAAAATCGGTTAAGTAAGCACACTTACTTTCAAAATAGCATGATCATGTATTGTTGGGGATGCTTGTGGATCGGCTTTAGTGGCGAAAGAGAGCGGGAGGAGCATGTGTGCTTGTGCTTTAAAGTTTCCTTTTTTTTTACTTCACTCATATGTTTGGCCAGGCGATGCCGTTTTTTCATTCACTGAGAAAATGCATATATTTATAAGATCGATCTCGGGATTTTAAGATTTGATATCAGATCGTGCAAACCAGAATCACAATTAATCTGAAAATCTATCTTTTTACCCAGACCTAATCATACCACTAGTGTTTACTTACTGGTTTTATTATGCATAACTACTGTTTTTGTTTTCACACTACACTACAGCCCCCTCCTTCATAACTATACAACATACATCACATACACAATAGGGTAGATTCTGGCTTGGAATTACCAATTGTTAAATAAAATAAAAATATATATATATATATATATATCCATTATGATTGAGCAGCTGAATTATGTTTTATATGCGTTATATCTATAATTTCTAGGGTGCTGCATTGTATGCAACCAACTTACACTGCAATTAATTCCTTGAAGTGCAAGGTGGTAATGTAGTTTTAATTAAACCATTGACTGATAATTAGTTAAATGAATCATTCTATTAATGCATGTTGATTAAGTGACAGCAGTTGAATACCTTTTGGTCATGCATCCCTTTATTATTAAGCCTTACTTAATGTTATTTCTAAGAATATGTAAATAAATGTTTCATTTTACAAGTAGAAACACATAATTTGTTAACAAAACAGTAAAACAAATGCACTGATTCCTGGGGAAAAAATCTGAAATCACAGTGAATAAAATTACTAATTGACTAATTAAAGGGATTGGAATATTATTAATCAACAATTAGTCATTTAATGAAGCAGACTGCATGACCACCTTAGCTGGCAGGAATGAAGTGTAGCCTAAGAAAGTTGGTTGTGTAAAACATAGTGCCATAATTTTTACTAATTGTTTTTCTCTGTCTGACTACTGACACATTGATAGTGCTATCTACAGTACAACCTTGTGAACTGGACCCCTGTAGAGGTGGAGGAGGGTGTGGATACCTGGGGGTCTGCATTTGCAAACAAATGCAGACCCCCAGGTATCCACACCCTCCTCCACCTCTACAAACTCTTTCCCTACCTGTATTAATCACCCTTGTATCCCTCACAAAATCATTTTCCATTACCTATTGCACACATGCCTTTCCTTTCACAAGGTTGTCTCCAATATACACAAGCCTCCCTTACAAGCATCTGTCCCTCTCTCCCACACACACTGTGATCTAAATTAATCCACTCATACTTGATCTGGGTCTTTAAAACTTTTCCTCGCTTTCTGCTCTCACTCTCCAGGGAGCAGTGCAGTGAATCTCTCTCAAGCGTTTCCCTGCCCTCAGTGCTCAGTATCCTTCACTGCCCAACTCTTCCTCCACAAGCACATCAAGAGGTCTCACCCTCAAGAGTACCTCACCATGATGAGGTCTGGCTCAGTCAGAACACGGAGTAGACCACAGCACCCTGGACCCTCCAGTACACCCAGTGCCCTCCCAGCTGCCCAGCGAGCTGGAGATACTTTGCGCCGACACCATGGAACCCAGTGCAGGAAGAGTTTGTCTCAGGCAGCACACGTTACAAGCTTCCAGGAATATCACACAGGTGAGAAACCATACTGCTACACACATTGAAGGAAGAGTGTCAATCAGACGCCTTCAGACCCATCAACGAATTCACACAGACTACACCTGTGCACACAACATTGGAACAGTCAAACACCTCCTTCAAAGACTCGATACTGGGGTTCCTGGGTCACAGCTCTTATACTCATGAAACCTAGTGCTCGGATGAGAAATGAAGCCCCCGATAAGGCCCTCTACACTTCAGTATTATAGTTTAAAGCAGAGCTAAGAGCCCACTCCTGCATGTATGCCACAGGGGCACAGTGGGGTCACCCTACAGAGCACATAACAGCGTTATGTGTTCCTAAGAATCAACACAACCTTAGGAAAACACAATCTGAAAATTGTTCTAAATTAAAAGCTTGTATCTCTGTTGGCACAGTGGTTAAGGAACATCCCTCTGAACCCAGTGTTCTGGGTTTGATTCCTGATGAGCAGTTCTTTTTTCCTTATGTATAGATTTTATTTATTAATTTAATCTATATATATAATTTCCTGAAGTTAAACGGTATCCGTAGAATTAACAATTATAAGGCGATTAATAAGGGTTTCACACAGCTTCTCTTAAGTGATCTAAATAAACCAAGCCTTTATAATATACACAGTGACACACACACATGATAATTGTATTTGCTTAATCTTACATTTGACTTTTCTTTAAATACTCTGTTCACTATTGTCTGTAACTCTGGAAATTAATTTTATTGATTAGTAAAATTACTCAATAAATACTTACTTTGATCACCTCCACTCCAGAGGTCACAGTCTACTGAATTCTGGTCTCCCTTCTCTCTGTCCGTCAGGTCTGATTCACCTGGTCTGTTACTGTTCATATACTGTATACTCCTCCTCCTCCCTTAGAACAAAAAGATGGACCCACCTGTGCAGTCCGATCTCTGCTCCAGTCCCGTCGCCATAAAGGCCACCTCCAATATCTGGTGAATTGGGAGGGATACGGGCCTGAGGAACACTCATGGGTGCCTGCTGCTGACATCCTCAATCCCTCCCTCATTGCTGAGTTTCACAGAGACCATCCTAAAGACCCGGCTCCTCGGCGACGCGGAAGACCTTGTCGCCGACTGCCTGTGGCATCAGGGGCCAAGCCTGGGGAAGGGGGTACTGTCACACTGTCATAACATACTTCCCCAGATTGCCTCCAGAGGTTACAGTCGCCAGAATTCTAGGCTCCCTTCTCCCTGGCTGTCAGCTCTGATTCACCTTGTCTGTTCCTGTTCATTGATCATTTACACCTAATTATCTCTCACACCTGTTTTCCATTTCCCTACCCTTCTGAACTGTGTATTTATATCCCTTAGGTTCACAGCTACATCGCAAAGTCTTGTTCTCCTTCGTGTGACAATTCTAAGCATTATTTCACAGTGTTTGACTCTGTTAGTGTTAGTGTTAGTGTTCCTGACCCGTGCTTTCTTCCCCAACTGCTGATCCTTGGATTCTCCCGACCAGCCTGTTTGCCTAATTGCCTGTCTGCCCACTTGTTTCTTTACAACAAACTCTGCCTTTCCCTTGTTTCCCGGCTCTAGACTTCTCGCCTATTCTGACTCTCCCTTGCGCTCTGCACTTGGGTCTGTCTCTCCCTGTGATCCCTGGCATTACATCTATAAAGAGACAAAAGGCAAAAGACAAAATTTCTAGTATGCTGTGCTACATTTGTGGGCACATTTGGGCAGTTAGATCGGTATAATAAACATGACAGCAGGTTTATTGGTGTCACGCAACCTTGGGATCACCTCTTTACTGTAACAGTAGCTCAAGTGATCAGAGCCAGTCTAGGCTGGCCTAGGAATTCCCCATTACAGGTAGGCTGTGGTGAGCCCATGTAAAAGCCCATGTATACTCTGTCTCAGGGGCGTTGCTAGACCCTATTTAGGGGGGCTTTTCATATGATTATGAAGTAACGACGCTGTGAAACAGTCCAACAAACACTGTCAGGCTCCCCTTGTGTTTTCTCTCACCCCCCCCAAAAATAGTTTCTAGGGGGTCGCCCCCCCCCCCCCTAAAACCTGAAGTCTAGTGACACCCCTCTCCTACAATCTGTCGATTGGTTCTTTGTTAGGTGTGTTTTTAGATCTTCTCCTTTAATGATCTCTTTCATTGCTTCTCTATCATCAGGAATGGCTTCTCCTAGTATGCTGTCTGAAGAGCATTTTGAGTGTGCTATATGTCTGGATATATTTACCAACCCTGTCTCCACTCCCTGTGGGCACAACTTCTGCCTGACATGTATCAGAGGGTACTGGGATCACAAAGACATGTACAAATGCCCAGTGTGTATCAAACAGTTTAAAAGAAAACCTGATCTCGGCATTAACAGAGGCTTTGCAGAAATCACGGAGCAGTTCAAGAGGAGGAGGCTCATGTTCCCAGAAGAGCGCTCTGCTCTGCCTGGAGAAGTGCACTGTGATATCTGCACTGAGAGGAAGCTCAGGGCTGTGAAATCCTGCCTGGTCTGTCTGGCCTCTTACTGTCAGACTCACCTGGAGCCCCATCAGAGAGTGGGGACACTGAAGACACACAAGCTGATTGAGCCTGTGAGCAACCTTGAAGACAGGCTGTGCAAGAAGCACGACAGACCCCTGGATCTGTTCTGTAGAAGTGACAGGACTTGTGTCTGTGTGTTGTGCACTGAGACAGACCACAGGACCCACAGCATTGTCCCCGCAGAGAGGGAATGGACAGAGAAGAAGGTGAGCTCCAGAATGATCTCTACAGCAAATTAACTGAAATATTTAGTTATTAGTTTAACTACATTTGATGTTTATACTCAAATTAATAATGAACAGATATTTGTGCAAATGCTTCTTTCAAGGCAAATACCCTGATGTCATAGACTATCCTGTCATAATATCTTGTATATATACACACATATATATACAGTGAGGGAAAAAAAGTATTTGATCCCCTGCTGATTTTGTACGTTTGCCCACTGACAAAGAAATGATCAGTCTATAATTTTAATGGTTGGTGTATTTTAACAGTGAGAGACAGAATAACAACAAAAAATCCAGAAAAACGCATTTCAAAAAAGTTATAAATTGATTTGCGTGAAAATGAGGGAAATAAGTATTTGATCCCCTATCAATCAGCAAGATTTCTGGCTCCCAGGTGTCTTTTATACAGGTAACGAGCTGAGATTAGGAGCACTCTCTTAAAGGGAATGCTCCTAATCTCAGCTCGTACCTGTATAAAAGACACCTGTCCACAGAAGCAATCAATCAATCAGATTCCAAACTCTCCACCATGGCCAAGACCAAAGAGCTGTCCAAGGATGTCAGGGACAAGATTGTAGACCTACACAAGGCTGGAATGGGCTACAAGACCATCGCCAAGCAGCTTGTTGAGAAGGTGACAACAGTTGGTGCGATTATTTGCAAATGGAAGAAACACAAAATAACTGTCAGTCTCCCTCGTTCTGGTGCTCCATGCAAGATCTCACCTCGTGGAGTTTCAATGATCATGAGAACGATGAGGAATCAGCCCAGAACTACACGGGAGGATCTTGTTAATGATCTTAAGGCAGCTGGGACCATAGTCACCAAGAAAACAATTGGTAACACACTACGCCGTTAAGGACTGAAATCCTGCAGCGCCCGCAAGGTCCCCCTGCTAAAGAAAGCACATGTACTGGCCCGTCTGATGTTTGCCAATGAACATCTGAATGATTCAGAGGAGAACTGGGTTGTTGCACAACTCCCAATTAAGCGGGTTGCCCAGTCTTTTGTTTAGGGTTCGTAACTAAAACCACTACCAACGAAGGTAGCGGGGTAGTGTGAATGCTGCCCCCACCTTTTGTGACCCAGTATGGTCTGGGAGGTAAGTGACCAGTAGAAGGCTAACAGAGGCAACCACCAGAATAAGAAAAAGGAATTGATCTTTATATTAAAATTGATAAAAGACATATACAATTAAAAACAGCTGATCACAACCAAACTCCTTCTGGAATTAACCAAAGTAATTTAAACAATCTATTACCACCATTCAATACATTACTAAACACCCCACCCTCCGCATAACATATTGCAAATTTCAATTTACATAATATAATGCAATTCAAAAAGTTAATATAAAGAAATTAGGTTCATCAGAAGAAGGAAATAAACTAAAACATTGTAACCTATACAGCTTTAAATCAGCAGGGGTAAGAGGGAGGACAGTGCACAGACAAGAGGCAGTCTTACAGTTGTCATTCAATGCAGCATCTTTGAAGTCACTTGTCTCCACAGCATTTTATCCCTGCTCGCCTTCTGGCAAATCACACAGAGATTACAATTCAATTTGGTCATTACACATACACTCACCTAAAGGATTATTAGGAACACCTGTTCAATTTCTCATTAATGCAATTATCTAACCAACCAATCACATGGCAGTTGCTTCAATGCATTTAGGGGTGTGGTCCTGGTCAAGACAATCTCCTGAACTCCAAACTGAATGTCTGAATGGGAAAGAAAGGTGATTTAAGCAATTTTGAGCGTGGCATGGTTGTTGGTGCCAGACGGGCCGGTCTGAGTATTTCACAATCTGCTCAGTTACTGGGATTTTCACGCACAACCATTTCTAGGGTTTACAAAGAATGGTGTGAAAAGGGAAAAACATCCAGTATGCGGCAGTCCTGTGGGCGAAAATGCCTTGTTGATGCTAGAGGTCAGAGGAGAATGGGCCGACTGATTCAAGCTGATAGAAGAGCAACTTTGACTGAAATAACCACTCGTTACAACCGAGGTATGCAGCAAAGCATTTGTGAAGCCACAACACGTACAACCTTGAGGCGGATGGGCTACAACAGCAGAAGACCCCACCGGGTACCACTCATCTCCACTACAAATAGGAAAAAGAGGCTACAATTTGCACAAGCTCACCAAAATTGGACAGTTGAAGACTGGAAAAATGTTACCTGGTCTGATGAGTCTCCATTTCTGTTGAGACATTCAGATGGTAGAGTCAGAATTTGGCGTAAACAGAATGAGAACATGGATCCATCATGCCTTGTTACCACTGTGCAGGCTGGTGGTGGTGGTGTAATGGTGTGGGGGATGTTTTCTTGGCACACTTTAGGCCCCTTAGTGCCAATTGGGCATCGTTTAAATGCCACGGCCTACCTGAGCATTGTTTCTGACCATGTCCATCCCTTTATGACCACCATGTACCCATCCTCTGATGGCTACTTCCAGCAGGATAATGCACCATGTCACAAAGGTCGAAAAGGGGGTCAAACACAGTATTAGTATGGTGTTCCTAATAATCCTTTAGGTGAGTGTATAGCCTATACAAGGCGCCCCAACACATAATTTAGAATTTGTTGTGTGTTTTTTATTTTTTTTAAGATAATGTAACATTATTTTTATTTCTTAAAAAAAAACATTCCGGAAAATCACAATTTATTATCATTTATTGTTTTAATATGCTTTCTCATGATTATTGGTGCTCAAAAATGAATTGTTTAATTCACTCATTTCACTTAATTCACACGAGACGCTCAGGCCCCAGCCCGGCCCTTGTCCAACAACTGATCACAATCTTGGCCCGAGTCCGACTGGAGCCCGTGTTTTTTTATGTTTTTTTTTCCCATTACACAGCCTATACTACTGTTGCAGCCATTAAAATTGTTCAGTTTTGTTTTTAATGGCAAAGAAGTTATATTTCTTTTCATTTCTTTATTAAGTTAATTTAGAAAAATGTTTGGAGCATTTTATGTTTGTTAAATTAAAGTTTTTGTTTAAAGTGACGACCAAGCGGCCAGCGGCCGACAGTTAGTTGATCACGTTTGATCAATTTAGACTCTCAAATCAACACTTGACTTGCCTACAATAAAATCTATAGATTTAAAACACTTCAAGCATATCACACAATGTTAGTTTAAATGTTTATTATCACCACCACAGTAAAAAGGCATTTTTGACAAGCTGAGGCAGGCTGCTCTGCTGCTCGCATATAATAAAATAAAACAGGCAGGTTATCTTACCTGACCTCAAAAATCAAGGCATCACCACAGAACATGGCCATTCTTATTTCCAATAGTTTCCAACAGTTACACTAATGAAAATGAAGTCCAATCAAACGAAAAACAAGACAGCCTCCTAGTCTTAATGCAACAGCCAGAAGAACAGTCTCTTACAGAGCATCGTGGAGAAAAAGCAAAGCATCCACAGTGGAGGTTTCAATCCAGTCCTTTACTCTGCTGCTGCTGCCGCTGCTGGGGACACTAACACCGTGCCAGCCAGTGTGGACAGTGGCGGTAGCATGGTCTCGTGTTGTATGTGGGAAACCTGTGTGCGTGTGTGTGCGTCTTTCTATGTTTGTTTTAACATCATCAACTTCTCATAGTTTCTTTTAATTAATTAATGTCTAAAATATAAAAAGGAGGAGGAGCCTAAAACAGGCCCGATGCCCGCGTGTGAACTATGTCGTGAAAATTGACCCGAAGCCCAGCCCTAGGGGTGTAAATAAGTAGGGGCCCGTCGGGCTCTGGCTGAAATACAGGGCTCTATTACCTTTTAAACTTCTTATATATTTTTGTGGGACTGTAACGAATGGTGTGCAAATATGTTACATGTGTTAGGTCTTTTTGTGCCCCACCAGTTCATAAAGCCACTGACGGCCACTGCTAGTGTCAGTGAGCCATCAGCAGTAACTGGAGTCTCTGTGTCCCCCTGTCTGTCCACAGGCTCAGCTGGGGAAGACTGAGGCAGAAGTGCAACAGAAGATCCAGGCCAGACTGAAGAAGGTGGAAGAGATCAGACAGGCGGTGGAGCTCAGCAGAGTGAGTCCTGTCAAATTCTACTAAGTAGGCATTGTTCCCATACAGGAAGATTGGTGTGATAGTTGGTGATTTTAAGATGTTTTCTCTTTCCCAGTGATATCACAGGTCATTTCATTGAGCTTACCATTTTATTGCTTCTGGTCTCCTCAGCTTGGTGTCCAGAGAGAGGCTGAGGACAGTGAGCAGGTCTTCAGGGCTCTGGTGCGCTCCATTCAGAGAAGCCAGGCCGAGCTGCTGGAGCTGATTGAGGAGAAGCAGAAAGCGGCGGAGAGGCGGGCTGAAGGGCTCATTGAAGAGCTGGAGCAGGAAACCTCTGAGCTGGTGAAGACACACACAGAGCTGGAGCAGCTCTCACACACTGAGGACCACATCCACTTCCTACAGGTCAGCACGGTGATATCACTTTATTCACAGTGACATTTATTGACCCCCACATGATGACGAGTATCTCCTCTCTCCTGCTGCAGAGTCTCTCAGACCTGCGCCCCCCTCCACACACCAAGGACTGGTCTGATGTCACTGTGACCTCTGACGTCTGTGTGGGGGCTGTCAGGAGAGCTGTCTCTCAGCTGGAGGAGAGACTCAGAGAAGAAATGCAAAAATTCTATGGAATTGGTAAGTATCTTCTTTCATTAATTCACCTTCAGTCATTACAGGGTCTTATTTCTTCAACCAAGGTTGTTTCAGAAACAGAACGCAAGGGTCTGATGGGATAAAATGATTTCATGGTTCTGCTATGTTTGTATGTGATTCAGCTGTCCTTATATACATTTCTGTTGCTTATTTGAGAAATAATTAGATTGTGTTTTTTATAACAACAGATCAACTGGACTGGCAGGTAAATAAATGTTTACCACATTGTGACAGATAGGGCTGGCACCATTAGAAGGGCACCAAAATCAATATCAATATCAATATCAAGTGTAATCTTCACCATCGTGTTGTTCGCAAAGTGTTTGGGTTTCTAGTGGTGTCATGCATTCTCTGATGTGCACATTCCGAAATGGGGTGAGTGGGGGGAGGCGGGGTTACTTGGTCTACTGATCAAAACAAGACCGTCTGCTTTTTGGTAGAAGAACTCCAGTTCAGAGTTCAAAATGTCCGGAAGTAAATAGTCTCTTTACAGTATACTAATACAAAACGTTTGTATAGCATTGAATCTGAACTTCTCTGTGTTTGATAGAACATCACATGTTATATACTCAATTGACCATTAGGGTGTTCTGAACAAAACAAGCCTGTTTGCAAAGATATCCGATCTAATTTGAGGGATCTGTGACCGTCTGTATGAGTCCACCCCCCTAAATCTGCCTGCGCCATTCCCCACCGGATAATATGGTTACATGTGACACGAAAAACCCTGGCTGGTGTGTCTGTGAGATTGACACAGGCATGTAGCCAAGAAACTCACCTTTCAAACAATATGCAGATTTGGCAGTTAGCATATAGCATCTCTGCACTAGAGGAATGCATAAAAATGTATTATAGTATCATTGTGTGTCTGTACTAATTGCATGGATTTGTAAGTATTATTATTCTTTTTCTTTGTATTATTTAATGTACACTTTTGTTGGCCACTTGGGTATGTGTTTGGACAGCACCTAGACACCTCTCACAAAGGCCCTCGTAGAGAGTGGGTTCTGTTTGTCCTATCAACACACAAATTGGTACAGTTGTTGTATCCCACTGAAGGGATATGTGGAGAATAGGAGCACGTCAATTCGTCCCCACAATAATTGGTCCCAATGTATAGATGATTATTATTTTTTTACATATATATACAGTTGTAGCGTTATGTTGGGTGTATTTTGATAAGAGCATTTTAGCTCTGAGCTGAAGCACTGATCTAAAGAAGACCTCTCCCCCCCAAAGTTATCAGATTTCCTTAACTCATCAGCTTGGAACTGGTTTACATCAAAGTGACAGTTTTGGGGAGGATGGCACCGAGAATGGGCTGAATAGTTTGGAATCCTGCTGTGAGATGTCTGGGGAAGGGGGCCTGTAGGTAATAAAGAAACTCTTTGAAGTGGACGAGAGCCGAAATCCCGACATAGAGCTACGAACCCGGGCCAACCAGCATTTCCAAAAGATGGCATGGATTGACATCAGTCATAAATCAAGCCCCCCTCCAATAGGACACTGGGGGCTGAAACCGAAATCCAATCTCAAAAACTCAAGAACCATAAAGAACAGCGCACGGTCTCTCTCTCTCTCTCTCTCTCTCTCTAACCTGAACCAGAAACTCGCTGCCACAGCTCAACCTGTAGCTCTGTTGCCCGAACCGGAACCAGAAACCAAACAACCATTAAAGGACTTTATTAAATAAAGAACTTTACAGACTGCGCTGCCCGCCTGTGCCCACCTGATCAGTGGAGTTTTACAGCTGGACAATTGACTAAGCTGACTGTATACGAAAGTGTCAGTCATTTAAATAGCTATTTGAGTCTTAAGAAACTTGACCCTTGGAACAAACAGGGCCCTGCTTTCCTCAAAGACTTTGTCTTCAAGTAACTACGGTGGAAACCCTGCTTGCCAAGAAGATTTTGTGCACAACCTTGGAGCCTTCAAACCAGTGGAAAATCTGTTTGGAAAAGACTCTACATTCGCGAAACCCCAACTTCCAGGTGCATCGACTGAGTGGAAGTTCTTGGACAAAGCCGAACCGGACTGCCTTTGTTCCAAACCACACGGACCTCGTGCCGTGTGCTGTTATCTGAGCCCGAAGGCAGAGAGGCCTCTCTGCGAAGAAGTTCAGATAAGTTTAACAGTTTGGCGTTCATGATTCATGACATTTGAGAAATCAATTAGAAATGTTAATCTGTGATTCATAACTCTAGAATGTGTAATATCATTTAGTTTTCTTAAATATAAATGTGTGTTGCATTAAACTGTTTTGTTGATAATTTTAGAAATAAAATCTGTCAACGCCGAGAAGTATCTTCTCACTCCTGTTTAGTCTGAAATTGACACAAGTTAATAGACACCAGATTATAGGTGGCCCTGCCTATCCTTAATCATTGAATAATAATCAGTTAAGGGAAATTGTGGTAACAAGTAATGATAGGATCTTTCTCGGCACCTAAACGTAAATGAGACTGATATATATATAACGAGAAGTTACCTGACATAAATACTAACCTGCGTAGTTATTTAATGTCTGACTAACGATACTAATGAGAACCTTTTTTGTTTAAAGATTTGTGTTATCATATGCGATCCCATGGTCTTTGATTTGGTCACGGAAGTGATTTGTCTTTGATTTGTTGATCTAGAGTTGAATTTTAATTAGTTTTTCCCTTTTGTATAATTAGTGTAGTGCTACATTTAGTCTTTGTTTTTGAATACATTTGACAATTTATATCTTTGGAATTGGTGTCTGCGTCCAATTATTACAGAAATTGAGTTCTTTGAGACCACCCTTTGCCTTCAAACTTGCACACAGTTTGTGAAGGAACTTGGTAGGTAGGTTGGCCCAAACATCTTGGAGAATTAACCACATATGGCAGAATACATTTGGGGATAATCAGATGCTTCCCTCATGGTATTGCATGATGAATAAGTATCTGCCTGTACTCAGCTTTGAGGAGACCATTCATTCTGAACAAATCCTCAACTCCATTTGAAGAAATGCAGCCCCAAACATGCAAGGAACCTGTTGCCTGTAGACACTCATTTGTGTACTGCTCTCCAGCCCTTCAGCGAACAAACTGCCTTCTGCTACAGCAAAATATTTCACATTTTGACTCATCCGTCCAGAGCACCTGCTGCCATTTTTCTGGAGTCCTGGGAGCAGGCTGCGAGCCACTGGAATGTTGTGGCCTAGGTTGAAACCTCCCTTGCCTTGGCCACGGCCTGTTGGGTTGCTGAGATCCCCATAGGCCCTGCTGTGGCTGCCATCTAACTTGCTGGAGATCAGCATATTTGGATGTTATCCAAAGGCTATCCAAAAATATATTATTTTTGAAAGCATTTTAACTTTACAGCATTTTTTCACACCTGCCTACAACTTTTGCACAGTACTGTATATCATTTCCTGGAGTTATATGGTATCAGAGTAGAACACTCAAGTGTAGAATGTATGATGGAGGATAGACCAATTTTCTCTGGGACCAATTGTCGCTGGGAAAATTGAAACAATATTTGTGCCAAATGTACTGTAAATTGGATGAATATAAGTGTATGTTGCTAAGTTTAGTAATTATAATGTACTGTAAATGTAAACAGCGATTTTCTAAGTTTTGTATATTCCAAGTAGTTGGAATTTAAACATTTATAACTTTGTGATGAATTAAAATATCTTAACATGTAATACCTCTCATTAAACTCTCCTCTGTCAGATAGAGGATATATACTCATTTGAATTCATAGACCACAAACCCTGTCTGCACGTCTATCTAAAATGTAGGTCACGTTCACTCATTATTATTTTTATTTTTTATTTTATATGTGGTGTGTTTAAATTGGTAATGCCAGGAGGAGAGGGCCCTAAATTGAGCTTTGATTTTGGCCACAAAATTGACAAATGCACCTTTGACTAAAATGATGTATATTTAATAGTACTTAAAGTGCCAGTAAAACATATATTTAGGACAAATATAAATGAATAATCATCAGTCAAGGATGAGTGAAAGGATACTGATGCTAAGATAAAGCAATGGACAAATTGCTTTTAATTTATTGTTGAAATTATTGTTTTTATTAGTAAGTACTTTCGATACTTGAAGGACTTTAAACTAGAGTGTAAATTCTTTACCTTGTATCAATATTAGAGGAAATAAAATTTGCTGAATAAAGTCCTGCTATCTAGTGGCCCCCATACACATAACCCAAAGCGTTCAAGTCATCTGAAAACGAGACCGGGTTGGTACGCAAGTTACCAGAATACTTAACTAATATAAGCTCAGATTAGCGGTGAGGTTGATCTGCATGAATTCACCTTGAGGCTGTTTTGTTTAAAAAAAGATCTATGTTTACTAAAAAGGTAAATGGACAACATGCAATTGAAAAGATAGGATAGAGAAAAGCACTGTGCATAACATTAAGAGAGAGAGAGAGTTTTGACTCAAGGCACAAAACATATAAAATAGTAATATAAAAGTATAACACTATGATACCCATTCCTACAACTTAGATCCCATATACAACTAGGTTTTATGTAATTGTGATTCTGGTCCCGATTCCTTTCTGGGTTTCCACTTTGGTGTCTTCCAATCCTCCTGGATTTCTACTCCTAGGGTTTTCCACTCCCAGGTTGTTCTGGTTGGCTGAATATCAATGCTGTTACACATTATTAAATGTTCATACAGGAATAATGGTTCTTTCACCACAATGTATTTCTTTCCAGAGCTGAAGAGGATCCAGCAATATGCAGGTGTGTGATTTCTGTTCTGCTCTGTTCTTCTAGTCTCATATGTTTACATGAAAAAATTATTGTTGTCTTCTTTCTACTGCTATGACCCTATGACCTATGCTATGGTCCTTGCTCTTCCTTTTAAATATATTTTGTTATTTGTGAATATTTATTCTCCTCAATTTAGTTTTTTTTGTGTAACTTTACCATGTGATTTTTACACTGTTCTGACAACATCCATTGGAGTTAATTTGAGTTGTCGTACTGTTAAGTTTTCACATTATTTCCACATTATTTGTTTAGCTGGGTAAATAGCACATCAATCAACCATGTGATTAACATATCTTTTTAGAGGTATAGGGAGACTCTGCCCTTTCCTTCAAGTTTCTCTCTTCTCTGATTCACAGTGGATGTGACTCTGGACCCCAAAACAGCTCATCCCAATCTTATCCTGTCTGAGAATGGGAAAGAAGTGAGACTGGGAGACAAACGACAGGCTCTCCCTGACAATCCAGAGAGATTTGATCTGTTTCTCTGTGTCCTGGGAAAGCAGGGTTTCAGTTCAGGGAGACACTACATGGAGGTGGAGGTGGGGGAGAAGACTGGCTGGATTGTAGGAATTGTGAAAGAATCCATGAATAGGAAGGGGACACATTTTCTAAACTCTCAAAATGGTTACTGGGCCGTAAGAAGAGGGAATGAGTACCTGGCATCATCGTCTCCTGCTGCTGTTCTTTCCATGAGCCTTAAACCTCGGAAGGTGGGGGTGTTTATGGATTATGAGGGGGGGCGGGTTTCCTTTTACAATGTTGAAGCCAAGTCTCTTATCTACACTTTCACTGACACCTTCACTGAGAAACTCCATCTTGCCTTGAGCCCTGGTCTCCATCATGCAAGTGAAACCACAGCTCCACTGATCATCTCTCCTGTGTCAGTTTCATCTTCATAAATCAGACTCAACATCAAATAAATGATGATTCCAAGGGCACTGCCATCACACTAAGATGTTGAATGTCAAAGCTACATTTTTGTAATATGAGTCTGGAGCTGATTTGGGGCATCAAATATCCAAAATAATAAAGGTGAACATTTCTCTAATTGGTTAACTTCAGTTTGTCATGACATTTGCACTTTTTCTTTAACTGTGCAAAAAAAAACACAGGATTTAGGGAAACCATTAAAACATTTTCCAGCACTCAAGCCTCATTGTAAAGATTGATGATCAGTTGATAAAGTTTATACTTTTCATGATGATACCCGATTAAACTGTTTTTAATACATTTTGTTAATTAACTATTCAAAATAAATAAAATACTGTAAAATGTAATTGTACATGTATTCTGTAAAAAAAAGATTTGTGGGATTTTAGAAATTATAGGATATTAATTTTGACAGCCAAGTTACAAAGCGGAACTGCACTCCCTCTCTATACAGCTCTGATAGTTTGGTTGGGCTTTACTGCTGGTAAACTAAATCACACAGAAGCACCATTCAGATTTGAAAGGCTTTTGTATTCTTTCAAAAATATCAATTTCAGGCTGTACCAGTTATTTCATACTCTTCAGAACAAATTGAAAAGCAAATCACAAAAAGGGTGATTTTCTTTAAAGTTTTGTTACCTACCTTTTTTCTTTGACACTCCTAGCTACATTAATGAATGTTCATGCTAGGTTTCTCTTACCCATACCTTGGTTTTCCTTAAGTGCCATGAAGAAATAAATACATAATAAGCAGAATCTCCTAGAAAAACTGGAACTGGTTTAAAATAATCAACGGGTCCTCTGTTTCACACATATTTTTGCACTTATAATGAAATAATCTAGCAAAGCAATTATAGATTGCTTATAGGTAAAAACAATACAAGAAACATATCTTAATAGTAGTTAATAGTTAAAATGTTCCTACTAATTAAAACTGAAATACTATTTATCTCTGCTCAGAGGATTTATGGTACAAGATGTTTTGGTGTTTACTCACACACACTCACTAAATACTTAAGAACACATAGCTAAGCAAATTTGTCAGTCAACTTAAAGTTCCCATGGGAGGGTTAGGTTTTTGACTGTACTACAGGGTTCCCACGGGTCCTTGAAATCCTTTTGTGAATTTGAGAGAAGAAATATCCAGGCCTTGAGAGTTTTTGAAAATAGACATAAATAGACATGGGTCCTTGAAAGTGCTTGAATTTATATATTTTGTATAAGAATAGAAATAGAAGTTTATTTGAATTTTTTTTTACTTACACATTCAAGCCTCTCGCTCTTTTTAATTGTCTGTGAGCTTCTGTAAAGCCTGCTAGTTCTCATTATAAAAATTCTCAGTGTTGTAACAGAAATTACCCTTGATTTATGTCTCAAACTGCCGTATTGAATTTGAGGGAATTGAGCCTGGAAAGTCCTTGAGAAGTCCTTGAATTTGATGTTTAAGAAGGTGTGGGAACCCTGATACTAGAGTGATACATAATTAATTTTAACAAATTAGTACTTTCAATTTTATAATTTATATTCATACACCAATTGATGGCTTGGTTGAAACCTCGGTGGGGTTTCACATCACTGTAAACTGTTACACTATTAAACTGTTAGTCATATCAGTTTCAAAGCTGTACCAGAAGATACTTTTGTCAGTAATGGCTGACTGTTGAGAATCATCACTAAACTCCCCCAATTTTCTCCTCTATTAGAAGTTATATCCAGGTAATAAATATATAAATGTGAAATGTGCTACATGTATTCAGAGAAAATACTACACTAATAAATTAGGCTGACTCTTTTAGCAGTTTAGTTGTAGCTGATCCTTATTTCATTTCACCTCTGTAAATAACCCTTCCATCACACATCTTTCCAAACAAACTATTTTACTATTTTCAACACCCTTAGCCAAGCCACAGTAGTTTGTTATTTAATTTAGATTATTAAGACATTATAAACATTACTTTAAATAACATGGACAAATATCTTATTCGGCTCATGTACATACGTGACAAATAATTTGGAGTCATTTATTTCAATCCACTTAATTTTGTAGTAGATATAGAAGTAGGCCATTTAAACATTAAGGTACATTGTTAATTTACACTTACCTACTCCCTAATATGTACTTTTACCTGTACTTATCCATGCTCTTTATAATGACTGTTTCCTCAATGTGTGTAGCACTGATCTAACTTACCACATTTCTTCTTACACTTCAATTAGGCTACCCCCTAACAGGATTCATGCATACTATTTTGTACTAGATTTCAGTTTTATTTACATCAGTTATTACATACATTATATAATGTATCCTTTGTTCTTTCCTAAAGTTTTTGTGTGATATGTGTGTATTAATAGTAATGATTTCTATACAGAATATGTGGGAAATTTAAACTTCACTCCACGATGCTTAAGAAATCAAAAAGACGGATCTTTACATATCTACCTTACAAAAAGAAGTACAATTAACAATATAATTATTTGTATGTACACTTTAGGTATCTGCTACAAGAAACTTGTAATTTAATTTCAAACTCTCAAATTGACATGACATGAAGTTTCCCATACTCCCAGATAGTCCAATTTGGGATTTATTTGCGGTACATACCCTTCCTCTATACGTCTCTAAAGGGGGAGATTCACCTTTATTTAACTGTAACCAAAATGCTCCACAAAGCAGAGAAACCTGAGCCCCTGTATCAACCAAAAAATATACTACCTCCTCACCCATACAACCTTGTAAATACAGCCCCATCCCTGGAATATTAAAATATATCTCTTGGTCAGGTTAGTTTAAATCACTTGAACAGGAAGGGTGTAACCTACCACCCCTGCCCTCTCCCGTTCCCCTGTATCCTAGGGCACTGTGCTCTTAAATGCATATCAGTGCCACATTTCCAACACCTTCTCTCCTGGGCACAGTTACACACCAGGTAAGATGGGAACTGTAATTGTGAAGGACACCTCTCAGCATTTCAGCTTTCTAATGGTGTAAAGCTATCTCTGATGAGAAGAAAAAACTACTGTGGTCTGAGTAGGAATAACAAATCTCAGAAAATATTGGCAAATCTGATATTTTCTCGAACCAGACACTCTACTGATCGAAACAAGACCATCCGTGTTTTGGTAGAAGCAAGATGAGATGGGATCTAAAGTAGGAGATGCATCTAAAGTGATTTCTCAAAGATGCCTCTACTCAGTACACCTTATATACAATCTTGATCAAGGTTTTTGTGCATGTAGCAATCCCCCTTTCAACTAAAGTTAAAACGGGAGAGTGAAAGACATATTTATTTATTAGCAGACGCCCTTATCCATGGCGACTTACACAATATAAGAGCAATACAAAAGTTAAATAATACAGTATAAGATTACAGATCAAAACAATACAATTACAAGTTCAAAATTACACAAGTGCATAGGAAAAGATATACAGTTAATACAAAATACAAGTCCTACCTCTGTCTGCATTTCATACGCGTTTGTGTGAGCATTTCATATGGATGAATGAGAGGTTTTTAAAATGTGTGTGTGCGAGCATTTCATATGTGTGTTTGAACATTTTAATGTGAAATTGAACCTGTGTATTCAATTTCGTATGAAATTCAAAAGTTTGAATTATTTCCTAAACGGCCTCTCATAAGAATGGCTTTGTTTGATATATGACTAAAGTTAACTAAATATATACTCAGTTACCATGTAATGCTATAGTGCAGTACACTATTACAAGTACATATTACTTCCTCTAGTCGTCAAGATTAATTGGTATAATTCAGTACAGTTGATTGTATTGTAGTTAGAGGATTTGATCTTTAGTGAGTAGGCTATTATTAAAAACTAGCATAAACTGAAGCAATTGAAAAAGTGACAGGGCTTCACCACTACTGAACACCTATTTCCTTGCACCGTACATAAGAATATGAATCTAATGATGAATGTCGCAAATGGTCAGTTCTCTGCTGTGAGTAACAGAAGAGTATGGATAAGGGCATCTGCTAATAAATAAAGAAGAAGAAGAAGAAGAAGAAGAAGAAGAAGAAGAAGAAGAAGAAGAAGAAGAAGAAGAAGAAGAAGAAGAAGAAGAAACCATGGCTCAGACAAGAGCACAGCTTAAAACTGCATTTGTCTGCTGTCAGCTGTTACCATGTTTCAGGAGCAAACACTGCATCTGTGCCAAGACAGGTGGGACGGGTACAATACTTCACTTTCTCTGTCTGTTAAATATGTTCGTAAGTCAACCATTTAAAATATTAAATGAATGCAAACATTCAAATAAAAATTAATATGTAATCATATCTCTCGCTAATTTACGTCTTTACACATGAGCTGATAAATTGTAACAAATTAATGATTACAGTATAGCTATATTTAAACGAGACATATCATTATTATGACTATTTCATACAAGATACATAGCCAAATTTCATCCTTTAAAAGTGTTTATTACAATCCCCACAAATTCTAAAATTAATGACTATTTTGAAATTATATATAACAATGATTGTCCCCAACACTTTTACATCTTATTATCGCCTATCCTGTCAATTCAACAAGTCTGTGGTAACACCTTTTCAAAACCTCCTGCCCCAACTGTTGGGTATTTTGTGGGATTTTCTATGAAGTGTCGCAATCTTGTGCACATCCTGTTTATCAAAGAATAATAAAACTGCAGTTAGGGGATGTCCCGTCGAGATTAAACCTTAAAATGCTTTGCATGTGCCCATAGTTGTGGTAAGAGATTTAATTCACCTTACTTCAATAGAATTTGTTCCAACACACGTTAGCTATTTTCACATATAGTCCTCCAAACTCACTTCACTTTAACTGGACCAAAAAGTGGACAAAGAGAAAAAGAGCCCAGTTCTCCTTGCATTCACACTGTCCCTAGCCTTGAAAGAAGACCCAGATCTGTTTCTGGTCCAATTCAGCTGTGATGGAGTCTCAGTCCACTTACCATTCACACTGCATGGGCAAACTCTTCAGTCAAGCACAGATCTACTGATGCACAAATAATTCTCAGCGTCAAAACCCCAGGTGTGTGATGATATACAGATCACATGTTCTGCGCAGAATCTGCTCATCAACCCATTCTGCAGACAGATGCGGGGCCAGGACAGATATGGAAATCTTAACGTGGACCTTGTCATTGAAGTTAAAACATTGCAAAGACGCACTAGTCTAACAAAACTCATTACATTGCGATACAATTAAACCACAGGGGAAAGGGAGTTTGTTGTTGTTTTTATTAACTAGATGCTGCTGTACAATTATTTAACTACTTCTTAGACCAGGGTTTTCATAATGTACTGTTGGAAAGAGTATACATGTACAATATGTCACCCCACTATTGCTATAGGGATGTATTGCACCTTAACTGTAATGCCATATTGCAACATAACTAACTGCCTGCCCTTTTCCGTGGTCTTCCAGGCCTTTTGGTGTTCCTGAGCTCACCAGTGCGTTCTTTCTTTTTAAGAATGTACCAAATAGTTGATTTGGCCACAACCAATGTTATTTATATCTCTCTGATTGGTTTGTTTTGATTTCTAAGGCAAAACTGAAGGCAAAACGCCCCAAGAACAAGCAGGAACTAAAGACAGCTGCAGTGCAGGCCTGGCAGAGCATCACCAGGGAAGAAACCCAGCATCTGTGATGTCTATGGGCTCCAGACTTCAGGCAGCCATTGACTGCAAAGGATTTGCAACCAATTATTGAAACTCACAATTTAATTCATGATTATGTTAGTTTGTCCAAATACTTTTGAGCCCCTAAAAATCTAAACATGAGTGTAATTCCTACACTATTAACATAATTTGGATGTAACTACCCTCAAATGAAAGATGAAATTCTACATTTAAAGGACATCTTGACTGTTTCCTTTCAAATCCATTGTGGTGGCGTAGAGAGCCAAAATGATGAGAATTTTGTCACTGTCCAAATATTTATGGACCTAACTGTAGTTTATTGAAAAACAATGCATATTTCAATACCTAAGGCTTTGACGAACATTTTCAGTCAAGTGTCAAATCTGTTCACTATTACTGTGTGGGGTGTGAAAGCAATAATAATAATCATAAAAATAAATTCAGCTTCTTTATTTTTTGACTTTATTGCAAACTGTCCACTTAAATGCTGTTTGATAAGTACATTATACTTAAAAAAATAATTTAACAGAGGTTGTTCTGAAACGATAGATATAAAACACATTGTGGTTCTTAAGCAAATCCATATTGTTTATCAACTAGAATTTTAAAGTAGTCCAAACTGGAGAAATTGGATCAGTCCTCTGAAGTTTAAGAAAAAGTGATTGGAAAGGAGATGAATATTATGAAAAAAAAACAGAAAACAACCTCTGCGTTTTTCAATGCAGACAATAGGAATAATATATCTGTAAAAGGCTTCAGGTGCAGTGTATTGTTGATAGGAACATATTATAGGCTTTCTTTGTCATATGATAAAATTACAATTTTACTACAAGCTTCTTGCAAACTGTGTTAGAAATAAAACAACAGATCAGAGAAAATTATATGATGCATTTCTAGTATGCTGTGTTACATTTGTGGGCACATTTGGGAAGATCAGTATAATAAATATGACAGCATGTTTATTAAGTGTTACTCAGCCCTGGGCTCACCTCTTTACTGTAACAGTAACAGTAATTCAAGTCATCAGAGCCAGTCTAGGCTGGCCTATGAATTCCCCAGCTCAGGTAGGCACTCCCTTTCTCGTAGACCTTGACTGTGACCCAACATCTTGTACGCACTTTGCTTTTACTATCCAGGATGTAAGACCTCATTTATTGTATTCACTTGTGTAAATTAGAATTTGTAAAAATGTATTATGCTTTGAATTGCTTTGTATTATGTAAATCTGAATTTGTATTGTTTTATGCCTTGCACTTAACTGTATTTTTGCACTTTGTATTGCGCTTATGTTTTGTAAGTCGCCCTGGATAAGGGCGTCTGCCAAGAAATAAATAAATTATTATTATTAATAATAATAATAATAATAATAATAATAATAATAATAATAATAATAATAATAATAGGCTGTGGTGAGCCCATGTAAAAGGGTATGAAGGTATCTTATACTCTGTCTCCTACAATCTGTCTATTTGTTCTTTGTTAGGTGTTCTCTACATAGATGTTGAGTATCTTCTCCTTTAATGATCTCTTTTATTGCTTTTTTGTCCTCAGGAATGGCTCCTCCCAGTAATATCATGTCTGAAGAGCATTTTGAGTGTGCTATATGTCTGGATATATTTACCAACCCTGTCTCCACTCCCTGTGGGCACAACTTCTGCCTGGCATGTATCAGAGGGTACTGGGATCACAAAGACATGTACAAATGCCCAGTGTGTGTCAAAGAGTTTAAAAGAAAACCTGAACTCGGTATTAACAGAGGCTTTGCAGAAATCACGGAGCAGTTCAAGAGGAGGAGGCTCATGTTCCCAGAAGAGCGCTCTGCTCTGCCTGGAGAAGTGCACTGTGATATCTGCACTGAGAGGAAGCTCAGGGCTGTGAAATCCTGCCTGGTCTGTATGGCCTCTTACTGTCAGACTCACCTGGAGCCCCATCAGAGAGTGGGGACACTGAAGACACACAAGCTGATTGAGCCTGTGAGCAACCTTGAAGACAGGCTGTGCAAGAAGCACGACAGACCCCTGGATCTGTTCTGTAGAAGTGACAGGACTTGTGTCTGTGTGTTGTGCACTGAGACAGACCACAGGACCCACAGCATTGTCCCCGCAGAGAGGGAATGGACAGAGAAGAAGGTGAGCTCCAGAATGATCTCTACAGCAAATTAACTGAAATATTTAGTTATTAGTTTAACTACATTTGATGTTTATACTCAAATTAATAATGAATATATAATTGTGTGAATGCTTCTTTGAAAGCAGATACCATGTTGTCATAGCCTATCCTATATCATAATATATATTATACATATATTCTAACCCAGTGTCAATATTTAAGGTCAGAATTAGAGGACATAATGGCATTCAGTTACATTTGTGTAAAGGCTAAAATAGGAATCTGCTGGATACAACATTTCTCCTTTGTTAAATAGTGTGCTATTAGTCTGGAGCCCAGTGTCAATTTGCCATCAGCAGTAACTGGAGTCTCTGTGTCCCCCTGTCTGTCCACAGGCTCAGCTGGGGAAGACTGAGGCAGAAGTGCAACAGAAGATCCAGGCCAGACTGAAGAAGGTGCAGGAGATCAAACAGGCGGTGGAGCTCAGCAGAGTGAGTCCTGTCAAATTCTGCTAAGTAGGCATTGTTCCCATACAGGAAGATTGGTGTGATAGCTGGTGATTTTAAGATGTTTTCTCTCTCCCAGTGATGTCACATGTCATTTCATTGAGCTTACCATTTTATTGCTTCTGGTCTCCTCAGCTTGGTGTCCAGAGAGAGGCTGAGGACAGTGAGCAGGTCTTCAGGGCTCTGGTGCGCTCCATTCAGAGAAGCCAGGCCGAGCTGCTGGAGCTGATTGAGGAGAAGCAGAAAGCGGCGGAGAGGCGGGCTGAAGGGCTCATTGAAGAGCTGGAACAGGAAATCTCTGAGCTGGTGAAGACACACACAGAGCTGGAGCAGCTCTCACACACTGAGGACCACATCCACTTCCTACAAGTCAGCATGGTGATATCACTTTATTCACAGTGACATTTATTGACCCCTCCATGATGATGAGTGTCTCCTCTCTCCTGCTGCAGAGTCTCCCAGACCTGCGCCCCCCTCCACACACCAAGGACTGGTCTGATGTCACTGTGACCTCTGACGTCTGTGTGGGGGCTGTCAGGAGAGCTGTCTCTCAGCTGGAGGAGAGACTCAGAGAAGAAATTCAAAAACTCTATGGAATTGGTAAGTATCTTCTTTCAGGAATTGACCTTCAGTCATCACATTTATTTCTTCAACCACCATTTTCAGAAACAGAACGCTAGGGTCTGATGGGATAAAATGCTTTCATGGATGTGCTATGTTTGAATGTGATTCAGCTGTCCTTATATACATCTTCTATTGCTTGTTTGTAAAATAATCAAATTGTATTGTAACGTTTTTTATACCACTTATCGACTGGGCTGGCAGGAAATTAAATGTTTACCACATTGTATCATAAACCACTATTAGGATGATGTATATTTAATAGTACTTCTACTCCCTAGAGTGCCAGGAAAATGTATATTTAAGACAAATATTAAAGAATAATCAAATTCTCAATTAATAATGAAAGAACTAAAACCAGTGCTTTGATTCTGAATAGCAATGTGGTTATACATTATGAAATGTTCATACAGGAATAATGGTTCTTTCACCACAATGTATTTCTTTCCAGAGCTGAAGAGGATCCAGCAATATGCAGGTGTGTGATGTCTGTTCTGCTCTGTTCTTCTAGTCTCATATGTTTACATGAAAAAAATGTTGTTGTCTTCTTTCTACTGCTATGACCACAGGGGCCTTGCTCTTCCTTTTAAATATATGTTGTTATTTGTGAATATTTATTCTCCTCAATGTAGTTGTATATGTCTAACTTTACCATGTGATTTTTACACTGTTCTGACAACATCCATTGGAGTTAATCTGAGTTGTCGTACTGTTCAGTTTTCACTTTATTGCCACATTATTTGATTAGCTGGGTAAATAGCACATCAATCAGCCATGTGATTAATATAACTTTTTTAGTGATAAAGGGAGACTCTGCCCTTTCCTTCAAGTTTCTCTCCTCTCTGATTCACAGTGGATGTGACTCTGGATCCCAAAACAGCTCATCCCAAACTTATCCTGTCTGAGAATGGGAAAGAAGTGAGACTGGGAGACAAACGACAGGCTCTCCCTGACAATCCAGAGAGATTTGATTATTTAGTTATTGTCCTGGGAAAGGAGGGATTCAGTTCAGGGAGACATTACATGGAGGTGGAGGTGGGGGAGAAGAATGGCTGGATTGTAGGAATTGTGAAAGAATCCATGAATAGGAAGGGGACACATTTTCTAAACTCTCAAAATGGTTACTGGGCCGTAAGAAGAGGGAATGCGTACCTGGCATCATCGTCTCCTGCTGCTGTTCTTTCCATGAGCCTTAAACCTCGGAAGGTGGGGGTGTTTGTGGATTATGAGGGGGGGCGGGTTTCCTTTTACAATGTTGAAGCCAAGTCTCTTATCTACACTTTCACTGACACCTTCACTGAGAAACTCCATCTTGCCTTGAGCCCTGGTCTCCATCATGCAAGTAAAACCACAGCTCCACTGATCATCTCTCCTGTGTCAGTTTCATCTTCATAAATCAGACTCAACATCAAATAAATGATGATTCCAAGGGCACTGCCATCACACTAAGATGTTGAATGTCAAAGCTGCATACTTTTTGTAATATAAGAGTCTGGAGCCCATTTGGGCCATTGAGTATACAAAATAATAAAAGTGCACATTTCTCGAAATGGTTAAATTGGTTTCCAGTACACTGTGCACAAAACACAGGATTTTGGGAAACCATTAAAACATTGTGCAGCAGGGAAAAAATTACAGATATTTAGTGGATATTTGTACCCTATTGTTTAATATTTAGGGCTTCATTCTAAAGATTGGTGATATGTTGATACAGTTTATAATTCTTAGGATGATTCCTGATTATACCTTTTCAAAGGTAACTATTCAAAGTCAACAAAATACTGTAAGTATGAAACATTTCCATGTGAAATGTGAAAAAATATGTTATGCTACATGGCCAAATATTATTTCTATTTTTCCTAATTGGGATTTTGTGTGTGTTTCTGTTGTAATTAAACTGCTATGCCCTAGATATCCCTGCAGCCTCTTAAATGGTAATTTAATACTTTAATGTGTTAAAAGAAACACTGATACATTTATAGTAATAAATATAGCAATCTAAAAGCATTCCATTGAGTTAACTCAGGCATCAAAATACACCTGCTATTCTGTAAACCAGCTTCCAAATAACCTTATTATTATTATTATTATTATTATTATTATTATTATTATTATTATTATTATTATTATTATTATTATTATTATCTTCACAGCATTGATTTTATAAATTCAATATTTTAAATAAATTGTTAAGGGAATCTGTGATTTTGGGGTGTTTTTTTTTTTAACTCTTTTGATGACAGATTATCTGTTCCTACTAGTAAATTAAAACATTTAAAGTATGTATGTTCTAATTCTAAGAAGAACACTAAATAAATGTCTGTAGCTGCAGACACTTCATCAGCACGCCAATGTGTATTACGGAAGCCGAGGAGTGCAAAAGCGAATCAAACTCGTTAGCAGGACGTTGCAGCAACCGGAGAAGAAGGCGCTGCTGCTACAGGAGAGAGAGGCGCTAACTTGGAAAACACGTCGGCAACCAGAGGAGAGAAAGAGCTGCAAACACCTGAAACATGACAGCGGCATTGAAACAGCAGCGACATTTAGAAACGCGGGGCGGAAACAGGATTCTGTGGCGGCAAAGATTATTATTATTATTATTATTTGTAATTATTATTTCTTGGCAGACGCCCTTATCCAGGGCGACTTACAACATAAGTGCAAAAATACAGTGAAGTACAAGGCATCAATCATTACAAATTCAACTTAGCTAAAACAGCAATTCAGAATAATACATTTTACAAATTCCAATTTACAATTTGCACAAGTACAGTAAGTGAGGTCCTGCATCCTGGACGGTGAAAGCTCAGTGCTGTCAAGATTTTCCAAGAGCTCGCCTAGTTTCCCCTGCCTGCCATTGTGACACATGGCTCTCTGTGTTTGTGGACAATCTCTGCTGTGTTTAGGGTCACCGTGTCTCCAGGCTAATCGGAGGACGAAATTGAACTACATTCATGTGTTAAGTAACCATTTAACTAAATTAATAATAATAAACACTTATTTAAGAGTATTATTAAGCTAATAGCCCATTACCAGGATACAGCTCTGCTATTAAATACATCACTAACTAGGGCTACCATATGGCTCCAGATAATTGTATATAATTGAATGCTTTGAGACAGAACAGGATTTCCAAATTCCACCTAAACTGAACAGTATATTTACCTATAACTTGCATTGGCTAAACCTTTGCTGAGATTAATCCTGTGGCGGAATTGCTACAGAACACAGGGATGTTGCTTTGATCGTATTGACATACTGGCTAATTAAATATGACCAAAATAGAAAGTAAATAGCAACCGGCTGCATTTAATTGTTAGTATAATACAATGAATTGCTGTTGATGGTAATAGCACCATTATTCATTTCAGTTAAATGGTTAATTTACACTTTCATGTAGTTCAATTTCGTCCCAATCCGGTTCGGTCTCACGTCCTCCGATTAATGCTGGTCACACTACATGCTGGTCTGCAGTGAGAGACGGGCTGCTGCGTCGCTGCCTCCGATGCGATCGACTTCATTAAACATGTTTCATACTGACGATCGTGGAGAGAGACGAGCTGATGAAGAAGAGAGAACAAACATGACAGGAGAATAAGATTTCCATTCGCCTTTATTAAAATACTTCAAATACCAGTGGTTGCTTCGGCGCAGCTTATTTAAAAATACTATAATTCAGGGGAAATCATATTTTCAAATACCAATTAGTATCTGTAATTGAGCCAAGTCTGCGCGAAATAGCGACCCCTGCCCTGCGCTGCTCACTCTGTGGGATGGATAGAGCTGAGACTGGTGCTCAGCTGCTCACCCACATAAAACAATCAGATATAATCAATATTGCATGATAGGGGCTTCATTTAAAAGGGGGCTTCACCAAATTACCCAGCACTCCTGTTGACACGTAAGAGGAATTAGTACCCAATATCAGTAATCATGTATGGCTTGCCTATAACACCACACACAGCATTAGCCCCCCTGGCAGACAACGATACATTCCACTACACCTATATGTCATGATGTAACTAGTGGCGACAGCTTGTTAAGATGCCCCTTATTGACAAACGTTACCAATTTTATCATTTGGAAGTGAAGGCAAATATAAACAATATTACTATAAACAAGACAGCAGGCAGATTTACAGACACACTACTCCATATCAAACATTGATAGTTAATACATTGCACACATGAAATTCTGTTTCTGATTTACCAGTTTGGGAGCCCATGATCAAGTGACATTACTATATCTGACATTCTTCTAACATATCTTAACTAATGACAGAATATTGCACCATTTGAATAAAATAATGGTTAAAATAATGTCTACAGTACTAATTCAAACTAATATGGCATTGACTTTATAATACTGTACTGTGATCTATACTAATAGCTCATCTTCACAAGCTGCTGTTTAATAAATATACCTACTAATTATTCATTCTCAGAGCTTAACATTTTGATTTCTTATTTTAGTTCTTATTTTACTCTAACTGAAGTGGTGAAGAGACACAGTAACAAATTATAATTATACTGATTTGCATGGAAGAATGTGCTTAGCTAAAAGCAAGAACACCAAAATCCAAGAAAGAGAGAATTCACGAATGCAGATGCCTCCAAACAGGTGTATACTGCATGATACAATTTACATCCTATCTTGTTCTGTGGCATGTCCAGCTGACCTCGAATTTGGATTAAGATGGCATTATAGCAGCACATGGGCGCACACGCAGCGGTTTGTGTTTTCGGTTAAACTGCGCTGCTTTTACAAGCGTTGATTGGGTTACTGCGTTACATTTAGATCCATTTATTTCTTTATTTCTTCATGGCACTTAAGAAAAAACAAGGCATGGTTGAGAGAAACCTAGCATGAACATTCATTAATGTAGCTAGGGGTTTCGAATAATTTTTTTTAAAGTCACCCTTTTTGTGGTTTGCTTTTCTCTTGTTTCTGAAGAGTATGAAATAACTGGTACAACCTGACATTTTAAACTTAAATTACAATTAAAACAAGCTCTTTAAAAATGAATTCTCTCTTTCTTGGATTTTAATTTCATATCCGAAATATTGATTCATTGTTATCATACACTAAAGATATACTAGCTGGATGTCAAAGTCATGTTCCCAACCTTGACACAGGTTATGCAGATCTCTCTGACAATCCCAGTCAATAGCTGTAGTTGTGAACGTGCAAGAAAGGTTTCTCTTTTATACAGTAAAACAAGTTGAGAATGTTCATGTACAGTATGTTGAAGATACTTAAATAAATATTTTGATAAAGATTAATACCTCAACATGTTTACCTTTCCCAGTACTTGTTGCAGTGCAGGAATAGTGGGTTAAGCCAGGGAAGTTTGTATAGTGCAGTGTGTTGCACACTTCTTGCACGCAGCAGGCTTTCAAGAAAAAAAAAGCGATATGAGTAATGGGGGCCCTGTGCCCCAGTAGAGCTTTATGTCTAGCAACGCCCCTGGTTTATGCACTGCAACCCTACTATAATATCGCTCTCTGTGTAGTTCTGGATGGACTGTTCACATCCTGCATTAGTTTCTCTTCTGTTTTTCCTTATATATCGAAAGTAATGCACGAGCATCACGGTCATCGAATGTGCGCTTTCGACCACAATTTCCAACCCTATTTACTGATGTCCTTCCCATAGATTTAAATGCAGATGTAACTTTAGTCACTGTTCCTATTGAAACACTAGCCAGTTGAGCAGTCTTTTTGACTGAAGCTACTGCCATTCGTGCCCCAATAATGACCCCTCTTTCAAAGTCACTTAGATCCTTTCCTCTTGCCATCTTGATCCAAATTCGAGGTCAGCTGGACCTGCTCGGCATTTTTATACATGCCACAGAACAAGATAGGATGTAAATTGTATCATGCAGTACACCTGTTTGGAGGCATCTGCATTCGTTATGTTCCTCCACTGATTTCTTCAGGTTTTTCCTTTAATTTGTCACCCGTCTGTATATATAATAACAATAATAAGAATATTAATCATAATTAGTGCACTTAAATGAGTCACTGACCCCTCTGTGACAGTCCCCCCTTATGGACCGATTATCGTCCCAGACATAGCTCCCCATCAGCTATGATGATACCCCCTTCCTGGTACCGTTTGGGCTTAACCCCCAAATTAGCCCATTGAGAGCTACGCAGCACCCCTTCTCCCACCTCCTGGGCTCTGTAACAATAAAATAAACTAGCAAAGCAATTATACATTGCGTATAGGTAAAAACAATACAAGAAACCTATCTTTGTTATTTTTGGTAATAGTTAAAATGTTCCGACTATTTAAAACTGACATACTAGTTATGTGTGTGTAGCGTGGCTCATTTGGCGTAATGAGCACGTTACAAGTGACATAACCCTCAGTAAAATCAGTACAGTAAGCCTCCCATGTTGAAGTTTTTTGGTGTAGCGGGCTTAACACTCTACTGGGTGGAGCCACTGCGGTGTGGCCTGTGGTGCGCGGTTCGAATCCTGGTCGGGGAGCTCCAAACGCACCAGCTACATGTGCTCAGGGGATTTATGGTAGAAGATCTCTTGGTATTTTCTCACACACACTCACAAATGGTAATACTTAGATTAGGCACACACATAGCTAAGTCAATTCTTCAGTCAACTACGTTTCCACAGGAGGGTTAAGTTTTTTGACAATATAAGAGTGATAAATAATTATTTTTAATAAATTAGTGTTTTCATTATTATAATTAATCTTTATACACCAATTGATGGCTTGGTTGACCGGTGGGGTTTCACATCACTGTATCTTCTGGTACAGCTTTGAAACTGATATGGCTGTTTGCAGTTTTCCAATTGAATGTTTTCGATAACACTTCCATCAAAATGAAGACATTTGTCAGTAATGGCTGACTTTTGAGAATCATCACTAAACTCCCACAACTTTCTCCTCCATTAGAAGTCATATTCAGGTAAAATGTACACAGTATCCTTGAGAAATGTGAAATGTGCTACATTTATTCAGAGAAAAGACTACACTAATAAATAAATTCACCTTTATTTAACTGTAACCAAAATGCTCCACAAAGCAGAGAAACCTGAGCCCCTGTATCAACCAAAAAATATACTACCTCCTCACCCATACAACCTTGTAAATACAGCCCCATCCCCGGAATATTAAAATATATCTCTTGGTCAGGTTAGTTTAAATCACTTGAACAGGCAGGGGTGTAACCTACCACCCCTGCCCTCTCCCGTTCCCCTGTATCCTAGGACACTGTGCTCTTAAATGCATATCAGTGCCACATTTCCAACACCTTCTCTCCTGGGCACAGTTACACACCAGATAAGAGGAACTGTAATTGTGATTGCTTCTCAGCCACGTGTATTCAGGAACACAGAGTAATTCAAATTGTAATAACCAGATAGGTCAAACTGATTGGCTCGGCACTTCTAGTGTTAAAATAATGGAAACCTTAAACAGCTTAACCCAAGAAGTACATACATTAAAAACCCAGACATTGTCTACAGCCCTGCCACCTACGTGTGGACTGTACCAAGTAGAAAGCTGCCAGGTATGCATGCTAAACATATAGTAAATAGCTTATTGAAATACAAAGCTACAGTGAATACAAGCATTGTATGTTGATAAAAAAGTTTACATGGTTTTGAAAATGTTTACTTTAGTGTATTTTTTCATTTTGTTGATAAATGCAATAGCCACCTTTATATCCCAGGGAGGCTTGGTAATAGGTTTCTAATAATTTGCCAGAGTGGATTGGAATCAATTTCTTAGGGCCATTTCCCAGAGTCAATTTGTATTCATAAAAACACAAAACATTACATTCAGCCAAACTGTGAGAAGATGGGGTAATTATGGGGAGATATTATAATAGAACCCTTAATAACAATTTGTCCAGGCTAAATGTCCAACCCAAATATATGAAAATCAAACAAGCAAATAAATAAAAATCAATACAAATGAACAATCAATAACAAAGAAACTGGAATAAAAATCAATACCAACAATCAATCAATAAAACAAAATGAACTACAATGTGAACATAAAGAGGATAAACACCAGTTCACACTAAGCCATACAGGGACTGAGCCATGGAGCTGCTGCAGAAGCGGTGATGGGGAGGTGATGGGATCCAAAACATGGTGGGGTGTTGATGAGGGGTATTATACTCTTTGACTGGAAGTGAGAATGATGACATCGGATTTGTCTTACTCCACTAATCAATTCCATTAATCTAATTAGGAATGTAATTCGCAAATAGTCAGTTCTCTCTACTGTGAGTAACAGAAGAGTATGGATAAGGGTGTCTGCTAATAAAAGAAGAAGAAGAAGAAGAAGAAGAAGAAGAAGAAGAAGAAGAAGAAACCGTGGCTCAGACAAGAGCACAACTTAATATTGCGTTTGTCTGCTGTCAGCTGTTAGCATGTTTCAGGTTAAACACTGCATCTGTGCCAAGACAGGTCAAACCTTGAATGACATTTATCAGCTTGAAATGAAATACAACAACAATAACAACAACAAAATACACATTAATAGAAGATAAAAATGTAGCCCATGTAATGACCTCAAACACTGCTCATTGTCTTCTCCTTCAGTGTTTCGGTTGCCGCTTTCTCCTAAAAAGGGATGGATAGATATAGACGGGTAAAATACTTCACTTTCTCCGTCTGTGAAATATGTTCATAAGTTAAGAAAGTCAACCATTTAAAACATTAAATGAATGCCAACATTCAAATAAAAATTAACATGTAGTCCTATCTCTCCCTTATTTACATCCTTACACCAGTTGAATGAATTGTAACAAATTAATTTTTACAGTATAGCTATATTTAAATTGGGAATATCTTTATTATGATTATTTCATAAAAGATACATAGCCACATTTCATCCTTCTAAAAGTATTTATTACACAAATTCTAAAATGAATGACTATTTTGAAATGATATATAACAATTATTGTCCGCCACACTTGTACGTCAGGACGCGGTATTTCTGGGATCAGCAGCCTCTAATCTGTCACTATAAAAATGCTGTTTTATAAAATAATAAATGGGGCGATATAAATGAAGGGTATACAATGGCTGAGTGAAAACTGGGAAGTGTGTATTGGGTAATATGACAGAATAGGACAGACTGTGCCTCGCAAACGGGGAGTTAAAAAGGGGGCTGCATACCGTGTATTTATTATTGATTATCACTGCAAATGATTTTAAGCTCCTGTCAGTTTTGTTTTCAAAAACAAAGTAAACATTCGGTTATTAAATTGTTAAACAGCAAAACCTTTCCATGAAATGTTTTATAAATGTGTAATTTCTACTGGATAAGTATTTTAAATTGTGTTACCTGTTTGTTAGAATCTTACTCCATCCACTTCAATGGAATTAGCATTAGTCTTCCTGTTTTAACTACGTTGTTGTTACAGGTAAATTGTATGTAATATAGGTGCAAGATCAATTACTGTGGGTAGAGGTAAAATGCATATAATATAGGTTCAATATCAACTATTATTAGGATTTATTTCTTAGCAGGGCGACTTACACAATATCAGAGCAATACAAAGTGCTATAATACAGTGCAGTTCAAGTCATAATACATATTACAAATTCCAATTTCCACAAGTGTATATGAGATATACAGTAAACAATATATAAGGTCTTACATCCTAGACTGTAAAAGCTACTGTCGGTAGAAGTAAAATGTATGTAATATAGGTGCAATTTACATTACTGTGGATAGAGGTTTAATGTATGTAAATAGGTGCAAGAAAATCGTGTGTTTTTACAATGCAGTCTTAAGTTTTATGGAACTTTATACTTTATTTTTGGCAACACAGAAATGTAATAAAAATATGATTTTGTATAAAGAGGAAAATAAGAGATCTGACAATGAAAACAAAGAAATGTTAACTGACTTCGTTTGGAGAAAATGTAAAATAAACCAGTTAGGCAACACCTAATTGAAAAGAAGCCAGCGCTATGGTGACTAATCCTTTCTCCTGTTTAACAGGATTATCATCTGTTCACGGTATCCTATTCCTGGGACCAGTAAATAACACCTTTCCAGAACCTCACACCGCAACTGTCGGGTATTTTGGGGATTTTCTATCATAATGTGTAAACAAGTGTTGTAATCTTTTTCACATCCTGTGTATCAAAGAATAATAAAACTGCAGTTAGGGGATGTCCCGTCGAGAACCTTAAAACGCTTTGTAAGTGCCTGTAATTCACCTTACTTCAATAGGATTTGTTCCAACACACGTTAGCTATTTTCACATATAGTCCTCTTTAAAAGAACCAAACTCGGTCCACTTTAACTGGACCAAAAGCTTGTATTTGTGGTTTAATGCATGGATAACAATCAAAGCAAAACAAACAATAAACAAATGAACAGTGAAACAATGTACCAAGTTTCAAAAGTGGTAGGGTCTGACTAATGATTATGTCAGAGTGTGGATAACACAAGAACTAAGCCTGTTACAAGATTTATAAATTAAAATGGGAAACATCACATCACACATGACTTAACTTTAAGATTCATATAGATTAACTGTTGCAGATAACTTGTCACACTATGCTGAGACAGCACAATCGTTGTCCTTTTATTGAGTAGAATTAAATTGAAAGCATATGGAAATATAAAATAGTAAAGTGAATAATTTGCACACGCTTAAACATTTTATTCAACTACAACATTAAATTATTCTTACTATAATATTCTTTCAAATGTGGGGTCCTGCATGTGGGATAGGCACATTAAATGTACTGGGTATTAATATGACATGGATAACTTAAACAAAATCATTAAAATAAACAAACAAACCCCAAAATCATTGTGAGGTTTAATGGATTCAGGTTATTAAACCTACAATACTGCTAAAGCGGTCAGAAACTGTCAGGAGCAAAAAACACCTTCTTGAACAGATTTAATTCACTTAACAATGTTGATGTTACTGTCCTGTCCCAAGGCTTAGTGCAGGGGATTTCTGAAGTTTTGTTTTATATTTTACAAAATGCCCCCATTTTCACAGACTAAAAAATAAGGACCTTTACATGAATATTCTGGTCATTTTTTTTTTAAAATGACATAACATATGTATTCCACTGTAATGGTGACAAATACTACTTCCACTCTAGAATGAGCTGGCATTCTTGCAGAGGAGGTGCACTGCAGCACTGCAGAAAAGAAAGGGAGTGTAATAGAGAGCAGCAAACTGGCACTGTGAGACTGGCTGAACTTTCACTTCGTTGTTAAGAGATAAAAAAACTGCTGCAGTGAGAGCCCTGACCCTGTGTGAGGAAATAATTAGTATAGTTTTGAGTGTTTATTTTTAAATTATTATATTTTTTTCTCTGCAAGGGTAAGATCTTAATCTAGAAGAGAGAGACGGGCTGGGGTCCAGATCAGCTCTGTGCACTCTGCTCCTCTAATCTTCTTTCTCTGCTTCTCTGTGCTCAGGAATGGCTTCCACTGGCATCTCCGTGTCTGAAGAGCAGTTAGAGTGCCCTATATGTCTGGATTTATTTAAAAACCCAGCCACTACTCCATGTGGACACAACTTCTTTTTGGCATGTATTGAATGCTTTTGGAAACTCGAAAACTTGTATGAATGCCCACTATGTGTCAAATAGTTGGTATCAAACCTTTTATCTTAATATTATTATTTATGATAATGAGAACATTGTGTGTGTGTGTGTGTGTGTGTGTGTGTGTATGTATACAATCACTAACACAGCACTCTTTCTAAACTATAAGGGTTCTGTACAGACACTATAATGGAACGCAAGATTGCACAAAATCAGAACATAGTTAATCACTGTCTTTTCTCTTTTGCTGTGGAGGAGAAAGCAGGTGAAAGCAGGCTTCGGATACCCAGCACAGAGACCCTCTCAGTCCAGGTAAAATACAGCAAGATGTACCATTGTCAACTCTTTTCAAGTGTCTCAATAAAGGCAATTCATATATATATATATCCACTGTGTATGCTTTCTTTCTTTGTCTAATCACTTTTCAAAGAAATCAAAGTGAGATACTTAATGCTCGGTAGTCTTGCTGTTGACTCCAGCAATTAAGTTCCCCTTCTCCTTCATTACCATTCCACTCTCCAAGGGTTTTCCCTTGGTAATTCTTTTTAATCCTTCTTCTGCAAGCTTTTCGCCATTCCCCATATATTCTGCCGTCTCTGGAAGCCTGCTTTTCCTCCAGCCCTGTGTCTTGTGGTTTAATCTGTGGGCTCTACTGTGCTCCTTGCGTGCTCTCCCTGTGCATCAGTATGTTGCTCTGCTCAATGAAACGATCCCGCTGCCTTTATAGGCAGGCAGGGAACAAGGGTGCAAGTGAAAATGATCAAGGGAGTATGTCCAGGTAAGTGTCACAGCTAAGGGTGGCAAAAATCGCCTGACACGGGTTAAACACCTTTAGCTCCCCATACATTAGTAAATAAAAAAAGGAAAAGACACACAAAAGTTATCTGGTTAAAAAAGTTAGATAAGTACTCTGTTAGACATTATCTTAGTTAATTTGTGTAATACACACCCAGACACACACAAACATATATACACATACACATACAGATGGGTGACAAATTAAAGGAAAACCCTGAATAAATGACTGGAACATAATGAATGCAGATGCCTCCAAACAGGTGTACTGCATGACAGTGATGGGCGTTTCGGCTTGTTTGGCTCAGCTCACCAAAAAGAGCCGGCTCTTTTGGCTCCCAAATGGCTCTTTAAAAAAATATGTTTTGTATTTTTTCAAGTCAAACAGTTTGCGATAGTTTGACTATGATTGGTGTTAAAACAATTCTAATTAAATGATTAAATGAAATCGTACTCTACCTTAACCACAATATATTTAAAAATGCATTGGTTTGTTATGAAAAAGAATGCTATATAAACAAAGTGCATATAAATCTAACCATTCAAAACTAATACAATCTGAACAGCATAATAGAATATTGCACCATATCAAAGAAAAATAAATAACAATTTGCAAAATTGCAGCATCCCACAAATTGAAATACATGTAAAAAGGATGCTATTACAGATGTGCATTTAAAGTATAACTTTTTTAATGTATATAAACAAAGTGCATATAAATGTAACAATTCAAAACAAATACAATCTGAACAACATAATACTAGAATATTGCAGCATATCCTCATTTTCCAGCTGTTGTTTTCACAGCTGTCCTTGCTCTCTCTCCTCAGCTGGAGTGTGTGACTGAGCGGGTTGGCTCGGCCCGCCCTCACGCGTCTTCATTGGTTGACACTGTGTCTGATTGACAATAACAACAGGTGAGGCTGTCAGTCTGAGCAGACAGTCAGAACGAATGTGTGTGCGCTTGAGCATTTAGGCCTATATTATTTTATTTATTTTGTGAATCATATTCTATGGCCTTCGCAGTTACCAGAGCTCAACTCAATTGAACACCTATGGGAGATTTTGGACCGAGGTGTTAGACAGCGCTCTCCACCACCATCATCAAAACACCAAATAAGGGAATATCTTTGGGAAGAATGGTGTTCATCCCTCCAGTAGATCAGAGACTCGTAGAATCTGTGCCAAGAGCACTGAAGCTGTTCTGGGGCTCGTGGTGCCCAACACCTTACAGAGACACTTTACTGTATGACCTCACTTACTGTACTTGCCTGTGTAAATTGAAAGTTGTAAAATGTATTACATTTTGTATTGCTATGTTTTATGTAAATTGAATTTATAATGATTGATGCCTTTACTTAACTGTATTTTTGCACTTTGTTTTGCACTTCTGTTGTAAGTCGCCCTGGATAAGGGCATCTGCCAAGAAATAAAAAAAAATAAAAAATAAAAATAATAATAATAATAATAATAATAATAATCACATTCTGTGCAGAACTGCAGAAATCTGCGCTATAACATTGGCTCAGATTGGTCATGTAGCTCTCTGTGAGCACATTGGTGCCTGTGGCCCATGGTCTGTATTCTGATTGTGATATAAAGACTTACTTTGGTGGACCTGCACATGTATACACGTTTCCCCAGCTGTACTTGCTTTCTGGTGAAAAGGGTAAAGGTAGCCTAAGCTGTGGTGTTCATACTTTAAGTATACACTACTAGTCAAAAGATTTAGAACACCTAAATTTTTCCAGTTTGTATTGAACTTTATGCAGTTAAATGTCTCAATGTACTCTGAAATTAAAGCATAGAACACATAAACAATTGGAGATAAAAACTAAATCATGGACTCGTTTTGTTTAACACAATTTAACCCCTTAAACTGACAAACCCCTCTGGTACCTTAAAAGGGCACCAAATCCATGTGCTTCTCTTTAATCCCATGCACACTCTTCACTGTTGTGTTGTTTGCCAAGTGTTTGGTATCCCCTGAAACTGAGACTCTCAGCATTTTAACGATGTGAAGCATTCTCTGATGTGAAAAATTTGGTTTCCCCCCACCCTCCACATTCTGAAATGGGGGGGTGATCTGTGACCATCTGAATGAGACCCCCCCACTGCAGCAGACTGCACGTTTACCCCCCGGACTCTGAATGACGGAAACTGTGAATCGGATGTGTTTGAGAATGAAATGCGCTGGTAGCCAAGAGAATAAGCTTTCAAATGATGTGCGCATTGTAGGAATACAGTGTCACTTATAGGCACAGGAACTGCATGTAACACTGACAAATAATGCTTAAGATGATGTAGTAACACAGTATATTATTATTTTTCAGTTTTTGGTAACCTAAACCTCTTTTTTAACCTCTGGCAGTTTATCACTTACCATTGTGGTTATTCACTGGACTTGAACTGCTTAAATTTAAACTACATAAAAACTGGATGTTCTAAAACTTTTGACCGGTAGTGTAGAACCATGATAACTCATAATTTGTTCCAGGTCTTCTCCACAATGGATTGGCAGATCAGTGGCAGGGATGCTTAAAGGAGCAGATATGGCCGGTGCATCATGTTGGGGCACCACCTTGGCAGTTTTAATTAATTAATTAACATTTTGAGAGAGAGGGGGACAGATGGTTGTGAGGTACGCAGGTAGGGAAAGAGAGTTTGTAGAGGTGGAGGAGGGTGTCTTTACCTGTGGGTCTGCATTTGTTCTGCCACAGGTGGTCCCAGGTGATGCCCAGCTCTTGGCCAAACTCCTCTCCATACCACACGAGCAGTTCGCAGCTTGCAATGATGGGTTTGCAGGACTTGTAGAAGATCTGATCACGGTACTGAAATGCCACCAAGTTCTGCTCTTCCTCATTCCTGGCACAGTTCACAAACCTTGTGAGAAAGATCGGATGGATAAAGATTAGACCCGAAACAGCACAGACAACATTGATCTGCACAGTGAGACATGACAATAAGGGGTCTAGAATACTTGAATTTGTAAATGAACACCATAAGTAATAGGCCTTTTAAAAAAAAAGTCAAAAGTAGGAGAGTCTCTTGCTCTTCAGCTCTAGTTATTTGGTAGATGAAAAATTGAGAACTCTCACCTCATCCAGTTGGAGTTTGTCTCACTACTGGCATCAATGTAATGGATTTTCTTCTTCCCATTGTTAATCTGTGAAAATAAAAGGCCATGATGTTACTACTGGAAAATAACTTAAACGTTTTGTTAGGATTTGTATCACTTTATTACTAGCCTATAATGATCCAGGTTTATTTTGTTGCAATAGAAGCTTCCAGATTAACAGAAGTGTATACAGCTCATCATAGATAGCCTTTAACAGTACAGTGGGCACGGTTCATTCATAATTTTTTTAAGATGCATTTATCAATGTTTCATCTAAATTTATTCCAAGTACTGTGAAATGAAAGATACATATTTGCCATTTATAAATTTGGAATCGCCAATTAATTGTTTTCTACCCTAAGTTTTGGAATCGCTAATGCATCTCGTCTCGTGGCAACGTCTCCCGCTACCACACTTGTGGAGGGTGAGGAAGTACGTCTAGGGTCCTCCGAGCACTCTCTGTCACAATCGGCAAATACCATGAGCTTGGGCTCGAACTAATGACCCAAAGCTCATAGAGGTCAAAATCACTTCTTAACAATTACACCTCTCAGATGGTGTCCACAAAATTAAAGCAGTGACTAACATTAGTTTGGTCATAAATGTTGCTATTTATTTTTCTTGTAGTTAATAGAACATCATTTTCATTTACTGATGATAAATGTCTATCGTTGATTTTAAGGTGTGATAAAGAAGAAAAATTATACCCATCGGTGTTCAGAATACCAGGTGTACATTGATGCAAATGTTTCAAATGCAATGTATTTGACTCCATGTTTAGGTCTCACCGTTTCTTTTAATGCATTCGTTTCAATTACCATTTATATTAAACCATAATTAGTTTGCATTATTCAAAGTTCAATTTGCGGACACTATAAAGACGTTTCACCATTTTGCTCTTTCTACTTTCACTCATAGCCATCATTCCCTCTGATTCCAAAACTAACAAAGTCACAGTGAAGGCGACCATCTGAACTAATGAACTGAAAAGGTTCATCAATGCTGAGACCAGCTAATGCAGTTCGAATAGGTCAGACAATGAAACTTGAGTACAGGGGAAAAACAAAACCAATGTTATAATCTAGATTTGAAACGCCATTATTTTGTTCCAATTAGTTTACACCAATATTTTTTCCTTCCTCTTAGACTGAACTGGGTGAACTGGGGAAGTGTTGGGTGAAGACATCACAGTTGGGTTCCATTATGAAATTCTTTGTTACTCACCACCCAGGAGTACCCACTCAGTACAGCCTTCTCCTCATTGGAAACCTCCCCCTCATAGGGCCCAAAGCGTACCCCTTTGGGGATCAGCTTGCCGTCGTTAAAGACCCCCAGTCCGGCCCCTGGGATACTGGAGTCCCGCACAGTCAGACCCCGAGGCAGAGTAAGCCGAGCCCTGTGTGTCGATCCCAGTTCGGCTGGGGTGTCTCTAATGTAGATGGGTTGGCCATGGCATTTGCATTTCTCTAGAAAGTAGGACTGGCACTCCTCACAGACTGACAAAGACAGAAATAAAGTGCAGGGTCAAGCTGCAAGAAACACTTTCTATGGTGCAGCACTTCATATACATCAACCATGAAGGGCTAGATTGTATTAGTCTGTAGGTGTTTCTCTATTAAGTGTATGACAAACGCTGTACTGTCTGTCTTGGTGAGGGATTCACTCACACAGGTAGTCCTCATCCTTGGGCTCGTCCTTCTCAGTGTATCGAACTCTCCGTTTCTTGCGCAGGTTGTACCCTCCCGTGTAGCAGTTTATCAGCAGGACCTGTTTCTGGAGCCAGTCTTTCATGGTAATTTCTGAATAAGACACACAAATACAGCTTTACTGCAGTCCCAAACATCTACAAATCTCTTACTGAGCTGTACTGCACACTGCAACACACCACACACTATAACACGCCACACTGCAACTCTGATCCATGGTATCCGTTTCCACTGAATCCCACAGTAGGACACTTAGACAGGAAAAGACCTCTTCTTAATTTAATTCGATATTACTACAAGAACAAAATAACACAAACCCAACAACTGCTTTTGCCTGTACATTACATGTTTCATGCTAATCAAAAACAGTGTCTTTGACATGCATTTTGGGACACACTAGAAAATATGTATTATTACTACTTTTAAATAGTTTCCTGATAACATATCAAAAGGTTATTGATTGCATGGTTCAAATTACAATTTTAAATACAAGTAATACAGTAAGATGTACTGCAGATAGCACTATCAATGTGTCAGTAGTCAGACAGCTGTTATAAATACAGAGAAAAACAATGAGTAATAATTCTGGTTTTACACAACCAACTTTCTTCTTCTTCTTCTTCTTCTTCTTCTTCTTCTTCTTCTTATTATTATTATTATTATGATTATTGTTTATGTCTTAGATGCTCTTATCCAGGGTGACTTACAAAATATAAGAGCATTACACAAGTTCTTAGGCTACTCTTCATTCCTGCCAGCCAAGGTGGTCATGTAGTATGCCTCATCAAAATACTTATTGTTGATTAATAATCTTCCAATCCTTTTAATAGTGTCAATTAGTAATTTTATTCACTGTGATTTCAGTATTTTTTTCCAGGAATCAGTGCATTTGTTTTACTATTATGTTAACAAATTATTTATTCCTATTAGTAAACTGAAACATTTATTTACATATTCTTTGAAGTAATATTAAATAAGGCTTAATAGTAAAAAAGGGATGCAGAACCAAAAAGTCTTCAACTGCTGCTCAATCAATGTGCAATCAATGTGCAATCAACTCGCCGTGTTTGGAGGAGGAGGAATGACCCCAAGAACACCATCCCCACCGTCAAACATGGAGGTGGAAACATTATGCTTTGGGGGTGTTTTTCTGCTAAGGGGACAGGACAACTGCACCACATCAAAGGGACGATGGACGGGGCCATGTACCGTCAAATCTTGGGTGAGAACCTCCTTCCCTCAGCCAGGGCATTGAAAATGGGTCGTGGATGGGTATTCCAGCATGACAATGACCCAAAACACACAGCCAAGGCAACAAAGGAGTGGCTCAAGAAGAAGCACATTAAGGTCCTGGAGTGGCCTAGCCAGTCTCCAGACCTTAATCCCATAGAAAATCTGTGGAGGGAGCTGAAGATTCGACTTGCCAAATGTCAGCCTCAAAACCTTAATGACTTGGAGAGGATCTGCAAAGAGGAGTGGGACAAAATCCCTCCTGAGATGTGTGCAAACCTGGTGGCCAACTACAAGAATTGCAAACAAGGGTTTTGCCACCAAGTACTAAGTCGAAGGGGTCAAATACTTATTTCCCTCATTAACATGCAAATCAATTTATAACTTTTTTGAAATGCGACTTTCTGGATTTTTTTGTTGTTATTCTGTCTCTCATTGTTAAAATACACCTACCATTAAAATTATAGACCGATCATTTCTTTGTCAGTGGGAAAACGTACAAAATCAGCAGGGGATCAAATACTTTTTTCCCTCACTGTATATATACACTCACCTAAAGGATTATTAGGAACACCATACTAATACTGTGTTTGACCCCCTTTCGCCTTCAGAACTGCCTTAATTCTACGTGGCATTGATTCAACAAGGTGCTGAAAGCATTCTTTAGAAATGTTGGCCCATATTGATGGGATAGCATCTTGCAGTTGATGGAGATTTGTGGGATGCACATCCAGGGCACGAAGCTCCCGTTCCACCACATCCCAAAGATACTCTATTGGGTTGAGATCTGGTGACTGTGGGGGCCAGTTTAGTACAGTGAACTCATTGTCATGTTCAAGAAACCAATTTGAAATGATTCGACCTTTGTGACATGGTGCATTATCCTGCTGGAAGTAGCCATCAGAGGATGACCATGGTGGTCATAAAGGGATGGACATGGTCAGAAACAATGCTCAGGTAGGCCGTGGCATTTAAACGATGCCCAATTGGCACTAAGGGGCCTAAAGTGTGCCAAGAAAACATCCCCCACACCATTACACCACCACCACCAGCCTGCACAGTGGTAACAAGGCATGATGGATCCATGTTCTCATTCTGTTTACGCCAAATTCTGACTCTACCATCTGAATGTCTCAACAGAAATCGAGACTCATCAGATCAGGCAACATTTTTCCAGTCTTCAACTGTCCAATTTTGGTGAGCTTGTGCAAATTGTAGCCTCTTTTTCCTATTTGTAGTGGAAATGAGTGGTACCCGGTGGGGTCTTCTGCTGTTGTAGCCCATCCGCCTCAAGGTTGTACGTGTTGTGGCTTCACAAATGCTTTGCTGCATACCTCGGTTGTAACGAGTGGTTATTTCAGTCAAAGTTGCTCTTCTATCAGCTTGAATCAGTCGGCCCATTCTCCTCTGACCTCTAGCATCAACAAGGCATTTTCGCCCACAGGACTGCCGCATACTGGATGTTTTTCCCTTTTCACACCATTCTTTGTAAACCCTAGAAATGGTTGTGCGTGAAAATCCCAGTAACTGAGCAGATTGTGAAATACTCAGACCGGCCCGTCTGGCACCAACAACCATGCCACGCTCAAAATTGCTTAAATCACCTTTCTTTCCCATTCAGACATTCAGTTTGGAGTTCAGGAGATTGTCTTGACCAGGACCACACCCCTAAATGCACTGAAGCAACTGCCATGTGATTGGTTGATTAGATAATTGCATTAATGAGAAATTGAACAGGTGTTCCTAATAATCCTTTAGGTGAGTGTATATATATATATATATATATATATATATATTTTTTTTTTTATTTAACAATTGGTATTTCCTGTACTACTTATCATAAAGCCAGAAGCCCATTGTGTATGTGATGTATGTTGTATACTTATGAAGGAGGCTGCACAATTCCTTAAATTTGATATTGTAGTGTGAAAACAAGAACAGTAGTGAAATGTCAGGCATAATAAAACCAGTCAGTAAACACTAGTGGTATGATCAACCCTTTAGTTAATTGTGGTCAGCTGTTCAGACGCTTCGTATTTTGACAAGGTTAACCAAGTTTGAACACTTGCAATATGAACCAATGGTCTGGCTCTCAGCTCTGACCTTGTGGTCGTTTACGATGGCCCCTGTGTGAAGCTCCTGGCTGCATTCGCTCTTTGCTCTCAGAGATGCGGTGCAGCTGGTACATAGCATCCAACTCCTCCTCTGTGAAGTGTTCCATAGCTAAGCTGGGCTTAGTGACCCCACTACTGGAGGATGGGACGGACTGCCATGCTTTCTGTGGACCCTACACATGGAATGTTACAAAGAAAAAATATAAATTGAATAAACATGGTTATACTCATTCAATATTCTCCAGTTTTCATTAAAAATATATACAATTCAAACTCCTACATTAAATACATCCTACTCCTCACTATAGTAAAAGATACTGTTCATGGATTGCTCTCCTGAATGGAATTTGACCCCGGAGGCTCTGTTATGCTGTGAGGGGCATTTTCCTGGCATGGTTTGGGTCCACAGTGCAATCCACCATCATCAAAACCCCAAATGAGGGAATATCTTTTGGAAGAATGGTGTTCATCCCTCCAGTAGAGTCCAGAGACTTGTAGAATCTGTGCCAAGAGCATTGAAGCTGTTCTGGTTGGTCATGGTGGCCCAACACCTTACTGAGACACTTTATGTTGGGTTTTCCTTTAATTTGTCACCCATCTATATGTCTGAGAGAACTGAATGAGTGTAAATGCTGAAATTTGACATTTGCTTATATGATTGAGTATATATATATCTCACTTAAACACTAACCTGTTATAGGTTAGCATTAACCTTATTAATACCCAAATAACCCTTATAATAGCCTAATACCCTAATAATAATAATAATCATCATCATCATCATCATCATCATAATTATAGGTGAGACATTGCAGGTCAATTGCAATGAACTTGCAGAGTTAGTAGGGAGTTGCATACTAACCACGGGCTCACCCCCAGTTAGTGCGCTGCTTTCAGTTAGTTGCAATTGACCCTGCATTTTGACTTTAATAGTTGCCTGGAGAAGACGAATCTGGTGATTCAGCAGTTTTTATGCAATCCAGGTAGTTATGTCTGAGAGAACTGAGTGAGTGTAAATGCTGCAATTTGACATTTGCTTATATGATTGACTTGATCTGGAAGAGGGGTATATATCTCACTTTTACACTATAACAACACAAGGACACATAAAACAGTGATTTTACGAATCGCAGTAGTTTTGCTGTAAGAGCATGTTCATAGTGGCTATAATAAACGTATCTGTAAACTCCAATAGGGTATGTATTTATATATTCAGTGGCTCCAATAAGTATCAGAGCACCAGTTGAGTTTTGGAATCTGAATAGTTTATTAATTAAGAGTCGTGGAGAGATTTCATCAAGAGTCTAACAATCACCAGACTGAACTCCTGAGCCACACTAGAGGGTCCCCCATCACAGTTCTGTCCATTCCATGACTTCAAACTGTCCCCTGTTGGGCAAACACAGGACATACACAACCTTCAATGAAGGGGCATCAGAAATCACATTCCTGAACATCATGCATTTTCAGAGCACAGAAGACTCTTCACTCAAAACTTTGTCTATAGAATCAGTAATAATCTGTACTGATGTACTGTCATGGAACTGAGATTAGTACCATCAGTCTTTCAATCGAATTTAACCCAAGAATTCATATTATTGCCAGCACTACCATGGATTATACCATGACTTTAGGAAGTAGTTACTCCCCTTGGTCATTTTCACACTTTATTGTTACAGCCTGAAATCTTGATGCATTTAAATTAGATTGTTTTTTAAATCTGGGGAATGATAAAACAAATCTATTAAAAATAAGAACCTGAAATACCTTCATTAGAGAAGTATTCACCCCCTCTGCTATGACTCTAAATAACCTCAGGTGGATCCAATTGCCATCAGAATTCATACAATATAGTTAATTTGTGTGCAATAAAAGTGGTTCACATGGGAGGGGTATATAAAGGGATATTTCAACGGCACTGAACATCCTTTGGAGCACAGTGAAGTTGATCATTAAGAAGTGGAAGGTATACAGCACCACCCAAAATCTGATTAGAGCAGGCTGTCCTCTCTAACTGAGCAGCCAGGTATGAAGGGCATTGGTCAGAAAAGCCACCAAGAGGCCAATGCCAACCCTGAAATAACTACATCTCAATCCATAGCTGAGATGGGAGAAACTGTCCATGTGTCAACAATACCTCAGATGCCACTCTTCCATACAGGCCAAATTTGTGGAGTAAGAAACACATATCAGATGGAACTAAACTCATGCAAATCTTTGAGGAAACCTGGTTCAGTTTGGAAAAGACCTAAAAGTGGGACGGAGATCCACCTTTCAGCAGAACAATGATCCCAAGCACACAGCCAAACTGACATTGCAGTGGCAGGAGGGTGACTGTCCTAGAGTGGCCCAGTCAAAGCCCAGACTTGAATCCGATTGAGAACCTGTGGCAAGACTCAAATGTTGCTGTCCACCAACGATCCCCATAACTTGACAGAGCTTGAACAATTTTGTGAAGAAGAATGATGCAAATATTGCACAATCCGGATGTGCAATCCTGGTACAGACTTACCCCAAAACACCCACAACCGTAATTGCTGTCAAAGGTGGTTCTACCAAGTATTGACGGAGAGGGGTTAATACTTCTCTAACAAAGACATTTCAGGTTTTATTATTATTAACTGTTGCTTCACAATACAAATTATCTTGCCTCTTCAAAGTATTGAGTAGGTTGTGTTAATCAAACAGGGGAAGAAACACTTTAATGCATCAACATTTCAGGTTGTAAAACAACAAAATGTGACAGAAGTCCAAGGGGGTGAATATTTCCAATAGCCACTGTATGCTCACAAAGTGAACGGACTCTCACTATGAGTTCTGACCTGGTGGTGGTTTATAAGACTCATTCAGTGAAGATCCTGGCCATATTCTCTCCTCACTGGCGAACTGGAAGAGAGTGTCCAAATCCTCTGCAGTAAATTCTTCCACAGCTGCCTGTGGACACTCCTGAGCACTGGGGGCAGAGTGGAATTCAGCTTCTTTTCCGAGACCATTAACACCAGACTTGGTGCATGGGAAGGGCTCTGGGGCGATCTGTTGAACCTGAACCTGAAGCATTCAAGAGAGAAAATCTCATTAATAAGTTAAAGAATACTCACCCGTACTCTCCAGATTCCAACAATCTGACTTTATTTGGACTTAAATAAAGTCCAAAAACCCAGTTAACTAAAGCAGACTCCTATAGTAAACAATTTATATTGCATACTATAGAAATGTCTTCTGTTTATGTAATGTATGTATATGTTTAAAGAACAAATATACTGTCCCACTCTTGATTGACTACAGTGCTAGAGTACGGTCTCCCAGAAGTGGTCAGATGAGTTGATTGAGAGCCATGAAAATGCAGATGTATTTTGTTGGACAATCAGCCAGTCAGACACCTGGGGGACAAATCATGTATTATAGGACTACTACTGAAGTTTCAAGAATGATTGATTTATATGTCCTCATGTGGTGGTAGGAATGTATAATTACAGTATCTGTGATTTTTGTGTTGCATTCTATCATATTAACAACTTTTAAACATTAAAAGTATGCACTTAACCAAACCCATTGCTGATTTATATACCCCAAAGGAGCTCCTTCAGTATTTCAGGATGTGATGCTCCATCACTTATCTTGTGTTCCCTGCAGCACGTTAGGTAATAATTACATTCAGTGGTGCTTTAGCATTAAGCTTACTAATACCCAAATAACCCTTATAATAGCCTAATAATAATAATAATAATAATAATAATAATAATAATAATAATAGGTGAGACATTGCAGGTCAATTGCAACAAACTTGCAGAGTTAGTAGGGAGCTGCATACTAACCACGGGCTCACCCCCTGTTAGTGCGCTGCTTTCAGTTAGTTGCAATTGACCCTGCATTTTGACTTTAATAGTTGCCTGGAGAAGACGAATCTGGTGATTCAGCAGTTTTTATGCAATCCAGGTAGTTATGTCTGAGAGAACTGAGTGAGTGTAAATGCTGCAATTTGACATTTGCTTATATGATTGACTTGATCTGGAAGAGGGGTATATATCTCACTTTTACACTATAACAACACAAGGACGCATAAAACAGTGATTTTAGGAATCACAGTAGTTTTGCTTTAAGAGCATGTGCACAGTGGTTATAATAAACGTATCTGTAAACTCGGTGTAAATGTACAATGACTCCAATAGGGTTTGTATTTATATATTCAGTGGCTCCAATAAGTATCAGAGCAACAGTTGAGTTTTAGAATCTGAATAGTTTATTAATTAAGAGTCGTGAAGAGATTTCATCAAGAGTCTAAAACATAAAAGTAAAACAATGCATACAAAAATCATCCCAGAACCCTCCGTTTTGCAAAATAATTTCTGTATCTAGCAATCACCAGACTGAACTCCTGAGCCACACTAGAGGGTCCCCCATCACAGTTCTGTCCATTCCACGACTTCAAACTGTCCCCTGTTGGGCAAACACAGGACATACACAACCTTCAATAAAGTGGCATCAGAAATCACATTCCTGAACGTCATGCATTTTCAGAGCACAGAAGACTCTTCTTCACTAAATACTTTGTCTATGGATCCAGTAATAATCTGTACTGATGTACTGTCCTGGAACTGAGATTAGTACCATCAGTCTTTCAGTCTAATTTAACCTCAGAATTCATATTATTGCCAGCACTATCATGGATTATACTGTGACTTTAGGAAGTAGTTACTCCCCTTGGTCATTTTCACATTTTGTTGTGTTACAACCTGAAATCTTGATGTATTTCATTTTTTTTCTTGTGGAAAAAATTGGGGAATGATAAAACAAATCAATTGAAAATAAGAACCTGAAATACCTTCATTAGAGAAGTATTCACCCCCTCTGCTATGAGTCTAAATAACCTCAAGTGGATCCAATTGCCTTTAGAATTCACACAATATAGTTAATTTGTTTGCAATAAATGATGAAACATGATTTCAGATTAAATACAGCAATCGCTGAAAGGTCCCACTGTTGGGTAGGGCATTCAAAGCAAAGATATTTTCATGGAGCATTCAAAACTCCAGTTTTGAAGTTACAGATCAGGGGAGGGGTATATAAAGGGGTATTGCAAAGGTACTGAATATCCTTTGGAGCACAGTGAAGTCGATCATTAAGAAGTGAAAGGTATACAGCACCACCCAAAATCTGATTAGAGCAGGCTGTCCTCTCTAACTGAGCAGCCAGGTATGAAGGGCATTGGTCAGAAAAGCCACCAAGAGGCCAATGCCAACCCTGAAATAACTACATCTCAATCCATAGCTGAGATGGGAGAAACTGTCCATGTGTCAACAATACCTCAGATGCCACTCTTCCATACAGGCCAAATTTGTGGAGTAAGAAACACATATCAGATGGAACTAAACTCATGCAAATCTTTGAGGAAACCTGGTTCAGTTTGGAAAAGACCTAAAAGTGGGACGGAGATCCACCTTTCAGCAGAACAATGATCCCAAGCACACAGCCAAACTGACACTGCAGTGGCAGGAGGGTGACTGTCCTAGAGTGGCCCAGTCAAAGCCCAGACTTGAATCCGATTGAGAACCTGTGGCAAGACTCAAATGTTGCTGTCCACCAACGATCCCCATAACTTGACAGAGCTTGAACAATTTTGTGAAGAAGAATGATGCAAATATTGCACAATCCGGATGTGCAATCCTGGTACAGACTTACCCCAAAACACCCACAACCGTAATTGCTGTCAAAGGTGGTTCTACCAAGTATTGACGGAGAGGGGTTAATACTTCTCTAACAAAGACATTTCAGGTTTTATTATTATTAACTGTTGCTTCACAATACAAATTATCTTGCCTCTTCAAAGTATTGAGTAGGTTGTGTTAATCAAACAGGGGAAGAAACACTTTAATGCATCAACATTTCAGGTTGTAAAACAACAAAATGTGACAGAAGTCCAAGGGGGTGAATATTTCCAATAGCCACTGTATGCTCACAAAGTGAACGGACTCTCACTATGAGTTCTGACCTGGTGGTGGTTTATAAGACTCATTCAGTGAAGATCCTGGCCATATTCTCTCCTCACTGGCGAACTGGAAGAGAGTGTCCAAATCCTCTGCAGTAAATTCTTCCACAGCTGCCTGTGGACACTCCTGAGCACTGGGGGCAGAGTGGAATTCAGCTTCTTTTCCGAGACCATTAACACCAGACTTGGTGCATGGGAAGGGCTCTGGGGCGATCTGTTGAACCTGAACCTGAAGCATTCAAGAGAGAAAATCTCATTAATAAGTTAAAGAATACTCACCCGTACTCTCCAGATTCCAACAATCTGACTTTATTTGGACTTAAATAAAGTCCAAAAACCCAGTTAACTAAAGCAGACTCCTATAGTAAACAATTTATATTGCATACTATAGAAATGTCTTCTGTTTATGTAATGTATGTATATGTTTAAAGAACAAATATACTGTCCCACTCTTGATTGACTACAGTGCTAGAGTACGGTCTCCCAGAAGTGGTCAGATGAGTTGATTGAGAGCCATGAAAATGCAGATGTATTTTGTTGGACAATCAGCCAGTCAGACACCTGGGGGACAAATCATGTATTATAGGACTACTACTGAAGTTTCAAGAATGATTGATTTATATGTCCTCATGTGGTGGTAGGAATGTATAATTACAGTATCTGTGATTTTTGTGTTGCATTCTAACATATTAACAACTTTTAAACATTAAAAGTATGCACTTAACCAAACCCATTGCTGATTTATATACCCCAAAGGAGCTCCTTCAGTATTTCAGGATGTGATGCTCCATCACTTATCTTGTGTTCCCTGCAGCACGTTAGGTAATAATTACATTCAGTGGTGCTTTAGCATTAAGCTTACTAATACCCAAATAACCCTTATAATAGCCTAATAATAATAATAATAATAATAATAATAATAATAATAATAATAATAATAATAATAATAATAATAGGTGAGACATTGCAGGTCAATTGCAACAAACTTGCAGAGTTAGTAGGGAGCTGCATACTAACCACGGGCTCACCCCCTGTTAGTGCGCTGCTTTCAGTTAGTTGCAATTGACCCTGCATTTTGACTTTAATAGTTGCCTGGAGAAGACGAATCTGGTGATTCAGCAGTTTTTATGCAATCCAGGTAGTTATGTCTGAGAGAACTGAGTGAGTGTAAATGCTGCAATTTGACATTTGCTTATATGATTGACTTGATCTGGAAGAGGGGTATATATCTCACTTTTACACTATAACAACACAAGGACGCATAAAACAGTGATTTTAGGAATCACAGTAGTTTTGCTTTAAGAGCATGTGCACAGTGGTTATAATAAACGTATCTGTAAACTCGGTGTAAATGTACAATGACTCCAATAGGGTTTGTATTTATATATTCAGTGGCTCCAATAAGTATCAGAGCAACAGTTGAGTTTTAGAATCTGAATAGTTTATTAATTAAGAGTCGTGAAGAGATTTCATCAAGAGTCTAAAACATAAAAGTAAAACAATGCATACAAAAATCATCCCAGAACCCTCCGTTTTGCAAAATAATTTCTGTATCTAGCAATCACCAGACTGAACTCCTGAGCCACACTAGAGGGTCCCCCATCACAGTTCTGTCCATTCCACGACTTCAAACTGTCCCCTGTTGGGCAAACACAGGACATACACAACCTTCAATAAAGTGGCATCAGAAATCACATTCCTGAACGTCATGCATTTTCAGAGCACAGAAGACTCTTCTTCACTAAATACTTTGTCTATGGATCCAGTAATAATCTGTACTGATGTACTGTCCTGGAACTGAGATTAGTACCATCAGTCTTTCAGTCTAATTTAACCTCAGAATTCATATTATTGCCAGCACTATCATGGATTATACTGTGACTTTAGGAAGTAGTTACTCCCCTTGGTCATTTTCACATTTTGTTGTGTTACAACCTGAAATCTTGATGTATTTCATTTTTTTTCTTGTGGAAAAAATTGGGGAATGATAAAACAAATCAATTGAAAATAAGAACCTGAAATACCTTCATTAGAGAAGTATTCACCCCCTCTGCTATGAGTCTAAATAACCTCAAGTGGATCCAATTGCCTTTAGAATTCACACAATATAGTTAATTTGTTTGCAATAAATGATGAAACATGATTTCAGATTAAATACAGCAATCGCTGAAAGGTCCCACTGTTGGGTAGGGCATTCAAAGCAAAGATATTTTCATGGAGCATTCAAAACTCCAGTTTTGAAGTTACAGATCAGGGGAGGGGTATATAAAGGGGTATTGCAAAGGTACTGAATATCCTTTGGAGCACAGTGAAGTCGATCATTAAGAAGTGAAAGGTATACAGCACCACCCAAAATCTGATTAGAGCAGGCTGTCCTCTCTAACTGAGCAGCCAGGTATGAAGGGCATTGGTCAGAAAAGCCACCAAGAGGCCAATGCCAACCCTGAAATAACTACATCTCAATCCATAGCTGAGATGGGAGAAACTGTCCATGTGTCAACAATACCTCAGATGCCACTCTTCCATACAGGCCAAATTTGTGGAGTAAGAAACACATATCAGATGGAACTAAACTCATGCAAATCTTTGAGGAAACCTGGTTCAGTTTGGAAAAGACCTAAAAGTGGGACGGAGATCCACCTTTCAGCAGAACAATGATCCCAAGCACACAGCCAAACTGACACTGCAGTGGCAGGAGGGTGACTGTCCTAGAGTGGCCCAGTCAAAGCCCAGACTTGAATCCGATTGAGAACCTGTGGCAAGACTCAAATGTTGCTGTCCACCAACGATCCCCATAACTTGACAAAGCTTGAAAAATTTTGTGAAGAATGAGGCGAATATTACACAATCCGGATGTGCAATCCTGGTACAGACTTACCCCAAAACACTCACAGCCGTAATTGCTGTCAAAGGTGGTTCTACCATGTATTGACTTAGAGGGGTTAATACTTCTTTAACCAAGACATTTCAGTTTTTTTTTTTTGTATTAACTGTTGTTTCACAGTACAAATTATGTTGCCTTGAGCAGGTTGTGTTAATCAAACAGGGGAAAAAACACTTAAACGCATCAACATTGAGTTCTGACCTGGTGGTGGTTTATAAGACTCATTCAGTGAAGATCTTGGCCATATTCTCTCCTCACTGGCGAACTGGAAGAGAGTGTCCAAATCCTCTGCAGTAAATTCTTCCACAGCTGCCTGTGGACACTCCTGAGCACTGGGGGCAGAGTGGAATTCAGCTTCTTTTCCGAGACCATTAACACCAGACCTGGTGCATGGGAAGGGCTCTGGGGCGATCTGTTGAACCTGAACCTGAAGCAATAAAGAGAGAAAATCTCATTAATATATTAAAGAATACTCTCCTGTACTCTCCAGATTCCAACAATACAGTGAGGGAAAAAAGTATTTGATCCCCTGCTGATTTTGTACGTTTGCCCACTGACAAAGAAATTATCAGTCTATAATTTTCATGGTAGGTGTATTTTAACAGTGAGAGACAGAATTACAACAAAAAAATCCAGAAAAACGCATTTCAAAATAGTTATACATTGATTTGCATGTTAATAAGTATTTGATCACCTATCAATCAGCAAGATTTCTGGCTCCCAGGTGTCTTTTATACAGGTAACGAGCTGAGATTAGGAGCACTCTCTTAAAGGGAGCGCTCCTAATCTCAGCTCGTTACCTGTATAAAAGACACCTGTCCACAGAAGCAATCAATCAATCAGATTCCAAACTCTCCAAGACCAAAGAGCTGTCCAAGGATGTCAGGGACAAGATTGTAGACCTACACAAGGCTGGAATGGGCTACAAGACCATCGCCAAGCAGCTTGGTGAGAAGGTGACAACAGCTGGTGCGATTATTCGCAAATGGAAGAAACACAAAATAACTGTCAGTCTCCCTCTGTCTGGGGCTCCATGCAAGATCTCACCTCGTGGAGTTTCAATGATCATGAGAACGGTGAGGAATCAGCCCAGAACTACACGAGAGGATCTTGTTAATGATCTCAAGGCAGCTGGGACCATTGTCACCAAGAAAACAATTGGTAACACACTACGCCGTGAAGGACTGAAATCCTGCAGCGTCCGCAAGGTCCCCCTGCTCAAGAAAGCACATGTACAGGCCTGTCTGAAGTTTGCCAATGAACATCTGAATGATTCAGAGGAGAACTGGGTGAAAGTGTTGTGGTCAGATGAGACCAAAATCGAGCTCTTTGGCATCAACTCAATTCGCCGTGTTTGGAGGAGGAGGAATGACCCCAAGAACACCATCCCCATCGTCAAACGTGGGGGTGTTTTTCTGCTAAGGGGACAGGACAACTGCACCGCATCAAAGGGATGATGGACGGGGCCATGTACCGTCAAATCTTGGGTGAGAACCTCCTTCCCTCAGCCAGGGCATTGAAAATGGGTCGTGGATGGGTATTCCAGCATGACAATGACCCAAAACACACAGCCAAGGCAACAAAGGAGTGACTCAAGAAGAATCACATTAAGGTCCTGGAGTGGCCTAGCCAGTCTCCAGACCTTAATCCCATAGAAAATCTGTGGAGGGAGCTGAAGGTTCGAGTTGCCAAACGTCAGCCTCGAAACCTTTATGACTTGGAGAGGATCTGCAAAGAGGAGTGGGACAAAATCCCTCCTGAGATGTGTGCAAACCTGGTGGCCAACTACAAGAAATGTCTGACCCCTGTGATTGCCAACAAGGGTTTTGCCACCAAGTACTAAGTCGAAGGGGTCAAATACTTATTTCCCTCATTAACATGCAAATCAATTTATAACTTTTTTGAAATGTGTTTTTCTGGATTTTTTTGTTGTTATTCTGTCTCTCACTGTTAAAATACACCTACCATTAAAATTATAGACTGATCATTTATTTGTCAGTGGGCAAACATACTAAATCAGCAGGGGATCAAATACTTTTTTCCCCCACTGTACCTATTGTAGCATGCCAGAGGGTAGTGTAGTGATCTCGAGCCTCACTAAGAGGCCTGAGTGTTTTAGTGATGCGGTAAAATCGCTGCACTGTGTCGCAGGAGAACGGGGTTCAAGCCCCTGTCGTGGCTGCTACCCCCAAAATACTACATTATATATATATATATAGATATATATATATAAATAAAGTCCAAAACTAAAGCAGACTCCTATAGTAAACAATTTATATTGCAACTATATAACCTTTTTCTCTTTTACTGACTGAGAACTGCATACAGAAGTTGCTTTTACACATTTCAGTTTCAAGCAAACATTTATCAACATTAAAGGAATAATTCCAAACAGCATTTTCAATGTCCGAGTGACATACGTGGCTTAGCGCTACATCACAGAGACCTAGAGGCCTACTCCTCCACCTTGCTGTCCGTTTATGTCGATAAAACAAAGTTAATAAAAAAAAAAATTGACAGTTTAGTGGAGTTTACGACCCCATTGCAACCAAACACTATCTTTTAGTCTACTTCAACCTACCTGAATAAAGGAAGTAATAACACACATCAGGTCATGTGGCTGCGTAATTACATCTCTTTTACTGAGTGAGAACTGTAGCCTCGCCCCACTGCGCCTTTCATATTTATAGTGCCTCAGCTGCTTGCCACACCCACCTAGTGTCTCTGGTGTAGTGAACTCCCACTTAATTCTTGGTGTTCCTGAACTTATTAATTATTAGGAAAAATAATTATTACAGATAAGGATAAGGGTTATTTACTCAGTTTCCCACACTTTCCCCTCACAAAATAATGTCAGCCCGACATTGCATTCCAAATACATCAAACCAAGATCCAAAAAAATGGTCTGTTCAGTGAATACAGTTTCACACACAGTTTCACTCAGTGGTTACATTTTCTAGAACCTCAAAGTACGGGACTTCTACAACAGCTTTACATTATCCAAAACCGGGTGATCACGCCTGAATTGGTATAATAGAGATATGAATTATCTATTCTATTGTAATGCCTCAACATTTACTTCAACCCCTTTGTTTTTGTACGAAAACTGGAACACCACAATAGTTTCTGTCAATGTGAAAAATCATTCTGGACATCTCTGGACACAATATATTTTCTAAAACATATGATCATACATTTACATCTTTCAGTAAGACCATCTCACAGGTAAACTCAAAGATCTGTCCTGTGTCTTGCTTCCAATTTAGGTAAAGTGTCATTGGATACTGTATCTCATTAGGGAAATACATTGTTGGAGTTGCATTCACCACATGTACATTAAGTATACAGGGATTATAAACTGGTGACCCCAAGGTGTCATAGGTAAGTCTCAGACAAGGTCTACTCACCCTGTTCGATTCTACTCTATGCCACTGTTCAGAATGGGAACTTCCTAGTTCTTGTATGGATTCCTCAGTGCAAACTGAATTATCAGCTATGTCATTTGTATCCTGAGTCACAGGCAATGAGTTGTGTTCCCCACAACTGTCATTCACCTCAGCAGAATCTGAAGCAGTGTTGGTCTCAATCTCAGAGCCTTTCTCAGCATCCCCATCAATATACACAGTCTGCTCTGCAGGGGATGCTACAGGTATGTAAGAATACATGTCATCTTCACTTTCTGAGCTCTCTGACTGTTCATCGAGTTGCTGTCTAATGCTTTGTTTTGTATTTTTTCTCCGAATAACTAATCTACCCTTCGTCCACCAGTAATGCTTACTTGTGCACCTATATCATACAAAGTTGTCAATAGTTTACCATTGATTACACAATGAATGAGACATTTGTTTCCTACAGTTTTGCACATTTATTCCACCCACCATCATCTAATAACCCACCATGCATAACTGTGTCAATCTCAGACAGGTCACACTTCTTATTTAGCTCATATATGGCCCGTCACAACTTTTTGTGTTCTGACCAGGGTTGAACCTGACATGGTTTGGAACAGTAGCATACCGTCTTGCATTCTGAGCATTGTTTGTAGTTCATCACTACCGTTGAACGCCCGCAGAATGCGCAGTGTTGGGACGCTTGGGTGCTGCAGGTTACGGCCTGTCCCTCGGCTGTAACCTCCCTGCATTTCCCTGTTGCTGCGGTTGCTGCTGCTGGGACTGTAGCAACTGTGGCTGCACTGAGTCTCCCCGCTCTCTTCTCCTGCAGCCGGTTTGTAAGGGATCACTGCTCCCGCATTTAAAACAATGCTCACACCTGCTAACTCCCGCCTGCTGACAACCCCTGCACCCTCGTCGCCTGTACTTCCCATCACTGCCAAGTACAGGTGACGAGGTTGCAACGAGGTCTCATTTCAATTTGAATATGATAATTTCTCAGACCCGTCAAAACTGTATGAAAAACATACTTTGCACTAAAGCTGGGTGGTATTTCAATCCCGAATCGCCTTCCTGCGAGGCGAACAGCACTTTTTGTCTAATGTCCATAACTCGCACTAAGACATTTTGTGGAGTTTCTGACACGTCCTGCACCTCAGACACCAAAGCCTTGTACATGTCAGTTGCGTTTTGTTCTTGATAATGAAACCAAATAATTAATCTCAAAGTCAGCCAAGTTTCCCTTCCAGATAACTCCGATGGCGGAGACCCGGTACTATTGCTCGAATCACAGCATCTACAATATCTTGTTCCGTATATCCTTGCTGTAACCCATTTTCCACCTGATGGGCTAAACTGCTAAAGCTCAATTTATCTTTCTGACCGGGATCACCAATTTGTCCTGCGATTTTAAAGTATTTTCTATATGTAGTACTAAAATCATGTCTTACCAGGTTGTCCATTTCTTTTTCCTTCGCTTCCAATGATTTTATTAAAGCAATCATTTCTTGGCGCAGTCTCTCTTCTTCGTGTTGCTCATGTTGTCTCGCCTCCTCTGGTACTTTGACGGCTGAATCGATATCTTTTAGTTGGATAAAATTCCGTAGCGCCATTAACTCTGCCAGGCCCTCATCCTCCAACTCCTCCAGCTCATCACGGTCCAGATGGCGGGTAATGCGTTTGATGAGTACAAGTTGGCTTTTGGCACACACTTCTGTTCCCGAAATACCCAAATAATTGCTAACTTTCAGCAGTGCTTCCACCGACAGTGTATAAAGCAGCCCTCTGACTTCTAACTGCACGCTCTCGATCGCAGAATCCATGTTGAGTGTCGCAGATCAACTTTGGTCGTAACTTATATGGGCCTCCAGACAGGCTTCAGCAGAACAGCGTCACTACAGCCGCCTCCTTCCACCGACCACTCTTCTGCTCAGTCTTTAAAACCGATTACAAATTTTGGAAAAAAATGTTGCTCCGGTCATCTTTATCGGCCAAACAGAGCATTACTTTAATCCCAGTGGTGCCTCCAAATGTTACGGCCTGAATAAAGGAAGTAATAACACACATTAGGACATGTGCTTCCATATTTACATCTCTTTTACTGACTGAGAACTGCGTACAGAAGTTGCTTTTACACATTTCAGTTTCAAGCAAACATTTAGCAACATTAGAGAAATAATTCCAAACAGCATTTTCAATGTCCGAGTGACACACGTGACTTAGCGCTACATCACAGAGACCTAGAGGCCTACTCCTCCACCTTGCAGTCTGTTTATGTGGATAAAACAAAGTTTAAAAAAAAGACAGTTTAATGCAGTTGATAAACCCCATTGCAACCTAACACTATCTTTTAGTCTACTTCAACCTACCTGAATAAAGGAAGTAATAACACACATCAGGCCATGTGGTTGCAGATTGAAAATCATTTACAGAGTGAGAACTGTAGCCTCGCCCCACTGCACCTCTCATATTTATAGCTTGCCACACCCACCTAGTGTCTCTGGGGTAGTGAACTCCCACTTAATTCTTGGTGTTCCTGAACTGATTAATTATTAGGAAAAATAATTATTACAGATAAGGATAAGGGTTATTTACCCAGTTCTCCACATATCATATGTTTAAAGAACAGATATACTGTCCCACTCTTGATTGACTACAGTGCTAGAGTACGGTCTCCCAGAAGTGGTCAGATGGGTTGATTGACTGCCATGAAAATGCAGATGTATTGTTTTCACTTGTTGGTCAATCAGCCAGTCAGACACCTGGGGGACAACTCATGTATTATAGGACTACTACTGAAGTTTCAAGAATGATTGATTTATATGTCCTCATGTGGTGGTAGGAATGTATAATTACAGTATCTGTGATTTTTGTGTTGCATTCTATCATATTAACAACTTTTAAACGTTAAAAGTATGCACTTAACCAAACCCATTGCTGATTTATATACCCCAAAGGAGCTCCTTCAGTATTTCAGGATGTGATGCTCCATCACTTATCTTGTATTCCCTGCAGCACGTTAGGTAATAATTACATTCAGTGGTGCTTTAGCATTAAGCTTACTAATACCCAAATAACCCTTATAATAGCCTAATATAATAATAATAATAATAATAATAATAATAATAATAATAATAATAATAATAATAATAATAATAATAATAATAATAATAATAATAATAGGTGAGATATTGCGGGTCAATTGCAACGAACTTGCAGAGTTAGTAGGGAGCTGCAAAGTAACCATGGGATCATCCCCAGTTAGGGTGCTGCTTTCAGTTAGTTGCAATTGACCCTGCATGCTTTCTCATTGTTTATTTTAAAAATCTATAATCAACCAAACTCAGCACTGTTTAAAAATAAATACAAATAAATGCACCCTCTTAATAAGATCAATCAATTTAAATATAAATGCTTTATCCATAGTAATATTGTTACATGATCCATAACTGACATGATTATTGTGGTTTGGATATATATGTTATATTCATACTCTTACCCCAAAATAAAACTTGGGAAAACATGCTTTTTACTTTCTAAGTGCCACATATCAATTGTAGGCCTATGTTGCACTTCTTAAATCACACAATTAGATTCTGCTGCATACTGTGTTATTAATGGGGGTTTTTTCTGGCTATTAATTGTCACCTCATGAATCTAATGTTATGCTATTGTTTCATATAAAATAAAACATTCTTAATTGTCATGTTTGAATTCATTAAATGAAACCGAACAATATCAATTGAACCCACTCCTGCTGTTCAATTGCTATATGTAGACTTGGATATTGGAGCAGCTGGAATGATGACAGCCCTAATGTAAATGTAATATTTGCTTAACTTTTGCCAGACAGGTAAAAGAGTAGACAACAACAACAACAACAACAACAACAACAACAACAACAACAACAACAACACCAAAAACATATCCTCTATGCAAAATGAACAATGACATAAAGTCAATGAAGAATCTGATTCCACCTCACCAACTCAACACCAACAACATGATTCAAGAGAAAATGACTAGTGCAGAAAAATAAAACGAATAACTAAAATAACAAGACAAACGGCTTCTTTGCTCTGTGAGTCTGGATTAAATCTCAAAAGTGTATGAGACAACTGGGCTTGGAGAATGACTTTGTTTGACTTATGACAAAAATTAACGAAATATATACTCAGTTACCATTTAATGCTATAGTGCAGTACAATATAACAAGTCAAATTTGTACAATTCATATTTCCGCTAGTCGTCAAGATTAATTTGTATAATTCAGTACCGTTGATTGTATTGTAACACTGTGCTGGATATACAGTCCCTGCTGTAAATATTTCGTTTTTAGAGGATTTGATCTTTAGTGAGTAGGCTATTATTAAAAACTAGCATGAACTGAAGCAATTGAAAAAGTGACAGGGCTTCACCAATACTGAACACCTATTTCCTTGTACTGTGGATAAGAATATGAATCTAATGATGAATGTCATTTGCAAACGGTCAATTCTCTCTGCTGTGAGTAACAAGAATAGGATTAAAAAACCGTGGCTCAGACAAGAGCACAGCTTAATATTGCGTTTGTCTGCTGTCAGCTGTTAGCATGGCTCAGGTTAAACACTGCATCTGTGCCAAGACAGAGGGCTGTACTACGAAGCGAGGTAACTGCTTATCCAGGTAAGTTCAGGAGCAAGTTTGCGAGGTCGGTGTATCTTCCCGGTTAACCCGCACTGTGAAGGTGGGTAAGTTTGACCCGAGGTCAGCGGTCAGGGCAATACGCGCATCTCTGCGCTGCTGCTTAACCCGGTGTCAGCCTGTATAACAGTCTTGTCGGGCTGTGAGGGGCTCTCTGCGCAGGGCGAGGGTGTGTAGACACGGGCAGCTCCTCCAGCTCACCCCGAGGATGCTCTCTATGAAAGGGAATGCAGTGTCTGTGCCGCTACAGGCCAGTCATGTCAATGGCACTCCGGAGTGACGCCCTCACTGTGAACAGGTGATGCTGCACCTCTGAGCAGGAAGACTGTCTGCCGCGCAGCTCGCAAGCTGGCACTCGCTCTCTGAACTGCTGATGCGTGTGCTGTGTCCCTGGCCGTTTAAGCCTCTAAAGACCAAAGAGGCTTTTTATGCGATCGCAGGTAATTCGCAATATAAAAATACTTGGTCTATTTTTAATATGCATAGGCTGGGCCTATTTACAGAACACATGTTTTGCATAGGAATGATAGGGTGATGGTGCGATTGACTGTGCGCATGTCACCATTAGAGCACCCCTGGGAGAACATGAGGGGGATTATGTGAATAGGAGGTCATTTCACAGCATCAGTGTTCAGGTATTTGATCATATCATATTTGATCTGACATGTAGCCTAGGCTACATTATTTTGTTCTCAAAACTTCTACTTATATTCAAGACAATTAAAGACACGTCAGGTGGTGAGCCACGACCAAGAGTGGATATGCGTGAATCGTGCCCTCCTCCAGTTTTCACTCTCTGCCTTTTTTCTGTTTGCTGTGAACACATGAACAGGCTATTCCAAGTGTAGGCTACACACCACATCTGTACTGTGTATTAATGATGAGTATTATTAATACACACCACCTGATAGAGTATTTTTATATTTCATCCGGACTTGATGCAGGTGCGTTTCCACTGGGGCTGCAGCTCAAATGATTGTTAGAATGAAGTTATTCTGAACACAATGGCATTACATTCATGCAGGCAGCCCTACAGCCTGGGTGCCATAGTGAGTAGATCTTCATTCATTAGCAGTGAGTAACGGGCCAGTTTCAGAGATTATCCTAATTGTTGTCACATATTTAGATAGACTATTTTACGTGTCCTTACATCTCAATCAAAGTAGAGAAGATATGAACCCTGTTCTTACGACCCTCATATCCTGACATTACAGCTGCGTTATCCCGGGGACACAGAGATGCGCACACACTGAGCATGCGCACCCACTCTTAACACGGTTTAACAATCAGAGTTTGTCAAGCCTGACTTTCCTTGATAACCCCGAGCTCAATCTCAGGAGGGTTAAACTCCCTTCGTAGTGCAGCCCTCAGGTGGGACTTGGACGACATGAGTTTAGCAGACACTTTAGCAGACAATACATGTGGAGCCTATTTATCTGTGCAGACTTACCGCAAACATTGTCTTCTCTTGCCGTGCGTCATTCGCCGGTGTGTCTCCCAAAAGAGATGGAGAGATAACCGGCTACTTCACTTTCTCGACCGTTTAAATATTGACGGGTTTAGAAAGTCAAGCGCTTGAAACATCACCTGAATGCAAAAATACAAACAAAAATGAATAGGTATCTCTCGCTTACTGTAACAAATGAATGTCTACAGTATAGCTATATATCTGTATGACTATTTCATACATAGCCAAGTGTCATCCTCCTTAAAGCATCTATTAGACTAAAATGAATGACTGTTTTAAATAATATGTGAGACTTTCCTCCCCCGCAATTGCACGCAGTGGTTGAGGGACTAGTAGTCTCTCTCTCCTCTCCCCTCCACAACATTAGTGCAGCTGTGGGAGCACCTTTTCAAAACCTCACACCCCAGTTGTTGGGTATTTTGGGGGAATTTCTATCATCATTTGTAAACAAGTGTCGTGTGCACATCCAGCTGTGTAGCAAATAAACTAACTCAGGGAATGTCCCGTCTCATTTAAATGGGAAACATCCCATCACACACGACTTCACTTACAGATTCATATAGTTGAACTGTTGCTGATAACTTGTTCATTCCTGCAAAGTTAAGCAACACTATGATGGGACAGCAACATTAGTTGTTGTCCTTTTATTGAGTATAATTACATTGAAATCGTATGGACATATGAATGATTAAAGTGAATTGTTTGCACACGCTTAAACATCTTGTTTAACCACAGCATTACATTATTCTTACTATAATATTCTTTCAAATGTGAGGTCTGAAGACTTCTGACTACAAATGTATACTGCATGTGGGCTAGGCACATTAAATGTACATCAACCACATACAGTGTATTAATATGGCATGGACAAATGAAACAGAATCATTAAAACAAACAAACAACCCACAAAAAACACCTTCTTGAACAGATCTAATTCACTTAATGTTGATGTTACTGTCCTATCCCAAGGCTTAGTGCAGGGGATTTCTGAACTGAGTGCTGGGCAAACATTTGTGGATGTTAGGGATTTTTCAAATTTTTCAAACACTGACTAAAAAATAAGGACCATTACATGAATATTGTGTCAGAGCTCACTGCAGCAGTAGTTTTTACTTTTTAATAACATATGTATTCAACTGAAATGGTGACAGCAGTGGCGTAGCCACGGGTGTGACAGCGTGTGCCTGTGCCACCCAAAGGGGCACCCAGAAATCAGATGCAGAATTTTTTGTTATAGCCTTATGCTGGGGTCACACTACACGATTTCTACAATCTGACCCGATGTTGTGAACAGTGCGCAGCTCACACTTAACCACTATTTTGCACTGAATTGATGTCTTTTGCGTGGTGAAGCAGCGCACAGCCGAGCCTTCAGCACAGACACTGTCTGATCTGACATCCGTGTCCTGGATCTGCGTCACAGCCTGCAACCCCACACCCGCACAAACACAGAGATCCGCACAGAGGACGGGCATTTACAGGACACGTTCGTGAAGTGCAGATGTCCGCAGTTATGCGCAGATCTGCGCTGCTCCACCAATGGGATCAGTGGATTTCTGCAGCTCTGTGCAAAACTGCGGAAATCTGCGCAACAAGAGCACGACCACAAACTGCTGCTGCTGTCCGTGTTCGTGTGTCGGACAAACACACAAAGCGCAGAGAAAAGAGGATGAGTGTGAAGACACGGCTGGCAGGCGTGGGCAACAGCCTGTCTACCGTGTGAGAGCTGGAGGTGAGCAACACGCAGCTCTATCCTGTATCCATCCCACAGTGTGAGCAGCGCAGGGCAGGGGTCGATATTTAGCGCAGACCTGGGTCAATTACAGATACTAATTGGTATCATATTATGTTCCCTGTATTACAGTACTTTAAAATAACTTGCGCCGAAGCAACCATTGGTATTTGAAGTATTTTAATAAAGGCGAATGGAAATCTTATTCTCCTGTCATGTTTCTTCTCTCTTCTTCATCAGCTCGTCTCTCTCCACGATCGTCAGTATGAAACATGTTTAATGAAGTCGATCGCATCGGAGGCAGCGACGCAGCAGCCCGTCTCTCACTGCACGACTATAGGCAGCGGCCCGAGGGCCAAATCGGGCTTAAATTCGTGTAGTGTGACCCCATCATTAGGCTATTATGGTCTAATTATAATAATAAAATAATAAAAGCCTATGTAAAGAATGATTGCACTGTGATGTTTAAAATAACAATAACAATCAAAGAATGGACTACTGTGTTGTAGAGCAAGTTTTTCAGATGCTCACCCACAGTGTCTTTTCTGGCTACTTCCACTCTAGAATGAGCTGGCATTCTTGCAGAGGAGGTGCACTGCAGCACTGCAGAAAAGAAAGGGAGTGTAATAGAGAGCAGCAAACTGGCACTGTGAGACTGGCTGAACTTTCACTTCGTTGTTAAGAGATAAAAAAACTCCTGTAGTGGGACCTGGTCCTGTATGAAGAAATAATTAGTATAGTTTTGAATGTTTTCTCTGCAAGGGTAAAATCCTAAACTGGAAGACAGAGACAGGCTAGGGACCAGATCAGCCCTGTGCTCTGTGTACTCTGTTGAGATGGCACTAATCTGTTCCCAGAAGAGCACTCTCTTCAGCCATTTGTTCGCCCTTTTCAACTGTATGCAGCATGTTGACAATATAAAGCGGAGTTGTTTTTTGTTTTTTTACATTGAGTGAAGGTGCTTACAGACAGTATCATGCTGAACAAATCTGTTAAATCAACAACTAGGACATACATTACAGGGGTCACCATTAAAATGGCTTTATCATTCATCTATTAATGCAACTTTTAGACACCGCTTTAGCACATAAGAAACAATGGCCTTTACAGCATATTGCATGTCAACTAGGATTTAAAATTGCATTGCATTGCAGATTCTCATTCACCCTTTCGATAGTTTACTGATTATCTTTGAAACGTGAGCAGAAAAAGGACCAGCTCAGTTGAGATACATTTTTTATGCATTGGTCTGATGTAGCGTCATCTCCTTCCTTTCCACATGTTGTATGCTATTAATAAAATAAGCAGTTCATAAAATAGATTTAAAGACTGGAAAAGAAAAAGTGTACAATAATAAGTTCTTATCGTGTTGTCTTTCTGCAGCACCTTCATTGCAAGCCTCCGCATCATAGCACGGCATGGTCTTTCCATTGATCGGGGTCTGCTACTTAATGACTCCACTTTACTGTACAACTTGAAACCTAAAGAATGATCAAAATAAGGAAAAAGGGAATTTTACGCACTGTGTCAAATTCAGGTTGGATAGATAGAGGAGACGCAGAGCAGAGAAAAGGGTCAGGCCTCTGCCGAAACCAGGCTGTCGATACCAAAAGGTTAAAAGCTGCCAGGAATCTGGCCCCATATATCATCCACAGTTGCTCCATGACACCGATCCTTAAGAGAAGACAGAAAAATTATATTCATTCTCAGCATTGACAGTTTAGCTGGAGCACTGTATCGACCACGCCACCCTCTGTTCAACGAAGGAGGGAACTCGAGCTATGATAGTTCCAGCCTCCCGACGCTAGGGTGCGATAGCGCTGTGTCCACACTGTACGCTAAATTGGAGTGCACTCAGTGACTCACCTTAGTATAATCATGGCAGATGTAACATCGGGGTGATTGCTTTGCCAGTGTTGTGTGTGTGTTGCTGTAAAGTTTTTACATCTTTTCTGTTATTATTTCCCGGTAAGCTGTAACTTAAATTTGTATTACCTAATTGTGTATTGATATTGATTTTTATGCTGTGAACTGGGAACAGACGCTAATTAAACAGGGCTAGTCAAATATAATTTTGTTTATTTAAATACGTTTTGTTGAAGCAAAATGAGAAATAATTTGTATTAAATGGAAAAGCGTGTTACTATTGTATTGTGATGAAGGAAAGTAGTAGAAACTGTGATTGAAATAGAATGTTTAAATCGAGTGTTGAGACCTGGAATTCGAGATTTACTAGTGCGCGGGTGTAGATTACAGGCTCTTACATATGATTGCGCCTGGATTAGTGCAGGATTTTGTTTGTTCTGTTATTATTGACTAAAACGGGAATGCTAAAACGATATGATTTAAATAGGCTAATTGCAGTAAAATGAAAAGGTTATTATTGAAAATGTTTGCAAGGTTGATTTAGCAGGAATAGGTTCGAATCAATATCTCTGTTGATTCCATTAGATTTTGGTTGGGATTATTGAAATGTATGAATATGGTTCTTAACAGAAATGCTATCGGAGCATGTAATATGTGTGATTCTGAAATAGTCTAATCATTACAGATGAAACATCGGGGTGACTGTATTGCCAGTATTGTGTGCGTGGGTGTTATTATTACCAGAATAAAATAGACTTCATTGGAACAAGAGTGCCCCTGATTAAATATTTTAAATATGTAGCAGAAACTGACAAGACTCAGAAGTGTTACATATTGATGCATAAAACCATCATTTTAGGAATCATGTGTGTTCCCATTTAAGGAAAGCAATGCTGATTAATAATAACAACAATTTCAATAATAATATCTATAAACACACACAAGACTTCAGATTAGATTCCACAGGTGAACAGTATTGTTGATAAGAACATATTAAAGGGTATATTTGGCAAATTATACAATTTTAAAAATAATTTTAATACAAGTTTCTGTCTGTTGGTTCTTTGTTAGGTGTGCTCTACTTGGATGGTGAGGATCTTCTCCTTCAATTATCTCTTTCGTTGCTTTTCTCAGGTATGGCTTCTGAAGAGCAGTTCCAGTGCTCTATATGTCTGGATATATTTACCAACCCTGTCTCCACTCCCTGTGGGCACAACTTCTGCCTGGCATGTATCGGAGGGTACTGGGATAACAAAGGCATGTACGAATGCCCACTATGTGTCAAACATTTTAAAAGAAAACTTCATCTCAGCATTAACAGAGGCTTTGCAGAAATCACGGAGCAGTTCAAGAGGAGGAGGCTCATGTTCCCAGAAGAGCGCTCTGCTCTGCCTGGAGAAGTGCACTGTGATATCTGCACTGAGAGGAAGCTCAGGGCTGTGAAATCCTGCCTGGTCTGTCTGGCCTCTTACTGTCAGACTCACCTGGAGCCCCATCAGAGAGTGGGGACACTGAAGACACACAAGCTGATTGAGCCTGTGAGCAACCTTGAAGACAGGCTGTGCAAGAAGCACGACAGACCCCTGGATCTGTTCTGTAGAAGTGACAGGACTTGTGTCTGTGTGTTGTGCACTGAGACAGACCACAGGACCCACAGCATTGTCCCCGCAGAGAGGGAATGGACAAAGAAGAAGGTGAGCTCCAGAATGATCTCTACAATATTAATACAGGTTAACTGAAATATCAAATGTAGTTAAACTAATAACTAAATGTTTATACTCAAAGAAAAATCATATATATGTGAAGACAGATATATTTATGTGGATGCTTTGTCTAGTCTAATTTCATAGACTGTCCTGTCATAATATCTTTTATAACCATATTCTAACCCAGTGTCAATATTTAAGGTCAGAATTAGAGGACATAATGGCATTTAGTTGCATTCATGTAAAGGCTAAAATCGGAATCTAAAGGATACACAATTTCGCCTTTGTTAAATAGTGTGCAATCAGCAATGACTGGAGTGTGTTCCCTGTCTGTCCACAGGCTCAGCTGGGGGGGACTGTAAAGCAGATGATCCAGGACAAACTGAGAAAGGTGGAGGAGATCAGACAGTCGGTGGCGCTCAGCAGAGTAGGTGTTGTTCCCGTACATTAAGATAGGTGATATTTATAATATTTGATTTCAAGATTATAATTTTTTTCACAGATCATTTAATTGATCTTACCATTTTATTGCTTCTGGTCCCCTCAGCTTGGTGCCCAGAGAGAGGCTGAGGACAGTGAGCAGGTCTTCAGGGCTCTGGTGTGCTCCATTGAGAGAAGCCAGGCCGAGCTGCTGGAGCTGATAGATGAGAAGCAGAGAGCGGCAGAGAGGCGGGCTGAAGGGCTCATTGAAGAGCTGGAGAAGGAAACGCTCTGAGCTGGAGCAGCTCTCACACACTGAGGACCACATCCACTTCCTACAGGTCTGCACGGTGACATCATGTTATTCACAATGACCTTTATTGACCCCCACATGATGATGAGTGTCTCCTCTCTCCTGCTGCAGAGTCTCTCAGACCTGCGCCCCCCTCCACACACCAAGGACTGGTCTGATGTCACTGTGACCTCTGACGTCTGTGTGGGGGCTGTCAGGAGAGCTGTCTCTCAGCTGGAGGAGAGACTCAGAAAAGAAATGCAAAAATTCTATGGAATTGGTAAGTATCTTCTTTCATTAATTCACCTTCAGTCATTACGGGGTCTTATTTCTGCAAGAGTCTTGCCTGTGTGGGCTGATAGGAGAAAAATACTTTCATGGATGTGTTATTTTTGTATGCGATTCAGCTGTCGTTATATACATATTCTGTTGCTGCTGTGTGAAATAATCAAATGGTGTTGTAATGTTTTTCATTACCACATATCAAGTGGGCTAGCAGGAAAATAAATGTTTACCACATTGTATCATATACCACCACTAGGATGATGTCTATTAAATAGTACTTTTACTCCCTAAAGTTCCATATTATTATATAAATATTAAAGAATAATCAAATTGTAAATGAGGTGAGAGGATGCTAATGCTAAAATACAGCCAAAAAGTTGCAATGGACAAATTGCCTTTAATTAATTGTTGCAGTTATTGTTAAATACTTTTGAGTAGCCTAGGACTTTAAACTGCAGCCTGGCTTGTTTGCCTTGTATCAATATTAGAGGAAAAAAGATTTGCTGAATAAAGTCCTGCTTTCTAGCGACACACATAAACCTAAATCACAGCAGTCATGTCCTCTGAATACCGGGTTGATACGTAAATTACCACAATACTTTACTGATACGAACACAGATTAGCAGTGAGTGACCTGCATGAATTCACCTTGAGGCTGTTTCATTTAAAATAAGACGTTTATTTGTTTATTAAACATATAAATGGGAAAACGTGCAATTGAAAAGATAGGATAGAGACAAGCAGGGTGGATACAATTAAAAGAGAAATTTTGACTCAAGACAAACAAAACATGTGAAATAATAATATTAAAGTAGAACGCTACCTATTCCTACAATTCAGAGCCCATACACAACTAGGTTTTATGTAATTGTGATTTATCTAATCCTTGAATAGTATGTGGAAGTTTACTACCTGCGTGGTTTACTGAGGTTCAGTTATGCAGGCGCTCAATAGCGGGGAGGGCTGCGTCGACTTGAGGACATGGTTGCCAAGCTTCCAGGTTTTGTTGGAGAAGTTCTGGTCCTGATTCCTTTCTGTGTTTCCACTTCTGTGCCTTGCAGTCCTCTTGGATTTCTACTCCTAGGGCCTGATATTCAAACTTTGCTCAATTTCAGTGCAAAATGTGTGCATCACAAAAAAAAGCAATTTCCCCCCAAAAGGAGAGAGATTCTAACATGGCACAAGTCTTTGTGCGACATTGGAATTAAGCTTTTTTTTTTTTTTTTTTTTTTTTCCTGTTGCACAAATCTCTTTGCTCCACGCAAACCCACCTGCACCACTCCACAGTGTGCTGTTATTCCCACAGTTTGAGCCAACTTTGCGCATTTATTGGATGAGTGCGCCGCATATATTGTGCATACATTTGTATATTCAGTTAATTATGGCTTTTATGCAGTTCAATCTGATTGCGTTATGCGCATGTTTAATATCAGCCCGGAATGCATTTGCATCTCATGTTTGCAATTTCCAAGTCATTACCATATGTTAATAAGCCATGGCATTAAAGAAACACGACTCTACAGTGTAGCATTACTGTCTAAATGTCCATGGAAATGCTGCATGCAACTAACTACATTTTCAATGTATGTATGTGTTGCCATTCATTCAAAAAAGCTGTCCCCTGAAATAGTGCTGTGTGCAGAGTTAACGGCATCCTTTTCAACATGTTATTTTGTGCGTTGCAACCCTTTTTTTAATGCGTGGCGCACAGCTACGAATATACCAGGAATCATGTATAAGTTCAGCCACTCCCCCCATATTGCGCCATGCATACAATTAAAGGATGAACAGCGCAGAATGGATTGGCAAATAATATGCATTATTGAGTGCATACCCCTCTGCGTGGTGCACAAACCCTATGAATATGGGCCCTAAGCCCCTAGGATTTTTACACTCCCAAAATATTTTTTATTTTTTAATATTTATTTATTTATTTAAATTTTAGACTAAGGGGATTCTAATCTTTCCCACCAAACAGTTTTCTGCGCAGTTTAACAGTATGTTCATCACAGTCATAGTTCACCAACAACAGCCTTCCCATGGGAAATAAACCCAGCTACAACCTGGACTAAAGAAGGATATTTATAAATGTTTCAAGCCTGCTCGTAACTTTTGTCACCTCAAAATGTTATGTCTTTTGCAGCTTGTGCAAATGCTGTGCACCTCACAGGTTCCAGCCCTGATACGTCCAACCTTTAAACTTTCTTTAAAGTGCCAATGACTACAGTGTTTCTGAATTAATAATAACAAATCAAAAAACAATGCTTTGATTCTGAATACATTATGAAATGTTCATACAGGAATAATGGTTCTTTCACGTCTTTCTTTCCAGAGCTGAAGAGGATCCAGCAATATGCAGGTGTGTGATGTCTGTTCTTCTAGTCTCATATGTTTAGATGAAAAAATAATTGTTGTCTTCTTTCTACTGCTATGATTATAGGGACCTTGCTCTTCCATTTAAATATGTTTAGTTTTTTGTAAATATCCTCAATGTAGTAGTATACATGTAATTGTATCATGTTACTTTGCACTGTTTTGAAAACATATTTTGGAGACATAATTTGAGTATCATATTGTTAGTTTTTCACTTTATTGCCACATTATTTGATTAGCTTGGTAAATAGTACATCAGCCAGTCATGTGATTAATATACAGTGGAGATCGTTTATAGCGATCACGTCCGTCCGGGTCAAACTGATCACTATAAGCGGATGATCGTTATAACCGATTTTTAATTTTTATTTATTTCTCTTGCAGATTACCATTTAAGTAACATTTATATATTCATTACATGAATATAAAGTAATTAAATGGACAGCTTCACTATTACCTGAATTTTATTGACTTTCAAAATCCGTCGGTAGTGTACATAGGCTAGACTAAGCCACAGCTTGCCGCTGGTTTCAGTGCATTTCAAATAAAATAAACTGTAGGCTATCAATGCCAAACTGGTAGCAGAGTTTGAAAACAAACGTAATCATAAAATATTCTGATCTTAGTCAAAAAATAAACTGCTTAACAATAAGTAGCCTACAAAACAATGAGGCTACCTCCGTTTTGTGTGTCGGCTCTGTGCCGCCTGGAAAAGTCATTTCTACATATGTTGAAATGTATGAAAAGACCCAAAATGAACACTATAAGCGGACTACTTGATCACTATAAGCAAATTATTTAAACAGCATTTGTATAGGAACGATTCCGTCCCAAGCTATTTGATCCATATAAGCGGTTGATCGCTATAAACGTGATCGCTATAAGCGGTCTCCACTGTAACTTGTTAGAGGTATAGGGTAGACTCTGCCCTTTCCTTCAAGTTTCTCTCCTCTCTGATTAGCAGTGGATGTGACTCTGGATCCTGAAACCGCTCATCCCAAACTCATCCTGTCTGAGGATGGGAAACAAGTGCGATTGGGAGACAAACGACAGGCTCTCCCTGACAATCCAGAGAGATTTTATCTGTTTTTCTGTGTCCCTAGGAAAGCAGGGTTTCAGTTCAGAGAGACATTACATGGAGGTGGAGGTGGGGGAGAAGAATGGCTGGATTGTAGGAATTGTGAAAGAATCCATGAATAGGAAGGGGACACATTTTCTAAACTCTCAAAATGGTTACTGGACCGTAAGAAGAGGGAATGCGTACCTGGCATCATCGTCTCCTGCTGCTGTTCTTTCCATGAGCCTTAAACCTCGGAAGGTGGGGGTGTTTATGGATTATGAGGGGGGGCGGGTTTCCTTTTACAATGTTGAAGCCAAGTCTCTTATCTACACTTTCACTGACACCTTCACTGAGAAACTCCATCTTGCCTTGAGCCCTGGTCTCCATCATGCAAGTGAAACCACAGCTCCACTGATCATCTCTCCTGTGTCAGTTTCATCTTCATAAATCAGACTCAACATCAAATAAATGCTGATTCCAAGGGCACTGCCATCACACTAAGATGTTGAATGTCAAAGCTACAGTCTGGAGCTGATTTGGGGCATCAAATATCCAAAATATTAAAAGTGGTAAACTTCAGTTTGTCATGACATTTATACTTTTCCTTTCACTGAAAACATTAAAACAATGTGTAGCACTCAGGCCTCATTGTAAAGATTTGTGATTAGTTGATAAAGTTTATACTTTTTATGATGATTACTGATTTGGATACATTTAGTTAATTAACTATTAAAAGTCAATAAAATACTGTAATTATAAAAATAAAAAAAGTGTAGGATTTCAGAAATGATTGAGGATATTAGTTTTGGCAGCCCAGTAACAAAGCGGAACGCCATCCCCTCTAATAATTTGGGTTTTTACTGCTGCTAAACTAAATCACACAGAAGCACCATTCAGATTGAAATGGGTAATTTCAAACATTCCTATGTAAAGTGTAAAAATAAAAAATAAAGTATTTCCAATACCTGCCAAATATGTTATGCCAAATTGGCAATTGTTTTATTTTTACTTTGGTGTAATGTGAATTGAATAATGTTTTAAAAGAAACATTGATAGATTTATAGAGTCATAAATATAGCAATCTAAAAGCATTTAATTGAGTTAACTCACATTAAAATACACCTGCTCTTCTGTATACCGGCTTCTAAATAACCTTGCATTATAATAATAATAATAATAATAATAATAATAATAATAATGTTATCCTTGAAACATGTTACAGCATTGATTTTATTAATTCAGTATTTTAAATTGAAATCAGGGTTTATGGGGTGTTTTTTCTACCCTTTTGATTACATTATCTATTAAATTAAAACAAAATTTTATTTACAAATTCTCAGAAATAATTTTGAATAAGATACATTCATAACCAAAGAATGTTAAATGTCCATAGCTGCTGACACTTAATCAGCACACCAAAGCATCTGTATAATTCAGTTTCCAATGAAGGTGTGTGAGAGAGAGATTTTCAGCAGACGTGGAAGTATTTGATTTATCCAACCCGATGTTACAGATAGTATTAAAATAAAGAGCATGTAGAAAAAATAATACATCAGCACAGACCTTTAATTATCTTTCAATCCATGAATAAAGGGGAATATGGGAAGTTGTGTCAGCAGCAGAATTTCTGAATAATTTATAACAAGGCTGGTGATAGGCCCTTGTTTGCTGTACTTTGTGTGACCACCATGCAAGTCAAACCTCCTCACCAGTAGTTCACCCTACATGATCACCCACATAAAACAATCCGATATAATGCATGATAGGGACTTAATTTAGCTAGGGCCCACCAAAAAGACTAATCAAGTATGGCTTGCCCTATAACACCACACATAGCACTAGACGAGGGAGTGTTCCCCCTGGCAGACAACGATACATTCCACTACACCTATATGTCATGATGTAACTAGTGGCAACAGCTTGTTAAGATGCCCCTTATTGACAAACGTTACCAATTTTATCATTTGGAAGTGAAGGCAAATATAAACAATATTACTATAAACAAGACAGCAGGCAGATATTTTTAATCATAACATAGCAAATCATATTTATGATCAATAGCAAGTATTAAAAAGTTACTGACAGTTCATCTTTGCATGTTTCATAGTTTTATTGCTCTGTCCTGAACACAGTAAAACAGGTTCACTTGGAACAAATTCAACTACATCCAGACATTAATCTAAAGATTGAAGAACACCTGGATCCAGGCTATAGAGCTATAAAGATCTACAGAGCAGCACCTAGATTATACATCGTGCTTATACATTTAGTTTTCCTTGTAAAACTACTCTATTATGAAAAACAGGCACTATGGATCACTGAAATGAGGTCCACATATTAACAGAACGGCAGGGAATTGTCTCATTACAGCCCAGTGCACCATTTTCGCCAGACAGTTAATAAAATAGGCTGATGACCCTCACAAGCTTCTTGTGCATTCTTGTGCAGTCTGACAAGACACCTGATCAAGAGCAGCACATCAATATTAGAGGCATGAAACACAGATCCCATGTTCTTAGAAAGGAAGGATTCATCCTGCAATTACCCCAGTACTCCTACCAATGTGCTCTCCCTGTCTCACATTCAGGTAAAATATTGATTTAGTCACTGAATCCTGTTAACTATCTGACCTATTCCTTGAGTGGACATGCTGGTGTCTAGAGAGTCCCCCCTTCTGGCTGAAGCACTTCCCACACAGGGCACAGGAGTAAGGCCTTTCTCCTGTGTGGACATGCTGGTGGCTCTTAAGAGACCCCGATGTGCTGAAGCTCTTTCCGCACTGGACACAAAGGTACGGTTTCTCCCCTGTGTGGACGCGCTGATGTTCCTTTAGTGACCCAGATGTGCTGAAGCTCTTACCACACTGTTTGCAGGGGTACGGTCTCTCCCCTGTGTGGACACGCTGGTGGATTTTTAGCTTGTTGGCGTCAGAGACGATCTTCCCACACAGGTTGCAGCAGTGGAGCCTGGCTTGGGTGTGAACCTTTTGGTGCTTTTCCAGCATCTCCAAAGTGGCATAACTCTTGCTGCACTGGATGCAACAGTGTTGCCGGTCCAAGGAGTGAGACAGTTTGTGGGCTTTGAGGCTCTTTAATCGGCAGTAACCCATCCCACACTGAGTGCAATAGTATGGCTTCTCACCCGTGTGAGTGCGCCGGTGTTTCAGCAGACAGCCAGACTCTTTGAAGCTCTTCCCACACTGGACACAGCAGTATGGCTTTTCCCCGGTGTGGATGCGTTCGTGGATTTTGAGGGAGTTGGAGTGATTGAAGCTCTTTCCACAATGGGTACAGTGGTACGGCCTCTCCCCTGTGTGCAGGCGCTCATGGGTCTTCAGGCTGCATTTGCTGTTCAGGCTCTTCCCGCACTGGCCACAGCGGTACAGAGCACCACCGGTGTGGATGTACTGGTGTCGTTTCAAGTTATATCTGGAACAGAAGCTTCTACTGCACTGGGTACAGTCGTGGCAACCCTTGGGGTCTCCCGGGCACTGCAAGTCTCTGTTCTTGTTCTGAAGTGGAGGCACGGGCAAAGTGGAGCATCCAAGTTGAAGCTGTCTGCAGTGAGATGATGGACTTTCACTTTTCACTGCATTGTCACCTCCTCCATGTCCCAGTTTCTGCATTTCATCTACAGTGAGCCCAGGTTCTACTTTAATTAATCTTTCTATTACACACTCAGATTTAACCACACCTTCTTCAGACATCCCTCCCACTTCTGTGTGTCCAGACTCCTGTCCAGTAACCTCCATTTTAATTATTTCTATCATTGTACTGGTTTGGCACAGGGTTTTATCAGTGTCCAGCTCTGCACCCTGAAAGAGCACTGCATCACTGTGATGCTCGGACTTAATGTAGTCCAGTCCATCGCCCTCTTCTTTAGTATATACACAGTGCAGTCTGGCTTCATTATGTGTATAAGAAGAGCCCAACTCTGTGTTACGGGTAGGCTGTAGATCAGTCTGCTCTTCTGACTTAATGTGGTAATGTTCATCAGGCTCTGATTTCATGTGAACAGTGTGTGCACTATTAGTGTAGGGCTCCATGCTATGGAAGGGATGGAGGTCAGAGTGGTGCTCTGACTTCATGTAGTCCGGTCCATCAGGCTCTCGTTTAATGTGCACACACAGCAGTCGGGCTTCATGATGCGTCTTAGTAGAGCTGAGCTCAGTGTTTTGACAGGCCTGTTGATCAGTGTACTGCTTTGAATTAATGCAGTCCAGATCATCAGTTTCTGTCTTTATACTGTCAGACCCTGGACTGGGTGGAGACCCCAGCTCTGCTGTGCTGAGAGACCGATTCCTGGGAAGATCTGCAGTGCAGATGGTGTAGAGGTCACAGTTGCTGGTCATAATGGAGGCAGAAAACTCGACTGTGCTTGATCAGAAGCCTGTGGTAAACCCTTCATCTATGGACAGACTACAGGCCACAGAGTACCTCCATAATACCTGCTTTTGTGCTTCTCAGTGAGCTGTTGTCTTCAGTATCTGTGGGCTGTGTGTCCTGCCTCAGACTGGAGCTCCACTCCTGCTCACAGTGCTGCTGCTCAATGGGAGCCCTTTCCCCAGAGTCAGGGAGAGCGCTGGCCTCTACAGCTCCTGGGGGAGAAACCAGACAGGAGAACAGCACTAAATAGCAGCTTGTGAAGATGAGCTGTTATTATAGATCACAGTAAAGTATTATCAAGTCAGTGCCATATTAGTTTGAATTAGTACTGTACAGATTATTTTAATTATGGCACATCATTTAGACTGATATTTGTTTAGAAAAACGATTTTATTCAAATGGTGCAATATTGTATGTCATTAGTTAAGATATTTTAGAAGAATGCCAGCTGTAGTAATGTCACAATCATGGACTATCAAGCTTGTAAATCAGAAAGTTAATAAATTAAACAAATAAAATTCCCTATCGATATTTGATATGGAGTAGGAACAAATCAACATATTAAAGAGCTACAGTATAATGTTTCTTGATTAATTTTTTTTTTTTTCCACAGGATCCATAAACTTTACCAAATGAGTGAGTAGTTAAATTGAGTTTATTTCAGTAAAAGTTTATTCATTTCATTATATTTATGTTATCTATACTATGTTGTATCATGTCTGTCCTTTACTCATTTAGAAGAAATTAAACATTCACATTTCTTGACAGTGATGATTAAGTTTGGTCTAGATGTAGTGGGGAGTATTCACACTTCTTTTGAAACAAAAAATTAAATTTAATAAATAGACTATACTCTCAGAGCTTAACATGTTGATTTCTTATTTTACTTTAACCTAAGTGGTGAAGAGACACTTGAACAGAAACGAATTATAATTATACTGATTTGCATGGTAGAATTTGCATAACTAAATGTATGCAACTAACTACAAATAAAACTGAAATCCAGGAAAGAGACACAATGATAAATGTTTTATTACAATCTGTACATACATATTCATTTTAAATGGTTTTCTATTCATTGTAATTTAAGTATATAATGTCAGGCTGTACCAGAAACAAGAGAAAAGCAAACCACAAAAAGGGTGATTCTATTTAAAAAATGTGTTACCTACCTCTTTTCTTTGAGACTCCTAGCTACCTTAATGAATGTTCATGCTAGGTTTCTCTCAACCATACCTTGGTTTTCCTTAAGTGCCATAAAGAAATAAATAATAAGCAGAATCTCCTAGAAAAACTGGAACTGGTTTAAAATAATCAATGGGTCCTCTGTTACAGACATTTTTACACCTATAATTAATTAATCTAGGAAAGCAATTATATATTGCTTATCAGTAAAAACAATACAAGAAACCCATCTTTGTGATTTTTGGTAATAGTTAAAATGTTCCTACTAATTAAAACTGAAATACTATTTATCTCTGCTCTGAGAATTTATGGTAGATCATCTCTTGGTATTTACTCTCACTCACTCACACACATTGATAGGGGATCAAATACTTATTTCCCTCATTAACATGCAAATCAATTTATAACTTTTTTTGAAATGCGTTTTTCTGGATTTTTTTGTTGTTATTCTGTCTCTCACTGTTAAAATACACCTACCATTAAAATTATAGACTGATCATTTCTTTGTCAGTGGGCAAACGTACAAAATCAGCAGGGGATCAAATACTTTTTTCCCTCAGTGTAGGTGACAAATAATTTGGTGTCATTTATTTCAATCCACTTAATTTTGTAGCGCATTAAACATTAAGGTACATTCTTAATTTACACTCACCTACTCACCTACGTACTTTTACCTGTACTTATCCGTGCTCTTTATAAGCCATTCATTTTGACTGTTTCCTTAATGTGTGTAGCACTGATCTAACTTACCACATTTATTTTTACACTTCAACTAGGCTACCCACTAACAGGATTCTTGCATACTATTTTGTACAAGATTTCAGTTCTATTTACTTCAGTTATTATGTAAATTATATAATGTATCCTTTGCTCTTTCCTAAAGTTTCTTTGTGGTATGTGTGTATTAACAGTAATTATTTCTATACAGACCATGTGGGGAAAAAACTTCACTCTTTACATATCTGCCCCCAGTTAACAGTAAAGGTATTAGTATATGTACAGTTTAGCTATACATAAAGTATAAGTAGTACTAATCCACATTGGAGGAACTTAATACCTTATGGGATTAAGCGGGATATATGAAAGCAGCTGTGTGAAATCTCAGATGAATACTTAAGATATTTAGATATTTTTACACACAAATGAAACACCCTAAATATGAACAAAAAATATAAAATCACAAATGATACCCTATACCTGTAAATGAAAACATATGAATTACTGCATTTCATTGTAAGACTCAGTGGCAAAAATAAATCTACCCTACAGAACTAAACTTTGCATGACTGGGGGAGAGCAAGATTAGATGGGGAGAGACATTGCAGTGTTGGAGAGATGAAGGCAGGCACAGGAATCTGGAAATAACATTTTTGGCAGATAATTTGTTATATTTAATTGTGAGCGTATAAGCAAATCTTTGCCAGAACACGTGTTGGAGGAGGGTTTATGTATTTGTTTCATAAAGATATGCTGGGAACAAATATCTGGGAAGATAAAGGTGGGGGGGAAACACCCAAATCTAGATTACTGTAATACTTGAATAAGGAAAATAAGAGCTCACATTTTACAGTCAAGTTTATTTTCAAAGGTTCCAGCTGTTGTATATGAATCACAGGTAACTGTGCAAGTAGTTATATATGGTCTTAAGATCAATTAACATTTAACCCCAATACTAAAAATGTTGTGGAGAAACCAGATTGAAATTGTGTAAAAATGTAGTATTCCTTTTCTATTAACTGTAGTTTAAATGATGCTGCGGCAGAATGGGATTCAATTTACATACAATTTGAAAAATGGTGAATGGTGAAACTGATGTTTTGTACATTTGTTTTCCCCAGAGGTGAAAGAAAATATTTCAAATACTCTCTCTCACACACACACACACACACACACACACTCGCTAAAAATGCAACCACCACTAGACTCATTGGCCAGATAAAACTCAGGATTCATTAACTGACACCAGCAGGAGAAAAAGCTTAAGCGGTCCTGCCTGGCCTTGGTGTGGATCTGTTGGCGTTTGAGAAGTCTCCCCTTCTGCACAAGGCTCTTCATGTTCTGGTTGTAGTACCGAGGCTTTTCCTCTTGGGTGAACACGCTGGTGTCTCCTAAGTGATCCTGATGAGATGAAGCTCTTCTCACACTGGCTGCAGCAGTACGGTCTCTCCCCTGTGTGGAGGTGTTGATGGCTCTTGAGCGACCGTAATGTGCTGAAGCTCTTCTCACACTGGTCACAGGAAAACGGTCTCTCCCCTGTGTGGATGCGCTGGTGTTCCTTGAGTGACCCCGATGTGCTGAAGCTCTTCTCACAATGGGTACAAGGGAACGGTCTCTCGCCTGTGTGAACACGCTGGTGGATTTTCAGTTTGGTGCCTTCAGCAAAGCTCTTCCCACACTGACTGCAGCAGTAGGTCCTGTGAACCTGCTGGTGTGTTTCCAACATCTCCAAAGTGGCATAGCTCTTTCCACACTGGATACAGCTGTGTGGCCGGTCAGAGGTGTGAACCAACTGGTGGCTTTTGAGGCCCTCTAACCGGCAGAAGCTCTTCCCACACTGGCTGCAGAAGTACGGCTTCTCCCCCGAGTGGGTGCGCTGGTGCTTCAGCAGACAGCCTGACTGGTTGAAGCTCTTCCCACACTGAGCACAACGGTATGGCCTCTCCCCGGTGTGGATACGCAGGTGAGTCTTGAGTTTCTCCAGCTGGTGGAAACTGTGACCACATTGGGAGCAGCAGTACGGTCTCTCCCCTGTGTGGATGCGTTGGTGGATCTTGAGGGAACCTGTGTGACTGAAGTCCTTCCCACACTGTGAACAGCTGTAAGGTTTCTCTCCTGTGTGAATCCGCTGGTGGATCTTCAACCTTTCTGACTGGTTAAAGGTTTTCCCACACTGTGCACAGCAGTACGGCCTCTCCCCTGTATGAACAAGCTTGTGTCTATGAAGTTCTCCTGAATCTCTGAAGCTCCTCCTGCACTGGTCACAGCAGTATGGCCTCTCACCTGTGTGGATGTGCTGGTGTCTTTTCAAGCTGTAACTGGAATAGAAACTTTTCCCACACTGGTTGCAGCAGTGGCAACCCTCGAGGTCTCCAGAAAACTCGATGATTGTGTTGCTGCTCCCAGGCAGCTGGGAGAGTGAGGATGGAGGCTTGGGGGAGCAAGATAATCCAGGAGGTTGCTGTTTGGGCGGAGATGATGGGCTCTCACTTCTCACTCCATTGTCCGACCCTCCACTGAAGACCTTCCTGAAGGCAGTATATTCTGGTTCACACAGTCCATTTCCAGAGATCTGAAGTCCCATGTTAGACTGTTCATCTACACTGAGCTCAGATTCTTCTTTTATTATTTTTTCTATTACACTCTCAGACCTAACTAGGTTGAGACCGTCTTCCATGCATTCAGACTCCCGACCACTGATCTCCATTTGAATGTGATGAGACATTGCACTGGATGTGTGCTGAGCATCACTGCCCAGTGCTGCACCATGAAGGGACAGTGCGTCAGTGTGGTGCTCTGACTTAATGTAGCCCATTCCAGCAGTCTCCTGTTTAATTTGAACAGATACCAAAAGAGGCCCATTCTGATTTGAGTTGAGTCCAGCTCTGCAGTGTGAAGGTGCTGTAAGTCAATATATTGCTCTGATTTGATGTAATCCACTATCCCAGATTCCGTTTTAATCTGGTCAGGGCGAAGACTGAGTTCATTATAGGTTTTATCAGAGGCTGCTGTAGTACTATAAACATCTTTCAGCTGAATGAGCTGTTCTGACTTAATGTAGTCCACTCTATCGGTCCCCATTTTTATGCAGTCAGTCCACAGACTGGTTTGAAGGACCAGCTCTGATGTGTTGGGAGACTGTGACCTCGACAGATCTACAGTGTGGTTGGAGACCAGATCAGATTCACTCTTCAAACTGGTAGGTAGGACCCTAGGGTGTCAGATACCAGTATACCAAATCCTTGCATTAAACCTAAATACATGGCCCTACTATGTGAGCATTTCTTTACTTCTGTCTGCGCCTGTCCTGCTCAGTGAGCCTCCATTTGTCTTCAGTATCTGTGGGCTCCCACTCCTGCTCACAGTGCTGCTGCTCAATGGTAGCCCTTTCCCCAGAGTCAGGGAGAGCGCTGGCCTCTACAGCTCCTGGGGGAGAGACAACACAGGAGAACACTGTAAACAGCAGGTGAGGACAGTAACCCTGCAGGGTTTTCAGCGTAATTCGTAATTGTACAGCTATATTCAGCAGATGGCTGAAAATAAAAGCGTTTAAGAAATTAACCAAAACAAATGTAATTACTTCTGGTAGTTTCACACCACTAGAGTTCCCTATTTTGCTAACTGAAAATCGGCAGAAATAAAAATATATATATATACATTTTAGTTACACAATTCTAGCATGAAATTATTTCAGTTCATGTTGTAATGACCATATTGTGTTACTTCAGAAATAAAACGCGAGATACTTTTAATTACAAAATACTATTGCATTTATAAAATTTTGAAAAAAAAAAAAAATCAATAGGATATTTAAGACCTATATTTTGATTCCATTAAATTTAAATTCGACTTCAGCCTAGACCTAAACATACATCATTAACATATGCCATGAAGACCAAATATAATTATTCTAACTATATATATATATATATACAAATATGAGTGTAACTGATAGTGTTCACAATCCTCAATTAATGAAAACAGAAGAGCTATCGCATTGCCTGATTGGTCAATATTACAATGTGATGGTATATGACGAATCAGCACATATGACACAATGCATTTGCAACACTCTCTCACACATGTATGTGTGTCAACAAGATGCCTTCATTTACATATAAATGTTAAAATATGATACTGGGTTTCAAAACTGTGACATAACGAACCTGGACATGTACCAAAATATTTCTTTACACATTATTAGAAAGGCCATGTGGTTACAAACATTGTACTATATATCAACAGAGCATAATCTAAAATCATCTTCCGATGGACTTACCTTACAAAAATGTCCACTGGATGCCTGTTTTGGGCTGGCTTTCCCGGATCAGCATGACTGGTCACGCTCGCAACACGATAAATAAGATGAAGGAGACTGGTGTCATTTGTGTCAGAGGGAGGCTCAAAGCCTCCTTTTTGCGAGTTGTATACGTCATTAAGGAATACCTTATGTCTGGGATCCCTCACCAAAGCTTTCAACAAAGGTCAATTTTATTTCGATTTAGTAGTGGTCATAAGGTTTGTAACTAAGCAGACACAAAATACATTTCTAAATTTAGAATATCAGAGATTGAATATACACTCACAACTTATTGTATTATTATTTTACTATTGTTAATTTCTGTAGTTTATTTTGCATCCAAGGCCCTGAGAATTAACAGCCGTTTCATTATTCCATGATCACTATGGTTTGTAAACCGGCACGGACACGACAGGTAAAAAATGTTACCGGTATTTTGTTAACAACTTTCTCAGATTCCAATTAATTATTTGGCCATTCTCCAACTATATAATTAGATTGGTTTTATACAGATGACACACACACACAAATTCAGTCTTCTGTATGTGTTAAGACTGTAAATATTTCTCAAATAATCATACTCAGGAATGTCACTTTAAAAGTTCAGGCCATAATGTTTTTTTTAATAGCAAGAATACAAACACCAAATTTTCTTGCACCTGGACTGTAATAACAGCGGTCAAAATCCTATATGCGGCATACCCCCAGTATCATATTTTAACACACACACACACATTATATATATATATATATATAAAAATATATTATATTATATTATAATATATATATATACACTCACCTAATGGATTATTAGGAACACCATACTAATACTGTGTTTGACCCCCTTTCGCCTTCAGAACTGCCTTAATTCTACGTGGCATTGATTCAACAAGGTGCTGAAAGCATTCTTTAGAAATGTTGGCCCATATTGATGGGATAGCATCTTGCAGTTGATGGAGATTTGTGGGATGCACATCCAGGGCACGAAGCTCCCGTTCCACCACATCCCAAAGATGCTCTATTGGGTTCAGATCTGGTGACTGTGGAGGCCAGTTTAGTACAGTGAACTCATTGTCATGTTCAAGAAACCAATTTGAAATGATTCGACCTTTGTGACATGGTGCATTATCCTGCTGGAAGTAGCCATCAGAGGATGGGTACATGGTGGTCATAAAGGGATGGACATGGTCAGAAACAATGCTCAGGTAGGCCGTGGCATTTAAACGATGCCCAATTGGCACTAAGGGGCCTAAAGTGTGCCAAGAAAACATCCCCCACACCATTACACCACCACCACCCGCCTGCACAGTGGTAACAAGGCATGATGGATCCATGTTCTCATTCTGTTTACACCAAATTCTGACTCTACCATCTGAATGTCTCAACAGAAATGGAGACTCATCAGACCAGGCAACATTTTTCCAGTCTTCAACTGTCCAATTTTGGTGCATACCTCGGTTGTAACGAGTGGTTATTTCAGTCTTCAGCTCTTCTATCAGCTTGAATCAGTCGGCCCATTCTCCTCTGACCTCTAGCATCAACAAGGCATTTTCGCCCACAGGACTGCCGCATACTGGATGTTTTTCCCTTTTCACACCATTCTTTGTAAACCCTAGAAATGGTTGTGCGTGAAAATCCCAGTAACTGAGCAGATTGTGAAATACTCAGACCGGCCCGTCTGGCACCAACAACCATGCCACGCTCAAAATTGCTTAAATCACCTTTCTTTCCCATTCAGACATTCAGTTTGGAGTTCAGGAGATTGTCTTGACCAGGACCACACCCCTAAATGCACTGAAGCAACTGCCATGTGATTGGTTGGTTAGATAATTGCATTAATGAGAAATTGAACAGGTGTTCCTAATAATCCTTTAGGTGAGTGTATATATACATATACAGTGAGGGAAAAAAGTATTTGATCCCCTGCTGATTTTGTACGTTTGCCCACTGACAAAGTAATGATCAGTCTATAATTTTAATGGTAGGTGTATTTTAACAGTGAGAGACAGAAAAACGCATTTCAAAAAAGTTATAAATTGATTTGCATGTTAATGAGGGAAATAAGTATTTGACCCCTTCGACTTAGTACTTGGTGGCAAAACCCTTGTTGGCAATCACAGAGGTCAGACGTTTCTTGTAGTTGGCCACCAGGTTTGCACACATCTCAGGAGGGATTTTGTCCCACTCCTCTTTGCAGATCCTCTCCAAGTCATTAAGGTTTCGAGGCTGACGTTTGGCAACTCGAACCTTCAGCTCCCTCCACAGATTTTCTATGGGATTAAGGTCTGGAGACTGGCTAGGTCACTCCAGGACCTTAATGTGCTTCTTCTTGAGCCACTCCTTTGTTGCCTTGGCTGTGTGTTTTGGGTCATTGTCATGCTGGAATACCCATCCACGACCCATTTTCAATGCCCTGGCTGAGGGAAGGAGGTTCTCACCCAAGATTTGACGGTACATGGCCCCGTCCATCGTCCCTTTGATGCGGTGCAGTTGTCCTGTCCCCTTAGAAGAAAAACACCCCCAAAGCATAATGTTTCCACCTCCATGTTTGACGGTGTGGATGGTGTTCTTGGGGTCATTCCTCCTCCTCCAAACACGGCGAGTTGAGTTGATGCCAAAGAGCTCGATTTTGGTCTCATCTGACCACAACACTTTCACCCAGTTCTCCTCTGAATCATTCAGATGTTGGCAAACTTCAGACGGCCTGTACATGTGCTTTCTTGAGCAGGGGGACCTTGCGGGCGCTGCAGGATTTCAGTCCTTCACGGCATAGTGTGTTACCAATTGTTTTCTTGGTGACTATGGTCCCAGCTGCCTTGAGATCATTAACAAGATCCTCCCATGTAGTTCTGGGCTGATTCCTTACCGTTCTCATGATCACTGAAACTCCATGAGGTGAGATCTTGCATGGAGCCCCAGAACGAGGGAGACTGACAGTTATTTTGTGTTTCTTCCATTTGCGAATAATCGCACCAGCTGTTGTCACCTTCTCACCAACCTGCTTGGCGATGGTCTTGTAGCCCATTCCAGCCTTGTGTAGGTCTACAATCTTGTCCCTGACATCCTTGGACAGCTCTTTGGTCTTGGCCATGGTGGAGAGTTTGGAATCTGATTGATTGATTGCTTCTGTGGACAGGTGTCTTTTATACAGGTAACGAGCTCCCTTTAAGAGAGTGCTCCTAATCTCAGCTCATTACCTGTATAAAAGACACCTGGGAGCCAGAAATCTTGCTGATTGATAGGGGATCAAATACTTATTTCCCTCATTAACATGCAAATCAATTTATAACTTTTTTGAAATGCGTTTTTCTGGATTTTGTTGTTGTTATTCTGTCTCTCACTGTTAAAATACACCTACCATTAAAATTATAGACTGATCATTTCTTTGTCAGTGGGCAAACGTACAAAATCAGCAGGGGATCAAATACTTTTTTCTCCCTCACTGTATATATACACACACACACATATACAGTCATCCCCACTCCACACTTCCATTGTTTGCCACCAGAGGTCGTCATCCCCTGAATTCTAACCTGTCTCTCATTCCCCAGCATCGATCATCCAATTGACATTCCACAGCACCATGTGCACTTGCAACATTCACCTCCACTCATTGGATCAGCACCTCACATCCCTGTCCCCTGCCTCACTCTGCTCTGTATTTAAACCCCCTGTTCATTGCATTCAATGCCAAGTCTTTTTTTTTTTTTTATGGTATCATTTCTAAGCGTTTCCCGTTTTGCCTGCACTGACTATCGATTCTTGGATTCCCTCTTCCTCCTTGTTTGAGCGATCACCTGACCTCCTGCTTGCCCCCTTGACGACTCTTTTGCCCATTCCTAAGGATCCTGTGTTTGACTCCTCTGTGCCTCTCCGCACCTGGGTTCATCCCTCCTGTGCCTCATCTGTTATTACAAACCCACACATGTAACAAAGTCAGGGGGGATCAACCCCCTTAATATATTTTATCTCAAATGCCCCATGATATTGCTCCACTGCCAAAATTCTGAAAACTCTTGTCTGAAACAAACATTATTATTTTGAATATTGAAATAATTGATTTGATTAATTATCCCAATTCTACACCAATATAGTCACTTAGTCTTCAATTAACATTAACCATATATGCCATTAAATTATTTAACAAGGTAAAGCATGTTTTGTAATAATTGAATGAGTAAACACAGATGATTGTCCAATAGGTGGCTTAATAAGAATCTGTATTGGCCTCTTGGTACTGGAGGACTGAAATACAGCACAATTCTGGGCCTTATGTATTGGATAACTTTATTTTTTGTCAAGTACAACATAACCACTCCAGAATACACATTTATGGATAGACCTGATGTTTTTTTGTTTTTGTTTACATTTCTTAACAGCTGGAACTCATAGAACTATGTGATTACTACTTAATTACCAAGAAAGGTTTTATTGATTATCAGATTTCTATGATTTAATTATGAAATCGACACATACCACTAACTACAACTTTTAAGCCAGGCAGAGAAATGTAAAATGCTGAAACATTCTATGAAGCCTATTGTTACGTTGCCTCAGTCGTTGTTGCTAGAGGGTGCTGTCCCTGTATCGAAGCACTCTTTTGCTGGGGTTCATGTACCCATTGTGGTTGTTCAGTCCCTTTGCACAGGGTTTATTTGACTTCATATTTGTTCACCGGTCCTGTCACAGTTGGTGTGTGAACAATAGTCATGGACAGAGTGATGGCTCTGGTGATGTATTGTCTTGTTCCACTTTGATATCACATCAAAAAGATGATATTGATTTGTCGTCTATTTATTCTCAGGCATTGAATGAGATTGAAGCTGGTAAGATGCCAATTTGTTATTATCTGAAAGATAATGTGCTGATGCGTGAGTGGAGGCCTTCTGATACACCTGCTGGTGATACGTGGAGGGTTGTGCATCAGATTGTATTATCAACTCGGTATCGACAGGAAGTGCTTTGTCTGGCCCATGAAGGCCACTGGCTGGTCATTTTGGAATTAATAAAGCGTTTTACCGCGTTATGAAACACTTCTATTGTCCTGGTGTGAAGGATGATGCGAGGCAGTTTTGTCGCACGCATCATGTATGTCAAGTGTCAGGTAAGCCTAATCAGAAGATTCCAAAGGCTCCCCTACAACCTATTCCTGCTTTTGGGGAACCATTTAGCCCAGTTATTGTTGATTGTGTAGGGCCATTGCCCAAGACAAGAGCAGGCAACCAATATCTGTTAACCATCATGTGCAGTGCCACTAGGTTTCCTGAAGCTATTCCTCTCAGAAACTACTGCACTTGTCATTGTGAAGGCTCTTGTTAAATTTTTCACTTTAGTGGGGTTGCCAAAGTCAGTACAGTCAGACCAAGGGACTAATTTTATGCCTGGTATCTTTCAACAGAATATCTCCAGTGCTTACCATCCTGAGTCACAAGGTGCCCTTGACAGGTTCCATCAGACACTTAAGACCATGATGAAGATATATTGCTTAGCCAATGAAAGGGACTGGGATGAATGTGTTCCCATGTAGTTGTTTGCTTATCGAGAGACTGCAAGATTCCTTGGGGTTTAGTCCGTTTGAACTTGTCTTTGGACATAAAGTCCGTGGGCCACTGAAATTGTTAAAAGAAAGATGGCTGGCAGTTGGTGAGGCAATTGGTCTCTTGAAATATGTATCAGATTTTAAGGACAGGTTATATAAAGCTCTTTTGGTTGCCCAAGAAAATCTGAAAAAGGCACAGCAACACATGAAAACCTGGTATGACCGTGGTACACGTGTTCGCAAGTTTGTACCAGGCAGTAAAGTGCTTGTGTTACTGCCAATGCGAGGAGATTCCCTTCGGGCTCAGTATTGTGGTCCGTATGTGATAGAAAAAAAGATAGGTGAATTAGATGATGTGGTGAGTACACCTGACAGAGGAAGGAAAAAGCACTTGTGTCATGTAAATATGCTTAAAGAGTATTTTGAGCGTAGCAAAAAACAATCTGAGAAGAGCATTGCTGTTGTGTCAAGTGAGCCGGTTATAGCAAATAATGATGAAAATGAAGAGGACAATGATTTTGGTGTCACTTCCTCCGGAACATCTGTAAAACTTGGAAATTCACAGGTGCTAAATAATACTAAAGATAGGCCATTTGACTTCAGAACAACAAGACATGATGCTACTTTTTGAAGAATTTAGGCAGGTATTTCCTGATGTGCCATCTAGGACACATTATTTAAGTCATGATGTTGATGTAGAGAATGCTTCTCCTGTAAAACAGCATCCTTACAGGGTAAGTCCTCAAAAGTTAGCCCTTATGAGATCGGAGGTTGACTATATGTTGAGTAATGGAATTATAGAGCCAAGCCAAAGTGAGTGGACTTCACCCTGTATTCTTGTACCCAAGATTATAGGCGGGTGAATCTGGTCAGTAAGGATGACACCTATCCTATCCCAAGGATTAATGACTGTATAGATCGGGTAGGCCATGCTAAATATGTAAGCAAGTTTGACTTGTTGAAAGGTTATTGGCAAGTGCCATTAACTGAACGTGCTAAGCAGATCTCTGCATTTGTGACTCCTGATGGTTTGTGACAATATCGAGTTATGCCTTTTGGCATGAAAAATGCCTCCGCTACTTTCCAGAGGCTAATGAACCAGGTTCTTCGTGGCTTTCCGAATTGTCAGGTTTATATTGATGACATTATTTTGTATAGCTCTACTCGGGAAGAACATCTATGTGACCTTAAGGAGTTATTTCAGCGGTTGATAGCTGCAAATTGACTATCAATCTTACTAAAAGTGAAATTGGACAGGTTTATGTCACATTTTTGGGACATGTAGTAGGTCAAGGTCGGGTCAAGCCTAAGAAACCTGAAGTCGAGGCCATATTGAATTTTCCAGTGCCTACAGATAAGAAGTCTCTGTCTCAGTTTCTGGGTATGGCAGGGTTTTACAGGAAATTTTGTAAACATTTCTCTGATGTAGTGTTGCTGTTGACTGACTTGACCTCAAAGAAAGTGAAGTTTGCATGGACCAGTGAGTGTCAAAGAGCTTTTGAAAACGTCAAAGTTATGTTATCTAGCCAGCCAGTGCTTGCTGCACCTGATTTCAGTAAGCCATTTAAAATAGCTGTTGATGCCAGTGATGTAGGTGCTGGAGCGATATTATTACAAGAAGATAAAAGTGGAATTGAACATCCAGTCTGCTGTTATTCAAAAAAGTTTAATAGACATCAGCGTAACTATTCAACAGTGGAAAAAGAGGCTTTAGCATTGTTATTAGCTATTCAGCATTTTGAAGTGTGTGTTGCACCTCAATTCACTCCTTTGACTGTGTATACTGATCACAACCCATTAATCTTTCTTAATAGAATGAAGGGTAGAAATCAAATGTTGTTAAGATGGAGTTTAATTTTATAGGAGTATAATTGAATCGTTAAGCATATCAAGGGAGTGGATAATGTTGTTGCTGATGCTCTATCAAGAATATGAAACCAGTTTCTTGTCAAGAAGTGTTGTATGTTAATGATTCCTATGTTGTAATGTGTATGTTGACTTTACAGTGTTAAAAAGGTTGTTTGTAAGAACCTTCAACCTTTTTCAACGTGGGGAGGTGTTACGGGTGTGTATTGTGGTGACCACTATCCCCCGGTGTCGCTGTGATGCATAAATGGTGCCAGGTGAGGATGTGGTGGACTCTCTTTTTACGGATGACCTCATTTATGAAATGGATATAAAAGGAGAAAGGGAAGAGGAACAAGGGAAATGAGACGGCATGGTGGTGGATATTGCAACCGCGGATTGATTGCGCAAAAGACTGCTGAATTAAACTTTCGCCCACTTTGGAAGCTTTGGCCAAGATGAACATGTTATCAACACTTCCGTGATTTCAACGGCACCTCTGCTTTGGTTGTTATACAAACTGGTAAAGGACTGGGGGAACTTCACTTTGGACTTTTGTGACGCCGTAGTTTGTAATAGTGTCTGTTTTGTTATGACTTTTGTCCTCCCATTTCATGATCTTTTTACTCCTCTTCTTAAATGTGCTGTAACTTATTCCAAATACATCTCATTGTGCTAAGATACACACATTTGTATCAGTTGTTTGAGTTAGTTGTTTGCCGTCATGTTATTCGTTGTGTGCAGGTCGGGAGGGGCTGCTAAATATTCTACCCGAACTGTTACACCTACGTATAGAATAGTTATTCTATATGTGACTGTCTCACTTAGCTTTATAGACTTACACTCACCTAAAGGATTATTAGGAACACCTGTTCAATTTCTCATTAATGCAATTATCTAACCAACCAATCACATGGCAGTTGCTTCAATGCATTTAGGGGTGTGGTCCTGGTCAAGACAATCTCCTGAACTCCAAATTGAATGTCTGAATGGGAAAGAAAGATGATTTAAGCAATTTTGAGCGTGGCATGGTTGTTGGTGCCAGAAGGGCCGGTCTGAGTATTTCACAATCTGCTCAGTTACTGGGATTTTCACGCACAACCATTTCTAGGGTTTACAAAGAATGGTGTGAAAAGGGAAAAACATCCAGTATGCGGCAGTCCTGTGGGCGAAAATGCCTTGTTGATGCTAGAGGTCACAGGAGAATGGGCCGACTGATTCAAGCTGATAGAAGAGCAACTTTGACTGAAATAACCACTCGTTACAACCGAGGTATGCAGCAAAGCATTTGTGAAGCCACAACACGTACAACCTTGAGGCGGATGGGCTACAACAGCAGAAGACCCCACCGGGTACCACTCATCTCCACTACAAATAGGAAAAAGAGGCTACAATTTGCACAAGCTCACCAAAATTGGACAGTTGAAGACTGGAAAAATGTTGCCTGGTCTGATGAGTCTCGATTTCTGTTGAGACATTCAGATGGTAGAGTCAGAATTTGGCGTAAACAGAATGAGAACATGGATCCATCATGCCTTGTTACCACTGTGCAGGCTGGTGGTGGTGGTGTAATGGTGTGAGGGATGTTTTCTTGGCACACTTTAGGCCCCTTAGTGCCAATTGGGCATCGTTTAAATGCCACGGCCTACCTGAGCATTGTTTCTGACCATGTCCATCCCTTTATGACCACCATGTACCCATCCTCTGATGGCTACTTCCAGCAGGATAATGCACCATGTCGAATCATTTCAAATTGGTTTCTTGAACATGACAATGAGTTCACTGTACTAAACTGGCCCCCACAGTCACCAGATCTCAACCCAATAGAGCATCTTTGGGATGTGGTGGAACGGGAGCTTCGTGCCCTGGATGTGCATCCCACAAATCTCCATCAACTGCAAGATGCTATCCTATCAATATGGGCCAACATTTCTAAAGAATGCTTTCAGCACCTTGTTGAATCAATGCCACGCAGAATTAAGGCAGTTCTGAAGGTGAAAGGGGGTCAAACACAGTATTAGTATGGTGTTCCTAATAATCCTTTAGGTGAGTGTATACTATTGTATTGAGAGGGTGGGCAAATGCATTACAAATAACATCACAGAACTTTAGATTAGCAGTCTGAAGCATAGGGCATGTCACCTCTGAAACATCTTTAGGCTAATTCTTGAACAATGTTTTTGACTTTTAATACCAGACTGGTGTTTTCCTTTGCATTGGCTTAATGCAACTGTATTTATTTAAAAATGACATAATCTCACCACAATATATTAATTATAAAAAATATAAAAATATATGCCAGTATAGGTCTATATGATATATCATCCACCCCTATAGTGAGATGATTAAACAACTATTGCTTATATAAGTACTAATATACCTTACTGTAGTGAGACAAATTAACTAGATTTACATTTAAAAGGTCTATTTACAATGCTTCACCTAGCAGTGTTGCCTACGTGATCTCTCTAAGTACACCATGACATCTAAAACAAACCAGTAGTAATAAATAGGCTAAATAAATAAAAGCAATGGATTGATAAAAAAAACGAATGTCCAGCAATATCATTGAACTATAATTATAATAAAACAAAAATTAGCAGGCTATCCAATTTAATTTTATTGGGTAGGTGGGTGTGTTATCTAAGATTGTCAGTGTCATGGGACACATGTTTAGCAATTAATACATTTTATTAGTATTGGTATTAATCCCAGTCAACTATAATTTATTATAACAGAAAATTGTCACCTCTCCTGTATCTCCACCGCCAATGACAGATTGTTTTATTCCCTAGCATTGTAGGTGAAAATGTATGGAGATCACTGTCAAAAACATTAAAATGCGAATGCGAATATTACCAGTACAAATCACATTTGTGACTTACCACTCACATATTTGAGAGTTAGATACAGGTTTAAATCACTGTCAAAAATACGTCAATAAGGTCACAGGCCGAGATTGTGGAACAATCGATGAGGATTTAACAGCGCATGTGCTACGGAAGCAGGTGTTACGACGAATTCAGTGACCGCTAGGATTCTTGTGACCAGGTGGATTGCGCATGCGCCGGCAGCAATCCCCGCTGTCTGCCTACAGGAGCGCGTGATCACTCATGACGCAACCACGTCATTGTCTATAGCGCATGCGCACTACTGCAAACAACGAGATTAGCGCTTCTGCTGTCTTTGTGCAATTGTGCATGCTGAGTGGATTGTTTAAAAACAACAGCAGCTATACAAATTGTTTATTGGTGTGTATACATTAGTTACACTTACTATAAGATGCAAGTATATGTACTCTTACTATAGGTTATCGAACTTTAAATGCATAGTTAAAGTTGCACTTCTTAGTACTGACATTATTCTGTATTTGATATGCTCTTAGGTATCTGCCAATTGAAAAAGAGAACCTAACGCAACGGATTAATGTAGGTAATTAAATATATGTATTGTACGATGTTCGTGTCTTTTTCACAGACCACAAGAAACGCATTGAGAATCATTTCTTATTACTAAACAAGTAATACCACATTTGCAGCATCATAAACTTCATCGACATAAATGCAGTACGATCTTCTAAATGCTTATTTACTTATTTATTATTTTATTATTATTATTTTTGTCATTTTAGCTGACGCTCTTATCCAGGGCGACTTACATTTGTACCCATTTATACAGCTGGGCATTTTACTGGAGCAATCTAAGTGAAGTACCTGCTCAAGGGTACAACAGCGCTGCCCACCCACAACCTTCCAGTCCTGAGTCCAGAGCCCTAACCAATACTCCACAGTGCTGCCTATTTGTAAGTAATTTAATTCCTGACAGCTGTTCACAACTATCACACACACAGGTGAAGTTATAACAGAAAATGTGAATGTTAAAGGAGATTATGATGGTGTATTTGCTCTCACTAAGGAAGAGGTCACCATTTTTTCCAAGGGGCACAATTTTTTACAGCCATCGGAAAATATGGTGACCCCCCCCCCTATAAATCAAGCAGGAGTTCTCCAAAAATGCCCAAACTTTTACTGTGTGCCCCCTTCCAACCTGCATACACACCCACTTTTGTGACTCTAGTGTGTATTTGCTCTCCATAAGGAAGGGGTCACCATTTTTTCCAAGCGGCAGTTTATTACAGCCACTGCAAAATTTGGTGACAGACACATGTACCTTGAAAAATGTGCTGTTAATATAACCACTACCTATTTTTTTTTTAAGGAATCGCATACAAAGTAATTGCCGTACACGATGTTAGTGTGATACATAAGAAAGAACATAAGAAAGTTTACAAATGAGAGGAGGCCATTCGACCCATCGTGCTCGTTTGGTGTTCATTAATATCTAAGTGATCCAAGGATCCTATCCAGACTATTTTTAAATGTTCCCAAACTTTCAGTTTCTACCACATCGCTGGGGAGTTTGTTCCAGATTGTGACGACTCTCTGTGTGAAGAAGTGTCTCCTGTTTTTCGTTTTTGAATGCCTTGAAGCCCAATTTCCATTTGTGTCCCCGGGTGCGTGTGTCCCTGCTGATCTGGAAAAGCTCCTCTGGTTTGATGTGGTCGATTCCTTTCATGATTTTGAAGACTTGGATCAAGTCCCCACGTAGTCTCCTCTGTTCCAGGGTGAAAAGGTTCAGTTCCTCAGTCTCTCAGTAGGACTTTCCCTTCAGACCTGGAATAAGTCTGGTTGCTCTCCCCTGAACTGCCTCTAGAGCAGCGATATCTTTCTTGAAGTGTGGAGCCCAGAACTGTCCACAGTATCCAGATGAGCTCTAACTAGTGCATTGTACAGTCTGAACATCACTGCCCTTGTTCTCAATTCTACACTTTTGACAATATACCCTAACATCCTGTTTGCCTTTTTATTGCTTCCCCACATTGTTTGGATGGAGAAAGTGAGGAGTCCACATAGACTCCTAGGTCTTTCTCATGCGTTACTTCATCTAGTTCTGTTCCTCCCATAGTGTAATTATAGTGGACATTTTTGTTACCTGCATGTATTACCTTGCACTTGTCCACATTGAATTTCATTTGCCAGGTGTCGGCCCACAACTGAATATTATCTAAGTCCCTCTGAATAGCCTGTGCTGCCAAGATTGTATCTGCTGAGCCACCTAATTTAGTATCACCTGCAAATTTGACAAGTTTGCTAACTATCCCAGAGTCCAGATCATTAATATAGATTAGAAAAAGCAAAGGCCCTAGTACTGATCCCTGTGGAACTCCACTAACAACCTCACTCCAGTTAGAAGTGACTCCTCTAATCGACACCCTCTGTTTCCTAGACATCAACCAGTTCATAATCCATCTACTTACATTACCCTGAATGCCTACAGCTTCCAATCTGAGGATCAGTCTTTGGTGTGGATAGTAAGTAATTAGTAAGACATGATCTGCCTCGTCTAAACTCATGTTGACTATCTCCAAGAATATGGTTTTCATTGAGATGCTCCTCTATTTTCTGTCTAATCATTTTATCCAACATGTTACAGGTGATGCAGGTGAGACTGATTGGTCTGTAATTTCCTGGCTCAGTTTTGTCCCCTTTCTTGTGGATTGGTATGACATTTGCTGTCTTCCAGTCAGTTGGCACATCCCCTGTTCTAAGTGTCATTTGGAATAATCGAGTTAGCGGCCTATAAATAATTTCCCTCATTTCTTTAAGTACTTTTGGAAATATCCCATCTGGCCCAGGTGATTTGTTGGTTTTTAATTCTGCTAGTCCCTTTAGTACCTCCTCCTCATTTATCATTTATCTCTCTTTGGGTTTGACTGGACTGATTGTCAACCTGTAGCATGTCATCCGTTTTTTCTTTTGTAAAAACCTCTGTGAAATACTCATTTATAATATTTGCCACATCTTGTGTTCGTTTTCCAAGATACCTCCATTTTTGCCCTTTATCCGTTTCACCTCCTCCTTTATTGACCGCTTGCTGTTGTAATATTGAAAAAAGCTCTTTGCATTGGTTTGAGCTCTAAGAGCTGTTTCTTTCTGTTTCCCTCTTTGCTTTCCTGATCCCTTTCTTAAGATCTCTTTGCAGCTCAACATATTCTATGTATTTTGTTTTGTCACCATCCCTTTTGTATGCGCTATACAACATTTTCTTCCTCTTTATATTTTTTTGCATACCTCTATTAAACCATTTTGGCCAATGTTTTTTGTTCCTCAATTTGCTAAGTTTTGGTACGAATTGCTCCTGAGCCTCGAGTAGTATATTCTTAAAATATACCCATGCATTTTCAACTAACTCTGTATCCAGTGTGCTCCAGTCTACCTCTTCTAAGTGCCGTCTCATACCTTCAAGGTTTGCTTTTCTAAAATTGTAGACCATTGTTTTAGACTTGGACCTTGTTTTTTTAAAGAATGCCTCAAAGCTAACCATATTGTGATCACAATTTGCCATTGGTTCTCTAACTACTGTCCCCCTGACTCTATCTTGGTCATTTGAAAATATCAAATCAATGCCTGTGCTCTCTGGTTGGTTCCCTGACAAATTGAGTTAGAAAGCAGTCATTTACCATCTCAACCATTTCTATTTCTGCTTCTGTAGTCCCCACTGGGCTTTCCCAGTCTAAGTTTGGGAAATTGAAATCCCCCATTATAACAGCCACATCCTTGCTACATGCAGTCCTGATTACACTGTACAATGCAGCATCTTTCTGAATATCTGAGTTTGGTGGCCTGTAACACACTCCTACCGCTAATCCTCCAGATCTCTTGTTCAACAGTTTCACCCACAAAGATTCTGTTCCGTTACTGGGATCTAATACAAGTTCTTCTGCCTCAATGTCATTTTTCACATATAATGCTACCCCACCACATACAGTATGCTACACTTATTTAGCACATACGTATTGTAACTGATAAAACTGATGTGAAGGCTATGCAGGGAAAAATGCTGAAACTGAAAAACAGTTTAAGTAGGTTATGGATCCCGGAGTGTTGTAGGTGTGTTCATTATTCTATATAAATGTTTTAACTGTCGTTAAGAATAAATTCTGCCACGTTAGTTATAACCAGTTAGCAACACATAGGCTGCGACTGTAACATTACATACTGCTAACACACACCCCAGCTAACACACAACGCTGTGTAACATGTTTTTGAACGTATTTTATCTCAATCAACACGAACTCTCAGCAATGTATAACTTCAAGAAGTAAATTGGAGTTTAGCAGAGTGTCAATTGAGTATTTTAAGCAATTAATTGTAAAATAAAATAAAAGCACGGGGATATCTGAAATAAGCTTCATAAACACAAATGGTAATGGAGTACACCTGATGGGGAAATAAAAAAGCCACAGGACAATGCGACTCTCCAAACACCGCACACCCCTTAACTGCGGCTGCAAGTACATTGTTGAGATGTTGGGCTCCACTTTCTTGTAGCGCACATGTCAACAGTTCTGCGCAGATCTGCACAATCCCACCGATCCCATTGGTGGAGGCGCGCAGATCCGCGCAACACTGCGCACAAACGCGCCCCGGACAGCCGGTCACAGCGGCGTGATCACAGGAGACAGACTGCCGCCACCGCAGCCGCCACTTTCTGCTTTGGAAATACTGTCAATGAATAGTGCATTGGTATTTACAATAACGCAGTATTCCTGTGCGACAGTGCAATGAATAATGCTAGTAAAACCTGGGGTGAGAATAAGAAATGCATAAATACCGTGCATTACCTGCGGAGGCCGCTCCAGGTCCTGTTCCCGCGGACTAGACCCAGGCCTCTGCCTCCCCGGCCTCTCCTCCTGCTCTCCCTCCGTTAGCGGTATTTCACTCGTTTCCTCTCTCCCTCCCTGTCTCACACGTACACAAGTTGTGCGGAGGCTGTTGGCCGCTTTGTAACACAAGCAGTTTGGCGTTTTGTTTCGCTACCAGGTGCAGATATAATATTCTTCCCCAGCAAAGGGGGTTTGTCTCTCACTCCTCTATACAGACTGTCTTCCGCAGGATCAAGGGGTTCGGGGGTGTCCGGTAGGTTTCGGCAATTTCCGGAACAGCATGTGTTAAAACCGCTTTGGTGACGGTGCTGTCCAGCTGCGAAGTGGGTTGATAATGAGACAGAGAAAATGGATAGACTATTGTATTTTGGCATAGTTGGAAAGGTAATAAATAGCTTTTCCTGCTCTCAGGTTTTTTTTGTATTCTCTTTATTTTTACTAAGTTTATTTGTAGTGCTTATTTTTACTTATTTCTTTATTTTGAAGATCAGAAACAAAAACTTAAATAAACGACTTTATTCTTTGGAAACTATCTTCTTGGTCCTCTTTATTCCTGTTTTAACATGGGTCCGTGAACTCAAAGTCGCGTAAGAGCTTGAATAACTTAATTAAAAAGCACCCACGCTTTGTAGAATGACATGATAGTAGTATTAGTAGTAGTAGTCTTATTATAATTATTGATAATTAATTAGCCCATGCATTTTACCACTTCATTTAGTTTCATCACATTTTTCATTAAACTATATTCATAGAGCCATTATATATTTTCACTATTTGTTAAACAGTGTAAAGATCAAGTACAGTTCCTAACAAAAAGCAATTGTCATAAAGGTCTGTTTCTTGGGTACTGATGGCACATACCAACTAATACCTTTAGTGTCTTTTTATACATAACATTTTATAAAACTTATGTTTTTGTATAATTCATGTTTGCTTCGTTATGTCACATTATGCTGAAAAAATATAACCTCTTCGTTTTTCATACTAGTAAATTGGTATGGTGAGAGCGGAAGGTTGTGGGTTCAAATCCCGATTAAGGCAGTGCTGTTGTACCCTTGAGCAAAGTACTTCACTTAGATTGCTCCAGTAAAATACCCCGCTGTATAAATGGGTACAAATGATAAGGGCGTCTGCTAAGTGACAGTAATGTGTTGATGTATATGCAGTGAGACCCTTATGTTTTACGTAGATCTACTGCAATTTAACTTTTGTGACATGACTAACCTGCCTTCTTAGTAGTAGTGTCAATTATTCTTCTATCATTGTATCTTCTATAGCCCTCTGTTGATCAATAGCTATTCTTCTCGAATGTGTTAATCTATGTCCAGCTGACAGCAGGAGCCCCTGTGTGGCCCCAGGGCCCTGCAGCTGTGAGAGCCGGCGGTGTGATTGGATTTGCAAATGGAATCGACATTGAATTTTCAACGCTGAATCAACGTTGATGATTTAACGTTGGATCAACTTGGAATAATCTACGTTGATTCAACGTTAGATAGGCAACGTTGACATTTAATTGAAATTGGTTGTATTTGCAATTGGAATCAACGCTGAAAATTCAACGTCAATTCCATTTGCAAATCCAATCAATGTATATTCAACGTTGAAATATGACGTTGGGACAACGTTGTTTATAATGTAATCTAATGTATACAACATTGGAATTTAGTTTGCAAATTGGTTGGATTTGCAAATGGAATCAATGTCAATTTTCAACATTCCTTCAACATCAATTTAATCAGCAAATGCAAACAACCACAGAAAGAGAGAGGGTGAGTGATGACGAGAGTTAATCTGGGGGGAGAACAAAAGAAAACCACTAAATACACTTCTTGGTGTTAACTATACAAAAACAGTAGGGGTAAAAAACACAGAATGAACCTAGAATGAAAACTACAAACATCGTTTTTTTTGTCTGGAATTACTTTAATTTCATGCGTTTGAAGAAAGACAGTACCTGCAGAAAACAACACACGATGTGTCATAGTACTATTAACGTCTAAGAATGTAAGTTAAACCACCTGAAAAACAGATTTTAAAAATGATAACAATCTTTTTAAAACTAGTTCCATGCAAGTTATGGTTAGAGAGTATGTTTACATACACCCACAGTTTTTCCAATATGTGTTATACAGGTCTCCAGTTGAACTAAAGTTAGAAAAAAATAATACAAAAAATATGCATATTGTTCAAATTTCAAATATCGTTAACAGTCACTGATAAAATATTTTAATTGTAGTTACTATTTTGATAATACATTTGATTAATGCACACATAATACAATTTTCTTATCCTGCACTGAAATATTTTGCTAGTGAAATATTTGAGTTAAACTAGCCGTTAATGACTTATTTGAATTAAGGAACACTCACAAATATTTTTCCTTTAGAGGGATGCGTTTAAATTCTCATTATATACCTTCATCAATTTCTACAGTATATAACAGTTAAACATTCAAGCAGCAAAGACCCTTTCAATAGCCTACACAAAATATATATAGACTCTTACTTGAGAAACCCTTCCTCCATACAGCCAGCTTCAGTTAAAATGGAGGTTCTTCCCAGGCTGTGTTCAAGTTTAAAGGCTTTCCCGCTTTCATCTAATTAGCTGATTACTTGATCACCCTTTGCAACTCTATCTTTGAGAGTGATTGGTCGGCTAAGCCGTTTGTCATAGAGTAGCATTATATACATACATACACACGTACATATACACATACATACAGTGAGGGGGAAAAAAGTATTTGATCCCCTGCTGATTTTGTACGTTTGCCCACTGACAAAGAAATGATCAGTCTATAATTTTAATGGTAGGTGTATTTTAACAGTGAGAGACAGAATAACAACAAAAAAAATCCAGAAAAATGCATTTCAAAAAAGTTATAAATTGATTTGCATGTTAATGAGGGAAATAAGTATTTGATCCCCTATCAATCAGCAAGATTTCTGGCTCCCAGGTGTCTTTTATACAGGTAACGAGCTGAGATTAGGAGCACTCTCTTAAAGGGAGTGCTCCTAATCTCAGCTCGTTACCTGTATAAAAGACACCTGTCCACAGAAGCAATCAATCAATCAGATTCCAAACTCTCCACCGTGGCCAAGACCAAAGAGCTGTCCAAGGATGTCAGGGACAAGATTGTAGACCTACACAAGGCTGGAATGGGCTACAAGACCATCGCCAAGCAGCTTGGTGAGAAAGTGACAACAGCTGGTGCGATCATTCGCAAATGACAGAAACACAAAATAACTGTCAGTCTCCCTCGGTCTGGGGCTCCATGCAAGATCTCACCTCGTGGAGTTTCAATGATCATGAGAACGGTGAGGAATCAGCCCAGAACTGAAATCCTGCAGCGCCCGAAAGGTCCCCCTGCTCAAGAAAGCACATGAACATCTGAATGATTCAGAGGAGAACTGGGTGAAAGTGTTGTGGTCAGATGAGACCAAAATCGAGCTCTTTGGCATCAACTCAACTCGCCATGTTTGGAGGAGGAGGAATGACCCCAAGAACACCATCCCCACCGTCAAACATGGAGGTGGAAACATTATGCTTTGGGGGTGGGACAGGACAACTGCACCGCATCAAAGGGACGATGGACGGGGCCATGTACCGTCAAATCTTGGGTGAGAACCTCCTTCCCTCAGCCAGGGCATTGAAAATGGGTCGTGGATGGGTATTCCAGCATGACAATGACCCAAAACACACAGCCAAGGCAACAAAGGAGTGGCTCAAGAAGAAGCACATTAAGGTCCTGGAGCAGCCTAGCCAGTCTCCAGACCTTAATCCCATAGAAAATCTGTGGAGGGAGCTGAAGGTTCCAGTTGCCAAACGTCAGCCTCGAAACCTTAATGACTTGGAGAGGATCTGCAAAGAGGAGTGGGACAAAATCCCTCCTGAGATGTGTGCAAACCTGGTGTCCAACTACAAGAAACGTCTGACCTCTGTGATTGCCAACAAGGGTTTTGCCACCAAGTACTAAGTCGAAGGGGTCAAATACTTATTTCCCTCATTAACATGCAAATCAATGAATAACTTTTTTGAAATGCGTTCTTCTGGATTTTTTTGTTGTTATTCTTTCTCTCACTGTTAAAATATACCTACCATTAAAATTATAGACTGATCATTTCTTTGTCAGTGGGCAAACGTACAAAATCAGCAGGGGATCAAATACTTTTTTCCCCCACTGTGTCACTCAAAATACACCCATGAAAAAAGTACAGACTGGGGAAATACATTTGTTTTAAAGGATATTATGTTTTTATCTGGGGGTCTGTTTGATTGTTTTGACTGTCACGACGTCTATTCAACCATAGTAGTTGTATTCTTGTTGATCCACGTCGCAACCAGATTTTAACCATGAAACAAAGTTGAAATTACGTCGAGTGCCTGCTGGGAACCCTCCCAACCCTACACACAATGTTGCCACAACGTTGTACAGCTGTGTGTTCACTGTGTTGCTGACTAGCAGCTTCCATTCCATACTGCTTGTTGCAGAATGGCGCCAAATCAGCTGCTTTTTGGCGAGAGACTAATAACAATGTTGCAAAAATACTACACGTGGGCCTCTTCAGATTCTCTTACACTTTTACACTTTCATGTAAATGAAAGTAATCTGTAATCTGTTACTCTTTAAAGTATCTGTAATCAGACTACTCATCCGACAGGAGTGACTGTAACATACATAACGTAATGCCGCTACTTGTATTCCATTACTCTCCCACCCTGTTGACACCAACAGGTGTCACTTTAAACTGTTACCAGTATTTATGTATTAATAGCAAGAGGACATGTCACTCTAGTCAATCAATACATTTCTTACAGTATGAATTAAGAAGTGTCTTCTGATGGTCTGATTCTGTGTGCATTTTATTATTATTATTATTATTATTATTATTATTATTATTATATTATAGCTCAGGGGAAAGGGACAGAGGGGTGAACAATATAAACAACACAAGTACTAACAATGTAAAAGCAAGTTGTACGATGAAAACTAGTTAAAATAGTGCGATTTAACAGCCACACAATTAATACGATAAAATCCTTATACAAGTTTACACTTAACTTAAACCCTACTGTTAAGAATAATTAAAATGCTCTGATTTATGAAATTATTAATTCAAATTATTAGTATTTTTAACAGTAGGGGTTTTAAGTATAAAATTGTATATGGATTTTATTACCCTATTAAGGAACTAACTTTTTATCAGTTACACAATTTAAAGATTCAAATGTAATCAAATTACTTCAATTACGGGTTCAATTAAGTAGAACCAGGGTTGAGAGCACTATAACCACACAAAGATGCATCAAACTGTGATTTTATTAATTGTGTGTGTTATGCCTGTTCTTTAAATTAGACACTATACTATAGTTGTCAACACTTAGAAAAGTTAATAGCAGACAATTAAACAGTCACAACTTCAGATGATAGTTGAGACATTTGCACTTTCAACATTAGATTACAGTACAACCTCTATACAGTCCTGAGGATCATTCACTTCACCAGAGTCTAATGTGAATATTTGTATTGTGGTTTCTCTGAAGATGGAGATGTAACAAGTTGAGTGACAAGTGCACGGATCGGGGGTCCTGGCATCGGGAATGTAACTTAAATGTGCACCTGGAGCTCCATGGGATGCCAATCAAAGAAGAGTTAGCACAAAAAAAAGAAAAAGAAAAAGGTGGTCAATGTCTAATCAACTAGAAGGGTATGATGCTGCTCAGTGCAGTGTTGTTAATTTTAAAAGTTACATATTTTTATGTTAAACATTATACCACATTTGTTCTGTTAAATCCTCTTTTTGTAACAATTCATCAAATGTATGAATATATGTGGAAGCCACTGTGTGTGTATCTATAAATTTACTTATTTTGATGTTGATCTGTGCAGTGTTAATGACACAAATGATTTCATGCTTGTATTTCTTCTTAAATCATAGTTTTGTTACCGAGTAAACACTGTTGGAATGACCTGAAAATTGATTAAAAAAAAAGTTAGTTATGTAAATTCCTTCCTTCCATTCAGCCTGTCTGTGTGTCTGCAGACCCTCTCTCTCTCACTCACTCACACACACAAACTCCCAAAAGCCACTTAGTCACCTGTAATGCAATAGACATGTATTTATTGATGCCATTAGATTTCACTTTCTGATGTATTAAATATTTGTTTAGGATTAACCTTTATTTCCTTCTTCCAAACCCAAGACTTGTAGAGTGTATTTTCTTGTACAGCTCCTCCAATAGCCTGGCCCCAATTTCCTGAACCCTGTCAAAAGATGTCCATATACCCCCCTCCCCAAAATAACGAATCTCTTTAATGCTCATGTATGAAAAATCCTGTCCTATGTGGGCTGTGTGAAATACAGCTGCATATTAATATAGATCAATATATTGCTGGAATAAAGTAATAGAGTACCATTGACCGAGTAAATCCTCTTTAGATTCATACATGGTATAATTGTAAACAGAACTATTTAATCTTGCATGAAATTCAAGGGTTTGGAGAGTTACATTCCTGCAGCTTGTTATATTGTGACTGAAGAGACGTTGTTAATGTTTTATATAAACTGTATTATGTTTTATATTAATAATATGCAGACCAAGCAAAGTAAATGTATTATGGTAGCACAACCATTTTGCAAGTTGTTCAGGGCATACCCTCTAGTAAATTATATGTAAAGGAGCACATATCAATAATACAAGTGTCACGAGTGGCAGTGAACACTGGGTCCGACGTAGTCTGCTACGCCACCCCAATTTAATTATGCGAGATGGGGACTCGCTAGCACTCCACTAACTCCCCGTGCAGGTTCTGCAAAAATCCCAGGATATACACCTCAGACGCTACCAGTAAATCAGAGATATTTCAAGTCTGGCCGTCCCCTCAATAAATCACTCCTACAATTAAAATGCCTTTAAATCAACTGGGCCTTAAAAGTCACTAAAACCTATACAAAAGCTAAACATACAAAAAGTAAACTATCTTAAACCCGGCTCGGTCTCGATTCTGTCCCGGCTAGAGGTTCCCACGTCCTCACAGCCCGTCCATCCGTACCAGCAGCAGCAATCAAAGGGACAGAGGGAGAAAAGAAGAAGGGTCTCACAAAGAGGACACGCTCGCTCACTGGTCAGGACTGCAACCCACCAGCTCACAGGTTTTAAACTCATCCCTCTCACCCTCCGCTGCTGCTCCGGAACCAACCTATAAAGTAAACCCGATCGTACATACAGCCAGTCTGAACCAATTCAATGCGTCTCGCCAGTTATAATCCTCTATACCGTCTTTGCAGTGTCCAGCCGCTGGAGTGTCGCTGCACGGCTCCCGGTCTGCAGAGACCCGCTCTGACCCTACGAGGAGTTCGTGTCTACTGGCCGACCCCCTCACAGCCGACACCCCCCCACAGACGACCCCCTCACAGCCGATACCCCCTCACAGCCGACCCCCTCACAACCAACACCCCCTCACAGCTGACCCCCTCACAGCCGACAACCCCTCACAGCCGACCCCCTCACAGCTGACACCCCCACAGACGACCCCCTCACAGCCGACACCCCCTCACAGCCGACCCCCTCACAGCCGACAACCCCTCACAGCCGACCCCCTCACAGCCGATACCCCCTCACAGCCGACCCCCTCACAGCCGACACCCCCTCACAGCCGACCCCCTCAGAGCCGACCCCCCCACAGCCGACACCCCCACAGCCGCCCCCCTCAGAGCCGACACTCCCTCACAGCCGACACCCCCACAGCCGCCCCCCTCAGAGCCGACACTCCCTCACAGCCGACACCCCCACAGCCGACCCCCTCACAGCCGACACCCCCTCACAGCCGACCCCCTCAGAGCCGACACCCCCACAGCCGACACCCCCACAGCCGACCCCCTCAGAGCCGACACTCCCTCACAGCCGACACCCCCACAGCCGACACTCACTCACAGCCGACACCCCCACAGCCGACCCCCTCACAGCCGACCCCCTCACAGCCGACACCCCCTCACAGCTGACACCCCCACAGCCGACCCCCTCAGAGCCGACACCCCCTCACAGCCGACCCCCTCACAGCCGACCCCCTCACAGCCGACACCCCCTCACAGCTGACACCCCCACAGCCGACCCCCTCACAGCCGACACCCCCTCACAGCCGACATCCCCACAGCCGACCCCCTCACAGCCGACACCCCCTCACAGCTGACACCCCCACAGCCGACCCCCTCACAGCCGACCCCCTCACAGCTGACACCCCCACAGCCGACCCCCTCAGAGCCGACACCCCCTCACAGCCGACCCCCTCACAGCTGACACCCCCTCACAGCCGACACCCCCACAGCCGACCCCCTCACAGCCGACCCCCTCACAGCCGACACCCCCACAGCCGACCCCCTCAGAGCCGACACCCCCTCACAGCCGACATCCCCACAGCCGACCCCCTCAGAGCTGACACCCCCCCACAGCCGACACCCCCTCACAGCTGACACCCCCCCACAGCCGACCCCCTCACAGCCGACCCCCTCACAGCCGACACCCCCTCACAGCTGACACCCCCACAGCCGACCCCCTCAGAGCCGACACCCCCTCACAGCCGACCCCCTCAGAGCCGACACCCCCACAGCCGACCCCCTCAGAGCCGACACCCCCTCACAGCCGACCCCCTCACAGCCGACACCCCCTCACAGCCGACACCCCCTCAGAGCCGACCCCCTCACAGCCGACACCCCCTCACAGCCGACCCCCTCAGAGCCGACACCCCCACAGCCGCCCCCCTCAGAGCCGACACTCCCTCACAGCCGACACCCCCACAGCCGACCCCCTCAGAGCCGACACTCCCTCACAGCCGACACCCCCACAGCCGACCCCCTCACAGCCGACACCCCCTCACAGCCGACCCCCTCAGAGCCGACACCCCCACAGCCGACACCCCCACAGCCGACCCCCTCAGATCCGACACCCCCTCACAGCTGACACCCCCACAGCCGACCCCCTCAGAGCCGACACCCCCTCACAGCTGACACCCCCTCACAGCCGACCCCCTCACAGCCGACCCCCCCTCACAGCCGACACCCCCTCACAGCTGACACCCCCTCACAGCCGACCCCCTCACAGCCGACACCCCCTCACAGCTGACACCCCCACAGCCGACCCCCTCAGAGCCGACACCCCCTCACAGCCGACCCCCTCAGAGCCGACACCCCCACAGCCGACACCCCCACAGCCGACCCCCTCAGAGCCGACACTCCCTCACAGCCGACATCCCCACAGCCGACCCCCTCACAGCCGACACCCCCTCAGAGCCGACCCCCTCAGAGCCGACACCCCCACAGCCGACCCCCTCAGAGCCGACACCCCCACAGCCGACACCCCCACAGCCGACCCCCTCAGAGCCGACACTCCCTCACAGCCGACATCCCCACAGCCGACCCCCTCACAGCCGACACCCCCTCAGAGCCGACCCCCTCAGAGCCGACACCCCCACAGCCGACCCCCTCAGAGCCGACACCCCCACAGCCGACACCCCCACAGCCGACCCCCTCACAGCTGACACCCCCTCACAGCCGACCCCCTCACAGCCGACACCCCCTCACAGCTGACACCCCCACAGCCGACCCCCTCAGAGCCGACACCCCCACAGCCGACACCCCCACAGCCGACCCCCTCACAGCTGACACCCCCTCACAGCCGACCCCCTCACAGCCGACACCCCCTCACAGCTGACACCCCCACAGCCGACCCCCTCAGAGCCGACACCCCCTCACAGCCGACCCCCTCAGAGCCGACACTCCCTCACAGCCGACACCCCCTCACAGCCGACCCCCTCAGAGCCGACACTCCCTCACAGCCGACACCCCCACAGCCGACACTCCTCCGCAACCCGTCCTGCGGTCACTGTCCCTGCTGTCCCGAAAGCCGTGTCTCTCACACTCCGCTGTCCTGCTCTGTCCCGGCCAGCGCCGCCTTCACCCTCTGCTGGGATAACAGGTGTGACAGCAGTGAGTGAAGGCCGGGCGCCGCTCAGTGATTCAGGTGAGTCGCGCAGTGATCACAGTCCCGCAGATTCAACCATGTTAAATTTGTGAAAAAGAATTAAACAATACAATCAGTGAAAACAACCAATTAGTGAAGGAATAAAAGAACTTGGTGAATAATAAGAATTAAATCAAGTAAATAATAACAATAAAAGTGCAATAAAAGTAAAAAATGTGGAGCCTTGGCACCTTCTGTGACACAAGTGTGGGCAATATATATATATATATATATATATATATATATATATATATATATATATATATATATATATATATATATATGATTATATGTAAAATAAATGTGCATCAATGTGTTGGGCTATAATGGGGTGATTTATTTTGTTTATATAGACAAACATGTAGAGAAACATGTTTATTATTTTTTATGTATAGGAAACCTGTTTGTTGTCTTTCTTTTTATGTTTGAGTTACTTTGCAAATAAGGAAACAATTCTTAAAAGCTTTTTTATATTATATTTTATACCTTACTCTAATCGATATGAATAGGTTTCCTTCCACTGCAGTGTTATGCAGCTGCTATCGTTTCTATATTGCCTGACTTGGGAGGGTATCGTTTTTCAGGGGGGGTGAAAACTGCATTATTTCATTATTGTTTATTTCCAGATGTTGTTGATATGTTAACCAGATAACTGACATGACCATTTATACATCAACTAGATGTATTTCTGTTTAGCATATTTATGTTGTATGTGGTTGGGTATATTTTGACTGAATGTAGACCCCGTCTCTCTCATGGGAAGTAGTACAGTGGTATATAAAAGGGTCATTTGGGTGTAGGAGTGAGGAAGGGGAAGGTCTGTATTGTCTTGAGGCCTTGCTGTGAGCTTAAAACAGTGCAGTTTTTGTTTTAATTGTTTTTGAATATAAGATGTCTGTACAACAAAAAGTTGATTATAACCTCAATGAAGCAATAAGACTCTTCTGTACGCAATAAAGAGACTGCATAATCGTGTCTTTGTCTCTCTCCTTTTGGGGTGTCTCTCCCTTTTTTACAGTTAATTCTTTCCTATGTTTATTTTGATAAATACCTGCAAGTGTTTTTCAAATTCTGTTGCTATTTGTGGTATCTTATATTTGCTTCTTACATAATGAAGAGGGAGCTACATTTAGTGAATACTGTCAATAGACATTGCTATCTTATTACAGAACCCAGTTTGAGTTTTCTTGTACTATTTATTATATTATTATGTATTTCTTGGCAGATGCTCTTATCCAGGGTGACTTACAAAACATAAAAGCAATACAAAGTGCACATATACAGTACAGTTCAAAGCATAATGCAATTTACAAATTCCAATTTACACAAGTGTATAGGAAATATACAGTAAACAATACGAGTCCTAGATCCTAGATAGTAAAAGCTAGTAAGTGCAGGTAACATGAAGAGCTGTGGGAAAGGAGGCATAGGGGAAATCAAAATAAACGAGTACTAGTAATGCAAAGCAAGGGGTATTTCAAAACTTTGTTGAATGCTGTCTTGACTTCAGTAGAAAGGTTGTTCCACCACTTAGGGTTCAGGGATGAGAAGGAGCGGCTCTGGAGGAAGGAGAGTGGAGAGGAGGCAGAGTTAGTCTTCTGGCACTGGAGGAGCGCAGTGGTCTGGAGGGGATGTATGGAGAGACGAGTGTCTGAAGGTATCTCGGTGCAGTGTGGTCAAGACAGCGGTAGGTGAGGGTCAATGTCTTGAACTGAATGCGTGCCGCTATCGGGAGCCAGTGGAGGGAGCAGAGCAGTGGAGTAGCGTGTGTGAACCGGGGCAGAGAGACACCAGACGAGCCGCAGAGTTCTGGATGAGCTGGAGCGGCGGGTAGTGGACGCAGGCAGGTCGGCCAGGAGGGAGTTGCAGTAGTCCAGGCGGGAGAGGACCAGGGACTGGACGAGTAGCTGAGTTGGTGAGGAAGAGTCGAATTCGGCGTATGTTGCTCAGGAAGAATCTGCAGGTGCATGTCAGTGTGGTGATGTGCTGGGTGTAGGAGAGCGCAGGATCCAGGGTGACTCCTAAGTTTTTAGTGGAAGAAGGAGAGAGTGTGGTGGATTCCAAGGGGATCGAGATGGGGAGGTCAGCAGAAGGTGAGGAGAGTGGGGGTAGAAAGAGGAGATCCGATGAAAAGGACATCACCTAATATTAAATATTAAAATGAAAAGGACATCATCCAAAATAATACATGTCTGAGTGGCCCAGTCAAAGTCCTGACTTGAATCCTATGGAGAATCTGTTGAATGACATGCAAACTGCTGTTCTTAAGCAACTGAAGAGAGCTTGAGCAAATCTGCCAAAAACAATGGGTAACAATTTCAGCAAGTTAGTGTGCAAAGTTAGTAGAGATTTGCCCAAAAATACTTACAGCTGGAGGTGCTTCCACCCAATATTGAGTTGACAGGAATGAATACTAATGCAATCAACATATGTTTGTAAGTCACTGAATATATATATTCCTCTGGATATTTATTTGAAATGTTTTGTGTTCGAGTTACAATACAATTAATATAGTTGTGACATTGAGACTTGGGAGAGTCCTTATTCAAATTCCCTTTAAAAGGATCAAGGAAGGAAAATATGCAACTGGTACAATGGTCTTCTAGAACAGGGATTCCCAGACTAGTCCTGGAGTCACCCCTACCCAACTGAGATCTTAATAGTCATGTCACAAAGTCATCAGGTGCATGAATCGGGTAAACTAGATTGATTATCTCACAATTAAGCAAGACAGGTAAAAGGTTTGATGTAAGCCAGAGCATCCAAGAATATTGGGTGCTAAAGGGGCAACACACAGCCACCAGACTCTGTCCCTAGAGCAAGGGAAATAGATATTACTAAATCAAATAGCCTACAACATAGATTTATAATAAATACGATTAATACAGTACACACTAATATATAGTGATTACACACAGCAAATCAGATTAAATAAATCATCATCAGTCGATATAAAAGAAACAACCCCCACCAAGGTTAGTGTGTCTGGCCCTTTCCTAATCCACATGCTGTGCGATTAATCAGGGTAGACATTAACATTAACCACATCAAACTAGAGGAGCTTTTCCTGATCAGCAGGGACACACGCACCCTGGGACACAAATGGAAATTGAGCTTTAAGACATTCAAGATGGAAAACAGGAGACACTTCTTCACACAGAGAGTTGTCACAATCTGGAACAAACTCCCCAGCGATGTGGTTGAAGCTGAAAACTTAGGAACAT